>NC_052631.1:80320959-81570959 GCF_016161935.1 Mauremys reevesii | reverse complement strand
TCTTTTGATACTGGGAGAGGCCAACCAAAAAGCCCCACTAACTAACAGTGCCCTAACGAGGGCAAGGCGAGTGAGGCACTTGCCTCGGGCGTGGAAGGTGAGGGGCGCAGAAAGTCTCTCCTTCGGTGGCAAGTCCGAGAGGGACTGAGGGACCCGCCACTGAATTGCCACTGGTCATTAGCAAGGGAGAGGGGCGGCACGTCTGTCTCTTTGGCAGAAATTCGGCGGTGCGTCCCCCAGTCCCTCTCAGAGGGAAGGACCTGCTGCCAAATTGCTGCCGAAGAATGGCAGCAATTTGGCGGCAGGTCCTTCCCTCCGAGAGGAACCCGCCGCTGAAGAGCCAAACGTGCCGTCTCTGTCCCTTGCCTCGGGCGCAAAAATCCCTAGTTACGGCTTTGCTAAATAAGTTTCAGTAGGGGGCCAACACTCCCCTTACACCAGTGGTTCTCAACCAGGGATCCGCATACCACTGGGGGTACATAGAGATCTTCCACAGGGTACATCAACTCATCTAGATATTTGCCTAGTTTTACAACAGGCTACATAAAAAGCACTAGTGAGTAGTGAAGTCAGTACAAACTAAAATTTCATACAGAAAATGGCTTGTTTATACTGCTGTATATATTATACACTGAAATGTAAGTATGATATTTATATTCCAATTGATTTATTTTATAACTATATGGTAACAATGAGAAAGTGAGCAATTTTTCAGTAATAGCATGCTGGGACACTTTTTTGTATTTTTAGGTCTGATATTGTAAGCAAGTAGTTTTTAAGTGAGGTGAAACTTTGGGGTATGCAGGACAAATCAGACTCCTCAAAGGGGTACAGTAGTCTGGAAAGGTTGAGAGTCACTGCCTTACACAGAGGAGGATCAGCACAGCGTAGTGTAGCTCAGCTGTGTTCTCTGCCCAGCACTGACAAATGGTAGTGGGCAGCAGACATAGCAGCTGGCTTCACAAGAGGAGTTCCCTGCTGGCTATTTATAGCTGGAATCTGGCCACTTTGTGCCACCTGAGCTTAATAGGGCCAGCATTTGTCCCCATTACACCCATTTTAGGAGTCCAATTTAAACCTGCTTTGTAACTTTCACCACTGTTTATTGTACACCACTGCTATACGTGGCCCCTACTTTCTAAATATAAGGGATGATACAGAATGCTGTTGCAGTACTCTTCCCTCGTGATTGGAAAGATGCTCATCTCTCCATCCTCCATTAACTTCACTGTCTTCTTATCAATCCCCATCCCCACTTGTTTGTTTTTCTTTCCCCAGTTTCTGCACAGAGAACTGAAGGTTTCCATGATTAATGAATATTACTGACTATTAAGTCTTTGTCCAGCTGGGGGTGTTCTCATACCGCATATGACAGCCTCCAATCTGCACAGTCAGCATGACTTGGAAATCAGAGCTAGGCCTAAAAACTCAGTCCCATGTTAATCTGGGATTTGTTCCCTTTGTCATTGTGTCAGTAATTTACAGCAGAAACATAGCCACAAAACAAAGGCTTATAGAAAATGTTAACTAGCAATTGAGCCTGCATTTTTGCTACTCTCCCACATTTTAGCTACTCTCCCACATTTTAGGGATCTGTCACACATCTGGGCTCAGAAAATTAAGACATAATGACAGAAGAAATGCAGATTCTGAACTGGTGTAAATTAGTGTAACTTTATTGAAATTGGTGGTGTTACATCAATTTATGGCAGCTGAGAATCAGGCCTTGAGTGCACTGAAAGAGGTAGATATTCAGAACCCCTACACGCAGTTGGCTTTAAGCTGGCTAAATCAGATCAATATTGATGGTCTAGTTACAAGAGTGGTACATGGGAATTATCTCTCTCTGTCTATGGAGTGTTGTCAAGCTTTATTTAGATTTCAATTATTCATTAATTATCTCTGTAATGTAGATTGCAAACTCCTTGGGGGAAGAACCTCATTTCCTTAGATGTCTAATGTGCCATGCATACCAACCACACAGTATAAGTCAAATAATCACATTAACAATAATATGAAAAATGTAGAGACTCCAGTCCAGTAAATGACATAATCCACTCCAGAGAAGAATCATCCAGACAAGTTACAAGGTGTTGAAGACAAAAATAATCAACTCAGCTAAATATTGGAGATGCAGTAGTAGCTCTGGGAGCTTTGTAGAAAAAGTCATTGTCCTGGGGGGAAATCTTCCTGTATATTAATAATATATGTTCTGGAAAACTTTACCTCCACACCAAGTTTCCTCACATGAGGAGGGGACATCTTGGGGCTACAAATAAGGTGGGTTATTTTTAAGCTCCAAGTAGTGATATTGATAGGCAAAAAATGTAACTGTGCTGAAATGGAAAGATACAAATTCTCCTGTAAGGAAGACTTGGGGGCAAAAATGAGTTTAAAAAATGATCTATGACGGTCCCAATCCTGAGACTGCTGTTGTCCCAGGCTGGTCCCTGATCAAGCTGTTTTGATTGCTCACAGCCCCAAGAAGCTGTTTTTGCCAATTGGGACTCAGTGGCATCCTGGCCATAACCTCTACACTGGGCAGCAGGAAGCAGGGCCGACTAGAGTGTGGGGGGAAGCTGGTACAAATTACTGGGGTCTGGCACTCCGGAAGGGGGCCAGGGGCCTGGCTTCCCTGGCTTCGTTGACCCTGTTTAGCCGGTCCGCCCTTGCTGGGGAGCCCGAAAATTTTTTTTCACTGAGGCCCGATCCCGCTCTTGGCGGCCCTGGAGGAAGGAAATGGCAGAGCAGTCACTACACCACCATCTTCATTCACACATTCAGAGGGAAATCCCTCACTGCCTGTAACCTCCAGTTGTATTACATGGGCGTGGGTGGTGGGTGAAGTGTCCCCTTGGAGAGGCTAGCCCCCTGTCCCGCCTCTTCTGGCTAGGCCCCACCCCCACTCACTGCTCGCCGTCTCCCTCGGCCCACCCATGGCCTCACCCCATTCCGCCTCCACTCTGCCTTTTCCCTTGAGGCCCCTGCCCCCGCTTGTTCCTTTCCACCCAGCTCTGTCCCTGAGACCGGAACAGCTCTGTCACTGTGCCCCTGCTGTGGTGGGGAGTGAGAGCTCCTCCAGCCCTGGGGCCATGGCAAGGGGGAGATTTTTCCAGGGACCCCAAATCCACCACTGGTCCCCCCAGGCAGCATGAGGTTTGGGGAGGCTTAGCCTCTCCCAGCCTTCATTATGCGCCACCCATGGGTTTCTGGCTGCTTTGTGCCAGGGTACTGTCACAGTGGCTGCAGCATGGCTGTAAATCTAGCCCTGAGCACAGAATGCAGCCTGTATGCAAGGAGAGCATCTGCTTCCCTGGCAGGCTTTTAGTAAAATGATGGTGTCATGGTTTGTCATCTCAGCTGTTGTCTCCTTTCAGCTAGCACTAGAGGTGGGACCAAACCACAATGCTCAGGAGTGTTTGGATATGGGATTTGAGTTCAACTGAAAGAGAGAGCTGTGAAATCCAACTATGGATCACATTTGAATTCAGACCTATCCTTCCTACCAAAGCTGAGGAGCCAACATTTAAATTCAGGCTCATCTCTAGATGCCCCAAAGCAGCTTCACTACTGAGGCTACCAGGTTATCTGCGAGTCCTAACACGGTAGTGACCTGGATCAGGGCACTAAGTAAAGCTCATGTTTTATGGTGAAAGGGGAAGTGCTGGGATCGGAGAACAGCTTGTGAGTAAGATCTTGTGCCCACCCCCTCTATGCAGCAAGGCGAGGCTTTCACAATGAACCCTCAGGATAGGAGTCAAAGGGGAAGGGAGTTTCCCCGCACACAAGTCTGCACACATTGGGCTGAGTGCTACACTATGGGAAACAATCTCTTTGTTTGTAGGGCAGGTGCACCCCCCTACCCCCCCAGGCAAGGAATGGTAAGCTCTTCCTGTAAAAGAAGAGGAGCATCACCACCTACCATGGAATGGGAAAAGCGTCTGTAGCAAACTCATGACATCCTCTGTGGAAGGCTCTGCTTCAGCACCTTATCTCCTGCCTGCACCAGGCAGAGGGAGCAGGAAGGATGGGGTGATAGGCCTTGCCTTGGGGGCTTTCCAGCCCAACGCAGCCCCATCTTCTCTCTTGTTGTTCAAGCCATGTATTGTATCCTGTAAAGAGAAGATCATTATAGCCTCTGTGACAGTATAATGACAGGTTGCAGAGAATCCAGCCCACTGGATATCGCCAGACAATTCCACTACCACTAAGTCCCATGCAGCAGACCAGTAGCATTAAAGAGCAGCAATTTCCATTTTAAACTTCATGCTTTGAATTGCTGCCTGGGATGAAGCTAAATCCAGGTTCTGATCCAAACACTGACTGGACTGGACATCATCCTGATCTGCCCTATGCTGTACAGGAGTTGGAACGGTGCGTGAGATGTGGGGAATTCCTCTTCCCCTGCCCAACAAAAGGCATCTATTGTTGGGACCCTTTCTTCTGGCTGATGAGGCGAGGAGCTCGCTCCCAGTGAGTCCATCAACACAGTGGTGTTGGCCAAAGGGCGTTCTGACTCAGAGAGCAGGGATGTGATGAATCTACTCTTTATTTATTTATTTATTTTATTTGAAAACAAGTATCAGGCATTAAGTTTGATACTGAGCTTCTAAACCTCTGATGTAAGGAAATGGGGTTGGAGGGAGAGGTTAGGGTTTATGATGGTATTAGAATAGGCCTCAGTGACATCATATCCTTGCAGCTCTCTGGAGCCCAACCACCATTGTTTGGTGTGTGTCACCTTATTACATCATCTCTATATAGTACCTAATTCTACTCTCAGACAGTCAGATGCAAATGCCCTTGAAGGCAGTGGGGAGCTGCAGGAATCAATGCAGACTGTGTGCATATACAATATTTATATACAGGTTATGGGTAATAATACTGGATGCCTTAATTCTGATCCCCAAAGATCTAGCTTTCTTTCAAGCCTGACAGGATAAGATCTATGGGGGGGGAAGAGACCAACTTTTTGTTCAGTGTTTCTACAGCACCTAGCACAATGGGGTCCTGGTCCATTATTAAGGCTCTTAGGTGCTAATGCAATAAAAATAATAATTATAATTAATGGACAGTTCAGAGTGTGGATATACCTACAGGGATATGGTCGTACAATCTTTCAGAGAGAGCACAGGATTATGTACAAAATATACAGCTTCAGTAACATGAGTAATTATTCAACCTAGCTCTTACTCAGGTCTAGGAGATAACAAATGGGGACAAATATTGATATGTTACTATTTTTTATAAGGCTACAATATGACCTCTATAGAAATGCAAATAAATAATCCAAATTGTATATAGCACTTCTTATCCTGAACCCTTTTAATATACTGTATTTGTAAGGATTATTCACCCGCCACAAAATGTGAGCAACTCTAGCGGGGAGCCCTATAACTATTCTGCTGGGGCAACACAACATGATAGTTTCTAGAACAGGAAGTTGAGGATGATGTATCCAGGGGTTATTTAAGGAGGCAGAATTAAATTACCCAAATGGAATTTGGCCAGCATACTAGGGCTAACACCCATAAAGTGCTATAAGATCTTTAATGACTACGGGGGGGTAGAAGCTTTGTTCATCTCGTATCTCATAAAAGATGGCACCTCTGGTGGCATAGTCCCCAAGAGCATCACATCTGTGTAGTGGCACAATGTGGCAGCAGAGAGGACACTACAACCTGGTTGTACTGTTGCCAGTTCTTGCAGCCTTGGAATCTTTCCATGCAAGCACTGACTCAGGGTATGGCTACACTTGCAGCTGCACAGTGCTGCCGCGGGAGCGCTCCCGTGGCAGCGCTTTGAAGTGCGAGTGTGGTTGCGGCGCTAGTGCTGCAGGTACTCCACCTCTCTGTGGGGATTAGCTTCCAGCGCTGGGAGCGAGAAAGTTGCAGCGTTGTAAAGCACCAGTGTAGCCAAGGCCTCACAGTCTCTCTTAGAAGACAGAAGAAAATCAGAGCCTGATCTGGTACAGCTGCCTGCAGGCAACTCACTTTCTCTCCTCATGCCTCCCTCAGCTTAGCTCAGTGGGAGGCTGAAGCTGAAAGAACTGTATGGTCACTGGCCTTTATGGAGATGGAGACCAGCCCTAGGCCACTTTCTTGGCTTCATCCTCCTTTTGGGGGACTCTCACCAACTGAATGTCTCCACAGAAAGAATCTAACAGGATAGGACCATTCACCTGGGTTTAGGATTGTAAAATCTGTCTCTCTTCTTTCCCTGCTAAATGCTACCTACTCCCCCAGCCCCAGGCAACTGTAATCTGTCTGCGATTTGCAAGCCTGCCAAAGGGGTGGCTTTTTAAGGTGTGTCATATCAATTACTTCCAGACTGGGCTTGCTCAGGGTGCCTCCGAGGACTTGTTAAGGCTCATCATCTGCAGTGCTGAAACTTTCCAGAGCTGCTTGAACTACATCAGAGCAGGGCCTCCGCATGCCACGATAAGTACCAGGCTGCTGTATAGCATTTCCACCTCTCTCCATCTGTTGCTTGTCTTCTTAGATTGTGTGAACTCTTCGGGAAATTAACTGCATCTCCCTATGTGTGTGAATGGTGCCTGTCATGTTGTGAGTGCTACCACAATACTACAACAACAACAAAGATAAATAGCTGTCTGAGGCCTCTGATTGCTGGGTTCCTGCTGGATTTGTGTCCTGGTTCTTCATTGTCTTAGTCTCTATTGGGTTTCTGGGTTCTGCCCGCCCAATGCTAAAGGATCCCCCCCGCTAGCCTAAGGGGAGGATCTACAGGACCTCAGAAACCCACTAATTTTGGGGGACAACTAATAAAAGAACAGGGACAGGAGTGTGGTCAAAGGGTCATAAGAAGGGAGCCTGACGGGGACACCGAGCAGAGAACCCCGGACAGCGCCCACTGTTCCTCGAAGGCGTCAAGGGAGCCAGTGGACGCCGCCTAGAGGAACTCCGCCCGGAGACGTGAATGGACAGAGGATCGGAACCAAGCCCCACAGTCACAGGAGTCTGTGGGGCAAGAGTCTGGGGCAAGAGGCTGTGTTAAAACAGGCACACTCTATCAAGAGCAAGTGATCCAAAATGTTTAACATGGCGGGTAGAGGAGCCATGTTAGAGACATAGCAGTCAAACATCATAAAGATGTAATAGCTACACAACCAGTCTGTGAGTTCAGCACAACCTGATGGGTCCTACGCACTACCACAATATAGATAATAATAGGAGTCAGTTAGGGCTATTTCATTCTATGTAGGTTCTTTTTATCCTTCACTCATCACCATGGATTCTGAGCCCCTCACGTTATTGCTGCTTTTCTCCCAAGAGTTTTGCCACTGATTTCAGTAGATGCAGGAGTCCACTGCAGGAATCCACTACAGTAGATATGCAGAAACTAGTCATCTAGCCAGCTGTGGCATCCAGCCTGGGGGTGGGGGGGGGGAATGAAAAGAGAACTACTTAACTAGCGATAGTCATCTTGCATATTGTTAACTTTGGAAGGCACTCAGATACCACAGTGATAGGCCTGGTGAAGAGCTGAATAGAGCAGAATAGCTTGGCTCTCCCAAAATACAGTCAGATTAGGGCAGTCCCTCTTTGGATTCTAGTAAGCCCAACTCTATAATAATCAAAAAATGATACTTGTAGCCTTTCTTTTGGATGATTGCAAGGCAATCTGTCTCCCTTTTGTGTCAATCCCATCTGTATTTTATTCACAGACCTTCCTTGCATCTCTCTATAAGCTGAAAATTCCTACTGATTTTCTTAGTTTGTCTGCCCTTAAAAGGGATATTTCAGATTTTGTCTTAAAAAAATAAGTCTTTATGTGATGGCATCTTATAAAATGCTAAATAACATTTGAAGGGATGAGCTTGTGATTAAAACCCTGGACCAGAAGCCAAGTGATTCATGTTCTATTCCCAGCTGTATTATAGACTTGCTCTGTGACCCTAGGCAAGTCAATTAATCTCCTTGCCTTAGTTTCCCCACATATAAAATGAGGATAGTAATAGTCACCATCTGCATAATGGCAAAGTGAAAGTTACACTGCACTAAAGTTTGCAAAGTGCTTTGCAGTCCTGTGATGGAGGATGCTATAGAAGTCCAAAATATTATTAATACAGTAATATGTCTCCATCCCAAAACAAAGTTCAGTTCCCTTTTTAGTAGGAACAAACTATGTATAGGTTCTACCCTGGCCTGTCTGAAACGGTGGTCCTGGGGAGTGCCTACTAGGATGTAGTCTGATTGCAGTAAAGCAATTATTCCTTCCAGAAAGTCTGTGGTAACCAGACTCGGGGTAGATTCTAATCTCTGTTAGAGTGGTGCAAATTCAGAGAAGTTATTCAGGATTAACACTAGTAAAAACGAGACAAGAATCCAGCCCACTGGTTCCAATTCTTGGTTGGTTTCACATCTGGGCTATGAAGAGTTTGGTCCTTAGTTTTCATTTCTTGATAAAAGTCTCCTTTTGATTTAGTGCACAGAAAAAGGACATTTTAATTTGCAATCGTTGCTATATTCAGTGCTAGCATCACTTTTCAAAGTGATCAAATCCATTCCATATTTGCCCTTTCACTGGATCCCCTACTATTGATTCAGCTGCCTTGATTTGGGAGGGATTGTGAGTAAGACATTCTTGTCCAACACCTCCTTGAAAAGCTGAGCATTTGGGAGCAAGGCATTGCCAACATTTTATGGGGCGAGGGGTGGGCTGGTATATTTCAGTCCCATCCCTTCAGTTCATCCTCCATCAAACAGCCCTTCTCATATTTCAGCTCTGCTGCTGCAGCAGCCTATGTTCCAGGCATCAATATTTTATGTGGCTAAATGGTTCCCCTTTAGGAAAAGTAAAAGCAGTTTTTCCTGTTTGTGAAATCTCAGCATTGCCGAGACTAAGAAATCCTGCATCTTCACTACAGTCCAGGCTTGCAGAGCTCCACTGCCTTATAGGGTCTGAAATCCCCTGGATTCACTGAAGGGGTGGGCCAGGAATGCTGCCTTTTCCTCCTTCTGGGTAATTCTGGGAGGCCCTGAAATGACGTCATGGTACATTTTAGGCTACAATAACAGGAAATTGTCAAGTGTTTACACAGGCAGACGGGGCTGTGATGTGATTTCTCTCCCCCCGATTTTACTTCCTTGGTATATCTGTTTCCTCCGATTAAAATACTACACAGTGACAACACTAAAGGAGGAAAAAGGAAAGGGGGGAGGGATATGGAAAGGCAAAATTTAAGCGGATGGCTCCCCTGGTGTGATTTACACACTGTACATACACTGTAGTAGTGCAGCAGCTTGGACACAAGAGGCATCAGCACATCCTGCTGAGAGAATAAAGGGCACAGATCTCTGAGCCACAGGAACAAAAAAGAAACCATCCCAACTCTCAGTCCTGGGGTAAATAAGTTGCTTGGGAAACCACCTCTACAACATTTGCCCTGACTCTCCAGTGGGGTTAGGCACCCACTTGTACACTAAAGAAGTTTTAAGACAAGAGTGAGGTTGGTGCAATCATTTAAAATGAAAGTTCCAGCGGCAGGGCCAAAAGGTGGATTGGATACACATCAGGGTGGCTGGGTGCTGCACCACCATATGAGGCCAAAATCAAGTTTTGGGCCAAGCTTCCAGGTTAGGGTCAGGCAGGGTTTGGGGATCAAGCTCCATTTAGATCGGGGTTCTCAGGCTGCCCCTCCCATACTGCTGACTGGTGGAAGGAATCCTAGCTAGATGGATGGAGGTTCTAAGGGCCAGGGGTTCCAATGTGGAAAAGGATGAGAACTGCTGGACTAGATGGCTTTGAAATTTTGTGAGGTGTTCTGGTAAGATTTTGGCCTCCTGTGGCAGAAATCTGAGATCGGCTAGACTCGTGGGCACAGGTGCTCTCTCAGAGTTTTGGTTGCAATGGAACTAGGTCTGCAAATAGGCCCCTTCCAGTTTGGGGTCTAAATCCAAGCCACAGAGCAATGTTTTTTGATTAGGGTATTGGTAACCAATGCATCGGAACTAAACTTGGGATTCAGATTCTGGCCAATTGCTAGTTTCAGGTAACTGTTATCTTGGGCCTAATTCTCCTTCCACCTACACCAGTGTGACTCATTAACTTCAGTGAAGCTGCTTCTGATTTATACCAGGGGGAGTGAGAGAAGAATGAGTCCTTTTGACTCAATCTGATTTATTAAATTCACTCAATACAAATGATTGGTGTAGTTCAGATTTCAAGTAATGATTGTTTTTACTTGAGTAGTAAAGGATCAGTGCAATTAGCAATTAATTTGTCCCTCCTGTAAGTCATTATTGATATTCAGGGTGAAATCATTATTTGGGTTTTCTGGAGTGTAACTGCAGGAATGGGCCCTTAGCATGTGCAGGCCTCTCCAATGAGGCCTGAATCTAATCTCACTAGTGCTCCTGTCGTTCAGAAATAACTGAAGTTACACTGGGATTCAGTCAGAACCAGGTCGCTGCAGAGTGGGATTCACAGAACCTGGGGAGCTGCTATCCATAACCTGGCAACTATCAGGTTCTATTTTCATCTCTTGAGATTTTAAACTAATTGATCAGTTGCCTCTCCAGCACAGACTAGCTCTTCCGACTGCCTACCCCATCATTAGGGCTGTGGACTGGATTCATCATTATGGTTTAATTCCATTGACTTCATTACAGTTACATCTGGGATGGATTTGGCCCTGTGTGACTCCCTAAGAGGAAAATTGTGCATATAAATAATATAGCACATTTCCTATTAATAGGATTGCCAACTGTCTAATCACACAACCTCTAACACCCTTGCCCTGTTCCTGCCCCCGAGGTGCTGCCCCTACCCCAACTCTTTTCTGAGGACCCGCCCCGATCACTCCATCCCCCTTCCCTCCATCGTTCGCTCTCCCTCACCCTCACTCACTTTCACCAGGCTGAGACGGGGGTTGGGGTGCTGGAAGGGGTGCGGACTCTGGGCTGGAAGGTGGGGCCGAGGAGTTCAGAGTGTGGGAGGGGGCTCTGGGCTGAGCCTGGGGCAGTGGGTTGGGGTGCAGGAGGGGATGCAGGGTATAAGCTTGGGGAGGGAGTTTGGGTGCAGAAGGGGGCTCAGAGCTGGGGTAGGGGGTTGGGGTGCAGGAGGGGGTAAGGGGTCCAGGTTCTGGGAGGGAGTTTTGGTGCAAGAGGGGGCTCCAGGCTGGGGCAGGGGGTTGGGGTGTGGGAGGGGGTTGAGGGCTCTGGCAGGGGCTCTGGGGTGGGGCTGGGATGCGGGGCTTGGGGTGCAGGAGGAGGCTCCGGGCTGGGGCCAAGGGGTTTGCAGTGCGGGTGGGGGTGCAGGGTCAGGAGGGAGTTAGGGTATGGGAGGGAGTTCCGACCTGGGGCAGGGGTTGGGGTGGAGGTGCAGAGTCTGGGAGGGAGTTTGGGTGCGGGAGGAGGTTTCGACCTGGGGCAGGAAGCTGGCATGTGGGTGGGGCTGCGGGGTCTGGTGGGGAGTTAGGGTGTGGGAGGGGGTTCTGACCTGGGGTGCAGGCTCCAGCCAGGTGCCACTTACCTCAGGCGGCTCCCACTTGGCTTTGCAGCGAGGCTAAGGCAGACTGCCTGGCTCTGTGCCACTCCTGGAAGCGGATGGCATGACCAGCCCCTAGGGAGAGGCGTGGCCAGGTGGTTCTGTGCCATGTGTGCGTGTAGCCCCCAACTTCCCGCAGCTCCCATTGGCTGGGATCAGTGAACCGCGGCCGCTGGAAGCTGCAGGGGGCTGTGCCTACAGATGGTCAACGTCAGCAAAATGTCTCATGGCCTGCAATCAGATTACCCTGATGGCCTCATGCAGCCTGCGGACTGCAGGTTGCCCACCACTGGACTAGATGGACCACTGATCTGACCCGAAATGGCCATTCCTGAGTTTCTGTATAAAATTAAGGAGTTACACCTTTATGGAGAAAATAGAAAGAGCTACGTGAAGAAACCTGATGCACCATAATGCACAAAGGATCCAGAGAAGAACACAGACAAGGCCCCTAAAAATGGCCTATTCAGCGTACAGAGTTTTGACTCAACTTACTGTGGAAAAGCTGGGGGAAAACTCAGTGGGATAAATCAGTGCAGGAAAAGAAACTGGATAGGTAGAAGGAAGGAGACTGTTCAAAGATAAATGCTGTGATTGGGTTCTGTCTAGTCGGTATCCCCTATAAAGCAGAACATTACAGTAATGGAGGCTGCACAGTAGAAGGCAAGTGGAAGAGTCTCAGGCATCCTAGTTACAAAGACAGGATAAACCATATAATAATACCTGGTGCTTATTAAGTGCTTTGAAGCCCTGGGATGAAAAGACAGTATTCTTTACGAAAGACAGTATTCTTATTCTGAGTTATAGATGGGGAAACTAAGGCACAGAAAAGAGAGGCAACTTGTCTAAGATCACCCAATGAGTCAGTGGCAAAGCTGGATATACAACCCAGAAGGACCGCCAGTTCAGAGCTCCAGCTACATGCTGCCTCTCAAAAAGGGCTGTGTGGGTGAGAGGAGAGAAGAGAAGAGAAGAGGATGGGCTCTCAAAGAGGAAATGCTGATGGAGAGAGAGTGAGGCTAAAAGTCTGCTTGAATGAATGTCATATGCAAACTAAAGGGCACAGGCTGCATGTTAAAGAGCTGGTCAAACACGATGAACATTTGGGCTGCATTACTCCACACAGTGTCATTAATGCATGGATTAAATCTTAGCAACAGCAGCGATAGGGAATTACAGAACTCCAAAACCATTGCAGAGTCCAACTGCACACTCAGAAGAGGGAAATGTGCCAAGAGGAGCTTCCTGCCTCAGCCTGTCCCATAATTTCCTGCTTCTCTACTGTATCTTCCTTTCACTGAAAGAGTTCACTCGGTCAGACTGTTAGAACTGGTCCAAACCGATCTATCAGGCCTCATAGTTTTTCTCATTTGCTAACAGCAGCCTGGGAGCCCGCTTTGTATTGTTGTCTTGGCATCCAAGAGGGTGAAAGACTTGAGTGTAATCAATGGTGTGGAGATAAAGGGAATCCCCCATTATGCTGTGTGAATGAGTGAGTCTGGCGCTGTGTGTGACTGTGGTTGTGTGCAAACAGCTCTCTTTGTGAATGACTCCCAGTGTGTGGTGTCAGAGACCATGTGTTTATATGAACATGCTGTGTATGGGGCTCTCTGTGCAATCTCTGGGCGTGAATGCAGGTAGGTATTAAAAGCCCAATCTAATGTGTTTTACCAATGTGTCTTCAAAAGGAATCGGAATCAGAAATCAAACAATTTGGGATCAAATTCTGCTCCGAGTTACAGCCTTGTAACCCTGTTGAAATCAATTAGCCGGATTCTGATCCTTGTTACTCTGGTGGATGTGTGGATTTAAGCTGATAGTTACAGTGGTGTAAAATCACTGTAAGATCAAAATTAGGCCCCGGAGGTTTACACAGGTGTAACTCAGTGAAGAATTTTGCCTTTGAGGTATTGTCTGCTGTAGTTTTGTGCACTCATTTGTATTCTGGTCAGTTTTTCTTGAGCATGCTGTTCAGAGTTATGAGAGGGCAGCACATGGTTTCACTCCTGCTCTAGGGCTATTGAACTAATTTAACCTATGTGGTTTGTTGTTGTCGTTGTTGGTGGTGGTTTCTTTGGCATGTCTGTTATATTTGCATGTGGATGAACCAGGAGATGATGGAGCACATGGCACAGGCAGCTCCGTGCTCTGTTCCTACCATATGTAACTCCAGTTATATAGGAATCTGCATCTTCATAGAAAGCAGGAAAAAGCCAGCGGAAGCATCCGTTTCCTTTGCTGCTAATTTCTAATTTCATTCTGTTTGTTTGATGCTAATGTCAGCCGTCTGTCCATGTGAGTCAGTGTTTGTGTCTGTGTCTGTGCAGGGGATGGGGCCTGATTTTCTGTCAAGTATCAGCACCTCTGAAAATCAGGCCCATATATATGTGCATGCTGGACCAGGGGTGCTGTGCTGGAACAATTTGTATAGTGGGGGTGCTGAGAGACCCATTGAACCAAACTGTAAACTCTGTATATGATGGAAACCACTTCAAGCCAGGGGGTGTGGCAGCACCCCCAGGATCCCTAGCTCCAGCATCTATGTGCTGGACTGTATGATACATTTTGTATGTGTATATAAGGAAGAGGATCTTCTGTCCTGAAAGGTCCCAAAGGTCAGGCTAAGTCTCCAGACAGGGAGTGGAGCTCGCATATTCTGGGCATCGTGCCATCTTGACATTTCATTGTCCTACTGCAGGACACAAATACCACAATTGAGGCATAAGCCAGCAGGGTGTTAACTACGTACAACTATGTAACAGGCTAATGCAACATACATTTGTCCTTACCACTGTTCTGAAACAGAAAGGGTTACTGTGTATTTATCAGCTATCCCTTAGTAATCACAACCTTTCTCTTGTCCTAAGCTCTCTCTTTGATTTCTACAAAGAAATAGATCTTTATATTCTGTTTACCTAGAGCAGTGGTGCTGGGGCAAATTAATGCAGAAGAGTCAAGAATTCATGCCCTGGGGCTCTGTAGCGGGGTGATCACCCTGCTCCCTCCCTGGAAGGGTGAAAGCAGCCCTGGAGAGGGCTGCAGCAGGGTAAGAGGGATTAAGAACAGCTGGGGAAGCTGAGTGGGTAGGTGACCACAGCTGTGGCTGGTTTAATGAGGGCCCAGCTGGCTCTTATAAGAGGGCTGGGGCCAGAAGCCAAGAGACAGTCTCTCTCTAGCTATTGAGAGGGATGGGCCTGGCTGCTGGGAACTGAGCGGGGTACCTAAAGTGGAGCAGGGCTGGGGAAAGGCCAGAGGAGCTGGGGAGCTCCAGCCTGGAAAACCCCCCAGGCTGCAGGCCTTGTTAAAGACCCAGAAAAGGTACTAGGGTTGCAACAGGGCAGCCCAAGGGTAGGCAGAGGCAGCAGGTCCAAACCCTCCTTGCCAATGATGAGTGGCAATTATACTGCAGTCCGCCCCAGTGAGCGGAGGCTAGATGGTGATTGGCAGTAGCCCCAGACTGAGGTGAGGTGGGGATGGGGGTTCTCTGGGCAGGGGAGACCCAGTGAGACTGCAGGGTACTGAAGGGGGCAGAATCCTGGCAGAAGGGGCACCGGGGTCCGGGAGGGACATGGGGGCCAGCGACAAGGTGAGATACCGGTTTGCAGAGGCACTCAAAGGCTGGAAAAGCTAATTCCCTGGACGACCAGCAGGAGGCGCTGCACCAGTGAGTTGTCACCCCGATACAGGCTTAGATAGGAAAATGGAGACTGTGAAACGTGGAAATAATCAGTTCTATTAATTATGACTGAATGGGCAACAGTCCCCTATAGCACCTTTCACACCACAGGATCTCAACATGCTTTATGGACTCCATGGATACAGTCACTTCTGCCATACAGAAATACAGCTGATGTTCCCTGCTAGCAGCAATGAGCAGTGCAAATTATCCAGTCCTACCAAATGAGCCCACCCAGGAGGGTTAAGCATTGCCATGACTTGGCACTTATCAGTTTCTTTCATCCAAGGGTCTCAGAGCACTTGATAACCATTAATTAAGCCTCTCAGCATCCTGGTAGATCAGCATTAATATTCTTATTTTACCAATGGGGAAACTATGGCACAAAGAGGGGTGTGACTTGCACTAATTCCTTTGATGAATGGGTCCATTGTTTCAAAACATCCCATTGTCCCAGAGAGGATACAGCAGACCAGAGGCATCATTTCCATACCATGGTGTGGTAGTAGCAGCAGGGCAGTAACTTGGAGTTTTGTTTCAGAAACTGTTAATGGGTTTTACGGACGCTCCCCGACTTACGCAAAGCATTCTGTTCTGGAACGCCTTGCGTAACTCGAATTTTGCATAAGTTGGAAACGTATCTCTGACCATTATGCAACCTCCTCCCTCATCTTCTATTTCTAGCATACGGAACTTTTTCTGTAAGCTCAGATTTGCATACGTCGGGTTTACATAACTCGGGGAGCGTCTGTATATTGTGAGCTATGAAAGACCCAGATAAGTGGGCAGCCATTGCAGGCTATGTCCTCGCACTGGACCAGGCATCAGTGGACTTGCTCCAGATTTGTATTGGTGTAGCTGAGATGAGATTCTTGCCTGCAGACTCTCTTCTATTAATATATTGACATTTTAAATAATAACCCACAAGGACATGATGAATGGTGATTAAAGCAGGGACCTGCAAGTCAGAATGCCCGGGTTTTATTTCCTGCCCTGCCATTGATTTACTGTATGCCCCTAGGTAAGATTCTTCACCTATTTAGAGCTCCTGAGAGTAAAGGTGCTATCTAAGGGTAAAGTATTACTGCAGTTGTGCTGTAACAAACTGGCGCAAGACAACCCAGTGACGTGGAGATTGGCCACACCCACAGGGCCTCATTCTGCCCTTTCTGACTCTCCAGCAACCTCACTGGAATAGAGTTGCATAGGTCAACTGAGGCACAATTTCATCCTCAGAATTTTGGGGTGAGGTTAAATCAGTCTCTCACTTATCAGCCTTGCCTAGGTCTCTGGGAGGGACCTTTTCTCACTCTACTTTAACGGTCCCTCTAATTTTTTACATCCGTGTGCAGAATGAATTTTGTTATGTGCACCAGTATGGAAGTGACGTGTGGCTGGTGGGGGGAGGGTTCAGAGTGTGGCAGGGGGCTCAGGGCTGGGGCAGAGAGTTGGGGTGTGGGGGCGATGGCTCTGGCTGGGGGTGCAGGCTCTGGGATGGGGCCGGGGATGAGGGCTTTGGGATGCAGGCTATCCCCTGGCTGCGGCGGGGAGAGAGGACTTCCCCCAGCCTCTACCCTGCTGCAGCAACTCTGGGGATGGGGCCAAGAGAGAGGCGCCGTGCCTCTCCCCGCCTGCGTGGCCCTTGATAGCAGCTTAGAGGGAACTTAGCTCTTCTCCTCCTTCCATTTCTGTGTCCCATCTTGCACGGGCCTTCTCTCTGTCCTTTTTCACAGTCCCATCTCTTGATGTGAAAGACTTCTCCTCTGCAGCTTGTGGCATCTTACATTGCATTGACCTTCCATCTCATTTCATATCTCAGCCGTGAACATCTTTCTTTTTCTTTATATTTTTCATGCCTGCTGCTGTTTAACTTTTTAAAACATTCTGGGCTACGATTTGTCTGGGAGATACTATAGAAAACAAAATCCCATACAATGTAACCTCCCGACAGCCTCAGAGATCACTGCTGACCCTAGGAGGTGCTGAGCACCTCCTGCCCATGGGAGCTGGAAAGTAATATCTTGCAAGAGTGGGCCCTGGATAGGTTAATTACATCTGGGATATACAGCTCTTCTTTGCATCATTAATCAAGTCAGTAACTGTGTAAATCTTCTTTGGGAATAGTGGTAACTATCTGGTGTTCTTATCTCTCCTTTGAGTGCTGTGGGGGCAGCCCATTGTTCTTCATCACCCTATCAACAACTCAGATTGCAGAATAATCTATAGCAAACAAGGTGGTGCTAGGGCTGCATGAGAGCAAACAAACAAAGGAATAATGGACTTGTGATTTCTACCCTCCTTTCTGTTGATTTTTCCTAACTACAGCCAAATAAAAAACCCTCAAAGATATGCTCTATAAAGGGGTTGTATTCCCGTACAGCACTGTAGCACTGGCTCCTGCTGTAGGACTGTAGTGGGAAAAGTTCTCCAGTGGACAGCATTGTCTACACCCCTGAGCGAAGTAGTTATACTGACATAAGTCTGTAGTATAGACCTGGCCTAAGGGCTTGTTTGCGTTATGGAGTTTTGCACCAATGTGACTGCACTGGTGTAAATGGGCAGAACTGGTGTAAAGTCAGGTAAAATCCCACTGCTACAGCATTTTCTGCTGACAGCTTTGCACTGGTATATCTCCAATGTTGCAAAGATGCCTAATACAGATAAAGCTCAGCTCTTCATGCATAATGCAGGAGAGGGTTAAACTCTTTGCCTAATAGATCAGGATAAATCCAACAAAGTTAACTTCTTTTAGGCCCTTATCCAATTCTTATAGAAATCAACAGAAGACCTCTCATTGACTTTTATGGGAGCTGATCCCGGTGTTTGTGCTTAAAGCCCCAGCTCCTGGAGTCACGTGAATACATCAAAATCTCAGCATTCATTAAAAATTTTTTTTTTTACTTTCTAGCTCTCATTGTGAAAATGTGACCCCTGAAGGTGCAAAAGTCAGATGGAAAATAAAAAGAACGCAAAATAAATTATTTTAAAAATTGCATGGTTTTTAAACTAATCCCATGATTTGTTGGGGCCTGACTCATTATTCTGGAGTACTGGAGCAATTCTATGGATCCAGCCCTTAAGAGAATCCCCAATATGGGAAGAAATTCAAAAGCCATTCCCCTTGCAGTGAAATGGTGATTCACCCTGTAGTGAGGTGGATAGGCCTCCCTCCTCTGGGGTGAGTAAGGGAGTGTTACATGCCCCTTGGAGGGCGGAGCCTAGGCCACCCCGCCCCGCTTGCCAGAAGGACAGGGGCATGGCCGGCAGTATAAAAGACCAGACCCGCAGCCCATTCAGGGGGAAGCCTGCAGAGGGGAAGGATGTCCCGCTGGTTCCGGAGCAGCACAGTGCAGCTCCCCCGTCTGGCTCAGCCCATGCCCCGGACACGGACGACAACTGGCCCGGAGTGCCTGCTGCCGCTTACCCAGAGGAGCTGGATGACAACTGGATGTCAGAGGTACCCACCCCAGAGGAGGCAGGAAGTGGCCCAGGGGCAGCCGCCGTTGGGCTGGCTGCAAAGCCCAGAGCCCCCAGCGTTGGCGTATTGCGGCTGGATCCTTGCAGTCCCAGGGCAGCAGATTCTGTCCCTGCCAGGGCCCTGGGCTGGGATGTGGTGGAGTAGGGAGGGCCTGGTCCCCCTGCCCCCACCCCGGGTGGCTGACCCTCGTTCCTCTGCAAGGAGCTCTCGCTCTGAAGAGGAGTGGCCCCGGCCCCTTAAGACTATTGTTCGCCGGCTGCCTGAGCCCAGGCCCCAGTTAAACTGAGACAAGCTTGGAGGTGGGCTACCACCAGCCCTTCAGTGACCTCCCTCCTCCAGGGTAAGTGAAGGAGTGTTACACACCCCCATTCAAAAGCGTGGAGCCAGATTCTCTGCTACTATAACTCTGGAGTTATACCAGCAGAGAATTTGGCTCTTATTGGGCTAAAGCAATGCCGTATTGCCAGCTCTCATGATTTAATCTTGAGTCTTGCAATATCTCCTGTTTATCTTCAAGCCCCAACTCCTGGAGTCAGGTGATTATGTGAGAATCTCTGTTTTCATTTAAAAAAGGGTAAATTTCTACCTCACTTCATTGTGAAGAAAAGCACGAAAGCATGACATGAGTATGACCTAAAGGCTTAAAAGCCAACCTTCTCCCAATATTTGTTGTTGTTTTTTTTAAATAAAAATCCCATGATTTTTAAGATCCAAAAAATCATCAGATTGGCTTGTCTCATTATTTTTGAATGCTTGTGATTGGCTATGCTATCAGGCACAGAAGGGACTTGGAGGAGGAACATCCTTCACATACCAGTGTGCCAAGGACTCCATGAACAAATTGGGTTTGGTCACCCTCTCCCATGGGGTAACCCACAGCACCATGGGGCAACAGCCTTAGTTGTTCCTAGAGTTCCTCTCTAATGAACGAGCAGCGGTTTTGGCCTGCAGAATTCACGGTCCCTATCAAGATTCACATGGATCCATGCTGCGAGGGATTGCTTTGCCCTCTGCTGTCCCCAGAATCCTCCTTAAAGGAAGGGACTGCAGAATTATTACCGCAGATTCACAGCTGCTTTGGAAAGGGGCAGAATGCCAGCGAGTCATCATTCCCTCTTGCCACTGCTTTCAGCGTGTCTTTGTTGCTTTTGGCCATGATTTGTTCCCTTTGGTGCCAAGAAGCAGAGGAAAGAATAGAACAATGTATCTATCTTTCCTTAACTGAAAGGCAGTCACCTCTGGGGTGGAGCACAACTGCTTTTCTATAGTACACAGTAACATCACACATTGTCCATGACAGAAAGGATATGTTTGGAAAGCTGCCCTCAGCATATCCAGCCTTGCTGATGGCTCCAAGCTGTACGACATTTTCACAGCAAAAGACTCTCTCAGGCATTGATAATGCTGGTGGGTAGCTCAGGTGGGAGAAGGTCATTTGGTAAAGACAGGGAGGCATTCCAGCAGCTGCTGGGTGATAGAACTTTACTGCCTTCTTAGAAACTTTTAACCTCTGCAGGGGAGGCCTGGGGAAGGGGAGAAAAGAACTTTTATGAAACAAAGGCCTGAAATGTCACAGCACTAAATAGAACCCAGAAAATGTTCTGGCTACTGAATGAAAATAGTCCATATACCAAGCTGCTCTTTGCATCCACTGATTTCCTTGCTCACATTCCCTGGAGCCAGGGTAGTCAATTTATTTTTTGTCGAGGTCCGAATTCGTTAATTAAGGTATAGTCAAGGTCCAGACTCCAAAGAAACATATTTTACCGTAATAACAGTAATAAGTAAATAAAAAGATTTTGTGGTCCATTCAAAAGCATCTGGAGGTCCAGATTTGGCCCACGGTCTGCCGATTGATTACCCTTCCCCCACAGTGTCAGTCCAGGGCTTCTTGCTTTATAGCAAAACTTCCAAGGAATTCAGCACTATGGACTGGAGCCCTTGCAGCTCTCTGTATAATATCTTCTTATATGCAAAGTCTTTGCCTACTCAGCTTTTGGTAGTAAATTCCCATTAGTGCTCAAAACTGCTTAATTACCAGCGCCATTGAGAATATAATGGCACAGATCAACACAGGGAAAAGAGCATACGAAGTGTAGGTACTTAGAGCATACCAAATGTACCGTACTTTAGCACTATAGGACCCAGTCCTGTGAGGGGCAGAACACCCATTGTCTTCAGGGAGAATTTAAGGTGCTGAGTACCAATCAGGATGGTGTCCAAAATCCTTCTGATTCATCAGTTATGCTTAATGGTCATTAGCTGCACATTATCTTTTGCTAATGGAGGCTTTGGCATCTTGAAGGCTGGAGGATTTGAGAGAGAGAATTACCTGGTGAGCTTCAACTTGTTCAAAGCACTGTGCAAACAGCAGCTAATTAATCCTCCCTGCCCCCTGGGAGGCAAAGGAGTGCTGGGGGTGGGGGAGCACTGAATTTTACAATCCCCTCAAAATATGTTTTTGGGTTTGCAACATTAGTTTTGCATTTGGGAGCCTTTTCCTAGTAATAAAAATCCAGGGGATTTATGTTCAAGGGAGATTCTATTTAGTGAGACACTCCCTGCCCCCAAATCCCCAAACCAACCAATGAAAAGTAAGTGGTGGCGGTGGTTGTTTTAAAAGGGAAAGCCAGCAGGTAAGTATGCCCAGTGGCCTGTGATGGGATAATAGATGGGGTGGGATCTGAGTTACTGCAGAGAATTCTTTCCTGGGTGCTGGCTGGTGAGTCTTGCCCACATGCTCAGGGTTTAACTGATCGCCATATTTGGGGTTGGGAAGGAATTTTCCTCCGGGGCAGATTGGCAGAGGCCCTGGAGGTTTTTCGCCTTCCTCTGCAGCATGGGGCATGGGTCACTTGCTGGAGGATTCTCTGCAGCTTGAGGTCTTCAAACCACAATTTGAAGACTTCAATAACTCAGACATAGGTTAGGGGTTTGTTATAGAAGTGGATGGGTAAGATTCTGTGGCCTGCTTTGTGCAGGAGGTCAGACTAGATGATCATAATGGTCCCTTCTGACCTTAAAGTCTATGAGTCTATTTAGGCTAAAGGACCCCCACAAAAGCAAGGTTGGTATAACTGGGGCAATCTGTCATCCAAGTACTACCACAGTATTTGTTCTTTACTATGCCTAGGGCCCTACCAAATTCACAGCCATGAAAAACATGTCACGGACCGTGGAATCTGGTCTCCCCCAGGAAATCTGGCTATTGTAAGGGGGGTTGTGGTATTTCAGCAGTGCAGAATTAAGGGTGGCAATATGATACCATGCCACCCTTACTTCTGCACTGCTGAGGGTGGCAGTGCTGCCTTCAGAGCTGGGCGTCCAGACAGCAGCTGCCACTCTCCAACTGCCCAGCTTTGAAGGCAGTGCAGCAGTAAGGGTGGCAATACTATGACTGACACCCCCTGCAATAGCCTTGTGACCTCCCCCAGTTTGAGAAACACGGACTTAAAGGCTTTACATGTTTATATTAGGGCTCTCAATTAATCACACGATTAACAAAAAAAATTAACTGTGATTAAAAAAATTAATCGCAATTAATTGCACTGTTAAGCATATTTTTGGATCTTTTTCTACTACAACACAGACTATAAAGTGTACAGTGCTCACTTTATATTTTTTATTACAAATATTTGCACTGTAAAAATGATACTATTTATTTTGTTTTTCAATTTACCTCATACAAGTACTCTAGTGCAATCGCTTTATCATGAAAGTGTAACTTACAAATGCAGATTTTTTTTTGTTACATAACTGCACTCAAAAACAAAATAATATAAAATTTTAAAGCCTACAAGTCCACTTAGTTCTACTTCTTGTTCAGCCAATCGCTAAGACAAACAAATTTGTTTACATTTACAAGAGATACTTCTGACTGCTTCTTATTTACAATGTCACCTGAAAGTGAGAACAGGCGTTCTCATGGCACTTTTGTAGCCAGTGTTGCAAGGTATTTATGTGTCAGATATGTTAAACATTCATATGTCCCTTCATGCTTCAACCACCATTCCCGGGGACATGCGTCCATGTCGATGATGGGTTCTGCTCGATAATGATCCAAAGCAGAGCAGACTGATGCATGTTCATTTTCATCATCTGAGTCAGATGCCACCAGCAGAAGGTTGATTTTCTTTTTTGTGGTTCGGGTTCTGTAGTTTCTGCATCGGAATGTTGCACTTTTAAGAAATCTGAAAGCATTCTCCACACCTTGTCCCTCTCAGATTTTGGAAGGGACTTCAGATTCTTAAACCTTGGGTCAAGTGCTGTAGCTATCCTTAGAAATCGCACATTGGTACCTTCTTTGCATTTTGTCAAATCTTCTGTGAAAGTGTTCTTAAGACGAACATGTGCTGAGTCATCATCCGAGACTGCTATAACATGAAATATATAGCAGAATGTGGGTAAAACAGAGCAGGAGACATACAATTCTCCCCCAAGGAGTTCAGTCACAAATTTAATTAACACATTTTTTTTTAATGAGCATCATCAGCAGGGAAGCATGTCCTCTGGAATGGTGGTTGAAGCATGAAGGGACATATGAATCTTTAGCGCATCTGGCATGTAAAGAACTTTCAACACCGGCTACGACAGTGCCATGTGAACACCTGATCTCACTTTCAGGTGACATTGTAAACAGGATATGGGCAGCATTATCTCCTGCAAATTGTAACCAAACTTGTTTGTCTGAGCTATTGGCTGAAGTAGGACTGAGTGGACTTATAGGTTCTAAAGTTTTACGTTGTTTTGTTCTTAAATGCAGTTATTTTTATACATAATTCTACATTTGTAAGTTCAACTTTAATTATAAAGAGATTGCACTACAGTACTAGTATTAGGTGAATTGAAATATACTATTTATTTTTTTTTACAGTGCAAATATTTGTAATAAAATAAATATAAAGTGAGCACTGTACACTTTGTATTCTGTGTTGTAATTGAAATTAATATATTTGAAAATGTAGAAAACATCCCAAATATTTAAATAAATGGTATTCCATTATTAACAGTGCGATTTATTGCGATTAATTTTTTAATGGCTTGACAGCCCTAGTTTATATTTTTAAATACATATTCATGCTTTGTGACGACACTGTGAAATTTAAGATTTAAATATCTTCAGCTGTAATTCAAGATTTTTAAAACGCTATGACTGTGAAATTTACCAAAATGGATCATGAATTTGGTAGGACCTTGTGCCCCCCTCTGTTCCATTATAGCTGCTCACATACCATGGTTCTGTGTGTTGTATAGGAATCTAGACAAAACAGAATGTTTCTTCTGTCACATGTATGGGATTAGGAGATGAACGTGTGATGTTTGTTCATGTTTAGCCACAGAGAGGTGATATGGCTGTTCACTAATCTGTACCTCAGTACAATCCTCTGTACAATAAGGCCATGTCTACCCTATGAAATTATATTGACCTAATTTAGGTCAACACACAGTCACTGCAGTTATTAAATCGGTTGTATGTGTGCACACTTGGAGTCTTGTCTCAGCGATTCACGTCCTCACCAGGAGTGCTTTTATTGATTTTGTTAGGAGTGTGGGGCATTGTAGGATGGCTCCTGAAGGCCAGTAGCAATTGACATAAGCAACATAGTGTATACACTGACACTGCATCGACCTAATTACATCAGCAGTGTTGCCAACTCTCATGATTTTGTCATGAATCTCATGATAATTATTGTTTTCCTTAAAGCCCACAGCTCCTGGAGTCAAGTGGATATGTGATGATTTTAGCCTTCATTGTTAAGGAAAATGTAAGTTTCTAGCCCTTGTGGCTGTGGAGAAAGCTTCAAAATGTGACCCCAGTGCACCTGGAAAAACTCAAAAAGCAGAAGGCAAGTAAAAAGAACACCAAATCTATTATTTTTACATAATCTCATAATTTTAAAGCCAATCTCATGATTTTTGGTGAGCCTGACTCATGATTTTTGAACATTTGGGGTTGGCAGTGATGCAGCAAACATGACTATGCTGCTTGGGGAGGTGGTGTTACTAATTGGCGTAGAGAGGCACTTATGATAGCGGGAGCCAAATTTAAGAGAAGACACTTCCACAGCTAGGTGGATGCAAGGCAGGTTACACTGGCCTAACCATGTAGCGTAGACCAGGTGTAAAGCTCTGTTAATCTATGCCTGTTCCCTGTTACATCTCAGTAATGACTAGAGTAGCCATTTGGCCAGCTTTTTCTGTGACTTAGGTTTTGCTGTACATCTAGAATCCACTTTAAGATGAGGAGAAGCCAGTTCGGGTTTTGTGTGTGTGTGTGTGTGTGTGTGTGTGTGTGTGTGTGTGTGTGTGTGTGTGTGTGTGTGTGTGTGTGTGTGTGTGTGTGTGTGTGTGTGTGTGTGTGTGTGTGTGTGTGTGTGTGTGTGTGTGTGTGTGTGTGTGTGTTTTTAAATGTCTTCAGTAAATAAAAAGCAACAAAGAGTCCTGCGGCACCTTAAAGACTAACAGATGTATTGGAGCATAAGCTTTCGTGCATCCGACGAAGTGGGTATTCACCCATGAAAGCTCATGCTCCAATACGGCTGTTAGTGTTTAAGGTGCCACAGGAATCTTTGTTGCTTTTTACAGATCCAGACTAACACGGCTACCCCTCTTATACTTCAGTAAATAAAGTTCCTGTATCTGAAGAAAAGTGGCTGGAAACTCCCTGGATATTTTTAAAGGTTCCAAAAATAGATCCAAGTCTCAGACAAAATGAATGGAGCCAAGAGTTAGATGGAAAGAAGCAGTAAAGGGTGGTTTGTCTGAAGCAGTTATTACTGAAATCCTCCTCCACCCCAAATGCCACTACCTTGAAGCATGGGCCAGTTTTTATTCCCATCTTTATAGCCTTCTGTCTGAATCTTATTCCCCAGCCTGTTTGTTCACTCGTTAGGTTTCAGTGCAGCCTGGGAGAAGCTGACTTAACTTTGGTAGGGGAAAAGTAGAGGCAGGGTGCTCACCCTCTCTGTGTTTTGCTTTTTGGAAAGTGTGGGGTGGAGAACCAATACCTTTGGAGTCAATCCTGATTAGCAAATCGACATATCTACCTGCAAATCAACACAACGGGCCAGATCCTCGGCTGGTGTAAATCTGCCTAGCTTCACTGACTTCAGTGGAGCTAGACTGATTTACACCAGCTGAGACTCAGCCCCTGCATCATCCAACTTCAGGAACTTATTCTGCAAGGTGCTGAAGCCAGGAGGAGTTGATTTTAGTGGAAGTTAAGAGCCTAAATACCTTCAAGGAGGTGCTCAGCACCCTGAAGAATAAGAACCTTATTTTGCATATGGTCTTTCATACAAACTGTCTTCCAACTCCCTTGCAGAGTTAAATGATATAGTACAGTAGAGTGGTAATTATAGAAAATGCAATCACAGTGAGGCGTCCTTGTGGCACCTCATTGTTTTTTCTGACACAGACTAACACGGCTACCACTCAAAAAATGCAATGACACTGGAGTCTTCAGTTTATTTACTCCTTAGATCAGAGCGAACGACAGATTAAAAGGTATAGGCAAGAGAGAAGAGATCTCGATGTAATGGGAAAGAGAGAGGGAAGGTTCTCCAAGTGGCAGGAACTGCAAAGGAGAAGACTCTCACACCAACAGTGGTGATATTGTTTAACAGGCCAGTGAGTAGATGAGTGCAGGAAACAGAAACAGCAGCAGTGACAGAGGACAGGACAGATATCTGGTGTAACTCCACTGATATCAATGGAATTGTGCTCACTTACACCAGAGATGTTATACCATGAGGTGCGACTAGGGAAGTCTATGGAATGTTGTAAAAAAGAGAAGGGCCATTTAGAAACAAAGGCCCTGACTCTGGTCTGCAGTTAAGTTGCATGCTACCTTTGTGCCTCCTGCAACATGGAGACAGCTGGGGACCAGAGTGGTCCTTGGTGTAAGCTCCAGCAGCCTCAGGGGCTGCTCTAAATTATGCTGTGCTGCTAAACAGTTGCACTGAGTTCCAGCCATGCCCTCCAATCCACCCCCAACCACACCCCATGCCTGGGTTGCAAGGGGAGAGGGCATCATAAAGCTTTTACATTGGTTCTGTATTGGATAGGAAACCTCCCTTTAGAAAAGAGGATTCTGGAACCGCTGGTCTTACATTACCAGAGTGACATCAAGAGGTTATAGCTTTTGGCCTAGAATACTGAAGTGACCATGGAGCTGGTGGATGGTTTGAGGATGAGTTTGTCCTTCTCCTTATGTGTGAGAAGACAGACAGTGGCATTTTGCACAGGCTAGGGTCACTTGCTATGAAACAAGGTCATGGGAGCAAGACATTACAGCTCAGCATCAAAGGGCACAATGTGCTCTCCACCATAAGGGGAGCAAGCACCAGGGAGAACTGCCTCTCGATGCTGGGTAGCACCTAGAAGTCAAAGGGCTGTTTTGTCCTAAGAGTTTCACACAGCCCCAGACTTCAGCAAATGAAATGAAGCTTTGTGCTTAGAGTGGTGCCAATATGGCAACGGATTATTTAATGGTCTGTTAAAGCTGTTGCTTTGGCTGCAGCTAGTGGTGTAGGAGGAGTTTGCCGTCTCGCTCTCTCACAACTCATGGGCTGTGTCCTCATTCTGCTGTTGGAGCTGCTTGTGAGCTCTGGCAGGGGCAATGCCAGAATCCATTGCAGGGAGCCATAACAATCCTGTGAAAAAATGTACAAATTCTCCTGGAACTAGCCAAGAGGAGAACACATCCAGTCCGTGTGCACTGAGACAGAAAACCAGAAGATCCCTTCTGACCTTTTACCTCTCTATTCAATGGTTAGCTAACACTTATATCTATTCTGTCTGTAGCATAGCACCTTTCAAAACCCTGAAGGCACTTAAAAAGTACATAACTGTAGAGGCAGTCACCACCAAAGCACAACCTCCTCTGGGGTGGAATACGACAGAAGGAATACCATGTACCACAAAAAGCAGTTTAGGACAGGAAGTGAAGGAGAATACCGTATCCAATTAAAATACCAGAGAAATTTAGGTGGGTAGAATAGAATTCCATGTAAATTTTCACCTGTGACTGTCATGAGATGTCCCCAGACTTTATTCTATCTCTCTCTGATTCCATGATTAGTTTCCCAAGTAAGGTTTTAAGCTTAACATACTGTGCCACCTGCCATGATTTGGTCAGTAGGACGCACAAGTGGATCTACGGTTTAAACTTGCAACTAATAGAAAGTGCTGTAACAGTGAGTCACTCATTACCAGAGTATCTGAGGGCCTAGAGCGAGAAAGTGGATCTGCTTCACCACTGCCTTGCCTCTATGTCAGGGGTTGGATCAGGTCATAAAGGATGAAAAGTGAATAAGGAGCTTTATTCCTCACTTCCTTGGACCTTGTGTCATTACTTACACCTGTGTAAAGTGCATGCGAAATGTGTCCCACTTAGAATGGCCGCATTTTACTCCCATTTTGTGCTCACTTTGCACAGGTTTGGATGTTGACACAAGGTGCAAGGAAGTGGAGAATACGTATCCTTATTCCCTTTTCATTCTCTGTGATCTGATCCAACTCCTGTAGAAGTCAAATGTCCATTAACTTCAATGGATTTGGATCATGCCCATATGCAGTGCGTTTACTTGCTATATTTTACCCAGTTTGGGCAATGAAAACTCAATGATCACTGTCCCTCTTTTCTAATTTGTTTCGCTCTCTGGTTCTTGCTCATTAGTACAGTGCTGCAATGCTTGGATTACAAAACTGCAAGGGAATTTTTTGCCTTTAAAAATAAACCATTTGCATTGACATAAATAATGGAAACAATTCTCTCTCTCTCTTTTTATGTATTTTTATTATTATTTTTTCATTAACATGTTATTTATAAAACTTAAATGTGGCTCTAAACTAACCTGACAGTGTCCCCTTTAATTAATTAATCCTCCCCAGTGAAATAGCTCAGCATTATCATGCTCATTTTATAGATGGGGAAAGTGACGCATAGAGAGGTAAGAAGAGATCTCACAGCCAGTTCATGATAGGGCCCATAGAACTCAAAAGACCTGGTTCCTGTCACATATCCACTAGAGCAGTGGTAGGCAACCTGCAGCCCGTGGCCTGCATGCGGCCCACCAGGATAATCCGCTGGCAGGCTGCCAGACCATTTGTTTACATTTGCACGGCTGCCCACAGCTCCCAGTGGCCATGGTTCAAAGTTCCTGGCAGGGCCGGCTCCAGGCACCAGCGCAGCAAGCAGGTGCTTGGGGTGGCCAAGGAGAAGGGGTGGCACGTCGGGCTCTTCGGCGGCAATTCGGCGGCAGGTCCCTCGGTCCCTCTCGGAGGGAAAGACCAGCCACCGAATTGCTGCCAAAGAAGAAAGTGGCGCGGTGGAGCAGGCGCCAATTGCTATCGCAGCTTTTTTTTTTTTTTCCCTCTTGGGGGAGCAAAAACCCTGGAGCCGGCCCTGGTTCCCGGCCAATGGGAGCTGCGGGAAGCAGATTACCCTGACGGGCCACAGGTTGCCCACCACTACACTAGACGACTCTGCTTTAATGGCCTGATTTTTTCAGAGATCTGGAGCACTTGCAATTTCCATTCAGTGCACAGGAGGTTGTGGGTGCTCAGCATGTCTGAAGATTAAGCCACAAACTACTCTTGCTCTGGTCAAGGAGAGGCAAATTGACCAGCAGTAACTCTAAGAAAAAGGAGGTTATTGCAGCTCCAGGGAGTTGACTGCAGCTAAAGGGTTTAAGAAATGAGGTTTGTTATTGCTGCCTCTTGAGAGCTTTCATTTTCCTGTCTGACGCTTCCTATCTCATAAAGCGCGCCCTTTATTTCCTCTTGAGCCTGTGCTTCCCTCCCACCTCAACCACAGCTGCTTTGAGTAACTTGTGGGTCAGAGACTCCACAGGGCATATTTTATGCAGATACTTTTATGGGTCCTGAATCTGATACAAAGCCAAAGGGACCCTTTCCATTGACTAAAATGGGCTTTGGAACAGGCCTATAACTTGCAAGTTTAACTCATTGGTAAAAGTAGAAAGATGGGATCAATTAGCTGTTTTTTCCATCCACTTTTAAATGTACTTATAGAGGACAATTTAACTCTGAGGTAGGGTCCACTTCCAAATTCCTCTAAAACCCAATTTCACAGTCCTTGTAACCACATATTTGGCGAGTCATTGTATCACTTCAGCACTAATGCCAAGTTAATAAGTGATTTTTTTTCCATGGAGTGCTTAAAAAGAAATGAAAGGAATTTCAAGAAAAATGAATAGTGTCTCTCCAAGTCCTGGAAAAAGGAACATGGATTTAAGAAACAGCCCCTGTCTAAAGGCCTTGTCATCTTGTTTCTAAGCAGGCAACACTTCCTTTGTGATCAGAATAGGAACTGCAGGATTGGACTCTCACTATTAAAGCCAAAGGAGTGCAAATGTGGGCAGGTCAGGGAGATTTTTGGATGGTCAGCTGGAAGGCAGCTTATGGGGAATAATGATTTAGGGTATGTCGTTTGGGGGTCCTACAGCATAAGTAAAAGCATAGCCCCTCAACTAATTTTTTCAGTGATGTTAGTTGCAAGTTTCTATCACTGACCTGCGATTGTATTTAGAATAATGTCCTGGGGGCTCCAGGAAGCAGTGCTGGGTCTGACATGTGCATTTATGGCCTTGTCTTCGCTGCTAGAAAAGGCGTATTTTTTACCTCAGAATAAATAATGTGGATGAGCTATCCTGAGTAAAAACACAGTGAAGACAAGGCACTTTAGTTTACCTTGTGGTAAAACTAAGCAAGGCCATATTATACCCCCGCCTATTGCCGACCTCACCTAGTTTACTTCACAGTAAAACTATGATGCTTTGTCTTCACTGTGCTTTTTGCCTCAGAATAACTCCTGTGTTAGTTACTCCAAGGTAAAAAAAAAAATACCCACCTTTTCCAGCAGTGAAGACAAGGCCTGTGTGTGTGTACGTGTTACCCATGTTGGTGTTACATGAGCGAGGAGTGGGACACATGCACTGAGTGCTTTATTTGTTTCCAAAGCTGAGTGAAGCAGAGTAGATATGTTACAGGAATGCTGTGTACCTATGATGGGATCGGTGCAAAGTTTCAGTATAAGTAACCCTGTACTGACCTCTCCTATCTTATCTTCAAGATCCAGGACACTCTTATAAATCTTAGACTCTGGTCAGATCCAACAGGTTTCTTTCCCTATGCTCACTGGGTCAAATTCACCCCAGTCTAATTCTATGGGCCCCAGTGAATTCACCTAAGGGATGAATTTAGCCCAGCCTTCTTATTACAACCTGATTCTAGAGCTCTGCCTGAATGCCCTGCTTTTGCATGCTATGAATTAAATGTGGGGAGCACAGTCTGGATCCACAGTTATGCTTATGGAGGAAGTGGTGTCAATGACCACTCTCTGCCTAACATCTTAGCTCTTCTGATCTATCTCCACTATCCATCTGTGTTTGTAGCGAGTGGCTGCTGCTGCAGTATTTCAGCACTTCCATTTTATGCTATTAGACTATATTGATATGAAAAGCACTTTCAAAATCAGTTTATTCCTGTGGCTTCTTTAGACAGGTTTATATTAATAGAATCGTAGAAACGTAGGGTTGGAAGGGAACTGAAGAGGTCATCTACTGCAGTGCTTCTCAAAGCCGGTCCGCTGCTTGTTCAGGGAAAGCCCCTGGCGGTCCGGACTGGTTTGTTTACCTGCCGTGTCCGCAGGTTTGGCCAATCGCCGCTCCAGGCCAATAGGGGCTGCAGGAATGGGGGGCCAGCACATCCCTCAGCCCGTGCCGCTTCCCGCAGCCCCCATTGGCCTAGAGTGGCGAACCACGGCCAGTGGGAGCCTGCGATCGGCCGAACCTGCCAACATGGCAGGTAAATAAACTAGCCTGGGCCACCAGGGGCTCTCCCTGAACAAGCAGCGGACCGGCTTTGAGAAGCACTGATCAACTGCATCCCCTTGCTCTGAGGCAGGACCAAGTAAACCTAGACCACCCTGACTGGTAGTTGTCTAGCCTGTTAAAATCCTCCAGTGATGGGGTTTCACAACTTCCCTGGGAAGCCTATTCCAGTGCTCAATTATCCTTATAGTTAGAATTTTTTCCCCTGATATCTAACCTAAATCTCCCTTGCTGCAAATTAAACCCATTACTTCTTGTCCTGCCTTCAGTGGACATGGAGAACAATAGATCCCTCTTCTCCTTATCACAACGCTTAATGTATTTGAAGACTGTTATCAAGCCCACCCACCCCCAGTCTTCCTTTCTCAATACTAAACATGCCCAGTTTTTTTAACCTTTCCTCATAGGTCATGCTTTCTGAATCTTTTATCATTTCTGTTGCTCTGTACCCAGCTAATATTTCACAACCCCCTTCTCCCACCTCCCTCCATCTTCCAGACTGATTCTGTACGCTATCACTCAGCCTATTTAAACTCTTGTCTGCCCATTAGACTCCCTCTATCTCTGCTAAACTTATAATTGCCCTTTAAAGTCTTGAGAAATCCCTAATGTAAATACAAGCATTCCTGACATATTCCTGTCCAATATTTACTAGTACAATGGGACACCTTTTGGAACCCAGAGTGCAGTCCCATTGGCTGAACTATGCATCAGAGTTCTTGTAGGGGGAGAAGATGGCTATCCTCCACCCAGAACCAGGGAAATGCTGTATCATCATTACTTAAGCCTCAGGACTCCCCCTGAATGGGTCAGAAGAGCTGATGGTTCTGCATAGTCATAGACCCAACAGTCTTGTCCCAACTCTGTGTGCTAGAATGCAGGGAGCCCCCAAAGAGCCCATCTCACTGGCACACCACCGGGGGTCACTAAATTTACTCCTGGGGGAATTCTGTGCCAAAAATCAATAAATTCTGAGTACATTTTAAAATTCTGCATATTTTATCTGTCTACATAACACAATATAATCACGTCAGTTTAAGTTATGTTGGTAATTTATTTAAAAATACCTGTCAGCAAGTAGGTCTCTAACAATATAGACCCCCCCCAAAAAAGCTGATTTTTTTCTTACAAATAGATTCCTTACTAAGCACATTAATACAAAACTTTGAGTAGTTCATTTAAACTACAATACAGAAATGTCTTTCCCATACCCCTCAGAAGCAGTGCAAAGGCTTGCAGGAGGCAGAGGTAATGGAGGAGCTGAGGGAGAGGGAAGGAGCCTGGGAGTGAACCTGGAGGGTTGTTGAGTGTGAGTGGGAGAAGTATGGAACAGGGTGTTTTTTTGCGGGGGGAGGAATTGTTATGGAGTTGGGGAGCCTCTCCCATGCAGAACCTGGCTGACCCCTAGCCTCTCCCATTCAGTCAGGCATATCTGCCCCGTCCCCGTGTGTCCTTGCACCCCCCGATCCATGCGTGTCCCTGCACCCCCTACCACCATCCCCATGTGGCCCTGTAGTCCCCTCCCATTCAGCCACTGGCTCAATGCTGTCACCCCTTTAGCTCCTGAGCCCATGCCCCAGTCTGTTCCCTCCACTAGCCCTTCTGAACCCCAGTCTGTGACTCCCCCCAGTAGCCCTGTGTGTCTCGGTCTGTCCGTCCAGTGCCTCCTCACCTGTCCCTGCTGTGAGGAATTCAGCCTCTCTGGCTGCTGCCCTTTTTTCTGGTGCCACAGCAGCCCTTGGCGGGCGAAAGGTGTGACTGTAGTGACTCTCCAGTAGAATCGATATTCTGCAGAGAAAAAAAATCTGTGGAGTGGACATGAATTCTGTGCATGTGCAGTGGTGCAGAATTCCCCCAGGAGTATAAATTGTATCTGCACTTTCTGCAGCAGAATCATACTGGCTCTGCTGGATCTAGGCCAGTGTTTCTCAAATGTGGTCACCGTGGCCGCATGAGGCCATCAGGGGCTTTTCTTGCGGCCACAGCCTCCTGGGCTGTGATTGGAGGGAGGGGAGAGGGGGAATAGTGCCTCCTCGCCCTCCCTGTTGCTCCTGGATGCACTGCCTTGGAGTTGGTTGTTGGGGCTACCAGTAGGGATTGGGCCCTGCTTCCCTCTGGAGTCATCTGTGGCACAATGCTGTAGGAGCAGGCAGCCAGTGAGTTCCCTGCCTTCTCAGGGGCAGTGGGGCTCAGGCTTTGGGCTTTAGCCCAGGGCTGGTGGGGCAGCAGGCTCTGGACATGGGCCTTCGGGCTCCAGCCCCAGGCTCTGGCTGCACGATGGCAGGCCCCAGACTTTGGCCACACAGCCTCAGGCTCCGTCTCGTCCTCCAGCCGTGGGGCTTCGGGCTCTGGCAGTACAGCTTCAGGCTCCAGCTCCCTGCTACCTCCTCCAGCCCCTAACTCCCATCTCCCCTGGGCCACACTGCCTCCCCCAACCCTCCATCCACGGCTTAATTTGTCCCCAGGCTTGCAGGGGCTGAGTAAATCTGCTGTGAAAAGTGATACGTGTATGTTTGTTAATATCACTTTTCACAACAGACTTACTAGCTATCAATAAATAAATTACAATTATTTGACCATGTATATGTGCATATTTATTTGGTTTTCCTAAAGCTAATTAAGTATGTTAGGAAAAAGTGTGAGAGTGGCCACCAGCAAGAGTTGGTGGCTGCATTCTGAGGCCACGAAAAAATTTGTCCTGAGAACCCCTGATCTAGGCTCATCACAGCAATAGAAGAGGAGGCAGTATTTGGCCCTATAAAATAAAATATTGGCCAGATTGTATGCCTGCCTGCCTTAAGAGTGTCTCTTTAAGTAAATAAGTTTGGGAAAGAAACAGTGACAGAGAAGCATTAGAGAGTTTGGATTCTCCATTTCATGTACATGGGTTATTTCTTTGATTGCTGTTTGTTTAAAACAAGGTATCACTTAGAATGGACAGCAGTTGTGATTTTTGGCATGCCTCAGGTGACTAGTCATGGGCTACGGAGCATTTAACACCTACTTCTTTGGTTACAATCTGCTCCAAGCTGGTTGTGACTTTAGTAACTGTTTGACGGCCCGTGTTAAGTAAATTTGGGTGTGTATATGTTTCTTGTTTCAGTTCCTACTGGACATGTGCCCAGATCACAAAAACCACCAGGACAATTGACGCCATGGGGATTGCTTGCTAGGCATATCAAAAAGACCAAGGGTCAAAACTGAACTCTCCTCCTGGGTGGGCGGGGGAAAGGGTGACTTCTGGTGAGGGTGAGGCGAGAGAGCCATTGGTGGGCCAGAACTTGGGAAGATCGCACTGTGCTGTGAATAAATAGGGGATGTCAGTCTCCAAACCTTCTATATATTGTTCTATTTCATATAGATTCTTTTACCACACTCATCACTGCAGTATCTGGCACCTGGCCCCCAAACTGCCACAAAATGGCCACTGTTTGTCCTCACTAATTATCTTATATCTTATATAGGCTGCAAATTCTTAAAGTCCTACCCTAGAATTATATACAAGGCCTTTTATTTTTTTCTTACCAGCAAGTAATGCAGGGTGTGACAAGTGGACATTATCGATCCTCTCGCTCCTATATAGTACCAAGGAAGAGAGAGAGAGCTGCATTCTACAAGTGCTGCAGCTTCTGGATCAGTTTCAAAGGAAACCTGAACAGGAGCAGGTTCCAGTAATCTAGCCTGAGGCTGAAGGTATGAAGAGCTGTAGCAAGGTCCGCATTAGAGCGGAAGGGGCATTTGTGAATAACTCTGAGATACTTTGGAATGAAAGATGCTGTAGAAATATAAAATATGATTGTTAATGAAAATTATCCACCCTGCATGTTCAGACCTTATGGTCTGAGTGGAGGGACGAGTCAGACCTACTGTACGTAGGGTGAAAAGAATAGTTTGTAACAGCTCAGTTACTCTTCAATGAAGAACAGCCTAAAATGGCTACATGGTAAATGCACAGGTTCTCACCTTGGGTCAGTTACTGCCAGTGGTTCCAATGTGTTCCCTAAGCTTCCTCCCTAGCAGCAATGGCTTTGTTCCCTGATAGGGATACTACACATTTGCTTTGTTGCCCTGAGGCATGTTTGATGGCATCATTAGCTTCCCCCATGTCCTCTTTTGGGGTGGGGAGGGGGCTCTGCAACTTGCCCATCTTGTGCACAGGAAAAATTAACTTACGGTTCTCTTCCAGGAAGCTGCATGCTGGAGAGCCACGTTAGTGCTTGTATTAAAATATTTCTATTTAATCCACAATTTAAAATCAAATCTTTACCACTTTCTTCCACTTAAAAGACAATACTGCTAAGCTTCTTAAACTAGGAACAATAAATCATCACTACATAGGGCAGGTGAATACTTGCATCATCAAGGAGGATGCTTAATGCCACCTAAGTCTAATCTAATTTTTAAATACTTGAATATTATTTGATTCCTGAGCAAACTGAGAATAACAGCATTTTGAAGGCCTTGGGCAATGTTATTCAATCTGTACAGCCTTCTCTAGGGATCTTGCTTTATTTGGGCCCTAAGAAGCAGACAGTTCTCCCTTTAAAACTCAGCCCATTGGTCTAGCGCCCCAATATCTCTTCTGTACCTTGCATGTGGCTTTCATGGAATCCATAACCGGGCCTGAGCTCAAGTCACACAAGGCTGTGCAGGGAGTGCTCAGCAAACGAACCAGAGCTTCTGGAATCCATTCTCTTCACTTTCAGCAGATGGAAACAAGGGGGAGGGGGATTCTTGGTGCAGCATCCTAACTCCTGACATTTTATTGTGATGCTGTAGCATGACCAACCCTACAACACAGAGCTGCCAGTGACTGAAAGTGTCAGTTCAGGCAAAGTGGGCCCCAGCCCTGGGAGCCCGAACAGAGGCAGGCTCATGTACCTCCCCTGTTCTATAGCTCTACAGGGAAGGGGAGGGAGAGGGCAAGAAGCAGGAGGGAAGTGACTGCAGGGGGTAGGTGAAGCATGTAGGCTTGTGCCCCCATCACAGCAAGCCCCTAACTTTTAGACACTTTCACTAACAAAGCCATCATCTAACTGGCTAATCATCTCTGCAGTGGTGTCAGAACCTGCACCCCAGCTTCAGTGTCCCCTATAGACCACTGCAAGGTGCACAATCATCAGTGTAGGAATGAGCCAGCCTCACCTCATCCCACCCTTGGCAGTGTAGATTCAGGGTCAGTGGGCCAGTTGCCACCCACCTCTGCAGGATCCCCCAGCAAAATGGCTGTTCCCTCTTCGGCCCTGCCCCTGTGCTGGGGGTGACTGCAGAGGTGGCTGGTGCAAAGGGGCTGTAGGACAGCTAAGAGTTTGAATCTCCATCATCAGGTACAGAGAGTGGATGGAGCAGGTTTGGACTGAGGGGAAGAGGGAGGAGAAGGAAATGTCTAACATACTGTGAACCTAACATCACCCTGAACATTCTACTTGTATGTTGATATAGGGTTTCTCTACACTCCATTGCAAACGTGTGTCTATATGTAAGGGGACTGTTGTCCCCTTACTAAAACTTGTGGGGGTGTTTTGGTTGGCTAGCTCCCAGTACCAAAAGAAAGCAGAAGGGTCGATGAGAAATCAGGACCCTGAGACTGACAGTCCCCAGGAACAATGGGGAGAGGCCAATGTTCCAGGTCATAGGCGCTGACTCCTATTGGTGGGTGCTCAGCAACCACCCACAGCTCCCCACCCCCCCACCCCACCCCAGCTCAGCTCCATCTCCGTTCTGCCTCCGCCTCCTCTCCCGCATGCCCACTTTTTCCCCCTGGCTCCCAGCGCTTGCGCCATGAAACAGCTGATTCGTGCAGCAAGTGCTGCTGGGAGGGAGGAGAGAGGAGGGGGAACACTGTGCACTTGGGGAAGACGCGAGGCTGGGGCAGGGCTTTGGGGAAGGGGTCCAATAGGGGCAGGGAGGGGGAGAAGATGGGGTGGGAACTTTGGGGAAGGGGTTGGAATGGGGGCAGGGCAGGGGCGGGGAAAGGGTGGAGTCAGGGCAGGGCCAGGGGCAGGGGGGCGTGAGCACCCACCAGTGCCGGGGAAAGTTCGTGCCTATGCTCCAGGTCAGCCTGATTGACAGGGCGGGCAGGCTAATCAGGGAGTCAGGAGGGGTCCCATCCTCTGTGTGAGCTGGAATTGCCTGGGTCAGACAGAGTGGGGCAGAGCTAAGGAGAAGGAAGGGGCCCAAGCTGAGCTGGGGAGCAGAGCTGTGCCAGCCAGAGGGGCCAGAAAAGCAGCCCAGGAAGCAGGTCAATGCTGGCAGCAGAGTCACAGAAGTAGCCCACAGAAGAGCAGATCCTGTGCTTGGAGGAGAGCTGCATCAGCCATAGCCAGAGAGGCCAGAAAAGCAGCCCAGAGAGCTTGAGGCAGAGTGGAGCTGGAGCTGAGGCAGAGTGCAGCTGGAGCAGTCCAGAGCCGGGTGTGGTGAGCAGCTGGCGAGAGCAACGGGGGACCCTGGGCAGCGGGCCCGGTGCAGGGAGACACCCCCAGCCAAGAGACCCTGCAGGCCACACTTGGAGGGGGATCATAACCCCGACGGAGTGAGGGCGACACTGGGAAGAAGGATCCTGCCATCTAAAGCCTGAGGGCATGTGGGCACCACCAGAACAAGGGTCTGACCCGCAGCATCCCTGCAGCACAGCCAGGGCCTGAGAAAGAGGTCTGGGAATTGTGAGGAACAGACTGAACTTCCCTGACATTCCAGAGACGCTGGTTGTGATGTCCCCGTGCCACAGAGCGGGGTTATGTGTTTTCCTTTCACCTTTTTCATTTTTTCCTTATTCTTTTTTTAATTGATTGCTGTTTAATAAATTGTATTTGCTTTGAATTGCATGTAATGATTAGTGGGTCAGGGAAGCAGCCAGTGCAGAGAGAGCACCTGGAGGGGGAACACCCTAGCCCCCACTAGAATGGGGGTCAGGTGAGGGCGGTGCAGAGGCGGGAAGAGGTGGTGCAAGGGTGGGGACGGGGGAGGGGTTGAGCACCCACCGAGCAGAGGGGAAGTTGGTGCCTATGCCCAGCCTTGTTTGGGTTGGGAGGACTCTGCCATACAGGAAAGTGGAAGGGGAGCCCCCGAGGTCAGGCAGGCCTCTGGGTAAAGGAAATGGGAGTGAGGACTCAGATCCTTTCGCTAGCCCATTTCACTGGGGTAGTGTATAAGCCAGGAAAATCCCCCACAATAGCGGGACCATTCCCCCCTGTTACATATAGTACCCAGGCTTGTGGTCTTGTTGTTTCCAAATCTGTGCTTGAGGGTCCACACTGCGTTGTAAGTCTGCATTTACAATTGCTGGACCTGGATCCCACAGCCAGGCTAATGCCTCCATACTGCAATAGGCAGACATTCTGACTCAAGTTTGCCGCTTGAGCTGCACCCACACTGCAAAATGACAGGGTTTGGACCCAAGTCACAGCAAGACTTGGGCTCTGACCCACTCTCCAACTAGAGTCCTGCGACCTGGGTCCTGAGTACTTGCTGACCTGAGTCAGACTGATTTGTGTGTGGAGGGATGTGGGGCTTGGGCTCAAACCAGGTCAGAGCCCCAGGTTAGGGTGCAGTATACACATATCCGCAGTGCCTGGCACACTGTGGCCTGTAGGTGTAAGAAAGAATTACACATGTGTGTGTTTATGTAAAATATTCCTTGATGGTGTTTCTTTAAAATTTGGAGCTATATGTTTATCCTGCTGTTCACATGGATGTGTGACAACACTGGCATTCAGGGTTCCTAATCTCAGCAATGTGAGCACAAAGCTAGTTCCCTACAAACCAAAGTGTGACTGACACCTGAATGTTCACAAAGGGATGCTCTGGACTTGAACTTTATTAGGAGTCACAGGGCTAATGTTGGGAGCTTACTGGCTAAATCTCCAATGTACATTGCTTCAAAACTTGCGGAGGGGGGACTTGAGAAATAGGATGATGCAGTCAAGGGGTTGGATTTTCCTCTAACTTACACTGTTGTAAAAGTACAGTGAGCTCATTGAGTTACGCTAGTGTGACTACACACTTCAAAATACAGCTTAGTATTTGTTGGGCAAGTCACTACAGGGCCACATATTTGAATTCTTGTCCAGTCTGGCTCCAAACCTGGTACAAAGGAGCAATAGACAGCCCAGTGTCATTAGTCAAATCAAAACAGTGGGCAAGGATTTCCATACTCGTAGCATCTTGAGTCACTTATTTCAGTAATCAAGTTTCGGAGTGGTAGCCATGTTAGTCTGTATCAGCAAAAAGAATGAGGAGTTCTTGTGGCACCTTAGAGACTAACAAATTTATTTGAGCATAAGCTTTCGTGGGCTACAGCCCACTTCATATTGAATGCATGTAGTGGAAAATACAGTAGGAATATATATATACACAGAGAACATGAAAAAATGGGTGTTGCCATACCAACTGTAATGAGGGTAATTAATTAAGGTGAGCTATTAGGTGAGCTATAATCAGCAGAAGGAAAAAATGTTTGTAGTGATAATCAGGATGACCCATTTCCAACCCTTGACAAGGTGTGAATAACAGGGGGAAAAATTGGCATGGGAAAACAGTTTTACTTTGTGTAATGACCCATCCACTCCCAGTCTTTATTCAAACCTAATTTAATGGTATCTAGTTTGCAAATTAATTCCAATTCTGCAGTTTCTCATTGGAGTCTGTTTTTGAAGTTTTTTTGTTGGAGTATTGCGACTTTGAGATCTGTAATTGAGTGACCAGCGAGGTTGAAGTGTTCTCCGACTGGTTTTTGAATGTTATAATTCTTGATGTCTGATTTGTGTCCATTTATTCTTTTACGTAGAGACTGTCCGGTTTGGCCAATGTACATGGCAGAGGGGCATTGCTGGCACATGATGGCATATATCACATTGGTAGATGTGCAGGTGAACAAGCCTCTGATAGTGTGGCTGATGTGATTAGGTCCTATGATGGTGTCCCCTGAATAGATATGTGGACAGAGTTGACAACGGGCTTTGTTGCAAGGATAAGTTCCTGGGTTAGTGTTTTTGTTGTGTGGTATGTGGTTGCTGGTGAGTATTTCTAAGTCAGCCATAAAAATGTTGGCATACTGTGGGCCCGTAGCAGTGCCACTGACTTGAAGGTATACATTGTCCCCAAATGTGAAATAGTTGTGGGTGAGGACAAAGTCACAAAGTTCAGCCACCAGGTGTGTTGTGACATTAGCTTGGTTGACCTTTGTGACACAGTATCAGAGGCTCGTTTGTTGTCAAGGGTTGGAAATGGGTCATCCTGATTATCACTACAAAAGTTTTTTTTTCTTCTGATGATAATAGCTCACCCTAATTAATTACCCTCATCACAGTTGGTATGGCAGCACCCATTTTTCATGTTCTCTGTGTATATGTTTTCCTACTGTATCTTCCACTGCATGCATCCGATGAAGTGGGTTTTAGCCCACGAAAGCTTATGCTCAAATAAATTTGTTAGTCTCTAAGGTGCCACAAGTACTCCTCGTTCTTCTTATTTCAGTAAGTTCCTACAGATCTAGTGGGAACCCACCCAATGAGGAGTCTTGTTCTCAGCCTGGCCTATGAGATATATAAACAAATTCAAAGTCAACAAAGGTGGCAGAGGAAGGAAACTGGCATACTGTGATGTACAGGTAATTTCAGTGGGCCCTTAGGGAATCTATGGCCTTGTCTAAAGAAAAGTTGTACCAATTTAAGACAATGTAGTTAAATGAGTGCAGTCTTCTTAGACAAGACCTAGGGAATTTTGCTTGAGTGAGGCTGGAGGCTTCAGGCTTAATAAATACAACAGGCTCTCAAGAAGGCTATGGGCCTGATTCTTCTATTATTCCAGTTCTGTGCTGGTGTAACTCCATTGACCTCAGTAGTGTTACTCTTGCTTTACACTGGTATAAGGCAGAGGAGAATCAAATATCTTATAGTTTATATATTTCTTTTATAGAATGAGAATGATGCTGTTTTTCTTTTTCTTTTTCACAGAATACCACATGGTGAAGAAACAAGACATTGCAAAACATATTAACACATTTTACAGGCTGTTAAATGGAAATTTATTTATATTGTACTACATATAATTTTACAGCATATTATTGCTGAGGGGAAAAAATAAATTTCCCTTTCAGCAGTTGTGAAGATTTAATTATTAGTGTGTGCAAAGCACTTTGAGATTCTCAGATAGAGGCACTAGAGAAATGCAAAGTACTGTATAATTATTAATGTGGTGTCAATTCCTAATATGCCCTAGTTTACTGGTACTCCCAGAAGAATCCTAGAATCAAATTAAACAAAAGGGATTAGTCAGCAATAGGCTATGCTTAGTTGCCTATTAGTTTTTGGCTAGTCCACTTTCCATTTTGTAGCTGGATATGGATTTACACCACCTTAATTTATTCTAGCACCAGAAAGCGACAGGTATGTGGCCGAAGTCAATTAAGGGAGAAGAACCACTGGACCTAGGAATCGATTAAGTGGGGCAACAAATGAAGAAAACAGCTGCCTCGGCCTTAGCATGGGGCTTGGAAACCCCATCACGGGCCCCTTTGAGAATCTGAACCCTAGATCCCATCTCATCAAGGACTAATATTTAAGTACCTGAAAATGGGATACAGCTTTCTCAGCCACACAGCTGCTATGAAAGAATTTTGTAAATCAAAGTCTGACTCTATAATACCTTCCATAGATTAGTAGTCTATTGACTTTGACTGTTGCAGGATGGGGCCCTACATCTGATGCTTTTAAGACTTAGGGTATGTCTTAGGGTATGTTAAAGTGGTGCCGCGGCAGCGCTTTAATGTGGCTGTGTAGTCGCGGCACCAGCGCTGGGTCTCCCAGTGTTGTAAAAAACCTCACCTCCACGAGGGGAGTAGCTCCCAGCGCTGGTGCACTGTCTACACTGCCACTTTACAGCGCTGAAACGTGCAGCACTCAGGGATGTGGTTTTTTGCTAAAGCCTTGTCTACACTACACAGTTTAACACTGAAATGCTCCTCTCACCGAAGCAACTCCCCAGCTATGCCAACATAATAAAAACACCTAAAAAATGTTGATTGAGGATTGCCTTAATCCTGCAAACTATATATGCTTAAATGTTCTCTGTCCTACACTCCTTTCACATCCCCTCCATGTGCCTATACATCCCCCCCACATTTTGATTCCATTATCCTCTGATGTTGTATTCTAATTTTTAAAATATACTTTGAAACATTTTATTCTATAAAACATCAGTAAGGTATTTTTAAACAGAAAAAAATGTTGTTAAAAGGATTGCAGGTACAGGGGAAACTTCAGTAAACTTTAGTGGCTTAAATGTCAATGACCAAAATGAGAGCTTTGGCCTGCTCCAGCCTTCCTGGATTTCATGCAATTGTGCTGATTGTTTGTGAACTAGCCTGCAGGATGTTTAAAAACTCATGCATTTTGTTCAGGTAGAATATTGCATCAGGACGTGATACAATTTGTCAGTAGGATTTCCACTTAAAAGGGAGCTTGACCAATGGGGCAAACTCGTGTGTCATGATTTCATATTTGCATTTGTAATCCGACATAATAATATCTGCAGTGTGATGTCTTATGGGTCTCAAAAGTTATTTCAGGCTCTCTCAAGATCACACTAAGTAGACTTGTACGTGGGATTACACTGCAGCAACACAGAGATGCATTGGTGGTTCACTACTCTGTGTCAGCAACTCTTGTCAGGCCTGACATACTCACTACACCTAACACACTGTTGTTACAATCTGTATCTAAAAGGCATCATGTAAAATATCATATACAAATTGGTAATAGGCTGGTCTTGAAAATCATTACATGGTGTATGTAAGGGGGTGCATACGAAGAGTTATAGATATGTGCTACAAATGTGTTCTTAAATGTATTTGGTAAATAGTGTCCTAGCCATGCCTGTTCCCGACAAAGGAATGTGGCTCCATATGCTTGAAAATGTCTCTAGTGTAAATGAGGCAAGGTGTGACCAAAGACAAAGAAGAGAACATTTACTTGCAAGGTTAAAAAAAAAAAAAAGCCATCAAAGAGCAAGTGGGAAAAGATAAATACCTAATCTCAATGGAGGATGGAGCCTGCACCCCTGAGTAATCTTCATGCTTCTTGAAGCAGGGTCAATTAACTGTGGGAAGCCAGTGTGGCATCTGCGCAAGGAAACAGAAACTTGTGGCTAGTCTACACGGCAGCACTTTAATGTGCCTTGTGTGGTCGTGGAGCAGCACTGGGAGAGAGCTCTCCCAGCGCTCTAAAAAGCCACCTCCATGAGGGGCATAGCTCCCGGCGCTGGTGCACTGTCTACACTGGTGCTTTACAGCGCTGCAACTTGCTGCGCTCAGGGGGGTGGTTTTTCACACCCCTGAGCGAGAAAGTTGCAGCGCTGTAAAGTGCCACTGTAAACAAGCCCTTGGTCTGCACTTACTATTCAAAGAATACATTTCAAAGGTTGCCTCAGCTATAAAGACAGGAAGTCTGAATCTCCAGTGATAAGCAATTAAATCAACTGATTGTATACAATATTACTGTATTACCAAAGTGTATCAAGTAAGGTCTTCTATGGAAGCCTATGACCCCTGGTGATTAATGTCTTTGTGAAATGTATGCATTAACACTATCTGAGGAATTATGGATACTTATGACATTATGCTTTTAAAGTCTGTGATCAAACACAGAAAGAAACAGGCTTTCTCCCAGACAGGAGGGAAGGCAGCTAGCTATCTGTCTCCAATATAAATTAAACCGTGTGGAATCAAAACAATGGAAGCCCAATTTACATATGAAGTCCTTAGGATGGGAAGAACAGCAGGAAGCCTCCCTGGCTCTTGAAACAGAGAAGTACTTTAGGGTGACAAAAGGGGGGCAAAAGACATTTGCGTTATCCATCACTCGGGGGACTAATGGCACCAGAGCTCTTGAAATCACAGAATTTTGGATCCTTCAGCTAAGAGGGCTACAGTCTCCGGGAACTGAGTTCGGTGAGAAACCTGCTTAGGCAAAGATTGTACCTTGCTGAAATTAAGTTTTAGTCCTAGAAGTATAGTTTTAGTTTTTGTTTGCTTGCAACCTTTTTTATCTTTATTCCTTATACTTGATATCACTTAATTCTATGTTTTATTGTTAAATAAACTTAGATATCTGGTTAACTTTTATTGAGTACTCAAAGTACATTCACCTGCAAAAAACCCCAGCAGAAAACCCCAGCACACCTGTCCATTTTTTTTTAAATATTAACATTTGATAATGTTTATGCCTGGTCTGTTAAATATGTTTCTATAGGGACTTCACTCTATTTAATAAAATCATTAGAAACAACATATTATAGGTGTCATAATGATGCTCACTCTTTAATACCCTGTTAAATAGAAAGATCTGATGACTATATTCCTACATAATGTCTCTTTAAACAAAAGTTAACTGTTGTAATGTTTGTTTTGTTTCTCTCATTTATATGGCAAGGATTTGTAAACTTGTTAAAGCTTCCTAAATAAATAAATATTAAAAAAAATAGTTCAGTTGATTCAGAATTGATTATTTCTCTACTGTAGGCAAGGCGAGACTGGGAAAAGTAGGAAAGGAGAGATGGGGGAATGTGTATGGAAAACAGAGATGTGGGGCTTTAATGAGGGAAGGAGAGATTGAGGAGACTTGTTGGGGGAATGGGACATCAAAGGGCTTTAGGGAGGGTATGCTGAGGAGATTTATGGGGAGGATGAACACAGATTGAAGGCCTTCTGTCATGGGAGGAGAGGTTGGAAGGTTGTGTGTGGAGAGGGATACAATAAGGGGATATGGTGTTAGGATAGAAACACTGAAGGGATTGAGATGAAGTGGATAGAGATTTAGGGAGAGCTGGGGGATGGGGATCTACAAGGAGAGGATGCAGATCCAAGGAAGGGGTCACTCAGGAGATGAGATGAGACCGGGGAACACTGGAGTGTGTGTGGGAGATGTGGGGGCAGGGGGACACAGTGAGGAGATGTAGGAGTGGGGAACACATGGGGTCACAGGAAGGACAGGGACAGATGGACACACAGGGATGTGGGGGTCACAGGGAGGACCGGGGTCAGGGGACATGCAAGGATGTAGGGGCAGTCAAGGAGGGATTGGGGCTGAGGGACATGCAAGGATGTGGGGGGCAGATGGGGATTGGGGCAGGAGGACATGTGGAGGTGTGGGGCACGGGGATTGGGGCAGGGGACACGCATGGGTGTGGGGTAACAGGGAGGACCGGGGCAAAGGGACACACACGGATGTGGGGACAGATGGGGACACACAGGGTATGGGGGCAGAAGGTGGATTGGGGGTAGGGGGACACGCAGGGATGTTGGGGGCAGAGTGGGATTGGGGCAGGGAGTCAGGGTGTGGAGGCATATGGGGATTGGGGACACACAGGGACGCCCTAAGGATTCAGGAGCCCTGGGGCAAAGCAACTTTGGGGGCCTCTTCCATAAAAAAAAGTTGCAATACTAGAGAATATTATAGTCTCGTGGGGGCCCCTGCGGGGCCTGGGGCAAATTGCCCCACTTGCCTCACCCCCCCCCCGTCCCCGGCAGCCCTGGGGACACACACGGGTTTGGGGGCAGAAGGTGGCTTGGAGGCAGGGGACAAGGGGGGTGTGGGGGGTTGGGGGCATATGGAGATTCGGGGCCGGGGAAATCGGGCGGGGTTTGGGGGCGAGGAGACGGGGATCAGACAGCGGTTCACGGAGGGCTTTGGGGTGCAGGCGGCAGCTGAGCGGATCGGGGAGGGTCAGGGGGACACAATGACGTGCGGGGTGCTAGGACCCCGGCCCGCCAGGACCATGCGCCCGGAGCTGGGGGTCGGGCGCTGGCTGCTGGGCCGGGCCGGGCCAGGCGCAGGCAGCGCCAGCCGGGGAGGCAGCCAGGGCGGGGCTCGGCAGCTCCAGCCCAGAATAAAGGCGGGCGGCGGGGCCGCAGCTCCGGGGTGGGGTTTGCGCCGTCGCGGGAGAGGCAGACGAGTCCCGTTAGCAGGAAGCGCGGAGCCCGCAGCAGCCGGAGCGGAGGAGCCGAGAGCGCCGAGCCCAGCCCGCCGCGAAGATGCCGAAGACGGTGGGTGTCCCCGGGCGCCGGGCTGGGGAGGGGGCTGGCAGCTGCTGGGGGCGGCGAACGGAAGCGGCCGTCTCCGCTCTGCCCTGCGGGCCGCTCCCTGCGCAGCCCTTCCCGCCCCGCCGTGCCGTGCGGTGCCAGCGGGCGCCCGGGGCGAGGGCTGGGGGCGCTGCGAGGGCGGGTGGGGGAGCGGGGACGGAGCCCCGTCTCGGGGGCAGGGCAGGCCCCCGCCCGGCTCAGCCCTGCCCCCGGCCGGGTTCAGCTCGGCGTTTCCCTTCTCGCGGCGGGGATTTCACCACCGCTGGCCGGTAGCTGATGTGCGGAGCCGGGGGGTGGGACGGCCCTTGTTTTAAAACAAGCAACACGAACTTCGGGGGGTCCCTGGGCCCGATGCACTGTCCCCAGCCGCTGCGTGGGGTGGGGGCTGTGGCCGAAATCCTGTACCCGTGGCCGCTGCCCGGCCCCGGGATCGATCGAGGGGCGCGCTCGTGGCTAGCTGCTTAGCGGAACAGGGGCCGGGCCGAGCTTCTGAGTCTCCCGTGAATGATCACATTCATGGGCGGGAGGGGCTCCTCTGAGGCGTGGATAGGAGCTGAAACGTGGGTAGGGCTGTGGGCAGCCATGGTGGAGCATGTGCGGTTCCTGCCGGGTGGGTTCATTTGCAAACTAACCCTGCCCTCCAAAGAGTGTTAATTGGAGGTGGAGTAAATACCCCCCCCCCCTCCGAGTTCTTATCATAGCAGTCAGACTTCCCAGAACAGCGGGGGTGGTGGTGGTGGTGGTGGTGGTGGTAAGAGTTTCTGCCCCTGTAAATGAGGGAGGAGTGAATCTTCAGCAGAGCTGGGCTGTGTTGGCCCAGCTTCCATTGGGTGAGCTGCTAACTGTGAGATGACTGTCAATGGGTGATGGGTGTGTGTGTGGTGGAAATCGGCACTGAGACTTGCTTCTGGCTGCCCTTGGTGGAGGTGGCTGACTGACTAATTGCACAGTTGTGCAATTCTCATCCTGAAACTACCCACAAGCATTCGTTCTTTTTGAATCAGACTTTTCTTTCTATCTGCCTCCACCATTGACAGGGCCTTATTCAGTCTACACAAGTTTACAAGCCTTTCTATAAGTAACAGGGCTACTCCCTGATACTCGAAGCCTTTCTGTAGTTCAGGGATCTTCTTAGAAGTGTATTTCCTGAATACAAATTTACTGACCCCTTTAAAGTCAAAGTATGGGGAGTTAAAAATGTATATAGAATGTAGTCTCATAACTCCCAGTATGGCTACATCGCAGCCACAAAGAACATAGGGGTTGGTGTCTTTATAACTCATAATTAAAGTCTCTGTTTGACTGAGTTGCTAAGGAGCCTTGTCCCAACTTGATTCAAAAGTATTTCTTGGCTAGGGAGAACCGAGTGCTTGAGAAAGTTTTGTCAAGTCCATACTTGACTCTTTCTTTTTGTAATAGGAGTTTAATGATGAATAAGAAGGATGAGTTTTTTCCATTTTCAATTTCTCTTGATTGGACTCAGAACTGGTACTTATTTTCCAATAATGGAAAATGGAAGGGTCAAACTTGCAGGTCTGAAGGTTTTCCTGCAGTTAAACTTTGTCCTGTTTTTTTAAAATGTAGTTTGTAGACTAACAGCCCTTTTTAAACATAAAAAACATGCAAGTATCTATATCTAATGAAACTACCCTGAACTTTTGAAGATAATGTGATTTGGGTTGAAGTACTTCTATCATACTGCAGGAGTTATTGATGGATATGGTTACCATGCAAACAAGCTGTATCCAGATTTATGTGCCATGTTGTAATAAAGTGCCTGTTGCAATTTCAGAATCACATACACACCCTAGACTCAGTTCGGTGTTCAATCTGGTGCTTTCCCCTCTTTGCCCAGGGGCTTGGTTCTATTTTCAGAGCAATTCAAATAGATGCAGATATGAAAATCCAAGCACTTCATTGTAGTACTTTATATTTGCTGTATGTTGTAACTTCAGATGCTGAAGCAGATCTAGAAGCTGGTTGGTTAAATGTGCACCTAGCTACCAAAGTGCAGAACTGTGGGCTCATTGGAATGAGGCAATACAAGTAGCCAGCTTCCCTCCTGTTTCCTGGCCTGTCTGTTATAATTGCAGACCTAAAATAAAATGACACTTCAGCCTGTACTGCAGATAAATTATGTATAGTTCAAACATTTTCAAACTGTGGCTCACAAGAAATGTAGGCAAAACTATGTAACTATTTCTCTAGGTGAAAGTAGCACACTACTACTAGTCATCCTTCTTAAAACTTTTTTTTAAAAAACAAAATGGCTGAAATTCAAAGAGTAAAATGAGTTACTTTCTTCCTTCAGATCAAGGTCAAACATGAGTGAAACCTCCTAATAATTAGACATAGATGTAGTATGAATTCCATCACAAAAATAAATTGTGGAGGAGCCAGTTGGAGCAAATGTTTCAGTGAACACTTCTGGTTGGGCAAGAAAAAATTGATAGAATTTCACCAGACTCTCAGAAAATGGGCTGCTATGGTCACTGTTTGATCTAAGCATCAAAAACTGTTGCAGTTTTTTTAAGCATCTACCAGCCAGGCTAAAATTTAACAGAGCTAGATAGAAATCACTCTTCCTTCAGCCATTCCATCACTTTTCAGAGTTGGCCAAGTGGCATTAAACTTTGGTGCACTATTAATAGGAAGGAAAACTCCACTCTGTTAACCCTTGAACTAGTGCTACCTGTGACCTTTGAGATGTACATGGGCTCTCTTTGTCAAGCAGTCAGCACATTTGTGATCAAGGATGGGAAATGACTCCAAGGGCTGGTCCCAAGAAGATATTTTTTTTTTCTGGGGTGGCAGCTGGCACATTGGTGTTTATACAGGATATGTAGAAAGTCCATTGTGAAAATGCCTGCTAATCCTGCCAGACTCTTGGCGGGAGGGGGGGGGGGAACTGCATCTGGCCTCACAGATGAATTTAGAGAGCTATCCTAAACGGGTGTTGCTTCTGGCTCACCATTGTTCCTTGTTCTGAAAGATCTGTGTGATGTGTGCAGTGTAAGCAGTTAAGGATTACATGAAAGAGTAGGCTATATACTTTTTTGTTCCCACATGTTAGAGGAGATGGTTGACTGTTTAAAGGCTTTCCCAAGTCATACTAAGCACTGAAGTCTCTTCCCCCTTTGTCATTAGAGCCTTGCTTATTGGCAAAGAGTGGGAACTGGTCTCACTGTGACTGGCTAGTGCTTCTGTCTGTCACTCTAACCATTTCATGCTTGGTAGAGCTGAACACTACACTGTGTTCCAGAATCTAATTGAGGTGAGTGAGCTGTCACTGCCAAAGCTGGTTCAAAACCTCATTTCATAACTTGTAGCTATTTAGAAAAATTAGCTTGCCTGTGGGGAAAGTGTTGCTTCATAGAGCTAGTATTTTTCTCATGTTTCTACTAAATGGAGACATAAGGAGTTAAATTTACTGTCATTGGCCTTAACTTGTAAATGGAAAAAAATAAACTAGCACTGATTTACTTTGAGTGGATTACCAGGTCCAGTGTGACAAACATAAGCGTCAGTCCCACACGAACTATTCATTTACCTTTGGATGTTTGTGATTTTATCTTGCTCTGTAAAACTTAAAACTTGCTGCTCATCATCACTAGGTCTTAAACAGTTCAGTTCTTAATCACTCTACAACCTCATTTACAGCATAGGGAAATGGGATTAGCCAGAACTGGCCTTTCACAGAACAGTGGGTCTTGTAGACCAGGCCCAATCATTTTATAAGCAAGGCCTGGGCTAGTGCTCATCTGCTTTTTGTGTTAGCAGCACTTAAATGTTGCTGGCTGGTAGATGGCATCTCTAGGGCATTAGCCCTTAGTGCCCTCTAACCCAAAATGTACATGCAAAGAAAATCTAATTGGAGAAATATGGAAGCTTTTAATAAAGAAAATGGGGAAAACATTTTCACCACTTTACTAATTTGTCAGTTTAAGCCTTTTTTCCCTGAAGAGTAACTTTGTGGCCTTTGGTTCACTATTCTGTATTGTATCAGAGGGGTAGCCGTGTTAGTCTTATCTGCAAAAAAAAACAAATGGCACCAAAGAGAGAACAGATTTTTGCAGTATTTTTGCAGGTGAATCTTCACTTTCTTCGATGCAAAGAAAGAAGAAGTATTCACCACCCAAAGCTCATGCTGCAAAACGTCTGTTAGTCTATAAGGTGCCACAGGATTCTTTGTTGCTTATTCTGTATTGTCACTAATCCAGTATAGCAAAACTGCTGCTTAAGGTCCTTATAGTGGCCTGTGTTCCTTTTTTGGTTTAAAATGAGTGGCCCTTGACTTTGTCACTCTTGAATATCCTTGTGGCTTTTTCCCTTGCTATTCTCCAATATTGTATATACTTTGTTTTCTCTTGCTGCCTCCTTTCCAAACAATACCAATCAAGTTTCTCTAACAATCTGGCTCTGACAATCTGTTCAAATCTTAATGATACAGTAACTACAGTGTTACACATGTACTTGACTATTTTATACAGTTACAGAATTTACTCTAAGACTTGACTTTGGGGGTCTAGTGAGAGGCAACCATATAAAATGCCTTGTGAATTATAATAGACAAATTCTCTTCACCTCTGGAGACCTGGGTTCAAATCCTGATGTGTTGCCAAGGAACATTCAAGGAATCCCAAATGTCTTGTCTTAACTAATACAGAACAAAAGGGTTTCCATTCTGAGGCTCCTTATATGATTTGGGAATCTTGTCTAACTTTGAGTGCTGTCTAAGCATTGATCTAGCATGGCTGCCTGAATCACTAGCTTGATTGCAACTTGAGTTTGCATAGCTATTGTCCCTCTGCTCTGTAGTCTATCTGATAGGGCCTAAAATGAAAAGGCTGCATTGAGAGCCTCCAAAGAACTCCATTTTCAGAGAAATGTATTAGGTTGCCTGAGGCATCTGGCAATTTCAAATTAATTTTTTTATTTTTATTTTTTACTTCAAATTGTATTGTTTTAAATGTAGCCAGTCATAACCCAACATTCTGGTGTGGTACCATACCAATATACAACTGATTTTGTTTTGGTACAGTAACAAACTCCTGTGGCAGACATAACTGTTTCACTGAAAATTCTCTTCTCCCTTCCTGTCCCATTGCCTCTCTTCCAGCAAAATGACTAACACTGACTATTTGGAAATATCTTAAGAAATTTGGCTTTGTTTTAGAATTTTTAAATGGGGATAAAATCAAACACTCTGACTAAAATGTCTCAATTAATGAAACTTTATTACCCAAAAACCGTTTAATACTTGTGATTGGCAAAAGTGGAAGCTGAATAGTAAAATGACAAAAGGGCTGATTATTTTGCGGATCAGCAATCTCTGAAATGTTAATCCCTTTGGAACAGCAGTTATCATGGTTTCTTGGTGCTGCAGGAATATTTGGGTTCTGTATTGCATCTTGTATATAATGTGCAGTTGTACCTATGCACAATGGGGTGAGCTGAATGGACTAGAAACAGTATTTACTAGGATTTTTTGGACACTGCCATTTAAATAATACATAGGGGGTTACAAAATCCAATTGATAGATAAAATAACATTGATTTGTTTAAGTTCTGGTGCATTTTTCCACACACAAGCCAGTGACAGGGCAAGTTTCCCTTACAACTTCAGCCTCTGCCTGAGTGCTTCAGCATTGATTTAGAATGGTGGCTGGTGGTGGGAGTGGGAATTCAGTCATTCAACCAAATTCTTGGTTGAGACTAACAAAACGGGGGACTACTTATCATGTCTTTTTAATAGTAGGATAGCCTAGTACCATTAGATGACTTGGAAAAATAATCTTGAACACAAAGTCCTATGTCCCCTCTGGTGGGGTTGGGGATTAGGAGAGAAGTAGAATTCTACAAGAGCTTCCTTCTAAATCCCCTGAAGCCGAATAGATTTGCCACAAAAAACCCAAACTAATTTAATCTCCAAAATGACCAAACCAATTAAAGTTGCATTTTGTTGCACATCTAACTTTCCAGCATTTTGTCCTTACTCTCCCTTCTGAAAAGGGAACCCTTTTGGATAGAGTATCTGGCTGGCCATGTCCTGCAGAGAACCTCCGTGCAAAAGCAGAATTCCAGACCTGTCCCTCTTGGGTAGTGACCAAAAGTTCACTAACATCTCTTCCTATCTGATTTTTTGAAAGACATTCATGGTCTTTGTTCACCTCTTGGACAAGTGTCCACCTGGCAAATAATCACTGTAACTGATCCCCTTAGCCTCTACAGAAGTGGCAAAAATTGACGAGCCAGAGCCTGAACTCCCCCCTCCCCCTGTACTTCTGGAGCTTGGCTACCACAGACTATTCTAGGTTCTCTAAGAACATAATGGCTAGATCAGTGTTGAAGCATACTTAAAAAGGCAGCATGGCTGTGTTTTCACAGCTGCTATTCATATCATAATTCTGTGGAGAAACAGAACACTTAATTCCCCAGGATTGCTAATCCAGCACCTCTCTCAAACACCAGAGTATTTTTTTCTAATTGAATCGCAGGCAATTCCTCCTTTGGGGCAGCAGGGTTTGAAGTGCTTTCTCTGTCATGCTGACTCTGTTGCCTCTTCATATGTGTCTGATTAATCCCCTCTGAAGGTAAAGAATAGTCTCTGTTTAAAAAAAAAAGAGATCCCTGCTTAAGATGCCTTAATATGGACTCCTTTTTGACAGGAAATGGCACAGCTGCCTCAAGAGGAAGCTCTCTGTTTCAGATGTCTCATGTATAAAGTTTGGTGTGAAGCAGAATCTTGCTGCGCAGCTCTGCATAGCTCACTGAGCCCTGTGCAACTAGCAGGAAGTACAGCTAGTTAGCCAAAACTTTGTAAATTGAAGGAGGGACTCCTTATTAGCCTGTTGTGACTTATTTTTAAAGGTGCTTTTTCATCATGAGCTGCTGGGATCTGAGCATCTCTGCTCTCAACTGACTGACATTCTTCAGTGTGAGATTTGATGTCTGAGAGGTGCCTTCTGGCTCCACTCCAGTTTCTGAAGGAAACTGATGACTAAAGGCTTCCTCTGAACCACGTCATCTCCTGGACCCTTTCCTGGCTTGGTACCACTCAAACGGCCTTATTTGGCAGACTTTCTTTTTCTTCCTTTGTGCAGCCAAAGGGCCTCCCTGATTTTAGCACAATAAAGCTGCTGTTGGCGATTAATCATAACCCTGACGGTTACAATGAGGCCCCCTTGGAGAAGGGCTCTAAGTCTCTCAACGCTGGGGGTATGTCTACACAGCAACTAGACATTCATGGCTGGTCTGTGCCAGTTGACTTGGGTTTGGGCTGTGGGGCTGTTTCATTGCTATGTAGGCTTCTGGGTGTGGGCTGGAGCCCAAGCTCTGGGACTCTCCTGCCTGACAGGGTCCTAGACCCTGGGCTCAAGCCTGAGCTCAGAAGTCTACACAATGTGGAACAGCCCCACAGCCAGAACTGAGTGGCATGGGCCAGCCACAAATGTCTAGTTGCTGTGTAGACATACCCTGTATGTTACCTCAGGCTCCTCCCCCCCCCCCCCGTGCCCCCCTCCCAAGAAGTATCTCATTCACATACTTGCTTTTAATGTGGTGCACCAAACTCTTCAGGGGGCCTCTGTAGCAGTGTTAGCATGCCCCCCAAAACCCAACCCACCCAGGAATAATTCATACCAATTGAGTGGTTTACTTTTCCTAAGGGATGTGTTAGAACAGAAGACCTGTGGATTAGATTCACTAAATGCCTTATTAGTGGGTTGTATTTTTACAGTGATCTTAAACTCCAGGCTGCTTTAGAAGCATAAGTCTGATGCTTGTGGTGGTTTTTATTGTGAATTGTTTCACAAAAGCACTTCCGTGGCTTAAACCTTATTGAAAACTGACTTCAACTGTGGCATTCCTGAATGGTCTGGGTGTATAAAACCATCCTTCTGACTGCAATAGCTAATGCTGATTCTCTTTTGCTGTAATGCTTAATATATCTTCCAGTTCCACTGCCAAATATTTGTAGAAAATAGGTCATTTGCAGGCTTGGTGATGATAAAGCCATAGCTCTAGAGAAGAGGAGGAGAATCAGCTGTAACTGTTCTGAATTTTATGAAATTAAGCAAGGTTCTTAGGCGTTGAAACCTCCCTCTACCCTCCCCCCTCAATGTAGCTGTAACATTGTGGGGGAGATCCAACATTTGCTGTCTTACTGCCCAGCCATTGGATACTTTTAGTCTACCTTCACATAGGTACCTCTCTATTACCCACAAATTTGGGTGTCATAATGGCCATCTTGGTTTAGGTTTTTAAACTTGATGGTACAAGCTGACTAAATACTAATCTTTTGAGGACAATGGGATAACTCCTACAGAAATCTGCAGACTTAAATTACAGCAGTACCCAAAGGTGTGCTAGTTGCCATACAAACCTGTAAGAAAACAGTCACTGTCCTGAGGTGCCTACTTTGGAGAAGGACAAGCATCTGAAGGGTGGGGAAAGTAGAATGAGGCTATGGCTACACTTGCACTTCAAAGCGCTGCCGTGGCAGCGCTTTGAAGCGCTAAGTTTAGTCAAAGCGCCAGCGCTGGGAGAGAGCTCTCCCAGCACTGTCTGTACTCCACCTCCCTGTGGGGAATAACGTACAGCACTGGGAGCCGCGCTCCCAGCGCTGGGGCTTTGACCACACTGGTGCTTTGCAGCGCCGCAATTTGCAGCGCTGGAGAGGGTGTGTTTTCACACCCTGCTGCAGCGCTGCAAATTTGCAAGTGTAGCCATGGCCTGAATGTGTACACTGTGTGGGGGTGGGAGTGTCTGGCAGTATCCAGCTGCTTCTTTCACTAGTCCAGGGGTGGGCAAACTGTGGCCCAGGGGCTGCATCTGGCCCTCCAGACATTTTAATTTGGCCCTTGAGCTCCTGCTGGGGAGCAGGGTCTGGGGCTTGCCCTGCTCTGTTGCTCCAGCCAGGGAGAGGGGGCCAGGGGCTTGCCTCACTCCATGTGGCTCTCGGAAGCAACAGCATGTCCCTCATCCACCCCTACACGTAGGGGCAGCCAGGGGGCTCTGCACACTGCCCTCACAGCTCCCAGTGGCCAGAAACCTCCACCAATGGGAGCTAAGGTGCACAGAGCCGCCTGGCCGTGTCTCTGCGTAGAGCTGGAGGGGGGACCTGCTGCTGCTGCTTCTGGGAGTTGCTTGAGGTAAGCACTGCCCAGAGCTTGCACCCCTGATCTCCCTCCCACCCTCTGAACCCCTCAGTCCCAGCCCAAAGCACCCTCCTGCACCCCAACCCCTCATCCCCACCCCAGAGCTTGCACCCCCAGCCAGAGCCCTCATCCCCCTCCTGCATCCCAACCCCTTTCCCCAGCCCAGATCCCCCACCTGAACTCTGAAGTCCTCATTTTTGGCAACACCCCAGAGCCCACACCCCCTGCTGGAGCCCACACTCAACCCCCAATTTCATGAGCATTCATGGCCCGCCATACAATTTCTATACCCAGATGTGGCCCTCAGGCCAAAAAGTTTGCCCACCCCTGCACTAGCCATTAATAGTTAGTAGCTTAAGAGGAGGAATTTGAATGGAGAGGTTAGTTGCTGTGCAGATCAGTGAAGGGAATTGTGGGAAAGAAAGTATGAAGACTGTTTGTTTGGGAGGGTGGAAGAGGAGAAACAAGGCATCAAAACTGGCATCACTGGAACAGAGGTACAGTGTGGTAAGAGACCTGGGTTTAACTTCAGTAATGTGGTATCATGTAAATCCCACAAAATACAGACCGGACTATAAATTTGGTAAATGACCCAGACTGCTTGCCTGTTGCAGCCCCTTAGTAAGCAACAATTCAGAATTTCCTGGAGATCCCATGCATACTTTAATGAAAGCTCTTAACTCTGCTCCAGAAACAAACTAGATTATTCCCTGAGGCTATGAGACATGTCTGACTCTGAAAATCACTAACCCAACCTCTCTTGTCCTCCCTCTTGCTTTGCCACTATGAATCACTGCCTTCTTTCCTCTGGCTAGGAAGGTCTCATTAACTTGAGGAAATTATTCAATATAGGAAAAAATCTAGCAGTGAGTAGTCTCATCAGTGATGTAGTAGTTTATTTAAAACTTTATGGTTTTATGTGGCATAATAATACATCAAAAGCTGTGCTAAACTCATCCCTGATGTAACTTTTGTTTACACTAAGAATGAATTTGGCCCCTTAATTTTATTGTCTGTTCTAGGGCGTGTCAATTTCCCATGTAGACCAGCAGAAATATAGCAGTATAATTATTCACTGACAAGAATTTAGATTTAAAAAAAAAAACATACTTGGCACGGCAATTGGAGCAATTCCAGAATCTGGCCTTTTAAAATGATCTAAATAAATGCATTAGGAAATATGTATGTGTTTAGGTCTGTCTGGAGCAGGCTGGAAAATGGAAGCTGCAAGAGTTCACAAAGTATATTCCGCTCCCCCTTTTCTCTACTAAATCTTGACAGATTTTTTTTTCTACCTGTTGTAGTTTACATTCTGGGTGCAGAAGTCAGTGGTATTGTAAAAGTCTGCAGTCCTTTGTACAGCCTTTTGACTAGTATACTTTCACCACAGGAAAATTCTTCTACTTTAATATCCTTGTATCTCATACTGGGGTGGGTGGGTGTTTTTTGAAGAAGCTGTAGTGAAACTAGACAATCTTGAATGCACTTCTGGAAAGTTCCTGCAGTTTTCCTTTAAACTTAAATCAGTATTCAGGATGCTTTCTCTACTTAGAGGTTCAGGAAAAGTGCAGATCCATGAGCTCTTAATTTAAACTACTCTGTCCTATAATGTAAGCACCTTTCTACTGCTCAACCTGTGTGCAATATACAGATAGGTTTTATGACTGTGGTCTCTGAAGGAAATGGATAAACTGTATCTGATAAACCAGTTAGCACAGCCCTCATTAAGCTCTTCTTGTGGAGATGGAGCTGCTGGTGAACACCTCTCATGAAAACAAAATTTAAGCCACTGTCCAGATTGAGTGTTTAATCCAAAGGATAGATGGGGGAAGACAGTACTTAGTAAATTTTATCTCTACAATCAAAGTCTTAATTTTATCAGAGGGCTCATGATTATACAATGATGGGGCATTTAAAATACCTAAATCTTGACATGAAAAATATGGTTACTGAATGAACAGTTTAACTACAAAATCCTTCAAGGATTATTTTAAAGAATACATTTAACAAAATGGGTATTACACCAATTGATAAGGTACCAGATATATTTCAGTAATCAAGACAAGGTTAATGGAATGTTCAACTTTATTGAAATCTGCAGCTCTTTGAGGGGGAAGGGGGAAACAAGTAAGTGTAGGGAAAAAATTGTCTAGACTGTGTCCCATAATATAATCGTGTGGGGAGGAATTAAGAAAGAAATTGCTCCTTGGTATACAATAGTTTTTCTACATGCACCATCTTCACCCTCCACAATGCAGTTTAGTTAGCAAGATAGCCAAGTAGGATAAACTAGCACAGACCTTCTGCATAACCAAGTCAACCATTGGCTGTTAAAGTTTCTGATGGATTAGAATAGAAGAGTCACCAAAACTTTTTTTTTAACACTTCTATTTACTAGTTCTTAATTCCCTCCATGTTGCAGTACTCCAAAGAGGCTTAGTCCAGGTTTGTCAAGAAAATAGATTAAAAAGTCAGTCTGGACTGACTTGATATAGATGAATTCTGCAGTGTTTGGATTCCTAAAACTATTTGGATGGCAACAGTAAGTTACCTACTGAAAGACAGTAAGGCTCACTGGCTGTGCAGACTGGTGTTCTCTTAAAGAAAAACTGTATTAAGCTCAGTTTGCTAGCCAGCAGTTTAAGGACTCCCTTCACACTCTTTACAGTTTTTATAAAGAGTGCCTGCTGTAGCACTTGAAGGATTTGAAAACCAGGCATTAAATCTGGTCTTTCCCTTTCAAAGAGCCATATCTGACTACAGCACATGTGAATGGATTTTCAATAAGGGCTTGTCTACACTGCAACTGTTGACAAAACTTTTGTCTTTCACGGCTACTTAAAGCGCACCCACCACCCCGAAAGACAAAAGTTTTGCCGAAGCAAGTGGCAGTGTGAAGGCTCTCCTGCCAACAAAGCTACCACTGCTTGTGGGGTTGGAAATATTTTTGCTGACAAAATACCGATAGGGAGCATTCACACATGCTGACTTTTAGCACCAAGGCTGTGTTGACACCGCCTTGGTGCTAAAAGCTGCATAGTGTAGACATGCCCTGGGGCAGTGGTGCCCAATCTTATTACACAGGAGAGTCACACAAACCTAAGCACAACCTTGTGTGGGCCAAACATTAAAATATGTGGAATCTAAGATTTTAAATCTTGCATCTGAAGAAGTGGGTATTCACCCACGAAAGCTCATGCTGCAAAACGTCTGTTAGTCTATAAGGTGCCACAGGATTCTTTGTTGCTTTTAAGATTTTAAAGTCACCTTTATTGATTTATATTCAGTTCAGCTTGTTTCATATGTATTAGGTTGTTTACACTTGTGTAAACAAACACTACATATAAACTAAAATGATGTAAACATGATGACAAAAGGCTAAGGAATCTGCCATTAGTATATTGTAAAAGCCTGGCACCTTATAGACTAACCTATAGACTAACAGATCAGCAGCAGCATGAGTTTGTGAATAATCACTTCTTCTTCTGCATGTGTGGAAAGGGGCAGGCAGGTATATATATAAGCAGAAGCAAGAGAGAAGAGAGAGAGTTCGTAGTTATCAGGGAGAGGAGGCCCTGTCTAGCCAGTTGTGGTGTGAAACCAAGGGAGGAGAAACTGGTTCTGTAATTGGCAAGCCATTCACAGTCTCTCTTTGAGTCTGTCTCTCTTTTTTTTTTTTGAGGATGATGGCCAGAGAAGATCTCTATGTGGCCAGGGAGGTTGAAGTGTTCTCCTACAGGTTTTTGTATATTGCCATTCCTAATATCTGATTTGTGTCCATTTATCCTTTTCCTTAGAGACTGTCCAGTTTGGCCGATGTCCAGATCAGCCACACCATCACTGGTTCATTCACCTGCACGTCCACCAATGTAATATATGCAATGCCCTCTGCTATGTACATCGCCAAACTGGGATAAATGGACACAAATCAGATATTAGGCAATACAAAAAAATAAAAAAAACAAGGAGAACACCTCCCTGGCCACACACAATAGCAGATCTTAAGGTGGCCATCCTGCAGCAAAAACTTCAGGACCAGACTTCAAAGAGAAACTGCTGAGGGCTTGCCAACACAGACAGTTTTTCTCCCTCCTTTTTTTTCACACTCAACTGCTAGAACAGGCCCCTCCCCCCCTGATTGAAACTAAAAACTCTCTATCTCTTGCTCTTGCTTGCATATATAAACCTGCCCTGAAAAAATTCCCACACTTGCATCTGAAGAAGTGGTATTTCACCACTAAAACTCATGCTGCAACAGATCCAGACTAACACGGCTACCCCTCTGATTAGTATATTGTGTTGATGCAGGGTCTGAGTCTTATGACTGGGCACCCCTGCGCTAAGGGAACAGCAAGTTTGAGGGGTGTGTGTTTGTGTGTGTGTGTGTGGGGGGGGTATTATGTAACCTGTTTCCAAAATGCTTTGGGTGAAGTGAGAGGGAATGACTAGATTTCTGCACATTACAAGTCTTATGGCTTCTGAAGATATGATGTACAATTTGATTTTGGTATCAACCCTGTAATTGGAACATAGCTTAATCAAATAGCTTTGCTTTCTCCTGAAGGACGCATGACCCACCTGATGAGCTTCACACGGCTGGTAAAATAATGCTGAAAGTAATTCTGTAGTATATTCACCAAAAGCAGTGAAATGGATCTGTATGTAGGATAATTGTCATCCAGTCAGGGAGCAGAAGCTTTTATTGTATCATTAAGTGACCACTCATACACAACAAATCAATTAGTGAAAAGTTTGTGAACAGGGTGAAACTTTTTTATATAAACTATTCAGTGAATACTTACAAAATTACATTCCTAGTAATCTGGCTCAGTGCATGAACAGAAAGAAGATGAATATTCATTTGATTAATCTAAAACAAGCAAAGCTGATCAAGTTATAAAGTGTTGGCCTTTGAGATGTTTCCAAAGGACCAGCATCCCATCAAAACTGGAAAATGGTAGGAATTATACTGCAGTCCTGCAAATATGGATGTCTCAGATGTAAAAGATTTGAAGGTTGTGCAGACTTGCTCATGGAGGCTGACTGCAAACTGTGAATATTCTTACCTGCTAAGACCACAGTTCAGTACTCTAGGTTTATCTTGCTGCTGTTAATGCCATCAGGCAAACTCTTGATGAGCAGGTAGTAACATGTTCGTTTTTATCAGAGTTATGATGGTATCAGTAACATGAAAAACCTTAACTTATTTTCTGAGAAGTATGGAAACTTACAAACAAGTATCTTTTTTAAGCTGAAGCATGCTGTCATGTGGCCCATATGCCTTCCAAAACTGACAGCACATTGTTTTTCATCTTTAAAACCTCTTTAAAAACATATTGCTTTAACTTTCAAGTGAGCTGCTCAAGATCATAGAAAACTGGAAGTTCCATATTTCAGTCTCCATGGTATCTATCCTGCATTATCACTTGTAGTACCAGTTGCTATGGTGTGAGTGTCTACCATACTACACTATTACTTAGCTGCAGTAACTGTAGAAAAATTAATACTGAAAGAGGGAAGGATTGTAATGCCTTGTACCTCACTGTCTCTTATGGCTTAGCTCTAATAACCTTTGGCACGTCACGTGTTATCTCAAGTACATCCTCAAGCAAGTCCCATCAGAAATGATGCATCAATTTGCATACCCCCATGTCCAAACAGAGGATTGGCTTAGGAGCTTTCATAACCCTCTTAGGAAAAAGTTCCTCTTTTCTTTAGCTCTATAACATGTGTGCTAAAGTGCCTGTCCTGAGCTACAAGTGCCTCTGGCATAACATAAAAATATAACTAGACAAATGACCAAATGCTGTTCATCCCAAAATTGTAGAATAATCAACCAAAGATGAGGTGAAATACTAACAAACTCCTCTCCTTACTCAGACCCCAAAACTTTATCTTTACACAGGAAATGGTTGAGATACTCACCTTTTTAATATGGCAAATAACTGACCAATGCTAAATCACTAAGATGGGGAAATTTGACACACAATCCTTGCGATGTTTCAAGCTCTCTCCTACCTGTGTGGGTTAATTTGGCTTTACCAAATGTGTGTGTCCTTCTGAATTAGTGCTGTATTTTGCTCTGTGTAGGTGCATAGGTGCTTCTGTCAATAAGGACCAGTGCAGCTTGTTCAGGGACAACCTGTAGCTACTGGTCTTAGCTCTTTGGTGGTCTCCTTGCACCTACTGTGAAACAAGTTGGTTTGTTTTCTGTGTGACTTCTTAAACATTCCAGTGTGGAATTCTTAAATTTAATTGCACATCTAGAAACTAGCTTCACTAGTCATGAGCATAAAACCCACTCAGCAAGTAGGTTTGACTTACAAATGGAGAGTGTTTCTGACTCCTTCTCTTAGGAGCTGTATTTTGCTTCTGTACTTAAAAGTAAGTATGCAAGGTGGTCTTCATTCCAGCTGAAATATTTCCTTTTTCTGAAAGGTATGACCAATACTCAAGTGGCCATACTCTCCCAAGCAGGAAGCTTGTGCCAGCGACCTTTAAAGTAAACTTGGTGCTGTGCACACGTGCAACCCCTTCTCCCAATACCCCTAAACTGATACTAGGACATGGGTTTAGACTTAATGCTATTGCTGTAGTGGTCACAAACTGTAGTGAAATATACTTCAGGGTGCCTAAGCATTTATCTCCAACCGCCCTCTTTCGGTTACTTGCAACTTTCTGAATATCAACTGTTGGATGAAATGTTCTGAGCTTGGTACCTGCATGAGGATAGGACTATGTGTGTGGGAGATAGGGAAAGCTGGGTTAGCATTGCTATAAGCAGCCTCTTCAAACGGGTCTAGTACCAGAATGGTTGGAGAGAGTCAACATTTAGCAGAGAATTGCCTTGAAGATGTCTCTTCAGTGTTTCAGTTGGAATGATTTTTGATTTGGCCCTGTTGAGCTTGAAAATCATCCATGGCATAGGGATAGAGTAACTTTTTTAACAATAGAAGTCCTTTAGGACATTTAATAAAAGAAAAAAAGGACTAGCACTGTTTGCCACTAATCTAGCATGGTGAGGTCTGTGGTTTTATTACAACTTTTTTTTGTTGGTATGAATTAAGAGATTAACTTTCATTGGAAATAGACAGATACTGAGCAGGCTGCCTCTGCTATCCAATTCATTTTCTTAGCTCCAGCACTGCAGCTGTGTTTGGAGTGCAGACATATCCTATCGTGCCATAGAGTAGATGCTTCCTACATTGATGGAAGCGATTTTTCTATCACTGTAGGTAATCCAGCCACCTAAGTAGCAGTAGCTAGGTTGACAGGTGGAGTCTTCTGTTGACTAGTCTGTGGATTTAACTATAGTGCATGGGTGTGAATTTTTCAGAAACTGGGGGGGGGGGGGGGCTCCCAAGCATTGTAGCTAGGTGGATTTAAATTTTAGGAGTAGGCCAGGCCTCAGTCTTGAACTCCCACAGCCCTTGTTACTCTAGCTCAACTCACAGGTTAAAGCAAGTCTAGCAAGCCTCATCTTTGGGACAAGTGGGGACAAGGGTAGACCTGTTAGAGGCTAATGTTCAAATAAAGGTTTTGTGGTTGGTTTTTTTTTTTAAATCCCTAGCTCTGCTCACTGTGGGCTTTGAAACACTGAGCTGATAAATCTGTACATGTTTCCACTTCTCTTTTGGATTACATTTCCAGAGTAGTACAGGGCTTTAGCAGTGACTTTTAGTGCAACTGCATGGCTAAAGCCCCATGCTTTCCATTGAAAAGGAGCCCCTAACTTCTAGGTGTGCAGAAATCCTGACTCCTGGTCTGGAGGGTTAATATAGACCAGCATATCTGATCTGCTTTCCTAGGTGGCTGAAAGGCATTTTAATAGCAAAAACTTTATGGAATCTTTACATAATGCTAAATAAGTGATCAGCATTGCTCTTGATTGGAGAAGTACAGGCCTATACTGTTTTGGAAGTGATGCAGACCTTTCAGCTGTGGAAACTGTTACTTTGTTTTTAAGATGGAGAGTGCCTGTGTGATACTGTAGCATGTGCTTGTTGTGAGTTCTGTCTAAACCAATTCAATGTAATCCGTGTTCCTTTAGAAGTTGCATTGTTCAAATACAATGAATGAACATGAGACTTCACAATGACCCATGCAGTTTGTGCTTTCCCCCACCTCTTATTGTCTGTCTACTAGCTTTGGTTTTGGATTTCCCTTCAGGGCCCCATCCCAACTGACTTTAAGAAGTTATAGGTGGTTGTGAAAGAAGAGAGGTTTTCCCTCTTCTCCTCCCTCCACCCCCAAGGGGTCTTGGAACTCAGTCTCAGCCCTCATCTTTGGGAGAGAGACTTCCTTCTAACTACCAGAATGGACTTTTATAGTGACCATCAATCTTCTGGGTATTGTGCTGTAACTCTTTGCAAAGATACACACCCTTCCCTTTTAGTGGTATCTTTCTGCGTGGGGAAAAGTCACCACAATTCTTAAGTGGCACAAGCTCCTCTTTGAGTCAAATTTTATAACTCCATTTTAAAAGGGAGGTGGTGGTGGGGAGAAAATCTACCTGCTGTCTAAAAGGTGCCTCCAACACTTCCCTGTGGTTCTTGGCACCTCTTCACCCAGATGAACTGATCATTGCCTCCTCTAGGATGGCATTGGGTGACTAATCTTCTTTCAGCATGGGGTAACAATGCCCACTAATGCTCTTGGGTGGGTCTGAAGAACCTCTGAAATATATTACTAAGCATGTGGATTACAAACTTGAACTATTGCTTTGAATTCCCCATTGTGTGTACTTCAAGGCACTAAGTAGTTCATGTTGCCTGTAGAAAGACATTTGGGAAGTGAGTGGTAGTCTGATTGTATGCTTCTGGAAGGGAACTCACAAGGGGAAAAGTAGCTTTGAGTTTTCAAAACTCTTCTCCATCATAATTATCTTCAATTCTAGCCTACTTGTATCTTCTGAGACCTTCTATAAAAATGTTAGAGCAGTTCTCAAATAATTACAGCAACATTTTATTGTAGAGATACTTATAGCTCCACTCCCCCTCCTCCCAGGCCATGCAAACTTTGTATTATCTTAAATAAACCCTGAGCCTTTGATCAAAATTAGGCTCTCACCACAGTTCAGAGGAAGGTAGGAAGATAATTTTTTTTTTAGTCCATATTAGTTACAGAACCAGGATAAATGACTTCTAACATTCAGTGACTGAAGTGATACAACCACTTCCCAATGTACCTGTCCCTGTGTTTATATGAGCAAGTATTCTCTTTTCCCCTTTAAGCTTACACTACAGAGCTGTAACTTAGCTGTAGCACTGAGAGGCTAGTATTTAAAATTGCTGTAGTGTGTCCACTGGCAGGTGGATCCCTTTATTGGGATCGCCATTGTTTACAGCAGTTGTGGCTGGGAATTTCCTGGGGGAGGAGTGAATCTCTCTCTTTAAAGAGATTGAGTGGAAAGCATTAGCAGATTTACTGTGGCAAGAAACCCTGCACTGGCAGGGAGAGGGAGTGGATGACCTAATCCGTCTCTTCCCCCCCCCCCCCCATTTCTACCCACTACTTAACCAAAAGCTAATAACCCTGCCTATTTATTTCAAACTTGTTTCAAAAAATGGGTTGTAGTTCAGTGTTTCTTAAATGTTACCAAATTTTGACTTTCTCCAAGTCCTTGCATTCTGATTCTCAAGAGTGTGGGGATGCTAAGAGTCTTGCAAACCCTGTACAATACCTGTAAATGTCAAGTATTTTCAGTGCTTGCTTTATAGCTATCTGGCTTGCTTTTGACAGAGAGCTGCCCATCAAAGCCAGCACTCTGTACAATGCTCAAATCATAACAGCTGATAATGGATTGTATAAAGCAGGAGTACTGTTTCAATATTCACATCCCTCTTTACAATTCTAGTTTTATAATCGTGTGTGTGTTTGGAAAAAAGCCCTTATAAATTGGCGCTTTATGTATCTAAGTGATCTGAGCATCCAGATGCTAATTTAAAATGCCCAAATCTTGCCATCTTCTGAGAACTGGGCAATGTATGTTTCAAGGGGCATATGAATACTTCTGAGGTCTGAATATGGCTCAATCTTCAATGTTCTAGGGAAGTATGCTCTAGGTTAAGTAGTTTTGCTTAATGAAACCAGAATCCCTCTGGAAAGCTTTACTTTGGAAGGTAACTAGGAGCATATGTATTTTGATGTAGTTACACTGGTGGGTGTTGTGTTGTACCAATGCAGCTTACTCTGGTAACTTACTAGCGTACTTGACCAGTGAAGTCTCATTCTTGCATTGCTTCAGTTGTCTACATTTGGAGGTTTGCATCAGTGTGACCATCTCAATGTAGTTACAACAGTGCAAACACTTGAAAATCTTCCTAATATGTAGGCAGGCACTAACATATAAAAGTAAGGTTTGGTGTTGCAAATCACTTTTTTTAATAAACCATAAATAACTCTGGTGGGATTATACAAACTGAAGTTAATGGGTGGGGTCAGGACCGTCCTTACCCATATGCAAAGTACGTGGCTGTGTAGGGGACAGGGAAATTTGGAAATTTCCTGGTGCCCTGCACAGCTGTGTGCTGCTCCAGCCCTTGCTCTGCCTCTGTCCCACCCCTACCCCCCACTACCCTGAGGAATGCAGCAGGGCTAGGCCTGCACTCTCCAGCAGTGCGAAGTGCAGTGGCCCAGCCCCAGCCACGCCACTGGCGAGTGCTGGGGGATGGTCCCCCCTGTCCTCCAAGCCATCCCTACTCCCCCATGCCATGGAGGCCTGGGGCCGGCATAGGGCCCAAGAATAGCTAGGGACAGCCCTGGGTGGGGTGGGAGGCAAATGAAGGTGGGGAAACTTTTTTTTTTTTTTTTTAAATCCCACAAAAAAATCCCACCATGCTTCCTGGTGCTTCAGTGAAATCCTGCCTTGTATGGAGCAACATCCTGAATGGTCTGATGAATCACTTCTCCTGAATATGAGACCCTAAAAGAAACAAAGTTAGAAGATTTAACTTTCTCTGGAGATGAAGCAGTTTCTGGGATTCTCAGAATCTACTTAATGATCAACAGCTTTACTTTAGGTCTCATTGCAGACAAATCTGGAGATATGCCTCATAGACTGGACAGACACACTCCCACAGCAGGTACATCTGGGTTCATAGTTCCTAGAAATCTGGCTATTGGACAGTTCTAGTGCCTAGTGGGAGACTGCACAAGTACTTGGTGTGCCCCACCCAGGCGTTGATCTTCCACTGTTAAGTTGACCTATGAAGATCATAAAATACAACTGATGTGCCAGAAGTGACCACCTCTGTTTGTTGACCAAGAGATCTAACTAGGTGACAACTTTGTAAAAGGTTTACACAAACGCTGTAGAATTATATAGAAAGGGATGGTGTGCTTCCCCTCCACCCTCAGAGTGTATATTTTATGTACATATGTATTTTCTCTCATAAAAAGCAGTTTTGGAATTTTGCAACTAGAAGTTATTTTTTTTTCCTAAATTTCTTCAAGCTTTGGATCTCTTTTAAACTTATGAAGCTGGAATTAGCTGCAGGTACTCCCCCAGCGCTGCAGGTACTCCACCTCCCCAAGGGGATTAGCTTACAGTGCTGGGAGCCGTGCTCCTAGCGCTGGGGCACTGTTTACACTGGCGCTTTACAGCGCTGTAACTTGCTGCGCTCAGGGGGGTGTTTTTTCACACCCCTGAGCGAGAAAGTTGCAGCGCTGTAAAGTGCCAGTGTAGCCAAGGCCTTAGAAACAAAGATTCAAAACAGCATGATGCAACTCAAAACACTTGTGCTGCCCCTCAGGGTCTTGTGTAGCTGCTGGTCCAGGGTGTCAGCCCTTCTTCCAGGGTTTCATAGGTAGTTCCTGTGCCCTGTCAAAGCTTCCATCTGACAGGCACAAAGAGCCCCTTCCCATTCCCAGGTCCTTTCCTGACTGGCCCTTTCCTAAGAGGCAGGAAGCCTTGTATGTGATTTCACATAGGCCACGTCCCTGGCCCTAATCTTGTGCCCTGAAACTTCAGCTCCTTTTTTTTTTTAAAGTCCAAAGCCATACTAAGCACACAGACGTGTGCATATTCCCAGCATACATTTGTCACACAACTCAAGATCTAGTCTGTTCTGTTTTCAGACAGTTGTCTCTTGTTACAAATATGGAAGGGGACAAATGATGGCAACTACCTCAAGCTGGATTTGGCTCTCCTGAGCCTGATGTTGAACATGTGGTGAGGGGAGATGTAATGTCCTCTTTCCAGAATCTGATGTTTGTCAGTCAAAATCCAGAAGGGGCACAAAGCTTGTTGGTCTCTGCAAGTCACCCAAGTAGCTGCTCTGTGTTCTGAAAAGCAATTCTTTTAAGGGCTTATTTTCAAACCCTAGTGGCACAGGAACTTCAGACAGCAGCTTTATCACAGGAAAGCAAAGGGAGTGTGCATGAAGATTCTATTTATGAGAGAGGAAATGGCAAAAATAGAGGAATTGACTTACTACCCAAGGCTGTGAATAACATTTGCAATAACTGCCGCCATAAATATCTGGACTTGACTATTACGCTGAGGGATCCACCCATAATATTTTCTTTCTGGTTTAGTGTTCTTAGTTTTGCAGTTCCTTTTTTTTTTCTCCCCGCCTCCTCATTTAAGAGGGTGGGGAACTGCTTGTGTCCTTCCTGGCTGACTAGCCAGTGGCCACAGTGTTGAAACACAGATTATGACTGCGAGAAGTGGTTAATCCTGTATCACTTGATTGGTTAGGAAGGAATTTTTGCCATTTAACTCACAGGATTGGAATATCCAGACAAACTACATGGAATAAATTCAGTTACCCTCAACTGATGAATTTTGCTTGTAACCTGTTGAAAGGAACAAGTCCCCCTGCTGGGGGCTAAAACCTAATGACTATGCTTTAACCCTGACACAACAATCTACATGTTGTCCTCCTTCCTGAAAGGAACATAGTTTCTAAGGATTTTATTATTCTATTATAAATCAAATAAGTAATGTCCCCAGAGTTGTAAATTTCTAAAACTCACCTTCTGTTTGCTGAGAACTAATTAATAAATGCTGAGGTAGAACCTCTTTTTATGGTGTTCCCTGGTAGTGCTTGGTTGTCGTAAAGCCACACTGCCATAGCTTTGACTCTTTTTTTTTTTTTGTATATCCATACCCATGGGGTGGGGGGGGGGACAGTGTTACTGAAACATGAGGAAACAAGGAAACCCGTCTTTAATTGGGTGGGATGAATGAAGGAAGCTGCTTCTTCCTCCTCCCCCACCCCTGGTTTTTAAAAAGGTCTTTAACAGAACGCCAAGCATTCTTGACTCCTCATTGGACTGGGATGGTGGGAAAGCCTGAAGCCTTAGCCAGACTGTGGTATGGGTGACTATTTCTAGTGTAAGGCATTCTTGTTCCATGAAGAAACTGTCTTTCGATATTCATCACAGGTAGCCTACTGCAAAAATCCAGAAACTTTGATTATATACATATAATGAAGTAGGTAAGATTCCAATTTGCTTTAATGGTGGCAGGAAAGACTTACCCAACAACACAAAACTGAGCTTAATCAAGATTCTAGGGGTCTGATTGTCATAGGTGCCGAGTGCCTACAACTCAAGACTTGCATTGTCCATTGGCTTCCTCTTAACTGTTTTAAGAAAGCCCAGCTTGGGTGTGGTAGTGCTGCTGCGATAGCCATAGAGAGTCCAGTTAGGGAATGACCTATTTGCCTCTCAAGATGGCAGTGTCTGTAGAGAGGTATTTTGCTTTTCATCTGTATGAGGGTGGAGTGTACATCCTAAAGGGAAAGTAAACCTCTTTACAGGATTTGGTAGGTGCTGGTGAAAAGGGATTAAATACTCAGTTCCCTCAATGTAGTGTGAATAACTTTCATGGATAAAGACCCTGGGTTGGGAAGTTAGCGCTGCTGGAACATAATGTTTTGCCTTTAACTTTTGGTCACGCTAGTGAAAACTTGAGACTATCCCAGGTTGCTTTTCTAATAAAGATTTCAGCTAGTGGAAGGATAGACACTGTGTTTGGGAGTCCTGATACAAGTCGTCATTCTTAAGGTGCCTAATGACTGGGTGATCTGCTTTGTAACCATTTGTTAGCTGCAGCCCTTAAAGGGAGTTCTTCCAAAGGTGCTGCACTGTGAGACTTAATTATCAGTAATAGAATATTGTGTTTTTCAGAGCATCTTGCCACATCTGTGAGGTAAGTGCTATACACATCTTGCAGATGGAGGTGTGAGAGAAAGTACTGGAGTGCTAAGAGCATAAATGACTTGTGAGATGGTGACAGGAATGGGAATAGAATTCAAGTCCATGCTCCATCCTGTGTTTAGATGGTAATAAGTAGAGAAAACAGATGCAATTCTCTATTGGTGAAGGGAGCTGTGGTAATTGGACATTCATGTGTTAACAATCTGGAGTATCACTTAGTAATTGCAAATGCAGAATAAGATTATTGCACCAAAAGATGGACTTTCATAGTGGGGACATTTAAGTTTTGGATACTTAAATCTACTTGCCTCTTTGCATGTCTCCACTCTTGCTAATACAAGTTCTTGGTATTTTAATGAGTTTCCTCCCTCCTATCTTGTCATGCCCCCCTGCTTATACACACCTATCACAATGAACCAAAGTAGAAATACAGGTCTGTCACATCTTGCATGCATTTAACATGCGCAATTTCAGCTTTTGGTGGTTGGCAAAAAAAAGAGGAAAAATAACAATTTTAATATTGTACCTGTAGTGTGGGGGATTCCGCCTGCCATTCAACTCAATGTAATTTTGACTCTACGCAGTTTTCACTTTACACGCTAACCGCGGAACGGAACCCCCGCGTAAGATGAGACTTGCCTGTCTTCATGGGGGTGCCTCATGTGAAGAATGGAAACTTCCAAGGAGCCTCTTTGACTAGCAGTTTAACTGCAAACCAGTCATTATGACAAACATAAGATAAAGTGCGAAAGGGGCATACAAATATCAGCCACTACAGTATGAATTCTGCAGTTTAAAATCTGTTAAAGTGCTGTTGGTGAGCTCTGACTCAGAGGAGCACCGTGTCCTCTCATAATGCGAAGTATTGCTGTAGGAGATTGGAGACTGGACTAACTTGGTAAAGGATCTTTTCAGGGTGTTTTCAATGATTGCCATACATGTATACTTTATACAGCTTTTACTATATAATACAATAGGGTCTTAATTTGGAGAAAAAAATTTAAAGGTTAATTTCTCTCCCCCCCCCCCCCCCCCGACAACCTAGAATACTAGGTAGGATTGGAGTTGCACTAAAATCTGTAAAATGGCTAGTCATGTGCAGAGGCTGGAGAAGAGTATATTGTAAAACACTACAGACTGGATATAAGAAGCCCCCTCACCTGTAGACAGTTGGCAGTAGATCCTGTGCAACTGTTCAGAATTGAAAATGGAGGTATCCTTGCAACTGAAACAGGTGTAGTCTCCGCCACCAGTCTGTTAGATAAGGCAGAGCATTCTCTTCCTCTCTGCACCCAATAACCAATGTTGGTACTCAAATAGTGTGGCCTAAGTGGAATGAGGTAGTCCAGAAAGCCATCCGTGATAAATAGGCACCTAGTACAGGTGACCTAGTCCTCTAGCAAACATCTGTAGCCCTTACTTCAATGGCCAGGACACTCCAAGTATACCCCCAATAAGAACAATGACATCCAAATGTCATATGTACTTCATTGTTGCTATAAATTGTGGGACCACAGACTCTTAATGCTGACAACGCCCCACTGAGTTCCACTGAAGAAGCAAGAGAAAATGTCACACCCTGTGACAATGAATGCCTGATTTGCATGTTCACTTCCCTTCATCTCTCTCCCTTCCCCCACCCCTCTTCCTCAGATCCACTTCTTCAAGTAGATTTGTTTTCAGATGTAATCATCAAGTTTTTGAGCCTTGCTGAGGCGGATATGGTTCACTTCCTGTTGTAGTGGGCTGGCCCCACCATTCTCTCAACTGCTCAATGCTTTGGAAGTTGCTTTAGCGGTGCAGCTTGCAGCAAGGACAGACAATTGAAGTCAAAAGCCAACTTTATGGTATCCTGGGAATCTGAAAATCAAATAGTTAAGTTTAACAAACTAAAATGCAATTTAAAGATCCTCTAGCTCCAGCAGCTACCCTGTGTAGCTATCTATAACTGGAGCATTAATGGCTTTAATGGGTATAGTAGTTACCAGTGGCCCTTTATCCCTTTCTGGAAGATGAGTGGTGAGTTTTCCCAGTCCTTCTACTCTTCTGATGTATCTGACCAACCTGGCTTCTGATCTAGTTCTGCTAGGCAGAAAGCAAGTCCCATTCCCTTTACATGCACCATCAATTACTTGACATCCAGTCAGGTACATTCTTCAGATGTCAAATTTACATACTTGTCTCTGGAGTTGGATTCAGCCATAAAGTGCAGACTAAGGTGGCTGAACACTGCTGCTACAAATTGTTTTAATTAACTTTAAGGAATACTCTTATAGGAGTTCATACATGCCCATAATAGATTAACTGCTTAATGCTGCATGTTCCAGCATATTACTCTTAAGACTATAATGTTCTGTGCTAAATACTAGGAATTGCCATACTGGATCCAGAACAGTATCCTGTCTCCAGTAGTGGTCAGAACTAGATGTTTCAGAGGAAGGTGCAAGAACCTTGCATCCAGCAGATGTGCCTCCCCAACACATACACTAGTCCAGTGGTCCCCAACCCTTTCAGTGTGGTAGGTGCCTGACGACTAGCTGCCAAAATGCCACTGAGACTTAGCGTCATCAGGAGGCATCACCGCTGAAAATCAGCAGCATTTTGGCAGCAGCGCTTGATGTTGCTGCTTCTCGGCGGCATTTTGGCACTGCTTTTCTGGCAGCCAGTAGGAGGGCGCACATAGATGCCACGGAGGCAGTCTCCTAATAGCTAGGGATCGGCTTACCCCCTGAAGCAAGAGGCTTCAGACAGCTTCTCCCCAAACTAATTATAATTCTAGATATTCTTGTTGCCATGTAAATGTCCAGTCCTGTCTCTCTGTAGAATCTTGCAAGTCAGTGACATGTGGCAGCGATTTCCACAGTCTAATTATGTGTTTTGTATATGGGGGGGAGAAGTATCTTGTTGGCTTTGTATTTGTCACCTTCTGGTTTCATTGAATGTTCCCTTGTTCTTCAGTTTTGAGACTGGGAGACTAGAAGCTCCTTGTCTGCCTTCTCTACAATGTTCATTATTTTCTTAACTTCTATCATGTACCCACTTGGCTCTCCTTAAAAGATTAACATCCCACCCTTTCCAGATCTCTTCATACAAGTTTCTCCATTCCATTAATCCCTTTCATGGTCCATCTTAGAATCTCCTCAAACTCTGAAATCCCCTTTTTGAGATGGACCGGTGCTGCAGACAGTTTTCTACATAAGCCACAATGGTGAGGAGGCTCAGGCTTTGTTTCTCAGTTGTCTATTGAAAATGCGAGGTTGGTGGGGTGGTTTTTTTTTTTAGCGTGCCTGACATTCAGTTGCAGTATTGGATGCATCCTAGCTCTCCACTGGCTTCAGTGGCTGGTTGAGATTGTACAGGAGCAGAGGTGGCAAAGTACCACTAGCTAAAGATTTGAAGGGTTTCAGTTTAGCTCCCACTGGACTTGGCTCCTCTGTGCTGCTTATCTTCCTGGGTGCTGGTTGACTGCACCTGATAATTAGACCAGCCTTTCAATGACATGAGAGAAGCTCTCCTGAAAGGGCTCAGGCCACTGTGGCCTTCAGTTCCTGCTGCTTCTCCATCCTATGACCTGGAGATGAGCCTCTACTCCTTTTGTAGGCTGTCCTTTTGAATAAGACTTTTTATTATTGGGATGAAGTGTTTTTTGTTTTTTTTTAAATATTTCTCTCCATAAACTCATGTTCGTTTGAGCTGTAGTTTTATTTTAATGACAGATGATATTGTCACTGCAATCTTTATTTCCTAAATCTGAAATTACCTCAGACTGATCTTTTCTTAAGGTTCTCAGTCATGTTAGTTTAAGTTTTACATGATACAAGAGCTGTCTATTTTGACATCTGTTGCTTGCATAAAATAGTCAGTCTGAAAGTTTTTATAAACTTGCCTAGGGGCCAGATTTTAAAGTATTTAAGCAGCTAAAGAAGCAAATGTTTAGTGGGATTTCCCAAATCACTTAGACCCCTGTCAATGGGAATTAAGCACCTCTTTGTGTCTTTAGGTACCTAAATATCTTTAAAAATCTGTTTCTCCCCCCCCAAATTCTCCTACTAAAAACTCTTCTGTGCTGTGCACACAGATAACAAGTGTCTCAACGCTCTCCATAACTAGAGTATTGTTACAGAGATAGTCAACTTGAAAACTGGTTTAAAAAAAAATTAAAGTAACTTTTAAATTAATCTATGTACAAGTTACAATGACAAAACTGACCTAGAAATAACACTTTTTTTATTGCACATTGAATCTGTTTCTCCTCTTTAAATTATAGTGATCATCTTGGTGTGTGTGTGTGTGTGTGTAAAATTAAGTTTTCAATGTCCATTTAATTTCTCCCTGAAGCTGTCTAAGCCTGTGTGGGGCAAAGAAGCTAAATCTTACAACATTTGCTCCTTGTCCTTACGGTCTGCACTAAAGTGGTTGGGGGTCCAGGAGTCAAGTGAGTTCCCATTGTGTGCTACAGTAAAAGATTATGACTACTGAAAATGGAAATGAATGACTGTAAGGGATATACCTCTTCTACAGTGATCATAGATATCAAAGTGCATTAGAAAAGTGGGCAAATAACATACCTGTTTGTTAGAGGAATAAACTGAGACCCAGAGGCAAACTCATCCAAAGTCTCAGTGAGCGGCTGGCAAAGCTGGGGATGGAACACATCTACTGACCCAGTTTAGTGCCCCGTCCATAGAGCCCAAGGTCTCTAAGAGTAGAAGTAGAGAGGACTACTGTGTGTGAAAGTTAAATGGAAAAACAAGATGGATGCAGCAGGCTTTCTTGGGTGGCCATCCAGAGGGTTAATCTTTTTCTCCAGGTTGCAATGTGGCAGGGTTATGCTTGGAACCCTGGGTGTGCCTGCCTGCTGGTGTTCTGTTCCCTGATTAGCTTAGGAATATGAAAAGCCCCTTTAAGATTGCTGGAAGGGGGCTTGGTTTAATTAAATGTAATCCCTTCAGCAATTGCAAGCACTTTCATATGACCTAGGTTCAGCTTCACTCCGACACACAAAGAACACAGGGAAGTTTGAGAGGGAAGGGCTGGCACTCAAAAAGAAGCCAGATGTCTGTAAGTATCCCTGGTGCGACAGGGGGGGTGGAGTGGCTTATCCCTAATGTTCCTTGTAGGGCCTGTAGTAAGCAGAAGCACCTGGTTCACTCTGCTGTGTGACTTCATGTCCCTCTGGCAAGCCACTGGGCCTGGAATATGTAAGGTGTCAGGGCCAGGTTAGTTCATCTTTCCAGCCAGGATTAGAATTAATATGTAGCTGTGAGAAATGTCTACCTCTTAAGCAACATGTGTGGGTTTTTGGAGGTAGAATTTCACCTGATCATGGTGTCCTGGGCCTCCGTATTCTTTACAGAGCTCCCCTTTTGATGCTACTATTAAAGTCCTCTTATGGCTTTGCCACATTATGAATTGCTTCCCCATACAATTTCTGTTGGATGTGGTATACTTCATTTCCTGTCCTAAACTGTGTAGTATTGCAACATGCTGTTAGTCTGAAAATTTCCACCCCAGAAGTGGCTTCATTTCACGAGTGGGTGTAGTCATTCTTGTGTGTATGACTCATAAAGGAATTTAGATTTTGTATGGGTGAAAGGAGTGTGTAAATGTAGCACAGTATTCTATTTAACTTTATTCCAAACTGTCCATGAGAAAATCAAACTGTAAGTTCCCCTTTTATAGAGCAGTTTTCTCCAGGAGTAGTCTGAAATGGACATATTGAACTTGAATCAGAGCTGTAACATCTCAGGAGGTGTGAAGCCTATAAATCAAACCAGTAGTGTTGTATCCTGTGCTCTTGAAGAGTAGCAATCTTCCTGCATTGTGCCCTCCAATAAGGAATGACGTTTTTTAATAGCCCAAGAAATAATTAGTCAGGGAGTCTTGAATAAATGATACTCTAGGGGCTATTTCATGTCCTTCGAATTACAAGCACAATATGTAGGGCTCTGGCTTGAGTTATCCATACACAAAATGGACAGCTTGCCATCTGAGAAGGAATGTACCCTAAGGGTTCGAGGTTTGGTAATGCCTGAGTCAGTAAGCCTGCTTCCATGTCTTGATAGCATGAGGATGAGGGCAGTGAATGTCCTAATTGTATAAACTGCCATCCTAAATAGAGGAAGAAATAGGCAAGATTGTTAGCAATGCCAGCTTTGTGTGGGTATTGTAAAAAGCCTGGTGGGTTAAAACTTGCAGGTGGAGAATCTGCATCATGATTATGCTGGAATCTGGGGAAAATAGTGGTGTGGGGACAGGAATGCATCGGTAGTAGTGTGGGAGTTGTGATAAAGCAGTGGTTTTCAGCCTCTGGTATACAGAAATCAGACATGGTCTGCAGATCCCCAGGGGTCCAAAGGGGTCGACACCTCCATTTGAGATTTTTAGGGGTCTGCAGCTGAAAGGTTGAAAACCACTGATACAGCAAGGAACAAAACTACTTTCCAAGGCCAATGGACATTGATATCAGGGCTCAGTTAAGGTAACTGCTACACTTTTGGGAGTGAGGGTCAACTTGCTTCCATGCCAAGCTACACTAGGACTAGGCTCTGTTACTATGGGTGGGTGTGTAACTTTTTTTTAATTCCGCCACTAGAAGTTGCTGCTAGATCTGAAATGTTTTCAGTGGGTGAAACCGATTGGGAGAGCCACCCCCACTTGGGAACTCAAATACAAAGTGACTTGCAAATATCTTTTTGTGAACAATAGCAGAGTTTGACTTGCCAGGTTCTCAGGGTTCTTGGGATGGCTTAACTGTTCATGAGCTGGCTGATGTAGGATTTACTACCACATGCACATATATCCCCAAGTTCATTGCATTTCAATAAAGCTAATCTGGTAAATTTTTGAATAGAAGCGTCATTCTAGCCTTCCCTTCTTTCAGGGAATGTCAGAATATCTCAGAAATGATACCATGTGATATCGCACATCCCAAATGGCATAGCTGAACTCAGTAGCTTACAAATAAAGCCACAGGTTGGAATTTGTTTCCTAGAGTATTCAGCAAATACTTGATAGTTTCTACAGCTGAACCCATTAATTCCTTTCATGTGTGACTAAAGAGTTAAACTTGCAACTGAAATGTGGAAGCCAGTTACTTAATGTTGCGCTGAATTCCCTCTCCATTTGAGCCCTCTGCTCAGGGAAATGCAGACTGGTAAAATGTACTAACTTTGACTTTTGTCATGTGATTGTCTAAAAGTGGGATCAGTCCCAGTCCACAGATCCACTAAATTCCCAACATACCATTTGAATGGGGTATACTTGTTTTCAGACTATGGTGAAAAGGCACTCTGGTCAAAGCAGCAGTGACTGACTCAGCATATAGAGTTGGTTCAGATTGTGTGTGTGTGTGTGTGTGTGTTTTTGGGGGGCGGGGGTCATCATTTTGTTACTTGCCTCTTGTTTGCCCAGCTGAACCCATGGCTTGCTTCATGCACCACTAAGAGGTGAATAACACAGGACCACCTTAATTATCCATTGACTTTTTTTCCTCAGGTCATGCCTGATTCTGGGCTTGAAGGAAGTGATATGCTGAATATCAGCTGGATCAAACCTGTCCAGGGCCAGCTCTAACTTTTTTTTCCTGCCCCAAGCAAAAAAAAGTGCCGCCCTGCCCCACTGTAACCCCCCTCCCCAGCACTGCCCAGCCGAACCAAAAAAAAAACCCCAAACTGAGTGCTGCCCCAAGCACATGCTTGGTCGGCTGGTGCCTGGAGCTGGCCCTGACTCTGATCCTGTCCCTATTTAGCAACTGTGCTTATCCTTGCTCTTCCTTACAAGCATGTGTTTTAGATGATGAATTTGTGAACTCATGTTGCTCCATATGCAAAAAGGGTCATATGAAATAACTGAAATCAGTTCTCTAAAATACTGGTTTAGATAAGCAAAACATCACACCGTGTGTGTGTGTGGTGTGGGTGTGGAATACTGATGACACACAACCCACAATATTTAGATGCTGCTAAAACTTCTTGTATTATGGGCTTAAAATGCAGTAGTCTCCTACAGACACTCAGAGGCCATTTTTTAATACCCTGGAATTATTACAACATGTAAAATCTCCTTCTCCCAGTACCTTTGGACTTTCTATTGCAGGAACTCTGATCCTCAAAGGGGAGGTGGGGGGGAGGGGAACCCTTCAGCTAACTAACAGTGCACTTGATTAGTACAGGAGTTGGTCATATCCAGTGATGAGCTGCCAGAATTAATAACTGGTTCCCTACCAGGCCTTCGGTGGCAGGTCCTCACTCACTCAGAGCTTTCACCCGGAGCGAGTGAACGACCTGCTGCCAAAGTGCCACTGCCAGCCTGGTAGGGAACCAGTTATTAAGCACTTCCCAGTGAGTACAAGCCTGAGACCTGCTCCCCCCCCCACTGCCCCCCAGGACACCACCCCCTACCCAACTCACCCTGCTCCCTGTCCCCTGACTGACCTGACCCCAGGGGCGAAAGTAGAAATCGGGACTTACAGTACGGGGCTGGGTTGGGGCCAGCTCAAGCCTGCGGAAGTGGGGGAGGTCAGAGCCAGCCCCAGTCTGCCCTGTACTGGTAAGTGCCCTCCGCCTCCCCTGCTGGGGTAGCAGTGGCAGCCAGGGGCTCTGGCAGCAGTTTAAAGGGCCCAGGTCTCCCCTACTTCTACCACCCCAGCCCTTTAAATAGCCCCTGGAGTAGCAGCAGTGGGGCTTTGGCAGCTATTTAAAGGGCCTAGGGCAGTAGAGGCAGTGGGAGCCCCAGCCCTGGCCCGGCCTGCTTACCATGCTGCTCAGGGCAGCGTGTATGGGTGCTGCGCAGCCCCATCCCCTTACCATGCTGTTCAGTGGCAGGAGCTCCTGAGCTGCCTAGGAGTGGTCCAGAGTGCTGGTGCCAGGCTCTGAAAGAGGCAGGGGAGGGGCCAGGGGAGCCTCCCCAGCTGGTGGGCCAGACAGGACAGTACTGTGGGCCAGATGTGGCCTGCGACCTGGAGTTTGCCCAGCCCTTTAACCACTGGTTCTAAACTGGCTTCTGAATTTAACTGGTTCACATGAACCAGCTCCATCTCGCCACTGGACATATCCTTCCATCCCTGCACCTAGACACAAGTCAGCCTAATACATTGTAAAGTAATTGATAAGGCAAGTGACTCTGGGATGGCACTTTCAGATAAAGGAGATCCCCTGTCCACTCACATAGCAATGGAGAAAAGGGAACACTGGGTACCAGTTGTATCAAGTGTAGTAGGAAATACCATCATGCAGCCGTAATTGGGCCTGGCTACATTTTAGTTTCCTGTTTGCCATTCTTATAAGGTAGCTACAGGCCAAACAACCCTGTTTAGTTTACTGCTGGTTATTACAAGAGGGGAGGGGGATTATTCTTCCTCTCTGAACATCTGAGAATAACTGATGTGCCAGAGCATTGGAAAGGAACTTATTAGCAAACCTATTCAGGCATTTACATGGAGGAGGGGATGAAGGGTGGGTATGGAAGGCATATGCACAATGTTAAACTTTTGAAGGCCTGTTGCAAATAGATAATGGTACCAGGCACCTAGTATCACTTGTCTCCAATTTGATGCTGCTGTGGGAGGAGGTGCTGATCCCTGATGAAGATTTCTGCCTTTTAATATATAGCTTCAATCTTGCCAGTTGCAGCTGTTTTTCCATATGGGAACAGGCACTGCTCTGACTTGGAGGGCTTGGCCTGTGTAGGAGGCCTTGCCTTCACAGCAGTGCTGTCCAGGGCAGCAGGAAATTCTGTTGTAGAAGCAATTTCGTAACTTAAAAAAAAAAAAGGCAGTTAAAGCGGTAAAACCATGGCAACTGCTCTCTGTAACAGACGGAGGAGTTGCTGGGGTTCCGGCTGTTTCCTTTAGGGAGATGTTAGCAATATGGTCTGTTTCATGACTAATATCTTCTTGATATCTGGTGTAGAGTGTTAGGGAGGGACACTAAGAGGTACCACAGCCATCTTCTAATATGCAGCAAAAGCCATTTCTTTAGAAGCACTTTGCACAGTATTGAGAGCTGCAAACATGTATAAACTAAAGTGGAGGGAGGATAAAGGGTTCTGCAAGCCTTTCTCTTCCTTTTGATTAGTAAATTACTAGTCGGCTCAAAGGGCTAGCAGAATTTTTACTATAGTAGAGGTGGCTTCTAAAGGTCTAAACAAAATTATTTTCATGGTTGCATTTACTCATGTACAAGTGCATTAAGTGCTAAGATGGATGGATTTATTGGGTTGCATTAAATAGAAATGCAGTGAAACATAACCAGGCAATCATCCTGAAGTGGAAGTCTAAGGCTGCATTTCATTTTGCTGCAGCAAGCAGCGCAGCGCTGGCGCAAAAAAAGCAAGCAGCAGCGCTGGAAAAAACTCTCCCAGCGCTGTCTCCAGCTCTCTCTGTGGGGCTGGGACAGCGCTGGGAGCGCGCTCGGGCGCGCGCTGCTGCTTCACACTACGCTGGCGCGCGGCCGCGCAATTTTGCAGCCTGCAGTGTGTTTCACACCCTGCTGCAGCGCTGCAAATTTGTAAGTGTAGCCAAGCCCTAAAACTATAAGCACCTGTAAATCCCTTAACTGCGTATTTTAGCTGTTAACATATTGGAGGGTTTAAGTCCAACCCTTAAGATAACTCCTTTGGAAAAGAAGGGTATGAAGTGTTTCTAGAAAGCCAGCTTTCATACATACGCACACAGAAGTATCTTTCTGGGCTCTTATCATTGGAGGGAATGTTTTTCCCTGCTCTTACTAGTCATTTCATAAAAATTCAATATATAGTAACCCTACAATGACTGACATAGAATCTCATATGTTTTGCTACCCAATTGGGTTACTCCCCCTTACATTGGAGTAGCTGGTTCTTTGGAATGGGAAATATTAGCCTGTGAACAACCAGTTAACATGAGCAGTGGTGTCAGCACCACCTGTGCTAACACTTGAACTAAATTGCTGTTGGTGCTTGTGTATATGGGGAGATCACATCACCTTTGCCATGCCACTGCCAGGCAGTGGTCTAGTCTCTAGCACATGCCTGGTGGCTGCATGCATTGGTGGGCATGTGGTATATAGGGTTTTGGAGGGGAAAACATTAGAACTACTTACAACTTTGTGGAAGCCTTGGTTGCAACTCGATTTGGCTGGTGAAGGACACCAATACAATGCTCATAGAAAAGGGTCTGACTCTGTGTTCTGTCCCCCTGAGCCAGTCCAGACCTCACCGGTCTGTCTTTACCTTTGCTTCCAAATACTGGCAGAAGAAAAACCTACTAGATTCAGGAAAATGAGAGTTCAGTTCCTAGCTCTGCCACATGCTCACTATGCAATCTGGGGCAGGTCACTTCAACTGTACACCCACTTCTGCATCTGTGAAATGGGGAGAGTACATACCCCACTGCTGTTAGTATCCATCAGACATGAGGAAATTTTAGCTTGAGAGAGATCTATTCCCCCCCCCTTTTTTTTTTTTCAGAAGTGCAAGGTATAAACAGCTTAAACCTCATGCTGGCAGCAGTTTAAAAAATCTTCAGCACAGTGTTTATGGAATACAGATAAATAAATGGTGGTAAAAATGGTCTTTTAACCCCTCCCATCCCCCAAAAATCCTAGTATCTCATAACTGACAAAGGAAACAGCATGATGTGCTGTGGTGGGATTGGATTCTCTTGTCTAATGTCAAGAATAGTCATCAATATTTATAGGACACCCATGCTGCTGTGGCATTCTCAATGATGGGCAGAGTATGAGGCTTTTTTTGTTCATCTTAAGGGATTTTTAAGGTTAACTAGGAAAGACTTTAGCTGATTGCTCTGCCAGGCACTGTCTCATCAGAGGTGATATATGCAGTATGTATACTAATGTACACTTAAGCGATAAAGCAGAACTTTAAGGGTGAACAGAGGAAGAGAGTTCTTCTGTGTAATATGTATCTTTTACTATCAGTTAAATGAACTGATGGGGATGGAACCTCTCCTACACATGACAATGTCTCTCACTAAGGGGCCATACTCTTAAAACATCAGCCATGTGCCTGTCCTCCTTTCTAAAGTGTTGTTACAAGCCTGACCTTTTATCCGCTTACTGGGATAATAAAGAGAAACTCCACTTCCCATTTCAAACAGTAGAACCTTGCTAATGCTCTTATCACTGATCCGCACCCAGTAACTCATGCACACAAACTAGCTTCTCAGCAAAAATGTTTCACTGTAGTGAAGTACCACGTTTATCTTTGCAAAACTTAATACACCATAGTGGCTAGCATAGTATGAGATTATAAATAAATCAGTTGCATTATTGCTGCTATTTGGCTAATAGATCACGAGAAGCTCTCTCCCTCTTGATCTCTTGCTAACTCACAAAATTCAGTTATTCAGTAGATCCCTCAATTATTAGTGCAGACAAGTGAGGCCCCACTGTATTTAGGGGTGGCTTTACAGAGCACCTACTTATCTCTCAATTTAAACTGGCCGCTGGAATCCATATACCCTGAATTAAGCAGAACTGCATAGGTCTCAAGATTTTTATGCCTGCTTCTGAACTTTTCATTTACTGAACTCTGCTTGAGCAGAAATAGTTGGCAGAACCTTTAGAGTGTGGAAAATGCAGGTATTTCACTCTCTCAAATAGTTACCCATGTTCAGTACTACAAGATCTTTAAAGATTTTTATATACTGAACAGATGGGTGGTAGAATAGGCTTAAATGCACCGAAGTAAAAATAGGCCCCTTACTGCATACCCAATTACTGTGATGTAGCAGTGTCAAGCATTGCATCTTAACTCTGTGTGGGCACAAATAGGTTTAAAAGATTAGAATCCTGCATGTAGGACTGGTACTACCATCCATCAAGGCAGCTTCACTTTATGGTCTGATCTGGAAAGCAGTTTTTTAAAATATTATTCAGTCCCAGGATATAAACCAGCCACAGATGCTACAATTTAGCCCACAGCTCCAATTAATCAGGAGAAGACAGAAGTGTCAAAGCCAACATTGTCTCTCTAATATCAGTCTAAATCGCTTGTCCAAGCCAGGATGTCCTTGGCCAGCAGTCATCATTTTTAAACCTGTAAAAGGGAGAGCAAAATAATGGATTGCTCCTCCACCAGTGAGCGGAACCAATAGTAGTAAAGCTTTTGGGGAAAGAGGACTTAAGTCATTGCAGAGGATAGTATTCAAAAGACAATTGTGGCTGAATTGAGTGTAACCTGTCTGACAGTTGACTTTGTTTAAAAAAATAAATCCTTGTTCTGGTCCATATATGCCATGAACAAGGGAGAAAAACTGTAGCTGCTTCCTGGCTACTTATTTCAGCTGGCAACACAAGAATGCCTAGCTAGACTGTATTTACTAGCCAATTAAGAACAATTGCTCTGTTCACAGTGGGGTCCAACTGACTGATACCATGCTAAAGGAGGTGACAAATAAGTAGAGCCAATGTAGATACCCAGAATCTCTAGAAGAGCCTCCTGTGAGGATATTTCAATATATCCTAACAAAGCACTGAGTGCGGCACAGGAACTACAAAACACATAGGGTTAAAGTTGTTGTCTTATAAGCTATCCAAAGAAGGCAAAAGAGGCTTGGCTAAGATATTTTTCTTACTGCATGGTGATGGAACAGTTAATGCTAGGGCAGAATAAAGTGTAAGATGCCAGCATGGTTATCCCAGGGAGTGGGGGAATTGTCCTGTTGGGATCTAGTTCAGAAATGCACATATTTGGGCACAGCGATCTTTTCTTGTGTGTAAATCTAGGATTTGACTAGTTCATCCATTAATAGAAATAAAGCCTTTTGCTCACATCTTTCCACAGCTGTTCTACAGTTTTGTGTGCTGCTATCTTATTAGCAGAGGAAATGGTGGTATGTTAGTAGTGATGAAACATCTCTAGATAGACAAATTACTCTGAACCAGCTTAATTCATAGCTGTATTGGGTGGTTCCTCAAATATTTCTCTGACACTTGCTTTTTTTGGTCTCTAGTGTCATGGTTAACAACTTTAGTCTAAACTTGAGTTCGAATTTTTATTAGTAAAGCCAACCCATTTAGTGGCTTTTTCTTTGGGAGGGGGCAGATAGAGATGAAGGGAGAGTTGGGAAGGGTCGATCATCTTGAAGAGAGCTGGTAACTGTAATTAAAAAAATTTGACTCCTGGCAAGCCAGGGGTAACCATAGCACAGTTCTTTGTATTATCAGTTTTGATACATTGGGTATCTTGTTTTGCATAATCCTGAAAATTTTGGCTTGGGTGTCCTGGATGGGAGAGTACTAGAACACAGCTTGTTCTAAAAATACCCTGCTAAAAATACTTGAAGCACAATGTACATAGGTATTGGAGGTTTTCCCTTCCATATAAACAGAAATGGGTTCACAAACAACTTGCATCTTTTTGGGGGCGTGGGGGTGCTACTGAAAGTCCTAACATTAGCTTCACCCACATTCTTGTAACTCATCCTCTCCATTTTCAGGTAGGAATGTGTTTTTTTTTTTTGTTTGTTTTTTTTCCCCACTCAAATCTACAAGAAGTCTCCTTTTAACCTAGGAAAATGCAGCTCTGCACTGAATTAATTTGATAGATGCTCCAGAGAGGTCTGAATGGAATCACAGCTCAGTCATACAGTAGTATTCAAAGAGGAACCTGTCCCACCTTAGACTGTGGCTACACTAAACTTACAGCCATGCAGCTGCATAATATAACCACTCTAGGCCAATGGGAGAGAGCTCGGTAGCTGTGTGGCAGCTCTCCCACTGACATAGTGATACGTACATGGTGTTAGGTTGGCATTACTTATGTTGCTTGGGGGATGGCTCTTTCACACCCCTGAGTGACCTAACTTTATCCTGCAGTAAGGGCAGGGCTGGCTCCAGACACCAGCCTACCAAGCACATGCTTGGGGCAGCACCTTGGGACGGGGCGGCGCTCAGGGTTTATTTTTGGTTTTGTTTGGCCTGGCAGTGCTGGGGGGAGGCGGGGCTTGGGCAGCGCAGCGCTCGGCTGGGGCGGGCTTCACTCAGCTCGGCACGGCACTCGGGCGACTTGGGTGGTGCAGGGCGGTGCTCGGGAGGGGCAGGGGACTTGGGGGTGCGATGCTCGGGGCGGGGCAGCACTTTTGCTTGGAGCGGCAAAAATGTTAGAGCCGGCCCTGAGTAAGGCCTTAAATGCCTAGAGAAACCCTACAGGATTCAAGCAGCTCTCATGGGGGTAGAATATATAGTCTAATAGAGGCTCTAATGTGCCTTTAATTTGGGACTGACAACTTCTTTATGGCTACAAGGAGTCTAGTGGCACCTTAAAGACTAACAGATTCATTTGGGTATAAACTTTTTTGTGGGTAAAAAACCCGCTTCTTCAGATGCATGGAGTGAAAAGTACAGACGCAGGCATTATACTGATGCATGAAGAGAAGGGAATTACCTCACAAGTGGGGAACTACTATTGACAGGGCCCTGGCCCATCCCCAAACCCCTAAGGAGGCCCCATTCTTACTGTGAGCGGTGTGGTGTGGTGTTTTTTATTGTTTTTAGTCTCCCAGACATAGAACGCCACTAATTTACACACTACATAGCCCTCAGATCCTCATGCTCTTGCCCCACCTGTCAAAGGTTTAGTAGATTGCTGTAGGGAGGTCTTGACCAAGATTTCGTGTTCAATAAACAACTATAGTGTAGGGTACTGTGTAGAAAGGCATTACTGTTGTAGTCCAAAAGAACTACAGGGTAGCTTGTCAGTCCTACAGCTTTGTGAACAGCATGTACACTTCCAGGGGATCCTATCTCATTAACAGAAGTGATGTGTGGGCAAGCTTCTGCATCTTATCAAATCTGAAACTTGACACTCTTGCCCTCACTTCTCCCAAGATTTGCATGGCAGGGTTTTGGCTACACAACTTGCCTCAATCAAAGGAAGCTGTAGCCATATAATCAAATTCTTGATAGGCTTCTTGAGCAGCTTAAGCAGTTAATATTTCTGAGCATGTTTATAGGCTCATGAGTAGGATCTCCTGGTCTGAGTGGCGGGTTTTTAGAGAAGACAACCAGCAGTTTCAAGTGCTTTCCCTTCTTAAATATGATGGAAGCTGTTGGCATGTCCTCTGTCGAGCACTAACTTTAATCTGTGTTTACAAACTATAATATGCCATTTTACATGTACATGTTTTAGATTTAGATTGGATTAATTTTTTTAGAAGGGATGTAAATGCTCCTGTTTCATAGCAGAGATGAACCATTCACTGACTTGGGTAGGGAGAGTGAGGAGGTTAAGAAGAAACTTCTCCATATGGGCTTTCTGCTCACTTAAAGGTTTCTTGCACCTTTTATCCAAAGGCTCCAGCACTGGCTGTTGTAGACTGTGGGTGGGACTAGATAAATGGACCACTGATGTGATGTAGTATGACCGTCCCTATGTTCCCTGTAAATAGGAACACTCATTGTAACCACTTTTTCTTCTCTTCTTTATCTTCCAGATCAGTGTGCGAGTTACCACCATGGATGCTGAGCTGGAGTTTGCCATCCAGCCCAACACCACGGGGAAGCAGCTCTTTGATCAGGTAAAGTGACACAACTTCAGAAAACATGCACTTAGTACTGACTTTGCTAGCGCCTCTCTTCTCCCCCCCCCCCACCTTCATAACTCCTCACCCATTAACACACACTCGTCACTGACTTATTTATTTGAGGCCTTTAAAAGAGACTACATGGCCATTAGACTCTCATCAAGGAACTGCATGGTTTTTTATCCCCACCTCATTATTTGTATATTTTAATTCTGAGTGTGCCGGGAGCTATATCTGCCCCCAAAGTGCTTCCACTCTTGGGCAAATTGCATACCAAGAGGAGGGGAGAGGCTAAAATATACAATCATCATATTTTTTAAAAATATTAACTGTCCTGAATCACCTCTCTCACTACCATCATCTATTAGCTTATTGTAGGTGTGTTCGTAGAAATAGCCCCTGGGAGGCATTTGAAAGAGTCGTGCCTATTCAAAATAAAAACTCCCCTTTGTACAAGTGTCAGCAAATGAGTTCAGTGAAATGATGTGCACTATAACATGTGCCAGACTTTGACAAGGCGATTCTTACTACTGTAAGTCACTTCCTAGGTTCAGCTGTCTTTATCTTGGTGCACTGGCTTTCCTCTGCATTCTATGCTCACTGGCAGGGTGGATTCCCTTCCCCCGCTCCCCTCTAGCTCAGGCTAAACAGAAGCAGGGAGACATATGCAGCCCAAACGTGGAGCTGTGAAGCCATGGACATTATCAATCGCAGCTGTTGAGAAACTGACAGACTCCATTACACATCTCCTCTGTAATCCCAGGGGCCTTATCCAGGCTACTGCCCAGCCGCTCAGAGCATCCGTTCAGCCTGTGGAGAGTGATGCAATCATGTCTTGTAGACAGTAGGGACTTTGTCGAGCTGCCGTTGGGGGAGGTGGCATGCAGTAGAGGTGGAAGGAGGAAGAGATCACAGGCGTTGGCTGCTTGCAGAAGATTCTGTGAACAATAAGTCTTATTTTCATTTTCTTTTGCCTGATTCCTTCATGTGTTTGTTTAACATGGGTGTGGTTCAGAAGAAACCCTAGACATTCTGGGGCCAGTCTTTGCACCGCATCTGGGCTAGTGAGGAAAGAAAAATCAATTATGGTTACTTTACCCATAAAGCTGACTATCTCATTTGAGACCAAAAGGCTTAATTTTGTACCGCAAGATCACTTAAAGGTTTTTTTCCTTTCAAACACTTGACTGTTTCAATGTGCAGATAGTAAATGTTCCCTCTTCTGATGTTTCGCTGCAATATAGAGGAATAGGTTGACAGATTAGTATACTATTTTTGTGACAGCAGTGCCTCAAGATAGTCAATGAATTAAACCTCTACTTCTTCCCAAAGCCTTGACTTAAGGAGGGCTTGGATGGGCTGTTGAGGCTACTGCCGTTGAGTAATATGTGAACACTTCTAGCCTTGTGACCCACCCTTTAAATATAACCATTGCATGATCCATCGAAATGACATTGTTGAAACCAACCAGCATGAGTGTACACAAATAAGTGTAGGGGACAATGAATTGTTAGTTCATTCTGTATCTGGCATTTCAAGTGTTACTGCAGTATGATGGAATAAAATTAAGAGCTTGATGTTCTCAAAGTTTGTCCTCCCTTGAAACTACTGTCTTGTGTTGTTTTTTGGGGTGTGAGGTGGGGTTCACCATGTCTACTGTTCAAGGGTCAGGCTTTAATACTCTTAACCCCACAGAGTAAGATGCTATTCAGCAAGCACACCACTGACTTTAGTGGATGTTCTTGCAGGTGTAACTGTTAACCAGTGAGAGTAGAGGGTTCCGAATCTTGTCCATGTTGGTCTGCAATTTTGATGGCTATGTGCCCCTAGGGTAGCAGAACATTTCCACAAAGTACACACTGATGCTGAATTTAGTCTTTCCAGTGAATAAGTCTGTATTTGAGAAGCATCTATCATTCATCATATAAACTTTCTAATTTTTAATCATTGATGATGTTCTTTTGTCATTCATAGCCCAGGGAGAAAGCAGTATCGATTTGGCTTTTGAGGATTTTTGGCCAATGTAGCTTGTTTTTAGGCACTGGCTTTTTTTTTTAGTTACCTGGGTGCCCAAATATTTTGACACCTTAAGTGGTCTGACACACATTCATCAAAAGGTTTGGAGCATCCACAGCTGGCATGTTAATGCTATGCCGTGCTAGGAGCTCCTGAAAATTTAGACCATTTTTCATAGGCGCCTAAAACCTGGTTTAAATCTAAACAGTCATTTATTGAAAATGTTTGCCACTACTTTTGAGCAGAATTTATTTTTGTCAAGACTAAAATATTTTTCTGCTTGCCTCTTACTTCCCTTCGCCCCCCACCCCCGGTTTCTCCCCATTACTTGAACTATTAAAGGTCCTACTTCCCTCCCTCACCCAAAGTCTAAAAGACTGATGCATAGTTGAGTCGAGATACCAGATCTTCAAAGATTAGAAGGCTGAATCTTAAAACCATGTAGAAGCTTCACTAATGGGTTAATCTTGAAATTCTTCCATTAAGATTTTTAAATGAATGAGTGGTAATTTGACCCACAAGGAGAGGAAGATACACTGGTATATGACTAAAGTTTTCCACAATACATCAGAGCCAGGATACAGAACAGTTCCTCTGCTACCTTTCTCAAGGTCTCATTTTTCAATTATCTGCATTATTACAGCTGTCAGATATATACTAAAATATTAAAGGAGAGAAATTTCACTAAATGGTGGTATGTCCATCCACTTTGTGCCTTGACAAGGGCAAAGAAGGTTCTTGCAGGCTTCCCAGTAGGCCGTATCTGGTTAATACACAATATATGGACAGTTGAATGATCTAGCTATAGCATGCTATGGTTGCCATCTAGAAGCTTGTCTGATTTGTAATGTCCTGCTGCTTACTCCACAGGGAGTATGTGAAAGTGGTGTGTGTAGTCCTTGACAGCTGTGCATGTCTGCCTCACTCTGACTCTGGCAGTTCTAGGAATATGGCACTGGGGGTTGGGGCAGTCAGATGAGGGCTAGGCACTGAAAGTGCCATTTAGCTAAAGGACTCCAGAACAACAGTGTCTTCAAAGGGAAGCTCTTGAGTTGGGAAGATGAAGGTTCTGCTAAGGAAAAGTGAGTGGTCTAGACACACTGAGGAGTGAGATGAGAAGTAGGCATTGCATTTATGGGTATCAAGGCTGCCCTCTTGTCTGTCGTAGGCTGAGCTGCTGAACTGCAGGAGGGGTGAGGAATTTTAGAATCTGCTGCTACGTCAGTGCAATGATAAAGAATCTAATCTGTCCTCTAATGTTGCCCTGGCATTCAAAAACTGTCTCTGGACAATTGCACGAGGGGGGAAGTTTGATTGCAAAGGAAACAGTCCATTCAGCTTCAGCAACAATGGGAAACGTATTGCTCCTGTCTTGAAATAAGTCTGATTATTCTGTATTTTTGTTTCTTGACCAAATGTTCTAGCCTGCAAAGACTGCCCTGGTTTGTAATTCTGAACAAAATGTTATGTTGGTTCTTTCAGAAGTTTACAACTGAACATTGACTTAATATAGCTTCAAAACTTTACTATGAAGAAGAAAAATGCTGCTTTCCTTTTTTTATGTAGTTAACACAGGATTGTACTATATTTGCTTTTTTGTCTCTTCTGCTGCCTGATTGTGTTCTTCGGGTTCCAAATGAGGTGTGTGATTGACTGGTCAGTTTAACTCTGGTGCTCATAATTCTGAGGTTCTTCTGTATTTAAGCTGGCTCAGAGAACCGCTTGTCATGAAAAGTACCATCAGGCATTATAATCCAAACATGGCAAAAGAGTTCAGGGCTATATTGGAATATTTTAAACTGTTGCTCAGAATAGAACCGTGTAAAATAATGAGTTGATAAGTATAACTAGAAAGACCAAAGAGCTTGGATGCAGCAGCTGATGTAGGGAATTTCAACAATATGCATGGAACAAGCTTCACGATGGATGTTAAATTGGGGATTTTTTGGAAACCAAATACTGGAGTTCTACCAAATGATCTAACCTGGCAGGGGATGGTGAAGGGAGAGGGGCATGAAATGGGCGCAGGGCTGTCCTCTGGTAATTTTTTTTTGCTCAGTTATAAATACTACTTGTGCCCTCATTCAATGGACTGCAGCCAAATCATCCCTGCCTGTTTGGTTAGCCCTGGTTGGAATCCTTCTCTTGCTTCCACACTCTTCCTGCATCAAGTTCAAATGCCTCTACCTACTACAGTTCTGCAATGCTGGGCTCTGTCATCCTCGATTTCACCACCACTTGTGCAGCGCTTTGCCAATCACCTTGCCTCTCTGATCCCTGTGTCTCTTTTTTTCCTTTGCACCTCATGTATCTTCCTCCTCCCTCCCCCACCCAAGGCCTTTACATCTGCTCTCTATCCTCTGCACCTGATATAATGCACTTGCATAAAGAGTGAGGTGGTTTTTCCTAAAAGCTCACTTCTTGCAGCTAACCGTTCTCTTCTGTTCTTACCTAGTAGTTCTCATTTTTTTTTGATGTAGACCTGTGCCAAGCCGCAAATGCATATTCAAATAACTTAGAGCCATTTCTCCACCCTGTCCGCATGCTGTCTAATTTGGACTGTAGACTTTTATGGTAGGGGGCATATCTTCTGTCTGTGTAAAATGACACATGTACCTCTGATGCAGTTCAGAACTGCATTTCTTGCCACAGCTACTAATGGACTTTTTGGACTGCACATTTTAGCTGCAACTCTTGCTTTGCCATTACATGGGCCTTGAGGTTTGCTGTTGGCTTTGCCTCTTGACCAAAGAGATTTTCGGTACAATGGGTAAGACCCAAATGGAACCAGGTTATGGTGCTCTGGCTCTGGTGTAATTACTTCTAGGCTTATAGTTGTACTAGCTGCTTTAAGTTATGGCATGCTCTTAGGACAAAATTGGGTCAGCAGTCACTTCTGCACTGCGCCTGGCAGCCACATCTTTCAGCACCTTGTTGAGACCCCACCCCCACCCCGAACTGCTAAAGCCAGACTGTTTTATGTAGCTGTATTGGGATCTTCTCAGGCCTAATCTTGATGCTTCCTGGAGCCTTGTCAAGGGGGGTGACTTTCTGCTCCGTTCCAAACAGACTCCTAGCACGGGCATTCCCTTTCTTTCATTGAGAGTAAATGAGACTTTGAATGTAGGAATTTGTTAGATCTGAGTTGAGCTGTTCCCTTCTTACTAAACTTAGCAAAACTAGCACCCAGCTTGTGGTCAAACCTTCTGATACACAACTGTAATGGATATGAACATATTGTAGTATGTGCATTTGACTTCATTCAGACACATTCAAGTGCAGCCTGTGTATAGCTCTCCCTACATTATGTATATTTGACCTGCCAGTGAGCTTATTGGACCTCTTCTCTTTGTGGCTACCAGGCTCACCTTAACTAAAAGTGCAGCAAAAAATTGTTGCCCTGTGTTCATTTTAAATCACTTCAAATATGAATTGACACTAATTCTGACACTGTTAGTTCCCATGACTTTCATCTTATTAAACAGTGGTTTCACTAGAGCAGGGTGGAGTTTGTGGTTGGCTGCAGAGATGGTTTCACAGTAGTTTATTTTTAAGTGCTGACATTTGTTAAACTCCCTCTACTTTTTCTATACTACTGAACATTAGCAGAAGTTGAAAACTCGGTAGCTTTCTCCATGACAGAGCAGCCTGAGACTATAAAGGCTACTCTCCTGCTTGCCTCTTTCTGTAATGGAGTCTGGGTTCTAAGCTGTTATTTCTATAACCAACTACTTTGATTAATGTATTGATCCACCCAAGGGATGCATGAGTCCTTTTGTCTTGCCGGTCTCCAATAGCTTCAGATAGGTTCTATTACAGCCTTTTGTTCACTTCTAATATCTGGCTTTTGTTTTCCCCCAACTGCACGTGCAATTGTAGGCCTGACTTAAGTATAGAACTAGGAAAATTACATACATGCACAGACAATTTTCAGTTGCAAATGGTCAGCAGGGTGCTCGTATAGCACTTGTATAAACCAGTACTAGTTATTGATGTGTTTATTCCATAGGGTCTCAGTATTATGTGTTTTCCTAATTATTCAGTTGTGTTAGATGCCTCTGAATGTCAACACTTTTCAGCTGAATAGTGAAACTGTAGCACTCTACAGATAACTGATGGGAGGCTCTTTTAGAATTTAATGTGGCTTGTGTAGTTGCAGCAGAGCGCTGGAGGAGAGCTCTCCCAGTGCTCTTTTTTTTTTTTTTTTTTTTAAACACACACACAAAAAAACCCCACCTCCACAAGGGGCGTGGCTCCCAGTGCTGCTGCATTGGCACTTTACAGTGCTGAAACTTGCTGCACTTGGTGGGGAGTGGGGGTGTGTGGATTTTTTTCCCTTCTCCAACCCCTGAGCCAGGAAAGGTGCAGCACTGTAAAGTGCCAGTGTAGACAAATCCTTAGTTATGGAGCTACAGGTCAGTCAAGGGACTCTGCTGCCCTCACTCTGCTTAGCTCCTTGGCTATGGCTACACTTGCACTTCAAAGTGCTGCCGCAGCAGCGCTTTGAAGCGCTAAGTGTAGTCAAAGCACCAGCGCTGGGAGAGAGCTCTCCCAGCGCTGTCCATACTCCACCTCCCTGTGGGGAATAACGTACAGCGCTGGGAGCCGCGTTCCCAGCGCTGGGGCTTTGACCACACTGGCGCTTTGCAGTGCCGCAATTTGCAGCGCTGGAGAGGGTGTGTTTTCACACCCTGCTGCAGCGCTGCAAATTTGCAAGTGTAGCCATGGCCCTTGGGTGGTTCTTCCTTCACTGCTGTTAGAGTGGTCAGTAAAGCACCTGTGAAATGGCAACTCTCCCTAGTTTGTGGATTAGCATGAAGACTGCAACATCAACACCAACACCAATTTATTCCCCCCCCTCCACGCCCTCATTGCGTGTGGATTAAAGGTAAAATATAGCATGGCTTGAGACTCTTAATACGTAACTGTTACATTGTGGGTCTCTGCCCCCTCAGTACTGCTACATATGGTGCAGAACACTGTTTGTTTCATTCTAAATTTGTTTAATTATAGATGGGGTAAATGATTATCTGTGATGGACAAACTGCATATTCAGTAGGTAGCTTGTTCCTTTAAACTGCTTCGGAATCCTACCCCACACCCCCAATCCCATCCCATTCTCCCTCTAAATATTTCCTTTGAGACACTCTTCCTACCATAATGCCACCAGCTACATGTTGTTTTACTATCTTTGACTACCGTGTGGTTACCAAGAGGAAGCAGTAGTTGACTTAGTTGAGGTGCTCTTCCTGGTACAGATGGGGTTTTTCTTTTTTTTTCTTTTGAAGGTGTGGTGGTGTGCAGGCTGGACTTCTCTAACTAGAATTTAAATCCAGATAGTTTTGTTCAAATAAATCCATGTTTAGGTTGGTGGAATTAATTTTTTATTTCCTACCTACAGAAGTAGCAATAAGACACCATTAAGTGGAAGCTGCTTGAAATTAAAAAAAATCACATGAATTCAATCTTCTGCATGCCTTGACTTCGTACAACACCGTACAGCCAAATCTCAAAACGGACGTGCAGAGTCCCCTTCCACTTCCCCCCCAGCCCTACTCTGCTGCAGGCTTCTTTCCAACCCACAGAGCAGCTCTACTTTTGACCTGTTCAGCACCTAGTAATTAAACTCAGTCTTGTTAGTCTACTTCTTTCTCCTCCTGTTTTATTACCTCCTCTGGATGTGCAGCCTACATCACACTTCTTTGTCAGAGCCCTGGTAGTGACTCCCTAGCCAGCCTCTGCAGTTTCTGGAACTACTTGTTGGAGACAGCAGCTATCAGCTACTGGTGAACACTTAAGTGGCAACTGATGCCTCCGGGCAGAGGATCAGCCCTGCATTAGATAGGAAGTTGGGAATTGTAGCCAGCAACCAGTGGAAATATTTAAAAATTTGACTCATTGCCCTAAATGAACATGCAGTGGAGGTTTAGGACCACACCCCTCCTATTTTGAGCAAAAAACAGTTTGGTTCCCCAAAATCTTATCTCTGGCTTTGTATCCACATGCGCCCTCTACCTACCACAGTCAAAGCCTCTGCATCTATCATACCACAATAGCACTTCTGATTTATTAGGTCAGATCACAATATTCCTCTCCCATATTGTAAGCACAGTCCTACAAAGCTTCTAATTCTTGATAGTAAGAAACACTGACAGCTCTTCCCTGTACCTCCCAGAAAAATTTATCTCTAGCCTTGATCTGGGCTGGGCAGTCCAGTTTACTACATCTACCCTTAGAATTTTATAACTGCTCTAATACCACATACTCTGTTTTTATTGTGTTGTATACTTTCTGGACAAGACATGAGTATGGGACTCCTAGACAATTTTTATATAATACAGTATCTGCCATATGAAGTGAAGAAAGTAGGTATTGTCCTAACTACACAACATGATTGAGTGGGAATGTGGGGTCATAATTACGTGGTATGTCAAGTGGGGGTAAAACACCATCAAAACAGAGTATGCCAGACTTGTGAGCATTTTAAATCCTCTTTGCACAGGGGTGTATGACTACAGAATATGTAATGAATCAATTAAGTCCCTAGTTTGGGAACCTAGGAATTTATAAGTTTGGATATTCATAAACTCAAATTTTTTGGCTTAAATTAGAACACAGAGGTGTTAAAAATTTTCTTAAATAATTGAATCCACAAACATAACTCATTACACTTTTCAGTTGAGGATTTTTTACAATCTTGTCAAGTCAAATGGTAACATCCTGTTTATGTGGAGCTACTTACCTAGTAGGTATGGGCACTGGACTGCCTAAAGCTATGAGCTTCAACTTGCTCGTACTGTACAGCTTCCACAAGCCTATCCCCGTGGAATCCTTACGCACAGCCAGTTCAGCACCAAAGTAAGAGTCTGAAGATGTGTGTGTGCAGATTTCAGGTAGGTAGAGGGCGCATGTGGATACAAAGGACCAGAGTAGATTTGGTTTGACACATACATGGTTTGAGGTCCAAGTTTTAATGGTTGTCTGTATGCAACTCCAAAACCAACCACCCAACCTTAAAGTAAACAAAGGTTGTAGGACTCATTTGAGGACTTTTATTTATGATAAAAATAATGAAAATTTCAAGCTTCTTAGCAAAGTCAGGTGATTATGGCATGCTTCAGAAAGAAAATATTTTTTGAGTAAGTTACATTGGGAAATTAAAACCTGGCTTGTAACAGAAAGCTATGAACTCTAAGGAGTTATGGCTGAAATTTTCAGCTTCTCCCTTGTAGCCCCGTGACTACATCTTATTCAGAGTGCTCACTGTCCTTTATGCTCATTGCTGAGCATATGCTAGCACATACTCAAATGTGGAGCCTATCAAGGCCCATAGCAATGGGGAAAGAGCCTGTATTGAATCGCTCCTGTAATTCTGGATTCTAGAGCAATGCTGTAATGCTTAAGAACCATTGGTCTGACCCAGTTTATGTTCATCTAGCCCCGTGTTCTGTCTTCCGACAGTGGCCAGTGCAAAGTTCCCCAGAAGGAACAAATAGAACAGGTAATCATCAAGTGATCCACCCCCCACTGTTGCCCAGTCCTTCTGGCAGACAGAGGTTAGGGACACCATCCCTGCCCATCCTAGCTAATAGCCATTGATGGACCTATCCTCCATGAACTTATCTAGTTCTTTTTTGAACCCTGTTATAGTCTTGGCCTTCACAACACCCTCTGGCAAGGAGTTCCACAGGCTGACTATGCATTGTTGTGTGTATGGGGGAAAATACTTTCTTTTCTTTAAACTTGCTGCCTATTAATGTCATTCGGTGACCCCCAGTTCTTGTGTTTATGAAAAGGAGTAAATAACATTTACTTTATAAAATCATGACTGGTGTGGAGAGACATGTATCATATTTCTCCCCCCCCCCCCCGTTGTCTTTTCCAAGATGAAAAGTCCCAATCTTTTTAATCTATCATATGGCGGACCTTCCATACCACTTATTTTTGTTGCCCTGTTTTTGAACCTTTTCCAATTCGCAGTATTCAAGATGTGAGTGTATCATGGATTTATATAGTGGCAATATATTGTCGTCTATCTATCCCTTTCTTAATGATTCCCAGCATTGTTTGCTTTTTTGACTGCTGCTGCACACTGAGTAGATATTTTTTCAGAGAACTATCCACAATGACTCAAAGATCTTTCTTGAGTGGTAACAGCAACTTAAACCCCATTTTATATGTATAATTGGGATAGGTTTCCAATGTGCATTACTTGGCTTCTAAGCCATCTCACTGACAAACAAGGACTTCAAATAGAAGTTGGAAGAGTCTTGTCTATTTAATTTTTATTTTTTCAATTTCTTCATGGTTGCTTATAGGGAGCAACAGTTTTAGCCACAACAGTTTAGCAGAGACAAAGCTCCCTAGGGGTACCTAGAAAAAACAACTTCACCCAATTAAGGGGCTTATGGAATACCTTTTTGCAGCCTTTTTTGTGCTGCACATAAGTGAACTGTGAGGAGCCAATGGAGATGCACTCAGCAGTAGCAAGAGTAATCTGAAATATTTCCTTGAAGAAATATTACAGTAGCATTTAAAGGGCTGATAGAGTGGTTAATGCATTAGCCTCCAAGATTGAAGTTAGCAATGCCTTTTGCCATTACCATAAGGGAAAGCTAGGATTCCATGGGCAGTGTTCATCAGGTCTACCCACCCACCCCAGAATGCATCCTCTTTCTGCAGCTATGGGTGGTTGTGGTGCTGAAGTCTTTTTGGAAAAGTGGCTTTGCCATTTACTTCAGGAACCAACTGTATACAAAATTAAACTTGGTTTCCAAAGGGTGACTGGAGCCAGGAATTGTTCTCTTAGAGGGAAACCTTGTAGGTGCTCTTGTTCAACCAGAAAATGAGATTACCCATTTTTCCCTCTCAAATTGTTCTTGGAGCATGTTCTCTTGGCTGTAGATTGGGCCAAGAGGAATGAAGTTAGACTAGTACCAAGCAACATGTATATTTTGCACAAAACCCTTTCTAAAACCTATACTATGGCAATTCAGAGCCTTGAGAGGAGTACTTTATTTTTTCCAGGGATGGGGAGGAGGGCTTATTAGGTATCTTCTCAGTAGTCCATGTCTGTCTCAATAAAGGACAGCTGGGCCCTTCTTAGTGGTATTTGAAGGTTCTCTCTCTAGAATAGTGGCTCCTGGGCTGCTTAACTTGTATACGTTTATGCTTCACTTCTATAGGATGTTGGTTCATTCTGTATCATTCTAGAACTCCTCATGCTATTCCTCCCCTTCTCCCCCCTCCCCCCAACCTTTAAACATCAGTCTTAAAGCATGTGGACACAAATGCAGGATCTATTTTTGGTAGGATGCGCACACATTAGATGCAAGTTTTGTGATCAGGCTGCTTCGTCTGATACATAAGTAGTTATGCTTCAGGTCTCTGTAAAATTAAATTGGTTTACATTTAAATGAAACTGGAGGAATAAAACTAATAGTGTTTGGTTTTTTGGGTTTTTTTTATTTTGTTAAAAGCAATAAACTATTCTAAAGGCTGCCTTCACAACCAGGATTTCTAGATACAAATAACTTTAGTTTAGATTTGACAGGAAGATGGGTTTTGTAGTTATTGGCATAGAGAGTAAAAGTTTAACATGACTTTTGTGGGCATTAAACAAATCGGCCCACCATATTGCTGCTGCTGCTGGATGTGGTGGTAGAATGTGTGTACTGCTGTGAAGCTAGAATACCAGGGCAAAGGCTACAGTGAAACTAGCCAACTTCATACATTCGGTAAAGCATTTTGTTCCCTTTTCACAGCATATGAAACAATGATAAACATGAAGGCTTTTTGACATGCAAAGCATTTTCAGCTAATTAAGTTTCACTATTGCCAAATCCAAACATCTAGTCATGAGTCAGGCCCTCCAAAAATCATGATTAAAGGGGAAAATTGGGGTTCTTGGCTTGCTTTCTGGAATTTGATGCTTTAGGGTTCCTTTTCTCAGTTCTTTCTTTGCATCTCTGAGGGCTGAAACTGTTTTTGTTTTTAAATGAGTGGGGGTTTGTCACCATAATCCTGTGACTCAGAGCTTGGGCTTTAAGAAAAGCACCATGTTGAGAGACTTGCAATAAAATTGCATTAGTAACAACGAAGCTTAAAGTAGAATGCAGATCTGGCTCATGTTGATCCTGGTTCCCAGGGCTTAAATTCTCTGATTATTTCCTGGAGCCCCCTGCCCCTCTTTGCTCCCTTCCCTGATTCAGGGCTCCAGGTTTCAGTTGCAGGGGGCCCTCAGGGCTTTCAGCCCCACAAGGGAGGGTGGCTGCTGGGGCTCTCAGGGGTTTAAAAATATTTACTGGCGCTCTGCTCTGGATGGCTCTGGCTGAATTTTAAGCCTTGCTTGTTTCTCATCTGATGTTTTTGGAAGCTGGGCAGAGTCCTTTTTCTCCCCCCCCCCCCCCCGCCCCCGCCCAATTCTGCTTCCTGGCCACATATTGTGCAGTGACCCCAAGTAGAAGACAAACCGTAATATCTCTTGACTTGGGAGCCCTAGTAGAAACTACTACTCCCATTTCTCATCTCTTAGGCTGGTGAGAGAGAGAGAGAAATCTGATATTCTCAAGAAATCTTACTCTTGGAAGAGCCTTCATGTCTTTCTCATCTCTTCCTTCTCTTCTCCCCCCCCCCCCCCCAACTTATGGGTAATTGAGGGAAAGAACCCCACTCCCAGAGAAAAGAAGCAAAACTTTAATTCTTCCAATTGTCTCTGAATAACGACTTGACACTAGAAGTTAGTGGACCAAATTCTGGTAGTGCAATCCCATTGTGGATGGGTTTCAAGGACATAACTGAAGGCAGAATGATCCAGTAAGGTGTGGATTTGCCCTAGCTAGTGCCTTTTTGTTAGTTTTTTTTTCTACTCAGACTAGTAAACCATTCACAGAATGGCATCTGTAATACCTTGTGTGGCAATGATCCCATGTGAAAAGAGATTCTGTAATGGGCCACTTGAAGTTTCCAATTCTAGCTATCAAGTTGAACATAATGAAAACTGTTAGTGGGCTGCTGGCTGGCTTCTCTCAGCAGAACGCTTAATACCTTGACCACCTTCCTGCAAAAAAAGGGGAGACACTATAACTTAAGGGCTTTCCTGGGAAGAGATAGCAAGTGATCCAACTTTCTGGTTGCATAATTAGAACCTAACTGTGAAAGGGGTTTAGGGTCAGGGAGCTATTGGGGTACTGAGGCATCCCAGGAGAAGTTAGTTTGCATGTAGAGGATTATTGAGAGAACAGGAATTCTCAAAGTTGAAAGGCAAGTTTAAGTATGTGTGTGAAACCCTAATTTTTAGAATTGTCACTCAAAATACTTCAGAATTAGTCATCACTGGTGTTGGCCATTTTGTTAGTGATTTAGAATGAGAAATTGAATGAGTAATGGTGAGAAACTGGGAAAAACTTCCCTAATGTGGACGTCACTTTCATGCATGTCAGTCAATGGCTTGTTCATACTTGTTTACAGGCATCTTTGATGGCATATTTAATGCTCTTCAAAGCAGTAGAGAGAGGGGATGGCAGATGTCTAGATTCACTTTTGTCATTGGGCATGCAGCAAATACAAAATCCTTTTGCCTTGTGGTGGTTCTCCAGTAGTCAGAACGCTGTGTGTGGGAGCAGTGCCAGAGACTCCATAGTCATCTTTTTCTTTAACTAGAAAGATGGAATGTATGAGCAACAGGAGCCTTATAGGGAAGCATGTGAAATTGGGATAAGAAGCATTGGGTGTAGCAAGGGACTGAAGAAACTGGTATTGCCCTAGAACAGTGGTTTTCAAACTCTTATTTTTTTCTGGGGACCCAGTTGAAGAAAACTGATGCCCACACCCCAGTGGAGTTGGGGATGAGGGTTTGGGATGTGGGAGGGGGCTCTGGGCTGAGGCAGGGGATTGGGGTGCAGACTCCGCTGCTGACTGGGAGCTGCTAGAGGTGAGAGGCAGGCTTCCCATCTGTCCTGGCACCATGGGGCACACTGCACCCTGGAAGTGGCCTGCAGCAGTCCAGCTCCTAGGTGGAGGCGCACAAGCAGCTCCTGGCCAATGGGAGTGTGCAGCTGGTGCTTGGGGTGGGGGCAGCACGTGGAGCCCTGTGCCTCCCCACCTAGAAGCCAGATCTGTTGCTGGCTGCTTCTGGGGCGCAGCACGGTGTTGGAACTGGTAGACACTGGCCTGCCTTATCTCGGCAGCACTGCCGACAAAACTTTTTAATGCCCGATCGGTGGTGCTGACCAGAGCCACTAGGGTCCCTGGGTGCTGAGCAAGGCGACCTGGTGCCTTGCATGCTGCGACTCAGTACTGGGGTGTGACCTAACTTTGAAAAACACTGCCATAAGACTTGCATGTATCTGTAAGAATGTTATTGCCACTGTTGCTATAGAGATTCACTCAAAGGATGAGTGCAAAGATACCTAGAGAGTGGTTATTTCAATATAAGGTGGGAAAAGGCTTGATACAATTCTGATCTGGGATTTACTTGTGGCAACCCAAGTTTCACTTGATAAACAGTGCCTGAGCTAGGGTCTTTATATATAATATATAATTGGCTATGAAACCATAACTGGAAGATTGCCTGAACTCTCCATACACTGCTTTCCACCATCCTATAGGCAGATCAAAAACATGAAATTTATGAATAAATTCCTTGTATTATACTCCAGAGTACTGTTAGTCAACCTGACTTAATATTCTGCCTGGTAAGGAGGAAAGATAGTGTTCTCTTGTATATTTATAGCCTTACTTTGTAAGTAGAAGAAGTTATTTTGTAATACAGCATATGATCAGCTGTCTTTAAAATTCATTGTCCCTCATCAAAACAACCCTATGCATCTTGTCCATTTGCACCTTCCATTCCTGCTCACTGCCAAGAATTGTGTGAGGCCCCACAGGCAAACAGTTCATCAAATCTCCAAATGCTGTGTAGCCTTTTAACAAAAGTAGATTGGTAATCAGGCTGCTAGCTGACAGGCAGACTCCTAGCAGCTGTAGAAATCGGTCTCTACCTTGATTTTTTCCCTTTGCCAAGTAGAACAAAATATTTTTTATATGCAGTGGGGAGTCACTTCCCTTTGCATTCGGTAGAGGCTACCAGCATGCACATCCGGTTGGAAAGATTTCAGATATGAATGAGTACATGCAGCCTGAGCACAGACCTGGTCTAGCAAGCCAGAATGTGCTTGGCTTTACAGCTCACATAATTTCATAGCACTAATTTAGGTTGGTTCTATGCAGCATAGTGTCAGTATAACTTTGCAAAAAAGTTATATGGGGGTGGGGGGCGGAAGGGAGGGAATAAGATTTGTAAAGATACTGAGTTTGCATAGCTGGCTTTCCTTTTTGTCCCATCTGTTGTTGCTGTTGCTATTACAGTGCAGACTTCTCTGTGGAATAAAAGTCCTTTTGTGCTATGGCCTCAGTGTGATGCCATTCGGTTCCTTTTTGGCAGTTCAGCATGCTGAACTCCCAGGCTTAAGCTGTCGGCAAATGAAACTGAGGCAAGCAGACACATGCAGCAGTGGGGGTGAGCCACCATCCTATTCAAATGTTAATGATGCCCGAGAACAGAGCTCTCCTTTTAACTGTGTTCCAGACCCATTCCTTCCCCTGCCCCACACACTTATAAGCTATATAGCAGCCTGCAGTCTTAAATGCACTTCAGAAAGTCTGTTTAGCAGCATGCATTCCATTGTCTGTGACAAACATTTGCTTATGTTCCTATGACCTACTGTCCCCAGGAGTTTACTCCAAACCATTGGACCAGTCCCCCAACTCTTAAGCAAGTGGTGCTTCTTGAACAAATCCCACTGAAGTCAGAGGGACTGGTGCATAGGGGAGGATTGCAGTATGTGGCCCAATATTTGTTACTAGGATTATGTCTACCCTATAGAGGCTATATTAGCACAGCTATGTTGGCATAATTATGCTGGCATAACCCCACAGTGTAGACACAGCCTACACTGACTGAAGGGATCTTCCTCCTTTCCACCATCCACCTAAATAAACAAATGGTAGCTAGGTTGATGGACTCATTCTTCCATCAATCTAGCTGTCTTTATCGGAGGCACTAGGTCAGAATAGCTGGGTGTTGGTCGGGAGTATGGATTTTTCACATCTGATATACTTGACTTAATCGTAGACCAAGTCTGATAAATACTTCTTACCTGTAAACCCTCTCCCTTTTGCTGTAGGTAGCAAAGCAGTAAGTGGCCCAGCATTGTTCTCAGATCCAGCATTCCTTCTACTCTTAGAAGCCTTTGGCCATAAAACCAGTAATACCCTGAAATTTGTATGCTGCACCCCATAGCAATAGAACAGGATGGAGCGGAGGGCTTCCTAAAGATTCAAAGAGGAAGTAATTTTGAGAGGGGAGATCCCATCAGCACTGCTTCTTCCTCAAGAAATTGTCCAGGCATCAGACAGAGTGGCAAGCAGGCAGTCACAGGGGGTGGGTAAATAGAGTGAGTGCCTGCAGTCTTGAGACACTTGGATGCAGTGTTGTTGGAGGTGATAATTTTTACAGAATAGTTTGAAAGACAGGTGGGTAAAGTCAGCTGGCTGAGAAGCTAGTGAAGATGATGGGGAGAGGGGGACATATCTTTCTAGTTTTCCTGAAGTGTAGTGTACAGCTTGGAAGCCAGATGACAAAGTTTCAGGAAGGTTGCCTGTGGGGGAATTTTTAGCCTGTAGCATGTCCCTGGCTTATCAAAAAATTCAGTTCTGTTGGTTTGGCAGTAGCTCATTTGTTCATGATCACAAATAACCCCCACGCCCTGACAGGAAATAGCGTTACCACAGTAGTTCTCCACCTCTGGCAGGCTTCTGACACTGAATGCTACAATAGCTTTGTGAAGTCGTCTTCGTTTATATAGCACCAAAAGTGTGCTAGGTGTATGATGGAAGAGAGATCCCTGCATCAGGATTTAGTTATTGCATTGGTGGCTCATCACTGTCTAAGGGGCATGTTGTCCTGCCTTACCCAAAGCAGTGCACTTCAGTGGGGCAACTAAACTGCAGGTGGGTGTGGGTAGGCATCATTTACATACAGGGTAGCATGCATTGCAAATCTTAAGGCATGTGGCAGTTAACAGGACTGACTCTCTGGTCCATAGCAGAGTGGTTCATGGTATGGTCAAAAATAGGACCCTTGCATGTAAAAATGAGGAATGGTTCTGGAACTAGAGCCAAGACACATGCTGTTTACTCCTGTAGTGTCTGCCATTGCCTTACCCAACCAGCACATATCACTCCTTACTGCAGTCGTCCTTGCTCGTTTGAGTGTCTAGTATCTCAGCATTTGCACTGTTGCCATCCAGGCTGAGACCAGGGGTCTAAGCTGTATAGCTTCCCACCTGCAAACTCTCTGGAATCTACCTACATACAAGGGAAACCCTGGCCTTTGCTGTGGTGCCAAAGTCTTAGTGTATCAATAACTTAGGGTTGCTCCATGCTCCAGCTTTTTCCAGCAGGAGTCCTGTTTCAGATGGGTTTAGGGGGGGCATCTGAAATGAGTTTGATAGGTGCTTAGTTCTTAATTGGTGTCTCTTACTCGGAAAACTATTGTACAACTGGCAGCCTTCACTCAAGGAGGGAGAGTGAGGGGGCATGTAAGAAGATGCAGCGGGGTGGTAGTGATCTGCACCAGTAGAGCTGCATAGGGCATTCTGTTGCTACCTGCCTCAGTTTGGCCTACCCTAATTACCATCACCCTACGTCAAATTTGGCAAACTTTTTAGGGGCCCCTCTTATCTCCCTTTATAAAGGACTCTGTAGTAGTGGTATGAAGTGCAGGGAGTCCACAAGGATAGTGGGTTCCTTCCCCCTGCCCCAAATACTCATAGTCAACAGGTGGAAGTTGGATTATTTGATTCTTTTCTAAACTTGCCTACCCCAGCACATTCCCAGGTAACCAGTGAGCCCATGAATGGTCAGCTGTGACAGTTACTGATGTGCACACTGCTCTGTCTTCTTTTCCAGGTTGTGAAGACAATTGGGCTGAGAGAGGTCTGGTTTTTTGGACTTCAATACCAGGACACCAAGGGCTTCTCAACATGGCTGAAACTCAATAAAAAGGTATATGCATAGTTATCCAATTTGTACACTTGATAATTTAGTGCATTTGTTTTAACTATTCTCTTCTGGAATCTTGTCCTCAGCTGGATGGGATGCTCAGATCCTCCGTATGCTGCTCTGAATAGTGAACCTTGAGATGTATATGATTTTTTTTTCTAGTCTGTGCTGACTGTTCCAGAATGGCTGGCACATCTGTATGTTGTAGACCTAGCCAATCTGCTAGGCAGATTTATCCAGGCAGATCTAATGTGGTGGATCAAGGAAGAGACTTTATCCATGTGTAGTACATCTGGTGAATAAGACTCCTGGTGTGGTGCCATCCCTAGGAAGCACTGTGGTGCATGACTTACTGATAGGTTCACAATAGCATTTGGCAGCTGCTAAACAAATGAGAAATAATCTTGGCTAGACTGGACCAACTCAGCAGTTTCCAATGAATTGCTCAATGGGAGGATACTTTATGCTTTTTTGTTTTGTGTGTCAGAAGGGAAGTGTGTTTTTGAATATGCTTCTGTCTTTCTTACTCCCTTTTTATTACACACTGCTCAACTCAGCTGGCAGGCTAGCTCTAAAACTGGATGGTGCCATCTCTCACTCCAGGTGACCGCACAGGATGTGCGCAAGGAAAGCCCGCTGCTCTTCAAGTTCCGTGCCAAGTTCTACCCAGAGGATGTGTCCGAGGAGCTGATTCAGGACATCACGCAGCGCCTCTTTTTCCTCCAGGTGAAGGAGGGCATCTTGAATGATGATATCTATTGCCCTCCAGAGACTGCTGTCCTTCTGGCTTCCTATGCCGTCCAATCTAAACATGGAGACTTCAACAAGGAGCTGCACAAGCCTGGCTATCTTGCTGGTGACAAACTGCTCCCTCAAAGGTATGCAGACTTCACCAGCCTCGGACCTCCCAGCACCATGAAAGGCACAAGTGCTATATTTACTATAGCTTCACTTACTCTGTCGTCTTGCTTGTTTTGTTTTTCTCAAATCATCTTAATTATGATGGGGTGTGCAGGGAGTGTCTTTCCATAAGAGCAAGGCTGTTGCATTTCCTGCACCCCTGTCTCTTCTCCCTGGGCATTTGCATTTTGAAGAGTGGATTGCAACTCGGTATAAAAGTGCAGGTAGAAACTTAAATTTCTGGGAATAATTTAAGATATCCGAGCAACAGAAAGAAGGGGGGAACAAAGAGCAAAGGAGTCAATTTTGGCACTAAAATTCATAAACGGGTATGATGGTACAAAAGAAATGAGAAGCTGGATATCCTTACTTGGCTAAATATTCAGGGCTCCTGTCACATTACGCTGTAGTCTGGATATGCGGCAGTGGTGTTCATCAGGCCAAATTGTTTCTTAACCCAATTAAATGCTCTAAGAGTCAACGCTGGCCAATAAGGCCAGCATTTACTATAGAATTTCTGTTGGCATTGTTATACTGTGCATTGAGACATTTAGACTGTACAGCACTGCATATGCTCAGACTTGTGGCCTGTCTCCGTCTAGTTCCTTCTTTCATACTGACAGGATCTTGCTGCTCTTTTTTCCTTTCTAGAGTTCTGGAGCAGCACAAACTCAATAAAGACCAATGGGAGGAGAGGATCCAGGTGTGGCATGAGGAACATCGGGGAATGCTCAGGTAACTGATCAAGGTTCGATCTCACTCTGTTAGAATAGTATGGTCATACTACATGGTAGTTCTCAACTCCTGTAGATAAGGTTTGTGTCTAAACAAAAGATCATCCTAGGGCAAAGGCCTCTTATCATTGTTCTAGCCATCTTGCTGAAGAATAACTATCTTGTCTGTCTCAGCCAATACTAGCTGAAAGTTTACAATCGCTTTAGCAAAGTGAAACTGAACTTTTTAAATAGTTGCATTATAAGAACACCCAGACTGGATCGGACCAATGGTCCATCTACCTCAGTATTGTCTGACAGTGGCCAGTGCCAGCTGCTTCAGACAGAATGAATAGAACAGGGCAATTTCAAGTGAGTCATCCACCTTGCAGTCCCAGCTTCTGGCAGCTGGAAGTTTAGGGACCTTGTCAAAGGTTTTTAGTGTTTAACTACCCTCTAGTCATCTGGTACAAAGGCTGATTTAAGTAATAGGTTATGTACCATGGTTGTTAGTTCTCATATGCAATTGCAGGTCTTTCAGAATTCTTGGAATACCATTTGTCATGGTGACTTATTGTTTAACTTGTCAGTTTGTTCCAAAACTATTATTATTTGACACCTTGATCTGGGACAGTTGCTCAGATTTTTCTCTTAAAAAGAATGGTTTGCATGAGGAGATCTGCCAGAGATCCTCTGCAGTGAAGACTTCAAAGAATTATTTAGTTTCTCCACAATGGCCTTGTCTTCCTTGAGTGCTCCTTTAGCATGTCAATCGTCCAGTGGCCCCACTGACTTTGGCAGGTTTCCTGCTTCTGATGTACTTGGCAACAAACTTTTTTTTATTTTCGTTTTGTATCTTCAGCTAGTTGCTCTTCAAATTCTTTCTTGGCCTGCCTTTACACTTGATTGCCAGGGTTTATGCTTCCTTATTTCTCAGTAGGATGAGTTCCAAACTTTTTTTAAGGAATGTCTTTTTGCCTCTAACCACCTCCTTTACTCTGTTTAGCCATGGTGGCATTTTTGGGGTCCAATTTTTTTTGTTAAATTTGGGGTATACATTTAGTTTGAGCCTGTATGGTGTTTGTTTTAAATGGTTTCCATGCAGCGTGCAGGCTTTTCACCCTATTAATTTGCATTTAACAAAAGTGAGGAAGCTTGTATCGTTTCCCCCCCCCCCTTTTTTTTTTTTTTAAGTTAAATGCTACCATAGTGGGTTTTTTAGTATTCCTTGTCCCGCCAAGACTGTTCAACTTACTTACATTATGGTCACTATTACTGAGTACTTCAGTTACAGTCAGTCACCTCTTTGGCCAGATCCAGTGCTCAATTTAGGACTAAATCAAGAATTGCCCCTCCCTTTTGTGGGTTACAGCAGTGGTTCTCAACCAGGGGGCTATGAGAAGGTTTCAGGGGTTTGCCGAGCAGGGCCAGTGTCTGGCTTACTCATTGGAGCCCAGGGCAGAAAGTTCCCTCTCCTCATGGGGCTGAAGCCTGGGGCCCTGGCACTTGGGGCTGAAGATGAAACTTGAGCAACTTAGCTTCATGGGGCCACATATGGCATGCGGCCCCAGGCAACTGCCATGCTTGCTACCTCTAATGCTGGCCCTGGCTTCTATATGCAGAAAACTAGTTGTGGCACAGATGGACTGTGGGGTTCCTGTAGTATGTTGGGGGAGAGTGGGGGCTCAGAAAGAAAAAGGTTGAGAACTCCTGGGTTTCAGGACCAGCTGCTCCAAGAAACAGTCCTTTAATGTGTCTAGAAATTGTATCTCTGCAACCCTTCCTGAGGTGACACGTGTCTAGTCATGGGGATAGTTGAAATCATCCAATATTATTGTTTCCAGCCTTTGTAGCATCTCTAATCTCCCTAAGCATTTAATCATCATGGTCAGGAGATTGGCGTTCTATTCCTGCTGCTATCCTCGTATTGTTCAGGCATGGAATTTACCATAGAATCTTAATGGAGACAGTTTGGTTCATTTTAGGATTTTTACTTTGACTCTGTCATACAGTGTCACTCCCACACCAGCATGACCTACTTTCATTCCTATATTTTGTACCTTGGTATTACTGGGTCCCATTAATTATCCTTCCACCAAGTTTCCACTATTATATCAGTATCCTCATGTAACGCCAGGCACTCTAGTTCATCCATATTAGTATTAGACTGCTAGCATTTGTGTATATAAGCACTAGTATATTGTCAATGTTCAATTGCTTGCCTTCATGTGTTATTTAAATGGACTTTTTTTCTTAAACATTTTGCCTGGTTCTCACTACCTCCCTCATCTGCTTTACCAACTTCTTTCCTATCTCTTTACTAGGACATAAAGTTCCCCCTCTAATAGAAACATCCCACCTGAACCATATGCTCCTCTTGGCTTTTGCCCAGCCCGTAGTTTAAAAAATCCTGTCTGCATTGTCATGCTCTGAGGTGTTGTCAGACTAGTTGCCATTAACCAATCAATTGACAAGGCAGTAAATTCTCTATTTTTGGCTTATCTGGTTTCAAATGTGAATATCTGCTCTCCTTTGCACGTTTTAGGGAAGATGCCATCTTGGAGTACCTGAAAATTGCACAGGATCTAGAAATGTACGGCGTGAACTACTTCAGCATTAAGAATAAGAAGGGCTCTGAACTCTGGCTAGGTGTTGATGCTCTTGGACTCAACATTTATGAGCAGAATGACAGGTAACAAAAGGACGTCTCTCAGTTCACTGCCCCCTCTCTTGTGACCTTTCATTCCACAGTGCAGATGCAGCTAACACACAAACTTCCTTCTCCAAAGCAAAGGAATACTTTGAAGAATCAGGTTTTTGGAACAGATAGCTGTTCCTCAGTCAGCTACACAGGAAGGTGGTTCAGTTTGTTGGGATGATGCTATTTGCGGTCTGCAAACGCCTCCAAATCACATCCTCATGGCTCTTGGCAATGTCCTTGATATAAACCTTGTGATTCAGTACTCTGGATCTCCTGCATAAATACAGCTGTTCACTATCATAGGGTAGATAGATCAAGAAACTGAAATTAGGCATTGATCAAATCCCATTAAATGGGGTTTGCGTAAAGACTGAGCCTTCAAACCTTAAGGAAGGTCTATGCTGAAAACACAGCAGCTGTGCCACTGTAACACTTAAGACAGTGAGAGCGCTGCTCCTGCCAGCATAGCTAATCTGCCTCCCAAGAGGCAGTAGCTATGTCAACAGGAGAAGCTGTCCTGCTGACACCATGTAGCCCGTACCAGGGGTTAGGTTGGTATAACTACATTGCTTGAGTGTGGATTTTTCACAGATAAGTCTGTAGTGTAAACCTGGCCTTACTTTCTCTAATGGGGGAGAAGGGTTGAAAAGCTGTCAACTCCTGCTCTTATATTTTGTTTTTTACATGCCTCTTCACTCTTGTTTCTGGCATTGGCTGGAACTGGGAATTACTGAAATACTCTGAGAGCCAGTTTGAGATTTCCAGCCCAGTGTTGTAGACTAAGAATTTGAGTCAGCTTGGGGTAACATCTACTAAAAACTCCTCCTTTCTTTCTTATTGCAGGTTAACACCAAAAATTGGATTCCCTTGGAGTGAGATCAGGAATATTTCATTCAATGATAAGAAGTTTGTTATCAAGCCCATTGACAAGAAAGCACCAGTAAGAAACAGTACTCAGACATAAATCTTTAGCATTTTATACATAGAGTTGAGCTAAACATTGTTTATACATTTAAATACTACCAATCTAGTCAATTCTAGAACCTTCTGTTTGCATCATAAGGCATCCACATATTGCCAAAGTAATACCTCAAGCATTGCAGAGCAGGCTTACTACTATTAAGTGGGTAGATGGGTTGGCATGGGGAGGGGGTTTATACAATGGCTATTGTATATAGTTGTCCACTTCTGATTTGATGACCGGCTGCCTTACATCAAGATGAGAAAATTACTGCTGAGATTTTTCTTCCTTGTTGATGTGCACTGAAGAATCTTACTATTTCTGATAACCCAAACAAATCCCATTCACTCTAGAAAAATCCAAAGTACAATGCATTTCTAATCTCTGCAATTCTGGAGAAAATGAAATCAAGCTGTAGCTCCTTGGCTTCCCCATATACCTATTTATATCTTCTTCTTTCCTTCCCTGGATGAAGTTACTGCTGCTTGGAAACCACCTTGCAGCTGTTGTACCTCAGTCACATAACGAAGATGCATTTTCTTCCCCTTTTCTGGCATAAGGGGAAACCTTCTTTCTCACGTGTCGGCCAGAACATTACAATCCTAGTTGAATAGAAAGAGTAAGGGTGTGAGACCATGTGGTTCATCACCTTTATATGATCCTAACAACTTTGTAGAATGTCTCAGAATGTAGAAACTCTTCCTTAAAACCAGACACTGAGGTTTGATAAAGGAATGCTTTAACTGAGTTCTGAGTATTTTCTGCACTGCATGCATATCCACACAACTGAAAATCCAGTTCCAGTATGCACTAAGCAGAATGTAAACCCTGAGGATTTTCTGAGGCCAGAGACTTGAACTGCACCATAGATCACTGGGAATCCCAGGAAAACTGACAACTATATAGTCTCCTTGTAATCTCCAAAATGTGCTTGTGGGGAAACATCTGTACAAGTTCTGTCAATCTTCATCATCTAAACCAACTGTTTAGTACTGCTAATTCAAGGCACTTGACCCATGTCATCAAGCACCTGTCTGTGCTGGGTATAGGTGTTTGAAATCCGTTTTTATTACTGGTAATGGGCTCCCTCAGACACTTGACATTTTTTATGTGCAAGGCTGCTATTGGATACAGTGTTGTGTTTGGCGCATGCTTGGGGAGTGATGAATCTAACGCGGTCTCCCATCTGTCCCAAGGACTTTGTATTCTATGCCCCACGATTACGGATTAACAAGCGAATCCTGGCACTGTGCATGGGGAACCATGAGCTCTACATGCGCAGACGTAAACCAGACACCATTGAGGTGCAGCAGATGAAGGCACAGGCTCGGGAAGAGAAGCATCAGAAACAGATGGAGAGGTGGGTACTGCAGGGCTCTGAGTAACTAGTGTTTTTGAGTCCACTGCTAGACTGATTAAAGCAGATTTCATTTCATTTCTGCTCCAATAAACCTAAAGATATGATGTAGATGGCACTCCTTATAAATATGACCCTGTGTAAGACTGCCTTGGGCAGCTCAAAGCATTTCAGGTCTATTCATATCAATATCATGATTCTGAATCTTAATGATGACTCTACAGGCTATATTTCAAATTAGTCTGGGTTGTCCACGTAGGTGACCTAAACAGGGCTGTCGGTTGACCTGTACAACTTCTACAAATGAGAACCTAACCAACACAGTTCACTAATGTTTGCAGTGGTGGTGTTAGTGTCAGTCCCAGGACTGGAAAAAGAGGTGTGTGTCCCAATGGAAGTTGGTCCAATGAAAGACATTATTTAACCCATCTTATGTCTCTAAAGTTCACTAAGTCATTTTCTGCTTACATGCTCACAGGTCTTCTATAATAAAGTACGGAGATCTTTGAATTGTGGTTTAGATTTAACTGCTGTACTGTAACTTTCTTCCCCAAATCAGAGCTCTGCTGGAGAATGAGAAGAAAAAGAGGGAACTAGCAGAAAAGGAGAAAGAGAAGATTGAGCGTGAGAAGGAAGAGCTGATGGAACGACTCAGACAAATTGAGGAGCAAACCAAGAAAGCTCAACTAGGTATTAGGAAATGTGCATTGGGAGAGACTGGAATAGTCTGATTCTATAGGGCCTTCATTTAAAAAAAAAAAATAATAAAAAAAATTCCACAATTACCTACCCCACCAACCAACTTACTTCCTTGAGCTACATAATCACATGGTGCTCTGGTTCAGTTGGTGCTGATGGAAAGACTTTTTTTCCTGTGGTACCCTAAGGGGGCAGGTGCGAGAGACTGCACCACAGATGACTTTCCTGTCCTTTTCCTGAACTTACTACCTCAAATGGTGGTAAATGTGGTGCTGCCAAAGCAAATTGCTGTATATTTGCTTCTTGGTTTAACTAACACAAAACAGGAGCTTGAGTTGTCTGGTGCTTTTACAGACAAATGGTTCCAACCAATGGTAACCAGATGGTATTTGAAGCTAACTTTTAAAAAAGATGTAATTTGGGGTAGGACAATGCAAAACCAGACTGTCTATGCAGTATATTCCTAACCTGTTCACCAATATTTACTCTCACTTGTTTACCCACATTTCTGTGTTGGGAGTGAAGGGAAAGTGTATGTCTGTCATGGGGAAGGAAGCTTGCTTTCCTGCATGGATTTTGTGCTTGGAGGATCAGAAAGAGAATCTTTGCCTCATACTTTGTGTCCTCACTTCAGAATTGGAAGAACAGACCCGCAGGGCACTGGAGCTAGAGCAGGAAAGGAAACGAGCCCAGGAAGAAGCAGAGAAGCTGGCTAAAGAACGCAAAGAGGCAGAAGAGGCAAAGGAAGCCCTACTGAAAGCATCCCATGATCAGAAAAAGACCCAGGAGCAGCTGGTAAGCAGCTTTCCTGAAAGCTTAGCAGTGGGGGAATAGCTTTTACTAGAGTTCTAGACCACCAGCCTCAAAACTGGGTGAGTTTTATGTAGTCTAGTTGTTGTAGCTGTAGTAGGGGGCATAAGCTACTATTTAAAGAAACTTAATTGCATTTTTCTGAAACTGTGGTCTCTATTTGAGCTGCGTTTTGTATGTAGTGATTGATGGAGAATACTTTCCAGTAAAGGTCCATGTATGTGCTAACTAGTCAAGCTGGGTACTGAGAGAGCAACTTTATGGCCTTGTTCTAGACTACTTAGAGTTAAAGGAAGAAAAGGAGGGAAAGACCAAGCCAAGACCCACAGTTACAAGATGGGCATAAGGCAACTAACAATGTATCCATAAGTGGCTTTAGGTGTCTTTCTCTTGCATCTCTGGAAATCCTGTCTGGCACCCCCCAAAAAAACAACCCACAAAACCCTTCCCCTTTGGTCCTAGTCCTCTTTTATCAGTGTGGAAATGGAACTTCCAGGTTCCTGGGGCTTTAGGGGCCTAATATCAGAAGGGAATTGGTTTTCTCTCCTACTAAAAATAACCTATTACTTCCACAGGCAGCTGAGATGTCAGAACTCACATCCAAAATCTCACAGCTGGAAATGGCCAGGCAGAAGAAGGAGAGTGAAGCCTTGGAGTGGCAACAGAAGGTATCAGTGGAGCCTAAATACAAAAGTATAGCTTTGGCCTTAGCACAGTATTCCTCTTCTTACTGTGGACTGGTCTGACCATCTGGCCATGTCATGCGATTAATTGTATAACCCAAACCACAAGTCCTTTACCATGCGGAGAGCTCTTCAAAATAAGACTCAGAACACTCTTCAGCAGAAAGGAGAGAAGCCAATGTGTGGTAAAGCTAAGTTGCCTCCAGCTATCAATTTACCAGTTATTTCTTAGTTCACCCTGCTAGAACTACTTTTTGGATCAAAAAGTGGTGAGAGCGACTTATGCAGGTAAAATCCAGTAGTTGCACGCAGCTCCAAATTCATTCAGTGTTCCTAAAGTGAATTTATTCAAAAGAATAAGCAGAAAATGTCCACCTTGCAACTTAAATGGACAGACATGGGAATTATCCTGTGGGCAGACTTCAAAACGATGGGCGCACTTACACCTTTATTCATGCCTAATTTGTGTGCAGACTGTGTAGTTGCACATGCCTAGGGCTGGTTTAAGGTATGAGTATACACAGTGCAGGATTTACAGGTGCAGGTTGGGTATCTGAACACTTAAAATGCATACAAATGTGTGCACATCTGCACACACCTAACTCTGCAGTACTTGTACACAGACGGCTGCCCAGATTATCTGAGTTGCCTTTAGTTACTGCAAATAAGCTACAACTCCCCTATCAAAACTCTTTGAGGTTGATGGCCATATGCTAGCTCCACTAGTGTATGATGGTGCCTAGACAGCCTATGAATCCTCTCACTTGAAAGTGCTTCACCCAAAGGGGTTATGGACATTCTGAAAGAGACATCTGAACCCAGATGTTCCCTCTTTTGGGTCCCTTGGACTGTAAGAGAAGCCTTTGAAATGGGTCTCTTTCCCGCTAACCCACTGAGGGATGTTGCCCTTCTGCAGGCTCAGACAGTGCAGGAAGACCTAGAGAAGACCAAAGAGGAACTGAAGACTGCCATGAGCACTCCTCATGTCACTGAACCCATGCAGTCTGAGAATGAGCATGATGATGAACAGGATGAGAATGCTGCGGAGGCCAGTGCTGAACTGAAGGCAGATGCCACCATCAAGGACCGCAGTGAGGAGGATCGCACCACTGAGGCAGAGAAGAACGAACGGGTTCAGAAACACTTGAAGGTAATGCCAGGGGTGGGGTCAGGGATATCTGCTGCTTCTGGGCTGCTGTTTCCTTCTTGCCTGCCATGCTCAGGTAGCTGTAGTGGGGACTAAATGCATCTACTGAGGAGTAGGTGCCACAATCTCATCAATTCAAGACATAGGGAGAGTGGGGGAGAAGCTTGCCTCTCCCCCGCCCACTCCCATCCAATAACCATTCAAACCTCTTGCCAGTGAAGAGTACTTGTGTATTGCCAAGAAAAGCATCTGTCCAATATATTCTGCCCACTTGAATCCCGCTGGCCATCTGACAGCTGTTCAGTGCTGTCTGGAACAGGATGAAGGACTTGGTCCAGTTCTTATCAAGCAGATGTCCATGCCAGTCTGCTGCCCTGTTGGCTGACTCTACTGGATTGCACTGCTGAACCCCAGTAGTAGTCTCTCAAAGGCGGGTTTGAAGTGCCTTGTTGAGAGCAGCACAGGAAAACTGTCCTGCTATCTGTCCAGTACCTACGCTGAACTTCAGTCTGCTGGGTGGTGTCTGTTTAGCAGCGGTGAACGAACAAGTGGTACTCTGTGTGTCCAGCTGTGAATCACTCACTGGATGTCTAGGCTTCTTCACCGGCAGACCAAGGCAGAAATATTACTGCATTGTGCTGTAGCAATGCTAGAAAGGTGGCTGGAATCTGCAGTGCCTTTCTAATGGCCAGGGGTTTGCCATTTTGTTCACTATTTAAATAAATATCTTATATCTTGCTATTGTTGTCCCTTTCCAACCCCTACCCCGTGCCCCCATGGGAAAAATCGCTTGCTAGAGAGCCCCAGGGGGCACACCATTTTGGAGTTTTCACCTTTTTCCTATGTAATGTTATGCCTAACTTAAGTCCAGACTTCTTCATACACTAGACAAAACCTAGATTTGTGAGCAAAGGGTGTGACATCACACATCCCACACTGAAAATACTGGGGGTGAGAGAATACCAGATTAGGTAGGCACAGGGTCTTCCATCTCAAAGGATAGTGTTCTTTTGGGTCTAAGGCCCGCTTTACCTCTTGCTGATCCTACAGCTCAGCGCTGCTGCATGTGCTGGCTTGTAACCCTACTTCTTTCTCCCATCTATAGGCTCTTACCTCAGAGCTGGCAAATGCCCGAGATGAAACCAAGAAGACAGCCAATGACATGATCCACGCTGAGAACATGCGGCAGGGCCGTGACAAGTACAAGACCCTCCGCCAGATCCGGCAGGGCAATACTAAGCAGCGCATTGATGAGTTTGAGTCCATGTAAACTCTCTTGCACCTGCTGTCCCCTCTTTCTCGTCCTCTCCCATCATTCACGTGTAATCGTGCTGCGCTGGAACCACTACAGAAGAGTGACCATGGTCTTTATTTATCGAGTTTCGTGCAGTCTCTGCAGTTCAGCAATGGAGGAACAAACAAAATATCCATGTTGTCTTGGGCGGGGTGGGGACTCCAAATCTGAAATTGTTTTTGCTTAGCTGGGTAAAGTCTCAATTGCACATGGCTTTGTACTGTTCACTGAAACAATTGCATTGCTCTCTGGGTCCACTGGGAGGAGATGCAACCAGACACTTCCACTGAGTTACATATGGTAAAAGTCAGCAGTCTGACACACGTGCCTTAAAACAATACTTCAGTATTAGAATTGAGTAGCTAGGGGCTAGATCGCTGCTTTAATGCAAGGGTTTGGTTTTATTGAGTTGGGGGGTGTTGGGAAAGAAGGTTTGTGTGAAAAAGGGTTGGAAGTAAAGTATAAATGTTTGTGAAAGACCAAAGGTTTTTCTGCTCTCCAAATTTGAGCAAGCCAAACAGATCATCTGAACTGTCAGTGTTAAAACTTCTTGAGGGATCCATCAGACTTCTTTTTAGTTAAGAATAGGAAACTAAAAGTTTCCTGAGTCCTTTGGAGTGATCTGGGCATTTCCATTAAAGTAACTTGTTTTGGAGCAGTAAATTCCCTAGTCAGTGAGGAGAGGGGTTCCTCCTCCAGTTATTCTTGTTCATTGCCATTTGTTGTGCCAATGGCAGGTAGTAGCAGAGACTGTGTTGGAGGGGCTTTAACTTCCACTAGTGACCCCAAACTAGAATTCTAAAGGAATAGGCAAATATGTGAGGGGGAAGGGGAGGGGGAAAAGAGACTTAAAAATTAAGTAGTTCTTAACAAATGAAAATGTAGCCACCAAAAATCATGACTGTCTCAGTATGATGCATTTATTCCTCTCATGCAGATAACTTCCAGAAAAGGCCTTTTTATCATGAATCATTGGTGCCTTATGACTTGTGCACAGATGCATATTGTAGTTTAGGGTTTTAATAAGGTGTCTTTAGTTTTTTAATTAGTTTAAACTAGGAAAAATGACCAGCAGCTGGGGCCCAAAAATAATCGGTGACCTAAGGCTTTTCATTTCATATCTGGTTAATCTGTTAAAGGTCAGTGCCTTCATCCCTTCCTGCCGTCTCTTCTGGTTGGGAAGAGAAGATACCTTGCTAGCTGTCTGTCCTAAATAGAATCCTCTTTTCCTGTTGCCAACTTAATTGTCACAGGATAGCAGCACACTTAATTCCTAACTCAAATCTGTCCTCCCCTTGGAATGATATTGTGTCCTTTGTCTGTGGCCCTGAGAACAGAAGTTTCTGCCCCTAGTGATGAGGTGACTCGGTCCTGAGCTAGCTGTTACTGTTTTACTGTCACTTGTTGGACAGGGCAACAAATGACAGTCATCCAAATGGACTTGTTATGCATTCCTGTCCATGTTATAGGGAAGATTCAGTGCACACTTGGCAGGAAAGAACCGTGTATGTTCAGGGTTGACTTGGACATGGCCTTTAATTCTTTGTAGAAGAAAATGAGGGGAAAATGCTCCTGTTTTAGAAGAGCCCTTTTTAAAATTCAAATCCATCTAAATGGACTCCCCCTCTCCCCTGCTCTTCACATCTTAGCTTAGACTGTTGCTACTTTAAATTTGCAGCCTTCAGCCTGGCTGGTAGTGTGTTCTTGTTTGGCATCTTCCAAAATCTATGCAACTTCAACCTTGTGGGAGCTTCCCACTCCCTCTCATCCATGTAGTATCACCATTATTGGTGGTATAAAGAAAATACCTGAAAACTTACACTAGAGCTCCTCAAAACTCAAACTCCTTCTACTAAGGCAAACTAGAAGTGGTACAGTGGAATGTTAGTGGTGTGGAGAGAAGAGTGCCAGAAAGTCAGTGTTAATACAAGCCTGCAGTATTTCTTCAGGAATCCCTTGTGCTGCTTGAAACCACCACATCTGTATGAGTGATTTTAGAGAAGCAATATCCACTTGTTTGCATGGAGATCCGTGCAAACACTGATCAAGTGGACCTCTGTTGGTAGCATAACCTAATGTAGATCCTTCCAAATGTCCAATACATGCATTTTTGAAGCACTTTTGTCCCCAGACACAATGTGCCTTTAGGCGGGGAGGGAGAAGGAAACCTTCCGTCAACCAAAAAAACTCACAAAACACCCCAGTGCTTTGAAAGTTACAAATAAAATTGCAGTTAAACTTGTCAGAACTTATTTGCATATTTCTTTACTGAAGAGTTGTTGGCACTGATTCTATCTGTCTCAGTAATGAGAGAACAGACAACAATTAAACTTCACTTCTGGTGCTTTAAATCTGGTTCTCAGCAGTTCTGCTCTGTCTGTGACAACTACTGGCTTTTTTTTTCTTTTAAAGTCTTTTATTGCATCTTTAACAGTTTCCTTAATGAGAAGATGCACAGTGCCTGGAGTATGTTTGTTCAAATAAACCTCTTTCTGTTGTGATGGGTCACAGAACACTGCTGAACTCCTGTGTTATGTTGACGTGACTTCTGTTTTTGTCACGTTCTAATTTCAAATGGTCCAATATAGGAATAGAACAGTTCATACCAGTGAGTCCACCTAACTCCTTGTGTAGTTGTTTCAGCTGTGCCCTTTCCTACCAGTATTATATTCCAGTGGTATCTAATGATATTTGATTTCAGTCTTTCTAGCTATGCACAATTAGAAAATATTAGTCATGGGAGGAGGAGATGTTTATAGTCCCCTCGCCCTTTGAAAATGTATACTGTATTGTAAAGAGATGATATTTTGCAAGGAAATTAATGTAAGATGCTTTCAGTATTATGGTGAGATTTCTAGACACATTTTTTTATTATTTGTTACAATACATTGAGCAAATTTTTTTCCTCTTCTCCCCCTTCTCCCCCCCCCCCCCCAGTTTGTTTACTACTTGGATATGGAGTATCCTCTTTGGGGGTTATCCTATGAAGTGTTTGCCTGCCTTTGGTTTTTTTTGTTGCTGTAAATTATGTCTACATGTTTTTGACCAAACTTTTTATTTTGGTTATATTAAAACATCAGTCCCTTGTGGCTTGAGTTACCTCACAAGCCCCATATGGCTAACCACAAAAAGAAACTTGGTATCAAAACACTTTAGTTTGGAGGAATTTGTTAAAGTCCATGTCCTGTTCTTCCTTCAGTGCCAATAAAGTTTAGCGAAATTAAATCCTTGGTGTATCTGGGTTGCTGTGCTTTCTGTTTCAAGCCTTTCCCCCGCCACTTCCATGTTCTGCCACTGCACCGCCATGCTCATTTGCAACAGTCTGTTACCATGGAACTCCAACCTCTCGGCATTAACACATTCCGTAGTTTCTTCTTGATGCACACAAATTGCGGGTTCCATCCTAGCCTCTAACTCTCTACTTAAGACGTAGAAGTCAAAACAGAGTCACAGGATTGTACTGTCCTAACAGCTGAGAATGACCCAAGGTAAAAAACCTGATAGTTATGTCTAAAACTGCTTCCAGTTCAGAGAAGAACCTAAAACGGTTGGATTTTGAGTTAAAATTTTCACTAAATCTTGTTTCTGGTGTGGAGACATAGCTGCCTCTTTGCATCAGTAAGCCACAAGAGGGCAGCATAGATTAGCCTGTTTTTGGTTTTTTTGTAGCTAAATTCCTATGTAGTGGGGATTTGAACTTGGATTTTTTCCCCCCAAGCTACCAGTTGCTTGTTTCCTCACTATCCTCCCAAATCTCAAAAATGTGTCGTTTGAGATTTTTAGGGATGAGAAAATGCTGAAGGAAGAGGGGGATGTTGCACATGCTCTCTCCAAGCTGAGTGTGGGCAGTTTAGTTTCCATATTGAGAGGAGAGTCATAATTGGGAAGAGACAATGATCATCTTGGGGATTTAGATGTGACTAGAGAAGAGCTTTCTGCACCAACCACATTGCCTTTCTGCGCCTCAGTCTCCCCATCTGTAAAATGAGGAGGATAAAGATCCTTATTTTTGATGGTGCTTTGAGATCTATTGTTGAAAAATCATTACAGAACAACTTACTGTTGGCCATCTGTACTTAATAAGGAACACTGGTGGTCATGATTTTGGGGGTCAGTGACACTTCCTATCCCCTCTGGTGGGTTGCAAGCATGTCTCTAGAACAGCCTTCTTCCCCTAAGGCATTGGGTGATAAAGGATCATGATAGGTGGGGCTGCCAAGTAATGATCAAATTTTTGGCCTACAGTTTGCTCAGTGTACTTGTTTTCTAGGAGTGCTCCCAATTTATAACTAGATTATTGGACTCAGCAAAGAAGACAACTGGTTTGAGACTACACTGGTGTCTTGTGTCTTAACTATTTCTTGTTTTAAATCACTGTAAATATGCCTTGTCCACAGTGGTGGAGTCTTAGATGCCTCTTATTGTCCAATCAAACATACCACTATATGGCTGCAGGAACAATACAATATTGACTTTCTCCTAAACAAGTACCAAATCCTTATCAAACATCTGGATTAAGGCTGTATGAACCACAATGGTGTAAGAGGCAACCTTGTATTAAACAGTGTCAAGTGTAGCGGATTAGATATGAGCATCAGCACAGGTGTGGGATTCAAGAATGGATGTGTGTGTGAATGTACTTTAAGACCGCTCTGATCATCCACTTAGTCAATCATGTAAGTGCAGTGACTTCAGTGGAGTTACTCCTGACATACACTGGTGTGAGTAATCCTTAATATCTTCACTGGGGACTTGTCTCTAAGGGTATGTCTATACAATCGATCCAGCAGGGGTTAATTTATCACATCTAGTCTAGAGGCAATAAATCAACCCCCAAGTGCTCGCCTGTTTGACTCCAGGGCGAGAGGCGCAGGCGGAGTGGATGGGGGAGCATCAGTAGTCGACTCACCGCAGTGTCTTCACTGCAGTGAGTAGATCTAAGTACACTGACTTAGCTGAAGTTGCGTAACTTAGATTGAGATTTCCCCCGCCCCCGGGTTAGACCAGGCCTATGCCTATGGCAGAAGTGAGAGCACTTTCACTGTCCTGGAATGGGAAACTAACCCTAAATAACCACCTTCTGAAAACTCTACCCACTGGGGAAGAAATGTACCTGCAAACAGGTGTGGAAAAGTTGAGTTAGGGTGCTGTAATGAAAGCTATTTTGCAGCCTTATTTCACATGCTCCTAAGGCTCTAAAACAACCGGGGCTCACATTTTCCATGCTTGGTCTCTCTTGAAAGGTGTCAAGGCTCAACACCCCCACCCCAATCCATTTCTAAGTTACAGAAAGGTAACGTTGTGTAGTTTAAATGGTAACTTGTGCTTCTAAAGTTTTTGCTGCAACTTTTAAACTTTCCAGGGGTACAGTCTAATTATAATCCTTAACATTTTATGCAGTGCTTTCCATTGGCATAGCACTGTATGAACATGGAGCAAATGCTCTTTGCTCTACTTGAAAGAGGGAGGAGGGGTGAATTTCCTTCTCCTTTCCTCTTACTAACTTTCCATTCCTCACTCTACTGCTAACCCCAATAGAAAGAGAGAACAAAATGTAACTAGTAAAGTTGCTAGTTCTGCACCATGTTAATTTGCTTTATTAGATCCTTGTCATCTGCCTTGTTAGATAGTAAATCTCTGAGGGTGGATTGTATCTCTGTACAGTGTCTAGCACAACGGGACCGCAGTGCTGGTTAAGGCTTCTGGGTGCTACCGTCATACATAATGCTGACCTGAAATGTCAGCATACCCCAAACATACACAAAGCTGTGCGATTCAGGCAAGTTATGGTTATCCTGACTGTTCCTGTGTAGAACCTGTGCCCTTGTTTTGCGCAGGTGACATTTCAGATTTCCTGCTGGTGTGAAGCCGTTGGTGTGATCTGGAGCACAGCTGAAAGTTTCAGAAGCTGGCATTCAAGAAAGGGATATTAGTCTGTACAGCCCTAAAGAGTCTGTATGGGCATTATGTGCTGGCACTGTTGAAGGGGAAGACCTTGTGGAGAGGTAGGTAGTTAAGTGCATGTGTTTTGATGTGCAGTTTTATGGGACAGCCTTTGGTACTTACCAAGGACTGTACAGTGGTTAGGTTTTAGTATTGACTATTTAAATAGTCACTTTTCTCTGCTGAGCTCTGTCCTCCTGCCTATTCCGTGCTCATACATGTTCTCTGCCTGTCCCTCTAACCACATGTGGTGAGAGACAGCTGGAAGCCTTAGTCCCTCCTCTTCTCCCTTTTGCCCCATCTCTCTGCTTACCCTTCCTGGGATTTGTCCCTTTGTTATAACCCTCCGTCTGTTGGGATGTGAGAAGAAACAAAAAATTTGAAAGATGGTTTTTATCTGGTCCAGTGTAAAGAAACTTCCGCCCCGCAGCCTGTTCAGAGAGAGACGTGTTTCTCTTCGGACAGTTGGGCAAACCCACAGGTTAGAAAACACAAGGTTCTGATTTAATGTATTGGCAGGGTTGAAAGCGCAGTAATTTAAGTGATCCAGGGTCAGGCCCCTGGGACAGTCATCCCCAGGCAGGCATGTTCATGTCTATGTCCAATCATCCTCCCAGTGTGGTGGATGGTCTCTACCAAAAGCTAAGAACTAACTGGTAAGGATGGTTAGTGTGGGCTGTTTGTCACAGAGTTATGGACTTTAAGGTCAGAAGGGACCATCATGATCATCTAGTCTGACCTCCTGCACAATGCAGGTCACAGAATCTCACCCACCCTCTCCTGTAATATACTCCTAACCTATGTCTGAGCTACTGAAGTTCTCAAATTGTGGTTTAAAAACTTCAAGGTGCAGAGACTCCTCCAGCAAGTGACCCATGCCCCACGCGGCAGAGGAAGGCAAAAAACACTTGGGATCTCTGCCAATTTGCCCTGGAGGAAAATTCCTTCCCGACCCTGAATATGGAGATCAGCTAAACCGGGGTGCCCGTGGGCGCCATGGTGCCCACGGGGACATCTAAATGTGCCCGCGTCCTGGCCGGCGGTGGAGTATCCGCCGAAATGCCACCAAATTTCGGTGGCATTTCGGCAGCGACACCTCTCGATGATGCCACTTGCTGCCAAGAGACATCATCGAGAGGCATCGCCGCCGAAACGCCGCAGAAATTCGGCGGATGCTCTACTGCCGCCACAGTCCTTCATCTGGCGCCTGCCAGACGAAAAGGTTGGGGACCACTGAGCTAAACTCTGAGCATGTAGGCAAGACTTGCTGGCCAAACACCCAGGAAAGAATTATCTGTAGTAACTTAGATCCCACCCCATCACAGGCCATTGGGCATATTTACTGCTAATAATCAAAGATCAATTAATTGCCAAAATTAGGCTATCCTATCATACCATCCCATCCCTTCCATTAACTTATCAAGCTTAGTGTTGAAGCCAGATATGTCTTTTGCCCCCACTACTCCCCTTGGAAGGCTGTTCCAGAGCTTCACTCTTCTGATGGTTAGAAACCATCTAATTTCAAGTCTAAACTTCCTGATGGCCAGTTTATATCCATTTGTTCTTGTGTCCACGTTGCAACTAAGATTAAATAATTCCTCTCCCTCCCTGGTATTTATTCCTCTGATATATTTATAGAGAGCAATCATATCTCCCCTTAGCCTTCTTTTGGTTAGGCTAAACAAGCCAAGCTCTTTGAGTCTCCTTTCATAAGTCAGGTTCCATTCCACGGATCATCCTAGTAGCCCTTCTCTGTACCTGTTCCAGTTTGAATTCATCCTCCTTAAACATGGGAGACCAGAACTGCCCACAGTATTCCAGATGATATCATTATGTAGCATATTTGGTTCCCAAACAGTTGGAGGTGACATATGTCACCAGAGGTGGGGTGGCTCTCAGCTGCTTTAGTCAACACAGAACAATTGACATCCATCAGCCCTGCATTTACAGTGTGGAGCAGATGCAGGCTTAAGCATGGACAAAGACGAAAGACTCTGAACTAAAGTGAAGCCCATAAATGTGGCTGCACAGCTTCCATGGAGGTGTTAGATCAGTGCATATTGCAAGTGCCCAGAAGATAAGGGATTAGGCACTTGACTGTAACAAGGTGTGTGTGTGTGTTTAGTTTAGTTTAGTTTAGTTTAATTTAATTTATAACCTGGAAAGGTGGGGGGAACTTATGGAGCCCAAAGTGGAGCACTTGTGCTGCAAGTAGACAGCAGAGTCAGGAGGATATTCTACAGTGGACACAGACAAGGCCGTCTCACTCTGTAAGCAGGTGGAAGTAATTCACCTCTGCTAACCCCAGAAACTCTCAGTCCCCAGTGTGCAGATGAGATCAGTTTCGTCTGTATTCTTCCAGTCACTTCCTTATTTCCACAATTAACAATTGGATATAAATGCCCATTGGTGTCAAGCTGGCTAATGCCATTCAAATATATGGATGACTTGCAATAACCAATGTAATTCAGGCTTTCCTGAAAGACACTCTTGAACAGCAATTGGGGCTAAGTCGTGTTCTCATATGTATGTAGGACTCTTAACTTTTCTCCTACTAATTATATACTTCAATTTTGAATCCCTTTATTTTAGGCTATGGAGAAAAAACAAAAATAAGCATAAAGACTCCATGAGAGAGTGCAACCAATTGTCCAATGTTCATGATAAGTCCCGCACTTGACACTGGCCAATGGAGGATGAAAGTCTATTACAGCTACAGGAGTTACTTTAGCTCAAGGATCAATGGTCACCATTTTAGGTCTAGAGGTCGGGAGTTCAATTTCCCTGTGATGGTGGTGGTTACAAGAGTGCTGTCTCCCTGTATCATGATGCATTGACTTTGCTGCACAAAATGACACCTGTCTCTGCAGCTAGTTGGTATTTAATGTCCTGTAAAAGTGGAGGGTACCGTAAACAAGAACAGAAGTTACATTCATCATGGCCTTTGCCAGGAGTATCTTGTATCTGAGAGCAGAATTTCTCCCTAAGGAGAAGTGGAGAATAAACCCAGCTGCAGTTTGACACCATATTCTTCACTGGCTGCTCCAAGTAGTTGTGAAATGTGTTAACCAGCTGTCACTTTGTGTGAAGAGTTTGATTCTGATCTCACCCATGGTATATTGCAGATTTACTCCACTGCTTTCCCTTAGTCGCTCTGCACTGGCACAAGGGTGACCAGGCCCCAAAATTGCTATATGCCCATCCCCTGTCCATTGACTTCACATGGGAATTATAATTTTGTTTTCCTCCTTTCCAAGAAAAACTCAGTTTAAGCTCTTCCGCAAGATGTGCATAGGACAGAGACAGAGCTCAACTCAGAAAAGTCTCACCAGTGCAGCTGTGATTAAAGCAGAGGGCTAGCTTCTGGCTGCAGGTGTGTTTAGCCCCAGTTCAGGAGCAGCTCATGGGCAAGGCCATGACTTTCTGTTGCTGTGTTAGAGAACATCACAGAACTTGAGGCAACTGAATGAGTGACCTAAGGTGGTGGTTGATTGTGAGGGTGAGTCTATGTAGCAGCAGAGGGATAGGAAGGTCAGTATGTAAGCAAGGAATGAGTGGAGAGGAGAAATGACATAAAAGAGGAGAAAGAAAAGGAGAAGCAGAGGAATTAGGGAGGAGGCGGCAGTGGGGAAAAGAAGGGACTCCAGGAGAAGGGGAGAAATGAGGGAGCTGCTGGATGGGACCCTAACTTTGGTGCTCTTCAGAGAGAACCTTAAGTCTGTCCAAAGCAAATACCTAGACCTATTGGCACAGCTCCTGGTCACAAGAGCAAGTTGGAAAAGTACAAATCTCCATCATTCCTGCTGCCTCCAATTCTGAAGTTTTAAGGAAAACAAACCAGGGTTGCGCTGACATAAAGATTGAACAGGGCAGCAAGGGGCTTGGAATATATTGAGCTGGAGTCAGCAGGTTCCAGCAAAGGCCATTTGTATCCCAAGTGCAGTGGCATTGCCCTCTTCACTCATGCCAGCAGAATCCTTGAGTGACTGAAAAGCATTTGCTGCTGTAAACTAGAGACTTGGCTGGGACACTTGAACCACTGGGAAGACCTTCACCCGGATGCTTTCGAAGATGGTTAGGTGAATTAATGACAGTTTCTGACAGTGTTGATTTGTCACATGCGGCAGCATACCAGTGCTGCCCCATTTGTGGCATTGCATTGTGATAAATCATTGGTTAGTGTCTCTTCACTAGTACTGGAAAAGCGTGCTGCTCCCCTTTTGTTTGGACCATTTCTCAGGAGATCTCAAAACACTCAAACACCAATGAGGCAGATAAATGCTATTCCCATTTTACAAGTGGGGAAACTGAGGCATAGAGTTGAATGGCCTGATTTGTGGAGGTGCTGACCACTTGCCGCGCTGTGTCTATAGGGAAGCTGAGCACCCACAATTCCCAAGTATCCGGCCATACACAACCAAAATATTGTGACTCCTAGATGTCTGTTCTAACCACTGTAGCACATTATTTGCATTTGCTCTCATCAGGTTCAACATGTTCGGCATGGGGCAGACTTGTGTGTTTGGATCTGGGTACGTGAGCAGTACGCAGATGGATTCAGGCTGCACCAGTGCAATATTTCCCTGTAATAGAAATAGTCAGAATGGGGCAGGCAGACTAAGTAGTTTTCATCTGGAGTTAGGGATGATGAATTTTGGAAGGTGACTTTAAACCTGCGGACATGGGACCCTCTTACCTGTGCTTTGTCACTGGGAATGTCTGCTGTGGTTTTTCGTACAAGAGGAATGCTGGGCTGAGATGTCGTGGGTGGTCTGGTTTTGCTACATTAGTTACAAGTGAAGACCAAACTCCTCCCACCGCTCCATTGTCCCTGGATTTGGGCACGTCTCTTTCTGGGATGGTCTCTTAGCCAAAGGCACTCCACCTTGGTGGGAGTTGTTCTACTCAGACTTTACTGGTAAAGATAAGACAGGCTATGTGTGGCTGCCTCCTTGGCAGTACCTGGCCGATTGGGTCTGCGCACACCCTTCTGAGGAAAAGCAATACTGACCCAATGTTCATGCTGCTTTACCAATATTAGTGAACTCACCCTCACCATCTCGTGGCAGGCAAATAAGTGTCAGCAGTCCCCTTCTTCCAGATGGGGTAAACTGAGGCTAGAGAAGAGAATTGACTACTAGGGCTCTGTCTGCAGGGCCAGTGGCAAGGTGGTGCAGCGAGTCTCCAAGCCTGGGTTGACAGGCTCTGGCTCAAGCTACTGCACTGAAAATAGCTATATAGACCAGGGGTCGGCAACCTTTCAGAAGTGCTGTGCCGAGTCTTCATTTATTCACTCTAATTTAAGGTTTCACATGCCAGTAATACATTAACATTTTTAGACGGTCTCTTTCTATAACTCTATAACATATAACTGAACTATTGTTGTATGTAAAGTAAATAAGGTTTATAAAATGTTTAAGAAGCTTCATTTAAAATTAAATTAAAATGCAGAGCCCCCTGGACCGGTGGCCAGGACCCAGGCAGTGTGAGTGCCACTGAAAATCAGCTTGTGTGCAGCCTATGGCACACGTGCCATAAGTTGCCTACCCCTGATATAGACAGTGCTTTTAAATTGTGACTCGGGCCATTGAGAGCTTGAGCTGCAACGTCCATATAGCTACTTTTAGCATGGCAGTGTGAACCTGAGTCTGTTGACCTGGGTTTGGAGGCTTGCTGCTGTAGGCTGTGTAGACATACTCTAAAAGAGCTAGAATTAGAGCTCTGCAGCTCCTGGTTCCCAGCTCAGCCCACTAGCTCTATCATATCTCAAGGCATCACTATTTCAGAATCCCTCACTGCTTGCTGAGCCATGAGGGCACAGACCACCTGCCCTATTCCCATCAGCATAACAGTGGAATGGTGGAATCTAGCTCCCAGACCCAATCTCTCCCTCCGTGACTCACTGCAGATAACAAAGGAGCCAGTTCCATGTCCAGTAGGATCGAGACCACTCTCTTCAATTTCACAGCCCCACGGACAGATGATTGTTCCATACACAAGTCTCCTTTTCATATTTACAACCCATGAATTACTCTTGCTGCAGTTACAAGCCTGGGGAGGGGTACAGTATGTAGCCACAGGGGATTTTAGCTACTGATAGTTAAAAGGGGGAGGGAATTTCTTTTATAACCTCCCCATCGTTCCCTCCCCAAACCCTAGTTCCGAGACACGAGCATGAGTGTATTTGCAATTGCAGGTGTGTTTGGGATGCTGCACATGGCATTAAACTAGATGAGAATCCTGCTTTTTGAGAGGCTATGCACTAATCCAGTGTAGGCCTGATTTGAGGCCTACCAGCCCTGACAAGTTGGCAGCATTGGGGTTAATGCTTACTGATTAGACTTGTGTTTGCAGGGACAACCCTGTGCCTAAGGGAAGCATAGATAGTGTTTGGGTTTGTACTGGGCTCTTGCCTCTTACTGATGATGTGTACTTGTGAGCACTGGAACAGAGCCCTAAGGAACATGCCCATAGAAGGAGTGAAACTGCCCCCGGCTGCTGTAATGGTGGTCAGAGTACCTGGGTTTGGTATTCAGGAAATGCTGCTGAGTGTGCTTCCTGCTCAGAGCTGCCGCAATGCCATTAAGTAATTTCTTGTCCGTTCAGCCTTGTGCTGATTTCACTTTGATTACTCACCGCTTTTAATTTTGCTGTCAGGGAATCCACATCACCTTGCCACCTCTCCCAAATGTTTGTGGGGCAGTCCCTAAGCTGGATGGGTTTGTCCCTTGCCCTGTGCTTGAGGAATCTAAAGTAGCCATGATTTACTGCACGCTGGGGGGAGGGGGAACCCCCCTTCACAGCATGTGCAGAGGCAGTGTGAGGGCTGCATGCACTGTCTGTACAAGTGCTGCAGCAGCAGAATGTGACGCTGCCTATGGTGTGTGCAGTGGCGGAAAGCCGCCTTCTCTCTTAGCTCCTGCCTACTCAGCAAAGCAGAGGCTGGGGCCAGGACTTGAATCGAGGTCTCTAATTGGGCAAGACAGGGCACTAACCACTGGACAGCCGAATCAATGCTGCTAAGAGCCATTCTATGTGCTGTACAGTGTGTTTTTATCCCTAGCTCTTTTGCTGTCTTCCAGGGTTAGGGAGTGAGCTCTGTCACTTTGCAAACACCAGGTGTTACTTTTGGAATTGGTCCTAGTTTTGCAGATGGAGGAGTCCACCCACTACCTCCCTTATACTATCCTCAGAGGTCCAAAATTAGGTGATGCCCGGCTGTCAGCTGATCCCTGTCTCCAAGCCCCCGCAATGGTTTAGCTGGAGGGGAGTTGCTCCCCACCCACCAATTCCACAGTCGCTGCAGTGCTCCCTTGAGGGATGGGGGTAATGAGCTCAGCATCAGCTCCTCAGCTGGGCTATCCCTTGTTGTGCCATTGACCTGCTATTCACTGCGCGGTTTCAGAATTCTTCGTAGCGAAGGAGGTCAGTGCTAAGCAAACATGCCAGCGTCCTTGCAAGAGAGCTGCTGCTCGTATGTCTTGCATATCTCTTGGTTCAAGGTTTGCTGGTGAGATAAGCTGCTCAGCTGTTTGTTTGGATGTGCTCTTGGTCCTTTTTCCGTATTGTTCATGGCGAATCCAGTCCTCATTTAACGCAAGGATGGGGGGACAGAACAGAGGTGCTGAGCTGCACCTACAAACCCAGGCTCATGAGCAGAGAGGGGGATTGGAGGAGTCTTTTAATAACCATGTGCAGTGTTTGCTGGTTAAAGTTAGAGGTGGGCCTGAGCCACAAAGTTTGGGTTTGGATCTGAACTTTCTCAGCCTTTGTGATAATCAGGCCCAATGTTTTAGTTCAGCATGTGATAGAGAGAGGGTGACCAGCTGTCCCAATTTTATAGGGACAGTCCTGATACTTGAGACTTTATCTTATATAAGCGCCTCTTACCCCCCAACCCTGTCCCAATATTTCACACTTGCTGTCTGGTCACTCTAGATAGAGATCAAACCAGCTGTTACATGTTGATCTGGGGCTGAATTTCCTCAACATTTTAGGGGCCTGAGATCAGGGATTTAGTCTGATCCCCGTCTCCAGTGAAAAGGTTCCCCTACCACAGTGAAGACACTGTGCGAATGAGGGCACTCTTGAGAACAGCCCTGCCTGAACTCCTGCATGACATGGGATGGGGCTGATGTCAGTTTTCCTGCCCTATTCCACAAATAATTTAAAATGGGAGATTTTACTGTAGGGGCCAGTTCTACATTGACTGGGGGTCGGGGTCTGTGCAATGGCTGAGACACCCTAATAATGAAAGTCTTTTCCATCTCTAACGTATGTGCGTGTACAGACTATTAAAAACCAAGTTTACTGGGCAAGGCCCGTGTCAGGGTTTATTTCCTTCCTTTAACATCTCTACCCTGCAGAGCATGGGACATACAGCAATTGTCTCAGTGTGGGAGGCACAGCCGTCATCTGGACTGAGACGGTAATAATATGCATTAGATTAAAACCATAATAATACTTCAGCTCCCACCCCCCATCCATTACGGGAAAAGGCAGTGGGCTGAGCAAACGCTGATAGGATCCATAATGCCAGGTGGACCTTACAGCAGAGTAAAGCCCCATATATGCTGTCAGTGTTATGGAGGCACAGCTATGCTGCTGTAGCGCCATGCTGGAGGTGCTTTTTAGAGTGAAGGAAGGGGTTTTCCGTCACTGTAGTTAAGCCACTTCTCCGAGTGGCAGGAACTAGATTGACAGAGGGTTCTTCCGTTGACTAGAATGGGGTTAGGTTGGCTTAATGATGGCTCTCGGGAAGTGGGTGGGGATGGGGTGCATTTTTCACACCTGTGAATGCTACAGCTAGATCAGCCTAATATTTAAGGTAGGCCAGGCCCAAATGCACTTGTGGGGGTTGCTGAAGAGATCTAGCTGCTTCCTGAAGAGCAGTTCCTACTAAACTCCACACACAGCCTCTTTGGATGGGAGAGCATGTCTGTCATTCAGTGCACAGCCCTTTAAGGTCCTGGCATGGGTAGGATGCGAACCCGCTCTCCTGGGAGGCTAGCCCCTGGCTTTGCCTCTTTCACACCCCCTTGCCTGCTGGAGCCCCAAGCTGCCCCCCCCCTCCCCAGTATGGCCAGAGATGCTCTGGCCAAGCTGCCCCAAGTACCGCCCAGCTGCCTGTGAACCCATCTTAATTGCCCCAGCCAACCCAAGCATCAGCCTGCCCGCCGTGGGCTGCCAGCTCGCCCCAGCCATGCTGGCCGCCCCTATTCCCGCACCACCAGCCAGCCAGCAACCCCCTGGCTGCTGGCCAGCCTGAGCCACTGGTTGACCAAGCCCTGAGCTCCAGGCTGCCAGCCAAAGCCAGCTGGGGCTCAGCTCAGGGGAGGAGGGGGAGCGAGGGTGAGGCCTTGGGACAGAGCATGGGCGGGGCCACAGTCTGGGTTTGGGGAGGCTTAGCCTCCCCTGGCCTATTATACCTGCTGCCCATGGGTGATGTGGTGTTGCGCTTCTGAGCTGTGTCCCCGTTGTGGCAAGGCATTAAGACTTGCTCTGTGTTGTGTAGAGAATGCTTATCAATACAGGACTAATCACTGACTTGTCACCTCCCCCTCTTAAGTTTTACAGGGAAGGGCTTGATTCTCCTTTCACTCATACTGGTTTTCTGCCACTGACTTCAAGGGAGTAACTCCGGATGTAGGTCAGTGGGGTGAGAGGAGAACCATGTTCAGTCAGTGTACTCTTTGTCATGGGTCTGTTCCTGTATGGTCTATGGGGGCCTCTACTGGCTGCTATGTGCATTACACAGTGAGGGGAAAGTCGGAGAGTGGGGAAAGGGTTTGGGGGTGGTTGTGACGCCAGATGAATCCAACAGAGCACTTGCAGCAGAGGATCCTATGTGACTTGCTTTGCTGCTGCTTGCGTTTCTGTTGTGTTCAAGCTACCTTTGTTGATCATTTGTCAATCAGTTACAGAGCACCTTGTTTCTTTCTCTCTCTCCCCTCCGCCACATTCCCCCATATATGGGGATGTCTTCTAGACTAGAGTGCAACCACAGTGTGTGATTGCAGATCAAGTAGACATACCTGAGCTTGCTGTAATCTAGCTAGTTTGGGTCCCAAAGGAGAGTCACGTGGCAACTCATGCTTCAGCGCTAGCCCCATGTGTAATTATCTGGGGAGTAGTTAGCTGTGCTTGTACATCCGAAGAAGTGGGTATTCACCCACGAAAGCTCATGCTGCAAAACGTCTGTTAGTCTATAAGGTGCCACAGGATTCTTTGCTGCTTGTGCTTGTACAGCGTGTGTTCAAGTTTATGCTGTTACAGCTTTGCTGCTCCATTACCGGAGCTAGCAAGATTAAAGCTAGCTTGGGTGCATCACCCTGTGATGGCAGTATAGACACACACATAGAGAATGGTGATGACCCTTCTCTCATTAAAGTCAGTAAGAGTAGGAACAGGATCCAAAGCATTGAATGGGAATCAAATAACCCTGTATGTTTGAGAATCTCACTGATGGGACGGCACATCACAGGGAGGGCAGATACCTGTAGAGATCATGGGTTCTCTGAGACCTCAGGGAGGGGACCCTCTTTCTTTCTAACCTCATGTCATTCCCTGAAAGCTTTTCCCCACCTTCAATTTAGTCTTGAGAGCAATACAACACAATGATTTAAATGGCATGTTTTAATTATGGCTGCTTGGAAATTGTCCCTGAATTTTTTCCCCCCAACAGATTATTGGAGTTTTTGACTGACTAGACTTGTTCATGGAGTGTCTGCTTTCCTCCTGTTGATTTTTGTTGGAAAAACTGAAAACCCCCAAACCAAGAAGTTTCTGGTTGAAAATGTTCACTTCTTTGACAGAGTGTCAATTTTTTCCACTGAAAAAAAACCAAAACAATTCTTGCTTCTAAATTTTCATCCCCGGCCCCATTTTCTGACCAGATCTAGACTAAATCTCCTAATGTCTCTGCCTTTTGGGATTGATTGGTGGTTTGCTGCTATCCTCTTCTGAAACCTATATGGGAGCCCTAGACCTTTTCACTTTAGAAGGTTCACTAATACTGGTAACTAACAATGCCTCTATAGTAATGTAAAGGATATATTATGATATAGATAATTAAAATAAATATTTCTATTAACTGTCAAATTAATCAGATTTGTTTAGGGGTAACTCAGTCTTTTGAAATGATCAGCCCAAGACTGGACTTGCCTCTCATCTATTGTGGTGGGTCCTTTTCAGGTCAGGGGTGAGGACATTGTTACAGGGCAGAGGACACTATTGCTGCCATGATCATACTTGTTTTGGGAATAACTTGAGGCTCTAGGGTTACCACCAGTACTAAATTCCCTGTACATTTAAATGACTAGGATAATCCACGCTTGCGCAGCATTTTGCAGCTGAAGATTTCAAAACCATTCACTAATTGAGCCGCTCCTCTCCCTTGTGAAGTAGGTAAAGATGCCCAATTTACAGAAAGGAAGTTGTGGCACAGAGGGATGAAGTGACTTGCTCATAGTGATACAGCATCTGAATCAGGAATAGAACCCAGGAGTCCTAGCTCACTAGTGTAAGTGCTCAAGGACACACACTCGCTGAGACAGCAATAGAGTGCAATCATTTCAAGTCCCAGTGCGCTGTTTCAACCCACAGGTCAGACATACATATTGTACTGAAGATAGCATCTGAAAATGGCTTTGTTTAGTTGCTAGAATGAAACAGGAATTGGAAAGAATAGTGAAGTGTGATCAGTTGGGGTTCTAACCTGCTTTGTAAGCAGCATATTACTGCTGCTTACAAAACTCCACCAGTGGGTTGGGCTGTAGTCAGGTCCAGGATACACCCTCTTTCCTCCTCCACAGGGAGGCTGTCCTAGATTTTTTTTCCCCCCCTCTCTCAGCTGTACTTATACCTCAGAAGCTAGCCAGCCCTGCAACAAAAAAAGGAAACTTAAAGCAGGACTCAGCTAGCATGATGGCCCGATGCGCTCCACGGCTTATCCGCCCCTTGCTAAACGGACTTAATTTGGGCAAAGTTCAGTCTTTTCAATGCCTCAGAATAGCTGAGCACAGTCAGGCACCTGCCAGCCTGCAGCCAGAGAGAAGCTTCGGCTCCACACACAGGCTCCATGATGTCTCAAGGGACACAGGGTAAGCAAAAGACTCAACTCTACCTTATTTCTTCCAGGACCTTTCAGGAAAAACAGTCTGACCCCTCATGCCTCTATCTCGGCCTGCTGAGGTGGGTGGCACAGACAAATTAGTGAGGGTGTTTAAAATAAATAGCAGGCAATCCCCTAATTAGGTGAGACTGGGACTGTAAGACCACAGTCCGGTCTGTGGGAGATATGGCTTCACCTGCATCTAGAATGAAAGAGGCAATGCCACCCAACGGACAATTGGGGTGGATGTTCTGCTGAATCTGTGCATGGTTCTTGCCCTGTGTACTCTCATTAGCTTATTGTACTTGGTGTCCTAAAGGGAGAGTGGTCGACAGGGGGTTGAATTGGGACAGTAGATAATATTTAGTGGGGGATAGCCACTGAGGGGCAAGTTCAGCAATACCTCCTGTATTTAGATCTGAGTGAGTTCTAGCAAATGCTGGGGGCTAGTATTTCTCTGACTGTGGCAACATTTATGTACCTTGGCTGGTTCCTTTCTTTTTTTGTCTGAATTTAGTGCTAGTTGGACAGCCCTGAAGAATGAAATCCTTTCTTTATTCATAGCAGCACTGCAAGCTTCCTTCTCCCTCTTCTCCTGCCAAGTGCTTCACTGCTGACCCGGAGGGTGAGAGGGCAGCTGAGTCTCCATAGCCTGGTGATGGTTATTGTTTGTCTGTGTTATAATAGAGACCCCAACTGAGATGAGTGTCCCGTTGTGCTAGGTGCTGTACAAATACAAGGTGAGAGGCCACGCTGACAATCTAAAGAGGCAAGACAGACACATGGGGGTGGAGGAAGAGACAGAGGCCCAGAGATATGCAGTGGCTTTGACAAGGTCACACAGCAGGTCAGTGGAAAAGCCAGGTTCCTGAGTCCAGCTGAACCACACTGCCCGAGCCAGTCCTCGGCCTCTCTGCGGAGACAGCCGAAAAGGGGGCCAATTAATGCAAACCGTGACAGTGTTTTTTGTGATGTGGACCCCTGTTTGGTAGAAATTGGTCTGAGATTTGCATCGTTTTTCCTATGCCTCCAAACACCCATCAGAGGATAAATACACTCAGTCACTGCCAGTAGGGCTGGATTCCTAGTATGACGAAAGGCTCCAGGGCCCATTTTCCATTGCGATGGCTTTACATACTCTAGTGCTGCAGGATGGTTTATATTTCAGTGCCTGGGGGAAAGGTGAGATCATGTCATGTGTCCTAAAGATGTCAAATACTTCACCTCAGTAACCTTTTTTTCTCAGAAAGGGCCAGTGGGGTTTAAGGAATTACAGATATCTTCTCAGGGTTTTATTAGTGTGGTGTGGTTTTTTTGAAGGATGTATTCAACACATGGCCTGGGGCTGGCCAAGGCTTCTAGCTACAGCCACGCGAGTTCAGATTCTGACCTTGTCCTTCACTCCCCAGCTCGTAAGGCTGGCAGCACTGCGCAGGCAGCAGTGCACGCATTTCCTGGGCAGAAGCCAGCACCGCACATTGCACTGCACTGACTATCACCCTCACAGCTGGGAGCAGAAGGTTCTCAGGAACTCCTCCTTGGGGGCAATACAGCTGACTCCACATTTACTATAGGGGTTGTTACACTATTAACATACAAACAGGAACACAAGGTTTTTTTTGTTTTTTTCCAAATTCTCCCTGTTTTCTCTCGGATGGATCCCACCATTTATTTACATTTTCCCCTAAGGATCTCCCAATCTTTACATCCCTCCACAGTTCTTGGGCAAGCATGCTGGAGCCATCTGCCTTTCCAGTGGATGGATCCCAATAAGAGCTTCTATTTAATTGGCCACAGGGGACACTGTTGAACAACACGGATTCCTCACTTTCCACTCAGGAATGCACTGTAAGGCAGAGACCAAGCCGCAAACCCACCTCCCCATCATGGTACTACACAGAACAGTAACCAACGTCAGTTCTTGAGCACGTGAGCTCTTTATGCAGAAGGATTTTAAGATCCCATCAGGATAGCACATTCTAGAGAGGCTCCTGTTCTTTGATAGGACTGTCTTTTAATGATGAGTCTGCCAGCTAAAGGACGGGGGAGAGTATTCAGGAATAAGGGCTGGGAGAAGACCCATTCCTATCAATCCAGCTCTTCTTAAATTCACAAGTTAAAAATTTCTTCCTTCTCCTTTTGCAGAATCCCAGCCCAGGACCAGATCCCAGAAGCAGTTTGGAGGTTGCATAGGGGTCAGCAAATCCATCTTTGGATTAGCAATTAAAAATATGTCTTAAATCAGACATAAACAGCCCTGCAGCATCTGGCAGGTCAGGTGTAGTGCCTTAAAGCTGCTTTCTGCACCTTTAAAAGAAAGTCCCCCAGAGATCAGAGTATGCCTCATTGGGCCCAAACAATCAACAGGCCAACCCCTTACAGTCAGATCAAAGCATTTATATTTGATCCAAAACCAAACAGTACATGGGCTTGGATTACGGAAGGAGTATTTCACTGGCACCAAATCCTTGGGTGGTTTTGAAAGTAGAATGTCAGTTAAAAGCATAGAGCTGCAAGCTACTAATTTAGTGTGGTTTGTTATTACCAGTATTGTCCATGATGTGCAGGCACTTTCCAAATACTTGAGAGGGATGGTCCCTGCTCTTGGGAGCTCACCATCTCATGGCAACTAGTGAGGGAAAGGGGACCAACAACAGGCAATTTAGATACAAGGCAACTTGGCTTATTGTAAGCAGCACAGCAGTAGTGGCGTTTTAAGGACTTAAGCGTGGGCAGGGTAGGAGCCTTGCAGATTTGCTCAAGGAAGTCGTGCCATATGTAAGGGGCAGCACAGGAATAGCTATAGAGGACGTTGTGTGAGAAGCTGACCAATGGGAGAACAAGGGTGGGGAATATTGGCAAAGCAGGGTGGGTGTGGGGGCAGGCTTGACAAAGGAGGCTAGTGAGGTAGATGGTGCTATTCTGTGAGAGTAAGGAATGCAGAATCAAACAGAGTTTCTGGGTGGGTCTGAGTTTTACCTCAAGGCTCTCACCAGTTCTGATGGTATCTTCTCTAGTTAGTCCTGAAGGAGCTCCGTTTGTGTTAAGGGTAATGTGGAAGGAAAACCCATTTCCCTGGGGAAAAGAAAGGGAACTTGTAGCTCTTCTAAACCAATGTGATCCGAGTCAGGCTTTAATCTGCTAGCAAAGATTAAGACCCATCTAGAAAAAGAGCCCAGCCAGCAAAATGGAAAACACAATAGGCCACTTTGTTATCTGACCTTAGAGAAAGGGGTTGTAGTGATAAGCCTGTTAAATGGGACTTATGAACAGCCACTATCAACTGTTTTCCTTTTTAATTAGTTTGTTGCTTACTAAATTCTTTCCAGCAGTACTTTTTGGCACCATGCTTTTTCATATGGCCTTATGAAATATCTTTGGAAAAAATAAACATTTAAAGGACCATTCCTCTACTAGTTTTCTGTATCATGTAGAGCCTGAGAAGATTAGTGACTGTGGGTGCTTCAGTTTTTGAGCTGCCCAAATTGAAACATCTTGCAGAAATCTTCAGAAAATGCTGAGCACCTGCCTCTGAAAATTAGACACATTTAAAGTGTCTCAAATTGGACACCCAAAATCACTACTCTTTTGAAAATCTTGGTCCAAGATTTTGTTAAGGAACAACAAGAGTTTTGCAAAATGTAATATAAATAGGAATTCTGTCCTGATGTAAAAATGGCAATCAACAGGAGGTTTGCATCTTATGTTGTTTAAATATTACCCTGCAGGGTTGGAATAATAGTCTGTGAAGACAGGAGAGTGAACTGACTAGTCTAGTAAGGCAGGAGATTTGTGCCACAGAGCTGAATGGTTGCTTACATCCATGCACCCATGCACAATACAGAGAGGTAAACTGAGGCACAGTGGGGCTGTGCAACTTTCCTGAACTCATACAAGGAGTCAGTGGCAACAGGACTTGGGGTGCCTTATTCTCAGTCCAGTGCTCTGTCTGCTGCACCATGCTATCACTTAGCTGCCACAGCGCCCACTTAGTCAAGAATATGACTTGGGGCACGAGCCCACATGAATTTCTTACGCTGAATTCCCTTTGAAGTCAATGAAAGTTCCATGCCTGGGTGGTTGTAACACTGGTGTCCTAGTGATGGCTGAAGGCTTGGTTCAGAAGGTAGGTGAAGGTTGGAGTTTGCTTTTCCTTCTTCCAAAACATTTTGCCCACCGCTAAGTGCAATCCTACCACTTTGCCTTTCCCTATTTTGAAGGAGCCAATCCTTTTATTCAGTTTCTAGGACAAATGGGAAAGATTCTGGGAGACACCGGCTTCAGACTTCTGAGAAGAAGTTCCACAGACTGTTAAATGGCTTGCTTTGTTGACCCAGGGTACGTCTATACTACCTGCTGCATCGGCCAGTAGTGTTCGATGTATCGGGGATCGATTTATCGCATCTTGTCTAGACGCGATAAATCGATCCCCAAATTGACGCCTGTACTCCACCTCGGCAGGAGGAGTAAGCGGAGTCAACGGGGGAACCATGGCGGTCAACTCGCATCCGTGAGGACGGCCAGGTAAGTTCAACTAAGATACTTCGACTTGAGCTACATGAATAGCGTAGCTGAAGTTGCGTATCTTAGTTTGACCCTCACCCCCCTGTGTAACCCAAGCCTTTGCGTAGCTGAAGTCAAAGTCTCTTAGTTCAACTTACCTGCCCGTCCTCACGGCAGCGAGTCGACCGCTGCGGCTCCCCCGTCGACTCCGCTTACTCCTCCTGCTGAGGTGGAGTACAGGCATCAGTTTGGGGATCGATTTATCGCGTCTAGACGAGATGCGATAAATCGATCCCTGATACATCAAATAGTATAGACGTACCCTCACTGGGGGGAAGGGGGCGTTGAAATGGCTCTGAAGATTTTTCTCTGCCTCTGGCTGCAATGGGCCATTTTTGTTACTCATGTGACATGAGTGTGTATAAGAAACCATTCCTACAGTGGTACAGGTCTCCCGCCTGACTTCTCTTACTGTTTTCATCTCCAGGGGGTCCTCCCCTGAAAAAAGGTTCTAGGTATTGCTTTGTGATTGAAACTCCCTGAAAAGCAATAGGCAGAGCTCCTAATTTTATGGTACATGAGTCTCTGAATTATATCTTGCCTATCTGAATTATGTAGCAATGGGAAAACATGTAGGGGTTCCTGAAAATGACAAGGAAATAAGACAACCCTTCTGCTCCCTTCTCCTGCCAGTTTAGATTAAATCTAGGCAGAGGCTTTTTCAAGAGATAATCATCAGTGTTTCAAATTTTCTACCACTGGAGGCTACTGATGGAATCCATTTTACTAGGATTCAAGAGAGCATTAATCATTTAGAGAGACACTGTAACAAGGGCATAATCGTGACAATTAATGCTCGTGATCAACTATTATTTAAGAGTATAGATGGCACTAGACACAATCATGGTGATTCTGGATCACTGGTGCAGAGGTAATCCGATCAGTAAGCTTGGTAGAGCGAAGGAATTTCCACTCCCTTCCTCACAGTGGAGTTTTCACAGGTAAATTTTTTCACCTGCTTCTGAAGGATGGATCAGAGACCATTCATTACAATGAGGTAGGTATATGCTACATGTTCTATCCAATGCATTTGGGAATAGTTTTCATTCCCCTCTACCATCTGAACTAGGTCCACAGGTGCCAACTTTCCAAAGGCCCGGGGGGTGTTCGACTCCTGGCTCTGACCCAGGCTCCGCCCCCACTCTACCACTCCCCCAAGGCCCCACCATTTCCCCACCTCTTCATGCCCCTGCTTCACCCCTGCCCCACCTCTTCCACCCCCTTCCCTGAGCGCACCGCATCCTCGCTCCTTCCCCTTCCCTCCAAGCCTCCCGTATGCTGCAAAACAGTTGTTCATGGCAGGTGGGAGGCGCAGAAAGGGAGGGGGAGGCATTGAAGCATTGAGCCCACTGTGGAGCGGGAAGTGCTGGGGTGTGGGGTGGGGAGGCGCTGATAGGGTGGCTGCCGGTGTGAGCTCAGCACCCAGCATTTTTTTCCATGTGGGTGCTCTAGCCCTGGAGCACCCACGGAGTCGGCACCTATGCCTAAGTCCTTCTCATTTGTTTCTGCACTCACTGATAGAAAGAAATCAGTGGAGGACTCCCTATACCAGAAATAATTGATTTCTGCCTGCTGCACAGCACAGCTAGGGATGAACACATTGCATAAGCACTCCCAGCTGTTGCTTCAGCTCTCTCCGGGATATCCCTAATGACAAGTTTTCCCTCTGCTTACTTCTCGGGCTTTCCAAGAGCATGCCTGAGGCAACTGAGCCTAAATACAATGTAGGACATCCTTCTGGGCAGCTACACTGGAAACTTCAGAGCCTTTGGTATACACTTAGGTCGTTTGATTTTGTGTGCTTGCACTCTGTGGGCATATTGCTAAGAAATCGGTAGACTGTGTCATAATTTCCCAACACATCTGAGTGTTACTGCATGTGTCTTTGTCCCTTGGGCTTCCAGGAATGTGGCCTTGCTGACTTTTGCTCACTTTAAGTCTTACTCTGACTGTGAGAAACTGGGTGCTGTTTCATTCAGCCTTGTATAAGGGGCAAACCGGAAGATTGCAGGCTTGGCCAATTCTCTCTACTAAACAAACACATCATTCTCAAGGCTGCAAAACTTTCTTCCAATGCCAGCAATGACAAAAGCAAGGCCACCTGGCTGCAGCAACACTTCTGTTGCTCAGGAGTGTATCAGAAGCTGCTAGATGGGTGACATCCCTTTCTAGAGGGTTGAGAGAGCAATCTGCAAAGTCAACCTGGGAGAGTGGGGTGCAGGGAGACTAAGCTGCTGTGAAGTTCTGTTGGCTTTGGAGACCATTCTTGCCTTGTGAATTCACAGGCATATGGGCAGGTCACCGTTCATAGGTGCTATGCAGAATGATGCCATTGTATTCAGTGTGCCACTCTGTCAGCCCATCGAGTTCTAAATGCTCAGAGAGCTGGTGTTGTGATATGCTTCTAGATCACCAGTGAACCTCTTGACTAGGCCAATCTTTTTTACTATTTGGTTGTTCAGTGGTTGATGGGAAATGAGTTGGGGGAGGGTCTCAGTCTAGCTCCTATGGGACAGATGTCTCCACCTGGGTGGCATGAATTGGCCATCTTCTTGTCAAAGTTGGCATTGAGGACAAAATCTTAGAAAAGAGATGACTAAGGGGGGGAATATAATAGAGGTCTATAAAATCATGAATGGTATAGAAAAAGTGAATAAGGAAGTGTTATTTATCCTTTCACATAACACTATAACCAGGGGTCACCCAATGAAATTAATAGGTAGCAGGTTTAAAACAAACATAAGGAACACAATGCACAGTCAACCTGTGGAATTTGTTGCCAGGGGGTGTTGTGAAGGCCAAAAGTGTAACTGAGTTCAAAAAGAATTAGCTAACTTCATGGGGGTTAGGTCCATCAATAGCTATTAGCCAAGATGGTCAGGGACACAACCCCATGCTCTGGGTGTCTCTAAACCTCTTATTGCCTGAAGCTGGGATTGGATGACGGGGATGGATCTCTCACTAATTACCCTGTTCTGTCCATTCCCTCTGAAGCATCTGGCACTGTTAACAGTTAGGATACTGGGCTATATGGATCATGGGTCTGACCCAGAATGGCCATCCTTATGTTCTTAAGGACTGAGTGAGATACAGAGGCTGATCTTTTCCTCTCCTCCCTAGAGATGGTGGTTCTAGGTCAGTGTTGGCAGGCCTGTTCCATAGGTCTCTAGGGCTGTCAATTTAAATTGCAAATTCCCTTCAGCAAGAATGATTTCACCTCATCTGAGATTTCCACTTCTCTCTTGGATGTTGTTTTCAGAGCCCCTCACCTGTCATTTTAGCGCTATCGGTCCTGATTTTGTAACCTTGGGGTATGAGGTTTCTGGCACTTTACTGTAGTGATGGTTGAACCTCAAAGCATTCAGCAGATGCTGAACTTCACCATCTGTAATTTGGATGTAATTGATCTGCCAAACTGGGCCAGAACAGGTTGTTTCATGAGATTTCCAGAACCAGCATGCAGACAGCTCCTCTTGGGGTATCTTGACAACTTTGCTTCCAGGAGGAACCCAGAGCAGCACGGGCAGCTGTGAAAATCAGCAATGATGCAATTGTTAGCTATGTTCCGTTTAAGTCTGGGGCAAAAAAGTCTTTTATCTGAATTGTTTGGCCACCCCTTAAATATTGTGGAGGTAGCACTGTGTGGAAAGCACAGTTGGGTTACCAAAATCCTGCCTCTGTTCTTGCATAGGAGACGTGTAACAGAAATACACTAGCCACAGAAATGCTAATTGGACCCATATGACTTTTAGGAGCTCCATATGATGAAGCTTGTGTGCTTGCAGTTTATAGATCACAAAGACTGTGAATATTTCCTGCCATGGCATACCCTGGGGAACCCAAGTAAAGTCACAAGTGTATGTTTTACAGCAGGCTCAGGGCCAGATGTGTTTAATTGGTAGCCCTCCGTTGTGATTCCCTTGTCTATACTACATGCTCCATATTTCCCAGTCTCGTTTCTCCAGCCGACAGGAATCCGATTAGGTTGCATTCATGCAAAGAAAGGCATAGGGGATGAGTGATTTAATATCCAGAGAAAATCCCTCTCCATCTTTTGAGCAGCACTTCAGAATAACCTCAGTAGAGGCAGAAAGAACCCATCTCAGGTTTTACACTGTGCTTGCTGGGTCTGATCTATTATTGTTGCTATAATGCAACAGTTAGTTATTACAGGCAACGTATCTGCGTTGATTTGTTGTAAGCATCCCTGCAGAAACAGGTTGTGAGTTTTATGCAGACTTCCAGCCAGAATGGGCATATTCAGCAAAGTTCCTGGACCTTCACCTTCATATAGAGTTTTAGGGCCAAATCTAGCCCTAGTGAAAACGGGTGTGACTTCCATTCATACACTGAAAGCTGTCTCCCTCTTATGATGAGGATGAATTTAGCTCTTGGTGTATTATCAAGGCTCCCAGTGACTCTTTCAGAGGTTGAACTAACAAAGAGTAGAAATGAAGCATTTAGCAAATAATCCCCCCCGGGGGCGGGGAGAGGGAGAGCAAGCCCTGTTTGCACAATTTAAATCTGATCCTGAGCAGCTTTACTGTGCAGTATCCTCACTTCACTCCATACAGGATTAGCCCAGAGAGGCCCCCCTCGCCGAGCAATAGCATATTCTAGCAAGCTCTTTGGGTTTAAATCAACAGTGTCCCACCGCTAGCCCATACACAGGCTGCAGGTGCAGCACGGGTATGCTCATTCACCCTTAATCAAATTTCTGTTCTTAGAAACATTTGCTGAAGGGGTAAAGTTTGAGTCTGTTCAGATTTGAATGGCTCTAGTTTGCCCTTCCTTGTGCAGGGAATGGCAAGGACTGACACATGAAGATACATAGTGTAGGGACTTTCATGCAACTGCATTGTAGCCCTTCAAGAAGCTGGGTGCTTATGTAAATTCCTCAGGTGATCACTGCTTCGTTCTCCTGCTCAACTGGCAGTTGTTTCATAGGTGGCGGTGGCCCAGCTTGCACTGACCTCCTGTAACTTGTTTGACAGCTCTGCGGACAGAGTGACGGTGCATTTTATAAACCGGGATGGAGAGAGACTCACGGCCACAGCCAAAGAAGGGGAGAGTTTGCTGGAAGTGGTGGTTAATCAAAACCTGGGCATCGACGGCTTTGGTAGGTGCCCCCCCAGGGTCAAGCACAAATGTGAAATAAGCAATGCGGGGAATTGTGAGACTGCAGACTGTCAACGTCACTCATTGTTCTGGTTATCATCAGTTCTGCGGTTGGGTCAAACTCTGATCGCTGAACTGGGGGCCAGCTTCTCTCTCTGCCACACAGTCCTTAATGAGTATGTCTGTGTCCGGGGAGCAGGGGTTTCACATCCCTGTCTCATTTAAAGGGCCAGAACATCAATATCTGTGCACCCCGTCCTAGCTGGCATCCCATGGACTGTATTAATGTGGTTATTTGATACATCCAGATAAATATGTTCATATTTCAACTATATTCATTTGGCTTTGGGAGCCTTCTGGATAAGAGGCATGGGGCTGTCAGTAAATGTTAGTAGCAAGAATGGCTCCTTGATTTCCCTCTGGAACCTCTCCTGATGCACTTTCGGCCTGGGTATAGGCATGGCCGCCTCTTCTCCCAGTTCCTCAAGAATGTCTCCCTTACCTCCTTGCTGTTCTCTGATGCACTGTGCTGACCCCTCCCGCTTCCCACAGGTGCCTGTGAAGGGACATTGGCCTGCTCCACGTGTCACCTCATCTTTGAGGAGGACGTCTTTCAAAAGTTGGATGCCATTACAGACGAGGAGCTGGACATGCTGGATTTGGCCTATGGACTCACTGATACGTAAGCATTTCTGCCTGTTGGAGTTGGCCTACAGAAACCCACCACTTTCTGGACTGGGAACGTTCTGTCTCGCTCCTCGTAATCCAGTCTCTCAGTGTTTATAAGGCACCAGTTACTGAGAGGGTGTGATTTATTTTCTATTATGAATGTGTCTTAAGAATCTCCTTCCTCTGGGAGGGTAGTGCTACCTCCATCCTGTGATAGCTGAGCTGTTGTATGAATCTGGGGACAAAACAGAATGGTGCGGGCATTGGCGGTGGGAGCTAGTGGGTTCTTTCCTTTGCCATAAAAATGTCTGAGGCTCATTCTGTTGTGTCTGCTTTTCAGATCACGCCTAGGCTGCCAGGTGTGTGTGAAGAAGGCGATGGATGGTTTGACTGTCCAGGTCCCAGTGGAGGTTGCTGACATGAGGAGAGAGCTGGAAGTGGGAAAGCAAAGCAAATAATGTACAAATAATATTAGTAACCAGCATTGGCACCTGCACAAAACCTTCCCTTTGATTTAGGCGTTTTTTTTAAGTATGTTATATTTTATTGTTTCCATTGAGCCTTGTGACCAGTTTGCATTAGGTCACATAGGCCCTGATTCAGGATCCATCCCTATTCAGCAAAACTCTTCCTTACACATGTGCTAAACTTGAAGGACTTAAGCACATGCTTAGAGTTAAGAACATGCTTAAGTCTGCTGATGTTCAACAAAGCACTTCAGTGTTTTGCTTAAATGCTCTGCTGAATTGGGGCCATAGCAAACACAGGTGATTCTCTCCCTTCCTTGAAGTTAAGGACGTGCCATTCACAGTAACTGTTGGGAATTTTGCTGGATCTGGCTACTTAACTGTAGAGAGACTTCCCTTTTTGACATAGTTGGGGGGACGCTAGAATCATAATTGCATGCATCAGCTTGATTAAATAGGCTAAGTTAGTTTGATAAATAGCAATGGATTGATAACAGGATTCTGCTATTTTACACAGAAATGGAATTCTTTTTCCATAAATATGAACGTTTTGTGCCAATGTGCACCAACTGTGCTAATTTCTCCAAATATTTGCTCCTTTCCCCACTATTGTATCCCATTCCAGCTCAAAAATAAAAGGCTAATCACTGGGTTTCTAGACCAATTAACTTTTTGTTTTCCTGATGTGGTTGATAGTACAATGAATGAAATGGAGATTTGAGGCATGAACATGCAGTTGCTGTTTTAAAAGATGTATTTTACCTCCTGGATTCTTTCTTGATGGGCATGTCTAAGCTGCAGTCAGAGGTGTGACTGCAGCCTGTGTCGTCGTATCCAAGATCGCTTTGATCTGTCTCAAATGACAATAGCAGTGAAGCCCCAGCAGCATAAGCTGTATAACCCAACCTGCTCACTTCACTCTCCCTTAGACTTGAAAGGCCAAGCTGCAGCCTTTTTAATGCACTAGCACAAGTCTGTAGACCTGGGCTGAGAGGCTCACTCCCAGAGCCAGTGTAGACATGCCCTAGGTATGTACTCAAGCAGCTAGCCCGCTGCTTCGGCTTCACTGATCTTTGTATTCCAGCTAGCTAGACCAAAGCTAGCTCTGGCATGTAGACACATGCTGTAGTCACCTCTCTGACTACAGTGTAGACGTACCCTATATGTTTGAGTGAAATTTCTAAACTTGCCACTGAAGCCACATGGACATTTGAAGTCTGTATTCAGGTTTTCCATTCAGAAATCTTTCTCTCAGAAGTAAGGATTTGGTTGCAAATTCACAATGCATTTATCAGGCAATCAAAAAACAATGCCCTAATGGGAAACTGTCTATCAGCTTGCACTATGTTTTAGCAATAAAAGGGAATACTTTTTCACACAATGCATTATTAGACAGTGGAATTAATTGCCACAAGATATCATTGAGGCCAAGAATTTAGCAAGATTTAAAGAGTGGCTGGACATTTATATGAATAACAAGAATGTCCAGAGTTATAATAGCTGATGCTAACAAAAGAGTACTGCAAGGGAGATAAAATGTCATGTTTCAGGGTTACTTTAAGCTAATCTTTTAGAGATTAGGATGAGTCCTTCAGGGGCAGATTTTTCCACATCTGCTTACTGTGGGGTTTCTTGCATCTTCCTTCAAATTGTTTGGTGCCTGACATCTGCCATAAATCTGCTTCTTCACGTGCAATCCAATCCCATGTGGCTGATTTCAACCACCTAGCCTGTTTTGGCTGGGATAAGCATGCAGATTGCTAGATGCTGATGTGAACCATTTTAAACTGGGAAGCATGTGAAAACAGGCTCTTTGGTGAGATTTCCAGTGCCTCCTGCTCCTGAATTAGCTGGCAGTAAAATGAAAAAAGCCTTTCTCACAGTGATTTGGCACAGCCCAGGCTGGAAACCAGCAGCACTTACATGAGAAAATGGAACAAAAAAGTTAGCCAAACTCTTTCAAATAGCAAAGATTCTAGACAGGTCTTATTGTAGTTGACCTGATGTTGCCAACCGTACTGTCAATGGTAAATAACCCAGTGTCATTGTCACCTGCATCTCCTGGCATTTTTGTTTTTATGCTCCCTCTGTTATTTCTATACAGATTCCATTGTTCTTAGAAATATGCTCTGCCCTGCATTGCCTGGGTGGCCTGCAGGGTGTTTTGAGCTGCTGCTTTGATACTGAGAAGGTGATACACAAAGAGGTAAAAATACTGCACCGGGCTGTAGCATGAATGTGTATGGGTAATAACAGCACAACACACTTCACCAGAATGACTATCATGCTCATGATGTCTTTAGACTCTGAAGCAAGTTAAACCCCACTTATAATAGAAGGGTTCCATCCAGCTTGCTGAATGCCCCTTGCCTCACAATATACTCCCCAGTGCGGTAGGGAAGAGTTATCATCCCTATTGTACAGAAGCAGAACCTGAAGCACACAGAAGGGTTTTTGTTTTGTTTTTCTTTTTAAAGACACATTTTTCTGGCTTGGGCCAGGTTTTCAGCAGTGACTAGTCCATTTTGGGTTTCTGAGTACCCAACTAGAGACCTGCTAAAGGGCCCTCATTTTCAGAGAATGGGTGCTCAGCACTCTCTGAAAATCGGGTTGGGCACCCAAAACCACTAATCCTTTGCTTAGGCCCTAGGGTTAGGCACCTAAATAGAAGCAGACTGATTTTCAAAGCTGCTGGGGCTTCTGGTGATGTCTCAAGAATGAGGCAAGGGTAGTTAGTGCCGCCTCATTACGCGTCTCCTGGGCCTAGTGCCTAATGTGGTCACCACGGTCTAGATGGGATTATAACCCTGTCATTCACAGTCTGCTTGGTTTTGAAAAGCTCCACCCTGGATAGTCCCCAAAAGCAAGCTAGTAAAAGGGAATGGCTGCTACTGAGCTAACAATCCAAAAGCGAGCTGCTCCGAGGAACCACTCAGAGCAGAGCGGGAATGACCTGGTGGCTGAAAGCAGCTAGGCTTTGTTCTAGCAGCTGTCTTGGGCCTGTGCAGAATGGGGGCCTACTGAGAAGCAAGAGACTGGCCCCTCCCTCTGCACTTGGTTCTTCCCATATTTGCCTGAAGAAACCACACCTTTGGATTGTGTCACCACTCTTGAGGAGCTGGGGAGTGATAGCAGCAACAGCAGAGACTGCTGGGGTCCAGTTCCTTATTCCCCAACATGCATTAACCAGAGACATGTTCAGGTACTTGCATGTTATGGGCCCATTTTTTTCAGCTTCTGCACTATGTTCTTTAGCTTCAGTGGATTCTTTTGGTTGTTGGCACGAATGCACTACTAATAAAGGTTTAATAATAACAAAAGTCTTTCCTTCCCTCACAAAACACTCCTCAGAAAAATGACTCCACATATCTTCCATATCACCAAAGATAAGTAGGTTCTTCAGCAACCCAAACCATCATGAAAAGTCAAGCAGCATGACACACCACACATATACACCCCTAACCTGAGCCCAGTAGATATAATTCATTTGCAGGGGTCTCTGAAAGTGAGTTGGTACATCAATGCTATTGTATGGTGTGCTACAGTAAATGCAGTAGGGTGAGTTAAGGAGGGAATTTCTGCTTGTCGGTTGAATTGTCTTGCGTTTATCATGCATTTTATGTCAGACCCTTAGTGTAATGGGAATAAGATGATTATCATTCTAGAACCCTGGTGACTAAGGGTATGTCTACACTATGAAATTAGGTCAATTTTATAGAAGTCGATTTTTAGAAATTGATTTTATACAGTCGATTGCATATCCACACTAAGCGCATTAAGTCGGCAGAGTGCGTCCTCACTACCATGCCTAGCATCGACTTACGGAGCAGTGCACTGTGGTAGCTATCCCACAGTCCCCGCAGTCTCCACTGCCCATTGGAATTCTGGGTTAAGCTCCCAATGCCTGATAGGACAAAAAACATTGTTGCGGGTGGTTTGGGGTACATTTAGCCAGTGGCCTCTCCCTCTGTGAAAGCAACGGCAGACAGTTGTTTTGCGCCAGACACCAGAGCGATTAGAAGATCACAGCAAGGCGCTCTGTGCATTAGAGAGGCTTTGAAAACCAGTTTCATGACTGCCCAGGCTTTGGTGTGACAATTCTGTGTTTCTCCTAGATGCAAACCCAAACTCTTGTGATTTTAATTCCCTGTGAGCCAACTACCCTCCCCCCTTCGAAATAAAGTAACTATTGTTTTGAAACCATGCATTCTTTCTTTATTAATTAAAACAAATGAGATAACAGACAAGGTAGCCCGGGTGGGGTGCGGGAGGAGGGAAGGACAAGGCCACATTGCTTATTGAAGCCACACTAAAAATCAAATTGTCTGAATGACAGCCTTTTGTTGCTTTGGCCATCCTCTGCAGTGGAGTGGCTGAGTGCCCAGAGCCTTCCCTCCGCGTTCTTGGGTTTCTGGGTGAGGAGACTATGGAACATGGGGAGGAGAGTAGGCGGTTATACAGTGGATTCAGTGGTGGTCTGTGCTCTTGTTGGCTTTCCTGCAGCTCCAACAGATGCTTCATCATCATGTCTGTTTGCTCCCCTAACAGACGCTTCATCATGTCCTTTCCTGGCCACTGCCACTGAATGCCTCCAGGCATTAAGCTGTGCCCTATCAGTGCGGGAGGACTGCATGAGCTCGGAAAACATGTCATTGTGAGTGCCTTTTTTGTTCGCCTTCTAATCTGTGATAACTTCAGGGACAGAGATGATGGGGGAGCGTAGAAACATTCTACGCTCTATGATTTCTGGTCACCTGTGCTGCTGAGTATGCCACTCTGACCAAACAGGAAATGAAATTAAAAAGTTCCCGGAGCTTTTCCTGTGTACCTGGCTAGTGCATCGGAGTTCAAAGTGCTGTCCAGAGCAGTCACAATGAAGCACTCTGGGATAGCTCCTGGAGGCCAATACCGTCGATTTGCATCCTCACTACCCCAAATTCGACCCAGCAAAGTTGATTTTAGCACTACTCCCCTCACCGGGGAGGAGTACATAAGTCGATTTTAAGAGCCCGTTAGGTCGACAGAACAGGGTTGGTTGTGTGGATGTAGTCATTTTTAAATCGACCTAATGTGGCTAAATTTGACCTAACCCCGTAGTGTAGACCAGGCCTAATATTCCAGAATGCTGACCTTTTCAGTATTCCACATTTTTAATGCATGTTCCTACCAATCACATCCCCTTCAGGTGCACAGTATTATCATTTTTAATGATGATACTTAGCACAATAGAAAGACACATGGATTAGATTAATTAGAACACCAGAACTTTAACTATTCAAGTGTAAGGGGTTTAAGGTAGAATAGATAGTTCAAAAACTGGTTCCACATGATCAAATTAAGATGAGTCCAAACCAAATTATTTATCTGAACCTTCAAACTGAGTTTTGGCTAGAGTGGGAATCTGGATTCCCAGCCTTGGTTTTGTGTTTTGCTTTGCCGCACCAAGCCCTTACTGATGAAGTTTAGTAAAACCAGAGCTAAATTACCCCCTTGATCAGACCTTTAGTCAGGGTCATTAAACATAAGGCTTGACTTTCTAGAACAACATTGCTAAAAACAGCTCCATCTGGTTACTTAAAGAGAGAGATTTAGGCTGATGGCTACAGTTTGAGGAGTCATTCCTGTAGGTTTCAACTGGACACAAGGTGGCACTCTCTGTACAGCAGCATCACCAGATCCTTCAGTGAAGATAATAAAACAACAAGGCAGGGAATACAACCTCAGTTCCTTTTAAGACACCCTCCCCACTCTGCACCCTTGATCTTCTTCCCCTTCTTATAATCTCTCCAGTTTGGGCACTGAATTCACTCAAAACATCTATCCATATCAGAACTTGAAGACCTTCCCAGAGCAGTAATGCCTTTGGCTGGGCCTAGAGGAGTGCTGAAGTGAATCCTAGCCCTCTTTGGCTGCTGGAAGATCACCCCAGGGCCTTTAGGTAATGTGTAACAGAGGATAAAAGATTGACACCTTCCAAATATCCACTATAGGCTTTTGATTTCTGCTGCTTTTCCCTTAGGACAACATCACTGAAAAAGTACAGCTAGCAGAGACTAGGGATTGATGGATTTATGGAGACATTGCCCTGCACAGGTCTTTCCTACATACTCAGCCCACCACCAGTAGGTCAGATTCAATTTCCCAGCAGGACAATTAGAGGTTCCCAAGTTTATTTCAGGATTACAAGAGCATGATGCAGCGTCAGGGCTTCAGAGTCACTTTGATGAGTGTCCAGTTTGCCACTGCAGATTTAGCACCCTATGCAGTACAGCCCCTCACAGTGTCCTATGTGACAACCTTTTCCCAGTTGTTTTTCTTTGTCTCACTGCTTCACTGAGGCAGGCAGAAATGGGCAAAGGACAAAGCAGTGGGAGGCATTTTATTAAGAAATACACTTCTTGACAGGACCCTCCTGAAAATGAAAGAGAGACAACACCTTGCCCTGATCATCTTCGGTCCTTAGTCCCGACTCCTGCTCCTTTCTCCTGGCAGTAGGTAGTGGTGTATGTATAGCATAGATCACTGGTAGAGGGCTGGGTCACTACAGAGCAAAGATGTTGCTTCTTAGGGTACAAAATTAGGTTGATTTTATAGAAGTCGCTTTTTAGGAATTGATTTTATACGGTGGATTGTGTACGTCCCCACTAAGCGCATTAAGTCAGCAGAGTGTGTCCTCAATACCATGGCTAGCATTGACTCAAGGAGTGGTGCACTGTGGGAAGCTATCTCACATTTCCCACAGTCTCTGCTGCCCATTGAAATTATGAGTAAAGCTCACAGTGCCTGAAGGGGCAAAAACATTGTTGCGGGGGGGAGGGGGGAGGTTGGGTACATGTTGTCACTCTCCTCTCCCTCCATGAAAGCAACTGAAGACAATCATTTTGTGCCTTTTTGTCCGGGTTACCTGTGCAGACGCCATAGCATGGCAAGCATGAAGCCCGCTCAGCTTACCGCTGCTGTTGCGAGCATTGTAAACACCCCATGCATTATACTGCAGTATGTGCAGAACCTGGCTAAGAGACGCCAGCACGAGGACAATTGTGATGAGGATATGGCCACAGACGTTCCTGAAAGCACCGGATGTGGCAATTGGGACTTCATGGCGGCAGTGGGGCAGGTTGATACAGTGGAACACCGATTATGAGCCCGGCACAAGCACAGACTGGTGGGACCACATAGTGTTGCAGGTATGGGATGATTCATAAGGCCACTTTCCTGGAATGCTGTGAGTTGCTTTCCCCAGGCCTGAAGTGCAGTAATACCAAGATGAGAGCTGTCCTGACTGTTGAGAAGTGAGTGGCGATAGCCCTGTGGAAGCTTTCAATGCCTGACTGCTACCGGTCAATCAGGACTCAATTTAGAGTGGGCAAATCTACTGTTGGGACTGCTGTGATTCAAGTAGCCAGTGCAATCACTGATGTTCTGCTATCAAGGGTAGTGACTGTGAGAAATGTGCAGGTCATAGTGGGTGGCTTTGCTGCACTGGGGTTCCCTAACTGTGGTGGGGTGATAGACGGAACCCATATCCCTACCTTGCCAACCAGTACCTAAACTGCAAGGGGTACTTCTCAATGGTTCTGCAAGCACTGGTGGATCACAAGGGATGTTTCAGTGACATCAAAGTGGGATGGCTGGGAAAGGTGCATGACACTTGCATCTTTAGAAACTCCAAGCTGTCTGAGCAGCTGCAAGAAGGGACTTACTTCCCAGACCAGAAAATTACTGTTGGGGATGTTGAAATGCCAATAGTTATCCTTGGAGACCCAGCCTACCCCTTGCTCCCATGGCTCATGAAGCCATACACAGGCAGCCTGGACAGTAGTCAGGAGCTGTTCAACTTTAGGCTGAGCAAGTGCAGAATGGTGGTAGAATGTTCCTTTGAATGTTTAAAAGCTCGCTGGTGCTGTTTGCTGACTAGGTTAGACCTCAGCACAACCAATATTCCTATTGTTATTACTGCTTTCTGTGTGCTCCATAATATCTGTGAGAGTAAGGGGGAGATGTTTATGGTGGGATGGGAGGTTGAGGCAAATCGCCTGGCTGCCAGTTTTGAACAGCCAGAGACCAGGGCGATTAGAAGAGCACAGGTTGCCGTGCTGTGCATCAGAGAGGCTTTGAAAACCAGTTTCATGACTGGCCAGGCTACGGTGTGATAGTTGTGTGTTTTTTCTCCTTGATGCAAACCTGCCCCCTTTGTTGATTTTTAACTCTCTGTGAGCCAACTACCCTCCCCCTTTGATCACAGCTGGCAAAGGAAATAAAGTCACTATTGTTTTGAAACCATGCATTCTTTCTTTATTAATTAAAAAAAAGGGAGATAACTGATAAGGTACCCCTGGTGGGGTGTGGGAGGAGGGAAGGACAAGGCCACATTGCTTATTGTAGCCACACTACAAATCAAAATTGTTTGAATGACAGCCTTCTGTTGCTTGGGCCATCCTGTGGAGTGCAGTGGCTGGGTGCCCGGAGCCTCCCCCTGTGTTCTTGGGCATCTGGGTGAGGAGTATATGGAACTTGGGGAGGAGGGCAGGCGGTTGTACAGTGGATGCAGCGGAGGTCTGTGCTCTTGTTGGCTTTCCTGAAGCTCCACCAGATGCCTGAGCATGTCCGTTTGCTCCCCCATTAGCCTCAGCATTGCATCCTGCCTCTGCTCATCGTGGTCACTTAATGCTTTCCTGGACTCTGCCACTGAATGCCTCCATGCATTGAGCTGTGCCCTATCAGTGTGGGAGGACTGCATGAGCTCGGAAAACATGTAATTGGAAGTGTGTTTTTTTCGCCTTCTCATCTGTGATAACCTCATGGACAGAGATGATAGGGGGAGCATAGAAACATTTGCACCTGCGGGGGGATAAAAAGGGAGAGTAAAATTTAAGAAGATACATTTCTGAGAACAAAAGGGAGACTCTTTCACAGTGAATCAAGCCATTCACAGCAGACAGCACATGTGCTTTAGGTACAAGGTCACATTTTGCCATTTATATTGAGCACCTGCTGGTATGGTGACACATCACACATGGCTGGGCAACAGAATTCGGTTTCTAGGCAGCCATGATAAGCCAAAGGGTACATGGAGTTGGCTTCTTCTGTCTTCATAACATGTGGGAATGGTTTCAAACTGCATTACCCTCCTTTCCCATAGCAAACGATGCCGGTTGAGTTTGCCATTTAAAAGGAGGGGCTGCAGTTCTTGGGTGGATGTGCAGCACACACTTCCCCCCACCCCTCTGCGTGGCTATTTGGGATGATCCCTTTTAGCCAAGTGCAAACAGCCCAGCATGAATGGGGTCCTTTTACTGTTCCCTTACAAAAATTCCCCTATTTCAACCAGGTGACCATGAATGATATCACTCTCCTGAGGCTGACACAGAAAGATATAGACTGAATGTTGCTTGAATGCGACCAAAACCCAGGACCATTCGCTGCCATGCTTTGTGCTGCAATGATTCCAGACTACTTGCTACTGGCTTGACGTGGTAAAGTGTCCTACCGTGGAGGACGAAATAAGACAGCCCTCCCCAGAAACCTTCCACAATGGCTTTCAGAGTACCTCCAGGAGAGCTTCATGGAGATGTCCCTGGAGGATTCTCGCTCCATCCCCAGCCACATTAACAGACTTTTTCAGTAGCTGTACTGGCCGCCAATGCATCCTAAGTCTTCAGGGGAAATCAAACATTAAACACTATTGCTTTTAAACCCTGTACTGTAGTTACAAATGTGCACTCACCAGAGGGGTCTTCTCCACCGTCAAGGTCAGGGATCCCGCCTTGGGAGGATATCGGCTCCAGGGTGATGAAAAGGTCGTAGCTGCCAGGAAGAATGGATTCACTGCTTGCCTGCTGCACATTCCCCTCTTCCTCCTCTACAAAATCCTCCTCCGTGTTGTGTGAGACTCTCCACTTACAGGTGTTCATGGACAGTGGTGGTCCCTCCCCACCCCAAGAATGTGACGCAGCTGATCGTAGAAGCGGCATATATGGGGCTCTGACCCGGAGCGACCATTTGCCTCTTTTGGTAGGCTTGCCTGAGCTCCTTGACTTTCACGCGGCACTGCTGGGTGTCCCTGTTGTAGCCTCTGTCCATCATGCCCTGTGCGATTTTGGCATATATATTAGCATTTCTTCTTTTTGATCGGAGTTCTGCCTGCACAGATTCTTCTCCCCGCTTCAGCAGTCAGATCCAGTGTCTCCTGTTCGCTCCATGCTGGAGCTTGTTTGTGATTCTGGGGGGACTGCATGGTCACCTGTGCTGCTGAGCTCACCACGCTGACCAAACAGGAAATGAAATTCAAAAGTTTAAGGGGCTTTTCCTGTGTACCTGGCTAGTGCATCGGAGTTGAAAGTGCTGACCAAAGTGGTCACATTGGAGCACTCTGGGATAGCTCCCGGAGGCCAATAACGTTGATTTGCATCTGCATGATCCCAAACTCAATCCAGCAAGGTCGGTTTTAGTGCTACTCCCCTCATCGGGGAGGAGTACAGAAGTCGATTTTAAGAGCCCTTTAGGTCGACGGAACGGGGTTGGTTGTGTAGACGCTTCATTATAAAATCAACCTAACATGGCTAAATTCGACCTAACCCTGTAGTGTAGAGCAGGGCTTAGTGTGGTGAAATACTTCAGCACTAGAGAAGGGCCTGGATCCAAGCAACCTGAACAGTGGCTGGTGACTATGAAATCTAGCGCTAAATGGAGCAGTGCTGAGTATTCCTACCTCATAGTTGCAGAAGTGGGTCCTGACACTAGAACAAGGCTTCAGTCCCACATGGCAAATACAATCCAGCATTAGCCTCTATTCTATGCTGTCGTTTGGAAGTGATTCACATTTGATTCCTGGTCTTGGCTTCCTGCTCTTGGAGCTGCAAGTGCTGTGGGAAGGAGTCTCTAGCATTACTCTGAAATTGCCCTTCTGCCCCAGGAGTCCTTTGAGTGCATTAGGGGAGTTGGAATATGCTTTTTGCCATAGTGCCATACCTCAGAAGGGGTAAATAAAATAATCAACACCACCTGGGTCACTGGCAATGCATCAATGCTCCAGTTATTTCCACTCAACTTTCCCACCACACTGTGACTTTCCCATGCGAGAGCCAACAGGTCTGGCTCATTGCAGCTTCACCCTCAGTGCTCTCCTACTTATACTTCAAAGCTAGGCCACAAGCTGCTGCTGAAAGCTGTCAGCACCCCTTCCCTGAGTCCAGGCTTGAGGCCACATACCCAGCAGGTGACAAACTGAGTGATTAGCTGCTGGCTGACAGGATCGAGGGACTGTCACATTCCCATTCAGAATATGGCTGCCTTTCCAGGAAAAGGGGCTTAGGGTGAGAAGTCTGTTTCCTTTGATGTGTATGTAGTAAAAATAACCCTCGGTCCCTATTAGCACATGTACTCCCAGGCTGGTGGCACAGAGATGGGCCCACCACCCAAAAGGCTGCCTGGGAGACAAGGGCTGCTTGCTGGAAGAAAATCCACTATAGAGACAGCCTGGGAGAGCTGTTCTCCTGGGTTTGTTGATAGGTCAGAGGTGGAAGCAGGGATTCTGAGAGGAAAAGCTATAGCTGACCCTCACACTTGAATGGTTCCAGCCAGTCTGGAGGATGAGGTAGCAAAACGTTCACTCAAAATCTGAAGAAAATGGGCCTGAGGTACATGAATCACTGCCTCTCCGAGGCAATTGAGATGGTCTGCTCTGTCCTTGCTTTATCGGTCCGGTCAGGCACAGAGCATTGTTGGTTCATGGATGACAGCTACACAAGTCCCTTTCCTGAGTGATGACTGTCACTGGTGTCTTTCTGGTGTCCCTTCACATACAGCCTTTCAATATGACCAATAGCCATCCCTGTTCTGATTTCAGAAGGGTAGCCCCACGGGGAATGTCTACACAGGAGCCCGCATGTGTAATTTCCAGGTGGAGTAGCCATACCCACCCCTGCTCTAATCGAGCCGGCACGCTAAAAGTTGAAGCGCAGCCATGGCAGCATGAACAGTGGGAGGAGCTAATCACCCAAGCTTATACCTGGGGTCTCTGATGGGATAATCCTTGGGGCAGCTAGTCCGTCCTGCTATTCATGTCAGTGTGGTTACACTGCGCACTAGCTCCATGGGTGGGTACGTCTACATCTTTCAGCTCCAGTGTAGACATACACAGAGGAAAAATCCATCTATATACAAATACTAGGGCTACATGCTGAAGGAAGTTGTGGCCTTTTCTCATGGGAGAAGCCAGGCCTCTATATATTTGCATCCTTTCTCACTGAGCGGTCCATAAGCTGAGGAGTGCTGCAGAGGTTGACTGAGTTACTCCTGTAAGTAGTTCCCTGGCACGCCAGGTCATGGCACATCTTAGCACTATCAATGTTTTCAGCATTTTCTGGTTCTTTTGCACCCAAACAGTACAATTCTCATTAAAAAAAAAAAGCTCCTAAAATGTCATGGGCCAGATCCTCAGCTAGTGTAACTCAGCATTGCTCCACTGACTTCAACAGAGTGAGGATGATTTACACCAGTTGAGGATATGCCCTGTATTTGAGGGGGTTTTGTTTATTTCTAGGCGGTCTCCAGCAAACAGGGGCTATAACTGCCATTATATGATAGATGAAACATGAATGAAATAGCTCTGACACCCCCAGAAAGATGTGATAGCAGAGAAAAACAGCCAGACCTAGCATCCCTAGAACTAGAGCTAGCTAGACAATGACAGTAATGGCTGTGGGTAGTATTCTATCTGCCTCTGGACTGTCCAGCTGTGCCAGTTTAAAGTCATGGGGCCCGACTCACTGTGTGCATACAGCCACAGCGGCCTAGACTGAACACGTGAACATATTGCTCCACTCTAATGAGAGAGTAAAAGAGGGATCTCTCTCTTGCTGAACCTACAGGAACTATGCTACATGGTTTACTCTAATGAGTTGGGCATAATCCTGGTTGCCTGGAGCTCCTGAGTTCTAATCTCAACTCTGACAATTGCTTCTTCTGTGGCCTTGAGCAACTCATTTCACCTTGCTGCCTTGGTTTCCCCAGCTGTAAATATGGTGATACTCTCCTCAAGGGTTAATTAGTTAATGTCTGTAAAGGACTTTGAAGATGAAAAGCCCTCTATAAGTGCTGTGTCATTAAATTTATCTCTGCTGGAAGATATCATAGCTGGGTCAGTTACTGCAGACAACATACTTACTAAATCTTCAGTGTGGAAGTCATTCTCCCAGACAAAAATGTAGGTTATAATAATATTTTGATTCAGCCTGAAAATTTGGCTCCAGCAAGCCTTTCCTTTATCCTAATCTCGATTTGTCAGCTGCCATGCAATTCCGTCCCCCCCACCCCACCCACTATTTTTGCATCAATAAGAGCTAATACTATCTCTAACATGTGAATTGCATGCCATGCTGGCTGAATCAAGGCACTGGATGGCATGGTAGCCTACTGCCTAATGCAGCCTTATCAGGGACTGACAGAGGAGAATTGGTCTCACAATAATTAAGTTAGAAATAATATTTTGGTCCCTTCAACTGTCAGTTCCTATCTGCTGTCTCAAAATGCCTGAGATTAGAAGTGGCCGTTTTGGAGTATCAGCCCAGTGGTAGCAGGGAGGCCAGTACATGTTGGTGTCTTTACCACATAGTCACTTACAAAAAATTACAAATTTGCTAATGGGCTGGATCCAACTCCCACTGAAGCCAAAGGAAAGACTGCCACTAACTTCCATGAGCGTTGGATTTGGCCCCATGTGAGCATCTGCGGCTAGACCGCTGTGAAGAAACTCTCCCCGTGCAGTGACATTGACTGTTACCCCATCCCCCAACACACGTGATTTGCTGGATTCACCTTGTGGTGTGTTTTCCACTTCCCATCAGACCCGAAAGCAGTTTCTGACAATTGCATTTGGTTCCCCCTGGTGATGAAAGCTGTTTTGGCTGAGGGAGGGGTGGGAATATCGCTAAATCATAGTCCTGCCATGAGTGGGGGGAATGGATTAGGGGCCCTCTCGAGGTCCCTTCTAGTTCTATGATTCTATAACTGCTAAGGGCTCAGTTTAAATAAATAAATTAATAAACAATGCTCCCATGACATCAATGTGAATTTGGAGGCAAATAACCAGCATTTGTGCGATTCATGGAAATCTGCATCTAATTCACTGACAATCTTCATAACTACAAGCAAAAGTAACCCCCGAAAGGGCAGAAAAAGAAAAACTGAGGAGGAAAGCAGGGAACATGCTGAAGGCACTCAGAGCTCGCTGCACCTGTGGTGGTTAGAATGATGATGTGGAGGCCACTCCCCTTTTCATACCCTCAGATCTCTCCATGCGGGGAGTGTGAGGCCAGTGGGACATTGCTCAACAGATGCTTCTGGTGCAGGTGCCTTTAGCCCACAAATGGAGCTCTGCAGAGGGCAGCTGAAAACGAACTTGTGGTTTTTGCATAGGGTCTTGCTATTTAGTATTATGCTCAGCCAGGATCCTGACTCACCTAGGACGTAGGGTGAAGTGATGGAGGCTATTGCCAAAGAGGGCAAATGAGGGGGGAACACCAGTCTCCATTTTCTGGCCTGTGGTCCCAGGGAACTCTGAATTGTCTCATGAATGAATTTGCTTCAGTTTGATCAGAAGCCTTTGGTGCCCATGCTCCCTGAACAACTTTGGTGCTGAGATTTTAAACACTATTGTAAAATTGCTCTTTGATGCTGGAAAGGCTCAAGTACAAAAGACGCTAGGGCACTGGCCGTGCTCGGGGCTGTATGTTTACACTGCAAAATAAAATAAAGACTCGATGGCAGCGAGTCTCAGAGTCTGGGTCAACTGGGCTCAGGGGGCTTGCGCATTCGGGCTAAAAAATAGCAGGGTGGCTGTTCCCACTCCAGCTGGTGCCTGGGCTCTGAGCTTGCTCCCCTGTCACCGGGTTTCAGAGCCCAGGCTCCAGCCCGAGCGAGAACATTTACACTACTATTTTCAGCCCTGGTAGCACACAGCCTGTAAGCCCGTCAAGTGATGCAGGCTCTGAGACTCACGGCTGCAGGATTTTTCTTCTTCTTCAGTGTAGACCTACCCTTGGACTGAGGGAATGCAAGCACGAGATGTCATTAGCAGTTACAGAGAGCCCCGTGCCCCCATCTCTGGCACATTAAAGCATTGATAGCTGATGGAAAGAAGGTAGAGTTGCCAAGTTTCTAATAGCAGAAAACCGAACACTCTTGCCCTGCCTCTTCTCCAAGGCCCCGCCCCTGCCCTGCCCCTTCCCTGAGGCTCCACCCCTCACTCACTCCATCCCCCCCTCCCTCCATCACTCGCTCTCCCCCACCCTTGCTCATTTGCTCATTTTCAGTGCAAGGCCCAGGCAGGCACCAGGAGCTGACTTGAAGCTGCAACAGTTTGACTGTGGGAGATGGAATGTGTGATTCAAATACCCTTCACCTCACCAGGGAGATTTTAAACACCGTTGTAAAATTAATTCCCCCCCAAAAGAGCCTCACTCACTCGCAATGAGTGAGACTAAAGAGGCTATTGTAGGAGCTTGATTTTTTTTCTTGCCTTCACCCAGCTGTCCTGGTAGGAGATCCAGTAGTGCTGCAGTCACTGACTGACTTCTTCTGCACCTGACAATGAACAGCGGGGGAAAAGTGATGCTGTTCCATGCTTAATGATTAGTTTAATTGTTTAAAGGTATGCTTTGATAGATAGTATATGCAATGTGGACAAATTGATGTTATGGGAGTCTTAATGTTAACATTTCCTGACACTTATGTTTAAATATATAAGCTTAATATTGCAGTGATGTTATTTTATGAATTCTTTAGCGCTCTTCTATTTTAAGAAGTTGAGGTTGCATAAAATGTAAGTCATGCTGCAGAAACTGACCCGTCCCTATTTTACCATCTGGCTAACCAATAGATTGTCTAGTGTTCTTCCCCCCACCCCCACCTGTACTGTGTCCTAGATTTATCCCAAAGCAGGTTGAGAGGAAATATGGAATGTCACACACAGCATGACCACCTGTCCTTCATTCGGTGCCCAATGCTCCACATTACACATCAAATCAATAAATATTGTCTTGTATACACCAATAATCATGCAAAGGCTTGAGCACTGTAATATAATGTGTTATTTGTATATGAGTGTGCGTCACAAATAAAACATTGGGGAGGTGCCCTTAAAAATAAACTTTCTCCTATAATTTCCAAGTTGTCCTTTATTTGACACATAAAGGGTCTGTCTATGGGCATGAGGGCGATTACCATAGCCAGGGACTAGCTCAGCGGTTTCAGGAACATCAGGCCTAGTGACGCTCTGCCTTCCCTATTGCCAGGCCCCTTTTGTGCACCATCAGACCACATGAGCCACTTACTTTCTGCATCTTTCTGCCCAGCCTCACAGCACCACCCCTGGATGCACTGACAGAGACACGCCCCAAACCACACGAACCTACATGCACCTCCTGCAGTGGGGGACTGGCCTGCACAGCCACCTAGGCTAGCAGCTGCTGTGTCCCTCTTGCTGGGAGGGAGTGTGTGTCCCTCTCATTTTTCCCACACGTGCAGAATGAATTTTGTTACGTGACACATCACCTTCGTTTGGTGCACGTAACGCAATTCATGTGGTGGGGGTGGGGCCGAGGGTTTCGGCGTGTGGGAGGGGGCTCAGGGCTGGGGCAGAGGGTTGGGGTGCAGGGGAGTGAGGACTCTGGCAGGGGGTGTAGCTGAAGATGAGGGGCTCAGGGCTGGGGCATAGGGGTGAGGTGCGGGGGAGGGGAATGAGGGCTCTGGCTGGGGGTGGAGGCTCTGGGGTGGGGCCAGGGATGAGGGGTGTCAAGGTTCCTTCCCCACTCTGAACTTTAGGGTACAGATGTGGGGACCTGCGTGGACACTTCTAAGCTTAATTACAAGCTTAGATCCGGTAACACTGCCACCAGCCAGAATTCCAGTGTCTGGCACACTCCCTGTTCCCCCAAAACTTTCCCCTCCCTGTAGAGCCTTGAGGCTTTTCCACCAAGTCCCTGGTGATACCGAGCCAACCCCTTGGATCTTAACACAAGGAGAAATTAACCATTCCCCCCTGCTTTCCCCCACCAACTCCTGGTGAGTCCAGACCCAATGCCCTGGGATTTTAAAACAAGAAAGAAAAAAAAATCAATCAGGTTCTTAAAAAGAAAACTTTTAATTAAAGAAAGGAAGGTAAAAATCATCTCTGTAAAATCAGGATGGAAAATACTTTACAGGGTACTTAGATTTATATAGCCCAGAGAAAACCCCTCTAGCCTTAGGTTCAAAGTTACAGCAAACAGAGGTAAAATCCTCTCAGCAAAAAGGAACATTTACAGGTTGAGAAAACAAACATAAGACTAACACGCCTTGCCTGTGCTACTTACAAGTTTGAAACATGAGAGACTGATTCAGAGAGATTTGGCGAGCCTGGATTGACATCTGGTCCCTCTTTGTCCCAAGAGCGAACAACTCCCAAACAAAGAGCACAAACAAAAGACTTCCCTCCACCAAGATTTGAAAGTATCGTGTCCCCTTATTGATCCTCTGGTCAGGTGTCAGCCAGGTTTACTGAGCTTCTTAACCCTTTACAGGTAAAAGAGACATTAACCCTTAACTATCTATTTATGACAAGGGGTTTGGAGTGCAGGCTGCCCCAGGATTACAGCAGGAGAGAGGACTCTCTCCTCCCACAGCAGCACCTGGTCTGGGGTGGGGACAGGTGCCTCTCCCCCAGCCATGGCAGATTTGGGGCTGGGCTGAGGCTGCGCAGCTTAGAAGGAACTAATAGTGTCTACACAGCAAGTAAAGTTGGCTGCCCCCTGTCCGGGGCTCGCTGTGGGGCTGTGTCTGGGCTAGCTGAACCCCAAGCTCTGAGACCCCCCCCCAAGGGGTGGGGGGACTCAGAAAGCCCAAATGTCTGCACAGAAATGTTACAGCCCCAGTCTGCTGAGCCAGGCCAGCAGGGCATTTAACTGAAGTGTAGACATACCCCAGAGAGCTGAGGGGGCTGAAGTGGAGGCTCCTGGGTAGGGACTACAGGGGAGGGAGCCACAAATTCGGAGCATCTCTTCCTGAACCCCCCCCAAGCAACTGCTGGCCGCTTGTGTGGAGCAGGGCCACCTACCTGGGGCGGCTGCAAGGAAGAACAGGAGGGTGGTTGGGGCTGGGGGTGTGGGAGAGGGTCAGAGGGCAGAAAGGGGTTCTGGGCTGGGGGTTGAGGTGCGGGAGGGAGCGTGTAGGCTCTGCGGTAGGGCCAGGGAAAAGGGTTGGGGTGTAGGAGGGGGCTCCAGGAGGGGAGGTGGGGCTGAGAGTTTCGGCATGTGGGTGGGGGCGCTGGGCTGGGGAAGGGGGCTGGGGGTGTGGGCGGGGGTGAGGGATCTGGGGTGGGGGGGGGGGTTAGGGCTTCAGGCTGCAGGGGCTGGAGATGAGGGGTTTGGGGTTCAGGAGGGGGCTCTGGGCTGGGGCCCAAGGAGTTCGGCATGTGGGCGTGTGCAGGGCTGGGGCAGGGGTGTGTGGGATCTGGATGGCTCTGGCTGATGCAGTTCATGGGGGCTCCAGGAAGCGCTGACCTCAGGAGGCCCCTTAAATAGCAGCCGCACCAGCACTGCCCGGCATTTCCTGGGGCCAGAGAAAGCAGCAGCATGTCTGGCTCCTAGGCAGAGGAGTGCCAGCTCCACAATGCGCATTGGCCATGTTGCCCCAGATTCATGCCCACCATGGCTTCTTGGGCAATGGGCACTGTGGCGCCTGCTTAGGATGGTGCCTGCAGGTGGGGTCAGTGCACGGGGGTCCCTTTCTGACCGGACACCTGGCAACCCTAAAAGAAGTGCAAGTGTTGCAGGCACGGCCATTATATCTCTTGGTCTGCTGTGGCCTGTAAAAGTAGGAGCGTTGCAACGTGACCACAAACGCGTGCTGCTGACTAGTGGCGGAAGGGTGGTTGGGGGGGGCTGATGATATCACCCTGTTTGTGTTAACCGAGGACAGAGTTAGTACAAATATGAGTCATCGCTGTGGGGCAGTGTGTTCCCGCCTTTCTAGTGTGTCTCTCAGAAGCTTTGTGTTGCCCATAAACCGTTTTTCCCTCAGCAAGAGGAAAATCCACTAAAACTCTAACACAGGATAAACTGGGGGTTGTGTGATCTACCCTAAAAGGGCGCTTTGGTGACACTTGACCTCTGAGCGGCCTCTGACCTTGTTGAACCTTGTGAAACTGGCAGAGGCTAATGTGTGGAGGGACTGGGGGGGGGAGGGGGGGGCGGAATGGGCTGCCTTAACTTTCTGGCTAAGCAGCAAATACAGAATTGTTTATGTAGGCTGGCAAAGGAAAAGGCTGTAGGCCCTCAGGGGTGTTTACACTAAAAGAGTTTGTTTCTTGGACGGCAGCTCAGTGAGGAGAAACGAGGGGGCCTCAAAATAGCGAGCAGGTCATGCTTTCCAAAGTCAAAGTTATAAAGGGATCAGGCTTAGGAAAGAGGTGGCATCACACCCCACAGCCATGCTGGTTCGTCCGTGGCTCAGGAGAATAAAGGCTACGTGGCCCCATGCCACACACTCCCACTCCTCCCCCCCCCCAACATGTCCTGGCCATAGTTCAGGGGCAGTTGGGTCCCCAGACCACAAACAACGATGCGCTCCACTACTCTGAAGGAGAATATATGAAAAACTTTAGGTTTAAGACACCAGAGATAAGGAGGCAAATTCTCTCCCACGGTTAGTCCCCGCCCATTGTGCTGAATGCCTCTCTCACTGCAACCACAGGTATCCACTAATGTGAAAAGCAGACACACACATGGCCTTGTTATTGTAGGGTTGCTTATGGATGCTGGGACTGCACATGCAGGGTTGTCATTATACAGTTCTTACAGGAGCGGGGCAGCATAGAGAGTTGTTCACAACGTAGGCCTGCTTGTGCTGGTCTCTGGTAGCACACTGGGTCGCTGCATCGTGGCTTGTTATTATAGGTTTGCTTCACAGGACTGAGCTATTGAAAGTTTTTCTCCTATTCCCCTGCCCCCCCAGTCTTTGTTTGGAAAAATATACAGGGAGAACCACCCAGACCTGACATTCCTAGGTCAAGAGAGCAAAGGACCTAGTTGGAGCCTCCTGAGCTTGACACTAGCTCTTTAAACTTGCTGAAATGTCAGCAGAATTATTCTTAGTGTCTTTATGTGACAGAGACTTGAAAGCTTTTGCTCTGCCTTTGGCCAAGGCTCTGGATTGAGAGGTTCTGCCAAAACTCCTTGTTTGGACTGCGAACAGCTCAGCCACTAGACCCGTTTACTATTCATTAAACTGTTTGGAGTACAGATTAACTTCTGGCCCGCCAAGTACAGATTAACTCCGGTCTCAATTTTTATGACTTTTTCACCTGCCATGAAAGGGGAACTTAGGACACTTCGACAAGGGCTGACTCATTTCACTGTAGCCTCTGCAGGTTTCTCAATAGCCACCACAGAAATGCAGTTCATCTTATAGCAATACTTTTATTGCATTGCAATAATACATGTGTTCTGCTAAACTTTTTTCAGCAAGCTAGTGATTCCCTACACCTCCCAGGGTACGTGCCAAGAGAAACTGTTTTCCTCAATCGTCAGCAGTGGAAATGAACCGCTGCTGCCAAAATTGTGCCGTTCTACACAAATATCAATAGCTCTTGGGCTTAAAGTGCAGCCTTCACAAAGAATAACAAACAGATTGTCTATGCTGATTAAAGTCAAGTGCTAAAGTCAGACAAGCTGAATAGTTCTGATTGCTTTCATAAGTCAGCGAAAAGTAATTTGTGAGGGAGGTCATGACAGCTTCACAGCCATCGAAGTGGCCAAATTCTTCCCTGGTGCAACAGCCTCGTTGTCAGGGATTAATCTGGCCCAACTGTGACAGTTACAAAATAAAATGGAAGCATACTGGATGGCTCAGACGACTGGGCTACAGAGCTCACGTACTGTTTAGTGGCCTGACGGAAATCTACGCTAGAGCCGAAGTGACCTAAAGTTGCAGTCGTCTCACAGAGATTCAGTGAGTGCTTTGAAATGAAATGATTGGTCTTAGTCCAGAGCCCAGTGACCAAACAGCCACAGCACACACACACAACTGGCACCTTTCTCAATGGAGAGGCCAAGGGCTGGAAGGACGGAGGGTCAGTGACCTTGGGCAAGTCACTTACTCTTTATTGTCCATCTGTAAAGGGAGCTTATTGAGTCGCCCTATGTGCCAGGTATAGGGTGAGGATAAATGCATTAACATTGGGAAGGGGCTCAGCTTGTATGGCTGTCTGTCATATCCAACGATGACATCACAGCATTTTGCCTCTCCTCTTGTGGCTAGATAGTCAGAGCTGCGAGGAGCCAGGGCACAAACAGATGTCACATAGACAAGTGTAGGCTCCTACTGAAGAGTTGGCACCATGCTTGGCCCTTTTTCTAGTCTGTCCATTCCTCGGGTTGGAATTCAGGTATTATAGTGCTAAAGGCTACAGAAGTAACTAGGTAGCTAGAATGGGCATGGGGATGCAACATTACTCCTGGAGGAGGGGCCTTCCAGCTCACTGGGCTGGGCTCAGTGTTTGTGTGTCTGTGAAGTTTGTATTGCTGCTGCCCAGACCATATATGGACTCTGGAGCAGGAGAAAACATCAATCCCAGGGCTGTCAATCCAGCGCCTCTTCCCAGCACTAACTACTGTAAAACTAAAGACAAGGAAACACTAGACGGGCGCCAGGCATTAAATGACAAACAAAGCTGTGTTTCTTTTATTGAAATAATTACAACCATAGCTTGGGAAAAGAAGGTGAACATCTCTTCAGTGAACATGTGTGAGGGAAACGATAGTGGGCGTTTTGTAGTACAATTATATACATCTTTCATCAGGCAAAGGCCATCCAGGTGAACCAGGAATAAGAACAGGAGTACTTGTGGCACCTTAGAGACTAACAAATTTATTTCAGCATAAGCTTTCGTGGGCTAGATAAATTTGTTAGTTTCTAAGGTGCCACAAGTACTCCTGTTCTTTTTGCGGATACAGACTAACACGGCTGCTACTCTGAAACCAGGAATAAGAGGATGCACAGATTGTGTCAAAAGCTACATGTACCCAACTGAGCTCAGTACACCTTGGAAAATGGGCTATTGTGCTCACCTTCTCCTCTGATGACATGTAATTTACCAGGAACAGCCAAAGAGCATGGGACAAGCTTCTTCCCTAGTGATTTCCAGGGGCATTGATCAGAGCGGTGATGGTGATTTGTACTGATTAGACATTACCTCCCTCTGCATTAGGATCCAACCCTGTGAGGTGTTGAGCAGCTCCAGCAGTGGGAAAGGGAAGTGCTCAGTCGCTTGTAGGAACCACTTAGCACTGTGAAGGATCAGGCCCTAAAGCAGTGAACAGAGATGCACAAATTCCTTGGGCTCTGCTTTTCTCTTCTCTGCCCTCCCTACTTTTACTTTAACATGATGGGTGTGGCAGTGTGGGGACCAGCTTTGGAAACTCCTGCAAAACATTCAAACCAAACATCCAAAAAACTTCAACCTCTGTGACTTTTCCCATCTATAGAAACTTGCGAGTCTTAACCTCCATCAAACTAAGGCTTCAGCCTCTTTGGAAGTGAGATGCAGCATCCTTAACTTCCAAACAAGTTTGAATGGGTCTGACCTAGCTGAGGATTTCAGGACAGGCTCATTGAATGCAGTGGTTCAGATGCTCTGAGGCTATGTTTTCACGTTTCCTGTCCTGATGAATCACTGGCAGCTTCATTATTAAATCCTCTCTAAAATTCACATCATTTGTACTTATCCCCAGATCCAGGCCTGCTGCAGTCAGTCGACACATTGGTGCATACACTTCACTGAGTGGGAATTAATCACTACTCGGGGGAAGCTGAAACTGTCTAGCAGCTGCTGTTTTTTCAGCCATATGTAGTCCAGTACTTGGACTGCATGGCAGCTTTCTGGCCAGAGAGGATCTTACTTCAGTATCTACTCGGCAACACTTCTCAACTACTTCCACAACTCCTTGGACATCATGCCAAAACCAAACCACACTCAACTCCTCCTAAGAATGGTTAAGGATTTAATTAGGATCCCCACATTCACTGCCTCTATACCTGAGAAGGGAGTTCTTGAAATTTCACCATCAGTTAAAGTCCCCAGGAAATAATTATTTTGTCCAGGACACTTATATAGGACCAGCCACTCGCTGAGAAGAACCAAGGAGCAGACCCCCAGCTAGTGTAAATTGTCATAAAGTAGAACCTCAGAATTATGAACATCAGAGTTACAAACTGACCAGTCAACCACATTTGGAACCAAAAGTATGCAATCAGGCAGCAGCAAAAAAAAAAAAGGCAAATACAGTACAGTACTGCACTGTATTAAATATAAACTACTAAAAAAATAAAGGAAAAGTTTAAAAAGATTTGAGAAGGTCAGGAAACGGTTTCTGTGTTTGTTTCATTTAAATTAAGAGGGTTAAAAGCAGCATTTTTCTTCTGCATAGTAAAGTTTCAAAGCTGTATTAAGTCAATGTTCAGTTGCAAGTTTTTGAAAGAACAACCATAACGTTTTGTTCAGAGTTACAAACATTTCAGAGTTACGAACAACCTCCATTCCCCAGATGTTCGTAACTCTGAGGTTCTACTGTAGTTCCATTGAAGACAGTGGAGCCACAACCATTTACACAAGCTGAGGATCTGAACCAAATACTTGCTGGGCGAAGCCAGAAGAAGAGAAAGTGGATGCACGATAACAGATTAACATTGCAATTTTCAAGGTGCCTAATCCTTTAACTCAATGGGAATTGGGCAACTGATTCCCTTAGGTGCCTTGGAAATCCCAGCCTCAGTCAACAAAGAAAACCCTTCAATTTTAAGCCAAACTATGGGGGGGACAAGGAGGTTAGAGAAAGAAGAACTAGCTGTGCATTTTGAGTTGGGGTGAAGCATCATACTTTGAATTTCAATAAACATTGGTGACAAAAAATTAACAACATTGTGGAGTTTTGTACAAACTTAAAAAATTTGCAGAGTGACTCAAAGCTTTGCTCCACTGTCAAGGATCCACCATGATTTTTTTTTATGAAATGTAAGATAAGTTCGCTGTTCAAGCCCTCCACTCACCCACACACACCTATGACTTGAGGCAAAATCAGGGGAGCTTGAAATTCAGATGAAGGTCTCTGTACAATTCAATTAATTTAAAACTCTAGGGGAGGATTCAGCCCACTGGGCACTGGTCAGTTAAGTACCTTTTGTAGAAAAAAGGTAGCAAAGAATAAAAAAAACCCCAAAACCCAAACATTAATTACACATTAGCATCACTTCACACTTATTGACCCACACAGTCTGTAAGATTCTTCACACCTTGATTGTATTTTACAGAACGTTTTCCCAGCACGCTTTATAAAAAACAGTCACAGGTCCCACTCTCTCCTCTCCTAGACAAATGTCTCTTCTGCAAATGCCACTGTCTTGCACTCCTCTGGAGATGCATCCGCGTGTGGTTGGCTTTTGAGCCACTCCACCCTGCCCCGGATGAGTTCGCTCTCCACAGCTTCTGCATCTGCTGCATGGCAGTTCTTAGCCTCATCGTGCTTGAAGTATTCCCTGACGGTGTTGCGGATGGAGGCCGGGAGGATGATGCGGATGGTGTGGCTGAAGGCGTTGATGCTCTTCCTGTGGCTTTTGGCAGATGCCACTTGCTGAACATCGTCCATCAGCCCCTCTGCAGGGGGAATGCTTTGGGGAGTCTCTTTGCACTCCACCTGCAGCCGCTGGCTCGTTGCTTCGTGATGGTATCTCCTGGAGACAGACTGCAGCACCAAAGGGGTGTTCTGCCCATAAAACACTGTCTGGGGTATATGGACTCTTACTGTTTGTTGGCTCTTGGACATGTTTTGGTCACTGCTGCTGTTCGATTTGGTGCTATGGACGCTCACTGAGAAACTCTCATCCTCCTGTTCCATTGGAGACCCCTGTGGGCTTCCTTTATTTGGGGCCATGTAAAAGGTTATCTTGGTGCGCTTCAGGCTTTCCTGCCTGGGAGGGGAAACCTCTGGGCCTTTTATCTCAATGTGCTTAACTGATTTCTCCCTGGGCCCTTGCTGGCCAGTCGCTGATGAGCTCTCATTGGTTGGGATATGAGTGGGGGGGTCTCTTTTACATTCAGACTCCTTGAAATAACATTGTTTTTTGAGAGCTTGTCCAGAGCCCCTGGCACATCTCACTTGTCTTTCCTCTTCCTCCCAGTCACTCTCATTTAACAGGCTTCCCATGGCTGCCCCATTGATGGGCACAAAGCCCTTCACTTCCCCAATGGTATGACTGCTCCCCGTGTCTCTCTGCTCAGACTTGCTCCATGAGTCCAAGTCACAAGGGTTCAAGGGCAAAGGAGATGTCAAGGGCTTTTTCCATTCTTTCAGGGACCTCTGTGCTGTCTTTGGAGACAAGGCATGGAGTCGGGTGGAAGTGCCAAACATGAAAGGCAGGGAGGAGACATCTGTGGGGCTGAAGGCTGAGGACTCAGAGCAGTAGGAGAAAGCGCTGTCTAAGGAGCTTAGTGAGGAGGCTGAAGGGGAAGTGGTGGTCGAGGAAAGGCTGGAGAAGCTGGACCTGTTGGACAGGCTGGTTTTCTGAAGGCTGAGCTTCTTCACCCTAGAGCTGGTCTGAGGTGATTGCCAGAAATTCTGCCTGGTCTTATTCAGCCCAGGGCTCAGGCCTTCATCAATCAGCTTCTGGCTCTCCAGCTGCAGCTGCTTGAGCCTCTGGATGTAATCATTGTGACTATGCATGATGGTGGCATCACAGCTGGACTGGCGGGCCACCGGCTCATGGCACTGGGCCAGGACCTGAGAGCTGAGGCAGACACTGGGCTCAGAAGAGCACCGATCCCTCGCAGGACTCAGTGAACGTATCGAGTCAATGGAGCAGAAGGAGCCCTCTTCCTCGAGGAGGTCGTAGCTGTCTGCGCTGGCATTCTTCCTGGTTTTGCTTTGGTAGCAGGCGGTGATCTCACTAAACAGATCCCAATCTTCCTGCTCCTCTTCAAGTAACAAACCACTGGACGGGTCAAACATGGAGACGGCTTCAGGCACGCGATGATGCTTTGGTCTTTCCTGGTCACAGGCAGCAAACTCCATCTCATCAGAGGAATCAGTGTGCTGAGCCATGCCAATACCTGGGGAAGACATGCAGAGAGAATGCAAATTAACTCTTTGCAATTCTACAGAAATGCACATAATTATCTATGGTCCTATCTACCTGCCAAAGTGCCTATTAACTAGGTACCAAAGACTATGTCTGCACCTAGAGCTGGAGGCGATACCCAGCTTGAGGAGACAAACCCATGCTAGCTCTGATTGAGCGAGTGCGCTAAAAATAGAGGGTAGCTGTGGTGGTGCGAGTGGCAGGAAAGGCCAGCTGTCCTGAGTGTGTGTCCAGCATCGCAGATTCTCACCCCCCAGCTCAAACTGCAGCCATACTCTACTGCATTTACTACTACAACTGAAACAACCGAGTACCTGCCCTTTGCAGATCTTCAAGTGCTTTATGAATGTTAATTAATTAATTAATTAATTAATTCTCACAAGACTTCTGCGAGGCAGAAAGAGAATTATCCACCGTGTTTTACAGTTGGGGAAACTGAGGCCTGGAGTGGGGAAATGATTTTCTCAAGGCTACCCAGGCAAGTCTGTGGCAGAAGTGGAAATGGAACTCCAGAATCCTGGCTCACAAGACTCAGGCTCTCATCATTAGACCACAGTCTGTGTATATTCAGTAGAGGCACATGGATCCCTTTAAATTCTGACCTACTAAGTCTAATTTTAGAAAATCGGTTTAAACTGTTTCACTTTAAAAAAAAATAAAAAAGGCTGTTGGGAAATGGTGCTTGCTCCATGAATTCTGAGGCAAATTGTCTGTCTGTCAAACCTGGAGGAGCTGGAAACAGCAGCAGGGTAATGGAGAAGGGGGAAGCCAGCCAAATAGGGATGCATATCCGAGGTGCTGTGCCTGCATCCTCCAATGCCCTCGTCAAAACATAGGTAGGAAGTAAGGGGAAAGGACTGGCTGAGAACGAGTCCCCTCTTTTAGTTTCCGCTGGACAAAGAGTGTGGGAATTGTAGTCTTCTTTGTAAGAGGCATTTGACAGTGGTTGTGAGTGACCAGACATCTCTGGGGAAGTGCCACAGCCTTACCCAGGAAATCCTCAGAGCTTTTTGACTTTTCTTTGTCTGGTCTTTGAAACAGCGAAGTGATGTCACCTCCAAAAATTTCTGCTGAGTTTTCAATCAGGAACTGCACTAACATGGCCACCTGCCAAAGGAGAGGAAACACTAGGGTCAGTTTGGGGAAAATATATCCACCTCTATTATCCTCCAAGACAAATTAGCCCAGGGAGAAAATATGATGATGCCTTTCTCTGCACAAACGCAACACTTAATCCAGAAGCTTCTTTTTGGCTCAGAAAGCTAGGAAGCATCTCTTCTAGCTTGGATGCTTGTGTATTAGTCATAGCTGGAGGCAAGAAGCTGGACTAAAGAAGTGTGAGCTGATACAGCAAATCCTGTGGTCCTAATTATTATTGTCATCATCTCACAGGCAATATGTGTCCTGATGTTAGATTTGTTCCTCTCTGCAGGATAGTGCCACCATTATTAGATATTTCAGATGGGGACACAGTTCGTGATGCTAAGTGCCCTCCTAGCCACTCCCAGCACAAGATGTCCAGCAGGGAAGGCCATTTGTTAGAGCAGATCATGACTTCTTTTGGTGCCTCCATCCCTGAAGAACCTCGGTGGCCAAGTCACCCCACAACAATCTGCACAGGGTGGTGGAGGTAAAGGGGGTAAATTACTACTTACCTAAAGTAGTTTTACCCTATAGTTCCTTTGTAGGCCATAGAGGAATATGTCATAGGAGATGGGAAGAAAATCATGGGCAGAATCCCACCAAGAGTATTTACCTTTTTAGTAGACCTGCTTTCCTCTTCAGGCCCAGTGGGGCTAGGAAGCCATAGCATGTTGGGAGCTATGCAAAGAGCCAGGTTAAATGCATTCATCTGATTCTCCCCTGAATTCTGCTCAATCTGATGCAGGACTCCGAACAGGTGTCTGAGTAAAATGAGGTTGGCTTCTGGGAGCTGCTTCACCAAACTGTCCAGGGAAAAGAAACAAAGCAAAACAAGGAGCTTGTAAAACCTGGCCCCCAAAATGACAATTGACTTTCAAAAACCCTGCCTATACTACAGGTACAATGGCATTTTTGTAACCTGTTTGTGACACTCTCAGCTGACCCCTCTACAACAAATAGGATTGAGTTACATTCGCCACACAGTTATGTCGCTATCATGTTTGTGCATTCACACCTACCATGCTGTCTAATGCATTCTGGGAAAATTTGGACTTTAGTCCATAGTGCCTCAGCAGATGCTGGAGGACACACATACAGACCAATGTCAGCAGTACGGACAGTGATGCATTTTGCTAGGACTTATGGTACAGAGATCTGAGGGGAAGGAGGACCAGCCAAACTTCCCGTTTAAACCCCCTCCCCTGTGCTCAGTCAGGTATAGGAAGAGGTTGACATATAGGTTATGCCCATGTGATGCTAATGCACAAGTCCTGCTCAGTGTGCCAGTCTGAGGCAGGTAAATAAACTCATCAGGTCCCTGATACTATGTCTGGCAGGCTACTCCTTCCTGACTATCACACTGATGTGGCTATCGTTTTAACTTTGTGCATGCAAGAAAGAACCACCATAGTTAAGCATCTAATTCCATTTATACCCAATGGTACCACTGAAATCACTGTCCTTTCTTTGCTTGAATTCTAGTAATTATGACTGGTCATCAGAAAAGATTTTTTTTTTTTTTGGTAGGGGGCAGGGTGGAGGTTTGGTAAAGAAAAAAAAATCTCATGAACAATTTTGTCAAAAATGTCAACATCTTTCACTAAAAATTGTTTTGATGAAAATGTTCTGACCAACTCTGCAAGCAACTGGCATTCATAGGCATCAGCAGCCAGTGGATCAAGAGCAGTGAGCTGGCCTAGAGCAATATGAGGAGTCTCTTAGAACATGGTAACTATGCTGTGTGGGTGGAAATGATACATGCCTCCTCAAGAGAGACACAGTGGGACATTTACATACCTTTTGATGGCTTCAATCTTATGCCCTCGATTTACTGTGTCCACGGCTTCCATCCACAGCCCGTGCATGTCTGAGGATAGAACACTATCAGGTATATTTCGTAGAAAATCCTGAATTAAATATATATATGCAGAGTAGTCTGGTCAGTTTTGAATCGTTTGTTTCATGATGCATAAACGTTCATTTTTATTAAACATAAGATAAAATGAAACGTGACACAAATCAATTCCCACAAGGCCTCCCTGCTCCCCATGCATGCAGCACTGCAAACAGAGTTGGTCTGTGTATCGTAGAAGGAAAAGGACCATCTAATCCATCCATTGGCCAGAGCTGGATTATTCTCCATAGTACTGTACATTTGCCAGAGGTTTGTCTAGTCCATATTTAAATGTCCAAACAATGGGGTTTCTACCACTTCCCTTGGGATACTATTCCACAGCCTAATATATGGCTTGAATTGGAATCAGTCTGAATTCCCCGCTCAAGCAAACAGTGACCTGGGGAGATTTCTACCCTGTAGGCTGGCCAACAAGTGGAGAACTGGGAACACATTTCAAGTGCAGGCCTGAACTATTCTCATCTCATTTACACCTCAGTCCTCCAGTGCCTTCCCACAAGTTCTTCCACAATTAACTGGGAAATAATTCACAGAGCAGCTCCACTTGCTGTAGCACAAAGAACCTCCCAAAGTCCTAGCGACATACACCAATGAGAGCAGTGCCGTGTGGACACAGCAGCTCGAATGTTGTACTGCAGTGTGGCTGCTTGCACTTGACAGGAATACCGGTAACTTGAATGCAGGTAATTCAAGTTAACTCTGCAGTGCAGACACAGCCCTGATCTCTTTAACCCCTTGCTGCCTGAGGTTTTGCTGTAGTTTTGCATTAGAACAAGGGTTCTCAAACTGGGGGTCGGGACCCCTCAGGGGGTCACGAGGTTGTTACATGGGGGGTCGTGAGCTGTCAGCCTCCATCCCCAATCCCACTTTGCCTCCAGCATTTATAATGGTCTTAAATATATAAAAAGTGTTTTTCAGTTATAAGGGGGGTGGGGTCACATTCAGAGGCTTGCTATGTGAAAGGGGTCACCAGTATAAAAGTTTGAGAACCACTGCATTAGAAGGTACAAAAAGGGATACTGGCCTGAGGGCAATATTCCTTTCTGCCTGTTAAAGACCATTAAGGCAGCAAATCTCCATTCATGCAGGGGCATGTCTCCTTTCTTACATGTACCCAGCCATGAGATGGGGGTGGGGTATGCAGAATGTGCCCATTTAAAAATGCTTTCCCCTGGCTGGCAGGATCATGTTACTCCCCTCACTGAATGCAAAGTGCTGTGCTAGGGTATGGTTTTAGCCCAGAGGGCAGTATCGCTTGGAGTAACTTACAGTGATGACTGCTGCAGCCACAAAGACTGACTCGCCATCCATCTGGACATCATCTCCAGAGTTCAATTTCTCTTTCAGTTCCTTGCAGATCTTGGCATTGGCGGAGCGCCTGAAAATGCCCCTTGTGGAGGGACCTTCATGGTACAGCAGGAGCAGCATGTCCTAGGAGAAAGCCGAGCCCCAAGATAGATTTAAAAGGGTTTATCATCTGAACCCATATTGTGTCAGACCTCACAAACTAAGCAGGCTAAGGCTGGTCAGCATTAGATAGGAGATCCTCAAGGAAACCTAGATGGTACAGGAAGTGCTATGGATGACTCTGTAGGGGATGCTTTTGTTCATGATATTGAATGAGTACTGAATCAATGTTATAGCACAGGAGAGGACTACTCCTCCTCGCCCCATACACACCTGGGTGATGGGAGCCTCAGAGATACCACAGATGACTAAAAGCAGCAAAGAATCCTGTGGCACCTTATAGACTAACAGACGTTTTGCAGCATGAGCTTTCGTGGGTGAATACCCACTTCTTCGGATGCAAGATGACTGAGACAGAGGTGGGTTGATAGACGATATAGTCAAACTCATGCTGGGATTCATGACATAACCCCCCTCTTACCATAATAGGCTTGGGGAGGATTCCATCAGGACACACAGAGGACAAAGACAGGCCGAAGAGTTTCCGTGGGGTGGGGGGAGAATGTGATACTGGGCTGCCTGTGGGGGTGCTGGTGGTCCGGCGCAAAGCCCAGTCAATCAAAGATTTCTTCCTCTTGGTATGTTTCTGCAAGGATTCTGAAATAGCCAAGAGCCCCTTGCGTTACAGTGTGCTCATTGTGCAAGGACTGTGCATTAGCCACGGGGTGGGGGTCAGAGTCATGCAGGTGGGTTTATATCTGTTACAGGGACATGTAATGTCAAAGTTCCTATGTCATGGACTGGAACTATATGGGAGTCTTGACTGGGAGAAGTCTCTTAAATCCAGTGGGCAGAGTAAGGTCAGTCACCCAATGAAAACCCACAGGGCAAATAGTTCACAAACACGCCATTGCACAGACAGTGTCTAGCACGGTGGGGCCCATTCTTGGCTGGCCCTTCGGCACTACCGTAATAAACGTTAGTAATAATAACAACAGTCATTTATCTGCGGTGAAGAAGGGCTGGGCAGTCATGTGTCTCCTTACTGCAGTGCAGCGAGTGGCTTGGGGCTGGGCATATTCCCTAGCACTTTGAGGGCTGAATGCTCCAAAGGAGTTAGGTGCTGTGATGCTGTGTGCCATGACGTGTCACTTTTAGGGGCCTGGGGAAATCACTGCTATTCACAATGCCCGAGTTAGGTGCCTAGGCTCCTATACAGTGACGGGGGAGAGCTAGCCACCTTAGAATGCAAGTCACAAAAGCCAGCAGGCTGGGCGGGGAGCCAGCGGTGGGTGGGGGTGGGTGGGTACTAATTTCCACCCCTTTCTAAGAGATAGGCGCCTAAGTCCAAGCTGCAGGGAGGCACCTAACTCTGTTTCTGATTCGTAGCTGGGAACCCCCTTTTGATTTAAGGAGCCTGTACCATCTTAGCAACATGCAGGTGGGAGATGGAGGAGAGGAGGCGCCCAGTGGTTAGGGTACTCTCCTGGGATGCGGGAGAGCAACAGTTCAAGTTCCCCTCTTTGAAGAGGGATCTGCACCTCTCAGGTGAGTGCCCTACCCACTGGGCTGTGGGATATTTTACATATATAGGGAGTCCTTCAGTCTCCCAAGTTGAAGCTGTTGCACTGTGGGTTAATAATGTTATGGGGGAGAGGCTGCTGCGTCATGTAAGCTCACCTAAGGGGGTGGATCTGGTAGGCAGCCCCTGAGCACACCTATCAGATCAGGTGAGTTAGGCTGGCAAGTGCCTCTCTTCCCCTGTTTTGAGAATCACTCCAGGACTTAGTTGGGTGATAGGCCCCTGAATGCCCACAGGCAGGCAGCCATGCTCATGCCCAGAGGGAGAAACACAGGCACCTAGGGAACTTCAGTGCAAAAACTTAGGTGGTAGGTGAGTTTAGGCACTTTCAAGGTTCAGCAGGAGTTTTGTTCATCACAGTGAACCCGAAACTGGAACTTATAAGGTGTCTAAATCACGGACTTCAGCACCTAACTTCTTTTGTGCATTCAGCCCTGAGTGATTAACTTCTTCTATCTCTTGGTGAATATGTTATCTGTGAATCATCTTTTTTATTACGTGTGCAGCTCTACAGAGGGTCAAATAATATTCATCAAAGAAACTACTGGCGCATTTTTTGTCAATTGGCAAATAAATTTGTCATGGATAATTCTTGTATCATTTGAATGGCTCAAACATGGATGTTATTACATGCTGAGTTCAAGGCATCAGTAAACCATTAGCCAGTCAATAAGCAAAGACTTCAGAGACAACATGTCTCCTATGCTTCTTGGGAAGACCTGGTCAGAGAGCTATATATGGTCTCTTTGGTGACACTGTGTGTGGAGCATAGCAATTCATCCAAGGGGATCGTAACTTTCTTTTGAATGCTAACCAAGTACCTAAAATTTGGTAATGAGAGCCAGAGTAATGGTTAAGGGTGAAGTCCTGCTACCACTGAAGTCAATGTATGTTCAGAGGGAGCAGGAACAGGCTCTGATTTATGAAGGGACAAAATCAACCCTCCTTTCACTGCAGATATAGTCAAGCTGAGAGTGTCTCTCTAAAATAAAAACACGATGCAACAGAAAGTCAGCAACTGCCACAGGGAGAGCTCCCAAGTCCTTTGAAGGGACACACAGTATCATCCGGGCTCTCACCTCTCCTCAGCTGCCTGGGAGCTTGGGGCCTGGGTTTCAGGATGAACTGACACTGCCTGTCCTTGGGAAGCTGATCCAGGATGGTGGCCTCCGTCCCATCAGCTAGGAGTGTGTTGTTGTTGGTTCCTTGGTGCTGGTCAACAGAGTCTCGGAGGCAGCTGAGTATGATGCTGAAAGGATGCTCATGACCTGTTGCGACAAGAGCCACAGAAAGACCAAGTGAGGATGCAGAACTCATGAATTTCATACTGCGAAAGCCATTAGGGGACCCGGTTTGGTTTATAGTGGTCAGACATCCACATCTCTCAACTTCCACAGCAGTAAGTTGGTGGCAATCTCATCAGAGAGCCCAAGGACTGAATGGGCCATGGAGACTGAGCCCTGCTATTACTCCTTGATGTGCTTTCCTCTAGGTCAGAGGTGAGGTGCACTGCTGAGTGGCAAGGATTTGGGGAAGCCAATTGGCTCTGCTGTGCCAATGCTGCACATGCTCTGGGGTAAAGAGAAAAGTTTGACCGAAGAGGGTTTCAGCCTAGAACCTTGCACGAGCACCAGCGTTCTCTCTAATTTTTCCCATGCATGTGCGGAATGAATTTTGTTATATGCACCAATATGGAGGTCATGTGTGACAAATCACTTCCATATTGGTGCACATAACAAAATTCATGTGGTGGGGGTGGGGCTGAGGGGTTTAGAGGGTGGGAGGTGGCTCAGGGCTGGGGCAGAGGGTTGAGGTGCAGGGGAAGAGAGGGGATGAGGGCTTCGGCTGTGGGTGAAGGCTCTGGGGTGGGGCTGGGGATGAAGGGTTTGGGGTTCAGGCTGCACCGGGGCTACAGGGGGGAAGGGAGGACTCCCCCCAGCTCTCTCTCCCCGCAGCAGCACCTGAGCTGGGACAGATAGGTGCCTCTCCCTGCCACGGTAGCTCCAGGGCTGGGGCCACGGGATAGGCGCCTCTCCCCTGGCCGCAGCAGTTCTGGGGCAGGGCTGGGTTGGGTTGGGGCTGGGGGAGGGGCACCTCTCCCTGCTGTGGCAGGTCCAGGGCTGGGGGAGAGGCATCTCTCTTCACCGCAGCCGAGTGCCTGCGCGGGGCTTAATAGGCTGCTGCATGGCCACGCAGCTTAGAGGGAACTTAGACGAGCACGACATTCAGTAGGGGAAAAGAAATCTAAGATAAAAAGGAGAATCATAAAAGTGAAGTTTCAGTTGCTTTTTCAGATGTGAGAAGTTGCCTTGAAGAATGCAGACAGGAGTGTAAAGATCAATGCAGCAACTCTTAGATTTAAAATGATATGCTGGATGGCCTCACTAGGCATTCATCCCTCAGCCTTCCCAAATCTGAATACAGAGGAACGCATCATTATTAAGATTTGAAGTACAGTAGTGCTTAGAGGCCGCAGCTAGGATTGGGCACCATTGTGCTAGGCACTGCACAAAATGCATAGTGAGAAATGAACCCCGCTGTGAAGAGATTACAGTTTAAATGTAACCCACACACCTTCTGGGTGTGGTGTTCTGTCCCCTCAAGTGACACTGAGACCACTTAGAGAGAGATTAATGAGTCTACTCTACAGCCCTAGCTAAGAGCCATATGGCTTGAGGCTCATGCATTTAGCTTCAGAGGCCCCGGGTTTGAGTTACATGAACAGACAGGATGGACAAGGGTGGGAGGGAAAACAGAGAGGCAAAGTGACTTGTCCAAGGTCACACAGCTGGCCAGTGGCAGAGCTGGGAATAGATCCCGCTTCTCTTCTGACTCCCACTCCAGTGCACTATCTACTAACCACACACTCTGAGGCACACATTCTGAGCTTGTTTATTTGTAGTGGCAGTGGAAAGTGGAAAGTTTACTTTAAGATCTTCCTGGGTTTGGTAACCCATTATAATACTGGCTATTGGAGATATGAAAAAGGTTCCTGAAGGATGGAGGCTGACTCTTGCTGAGTGTGTGAGCACATGTGTATGTATGCACTGAAGGGTGGGGAGAATTGTTTTTTTAATAGTTTCACATTATCAGATGTGAATACAATCTCATTTGGAAAGACAATATAATTTTATTTACTTTAAACAGACACCAAAGGGACATGGATCAAGTTTGATCCGTCTACCTTTGGGCACACATCTGTGTTTTTATGGGGGTGTCACTATTTACATCCCCCCCCCCGCTCCATAAATATGTCAGGACTGTTTTTAAAACCAATCAATCAATCAATCAATCAGTCAAAAGCCACCAGCCAAATCTTCATTAGCCACCCTAGATAACACTTTATGTGCACACCTCTATATAACAAACCAGAATGTGTGTCCCTCTACTCACAAGCTACCCTACAACAGCAATCCAGTGTGTGAATTCCTGTGTTCACGAGGTATTCTACAATCAACCAACTGGTGCACATAGCCTATACTAACATTCACTATCCTGTGCTCACACACTGTTTACACCAAAGGGACATGCATCAAGCTTGGTCCGTCTACCTTTGGGCACACATCTGAGTTTTTATGGGGGTACATATCCTATACTAACGTTCACTACCCTGTGTTCACACGCTACCCTACAATAAAAATCCAGCAGGTGCTTCCCTTCACTAATGACCGTAACAAGTAAGCATGCTCAGACAGCACTTGCGAGAAACACCAACAATCACAAACCAATGTGTGCTGCTAAGTGCTCATAAACAACCCTACCATACAATCTTATGATGATAACAAGCTCTTAAGAGCACGCCTGCAATAACAAACCAGTGTGTTCAAACCCTAGAGGAGAATGAATCCAGAAAGGAAACCACATCTCAATTTCAGCAACAGTGGGAAAGTAACTACTTTTTAAAATGACGAAATACACATTAGAGAGATAAGGTGGGTGAGGTAATATATTTTATTGGACCAGCTTTTGTTGGTGAGAGAGACAAGCTTTCAAGCTACACAAAGCTCTTCTTCAGGTCTGAGAGATGAAGAAGAGCTCAGTTTAGCTTGAAAGTTTGTCTCTCTCACCAGCAGAAGTTGGTCCAATAAACAGTATTACCTCACCCACCTTGTCTCTCTAATGTCCTGGGACCAATACTTCTGCAACTATGCTGCATATGAAATACATTTTGACAGGCGTCACTGGAAGCTGACTGTATCCAAGTGCAAAATTTGTCCATTGGGGTATCACTCAAGCCATTACATGTTATGATTGAACCTCAAAAGATTTAGCCTAGGTAGCTAATCATCAATTTAGCCCTCAGGATATTGGTCAAAATATTGGACATGAGGCTTGGACCTTAAAAATTTCTGTTCAGATATGCAACCCGGTTTGTTTACCTGCTGTGTCCGCAGGTTCGGCTGATCGTGGCTCCCAGTGGCCGTGGTCACCGGTCCAGGCTAGTGGGGGCTGCGGGAAGCGGCACGGGCCGAGCGATGTACTGGCCGCCCTTCCCGCAGGCCCCATTGGCCTTGAGCGGCGAACCGCGGCCAGTGGGAGCCGCGAACAGCCAAACCTGTGGACACAGCAGGTAAACAAACCAGCCTGGCCGACCAGCAGCTTTCCCTGAACAAGCAGTGGCCCGACTTTGAGAAGCACTGGTTTAGATGCTTCAGAGCAACTTTGATCTGGACATTGTGTAACACGCAATAACACAGAGTGATTCTTTGTTCCCACCCCATTGCTAGATCACATATAGAATTCCGACTGTTTACGAGAGTAGCACAAGGGCAGCCTGTCTCTTTCAAAAGGATCAGTACTTCATAGCTTTGGTCATGTTAAAAGTATCAGGAGGACAGCGTACCTTCTGATATTTTGGGGATTCTGGTATCTGACAGGAACCGCAAAGATCTGAACATATATTAAAATAAAACCTAAAACAAATAACCAAAGTTTTTTGAACTTCAGAAAAAGTTCAGGTTGGGTTTGATTCTTATTTTATCCAAATGGCCCTTCCCTAAATATGATTCTATCACAGCGTCATACATAATAATAGAATTTGTTATGAATTGCTATGGGAAAGATTGGAGAGACTTGTTTCATACACTTTGCCAAAGTAAATACCCTGTCTAATTTTAATTGTACATTTAATCTTACTTCACTGTCTTGTTTTTGCCAATGATGCAAATATGAAAAAAATATTTTTTTGCAAACTTCAGCTTCGGTACTTTCTAAGATTAATGCCTGGAATTAATAAGACAAAACACTGTGTTTTATTTTGTTTGGTGGTGATGTATTTCTGAAATCATCTCACGTAAAGCCCTGATAGTGCCCTGGCTCTGAAACCCCAATATGCACATTTATTTTCCTTCCAACCTCCCAAAGTTTTTATAATCTAAACAGAAATTGTAAAAAAAAAAGGAACTTTTCAAGTAAACAATTTGCAAAGGACAATTCCCCAAATGCCCTGTGTCTCCTTGTGAGATTAGAGTGGGTATTCAGACTAAAGCAACACAAAAAGCCTTGTGAAATGAACCGTCTACTTAATAGGCTATGACCTCTTGCCTGAAAAACAATTTCTTTAAATCTGAGCTGGACTGCTTTGAAAAATAAATACCAAACAAGAAACATTAATACTTTGGGCTCTTGATAGCAGGCTTAAACATCGCCAACAAATACATTTTAAAACACTTCTTCCTTCACTTACCTACCTGCCAAGACCTGCTTCCTCTGCAAGATTGAAAGCCATTGCTACTATCTAACACAACATGCTAAATGCAGTCCTTGTTATTCTTTAGGTGTTAGGGTGTGATTTGCTCCCCAAGAAGTCAATAATAGCTGAAAGCACTCAGGACCTAGTGGGAGATGCCCAGCCCAGATTGATAGAGTCCAGTCTGGCAAGTCCTTTGTGTGTGTGTGGAACAACCAACTGAAAGTGGTAGACAGATGCCAAGAGCTCACACCCAGGGGTGCACAGCATTTCTTAACAATGGATTGTGAGTGCAACACCAGGACTTTAAAGAGTCAGCATGCAGGTTGAGATGGATTTTGCAAAGAGACAGAGATGCTTCCCTTATTCATTGATCATCATCATCATCACTGACCTGCTACATCAGCACCTACATGCTGGCATACCTAAATGAAAAATGGAAGTGCTCTTACCAATAAGGGGATAAGCAGGGTCATCCTTTCCTGATATCACCCAGAGGTGGTAGTCACTTGGTCTACCCTGTGGATTGAGGAAGAGAAGGGAAAAATATAAAAGGGACCAAGGACTGAAAAGAAGGACCAGAGCAGCTGGACACAGCACACAAAACAACTGGAAGAGGTAACAGTGGAACAGGCCAAGAGTCAGGAAATGAATAGCTGTAAACATCTGGGGAAACAACCTGGTTAAGAGTGACAAGCTCTCAGAATCTGTTTGTCTGACATGCAGAGGAAGGTTAAAGGTTCAGGAGAGGGAGAGAAAGGTAATCAGAAGGATGAAAACAAACTAGGGTTTCCCCAACATCCACATAGAAGGCTCAGAATCAGGAAGTCTCTTGACATATTGATCAGACATCATCACTCAATTCCAAGACCTCTCAGGAACAGTGGCATTTACTGGCTACAAAAGGGTGAGTGCAACACTCAGTACGAGCTTCAAGTTCAGAAGGTTTCTATGTTTTGCCTTGACTGACATGTCAGGTTACAAATATTGCTATTCAAGTTCACACAGACACAAGTATTTCCTATCTCCCATCAGCTTGTATAATGAAGTGCAAGCAGGCTTGCATAGTATTTTGTGTTCGCTTATTATGCAAGTTGAAGAAAGAGATGAAATATTCATTTCTGCCTTAGATTGCAAGCTCTCTGAGGCAAGGAACATGACTAGCTATGGCAGGGGTAGGCAACCCATGGCACAGGTGCCGAAGGCAGCATGCGAGCTGATTTTCAGTGGCACTCACATTGCCTGGGTCCTGGCTACCAGTCTGGGGGGCGCTGCATTTTAATTTAATTTTAAATGAAGCTTCTTAACCATTTTGAAATCTTATTAACTTTATCTACAACAATAGTTTAGTTATATATTATAGACTTCTAGAAAGAGACCTTCTAAAAATATTAAAATGTATTACTGGCACGCAAAACCTTAAATTACAGTGAATAAATGAAGACTCGGCACAGCACTTCTGAAAGGTTGCCGACCTCTGAACTATGGGTATGTAAAGTTGCATGTTAATTTATGACACCACAGAAATGATTTTTTAATATAATTAATAAGAAATGAGGCTTCACATATATGTATAGTCAATGTGTTGCACAGCTACCCTTGGCATTAATCTATTGGGATATTGTTTTGCCTCTTTTCAATATTGTGATGGACCGCTACTGTTAGCAAAGGCTCAGCTGATAGTAGCAATGATTTATTCAGTAATTTCACAGCTTTATTCATAACTGTTTGGAGATTCCTGGCCAAGATCAGCTCTGGTAGAAATGGGTATAAGTCTCTGGAAATCAATGGAGTTGCATCTACTTACCCAAATTTGGTCCATTACATGGAGGTGTGTTTTTATAAATCTTTATATCTGCACAAACATATTCTCTGTAGTCTGGAGAATACTAGTGTTCTAATGGCTAACTACAGCCAGTCATTGTCAATTTTTACCAGACTCCACCATATCTGTACCGTACTGTAAAACAGATGTTGCCAACTTTCCAACAGAATATCTGGCAAGATGTGCAGTGGCTACTTACAGGAAGTCCAAGCTGATTAGCTGTCCTCTTGATCACATTGTCTGCCGTTTCTGTGTTGGACACATTTATTGTAGTGGTCTAGGCAAGGAAGACAGAGTACTTAGAAAGCTAATGGGCTGGAAATGGCGAGGGTTGAGGTTTGGTAACGTTGTCACATGGCTTGAAAATCAAGGCAAGATGCTACTTTCTTGTCACCTGTTTAGGCAGGGTAGTGTCTGACATTGCCAAACATGAAGCAACGATAACACCATGAAGGTTAAGGTTTTACCGCTAATTTATTAGCTTGATAATACACTGGTATTTTTATTGGACATGGAAGATTTGGACCAAGCTGGGAATACAGTAGGATCATTCCTAAGCACAATTATATTACAATGGAACAACAATGCTCACCACCTTCTTTCTATCACTTTTCTAACACGGCACACAAAAGTAACACAATGGAAATGCAAACCACAGAATCCCAGTGGGACTTAAACATCATGCTGCTAGAGATGAAACCCAAACTGGTAGCTCCACTGTTAGCACAGGAGTGAAACACAGTGCAGAACTCTAGCAATGCAATGGGATTTTGTAGTCTTTTCCTGAGGGAAGGACGATCATAAGGTGAGGATGAACCAATGTGCCAGGCATGAAGCTCAGAACTTAGTGACAGGAATATGAAAAAGGCAAGAAAATGCTCCAGCAGATAAACCGAGGTGACCCTGCCAATGAATCTACCAGGAACAAAGTATTCCATCTATTGCACCAGAAACGAGAGTTATTAGGCACTACTCTAGTTGTAGCCACTAAAGAGGAGGGCTAACACAAGGCAAAGAAATTAAAGCAGGTGGCCAAAAATAACCTCCAGAACTAGCTTTTTTGGTGAGGCTAGTTATGCCTGAGCCAACACTTCCTAATTTCCTGAATTGACCTGTCTCTGAAAGGGGCTTCCAATGGAAGAATCCAGAGGATAGATTGTGAGTCCTCTTTAATCACCTTCTCAAGTAGGGCCTAGCTCAGGAGTGGCCAACCTGTGGCTCCGGAGCCACATGTGGCTCTTCAGCAATTAATATGCAGCTCCTTGTATAGGCACTGATTCTGGGGCTGGAGCTACAGGCACCAACTTTCCAATGTGCCAGGGGATGCTCACTACTCAACCCCTGGCTCTGCCGCAGGCCCTGTCCCCACTCCATCCCTCCCTGCCCCCTCCCCTGAGCCTGCAGTGCCCTCGCTCATCCCCCATCCCACCCCAGAGCCTCCTGCTGGCCACAAAACAGCTGATCAGGAGGTGTGGGGAGGGAGAGGGAGGCGCTGATTGTGGGGCTGCCGGAGGGCATGGGGGAGGATGATGGGGGGCTGCTGATGTATTACTGTGGCTCTTTGGCAATGTACATTGATAAATTCTGGCTCCTTCTCAGGCTCAGGTTGGCCATCTCTGGTCTAGCTACTTTAGCAAGGATGCTGGATACATTATCAGCATAACAGCCTCCCCATACCCACTCTAGATCTCCATGCAGTGTTGGTCTGATGAGTAGATTCTCAGTTTTACTCACAGAAGTACAGTTGTCAGCATCCAGAAGGAGGATTTGGACTGTTAGGTTTTTTGGATATTCATTCTGTTTCATCTCATTGATTTGCCTGAAAATCAGGGGGTGGAAAAAAACAGAAACAATCACATCATAACAGAGTTTGAGAAAATAGCTACAGCAAATGCATCTTAACACCCAATGAGGCAACTACCAAAAAGTGACCTCTTCAAGTTGAGGGTGTTGATTAGTCCCACAACAGGAGATCCCAATGGATGCTAACCTCATAGAGAATGGATTGGATATGACAAAAATCAGAATGTATTGTGGATTATTTGGAGAATAGAGGTGACCTAAGAGTCTCAACTGCCTCTAGGACAGCTGGGGAGATTGTTTGGACTATCTGGGCCAAACTCTGCTCTCAACAGAAGGCGCATAAGTGACTATGCTACTGGAGAGGAGATCCCAGCCTCCTGCTTGGGAAGTCAGTGCCTATGAGCATGGAATTGAGAGGAAACAAGGCCTGTTGTGTTGAGACAAATTGGTTTAGAAGATTTGTTCAATCCTAGAAGACCCATTATATCCACCCATCTACTTGCCCATCTGTGTTCTAAGGGGCTTTTTCAATATAGTCATGGATTCATAGAAGTGATGGGCTGAAAGGGATCTCGAGAAGTCAACAACTCCAGCCCCCTGTGCTGAGGTAGGACCAAGTAAACCTATACCACCCTTGACCTGTGTTTGTCCAACCTGTTCTTAAAAACCTCCAGTGATAGGAATTCTACAACCTCCCTTGGAAGCCTATTCCAGAGCTAAAGTACCCTTATAGTTTGAAAGTTTTCCCCTAATATCTAACCTGAAGCTCCCATGCTGCAAATTAAGCCCACTACTTCTTGTTCTACATTCAGTGGACAAGGAAAACAATTGATTTCTGTCTTCTTGATAACAGCCATTAACATATTTGAAGACTGTTATCAGGCCCCCCACACAGTCTTTTTTTTTTTTTTCAAAACTAAACTTAACCTTTCCTCATAGGTCAGGTTTTCTAAACCCTTTATTATTTTTGTTGCTCTTCTCTGGACTCGCTCCAGTTTGTCCACATCTTTCCTAAAGTGTGGTGCTCGGAACTGAACATAGTACTACAGCTGAGGCCTCAGCACTGCCAACTAGAGTGGGACAGTTATCTTGTGTCTTATATACAACATTACTGTAATATACCCCAGAATGATATTAGCCTTTTTCACAGCTGCATCACATTGTTGACTCATATTCAGTGTGATCCACAATCACCCCCAGATCCTTTTCAGCAGTACTATCATCTAGCCAGTTATTCCCTATTTTGAAGTTTTTCATTTGATTTTTCCTTCCTAAGTGAAGTACTTTTCACTTGTCTTTCCTGAATATCATCTTGTTGATTTCAGACCAATTCTCTAATTTGTCAAGGTTGTTTTTAATGCTAAACCTGCCCTCCAAAGCATTTGCAACCCCTCCTAGATTGGTGTCATCTGCAAATTTTACAAGCATACTCTCCACTCCATTACCCAGGTCATTAATGAAAATACTGACTAATACCAGGACTGATCCCTGTGGTACCCCACTTGATACACCCTCCCAGGCTGATAACAACTCGTTGAGTCTGGTCTTTCAACCAGTTGTGCACGCACCTTATAGTACTTTCATCTAGACCATATTTCCCTAGTTGGCTTATAAGAATGGCATGTGAGACTGTGTCAAAGCCTTAGTAAAATCAAGATATAGCATGTCTATTGCTTTTCCACTATCCGCTAGGTCAGTAACCCTGTCAAAGAAGGAAATTAGGTTGGTTTGGCATTATTTGTTCTTGACTAATCCTTGCTGGCTATTCCTTATAACCCTATTGTCTCTTAGATGCTTACAAATTGATTGTTTAATTTGTTCCAATATCTTCTAGTATCAAAGTTAAGTTTTCTAGGTGACACGTTGGAGGGACACATAGGGGGACACCAGCTAAAGGGGGGCACGCGAGCTCCCATGTGACCTGCACATTAAGGACAGCTACAATATTCTGTTGCATCTGTCCCACTGATGACTGGAGATAATTTTTAAGTCTTCTGATGCTGGAGAATGAGTTCAGGATGATACAGGAACAGTAAGAAGGACATTTGCGGTACTCTGGAAACATAATGCTTCCAGGGTACAGCAAATAACTCCAAGATCTCTTTCTTGATGGGTAACAGCTAATTTAGGCACCATCATTTTGTATGTATTGTTGGGATTATGTTTTGCCACATGCATTACTTTGCATTTAACATTGAATTTCGTCTGCCATTTTGTTGCCAAGTCACCCAATTTTGTGTGATCCCTTTGTAACTCTTTGCAGTCTGTTTTGGACTTAACTATCTTGAGTAATTTTGTATCATCTGCAAACTTTGCCACCTCACTGTTCAACATATTCATAAATGATCTGCAAAAATGGGTGAACAGCGCTGATCCCAGACCAGTACAGAGCCCGGGGGATACCTCTATTTACCTCTCTTCATTCTGAAAATGGACTATTTATTCCTAACCTTTGTTTCTTGTCTTTTAACTGGGAATGTTTTCAGGATCATCTAACAATCCTTAATTAAACTTAATGACAAGCTTTTTGTTATCTTAATCACCTTGCCTCTTTTATAAACAAACTCCCTGCTTCAAGGGCAGAAGATGTTAACAGCACAGAACTCATCACATTCCACACTCAAGCTCTGACTCCTGGGTGCTGATGGGCCCTTGCCCCCCTTCCCTCCTCCAGATGATTGGGGAGAGGCAGGTGACTCTTTGCCCCTCCCCCTCCCATGTCTCCTCCCTCCATTTGTCTGGGACCTCACCCATCTTCCATGGGAAGATAATGGTTAATGGTTCCAAGGTTGCTTCGGCTAGTTCCTCAAGAACTGTAGGATGAATTTCATCCTGCCTTGCCAACTGGAATACATCTGACGTATCTAAATATTCTTAACATGTTCTTTCCCTATTTTGGCTTGCCTTTCTTCCCCTTGTCGATAATATTAATTATGTTGAGTATATGGTCACTATTACATTTTTTAGTGAAGTCTGAAGCAAAATAGGCATTAAACACCTCTGCCCTCTTGATGTCATCAGTTATTAGCTCTTCTTCCCAACTAAGCAGAGGGCCTACCTTTTCCTTTGTCTTTTTCTTGCTCCTAATGCATTTAAATAACCACTTCTTATTGTCTTTCCCAGTTCTGTTAAGATTGTCTTTTTCTATGCTTACCTGTGGGCTTACTGTGGGCTTTTGTCACCTGCCCCTTTGAGTTTCACCTGCCCCTTTGAGTCTCATGTAATAGCTAAAGACTTACACTGTAACCCAGATTCTCTTACTGGCCCCCTTCTCCCTTCACAGCTCACATGAAGGCAGAGGCTGCTGACAAGGGATTTTCAAATGCATAAAAGGCCATTAGGAACCCATTGAAGGGCAAGGGGAATGGGGTATCTAGCATCTAAACTCTCCCCCTAGCTGTTTATAAAGGGACAGCATAGCAAGAGGAGAAGGATGCGACTCTTACCACAGTAATGTTGAGAGCCAGCGCGCCTTCTCTTCGGGTGAGCTGAGAAGAAAAAGAGAGGCAAAATATTGAATAATGGCTAAATGACTAATGGCGTTTGGAGACTCTACCAGGCTTTGCTTATATTTAGCCGTAAGTCTCAGTTCCTTCCTGGAAGCCCTAGAACAAAAGTGCAGTCTTTCCTGGTTCTGTTCTATTTTAACAAAAAGAAATAATAATAATAAAACCCCAAGAGCAGCCGAGCTGAACTAGATTTCCTGGCCAACCAAAGGGGTGTTCAGATAAGGAACAAATATCTTCCTGTGACGGAGTTAGCAAGTCATGTGTGTCTTTATTTTATTGTAATGACCTTTAATTGATATTTTGTTTCTACTGTCATTTCCTTTCCTATGCTTACAATTCCTAGAAGCCTTCGCTGGCAGTATTGGTCACTAATATCTCCACTGCTATGGTCTGGATAAAAAAAAGATCTATCCAGGCGACAGATGCCTGAGGCCTCCAGTGCAGGAATTAGTGCACATGGCATAATAAAGTGAAAAGCAGCATCCCCACTGTTCAGAGGGGATGGAACAACAAGTGTGAAATGAGATGGTGGATCCCAATTCCTTTGCCACCAAGCCAGTTGTCCAAAGCACAAACATCAGCAGTACCTTAGCACTGACTAGTACTCCTTGCTGGCTATCAGCCAAAAGGGCCAGGATTGAATGGTCCATGGAGACCGAAATACCCTCTTATCCCTGCATGATTGGGACACACTGGTGGACAAAAGTGTGTGAAGGAAGCTTGCAATGTAGCTTCCCACATTGTACCAGATGTGTGGCTCTCCAGGGCTGTCATTCTGGCATCTTTCACCCGCATAATTCACCTCTCCTTAATAATAAAATGTGGGCAGAAAAACAGCCGGAAGGGGCATACCCAAAGACGAAAACGCCATTCTCACTGAACAGCCTGGAGTTCTTTTCAGAAAGTGCCATATGTGCCCTGTTCCCGTTTGCTGTCAGGTTAGTCAAGATGATCTTAATATGTGAATATTTACCCTGAATTTAACCTGCAAATGTTTTATTTTAAAATGGGTTGGATGTTTTTAATGGACCAGGAAAATAAGTGTTGGTTGAAAGAACTCCTTCTCACGGGGAAGCAGAGATAAGGAGGGACGGGGGAAGAATTCATTGCACTCTTTAGGGTCCAGAGAACCGCACTGAACTGGCTAGTGTGCACATGCACCAGAGGCCTATCATGAGTGGAATCAGAGCCACTCAGTTTTGTGCCATAACCCCACTCCATCTAAGGTACTTACACCGCCACCATTACCACTGAGCAGCTCACAGTCTTTAGTGCATTTATCCTCACAATGTCCCTGTGAGGTACAGAGGTACTATTAGGAAGAACTGAGGCCCAGAAGAATCTAGAGGTGTGTCTACATAGCCAGCAGCAGCAAGCTCCTGAGATGACAGACTTGGGCTAGTGGGGCCTGTGCTAGTGCTCTGAAAATAGTTGTGTAGACAGGGCTTTGAAGCTGCAGTGGGGCTGAAGCTCGGGCTCGGAACCCAGCCTCCTGCTCCTAAGCTTCAGAGCCTGAGCTCCAGCCTGAGACACAACTTCAAAGCACTGTCTACACAGCTATTTTAGGGCACTAACCCAAATCTGATGACCCAGGCTGGGAGGCTCATTGCTATGGGCTGTGTACACAAACCCAAAGTAACTTCCTTAAGATCACAGAGGAAGGTTGTGGTAGAACCAGGACCTGAAGCTAGGTCTTGCACATCACCCTGAATGATCCTTCTTCTCTTTCACTGTGTTGCTAATAGTTAACAGAAATTCTTCTTTAGCTCACTTCATGAGGGTCTGTGTTTTTGGAACAGGGGCTCAGAGTTCTAGACTCTCTGTCAGCATTTAGTTCTAAACATGCAGCATAGTGATAGCTGCGAGACTGCAATGCAGTGGGTTTGTTACTGGGCCATGATACCTGAAGGAGACAACAGAGTTGGTGGTAGGCCAGCCAATGACAAATGAATTCTCAGGGCTCATCTTTTTCTCGGACACTTCGTTGAGACAAGAACCAATCCATACTTCACTCAGGCGCACCTGCTTCTTCAGCTTCAAGCTGGAGGAGGACCTGGAATTCAAACCAGAGATTGCTTAGGCTAATGAGACTGGCTAGAGAGAGGCATAGCACATGTACAGCCCTCCTTGTCTGTCTCCATTGATGCATTTGTACTGATATATAAAGTATCCCGGTGCTGGGCCTCAGTGTTACCAAACCATGTGCCATACCATGGTGGTTTTGTGATTCAGACAAATTACTACCACAAACAAATAAGCATTGTTGAGATCAGCTAAGCTATTTACCTATCAGCTAAGTAGGAATTGAAGAGAACTAGCCAAAAGGTGAGTTAATTTTCTGTCTTCTGCATGGAGCCCCTTTCATTCGATTTCCTCAGCACTGGTAAGAATGCCATGTCACTTCTTCAAGGAGTCTCATGAAGCAAAGGGCAAACTTACTTAGTTCAGCTCATGTTGCTTTATGAAAATGCAATGATAAATTAAGGGTAGACATTCCCAGCAGGGGCCAACACATTTCTGGGGGTGGAATGGGGAAGTTGCAAACTTTTAGAAGCCCCTTTAAAAATGCGGCTGTCCTGGTACCCTCATCCACAAATGCCCTTGATCCTGGCTCACGCTGGCTACTAGGTGTATAGACATAACCCTTGTGTAGCTTGCCACATTCTCTTACTTGGACTTGGCAATGACCAGCATGTCACTGAAGAGGAACAAATGTCTCTCCTGGGTCTGCAGTCCCATGGTAAGTTGTACCCTCTCATCCAAGATGAAAACAGAATTTGGGCTACTGAAAGCCCCGGTTGGTAGCCCATTGTCTGGGTGCGATGAGGAAAGAGTAATTTCCCTGGAAAAAAATCATTACATGAATTGTGCAATTATTGCAACTCCTATAGACTTCGTTAATAACCCAATAGACTGATGGCTATTTCATTTCTTCTCACATAGGCTCAGACTCAGCTTAATGAAAGCTGGCTATATATTTTATACTGAATATGGAGGAAATCCTGAGGTCCTTACTCAGTTTTCATTTTATTCAGGCAAGAGCAGTGGTGAGCTGGAGCTGGTTCACACTGGTTTGTACAAACCAGTTATTAAATTTTGAAGCAGTTTTAGAACCAGTTGTTAACCTGCTTCCCTGCAAGGGGGCGCTGTGGCTTTGATGGGCTCTGGCCAGGAAGTGATGTAATTCCTCCTCTGGCCACTGGGGGCGCTGTGCTGCAGGAGCCATGTGGGCCATCGCCTGGCCCTGGGCACAGGCCATGTTGCTGCTGCTGCTCCCCCAACCCCCGGCCCTGGGGCTCCTGCTGCTGCCTGGTGGGTCCCTGGCTGCTCTGCTGGGCCTGGGCTGCGTCCTGCTGCTCGGGCTGCTCTGAGCCGCTCTCCCCGTGAGGACCTGCCACCCTGCCTGCAGCCAGCCCCTGTCTCCAGCCAGCCCCTGCCTCACCCTCTGCCCTGCCCGCACCCCCTGCCCTGCCTGCACCCCCTGCCCTGCCTGCACCAGCCCCGCATCCCCTGCCCTGCCCGCAACCAGCCCCTGTCTCCAGCCAGCCCCTGCTGCACCCCCTGCCCTGCCTGCACCAGCCCCGCACCCCCTGCCCTGCCTGCAGCCAGTCCCTGTCTCCAGCCAGCCCCTGCTGCACCCCCTGCCCTGCCTGCACCAGCCCCGCATCCCCTGCCCTGCCCGCAGCCAGTCCCGCACCCCCTGCCCTGCCTGCAGCCAGTCCCTGTCTCCAGCCAGCCCCTGCTGCACCCCCTGCCCTGCCTGCACCAGCCCCACATCCCCTGCCCTGCCTGCAGCCAGCCCTGCACCCCCTGTCTGCAGCCAGCCCCTGCCGCACCCCCTGCCCTGCCCGCACCAGCCCCGCACCCCTTGCCCGCAGCCAGCCCCTGCCACCCCCCTGCCCGGTCTCTAGCCAACTCCTGCTACACACCCCCTACCCGAAGCCAGCCAGCCCTGCACTCCTGTCTCCAGCCAACCCCTGCCGTACCCCCCTGCGGCCCTGCCTGAAGCTGGCTACCCCCCACTTCCCTGTCTCCAGCCAGCCCTGCACCCCCCCCCCGCCCTGCCTGCAGCCAGCCCCTACCTCCAGTTAGCCACTGCCCTGCCTCCAGCTAGCCTCACACCTAAGTCTCCAGCCAACCCTTCACCCCCTTGCCTCCAGCCTACCCCGCACCCTCCTGTCTCCAGTCAGCTCTGCACCCCTTGCTCGGCCCACAGCCAGTCCTGCCTGCCCTGCGTCCAGCTAGCCCTGTCCCATGCCCCTGTCTGCAGCTGGCCCCACGTCCACTGGTGCCCTGCAGTTCCCAGGGCAGTAATCCTGAACGCCTGCTTCAATGAGGGGGGCAGGGAGCAGCTGGGACCCACACATGTGCACACACACCCCCAGGGAGTGGCGGGGACCCACACATGCGAAACGGAGCTCATTTCTAGTTCAGGCCCATCTTTTTAAAAAAGAACTTTAGGTGGTGTTAACATACAACCGTATTTTCCCGGACATGTCAGGCTTTTGGTTCTTAAATCGCCGTCCGGGAGGAATACGGACATATGGTAACCCTATTGGTACAAAAAATACATATTGTGGCACATCCCTTAAATCAGAACTTTTTATAGGGAACCGGTTGTTAAGATTTTGGCAGCTTATCACTGGGCAACAGTACTGTTATCTGAGTAAAGATCTCAGATTGTGATCCTATAAGTAGAAAAGGGGCTGAGATCCATGCATGAGGTCACTAATTAGCAGGGAGTGCAGGCAAATTTGTAGTGTAGTTGATCAGTTCCATTTTTATCAATGCTTGTTCCATCCACACCAAATTGCTTGTCCGTTCCTGGGCTGTAGCAGGATGACTATTTACTGTGTATACTAGTCTAGTTCCATGCACCTGATTCAGGGATCTAGCTATAATTTTATAAAAACACTTTGAAGTCTACTGATTAAAAGCGTTATAAAAGAATTAGGTATTATTGTTATTGTAATCCAACTATTTTTTGTTGCTACCTTAGGCTGATTTGGGTCAATATTTTGCCAAAGAAACAATGGCTGCTATATCTCTATTGCACTCAGCAAGCAGTTGCTGGGATTAAACTCGATTCCTTACTCATGCAAATGAGCAAAATGTAATAACGCCACCATCTTACTATTCTTTTCCCTTCCCATCTCAAAATTCTCAAGTATGAATTGCATATGCTCTCTCCCACTCTATCGATTTAGTAATAAATGCAGCAATGACACGTTGTGAAGAATCATCAGTAATGAGAGAGGTGGGACAGATCTTCACTCTCTGCTGCTACCCTAGCTGTAGTATGTGGGATTGCCTCTGCTGAATATGCACAAGCGCTCTGCCCAGACTGTCTGCAAGGTCGAAGCACCCTTGGTGGTGTGAGTACACAATCAGTCCTCGTTGGATTTATTATTCTCATAGAAATGGCTGTAAATGCACAACAGGCCAGACTCTGCCACCTTTACTCCTATTGAGTAGTACCTTAGTGTGAGTGGTCCCATTAAAATAAACAATACTGACAAACCTTTGTACTTATAGGGTGAGATTTTCAACAGCCTAACTCTGCTGCCAATACTCAAGAGTAAAGCCGCTCACTGGCTTTAATGGGAGCAGGGCTAAGCCAACACAAACTGCTTTTGAAAACCCCACCTGCAGAGTCCCCGAACACCTGCATTCTTGCAAGCCGGAGTCTCTGGCTTGTCCCAGCCTGGCACGCTTATGCTCACAGACAAGCACATAAGCCTGGTGCCTCTACAAGTGAAAAGATCAGTTCACTTTAAAACATGCCTATGAAAGCTTCCCCTGTGTGACAGTGGAGCAGTGGAGACAGGAACACCAAACAATCTCAGCAGTGATTTCTTAATGCTGGAGAAGTTACAAGGTTTGGTAAACACAACAGAAGAGTAGCAACAACAAAATAAATAAATAAATAAAAAAATCACCAGTGCTCTGGTGGCCCAAGTAAAGATGGCATTGTACCAGCTCCCTCTGAGGCAATACGTCATGAGAAATGTTTAGAGCTTCCCTCCCCTTGCAAAGATGTTCTCCAGCCAAATAAAGTCAAGAATTTGTTTCTCTTTTTTGACTCAGTGTGATATGGGAGGATGGCGGGGATGGTTGAGGGAGGGAAGCAAAAGCATTTCTGAGACCACATTACTTGGGCAAGAGACGTAGGTGACGGTATTTCTGCCATTTATTTTAAACCACCCTAAAACATTGGCTTCTGTCTGAACATTTCACAAAAGCAGGACTTACTCCCAAGCAGTTAAATACAGGGTGAAAGGAAACTGCTGCTCTTGGAAAGGGCTGCTTGGTGCAAAATGTAAATCACTTAAGTTTTTATCTTTTAAACAAATATTTATTTTAACTAAACAAATCACTGCAGCAATGTTATTTATGAGGGTGTTATCAGAGCCAAACAGAGAAAGAGCATGGCATTCCTTGATCTGTCCTCTAATTGTTACACTGTGCAGGGTGGGGAGAAACTGCCTGAGCTCTAAGATGGTTATTCTCTCATCAAAGGGCTGTGAGGCTTGACTACTGTACAGCACTTGATATTTCAGCACAGGAGTTGGAAGGTCAGTGTGTTCATACTTGACTATAAACACTGGAAGTCTGGGTGCTTTATCTCTGAAGAAACTAAAGTCAGTGGGGGCACTGGATGGCTCCAGACCATGTAAGTGGGAAAGGGAGCTTTTCGCATGAGGTCACCAGTTAATACATCGCCCAGGTTGGTAGCAAATGAAAGCTGTTACCATCTGAAAAGTGACTTGTTTGAAATGAGTCTAGAGAAGTCTGTCCAGTTCCTAGCGGAAATGTGCCCGTAGCTCATAACCAACCATTGTATTGACAGTTTCAGCAGAGAAGGCGAGGACAGAATGGGTCACAAACTGAATTCCCATCTCTCCCCTTGAGTGGCTGGGCATGGGAGCACATTGGTGGAATGGTACAGAGAGCTCACTGCACCTGCTCTGAGCATAGGCGCTGACTGCATGCGTGGGTGCTCCGGGGCTGGAGCACCCACTGGGAAAAATTAGCAGGTGCTCCACACCCACCAGCAGCCAAGCTCCCCCCGCCTCTTTCCTGACTCCTCCCTTGAGTGTGCCGCGTTCCCGCTCTCCCCCTCTCTCCCAGCACTTCCGCCAGCCACCAAACAGCTGTTTGGCGGTACTCCAGGAGGGAGGGGAAGGAGCAGGGACACAGTGCGCTCAAGGGAGGAGGTGGGGAAGAGGCGGGGCTGGGGCAGCGACTTGGGGAAGGGGGTGGAAGGGGGGTGGTGTGGAGGTGGAGCAGGGGTAGGAAGAGGCAGGGCGGGGTTGGGGAATTGGGGGAAGGGGTGGAGTGGGGGCAGGGCCAGGGGAAAAGTGGGGGTCGAGCACCCACCACTGGAGCAGGAGTCAGCGCCTATGGCTCGGAGGATAACTAACCAGGGCTGCCAACCCACCCTCTCTCACAGCACCTGCATTCACTTCCAAAGCTTATGCCTTTGGTATCACTGCCCATCCCTACCCCTCTTGCTGGGAGACTGAATAATTGTCTCTGTGTGTTCCTCTCATCTGGGTGCCATTAGGATGTTTGTTCACCAATGCGAGAAGCTTAGGTAACAAAATGGAGGAACTGGAGCTCCTGGTCCGGGAATTGAAACCGGATATCGTAGGAATAACAGAAACATGGTGGAACGGTAGCCATGACTGGAGTACAGGTATGGAAGGGTATGTGCTGTTTAGGAAAGACCGATGCAAAGGTAAAGGTGGGGGAGTAGCACTGTATATCAATAATGAGGTAAAATGTAATGAGATAACTAGCGCTGCAATGGACAATACGGAGTCTGTTTGGGCAATGGTCACATTGGGGAGGAAAACTACCAGAGCCTCATCCAGGATAGTGATTGGGGTGTGCTATAGACCGCCGGGATCTAGCTTAGAGATGGATAGGGAGCTCTTTAATGTTTTTAAGGAGGTAAACACTAATAGGAACTGCTTGATCATGGGGGACTTTAACTTCCCGGATATAGATTGGGAAACAAATGCTAGTAATAATAATAGGGCTCAGCTTTTCCTAGACGTGATAGCTAATGAATTCCTTCATCAAGTGGTTGCTGAACCGACGAGGGGGGATGCCATTTTAGATTTGATTTTGGTGAGTAACGAGGACCTTGTTGAGGACATTGTTGTAGGGGACAACCTTGGCTCGAGTGATCATGAGCTAATTCGTTTCCAAATAAATGGGAGGATAATCAATAGTGCATCTGAGACTAGGGTGTATGATTTCAAAGGGGCTAATTTTACTAAATTAAGGCGACTAGTTAGGGAAGTGGACTGGGCTAACATATTTAGGGATCTAAGGGCAGATGACGCCTGGGGTTACTTCAAGTTGAAGTTGCAGGAGTTGTCAGAGGCATGTATCCCGAGAAGGGTGAAACGGCTCGTAGGTAGCAGTTTTAGACCGAGCTGGATGAGCAAGCGTCTTAGAGGGGTCATTAAGAAAAAGCAGAAAGCGTACCAGGAGTGGAAACTGGGAGGGATCAGCAAGGAAACCTACCTTATTGAGGTCAGAGGGTGCAGGGAAGCTGTGAGAAAGGCAAAGCGACGAGTGGAGATGGATCTAGCGAAGGGGATTAAAACCAATAGCAAACGGTTTTTAGCCATATAAATAGGAAGAAAACCAAGAAAGAAGAAGTGGGACCGCTTAAAACTTTAAATGGAGTGGAGATTAGGGATAATCTTGGAATGGCACAATATCTGAACGAATACTTTGCCTCTGTCTTTAATGAGGCTAATGAAGGGCTAAGGAATAGTGATAGAGGACCGATGGGAATGAAGATATGGGGGTAGACATTACGGTAGCTGAGGTAGAAGCCAAACTGGAACAGCTTAACGGAAGTAAATCGGGGGGCCCGGATAATCTTCATCCTAGAATATTAAGGGAATTGGCGAGGATATTGCTAGCCGTTAGCGATAATCTTTAATAAATCCCTAAATTCGGGATTGTACCGACTGACTGGAGATTAGCTAATGTAGTTCCTATATTCAAGAAGGGGAAAAAAGTGACCCGGGAATTATAGGCCTGTTAGTCTAACATCTGTAGTATGCAAAGTCATGGAAAAAATCTTAAAAGAGAGAGTGGTTCGGAGCATGAGGCGATGGCAACTGGGATAGATTACAGCATGGATTTACGAAAGGTAGATCGTGCCAAACCAACTTGATCTCCTTCTTTGAGAGAGTAACAGATTTTTAGACAAGGGAAATGCGGTTGATCTCATATATATGAAATTCAGTAAGGCGTTTGATATGGTACCGCATGAAGAATTACTGGTTAAATTGGAAAAGATGGGGATCAAGTGAAAATCCAGAGGTGGATAAGGAGCTGGTTAAAGGGGAGACTGCAGAGGGTAGTATTGAAGGGGAACTGTCCAGTTGGAGGGGTTACCAGTGGAGTTCCTCAAGGCTCGGTTTTGGGTCCGATTTTATTCAATCTATTTATTGCTGACCTGGGAACCAAGAGTAGGAGTGGGCTGATAAAGTTTGCGGATGACACCAAGTTGGGGGGTATTGTCAATTCGGAAGAGGATCGGGATATTCTCCAGGGAGATTTAGATGACCTTGTAAACTGGAGTATTAGTAACAGGATGAAATTCAATAGTGAGAAGTGTAAGGTTATGCATTTAGGGATGTCTAACAAGAACTTTAGTTATAAGCTGGGGACGCACCAGTTGGAAGTAACGGAGGAGGAGAAGGACCTAGGAGTCCTGGTTGATCGCAAGATGACTATGAGTAGGCAATGTGATGTGGCGTTAAAAAGCTAATGCGGTCTTGGGTTGCATTAGGCGAGGTATTTCTAGTAGGGATAAGGAGGTGCTAGTCCCGTTATATAAGGCGCTGGTGAGACCTCATTTGGAGTATTGTGTGCAGTTTTGGTCTCCTATGTTTAAGAAGGATGAATTCAAACTAGAACAGGTACAAAGAAGGGCCACTAGAATGATCCGAGGAATGGAAGGCCTTTCGTATGAAAGGAGACTTGAGGAGCTCGGTTTGTTTTCCTTAACCAAAAGAAGGATGAGAGGAGATATGATTACACTCTTTAAATATATCAGAGGATAAATACCAGGAAGGAGAAGAATTATTTCAGCTCAGTGCTAATGTGGACACGAGGACGAACGGATATAAACTGTCAGTCAGGAAATTCAGGCTTGAAATTAGACGAAGGTTTCTAACCATCAGGGAGTGCAATACTGGAACAGTCAACCGAGGGAAACAGTGCGGGCGAAGGACCTCCACGACTTTAAGATTAAGCTAGATAAGTTTATGGAGGGGATGGTATGATAGGATAACGGGCTTAGTCAATAGGTCAATTATGTGCCTGGTATGATGTAACCTTTTCCAGAGGGTTTGGCTGGAGAGTCTTGCCCGCATGCTCGGGGTTCAGCTGACCGCCATATTTGGGGTCGGGAAGGAATTTTCCTCCAGGGAAGATTGGCTATGGCCCTGGAGGTTTTTCGCCTTCCTCCGAAGCATGGGGCAGGGTTCACTTGCTAAGGAGTGGGTGGATCGGCTTATGTGGCCTGCATCTTGCAGGAGGTCAGACTAGATGATCATAATGGTCCCTTCTGATCTTGAATTCTATGATTCTATGATTCTATGATTTTGATTCTTCCCGTTTTCTAGATTTGATTAAGAGTTTCCAGACTCAAACCATTGCCTGTGATTGTAGTGAAAGTCCCATGTGGGCCCTGACCCTGATCTCTCCTAAGCAAGTTGGCAAGTGACTTCAGCAGGAGCAAGCCCAGCCCCTAAAGGGCTTCTCTGTATCAAGAGACTCTGTTTTGACACTTGCCAATGCTGTTTTTCACCGATGGCTGCACATCACTGGCACCAATAACCAAGGACAGAGGAGTCCTTCAAGTGAAGGTCTGCTTTGGGCAGCTTGTATTTCCAAAGTTTGCTTCTGTCTACTTTTCCATTACATCAGTAACTTAGTTTCTTAGGACATCTCTGTTTCGGCTTCTCATACTCTTGCCTGTTGCTGGTTAGATGGCAGACTAAACAGCAATGAATCCATCAGGCAAACATTCATTGACTTCCCAGTTGGAATTACACAAAGCCGAGAGAGGGTTTATCTCATTTAGAGCAGGGCAAGAAAGTGAAACGGAGGACTGGAATTTTTGTTCTTTGTTGGTTTTTGACATTTTTTTAAAAGTAAAAATTCCTGATTTCTTTTAAGGGACTCACTGGCCATCTGTTGTTTGGCTTCCAGAGAGATTAAAGTCAGGCTGCTATGACTAACCAAATATTTATCATACGTGTGGCTTGGCTACTGACATACAAACTTCACCTTAATGTTGGCTGGTTTTCCATGCAGTAAAGGCTAGATCCTGACCTGACTTACACCAGTGTAAGCCCCGAGTGACTCCACTGAGGGCAATTGAGTTATGCTGGATTTATATCTGTGTAGGTGAGATCACAGTCTGGCACTACATGTTTTCAGCATCACATTTTTAAAGCATGTTCCAAAAAGGAAACTGGAACCCCTCCAGATGGGAGGTCTGTCCTGACACTAATGGCTCCTGGTATCGGCAGCTGAATTAAAACATGGATTAGCAAATCTATTTGATTTGATTTTTTTATTTGTAAAAAGGGGGCTAAAGGACTGGTGGGGATATTGGGGAGATGATTCCTTACCTGGAATAGGATTTGGACTTGCTTAGAGCTTTACTAATGGCAGAAGAGGTGGAGCGTCTCCTTTGGACTATGGGCTTCATTTTCTGTGGGAGAAAGATATATTCCAGTTAGTGTAACCAGCACCCGCTCTGCACTCAGTTTACCACTGCAGCTCTGTTTACTGCCTTCTGTTTTTTTATATGCAGTTTCTTTTTCTCTAGTTACCACTCACTGACCCTAGACATAGAAAGCAACACGAATCGTGCTTCCACTGAAGTTTCACTTCCTTTCCTTGCTACTCAAACGCTCGTCGGTTTTCACATTTACTCAAGAGATTCAAGATTTTCCTAACTGGAAATATATCCAGTTTTCACAGCCAAAAATCAAAGTGAGTAAGAGTAATGGGCTGAAATAGAGCAGAGGAGAATTTAGGCTGCATATCAGGAAAAACTACCTAACATTCATGTCTAGTAGACAGTGGAACAGTCTGGTAAGAGAAATAATGGAAACCCCATTTGAAACTGGACTGGACAAAGCCATGGAGAGTATATAGGGAGCAATCATTTATTGGCTGGAGAGTTGGATGAGATTACCTAATTACCTAATACCTCCTCTATTTCTAATTTCTATGATTCATGGATTCAGCATACAGCCTGTTATTAACACCCCTAAGAGTGTGTCTTTCTTCTGAACACTCATCATTTTTAATTGTCTGAACCAGAGATATCTTATCTGCCGCGTGAATGAAGTGACTATTGATCCTTGTCAGTTTGAAGGGTAAGGCCTCCAGTGAATATGTGTGTGTTGGGGACAGGTCTTTTATTTTTTCAATAAATTTTGTGCTGGGGAAAGATGCCAGATTTCCAGCCTGGTGACAAATCCTGGAATCATTAATACTACTTGTGGAGTAAAGCACTACTAACTGAGAATAAGGGTGGCAGAAAAAGTTACCTTAAACAGCTCAGCACCTCTATTTCCAGCTTTAAGGACCCAGTAGCAGAGAGTTTGTTGAGAATTATAAATCATGGGACATCGACATGGGGGGGGATGCTCAATTAGAGAGGCAATATTCCTTCTCTAATGGAACATTCCACCAGAAGGACCAGTAATGTCCCCACCATCCATGAGGTCAGCCAGGGATAAACTGGTGATCAGGGAAAGACACCTCTAAGCTCAATGAAAACACTTTTCTTGATAACATTCTTTTTGAGAATGCAGGGGAAAGTAAGTTTCTACCCTCCTTGTTTTATATAATAAAATAATACAATAAATAATAATAACAATAAAAAAGCATATTTCTTTGTATAAAGCCAAAAGCTTGTTAGCTGTTTTGCAGTCACGTAGGGTGACAAGGTCCTGCCCCCAAAGAGGTAGCACTTTAAATACAATCTGAATACATTGCATGGTCTTCCTCAAGAAGGCACCTTTTATTATCTGTCTATTGCCTAAACTATGCTCATCACCATGGTAACTGAACTCCTTTTCTCTTCCTGTAATCCCTGCCTCATTCACCACACACCTTTCATCATCTACAACAAATGAGGTGGGGAGTCCTGCAGATGAAAGTCTCCTTTACTTCACAACCCCGATTCACCCCTCAGAGCAGATCCATCCTGTGCACTGAATAAAGCAGGAGTCCTGTGGAAAAAATAGTGTGTGGTCATGTAACTAAAGACTGGATCATAATGCATATGCACAAGGGGGCTGAATTAAGGTTGCCCAGACAAACTTAATTCATGTATTTCCTAACTTTCAAGTGTGTATATATATATCATTAGTAAGGTTGCAAAGTCAAACACTGGAATATATATATATGTGTACCTCCCTCTTTCCCCTGATGTGACTCTGCTAAGCAAAGAGCCATTTCTGTCCTAAGGAGTTTCACAGAGGGAACTGAATAAAAATAACATCAGCTCAAAAATGTTTGTTTAAAAAAAGAAGAGGCCATGCTGAGAGGGAACATCTGGCTTTCAGAGGTACCCTAGTGGGATAAAATGTTCTTACAAAACATGATACAGTAAAGCAGCAGTAATGCATCATCTTAGGGAGGGGAGACTAGGAGGGGAGACCAGGGTTGGGGGTGGGCTCCAGCAGTCTTCAGTTAGAGATGTGACTAGAGTTAATGCAGTAGAGCAGGGGTGGCCAACCTGAGCCTGCGAAGGAGCCAGAATTTACCGATGTACATTGCCACAGTAATACATCAGCAGCCCCCGCATCAGCTCCCACCCCCGCTCGCAGCGCTGCCCACCCACAAGCAGCCCCGCTGATCAGCGCCTTCCCCTCCCTTCCCACACCTCCTGATCAGCTGTTTCATGGCATGCAGGAGGCTCTGGAGGAGGGGAAGGAGTGAGGGCACTGCAGGCTCAGGCGCCCCCCCCGGCCCATTGCAAAGTTGGCACCTGTAGCTCCAACCCCGGAGTCGGTGCCTGTACAAGGAGCCGCATATTAACCGCATGTGGCTTCTGAAGAGCTGCATGTGGCTCCGGAGCCACAGGTTGGCCACCCCTGCAGTAGAGCATCTGTGAAGAGTTGATGTATATAGCCAACACTTCGGGGCACAGAAAATAATGTATCACCTAAAACTGTTTTAATAATATTAAATGAACCTGGCCCCTTTCAGCCCCCCAAAATCTCAAAGCACATTACAAACCACTGGTATGTAAAGGAATCACCTTCCACTTAAGTGCAGTCTCATCTGTGGCATAATGTGGCAGCTAGGGTGACCAGATGTCCCGATTTTATAGGGACAGTGCCGATTTTTGGGTCTTTTTCTTATATAGGTTCCTATTACCCCTCACCCCCGTCCCAACTTTTCACATTTGCTGTATGGTCACCCTAGTGGCAGCTGTTTAGTAGTGCATATCAACACCACACAGGATAGACGGTGTGGAAGGATGTCTTACTTCAATTAAAGTTCAGGCAGTCTGAATGTAATTACCCAAAATGGAGTGTGGCCAGAATCCTTGGGAATAGCATTGTGGGTTTTTGGATAACCATACATGGTTTTATATCTTATCTGAACACCGGCAGCTCCAGCAGCACAGCAGTGTCAGAAGCACTGGATCCATATTGACTTAGCAGGAAGAGCATAACTGACCAATTCATCGACATCACTCCCAGCAGCAAGTAGGTTACTTGTGGAGGTCTCATATCCATGTAGTGACCAGGCTTAATCTGAGGTGTTATGGCTACAGGAGGATATGTCTCTCACTCACTGACTTCAGACAAAATTCTTTTGCTGTATTGAGGTTGTTTTATTTGGGTCAGGCTCTAATTCAATAAAGAAAAGGTAGCCTGGATTGGAAATCCATTTGAGATACAATGCTGGCTCTTGGCAAACTAGAAAAATCTCTTTCCCAACCCTGTACCAGAGTCATAAATTATTTTGCTGCCCTAGCCAATCACCTGTTCTGCTTCTAGTAGCATTACCCAAACACCGCAATAAGGTGGTACAATGGGCAATCTGCCAGGGGCATAGGGGGTGGACCTAACTGGCATAACTTTAGAAATATTTATGATTTGGCTCTTATCTTCCTTGCTAGATGGAAAGAAATTACTGTTCAATAGCAATATACTATAAACCCACAACTGTTCAGCTTTTCCTTTCCTTCCGGAGAGCACCGGGCTGTGCATCCCATTTTAAGGTGCATCAGACTATACCTAGGGTAATGTTTTGACTATCTCTGGTTTATAAGGGAAAGACAGCTTTGCTAATGCAATCCTCAAGAGGCTATCAGACACGGAACTAAGTCTCATAACTCCTTGGATATTCTTCCAGTGATGCACTCCCATGTGCAAAAAGTGCTCTGGACACTGCTTGTCTCTGAAGATCCTTATGCAATCCTCATCTGGCGTTTGTCAACTCCTGGAATTCTGGACTGAGCTTCTAGGAGGTCCTACCCTATGGCCTACAACATAATGGCTACCAGAGCCCTCTGACCTCATTTACCAGCATTCTTGGAGTCCAAGTAGGAACAGAATGGACTAGAAACTCCTGCTGAGGCCATTTGGAGGCTTCTACATGGGGTGGTATAGCAAGGCAGTTTTCTGGGCCAGTGATGAGCCAGGGCTACTTAGCCCCCTCAGTGTGAGGGAACAGCCTGACTCGGAGACAAAGACACTAAGAGACTCAGTTTAGTTTCAGTTTTAAGCTTTGACTAATTGGGAGCTGAGGGTATGTCTACACTATGAAATTAAGTCGATTTTATAAAAGTCAATTTTTTAGAATTCGATTTTATACAGTCTTTTGCGTATATCCACACTAAGCGCATTAAGTTGGCGGGGTGCGTCCTCACTACCACGGCTACCATCAACTTACAGAGCGGTGCACTGTGGGTAGTTATCCCACAGTTCCCACAGTCTCCGCTGCCCATTGGAATTCTGGGTTAAGCTCCCAATGCCTGATGGGGCAAAAACTTTGTCGCGGGTGGTTTGGGTACATGTCATCAGGCTCCCCCCTCCCTCCCTCCTTCCGTGAAAGCAATAGCAGAGAATCGTTTCATGCCTTTTTTCCGGGGTCTCGTCCGCCGGACCTGCTCAGCTCGCTGCCTCCCTGGATGATCGGAACCCCAGGCAGGCAGTGGGCTGAGCGGGGACGGCGGAGGGAGCCCCAGACCAGCAGTGGGCTGAGCAGCTCAGAGTGCTGCCAGTCTGAGGCTCTGTCCACCAGCTCCTGCCAGCCGGGGGTCCCGCTCAGCCCCGCTCATCTGGCAGATCTAGATGAGGTCAATCGGGGTGCCTGGACAGACATGGCTATCCTCCTCTTAGAGCACCGAATGGGAGTGACTCCAGGTCATTCTCTTCTTTAAGTTTCGTCTCATGGAGATTCAGTCCTGCCTGAAATATCATGCGAGCTGGAGGCTTCTGCCTCAGGCTGCTCTCTCAGATGGCATTACCACGCGGTCGTACCTACCCCAGCCTGCCCCTTGCTCCCACGGCTCATGAAGCCTAGACAGTAGTAAGGAGCAGTTCAACTTGTGGAATGACAAATCCAGAACAACAGATTGCACTCTATGGGCCACGTTAAGATTATTTCAGAGTCCTAGATAGCATTTAGTCCCTATAAAAGGTTCATGAAAATTCCCCCCCCTAACAAAAATGTTAATTTATCAAAGCAGCTGAAAGGGTAAGGAACCCGGGACTATAACTTAGAGAGAGCTTCCATATAATTTAATTCATAATTGATATAATTCAAAGTAAAATTTCACTGCACAGTCTGTTCTAAGACTAAAAATGCAGGGGAGGAGTCAGAAAAAGGAACAGTGGTTTTGAACTGGGGACATTTTGAGTGTTAGGTGAACATGATCACCACCACACGACTGGGCTTTTGCATGTTAGGTGACTGTGATAACCACTACACTACAGGGCTTCTCTTTTTTTGCCACAGGCTTTGCTGAATGCACAGGAATGTTTTCTCTAGCTACAGAAGCTACCTAATGCAATGTCTATATCTATGGCCTTCCTGCTCATAAAGCGGTCATGCCCCCGCCCTAGGCTGACACAGCGCGGACACAACGCTGTGCATGTGACACAACGACCTGGCTCGGGCAGGATCGCTAGTGAGGCATGATACTTTTGCCGTTAAGTAAACACAGCAGTTCTTTCCTGGCCTCTGCCACTGAATGCCTCCATGCATTACGCTGTGCCCTATCAGTGTGGGAGGACTGCACAAGCTCGGAAAACATGTCATCGCGAGTGCGTTTTTTTCCGCCTTCTAATCTGCGATGACCTCAGGGACAGAGATGATAGGGGGAGCGTAGAAACATTCTAGGGGGACTGCATGGTCACCTGTGCTGCTGAGTGCTGCTGAGTTCGCCATGCTGGCCAAGCAGGAAATGAGATTCAAAAGTTCCCAGGGCTTTTTCTGTGTACCTGGCTAGTGCATCTGAGTTCAAAGTGCTGTCCAGAGCAGTCACAATGGAGCACTCTGGGATAGCTCCTGGAGGCCAATACCGTTGAATTGGGTCCACACTACCCCAAATTAGACCCAGCGATGCCGATTTCAGCACTAATCCCCTCATTGGGGGAGGAGTACAGAAATCGATTTTAAGAGCCCTTTAAGTTGACAAAAATGGCTTCGTCGTTTGGATGGGTGCAGGTTTAAATCGATCTAACACTGCTAAATTTGACCTAGACTCGTAGTGTAGACCAGGACTGAGAGGCAAGCAGGCAGCACAGGGAATCTCTGATGAACTCCCCTCCCCACAAAGGTTAAAGGAGGCTTTGAAATGCTGTGGGATCTAGTGCATGGGTCAGGCAGCAATTCTAGGCCTACAGAGACCAGCGCTCCAAGTGGCAGAGACTTGACCCACCGCCAGGTCCCAAAACCCCAAAAGGACTCCCCCACTGCCTCCTCTGTGCCAGCACATTTCCCTGCTGCAGGGAGCTGCCAGGATCTTTCCTATGGCGTTCAGTAGCACTGGTCAAAAATTTTCAGTTGAAACTCTTTTCGCAATGAAAATTCATATTGTAAATGAAAATTTTAATTTCTTATGAAATTTTCCTTTTATTATGAAAAAAACTAAAAAAATTGATTTTCAATAAAATTTTGAGGTTTAAAAACATTTTTTTTATTTTATAGCTGTATCTGTGAAAAATGTTTGGTCATTGCTTTTTCATTGAAAACCCTGAAAAAAAATCTGAAAAATACTTGCTATTTTCCAATTAGTTGTACTGTCTAACATTCACTTCTAGTCCTTTTGTGGTACAGACATGGATCATTAAGCACTCATTGCTCACTCAGACCAGGAGTGATATTTTGGCACTGGTTCAGGATTTAAAATAGCAAGTCCCAGATCTCTGAGCAGTGCCATTTTTCTGTGAACATTTTATTTCCCAAGAATGCTATTACATAACTTGTGTTACTTATAGAACAAGGATATTATACAGCACACATGAAGGCTCTCTGTCATGGTCTAACTCGTAAGCATGCTAAGCTTCAGTAATAAGGTGTAGGACAAGTAGCTTTATTCAATGCATGCAACTTGACTACAGCACTGCTATAGAGAACTGACTAAACACTCCCACAGTGGCCTGTGCCTGTATGTACTGGGTGTCACGTAAAACCTGAACTGGACTCTTCAGGAGGCTGTCTATGCTTTGGTTATTCCAAAGTCCTCATACAGCACATGGACTGGTTTCTCTCTGGAAAATTACCCTCCCTTCACTATGTTCCAAATTAAATTAAAACTTAAGTAAACAGTCAAAGCTCCAGTATCTTGCTTCAGACTTGTGTCTAGTTCACAAGAAACTCCTGGAATAATCCCAGGCTTTTTTGAATCTCTGGATGAATACAAGGAGAGTTCCGAGTATTCTCTGCCTTCATCAGGGCTGGAAATGCCACAGAACAGTCTCTCCCATATGTTGAAATGAAGAGTGGAGTGGCAGCATATACATTAAAATATAGCCCAGTCAAAACAAGTTAATCTCACTTTTATCACACCAGAAACCATTTGGGTGAAGGCACAGGTCAGTTATTTTATCACAACTGGCTCTCTGGAGGTTAGTTCTCATGTATGCTATTTCATTGTGGCCCAGCAGAGTACAGGGCTATGAGGCTGAACTGCTGGACTCTTGTCCTGGTTCTGACGCTGAGTGGCCTTTCCTTCTCTAGTAACAGACGGGGGCCACCACAGATGTGATGAGGATTCATTAGTTAAAGGTGTACTTTGAGTTTCTTGGGTGATGTGCTATGGATGTTAAGAGCTGGGCTCAAGAAGTGCATAACAATAAGAATATTTATTGGTTCTACAAAAGCCAGCAACAAAGCTGTATATTCTTCAGTGCCATCTACTGGCACCTTGTCTATTAACTATTTGCATATCTCCTGACCTCTTACATATAGTGCACTCCTATGACAATAAAAGTGCTAGTTCTGAACTGGCTAAAGTGCATGTGTATCATTGCCTTCTATATGTCACAGACCCCATGCTGCTAACAACTAACAGCCATTCTCCTTTACCTCAGCTGGCAGAGGCTTATGCTTCTGAAGCAGGAGGATCTGAGTTCTACCTCCACTGTCACCACTCAGTTCCAACTGGCCCAGTGAGATCTCTGGCTTTGTTCCACAATCGTTATTTGAAAAGGTGGAGGGAAACTCTCTCCTGCATCATCTGGCATTATGTTGAGTAGCTGTTCTAGACTGAAGTGAGCACAGTTCAAATTAACCAGGCACTTGAATCTGAAAGCTGTCACAGAGAGGCAGCACGATCTCTCCTCTGTTTTGTTGCCATAGCAACAGATTCACGTTTACTCAACATACTTCCAAAGTGCTTGAACACTTGCAACACTCCAGGCTGTGTTTGTACATTACTCATCCCAGAGCTGCCAATTTTAGTTGTGTATTTCTTGGCACTGGCAAGAGTTGTGAGTCTAATATCCCTCATTCCAAACCCATGTATGGCCTACAATATCAAGTCGGCCTGCCAGCGCAAACTGGGCGTTTTTCTTACCCCCGCCCCATTGACCCCTGTGCTCAAGTGTTATTATCCAGACCTTTAACTTAGGATGGAGCAGAAGAAAAATACACCTGCTGAGTGCAGGGTTGATTTTCCTTCTGACATTGTACGGACAGAACAGACGTCAAGCAAGACATACTCGATGTGCCTGTGCCTTTATTAATGCATTCCCTGTTGGGTCACGGACTTTCTCCATCTGCCTTTCAGGAAAGAAGGACTGTGTGCTGACATCATGGAGTTGCCGCACGTTACTCAATTTCTAGAGACGATACAAAATTCAGAGTTCAGATGTGATTCCAGACCTGAGCTTCTCTAGAGTTCATGGATGTTTGGATCTGGGAGTTTCCTGCACATCTTCACTACAAAGAAATCTCACCAGGCCTAACAAGCCAAGGAGAGTCAGGCCTGGGCACTACTTGTGAATCCAGGTGCTACAGGAAGCAGTGTTGGTTAATCAATAAATGGTTGTAGAGAAGGGGGCACTCTTCTCTCTGGGTATGTCTTCACTACCCGCCAGATCCAGCGGGGATTGATTTATTGCATCTAGGCTAGACGCGATAAATCGACCCCCAAGTGCTCTCCTGTCGACTCCTGTACTCCAGTGCCGTGAGAGGCGCAAGCAGAGTCAACAGGGGAGCAGCAGCAGTTGACTCACTGCGGTGAAGACACCATGGTAGGTCGATCTAAGTACACCAACTTCAGCTACATTATTCACGTGGCTGAAGTTGCGTAACTTAGATCAGTCCCCTCCCTAGTGTAGACCAGGGCTTAGAGTCAGTTCTCAGATACTCTGGAGAGGAGAGGCTATATTGTATATAGCTAGATATATAAAATATCTAGGAGAGAGAGAACTAGTGTCACAGCAAGATGGTAGCAGTGGAGGTGTGCAAATTCACAATTTATATTTCACATGAATATCATCCCCCCTCCCCGAATTTCACTTTTCCCCAAATTTTAAGCGATATGCATCAGTTTACAAAGAAAACCTGACAAAGCTCATTCCTCTCCCCCACTCCCATGATGTCTTTGAAGCAAAGCCAAAGCCAGTTTGAACAATTGGTCTATTTTTCAATGGAAAAATAGGTCCACTTTGCTCAAAAGAATTCATGTACTGAAGCAAGGTATTTTGATTTGTAAGTTTGCGAAGAAATGTGAACTCTGAGTAGTTTTGCATTCCATTACAAATATTACACCCCCTCCAGTTAGGAGGCACCCTGCTGCCAGAGGTGCGGTCTTTCAGATGAAACACAAAACCAAGGTCCTGCTGGTTCTGCATCATTACATTACATTACAAAGCACTTTGGACTAGAGTAGGGATGATGTTAGTATCACAAATGACTTTTTGTTAAGTGCTTTCTGCCTACCAAACTGTTCCCTGCAGTTTCATTTGGAGAGTGTTTTCTGTGCAGAATTGCGGAATAATGTTAATTAACTAATGACTATCACCACAGAGGTGGCTGTATCACATTGATGGATTCCGTGATTAATTTATACACTGTAAAGTCATGGTGCAGATATAACATTATTATTCAGATTTTAGGAAATTTCTGAAGGGGCTTTATTTAAGAATCAAGTAAAAGTAGAGGAACAATAAACCAAAAACTTGGTCTCAGAGCCATCCGTATGAAATCAATTGCTGCTTCCCTTCCAGTTAATAATGACTTTGTGTTGCCAGCAGCATTCCAACAAAAGTGTCTTGACGTGAGACTCTTCTGCCATCTGCTCCATGATGTTTTCTCTTCTGTTTATGTGAACAGAGGACAGTCTTGCAATGTGCTTTTAGATGTTCCATTTGCCTTTTATTTAGAGAATCAAGAGACCGAGGGAGTGAAAGAGATGAAGGCTTTGTGTGAATGGGAATCTGGAATTAGATCACCTTGAAAACAGTGACTGGTCCTTTTTATGACGACGTATGTCTACTCAGTTTCCTTTTAAAGTGGCTTTAGGGTTGGGGAAAAGTGCTGACAAATACCGTGGAGAATGAAATCCTGCTATTTACGTGCAGTGTGGAGTATAGGGCATATGGAGTAATAGTTAGCATGGGGGAAAAGGAGCAAGGAAATCTTGGTTCTAGTCCTGACTTCTATGGTTCACTGCATGACCTTTGGGAAGTCATCTGACCTATCTGTAAAATGGGGATAGCAGTTCCCGCACCTTTCCAAGCCCTCAGATATTCAGATGAAAAGCTGCTTCATCAGTGCAGCACAATCTACACACACTGCCACATGCCTCACTCCTGTCACGCCAGGAGCCCCTCTGGTGGTATAAGAGGAGTGTTTTCACAGTCTTGCTCTCCTTAGTGAGCAGCTATTAGAAGAAGAAAAGACCCCCAAATTCTCATCCAAATGTGATCCTTCAAATAGATTTGTTGTGAGTTTGGGTCTCGAGCAGGACAAAGAAGTGTCTGTTTTCTCCAAATCCGTTCCCCTATGCCTGTCTGGTGAAAGAAGCTATATTCAGCACAACCATGATGATGATGATCATTATGATGCATTGTTAGTTGATTTCCTTGCATTTGTCAGCAACAGATAGGTCAACATAACCTGTATGGTGACAGAGCCTGGCCAGGAGCAGATTTTAATGAAATAGCCTCTGTGGGAAAATACGTTTTGTATGAACCAGTTCCTGACACCAACAGCTGCTTCCTGTACCAGCCTGCTAGCATGCAGCTCACATCCTTCCAGGATTCTCTCACTAAATGCCACTGATCATGGAGAAGGCTGCACTGAGGTCCCAGTGGCCAGGGTGGGGAGATGCTGGCTCAAAGTGGAGGGGCTGAAAAACTCCCCCAAACTTTTGATATTTGCTGTCAAGCGAGGGAGTGACAGTTGGGTGGGGGTCAAAGTGGAGGTGAAGGTGACAAATTTCAACAAACTCCTCCGAGTTAAATCCCAGGCTGGTCTACTCCACAAAACAAAGGACAAGGGACCAGATCCTGAGCTGGGGTCAACTGGTATATAGCGCCATTGAAGTCAATCGCCGTCAGCCAGTTTACATCTGCTGAGGAGCCAACCTGAAATCAGTGGATTCTCAGGGGAAGCTTTAATTTCCCCAGAGCTCAGAACATTCTTTTTTTGGTTTGTAAGGATAAGTAAAGACAGTAAAAGAGAGAGAGAGAGCTTTGGAGAGAGGGGTTTGGAATTACACTGCTGCTTTGGCAGTTCCTGCGTTATCCCAGCGCCAGCACTGGGATATTTATGTTCAGATGGGAAAGTGAAGTTGATCTTCAGTAACAAGCAATGGCCAATAGTTGTTGCCCCTTTTGCCAGGACATTTCAGTGCCTTGCTTGTATAGGCAGCATAGGCTATAGTGGCAAAAAAGCCTCCACAATTGCTCCTGAACATATCTGAGAGTGCATTTTGGGGACAACAGTCACTTGCGGGTGCAGATCAACAGAGCCCGATTATCCCATATTGAACCTTGAACTTTCATTTGCACACATCTGAAGTGCTTGCAAAATGCCAACGTGCAGCTCTGCCTCCCCTCTGAAAAGATGGAGGTGACAGAACAAGGTGCGAGGCAGGGGAGAGTCAGGCCCCTAGAATTTAGACATTTCAACAACTTATTGCTCTTGCAAGCCTCCGCCCTCCCCAGGAACTGCCACAACTGCAGTCCTGGCTAGCACCCCCAAAAGGGTTAAGGAGAGACAAAGAGCAAGTGTAACCCTGACCTCATCCCACCTGCTGCACAGACAGGGACAGGGAACGCACACTACTTCTTCCTGAGTTGAGAGGCAGGAGGCGAGCCCCCTGCTCAGTGAGGTCCTTCAGAAGGCACCGTCTCTCCGAGAGGCACAATGCTTCCCATTGTTCCACCTGAGTGGCTCAGCTCCATTCTTCTGCCAGTGCATGCCTCTGCCTCTATTTTTCAGACAGATTTTGCTGCTTGATGGTGTGGTTACTGCGCCCCGAGACACTGCTGGCTCCCCCCGACCACCAATTGCTCCTCTCGGCCTGCCTGCCAGCTGGCCAATGGCTCCTCCACACCCCTGGCCCCACCCCCTGCTGCTCTCAGCCCCCTGGCCAGACCCCAGTACACCTCCGGCTCCGGGAAGTCTCTGCTTCCCACCACCTGTGGGGCCCCGCCTGTCTCCCCGGAGCTGAGCCGCCTGGGACTGGTGCAGAAGCCTGGCCAGTCTCAGCCAGGTGTGTGTGGGGGGAACAGTGTGGAGGGCTTGGTTAGGCCCCTCCAGGCAAGTGTGTCTTGAGGGACCCTGGCCGGGACAGGCCCAGGCCTGGCTGATGGCACCACTCCTGAGGGGATGGAGTGATACCCGGCCCTGGGACCACCCTGGCTGCGCTGCCGGCTCAGCCCGGCAGACACAGTCACCTCCCAGCAGGGCCAGTGAGTGCGGACGGGAGGCAGGGCGTGGGGGAGTGGGTCTGGGGGGCATCTGGGGGAGTGCTGGGCTGTGAAGGGGCAGGGAAGATCTGGTGTGTTGGGGCACTAGGCAGTGGGGGTTTTGTGGGTGGTGCTGGGCAGTTGTGGTGGGGCTGGGGGCAGCGGGTGCTGGGCAGGGGGCGCTGGGCAGGGGTGGTGGTGTGCAGGGCACTGGGCATTTGTGGGTGGGTCCTGAGGGCCTCTGGCCATAGGGAGTCAGGGGGGGTGTTGGGCAGGGGGCTGTGTGGTACGGCATGAGCCTGCCCCCGAGGGGAAGGGACATGCTGGCAGCACGGGGCTGGGCAGGCCACTGTGCATCTGGCAACTGCCGGTTTGTAAATAGTGCCCTTGCACTGAGCGGAGCGGAGTGGGGCCACCCCTGCCATGCAAGGCCCCATTGCCTCTGGCTGGCCCCTTGCTCTGGGGACTGACCTCCCCGCACCATGCTCCACTGTCTCCATGAGGGCACACAAAAGGTTAATCCGGCCAAAACTGTAGCCCCCGCTCTCAGGGAAGTGCAATGTTCTCACTGGGAGCACAGCTCCCTGAAAGCTTGTGAAGTAGGCAGCACCCTCCCCTGTCTAGGGTGACCAGATATCCCGATTTTATATGGACAGTCCCGATATTTGGGGCTTTTTCTTATATAGGCTCCTATTACCCCCTAACCCTTTGTCCTGATTTTTCACACTTGCTGTCTGGTCACCCTGTCCCCCCCCACCCAATGCATTGGTGGGGTAGGGTATGCTGCAGCCCTCAAAGAAATGTAGAATTTGTGTGCTCCCCTGCACACAGGAGCACACTGGAAAGTACTCTGCCCTGTGCAGGCACCACATCTTTGGTACTTCCTCTGGGGCACTGGCATTTCTCTCTGTCCCCAATGCAGGGCTCTGCCTATATGGTACAATCTAGCCCTTACTGACTATGGACAACTTACATCGCCTCACTTCCCCTATCTGTAAAATGGGGTTAATAATGTACTTCCCTGCCTCATAGGGGTCTCTGAGGCCCAGGTCATTAAATGTTGTGAATCACGTTTTGATCCTGGGTTCAGGGATAAGCCCGGGAAAATTCCTTCTTCCTCTTCGGGTGCCCAGAATTCTGGCTCTGGTTCTATTATCTGCAACCTCTACTATTCTGCTCTCTCTGCCTCTGTGCAGTGCTGGACTTTGTCAACAAACATCACCCCTGTGTCAGATATTCCATCCCACAGCATGGGGTGGGCCTCTTCCCAATATTCAGAATACCCAGGAGAAAATGAAACGGGCTAAACTTGTGGTGTTAATCTGCCAGGTTTTCATTTCAGGGACAACAACATTTTACTGGCTGGAGGAGTCGCCACTTGCACTGAACTATGATTCTCGTCTTTCTTCAGCTACTCCAGCCCCAGGAATGAATGCCACATTGGGGTGTTTGTGTTACACAAGGCTATAATCTCTGTTCCGGTGGCATGTGTGTATGTAAGTAGGGACAGGATAGCTTTATAATAGACAAGCAAACCCCGTCTTGGAAGAAGGATGACTTGTTTTTAAGAGTTCCCTTTTAGTACATTACCTACTTGTGGGCCAGCACCCAAAGTGGCACAACTCTATATGATCATGATTGAGTTTCCACCATTGCAAGAAGTGGGATGCTGCCCAGTCTCAGCAAAGGTGCCATTGGTTTTTCTATATCTTCTGTAGACATACACTAATGCTTTGCTTTTCTATAGTGTCTTCCATCTGAGGATCTTAAAGCACTTTACAAACATGAATCAATTAAGTCTCACAGCATCCTTGTTACATACAGTAGATAGGCATTAGAGTGCCCACTTTAAACATGGTGAAACTGAGGCTCAAAAAGGCTTAAGTAACTAACACAAGATAGCACAAAGAAGCAGTAGCAGAGTTAGAAAGAGAATCCAGGTCTCCTTACTCTGGTCCCCTCCTCTAATCACTAGAAACATTCCCCCACAAATATTATTACAATTTATTAATTGTAAACAACCACAAGTGAGACCAAGCCCCTGCCCGAGGACTTTACATTCTAATCCAGACAGACACCACACTAATAATGTAAGGAGTGAGTGGGAGGGTAGGAGCAGACAGTCAGAGAAGATTAATCTTATACAATATTGTAACTAATCTTTGGCCACTCAGAAATTCCTGGAATCAGGGAGGATTGAACTCAGATTATCCTGCTCCAAAAGTACAGACCCTTGCCACTTGAGCTGAAGGAGAATCTCCATTAACAACAAACAGTATAGGGCATATGACATGGAGTTAAGAGTTCTGAATCATCCAGTAGAAGGTTGTGGCTCAGATACATACTAGCCAATTCATATGACTATCCTATAACTATTGCCCATATTGTTGCTCTGAAAATCTTCCAGTCACAACACCATCACATTTTCAGTGCTTTACTGGCTAACATCACACGTTAAAAGTGGACTAGCCTAGCTGTGCCATATTGCTTCATGTCAGGTAAGGACATTTTAGTATTTCATGTTATTTCACTTTGAAAGGGAAAACTATTCTATACTCAGAAGGGAGGTGCCAGTGGAAAGCAGCCGTTTTATTAGTTCTTGGGATGGATTTTGCCAGCAGAGGCATATGGTAAAGCATTAACTTTTCCCTATGAACAATAGTCAGGCTTCTTTAACCCTTCAGCCTCTTCTTGGAGCCACAATTAGTCAAAGGAAGAAGCATAAATAATACTGGGTGGCCACAGTGTGTTATCTGGGGATGAAAGCCCCGTCAGAGAAAGAGCCAGCTGAGGGTGAACTGAGAGCTAAGAAGATTGGTTGTATATATTTATCTGAGCTGTTTTACACAAGCTCATTTTCACTTGGCATTTTACTAATCACTTTTCTTTACTTTTTTATTTCTCCAAAAGAAAAATCCAAATCCAAACATTTCTTAAAATATGCAGAGCCCGACGGTGCTAAATCACATCTGAAGGACGTGCTTTGAAAATAGCTTCATTTCCTTCCAAGAAATGGAACCCCACCAATTTATTTTAAAATGTCCCATATCAGCGGGTCAGGGAGGGGCGGAACTCATCTGCCAACAGCCAAGTGGGTTTTCCAGGACTGACCCATACTATTCTATTCCATTTCATCTCTTCAGCTCTCATGAATTATTTATACCTGCAGGGTTATGCTCAGGATCCCTGGAACAACATAAAAATGAATGGTAAAAATGATGTCCTCAAAAGGACAAAAGCTGTTGCTGATGTAAGCAAAGCTCAAGCAAACAGACCTTCCGCTGGAGAGAACTCTGCCCAGGGCAACGTTGGGAAGGGTCAGATCCCGATCCAAACATCATGGTTCGGAACTGCCTCAAAGTTGGCTAAGTTTGGTTCTGGGCCAGTGGCTACTAAACGCAGCTTGATTGTATGAAAGCTTTGGAAGCCTTAAGAAACACCTCGGGTTTCTCCCAGCAGACTCTGTGTTGCAAGGCGAGTTGTTCCCAATGCAGCATTGCTATACAAGCATCCTCACCGTGTATCAGTATGTAGTGCTGTTTGTATCATGAGGCTGCAGAGTTGCACTGCTGAGATTAGAACCCTAAAAACAAATTCAGGAGTCTTAATTGCCCTGCAGGCTGCAGGATAGTCCTAAGAGAAGTGTAAATGACCCACAACCTTGGTGACAGGCAACAACACCTAAACCTAAATAGGTTGAAGTTCTTTAGAAAGGAATCCCATAGTTCTGAGCAGAAGAGTAAGGACAGAGATTAATTATTATTATTTATATTGCAGTAGTGCTTAAGAGTCCCTGTCATGGTCCAGGACCCCATGGTGCTAGATAGCAGTCACTTCATTATCTGGCATCACAGACAGAAAGATGATTCCTGCTGCAATAGAGAACTGACACACTAAGGAAGCAAAACTCCTGATATTTTCAGGCTTCAGCCCATTGACACTGTGGTGATGGACAGAATCTGTGATAATTTATGAGAACCTCTACTGCTGCAAACAACCAAGCCTCCTCTTTTCTCCATAACTCTAGAAGTTCAGCACTTGGGCATGTCTATCTGTATCTTTGGGGACATCCTATCAGAATAAAATACCATCCTGTACAGAAAATAAAAGATCAGACTGGAAGATACAATGGCCAGTTATAGACATGGTGACTCTTAACAGATAAAGTGAAGTTTTAGAATTGTTTATTTTCTTTAACAAGTAGCCGGGTGCAGCCTTATTCCTAAGCTTTAATGGTTTTAGATCCTGTTTTTAGTGCCTTTTTTCTATCTAACTAGGATATTTCATTCTGTTCTATGTGTTTACCCCTAATGAACCAACCAATGTATGGTGCAGCTGGAAGTATGTAAAGTTTCCTTGCAATCCTCAGGGCATTGTATTGTTGTGCACACTGCATTGTTATTATGTGGATTGTGATAGAACCTGGAGTGCCCAGTTAGGATCAGAGCATTGTATAAGCACAAAGTAAGGTGCCCTCTTCCTAACAAGAGGCAGCTTGAGTACTCGGTCATTTTTTTTGTTTTTTTCTTGTATGTGTAATTTATTCAGTGGCTTACGTTCTAGGATATTTATTTTGGTGGCAGATGACCCACTAAGTGTTTGCTCCTGTTCCCGCAAGGTCTTACCATTGACTTCAACAGGATCAAGTCTTGAACGTTTGAGTTTCAGTTCAAATTCAGAAGCTGTTCTCATCCCTATCTGCCTGGGCTGAGAGTCTCACAAGACCAAGCTTTTCACATCTTTCCAGTTTGCATCAAAACAATTAAATCACAAGTTGGCAGGAACTAAAGAAATCAGTAAGTAAAGACATCTTAGAAGAGCCCAGTTCTTCCTGTTTCTGGCCAGGTTATTATACAGCAAAAGAAACCTCTGGAATGGGAGTTTATTGGTTTCCCCTCAAGTCCAAGTTAAGAGGGCCACAAGAAGCAGAAAAAGTGAAACAGTTTGTAAACTTAGCTAAATATTTTTTGACATGCATAAAGCTCCCACAGGCTTTAGTTCAAGCCTTGAGCAGTTCTTAGTCTATCCAAACTGAGACTCATCTCTGATCTATAGGTATTAATAGAAATATTTGCTACATTCCCTCTACAAAGGAAGGTTCTGTTCTTCTGAGGTTCTACAGCTACACCTATCACTGTAGTATCTGAGTGCGTCATATGGAGATGTTCTTTTCAAAGATTCCAGAGAGTCTATTTTTTTTTAAATATTACTTTCCCTTGTCACTTGTCTTCCCAAGAAAGACCAGGACAGACTCTCTTGACAGTGCAGTGTCTCTACTCTCATCTTCTTACTGCCTCCCTCAGGGTTGGAGGCATCTGTCAGTTACTTGGGAATGTTCTTTCTTAGGGAACTGTTTCTTGCTTCTCCAGTTGTGAGAGTCTCTCTCATTTTTTTACATATTTATTATTTTTACCATTAGGCTTGGATGATTTCCAGTAATGAATATGCCCTTAAACAATTCCAAAGAAACAACCAAGAAGCCCTGCATGGGAAACCAACGCAGACAGACTTTAAAAATGCCTTTTAAACCTTTAATGAAGGCTGGGACTTTGGAAGAGAAGCCCCTACTGTGAAGTCGGATGTATATATAATGGGAGGGAACTTATTGGATTTCTAGGTATAAAAATTCGTCAATGAGTCCAATGTAAATTATGAACAGAGGTTTTTTTTTCTAAAGTGCAAATAAATTCTTCACTGAACCAAGATTTAGCCAAATGAAAAAGTTGTGTAGCCGCCAAACCCAAGGAATGGAAGAATGTAACACATGCCTTTGTGCCTTTAAAAAAAAAACCCACACACACTGTTTTTTCTTCTCCACTGCACAATTCTCTCCACTGCTTCCATATTAAAAATACAAATGTATGGACAGTTGGGTGGGAAAGTGGGATTATTTCATGCTGCTGTACACAGGGAATTAGACAGCAGTATGATTGCTCAAAGCTCCAGTATGAAACTGGAGACAAGCCTGTTAAGAGTCTTTGGATTAAGTTTAGAGGCGAGAGCAACAAGGGTGATGTCGTGGTGGGCGTCTGCTATAAACCACCAGACCAGGAGGATGAGGTAGATGAGGCTTTCTTTGGACAACTAACAGAAGTTTCCAGATCACAGGCCCTGGTTCTCATGGGGGACTTCAATCACCCTGGCATCTGCTGGGAGAACAATACAGCACACAGACAATCCAGGAAGTTTTTGGAGAGTGTTGGGGACAACTTCCTCGTGCAAGTGCTGGAGGAACCAACTAGGGGCCGTGCACCCTTGACCTGCTGCTCACAAACAGGGAAGAATTGTTAGGGGAAGTAGAAGTGGGTGACAACCTGGGCAGCAGTGACCATGAGATGGTTGAGTTCAGGATCATGACAAAAGGAAGAAAGGAGAGCAGCAGAATACGGACCTTGGACTTCAGAAAAGCAGACTTTGACCCCCTCAGGGAACTGATGGGAGGCTAATATGAGGGGGGAAAGGAATTCAGGAGAGCTGGCTGTATTTTAAAGAAGCCTTATTGAGGTTGCAGGAACAAACCATCCCAATGTGCATAAAGAATAGCAAATATGGTAGGCGACTAGCTTGGCTTAACAGAGAAATCTTCGGTGAGTTTAAACACAAAAAGGAAGCTTACAAGAAGTGGAAACTTGGACAGATGACTAAGGAGGAGTATAAAAATATTGCTTGAGCATGCACCGGTGTAATGAGGAAGGCCAAAGCACAATTGGAGTTGCAGCTAGCAAGGGATGTAAAGGGTAAACAGAAGGGTTTCTACAGGTATGTTAGCAACAAGAAGGTGGTCAGGGAAAGTGGGGGACCCTTACTGAATGGGGGAGGCAACCTAGTGACAATTGATGTAGAAAAAGCTGAAGTACTCAGTTTTATTTTTGCCTTGGTCTTCACAGACAAGGTCAGCTCCCAGACTGCTTCAATGGGCAGCACAGTGTGGGGAGAAGGCGAGCAGCCCTCAGTGCTGAAAGAACAGGTTAAGGACTATTTAGAAAAGCTGGACATGCACAAGTCCATGGGGTCGGATGCACTGCATCCGAGGGTGCTGAGGGAGTTGGCTGATGTGATTGCAGAGCCATTGGTCATTATCTCTGAAAACTCATGGCAATTGGGGGATGTCCCGGATGATTGGAAAAAGGCAAATATAGTGCCCATCTTTAAAAAAGGCAAGAAGGAGAATCTGGGGAACTACAGACTGGTCAGTCTCACCTCAGTCCCTGGAAAAATCATGGAGCAGGTCCTCAAGGAATCCATTTTGAAGCACTTGGAGGAAAGGAAGGTGATCAGGAACAGTCAACATGGATTCACCAAGTGCAAGTCATGTCTGACCAACCTGATTGCCTTCTATGATGAGATGACTGGCTCTCTGGATATGGGGAAAGTGGTGGATGTGATATACCTTGATTTTAGCAAAGATTTTGGTACGGTCTCCCATGGTATTCTTGCCAGCAAGTTAAAGAAGTGTGAATTGGATGAATGGGCTATAAGGTGGATAGAAAGCTGGCTAGAGTATCCGGCTCAACGGGTAGTGATCAATGGCCCGATGTCTAGTTGGCAGCCAGTATCAAGCAGAGTGTCCCAGGGGGTTTTGTTCAACATCTTCATTAATGATCTGGATGATGGCGTGGGTTGCACCCTCAGCAAGTTTGTGGATGACTCTAAGCTGGGGGGAGAGATCGATATGCTGGAGGGTAGGGATAGGGTCCAGAGTGACATAGACAAATTGGAGGATTGGGCCAAAAGAAAACAGATGAGGTTGAACTTAGGACAGAAGAATCCCAGGCACTGCTACAGGTTGTGACTGACTGGCTAAGCGGCAGTTCTGCAGAAAAGGATCTGGGGATTACAGTGGAAGAGAAGCTGGATATGAGTCAACAGTGTGCCCTTGTTGCCAAGAAGGCTAACAGCATATTGGGCAGCATTAGTAGGAGCATTGCCAGCAGATTGAGGGAAGTGATTATTTCCCTCTATTAGACACTGGTGAGGCCACATGTGGAGTATTGTGTTCAGTTTTGGGCCCCTTGCTACAGAAAGGATGTGGACAAATTGGAGAGAGTCCAGTGGAGGGCAACGAATATGATTAGGGGGTTGGGGCACATGACTTTTGAGGAGAGGCTGAGGGAACTGGGCTTATTTAGTCTGCAAAAGAGAAGAGTGAGGGGGGATCTGATAGCAGCCTTCAACCACCTGAAGGGGGGTTCCAAAGAGGATGGAGCTCGGCTGTTCTCAGTGACGGCAGATGACAGAACAAGGAGCAATCGTCCCAAGTTGTAGTGGGGGAGGTCTAGGTTGGATATTAGAAAAAATTATTTCACTAGGAGGGTGGTGAAGCACTAGAATGGGTTACCTAGTGAGGTAGTGGAATCTTCATCCTTAGAGGTTTTTAAGGCCTGGCTTGACAAAGCCCTGACTGGGATGATTTAGTTGGGGTTGATCCTGCTTTGAGCAGGGGGTTGAACTAGATGACCTCCTGAGGTCTCTTGCAACCCTAATTTTCTATGATTCTATGATCTGAATTTGAGAGTCAAGCTTGTTCCTTTCTCCTCTGGCAGGCAGGGGCTGAGACTCTACGGTACACCATGAGAGGGGTGAGAAAAAGGAAAATATAACCATGCAAGGGAGAGAAAAGACCAACAATAACACTATGTGAGGCAGTAATACTTCAGGTCCATTGGGAACATGATATGATACCCCAGCTCCATCTCCATTTCCCAAAGGTTTCAGATATCTCATTCTCCTCCACTGAAATACAACCACCTCTGGAGTAGAATGCTGCAGCACCAAGCTTCCCTTGCTCAGCCCCTAGGGGTGAGAAGGAAGTTCTCTTTGCATGAGCCATTGAATTTTTGGTCTCGTAGGTATGTCTACGCTGCAGTTAGTCACCTGTGACTGGCCCTTGTCAGCTGACTCAGGCTCGCTGAGGCTAAGGGGCTGTTTAACTGCAGTGTAGATGTTCGGGCTTGGGCTGCAGTCTGAGCCCTGGGCTTCTTACATTTTACAGGGTCCTAGAACCTAGGGTCCAGCCCAAGCCTGAATGGCTACACTGCAATTAAGCAGTGCCTTAGCCTGAGCTCTGCGAGCGTGAGTCAGCTGGCACGGGCCAGCCGTGAGTTTTTAATTGCAGTGTAGACGTACCCTCAGATGAGATTACCATCAAAGAGGCCATCTACTGCTATTTGTGCTGGTGGTTTCAGTGATGTGGACACCTATCCATTAGGAACTGGGATGAGACCCACCAATTCATTACACAGACATTTGCTTTCTTTGATTCATTAAAAGCAACTTTATTCCTCTGCTAGGTTTCCCCAGCTCTATTGCATCAGAGCCCTTTGCAGAAGGTCATGAGGTTTATCTCACAAATGAATTATTTGCAAATGGAGGTGGTTTGTGGATAACTAAGTCTTCCCTACTGCATGAGCTGTCAACAGAAACCCAATGGCCTTGGTACCCTGTGGGTTTAAGTATGTAGTAGATATTATAGCTATTCTGAGTCTGGTGCGTCCCGTGTATTTACATTAATTAAATCATTTCATTTGCAACTTGGCAATGGAAGAGAGCTTGAAAAGAGGCAGCTGTGTGCATCTGGATTTCATTAGAGTTGAACATTAATCCCTTTATGCCTTATAAGCATCCCTTTAGTGTTATACAGTTTTGGATTTACTAAATGGCATTCTCAGAACTGGCTGGTGGAAAAAACAGGCTAATCAGCAGTGACCCTTACAAAGTACACAGCATGAAAAGAAGTCCCCTCCTTGCATCACTCACCCACCTGCCAATGCCTTCTTAAAACTTGAGATAGGCTTACGAAAGATTCAAGCACCCCCAAACTTTGGAAAGCAACATTCCTGGATCTGAACTTCATAATCCTCAGGGGAGTAACTCTGGATTTTACACAACCATTGTAAATAGCAAGAGGATATGGCCAAAGAAGTGCCTTTTATTTTTGCTAGTTTTTGGGAGGGCAGCAAGAGATGGGTGGAATTGTAAGAGAGGCAGTTGGAGACACATCACTGAACAGGTAGTGAAAGGTTGGGGTTGAGACAGAGGTTTGGGAGTGTTCAGCATAAGGGTATTATTTGAATTCATGCAAGGAACAGGGAGTAAAAGAGCAGTGAGAGGGCTGAGAACAGACAATGGGAGAAGCTAACATAGTGAGGGGAAGGAGGAGTTGCCCACGGAGGTGGTGAAGGAGAGATTAGAAAGGGACAAAGATCTGAGAGTATATAGTACTGCTAATTTTCAATAGGCTCAGCTCAGGAAGGTATTTTTTTCCATAGGATGAACTTGTATAAAAGACTGCCATTTTGAAGGGGGAGGTAACACCTTCTTCTAGAGCACCCACATCTGGCCACTCTCGAACCGTGTCTACACTACAACAAAAGGTGTGTTCTTAACTAAGGTTAGCTAAATCAAGTTAAAATAGCATTGAAGACTCGGCAACTCAGGTTAGCAGCTCGAGATGACAGATTGCAGGCCATCGGGCTGTTTTGATATATCAATTCTGATGTCTCTATTTCTAGTGCAGCATTAAAGAACTGCCAATGGTCAATAGGAAACGTTGAGAAATGTTTTATTTCAAGATGATTCTGCTATTTTTCATATATTATTTTCTGTCTTCTGCTTTACCTGTTTGTTTTGTTTAGTTTTGTTTGATCATTGGGGGGGGAGGAGGCATTCTTGTGAAAACAGACTCAGGTGAAACTGGGAACAGTGCCATGGCACATTATCAGGGGCAGAAGGCCCCAGAATGATGGGAACAAACCCTAAAGAAGTGTACTGACTACCCCCAGAGTTCCACACAGCTCTACGCTTTATCAATCCCTCCAGTGTCTTGAGTTCTCTGAATTCTTTGCAATTTGTCAAAATCTGTCTGGTATTCAGTACTGAGAACCTCAATACAACATCCCAATTGCATTTGCACCAGACATATAGAGAGGGACTATGCTCTGTGATATGTTAGCAGTCATTAAATTACTCCTATCTGTTATCTACCTGTCCTAGCAGTATTTCCCCACAACATACACCCCCCCCACACCCACCCACAAAGTTCTTTGGCTTGTCACGTCTCCAATAAAGGCTGCAGGCAACTCCAAAAACAGAACAAACATTTCAATGAGAATTATGAAAAATAAGTTATCACAAAAACATCCTGTTTTCCTTCAGATTCGCTCTCTCTCACTATAGACTACACCCCACCCTGCCTGTTTTCAGAGAGACTGATTATGGGCACTGGGTTTTGGAAACTTTCTCAATCACTTTTCCAATTCTTATCTGAACAGCCTGTTTGTTCACTATGGGGCGGGGGATGAGAGGTGTAGAAGGGGAAGAGAATGGGGTGAGAGAGTGTGGCTCCCCCTCCCCCAACACTTTCACGTATGGAAACAGGAAAATTAGCAACAGCATCATTTTCTGATCCCAGTGATTGAAACATCTACTGGTAAATCTGGGCCCCTGGCAGGGATATATATTCCTGCTAAAACACACATGCCAGGCCAGCGCCTGTGTAATGGGGTTGATGATACCCTCTTGTGCCATGGTGATGAGGGTACCCCTGAGAACGTGTATACATTAGAGCTCTAACCAGGGGCACCCACAGAAGGAGGGGGATTTGGCAACTTGCAAATCTCCAACTTTCATCCATGGGCAATGACTGATGTGCAGATCAGGCCATTCTTTAGGGACCATCGCTGAAAGACCACACCTACATTTTAGTTGCCAACCACTGGAATGATACCAGCTGACAAACACTGGCTGGCTGGCACAATTCTATTGCCATTTGGAGATGGTACTTCTGGAATAAAGTACTGGTGCACAGCGGGTGTGATGACTGCAAGTGAGGGTAGCACGGGAGTGAGTGAATGAGTGCAAGATTGGGGGGCCGTGTGAATGCATGTAAGTGTGTGCTAGTACAATGTGGGTGTAAATAGGAGTGGATGTTTCTGACTGTACTACAGAAGTGTACAGATTTGAATGTGTATGTAGATTTAGTAGTGTAATATCAGCATGTGGGTTCTGGAATGGTAGCATAGGTATCCATGAAGGAGTGTGTAATTGGTCTGAGTAAGTGCACTGGTATAATGTAGGAATGTGTGCAGATATAATGTAGGTGTTTATGAGTGTACATGTGAATTGGTGTCATGTAGGTGTCTGAAGATGACAGTACAGCTGAAATCAAGGCGGCTATGGAGGCGGATGTCATATAGGTGTGCTGATATCAGATACTCTTGTGGCTGTGTCTAGGTGTGAGCGGCTGTAACATGCATAGTTGTCTGAGAACAGCAAATCAGCTAAGCAGTTTCCTTCCTTATTTGTCATACCAAGATGCAATTTGTATAGAACTAAACAATTCTACATGCAGCACAACAATCAGCGGCTAGACCCAATGCTTCCCCTAAGGAGCCTGGGGTGGAAGAGGGCTAGTTTGCTACTATGGATTTTTTTTAAAAAAATGCACATATTTTAAAAAATAAGTCAGAATCCTACATAGATCATGAATAAGGGGACTCAGCATCTCTTGGCTAATTAGAGTGAATGTCCACTAGGTCTTCAGGCTGGTGGCTAAAAAAAATTAAAAAAACACTGATGTGTTCATCATCTGATATATGTAAGCAGAAGATGCAGCCTGACTAGTGTTTGTTTAGAATAGAAGCTCTTGGCTCACGTCCATTGAAGTCCCGGTAGCAGTGTAACACATTACCACACAGGAGATTTGTGTGCAGTGCAGGGGTAGTCCCAGGACTTTCTCCTTTCCAAGGCCTGTGCAGCTAAGGCTCAATGAAGAGGGGCAGATTGGAGAAGCACTCCACATTCAAACATTGACCCCAGCCTCATGCAATTGGAAATTTCAGGAGAACCTGATGTTTTCTATACAGGGGCGGCTCTACGTTTTTGGCCGCCCCAAGCAGTCATGCGTGGGAGGCGCCCCGGAGCCGCGGGAGCAGCGGACCTCCCGCGGGCATGACTGCAGAGGGTCCGCTGGTCCCGCGTGGCTCGGCTGGACCTCCCGGCTGCGGACGGTTCGCGGGTCCGGCGGCTCCGCTTGAGCTGCCGCAGTCATGCCTGCGGCAGTTCCAGCCGAGCCGCGGGACGAGCGCCCCCTCCGCAGTCATGCCTGCGGCAGGTCCAGTCATCCCGGGCCTCCGGTGGACCTCCCGCAGGCATGACTGCGGCCGGTCCGCCCCAGCCTGCCGCCCACCCCCGGCGGCAGGGGACGCCCCCTACATTTTGCCGCCCTACGCACCAGCTTGTTTTGCTGGTGCCTAGAGCCGCCCCTGTTTCTATACTTATTCTGGTTCTGGTCCCAGTTGGAACTCAGATACAGAGATGCTCAAAAATAACTTGAAGAAAAAGATAAGCCATATACAATTTTGTTCACCAGGAGAACTTTACAAAGCCTTTGACAACCCCTTGTATTTAGTTGCTAGAACACAGAGGAGCCAGAAGACACTGCCAGTCACTATATCTCCCATGCTGGCCGTGTTCTAAAAACAACTGAGAGATTTCATTTCTAAATGTTTGCTATGTAATTCATATTTGAATAACATGGCTCAAAGCTAAATAGCAATACCCTGAAAAAGTTGATTTCAGCAAATTAAAAGTCTTTTTTAAGAGTAAACGTGATAGGTTTTCTCTTCTCTTCTACAAGGAGCATGTGTAAATTATTGGGAGTCACTAAAATATGCTATTACAAATTTTCTTTCAAGATCCATTTGACTGACTGTATGGACAATTAGATCTTGGAGAAATGTGTTTTGTTAGTTAGGATATAGTTCTTTTGAGAAGCTGTGCATATTACTAGTGAAGCTCCTTGCTGCTTTAGTGTATCTCTCAAGTGAATCCTTTATTATCTGCAGGGCCACTGCCTGCAATATATACCCAGTCAAGCCAACAAAAACATTATGTGGGGCCAACATTACATGACATAGTGTTGTGAGGTGAGGTGGTATATCAGACCAGGCCTTTGATATTTTTTTTTTTTTACAGTTTAATTATTTTTCTTGTCCACATTCCAGATGATGATGATGTATTATTTTAAAACTAATAAAGACATTACAAAAATTAACCCAGCTTTTCTTTCAATTTTAGAAAATGTTCAAGTTTTGAACAAAAGTTCTGGAAGGTTATTTTGTTTGAATCAATTTGCCCATCCCTAATCCCTAAATTCCAGAGGCAAGGAGATACACGCATTAATTTTCCTTCCTACTTGCCTTTGCTGGCTGGATTTGCTGTCAGAATGATAGAGGAAAGGTGCTGCTATGGAGGATGAAAAGGTAGTGATGCCCCAATATGAAAGAGTAGGAGAAAAGATCAGTTCTGGCCTGGACACAGAGAAAAAGAGACCAGAAGTTGAACTTCAGTTCTGATGACATCCCCTCCAGCACTTTGTAACAACTATAGAAGAGACTGGCCCCAGAGAGCCCACTGCACCTAGCGCATAGTGGAACAGGACTAGCGAGGTCTCATCAGTGCTGTGCGGATACACAGGCAGGGCAGCAATGATCAATAACATTTTTAGTTCTGCAAAGCCGTCGAGTCTCAGTGCCTTGATTTTGAGCTCCCAGCCACATGGGACAAAACCGATAATCAGGCCATTGAAAATATCGCTATCACTAGGATTGCACTGCAAACAGGAAGCTGCAGAGCTCTGACATACCTCCTTAGCTCAGGATTCATAATAGGTTTAGATTAGGGCAGCCACTTTTTTGTGTTGAAATTTCCCCTCTCCCCCCCGCCAAAAAAAAAGTTTGTTATTTTTCAATGTTAAGAGATATGGCAGAGAACACAGTCCCCTCCACCCCCAGTTGCTAGCACAAAGAGCTCCCCTTGGCTCATTGCAGCTGTCCTGCTAGCATAATAGGTGTGAAGCTTAACCTGCTATTTATGGATGGAGAACTGAATCGACCAGCATTGGAAACATTGTCATGTGATATTTATCTAGTACTTTACATCCCAAAGGATCCCAAACATTACTTACATAGGAAACACTTCACCTACCACTGAAATGCAACCACCTCTGGAGTGGAACACATCAGTTGTTTCACAATAAACAGGGACACCACAGAACAGTTTCAGAAAGGAAGAAGAAATGTGTAGCCAAATGAACCTGTAGGGGGGATTTGGGTTTGTAATAACCCAAGGCAGAATTTTGGTTATCAGGAGACCCGGGCTAATATCTTTACCCAAGTGAAAAGCATAGAGTGGTGAGTTAAGCATTTCAAAGACTGTTGATGTTACTCTGAATCTAGTGGCATCTATACTTCTCCCTTTGACGCCAAATACCGGATTGTTTATATTACATAGCACTGATTAAGTGATATCATGCCATCATTTGTTTAGAAATAAACTACTAAGATCAGTGTGACACCAACAGAAACTGCATCTGCTCCTTTCCAGATTTTAGGGATAACTCACATCTTTTATTTTTAGCCATAAAATAGCCCAGGGGGCTGATGGAGATTCATTGTTGAATATTAGTGCACAGTGAGATGGAGTAGAGAGATATTTGTATGACCTCCTATTACAGCTTTCTAATGGAGAGAATGACAGGCAGGTTACAGGCCAGCTGAATGGCTTGGGAAGTTAAACCTACCGTGTGAGACAAAATAATACCTAACAACTTAGATGGAGGCACTGAAACTTGTGGACGCTCAGGAAAAAAGACAACAGTTTTCAGACAGATTCTAAGTGGGAATAAACATGGGCTCAGTAAACAGAAGTGGTGGAAAGTTAAGCAAATAAAGAAAACAATGAAGTGGGTAGGAGGAATGTGAAAAAGACCAAGGGATTTGCTTACTGGTTCCTAGCATGGAAACACACAGTTTCTGCAGACAAATTAAAGCACATGCCGGAGCCCCAAACACAACTCAGCTGTGCATTCATCTCCCCTTTAACATGCCAGCCTTGTACTTGCCTTCCCCCACTCCTGCATCCACACTCTTGGGTCTTCTTCGCTCTGTCCCTTGGGCAGATTAGCCTTCTGTTGAGGAGTCATCCTTCTGGCTGGGTGTTGGTCCTTCTGAGTACATGATTTATTCCCAACCTCACATGTTTGTCTATTGCCACAGTCAGAGGGGAGAGGGAAAAATCCCAAGGAGGGGGGGAGTTGTTACTGGGTCTATTTTACAAGTCCCAATTGTTGAAGTATCAGTCAGATAATCCTTGGATTCCGTTAGGTTCTGCCAGCTCCAGAGCACAGGAGCGAGTGACTAGAGCAAGTAACATTGCCTGCTTGCTTTTTCTGATCAGCTGAGAGGGGATGCAGCTAAGTTCCTCCTACTTGCACTGCCTAAATAAGGACATTGACTCACAGTTGGCTACACGGTGCTCCTTTCTGAAAGCACTTACTGCTAACAGCAATCTTGCTCTTTAACTAAAATGCTGCACAAAGTGAGCATAGAAAAGGAACCTGAACTCAGAGTCTGAGATCACAAGGGGATCCTTCATTCTTGAAATAAGGGGCAGGAGTCCTTGCTTTGCCAAATGCAGAACCCCTTGAGGACTGAATAATATCGATTCCCAACAGAACACAACACTCCTGAGGTTCTGGTTCTGACAAAACACAGCTCTGGGCTGCTTCCTGCTTTTCTTAAAAAAAGAAACACTGCACTGCCTTGATCACTGCTGAGGCTTGGCAAGAATGACTTTCAAACAGAAAGTTTTCTTGTTTACACAGCACAGGCTTCCAATGACTTAAAAATACATGTTCGTTATTCCATCTTCCTTGAAAAGCAATGGTTTGAATTATACCCTCCGTTTTATTTAGGGTCTAATCCAAAGCCCACCAAAGAAAAGGGAAAAAAACTCCTCCTGGCTTCAGTGGGCTTTGGATCAGGCCTGTATGAACTCAGAAAGTTTTGCAAACCCCTCAAAAGTTGAGGAGGTTTGGGAAGGCTCAAGCAGTACCTCTTTTTCGCCTGCTGAATCCTTCTGCACATTCCAGATATTAGGAAACAACCTGGTCTTTATTAGAACAGCAAGCCCTTCCCCTAGCAAATCAGCCAGGCATTTCCCATTCTGTATTCTTTCCAGATAAACTCAAGATGTGAAAGCAGAGTGGAAAAATTCACACCACTGATGAAACCGGGAGGAATGTCACGTTTCAGGGTTGAGTGTGTGAGACAAACAAACCTTCATGTTTTCACCTCACATTTTTCTCCATGTGGCAAAAAAGTAAATAAAAAATAATAATAATAAAAAGGAGGGTAGTTTACTGGGGAAAAGGCAGAATCTCTGTTGAATATGGACATTTCCATGCAGGGTAAAATCTGCCATTTGTTCCAGGGTAGAAGCTGCACATATCTTTCTTTGACAAAAACAAACAAAAAAACCCAAACCCCACACATTTTAAAGCATTAGTGGCACTGACCAAATTCTTGCCCCATAGTGCAGAATCTCAGTTTTTGTAGAATAAAAATTCACAAAGCCAGAATTGGTACCATTCGTGACTTGGTCTAGCAGCCAGTGGACAGCTATCTGCATCTGCATCACCCCAGAGTTGGCGCTAACAGGTACCTTTTCTGAGCAGACTCAGCTGTGAGGCCCGGGACTGAATGGGCCAGGGATAATGAACACTGCCCCCACTCTGAGAAGTGGCCCCTCCATGTCAGGGGTGAAGCATGGTGGCATTGCCCTGCTACTGCCCATGCTGTTCCCATTCTGGGATAGAAGACTACAGTCTATGAGGCTGTTATGCTGGTACCCGTCACCACCAACTCTAGGTTCACTTTACCTTGTCACATGTGTTTGTTGAGTCTTCTTCAAAAAGAGTTTGCAATCTAATTTAAGAGAAGGTACCATATCTTCCTCTAAGTTTGTGCAGCACCTAGCACAATGTAACCTCAATCCTGACTGTAACCTCTAAGTTCTACCACAATACTATGCAAATAAATAAATAGATAGATATGCATGGATGCACGCGCTGGCCACACATTCATTCCGTAAAACACTCTATGGTGAGAGCTCTACAGAAATTCTTTTGAGAGCATAAATCCACGCAGTGATGACAGACATTCTTCCCTGGGACTATTTCCGTAATTCCTTCCCCCATGTCAATAAAAGTCATAATTACAGCACACTGCATGGATCTGAAACAACCTGCCATGGGAGACACCCAATTTTCCACTCTTCTGTTCCTTTCATGGAGAATTTACAATTCACTGACCTTGAGGCTAAACATAGGTATGTGTCTTGTTTGTAACACAGTGTGAGAGAATCGACGAATGATAAACACAGTGGATCATAAAGAGCAGATCAGTGGGAAGGTGAGTGCATTTAATAATGCAAATCCTTGCTTTTGGAAAGATCACTATGGGCGTCTATTGCTTTGTTCCTTGTTTTTATTAGGCAAACATTTTTGGGAAGCTGTGGCTCGGCACTGGTCTTTGCCAGACCAATGTCTTTCCAGCCTGTTTGGATGCCAAGACACACTGGCGAGGCCAGTATTGTTCCCTCTGGGTATCTACTCTTTTCTACAATTGGATATTTGACAGGAACATTGTGTCACTTGAGTAACTCACCACTTTTTTCCACCTTTCTTTAAAAAAAACAACAACAACAAAAAAAAACAGTGAACTCTGCACTGGTGAAAGATGCCAGCTAGACACCCTTGGAGACTGAGCCCTGGAATGGAGAAACCATCTCTGTATGTGAGAGGGTCAGTCAGTCTCCTTGGTCTATTCAGTCCTTGGCCTCTTTTGGAGCCTGCCAACAAGGAAGCCAGTTAATGCCAATTGTGTTCATGGGCATTGTCATGAAGTGATTATTTATTAGTACTACCAAAATATAGGAGGCTGGGGTTTTCAAAAGACCCTAAGGGAGATAGGTGCCCAAATCCCATTGAAAGTCAGTGGCAGGCTAAAATCCTTAGGCACTACTTTAAAAATACCAGCCTGGTTTCCTAATGTCCCCCCCCATCAACACAGTTTCTTGGCCCCATATATGTAGCTAAGGGATATGTGTGATGTTCCCCTGGTATTATCTGGACCGGTGATCTGCTAGGTCAACCCAATCCTTGACTCTGGGAGCCAGCCTTACCCTGCTCTGCTGTGAGAACCCCTACTCCTGGGCTGTTCACACACAGCCTCTGGCATGTAAACTACTCCTTGGATTGTGCAACTGAATGACACTAGCCAATACCTTGAGTCCCAGACACAACCCTAGGAACCTCCGTCTTGCAGTGTCCAGTTATGCCTGCTGGACACTGCAAGCTTATATGAGTTTGTCAATTTAACAAAGAAATTTATATGTACCAAGCATTTATTCTCAAGGGGAGTCTCTGACATGCTTCAAACCTAACACACTGCTTCAGGCAGAATAAACAAACAGATTTGTTAACTACAAAGATAGATTTTAAGTGATTATAAGTCAAAGCACAAGAAGTCAGATTTGGTCAAATGAAATAAAAGCAAAATGCATTCTTAACACTTTCAGTGCCCTTACATACTTCTCACCACAGGCTGGCTGGTTGCCCTTCAGCCAGGCTCTCCCTTTGATCAGCGCTTCAGTCGCTTGGTGGTGATGTCTATAGATGGAGGTGGGAGAGAGAGGAAGAGCACGGCAAACATTTCTCCCTTTTATCATGTTCTTTCTTCCCTCTTGGCTTTGTCCCCCCACCACCTCATTGCAGTTCCAAACTGTGCAAAGGAAGGGAGGTGACTCACTCGAGAGTCCAACAGATCCTTTGTTGTTGCCTAGGCCAGTGTTCTTTGTTCCTGTGAGGCTGGGCTGGGTTTGTCCCATAGATGCCCTGATGAGGTGTGAACTGCCCCGCTGTTCTTGGAGAGTTTTTGCTTGGGCTTGTTTTAAGCCATGAGGACACATTTTCAGCCTCATAAGTATATACATGAAATTATAACCTATAACATTACTAAAACATTACTATAACAACAATGCTCAGTGCATCAAGAGCCTTCCGAAGACTCCCGACATGACAAACTTTGCATTGGATACCCCACAATCATTTTATAAGGATGAACATGGGGGTGTAGGGTGTTATGTCAGTTCCATCTGAGACTGGCCCAAACTCCTTGCATACCTCCTTTACCAATGCTCTCTAAAGTGGTCTCTAAGGTCCAGAGTTGCTGTCTGACAGGGCAGAGTAGTTTCATAGATTCTAAGGCCAGAAGGGACCACTGTGATCATCTAGTTTGACCTCCTCTATAGCACTGGCTATAGAATTTATCCCAAATAATTCCTTATGAAAAGGACATGAGAACTAATTGGATCCAAGTTTATTTACTTTGAAAAGTTTGTATCTCATGTGAAGTTTCCTTTTGAAAGTCTTTCATTTGCACTACAGGGAAACCTCACCTGTGTGTGGAAGTCCCCTTTTGAGTCATTAAAGATGCCACTTGAGAAAATATCTTCCAAAGAAAACAAATACCAAGGCTGGGATACTTTCACATTTCCATCACTTTGAGGGATTTCAATACTATAAAACACCCTCTAGACCTAGACTGTGTTTGAAAATAGACGAACCTGAACTATAATATACTCAGATATCTTCCAATGAAAAGCTTAATCCTTGCCAACCTCAAGCATTCAAAAATCATGGGTCAGCTCCCCCTCGCCCCCAAATTGGGAGATTTAAAAAAATAATAGTACATTTTGGGTTCTTTTTATTTGCCTTCTGGTACACCCTAGTCATGTTTTCAAGCTTTTCTCCCAAACCAGGGGAATTAGAAATTTACTTTTAAAATGGAAGTTGAGAGTCTCACATAAACATAGTATCATAAAAATGTAGGGCTGGAAGGAACTGCCAGATGTCATTTAGTCCAGTCCCCTGCGCTGAGGCAGGACCATGTAAACCTAGACCTTCCCTGAGAGCTGTTTGTCCAACCTGTTCTTACAAACCTCCAGTGATGGGGATTCCACAACCTCCCTTGGAAGCCTATTCCAGAGCGTTAACTATCCTTATGAAGTTTTTCTTAATATCTAACCTAAGTCTCCCTTGCTGCAGATTAAGCCCATTACTTCTTGTCCTACCTTCAGTGGACATGGAGAACAATTGATCACAGTCCTCTTTATAGCAGATCTTATCATATTTGAAGACAGTTATCAGATTCCCCTATTTATCCCCAGGAACTGAGGCCTTAAGAAGAATATTAAATATAATGAGACTTGCAATAAAATCTCAAGTTAGCAACATTGGTTATCACCATAAATATTTGTATTGCAATATGTAGCCTCATTAAGTCCTGCATGGGAGCTAAGTTACACATAGTAGTAACTGTTTGCCCATCTGGCTTTTACTTATTTTGCTGAATTTGCATGTAGTAGAATGAAAATGGCTGTCTCATGGCAAGATATGTTTTCATTAGAGCTAGGTGACAGTTTTGTTCAAAACCATTTTTTTTTAAAACAAAAATCGACCTTTTCTTTAAGGAAATATTTTAATGGAAAAAATCTCCATTTTGCCTGAAATCTTTTCAGCAAAACCTCCAAACCCTTAAAAAATGTGTTTTGTGAAAACAGAAAAACAATTTTTTCACAGATTTTGGTTTCAGTTTTTCAAAAGACAGACAAAGCAAAACTACCCCATTCCCCCCCCAAAATAATGGAAAATTAAAAATAAAAATCAACATATTTCAACCAGCTCTAATTTTATTATTTAATTGTTGGACAATATTTATGAATATTAAGTTCTAGGCAGTGTTTGCAATAAGGCAAACAGGAAAAACAGGCCAGATGCATTTAGGATCCAAGACAATGACAGAGTTGATTGATATGACATGGATTAATGACACCTAGGTACATGACATCCTGTGTTTTTGTGTGTGTTTGTGCAGTGCCTGGTGCAATGGATCCTCAATCCTGATAGGGGCCTCCAGGCACTCTTCTCTCTCTCTCTTATGCCTCTTTATTCCATATAGAACATAGGGACTTCACCACTGCCTTCCAACTTTGCCGATATCCTGCTGCAGTCTTAGTTTCTGCCTGTGTCACTTTGACAGCTTTCACTTCTGTTTCTATTGTACATTTCTATGTTATCCTTGGCCTACCTCATCATCTCTTGCCCTGGGGGTTCCAGTCCAACCTCTGAGCACTACTACAATATTAATAATTAATAATAGGAACAAGTTTTGTGAATAACCTTATAGACTAACAGACGTTTTGGAGCATGAGCTTTTTTTTATATATATAAAATTTGCATATATATACCTGCCCCTGGAAATTTCCACTACATGCATCCGACGAAGTGGGTATTCACCCACGAAAGCTCATGCTCGAAAACGTCTGTTAGTCTATAAGGTGCCACAGGATTCTTTGCTGCTTTTACAGATCCAGACTAACACGGCTACCCCTCTGATACTGTGAATAAAGTGACTTTACAACTCCCCAAGGAACTCTCCAGTTAAAATTTAAATCTCCTGCTACCTCTCTCCTAGCCTGATGGGCAGAGAATGCTCTTTTTCTAACATTAAGTTCTTCAAGCTATCAGAGTTTGACAACAACCTTTACATTAATTATCAAGGCCCAGATCCTCAAAGGTATTTAGGCCCCTAACTCTCATTGAAATCAACGGGAGTTAAGCGCATAAATATCTTTGAGGATCTGGGCCCAAAAGCCATAGGTACAGTGTATTTACTACACCCCAATAATAGTCCTGTAGAGTTCAGTTCTTTACTATGTTACCTGACATTAATTTATGACTGGTGGGGTACCAAGTTTACCATTGTCTTGCAGATTAACAAAAGAGTATCAGCTCCCTGACTGCCTGTGCTCATAAACATCCACCCAAAGAAGCCTCCTAGAAAAGCTCACAAATTATGGTTTTACATGTCCAGGTTGACGATACTCATGGTAGAGGGTTCAGAAATAGAACAGCATTTTCTCAGAGAAGTTTGTTTTATAATGTCAAAGCAGCTGTGTTTAGAATCAAATATGAGGAAAGGAAACAGATGAATCATGTGAAGGGCTAGAGTACAAAGGCTGGGGCACAACTGCTTCAGAGTAGAACTGGTGCCATGGAATTTAAGAAGGTTATTTCTGCATGGATTGTCTTTGCTCGTGACTTTGTTGATGCAGTCCATCATCTGCCTGTCTTTCTGAATCACTCCACAATGTTTTTTCATGCTGTGTCCACCCGAAATATGAACACTTAAAAAACATTTTTTTAAAGATACGAGTGCTCCAAGCCAGCCATATTGGCTTCAAGCCTGGATATTACATGGAGGAATTTTCAGTCTTGGAAACCTGACAGCATCTATGGTCCCGAGGCCCTTGGTGTCTTTCAAAGGGACATTAAATGTCAGTGCTCAGTTGAAACTGCCTGTTCGTGAAAGCTCAAAACCAACTCATTCAAATTGTCTTTTTCCATACAAGTTTTTACAGAGTCCTGCAAAAATGACTTGGAAATTGTTTAACTTTCTGTCTCATTAGGACATTAAAACAAATTGTCTGACAATGCCTATTCCAAAGACACACACCGTGTAGTGTCAGATTGAAGGCAGCTGATATTAATGTGCTTCCACCCTCTCGGCCTTGCTATACTACAAATACAGTCAGCCAAAGGACCTAGTTACAATACAGTTCTCCGCTCTACTGGTTCAGCACTGTTGCGAGTTGTCACCTAGATTGGACCGAACCATGTTCTGTAGCCAGGGTAAAACCTTGGATGTTTACCTTGATTACGGAACAAAATTGAGATCCCATTTATTCTATAGATTAGAATAATTTTGTAATGGGATATCGAGACAACACTGTTGTAACCAGGTCTTCTTGACCCAGTTGTGTTTGCAGTGTAGCTGTGTCCTCTATTTGATACAAGTGACTCAATAGCAGACTGATGAATGCTGAACAAAGGAGGGTTGCTTGGCAGGTATATGTATTTTTATTCACGAATTAAGTTGTGTAATCATTATTTGCCTGCGTGAAGAATGTATTTCAATCGATTCTACCAATGTAAATGATAATTTGACCAGTTTCAATAAGGTCCCTACTGTGCCAAGGAGTCAAATACTGTAGCTATCCCTACTGTCCCTTTATGGAAGCCTTTAAGACTAATAATTTCATTTTCCATTTTGCAGGCTAAGCTAGGAGACAACTCTTATTATTATTTACTGTTTGTATTGTGCTGTTACTGCCCAGAAGTTCCAGTCAGGTGTGAGCACACATAGGGGTCAGACAGCAATGTTTCCCTCCATTTATGGCATTTCACCACTAGCTTAGCTTCACTTTCACAACTAGCTAGCTCCACTAGGTGGGATTTTTGCCTGTTCCTGAACCCTGAAGTAATAGGTTATTCCTGGAGGCAGGAAACTGGATTAGATAGACTACTGACCTGAGCTGGGGTAGACTTCTCTATCTTCCTATGCCTTAAATTCATCCAATACACTGGATCCGATCTTTGACACCTAGAGGTTCACAACACTGCATCCTTCCTGGTCCATGCTGCTTATAGAATATAGCAACTTGGTGACTGTGGCTGAATCTGATTCTCTAGCTAAATGTCCAGTCGGTTTCTGCTACAGAAATAATACATCCTATATGCATTGTATAATCTGCTGGAGGAAACACGATATAAATCAAGTAGAACACACTAGCATCCTGTTTGCCTGGTTGTTCTCTGAGACAGAGCTGAACTCAGGCCAAAGACTATAGGGATTTCTCTGAGTCTAACATCTCTTAAGGTCACTAAAGTCATCACAAGGCAGTATCTTTCCCTATGGCAAACATTCCCTTTGCTTTCCTTCCTCACTCCAAAGAGCCAGTTTTTCTTGCCAGAGTCTGTAATCTCTGAACCAGCATTCTAGTTACATATTTTCCATGCAGTTTTCAGTAACTGAATTTTCTTAGGGTACGTCTACACTACCTGCCAGATCGGCGGGTAGCGATCGATCTATTGGGGATCGATTTATCGCGTGTAGTGTAGACACGATAAATCGATCCCCAATCACTCTTCCGTCGACTGCTGAACTCCAGCTCGGTGAGAGGCGGAAGCAAAGTCGATGGGGGAGCGGCGGCCATCGATCCCACACCGCGAGGATGCAAAGTAAGTGATTCTAAGTCGATCTAAGATACGTCAACTTCAGCTAAGCTATTCTCGTAGTTGAAGTTGCGTATCTTAGATCGATCCTCCCCCCAGTGTAGACCAGGCCTTAGTCTTGATCTGTGACCTCAAACCACATTGTCACAGAGATGAGCATGCTGCCATAGAAGAGGTTTGCTGTGAGCTCATAAGGTATATATGTATGCATGCATTTTGCCATGTGTATGGGGGTATGTGTGTGTCCGTGAGAGCATACATGTGCAATCATGTTCTTGGGCTGACCGTCAGGCGGCTTCACTCTTTATGATGGGGCCAGGAAGAAGGTGCAGCACAAGACTATATCAAACAATCTGAAATGTACACATATCCTGGCAGACCCAACTAACAAATGTAAGATAGTGGGCATACGGCTGGGGTTCTGAAGTACAGTACAGGCACAATATAAAGCAGGGAGGGCTGGAATACTGTGATTGACAAGTGAGTGTATTGCACAACCCGTCTTGCAGAGGCCAATGGGAAGGATGCTAAATGCACATAGCACTTGGTGCAGACAGGCTGGTAAACACAAAAAGAATCAAAGCACAAATAGCAATAGCCTCCCTCCCTGCTTCTCTGGTCATCATACCAAAGAACATCATAGAGGGTGACACATATAGTCCATGGCCATCATAGGTGGGCAAGGTGGGGAGACTGTATGTTTTCAGTATTAAATGCAACCCCTCTATCCCCCTCCCCATACAAACAACCCATCCACAATGATTATGGTGTTCAAATTGTACATATAAAACAATGACGACAAAAAAATCAGACTGCAAAACAAAAACAATCACCTTACTATGTCTGAGTTGCATATGCTGTTCAATGTAAGGGCTTGTCTACATTTGGGAAAATGCCTCAGTAGCTGGTGTGCACTAGCTTTTCTGCACTAACTCCCCGAGTGAACACTTGCCGGATCGGCGGGTAGTGATCGATCTATCGGGGATCGATTTATTGTGTGTAGTGTAGTGTAGTTAAATCGATCCCCGATCGCTCTCCCATTGACTGCTGAACTCCAGCTTGGCGAGAGGTGGAAGCAAAGTCGACAGGGGAGCGGTGGCTGTCGATCCGTGCCGCGAGGCCTGGTCTACACTGTGGAGGGATCGATCTAAGATACGTAACTTCAGCTATGAGACTAGCGTAGCTGAAGTTGATGTATCTTAGATCAACTTAGAATCACTTACTTCGCGTCCTAGTGGCGCGGAATCGACTGCCGCCGCTCCCCCGTCAACTTTGCTTCCGCCTCTCACCGAGCTGGAGTTCAGCAGTCGATGGGAGAGCGATCGGGGATTGATTTATCACGTCTACATTACACGCAATAAATCGATCCCCGATTGATTGATCGCTACCCACTGATCTGGCGGGTAGTGTAGACGTACCCTAAGTGATTCTATGTCGATCTAAGATGTGTCGACTTCAGTTACACTATTCTCGTAGCTGAAGTTGCGTATCTTAGATCGATTCCCACCCCCTCCCCCCAGTATAGACCAGGCCTTATTCCAGACTAAAAACACCTTTGTGAACAGTAGCTTAATGCGCTTTGGAAATGTACTAATCTAAGTGTGTGGAGGAGCTAGTGTGCTTTAAATTCAGACCATAGCTTACTGTGCACTAACATCCCCATGTAGACAAGCCCTAATATAGTAAGCTACACTGTTAACCAGGCAAACAGGATTAGAAAACACTACATGGGCACTATGTGGCCAAATTAGTGTGGCTTTTGGGACCTTGACTTTTGCACTTCCAGCCTTTTTGTGACTAACTGCAGTGTCAGTGCTGGGTTAGGCCCCAGTTCAGCAAAGCATTTAAACATGTGCTTAACTTTAAGCATGTCTGTAGTTCCTGTCCCACTGAAATCAAAGGGATTACTCATGTGCTAGCCCCTGTTCATTGTATTCCAGATGCTAACCTTGCGCATGGTTTCCCCATCTGTAAAATGGGGATAATGATGCTTATCTTCTTTGTGAAGTGCCTTGAGATCTACTGATGAAAAATGTTACACAAGAACTAGTTATTATTAAATGAGAAGAATTTGGACCAGGTTTCAAAGTTTAAATGACTGATTCCCCAGTTCCTTGCAGCTTGTGTCATCATTTACATCTGTGCCAAGTGAGTGTAAAAATGCCATCAGATCAGAATACTTGTGTTTTACAACCCACTTGGCACAGGTGTGAATGAGGATGCAAGGAACTGGGGAATCAGGTCCTACAGCTGAGAGGTGAATGGAATAGAGGAAGACTATATTCACACCATACGTATATCCTGATAATACATTATACCATTATCTGCCATATGTTAATTGCTCCAAGGTTGTGTGTGTATAACATGTTAGTATAAATTAATAAACAAAATGATTAGAGGGAAATCAGATGTGTGACTGCTGTGTTTTCCCAGAGCAAGCACATACTTTTCTAAGCATGAGTGAACCCGAAGTGTGCTTACTCCCAGACTTTGTTCTCAGACCATGTGTAATGTCAGGGCACTTGTTATCCACATTGCTGAGTGTCATCCCATGGGTAAGATGAAGGTGGGTTTTACAAACAATGGGTGGACACTGTCTGGCCCTGTAAAAATGCACAATGTGAAGGGAGAGGGTGCATGGAACCATCCTGGTCCTTCTGCACGCACAGCCTGGCTGAGAAGGAATCACAGTGACACCTGCTGTTCTAGCCTTCCTGAAGCAGGTGGGGGTTGGATCCATGGCTCCACTTCCTTGCACGCTGGTCTGACTGCTAGGGCTGGCACAGGCAGAAACAAAGCGGGCGGCAGCAGCAGCTGCATGGTGTCTGTCCCCCCAGTGTCACCAGAGGCAATTCAAAGGCAGCTGGAGTGCCTCAAGCTCCAGCTGCTAATGAGGTGCCCCTCTAGAGTGCCCCCAACTCATGCCAGCAGCTAAAAACTCACCTCAATTTTTATTTGGCTGTTTGAACATCTCATCAGCCAATGCTGCTGCCTCCTGAGGGCTCCCCACATGCCCTTATTGGTTCCAGATAGGTCTCAATGACTGGCCATCAATGGGAAAGTATGTGCTTTTGAGAGTACTTTTACTACATCAGGACACAGCCCATACCCCTGGGCTGTCCCCATTGGCAGTTCCCCACCGCTGCCTCCTAAACATAATTTAGCATTTATATTGAGAAAGAAAAAGTGACAACTGCATCCTTTGGGCACCCTGGGAGCGATTGATCGAGGTTCATGAAAATGAGTTAGCTCATGTATTGTGCACCAGAAACGTGAAGCAGGTGTGGCTTAGAAGGCTCCCTCTGGGATCGACCTGCTTTCTTTGTAGGTCCTGCTGGCACTGACTCAGCAGCCAGCAATGAAGAGCAGGTGGCTGGGAGGAACGAAGGGTCAAAAAAAAAATCATGAATTCCTTTCTGCCTTCAAACCTTTGTCCATTTCTAGGATCAAACTCTCCTGAGACTCTGAACATCCCCCAACCCCTGGCTGGTCATTTTCATGCAATTGCAGATTCTGGCCAGCATAGGCCAGAACTAATACCATGATAGTCTCTCAATATTTCTGGTTGAATTGGCAGGCTTAATAGGTTTCCATTAATCATCCACAAGGCTGGGTTCTGCTAAGCATTGAATCTTTCTAGGTTCACCCTTTCCTACAGCTGCCCCCATTTATGTTCAGTTAGAGATGGGTCCACTCTCTACTGGATTTTGAACCTCAAAGTTTGGGTGTATTTGGATTTTGTTCAGCCATTACAGAGAGAGGGGTTGGCTGTGAAATAAAGATCTGAGTTTGAATTTCAACTTCCCAAAGTTTGGGGATGTTTGTAAGCTGGGGTTTAGGGTAAGGACCATACCTTCTATGACCACAACTTCCACAGGTATCCTTGAGGGGACAGTAACCCCTAACCCTGTCAACAGGGCATAATAGGGTCCCCATCCTGAATGGGATCTGTGGATGCCTCTCTAATATAAATACTAAGCAACAATATCGGTAGGAAAGGCCATTTCTGTCTGAGATGTCTTAAAGGAGAAAATAACCATTTCATTTCATGGTCTATTTGTCTCTGACATGGCTGTGGGCAGAACTCAAGAGCAGTCACCATTTAGGGCACAAATGTCTAGCTTCAGGAATTTACTGTGGGCTTCCCTACTTTGTGCGGAGGATGCAATACTGGGAACGTAGCATAAGAGCCACAAAGGGTGGGCCAAGAAAAGGGAGTGTGGCTTAGACAGAAGCATGAAATGGCAGCAGAACGGGAGAGCAGCAGAAGCCATGACAAAGTAGAACTGGTGTCTCAAGTTGTACTGATGGCCTGTGACCCCGGACCCACCTCATCTTCCTCCCAAAAGTGCAATTGTATGTGAAAATGTTTATCTAGTTGTGAAACAAGCTGAAAATAGCATAACACTTCCCTTCCTCATGCTATATCAGGCCTTCCCTGTGGACAGCCTCAGAATGGCCTTGCCTAAAAGGACATTAGCATGCGAGAGCAACTGACACAGGCAGGGCAGACAACTCAATTGGTGGCAGCAGGGCTTTCACTGGAGCCCTTCCAATCCCAGCTGCTTTTGTTCACCTCCATCTAAAACCTGGTAGGCCAGCCATGCAGACGGTCTTCCCCAGAGCTTCAGGGAGGGGCCATGATGTTTCTTAAGAGCTGGGCCCCTCCCTCCATAGACCTGTGGGGATTCAAGCGGGTTTTCTGATCCTTTCATCCCCTCGCCTGCGAGAAATGGGGGATAAGCTTTCTAACAGCGAGCTGCAGTGGCAGTATAACAACATTGCTGTGGGATACTTGCTGTTGCCCTTTGCATGTTTATTCTGTGCCACTTTCCTGATTTTTATGACGTGAACCTTTTAAGGTGAGGAATTATTTGCTGGGGAAATGGATGGGTGGCAGTGATGGCTTCCTAGATCCTGTGTGACACAGGAGAGCTTCCTTCTTCCATGACTCTGCTGTGAGGGTTTTGACAGGTTTCTAATGAAAGAGTGATTAATACATGATTCATAACCCTGATTCGTGACACCTTTTGTGCTGGGAAGCAGGACGTTTGCATTCCCAGCACACCTGCGTTTTACGGGAGCTGTGATTTTCTTGCCTCATTTATTTTGTTAGATGCCTTTTGCATCGTCACCTTGGTTGGGATGTTCTCTCTTCCTCTGTTTTATTCATCTGTCATGTCAGTATCTACCCTGTCTTCCACCACACTCTAATCTAATTTGTCTGCTTGCCTATGTGAACAGCTGACTGACTATCATTTAGCAAGACCAGCCTGGTAAGTGCTTCGGGAACTGTGGGCAGAATTAGCCACTGCCAGCGGGGAAAGGAAATCTGCAAACTGGACTGGCTGGCACAAAAACAGTTATTTCCCAAACTAAGAAAGTCTCATTGTTGCGCTAAGGGCGGGGCAGGCAGGAGGGGATGCGTGCGTCAGTGCAGAAATGTGCTGTCCTTCACGTTATCGAGGTCAGAGCTGCAATAAGTCTCTGCACTGACACAGATGAAGAACTCAAGTGCACACAAGCCCGAACATAACTAACTAGACTGGCTGGTCACTTCCTCTTCTAGGACAAGAGAGGCAGGGTGCCTCCTGGAAGCCTCAGCAGGCTCCCTCCTGAATCTAAGAGCTTCACATCCATAATTCCTCTGCTGGGGACACCTACTCGAATCACAAACATCCCAAGATTAAAGTCTTGCTGGGACTGCCCCTGAAAAGTGAGAGAAATCCTTCACTATTATTCAAAGATCCAGCTCCAGTCATGTGCCCAGGTTTCTCATAGCCCTCTGCTGCGGCTGCTCTTGGACCTAAAAACCTTCTCAGCTGGCCTGATTGAATCTGGCTAGTGGAAATGGTATAGGGGAACAAACTGTGTTTTGTGCACAAGTATGTAATCAGGGAGTCAAATCCTAGCCTCATTTACTTCTATACAACTCCTTTGAAATCAATGGGACAGTAATAGAGTAACTGAGATCAGAATTTGGACCAACATGTATATAAACAACTCTTACCAGAAGGTCTGTTTCACATGGGCCTCTGCTTTTAATGTGAATCATGTTTGTTTCAGACACAGGGGCAGATTCAGCTGCTTTGGTGATGTAGTGCATCCATAAACCTGGTTTAACGGGCATACTGGGATTCTTATTTGAGATTACACATTATTCTATTACACCAGATTTTATTTTATAAAATAAAATCACATGTAATAGTAAATGCTACAGGATTCAGACTAAAGTCATGTGAGTCACTTGGGGCCAGGTTCTGCTTTTGATGAAACCAGTGTAAATCAAGTATAACTTGATTTAAATGGAGTTGCTCTGTAAAACAGAGGGAGCAGAAGGAGTTACTAGTGTAAACTGGTATAACAGAAAATAATTCAGGTCCTGATTCTGCTCTCACTTTAATCAGGAATAATTCTACTAGGTCAATGGAGTTACTTGTACCAGTTTTCATAAAAGTGGAGAACTGAACTCAGCAACTCCACATGTAAGATATTTGTGGATGCTCATGTCTCTTTTTTATGGTAAGAGTAAGGGATGAAAAATTAGATTTCTTTCCGTGACCTGTCCCAAACTCCTCCTGTATAATGCTGCAATTACTTCTATTACAAAGATCCTGAAGCAACAAAGTCATTGTATTGATTTACTCCATAAGAGATGGAGAAAAATTAGTGTAAAAGGAACGATGCAGCTCCAATGAATAAAATGGGACAAACTCAGCTCTGCCATGAGCGGAGATGCAACTCTACAGAGTTTAGAGAAGTTGTGATTTCTTACAGCAGAGTGAATGTGACCCAGAGTAACAGAAGTGGAAACTAACAATCAACAGTTTAGTGGTTTAAAAAAAAAAAGGGTGCATAAACTAACCTATATAGTCCCCATAGAAGTGGGTACACTCCCTTTATCTGCATTTACCCTCATCTACACTATTGCTGCTATTGTACTCCAGTGGGGAATCTGGCCACACGAGTCACACCCACCCACAAGGTAGCTGCATTGAACGGCATGTTATAGGCTGACAGGCCAAAATTTGTCAACTAGTTAACATTATTTTATAGAGAATGAGTTGTTCATAACCCACACCTTGTCAGCATTCCTGAACTGGGTAATGAATGGCTCCAAACACTAAAATATTCAAATATATGTTTGGACACAGTCTTCGTCAGGGGAGTGTGTGTGATGTTTGTTTGTGCACCCATTTGTGATGCATGGTGTGTTATGTATTGTGACAAAGTTCCTCCTCTACCTTGGTGGGTCCTGCACTTATTGGTGGATTTGCTCACCTCACAGATTCACCCTATGGGTCAGGAAGCAGCCCAGAGACCTTCCTCTCTGGTAGAAGCCACAGTCCAGGTCAATTCTTCCTGTGTTTGATCAGAAGTTGGCAGGTTTTGGGGGAACCCAGGCCCACCTTCTACTCCGGGTGCCAGCCCAGGGCCCTGTGGACTGCAGCTGTCTAAAGTGCCTCCTGGTACAGTTGCGTGATAGCTACAGCTCCCTGGGCTACTTCCCCATGGCCTCCCCCAAACACCTTCTTTGTCCTCACCACCAGACCTTCCTCCTGATGTCTGATAACACTTATACTTCTCAGCCCTCCAGCAGTGCCTACTCACTCTCAGCTTCTTGCATGCCTCTTGCTCCCAGTTCCTCTCATGCACTTCCTCTCCTCTGGTGCCCTTTGGCCTGACTGGAGTGAGCCCTTTTATAGCATCAAAGGGGCCTTAATTAGAGTCAGGTGCTTAACAGCCTCACCTGACTCTTAGCAGGTTAATTGCAGTCAGGTGTTCTCATTAGCCTGGAGCAGCCCCTGCTCTGGTCACTCAGGGAACAGAAAACTGCTTATCCAGTGGTCAGTTCATCTCCCTTCTACTACTCTGATGTTCCCAACTGGCCTGGGTCTATCACAGTATGTTCAGATTTTCTGGCCCACTTAAAATATCTTTGGCTGGAGGCAGCTCTGTGAGTTTGAAGCAAGTCCAACACACCTCAGATGTCACTTTTGCCATTAGGTCACCATTTAGGCAAAATGTACAAGACCTTTGAACATGTTGTTTTAACATTTTTTCTCTTATTTGATCCTGCTCCAGGCCAATTAGACTCCACCAAAGGAAGAAAAAACCCTCTGCTAACCTGGATTATAACAGCTGGGCACACAAATCGCATTCAGGGTCTTCTGAGATGGAGTGTCATCACTGGAGTGTGAGTTCTAGAAGGGTTCAACACCCACTGAAATTAATGGAAGACACTGCTGCCCACCTAAATTCTGGTGAGGAGCCTGGTCGGAGTGGGGGGGGGGAAATCAGTGGAATACTTTATTCAGACAAAGTGTAACAAGTCACCAGGCAGCTGATTTTCCCTCTACAGGATACAAACAACACATCAGGCCTGAGGTTTCTCTCTCTTCATTCTAATTTGATTCTATCTACTAACATTTTTATACCACACTTGAATCATGGTGAGAAAGAGGCTGATTTAGAGATGGATCCAGTCCAAAAGTCCAGATTTCAACACCCTGAAAGCTTTGAGGAAGTGCGGATCCGAGTACTAGCTGTGTGCCTTGGGCTCATTTCAGATTCAACTCATCTTCTTTGAAATCAGAGGGAGAGAAGCACAAACCCACAAAGGGTTAAAGTAATATGGAAAAGAATGGCCAGTGTCATGTTATGATGATGCAGGAAACATTGTTTTCTCAGTGATAAACAGGAAACTTTGAATGAATTTGATAAAACCTTTTACACTAAAGAGAGAGATACCAGCTGGCAGATTTATATTTTTATTTTCTTTTAACACTCCTCAAACCACCAGGCACAACAGCAGCTCTACAGCTCTGCTGCCTCCAGAGAGCTTTCCAAAGATGCAATGTTTGTTTGTTTGAAGGGAAAGCCAGTACTGGCTGAACTCTGTCACCCTCCCTCGCCTGGATCAAAATGATTTTTCTGCTTCAGAGGATGATGCCAAATTCACATGCACTGTTAATTGGTAAATAATATTGTGACCCAAAAGCTCTCAGCTAGAAGACACAACATGAGAGTGGGGTATCTCATTAGTCAGCATGGCGCATCTACTCCCTCCCTCTCTTACCCTTCCCCACGATCTTCTCCCATTCTCCCCTCCACAAATACACATACGTGTCTCCCTCACACAACCCCCTGCCTTTCACACAGACACACACACGCCCATCTCCTACTCTCACACATACGTACCCCTCCCTCTCTCTAGAGCATATGCAAAGAAAGGAATTTCCTTTGATTGTCCATACAATCATTGTAAGCCCCACCCATCTCCCGTTTATTTGTTACAACACCACATTGAGTAGCCCTGCTGAGGGGCAACCCATTGATAGTCCTACAGAACAAGTCTTCTGATTTCCAAACTGTGGACCATGGGACTTTTCTGCCACTCCAGAGAATGAAACATGCTCAGAACGGCACAGTGAGGGATTGCGGTGTTGGTAGGGTCTCTCCCTTGCCAGGGGTCTGCAGATTGAAAGTCTCTCTTTATCCCCAGGCAGGTATAGCACAGGCAGCAGCAAGAAAAGCTTCTCCCAGTCACCCACGACCCCCTGAAAATGACCTCCTCTGTGACCTAAAGGGACCATGCGTGAGGGTGAGGAGTTCACTCTCCGTGGAGCACACATTTGTCACTCTCAACAAAAGGGCCCAGGGAGGCAGTAAGCACCGACTGTGGTGACTGTAAACTGCTCCAAGCCCACCAACTCATTTCACGTAGGCCACCAAATGGCAACCAAGGGCTGGATCCTCAGCCGGTGTACGTAGGTCAATAGAGCTACAGCAATTTACACCACTGAGGATCTGACCTAGAATGTCCTTTTAAAAAAGCATGTACTTTGGGATGCAAGCCACTCTGCAGAAAGTTGTTCTCAGATCATTATGATGGGGCACATATCACCCGAATGTTCTGACACTCTCGGGTCATCATGATGGGACACACCATCTCTACGTTCCGATGCTCTCAAATCATTGTGAGACTACACATTTTCTTAAGTAAATTCTCTTTCCTCTCTGAAAAGAAAGTTCCACAGTGCATACTGTTTTCCTAAACTGTTAGGAAGCAGTGTAGCAGTGTTTATTACAACTTTCTCTGAACAGTTCTAGGACAGTGGTGTCAAAACAGTTCTTCCCTGGAAACTAGAGCAGAACTATTGCTAGTTTTCTCTGAGTTCTATTTGATCTCCCCCAGTATTGGTCCCAATGACAGCCAAACTCAGAAGAAGTCATTATGTAGATGGTAGCAATGCCTACAGGCCTCAACCAAGAATGGGGCCCCATTGTGCTAGGTGCTGTACAAACATATAGTGAGAGACTGTGCCTGCCCCCATGAGCTTACAGACTAGATTGGCAACGCAGAGGGAGGGTGGTGAGGGAAAGAGAAGCACACAGAGGTGGAGTGGTTTGCCCAAGATCACACACCAGGTCAGTGACAGGACTGCGGATAGAACCCACTTCTCCTGACTCTCAGTCCCATGCCTGCTCCCCTGAGGCATACTGTGTAAGAGTGCAGATGGGTTGAAGGAGGAGCAGAATCTCAAGGCTGAGACATGTCTTTACCTTGCCACCCTCCTCTTCTCTTTATCTGTTTTGTTTGCTACATTTTGCAGGGGATCACCGCCCAGCTGAGATAAGAAGGAATGAAACCCTCTTCCCTCAGTCTATTGTTTACAGCTCCTTCCTGAACTTTGAGGTGGCAGTAGCGGCAGGAGAAATGGAGTAAAAAATCAGGCCCAAAGTTTGAACTGCCGAAACTGTACGAAAGCAGTGAAAACAAAATGCATGTGGCAAAGCTGATTGTCGCCTGGGGATAGTTTTAATAGACAAACTTGGCATCACTATCACTTCCTGCACATGAACATCTCTTTGAGCTGTCTATGTCCTGAAACAGGGATGGGGGCAGAAGGAAGCAGGAATGTTTTATAATGAGTTGAAGGCTACAGAGATTCTTGAAGCTATTCCCTGGAAATGCCTGACCGCTGCTTTTCTTAAACACTGCACGCAAGAACAGCCACAAAACCCATAGATCTTTCATGAACCCAACATCCATCCATGCACTGGCTGCTGACATCCTGTCATGCCAGGGCATTTCCCGAATTCCTACTCCAAAAGAGGGAATTGAACTGTTTTTGGACAGTGATTAGCACAGGCAGGTTCTGGTCTATGACGGGTTCCTAGGCACTAAATACAAATAACTAAACAACCACCCACCCATACACCCACTGCTTGATAAACAGGAACATGCTGAACACATTAAATTCCTTAAAGGGACACTGTGTCTGTGCCAGAGACACTTTTTGGACAGTATTTGTGTTCTAACACATTGGGCCAGATCCCTAGCTGGTGTCAGTTGACACTGCTCCAATGACTTATCAATTCCATTTCTGTCACTGTGCTGCACACGGGGGCTTCTTAACACTTGACAACAACAGCAGGAAAAGGACTCACATCCTACAACTCTAAAATCACAAGCCTCTCCCCTGGGAGCTGATGGATAATCTCCACTGGCTGCTTACAGTACGGGGTCTGTGTCCCACAGCCAGGACATTTCTCTATCTGGGAAATGTCTTCTCCTGTACTTAATAGATTGAAATTCCAATCCATTTGATAGCTAGTGTTCACCACAATCTGTCAGAAACATACACCTCCAAGTAGTGCAGATTCTGATTCCTAGGACACCCTGGACTATTCTAGTCTATGGAAGACATTTGGGATTAGCTTCTGTGGCAGGAGGAACTAAATAATCTTCTCCACAAACATCTTTCACAAGCGAGCCTGCTGGAGCAGCTGCACTGAGATGAGTGTGTGTGTTGTGGGGTGGGGGGGGGGGGTGGAGAAATGGATGCAAACACATGCAACAGAAAAAGAAATTGTTGTTGTGCCAGATTACCCTGCAGGCACCTTTAGGACAGCCTGTGGCCTGAAGGCTAAAATGAACATATTAATCTGTATCGCTAGCTGCCTGCTGGAGCACATGTGCATCAACAAAGAGAGACCTACCATGCAGGAAGCATTTGGATAACTGCAGGGATAATTGTTAATTTCCCTAGCCATTAGATGGGATCTCTTTGATTGTTCATGTGGGCAGAAATACATACACAAAGCAATAATATGTAGGAGTGTCTGTCTGACTGTCTCAGGGACTGAGCCAGAGCCCATTGCTGTCAAATGAAAGTTTTCCCATTGATTTCAAGGGGCTTGACTCAGGGTCTTCGAGAAAAAGCATGTACACACACACACACACACACACGTTCTTTTGGTCTAACTGTTTAAACAACCAGGATTACGTTTACAAACGTATTTAGGTACCTAAAGATGCAGAGAGGCCGGGCTTTAGAAGAGTAACTAAACAAGTTAGGCACCTAAACCCAACTGAAATTTAATGGGATTCAGGCACTGAACTCAGGAACATTATGAATCCCTCTAGGTGCATATCTACATCGTTAGGTGCCTAAATAGCTTTATGAATCCGGCTCCTTGTGTTCTCTGTCTCGCTCAGTATTGTTGATGGAAACAAAGTGAAAACAAGGTTATTGCTGTTTCCCATGTGGCTGTGCCCTAGGGAAGCTCTGTTCAGAAAAATAAAGCTAAACCTTTGTTCCAAATTCACACTAAAGCCAAAACTTTGAGATTCAACAAAGTTTGTTTTGGGACTCAGGACAAGGGGTCCTGCTCTAGTCTGTTCATACCTAGAGATCTACACAGAGCATTTGGTAATTCAATAGTAATATAATAAAATGAACCTGTGTAATCTATAAAACTAGAGTGGGGGAAGGTGGGGGAAAAATATTGAAGATCAATTTTTTAATAGCCAAAAACGCCCAACATTTCATCTAAGAACCCATTTTGGCCAGAAATTTTTGATTTGGAAATGTCACCATAGTGTCTCATGGGAGTTGTAGTTCAGGGGCCTTGTACCCTCATTGTCCTCTATGGGTCATTGACATCCTGCCTGGACTACTATTCTCAGGATGCACCATCTCCCGGTACTTGCTAAGCTGCATCATAGGATATGTAGTCCAGATAACAATCCTTACATATAGAGGAAAATGGAGGCATGAGGCCTCTTAACTACATGTCTTATGAAGCACTGAAGTAGTATTACAGAATTTAAAATTTCTTTTTTTGTGTCAGTCTCTGTCACCACCTCCCCACCCCCAATTTTGGGGTGTTTCCAGTTTTCCTACACAAAAACAGTTTTGAAGTAAAGTTTCTGGGCTAGCATCATATAATTTCCATGCGTCCTCATCCCTCACACTTGGAAATGTGACATTAGGATAATTTTCCAGACCACTTCAATTATTTAAAAAGGTGTATATCTCTCCAAGTTCTGACCTTGTGCTGAGAAAATGCTATGAAAAATTATTCTCACAGGATTTCCTGCCTTGTAGGAAGAAGGAAATATCAGGACTCTCATGACAGATCTGGTTCTCATAGGATTCTCAGCCCAGTTCTTCAGACGCCAATTCTTTTGAATAGGTTTGGATTAGAGATGAGTGTGAAGCAAACCCCGCTGAACTGTGGAAACATTGGAATCCAGATCACAACCCAGAATCTTGCAGCTTGGGTGTTTCTCTAGTTCTGATCAGTATCAGAATTGAACCCCATATCCAGCCCTTTTAAAGTTTGCGCATTGGGATTGTATATGTGTGTGGGCAATTTGTGTGACCACATGAGTGTCTCTCGCTCCTGGCTTTCCCAAGGCAGCTTAAAAACTTCACTTGAAAAATAGCTTCTCGGGTTACCTTGAGAATAACTCAGTCAGCAAAAAGTGATAAAATACTGATTAAAAAAATGTAGAGCATAGACTGAGGCAACAAAGATAAACAAACTAGAAATTCATTTACAGGGTGTGCTTAGGGCAAGCAGATGTCCCAGCAGCAATCAGTTTTTCTAAGAATGCTGTTCCTTTCTGCCTCCGGCTTGGGGCCTCTCATTCGGTCACCTTTGAACAATATTTTAGCAGGTGCAGTCCTTTTCCTGTGCTTGTTATTGCTGCGAAGACCGTGCTGGGAAAGGGCTGAATGAAATGTTTATGCATTTACCTGCTGAGGGACAGGACAACAATGCTGAGCTGAGCTTTGTCTCCAGTATCAATACTTAGGAAACGGTAACTAGGATTTTGACACCAGATTTAACTGATACTCTGCCTCAGGTTCAGAGTTTGCAGTTTCAGATTCAGTTTTACTTTTTTAGTATTTAAGATGCTTGATACTTCCACTCCACCGTAGGTAAGCAAAATAGCACATGCACAGTATATACACCCCTCTCAGTTCATTGCTGTCCATGACCATATCTTGTTTTTTACATTCTGTAGTCAACTCACCTTGTGATCTCAGAAGCTTAATAATGGTTCAATCTGGGGAACCTTACTCGTACGTGTAAGACTTGCTCATGTAAGTGCTTTCATTGATTTGTTGGATTGGGTTCCAAGTTAAGCTAGGTTGGTACTTGGAGGGGAGATTTCCAAGAACCATTTAGAAGAAAAGCTGGCAATTCCTCTGAGTTAGTGTCGTAGCAACGTTCGAGTGTGGTGCTACTGTGCACTATGGTGCTGGAGATGCCATTTTCTTATTAGGTATAAAATTGTGGTGTTAAACATTTGTTATAATTAAAGACAGAGTAGCACTTTCCACAAGTATAGGCAGGTGTTAACCCTAGTGTCCTCCTGGAAAAAATTTCCACTTGGCCTAATTCAGTGCATCAAAAACTCCCTTTTAGGGCCGTCAAGCGATTAAAACAATTAATTGCGATTGGGCATTGTTAAAAAATAGAATACCATTTAAATATTTTTGTATGTTTGGATTAATATATTAATTTCAATTACAACACAGAATACAAAGTGTGCAGTGCTCACTTTATATTTATTTTTATTACAAATATTTGCACTGTAAAAAACAAAAGAAATGGTATATTTCAATTCACCTAATACAAGCACTGTAGTGCAATCTCTTTATAATGAAAGTTGAACTTACAAATGTAGAATTATGTACAAAAAATAATTGCATTAAAAAATAAAACAGTGTAAAACTTTAGAACCCACAAGTCCACTCAGTCCTACTTCAGCCAATCGCTCAGACGAACAAGTTTGGTTGCAATTTGCAGGTGATAATGCTGCCCACGTCTTGTTTACGATGTCACCTGAAAGTGAGAAGAGGTGTTCACATGGCACTGTTGTAGCGGCATCGCAAGATATTTACATGCCAGATGCGCTAAAGATTCAGATGCCCTTCATGCTTCAACCACCATTCCAGAAGACATGCGTCCATGCTGATGACCAGGGCCGTCCTTACCCATACGCAAAGTACGCAGCTGCATAGAGCACCAGGAAACTGCATGCTGCTCCAGCCCCTGCCCCGCCTCTTCCCCAGGCCTCCTGCCTCTTCTGCCCCTGCTCCACCCCAGCCCCACTCCTTTCTGCCCCTGCTTCTCTCCAGCCCTGCCCCTGAGGACTGCAGCAGGGCCAGGCCTGCACTCACTGGCGGTGGGAAGTGCAGGGACCTGGCCTCAGCCGTGCCACCGATGAGTGCTGGGGGGCAGTTCACCCTGCTCCCCAAGCCAGCCCGCCTCCCCCTGGGGGGGGGGGGGCTGCATAGGGCCCCAGATGACTGGTTCTGCTCGATAACAATCCAAAGCAGAGCGGACCGATGCATGTTCATTTTCATCATCTGAATCAGATGCCACCAGTAGAAGGTTGATTTTCTTTTGTGGTTCGGGTTCTGTAGTTTCCACATCGGAGTGTTGCTCTTTTGAGACATCTGAAAGCATGCTCCACACCTTGTCCCTCTCAGATTTTGGAAGGCACTTCAGATTCTTACACCTTGGGTCGAGTGCTGTATCTATCCTTAGAAATCTCACATTGGTACATTCTTTGTGTTTTGTCAAATCTGCTGTGAAAGTGTTCTTAAATCGATCGTGTGCTGGGTCATCATCCAAGACTGCTATACCAAAAAATATATGGCAGAATGTGGGTAAAACATAATAGGAGACATACAATTCTCCCCTAAGAAGTTCAGTCAGAGTTAATTAATACATTTTTTTTAAATGAGCGTTGTCAGCATGGAAGCATGTCCTCTGGAATGGTGGCTGAAGTATGAAGAGACATACAAATGTTTAGCATATCTGGCACATAAATACCTTAAGAACATACATAACATAAGAACGGCCGTACCGGGTCAGACCAAAGGTCCATCTAGCCCAGTATCTGTCTACCGACAGTGGTCAATGCCAGGTGCCCCAACAGGAGTGAACCTAACAGGCAATGATCAAGTGATCACTCTCCTGCCATCCATCTCCATCCTCTGGCAAACAGAGGCTAGGGACACCATTCCTTACCCATCCTGGCTAAGAGCCATTTATGGACTTAACCACCATGAATTTATCCAGTTCTCTTTTAAACGCTGTTATAGTCCTAGCCTTCACAACCTCCTCAGGTAAGGAGTTCCACAAGTTGACTGTGCGCTGAGTGAAGAAGAACTTCCTCTTATTTCTTTTAAACCTGCTGCCCATTAATTTCATTTGATGACCCCTAGTTCTTGTATTATGGGAATAAGTAAATAACTTTTCCTTATCCACTTTCTCCACACCACTCATGATTTTATATACCTCTATCATATCCCCCCTTAGTCTCCTCTTTTCCAAGCTGAAGAGTCCTAGCCTCTTTAATCTTTCCTCATATGGGACCCTCTCCAAACCCCTAATCATTTTAGTTGCCCTTTTCTGAACCTTTTCTAGTGCCAGTATATCATTTTGAGGTGAGGAGACCACATCTGTACACAGTATTCGAGATGTGGGCATACCATGGATTTATATAAGGGCAATAATATATTCTCAGTCTTATTCTCTATCCCCTTTTTAATGATTCCTAACAACCTGTTTGCAACGCTGTTTACAAAAGTGCCATACGAATGCCTGTTCTCACTTCCAGGTGACGTAAATAAGAAGCAGTCAGAAGTATCTCTCAGGAGTCCGGTGGCACCTTCAAGACTAACAGATTTATTTGGGCATAAGCTTTTGCGGGTAAAAAAAACCCTCACTTCAGATGCATAGAGTGAAAGTTACAGATGCAGGCATTATATAATGACACATGAAGAGAAGGGAGTACCTCACAAATGGAGAACCAGTGTTGACAGGGCCAATTCAATCAGGGTGGATGTAGTCCACTCCCAATAATAGATGAGGAGGTGTCAATTCCAGGAGAGGCAAAGCTGCTTTTGTAATGAGCCAGCCACTTCCAGTCTCTATTCAAATCCAAATTAATCGTGTTAAATTTGCAAATGAATTTTAGATCTGCTGTTTCTCTTTGAAGTCTGTTTCTGAAGTTTTTTTGTTCAAGAATAGCTACTTTTAAATCTGCTATAGAATATCCAGGGAGATTGAAGTGTTCACCTTCAGGCTTTTGTATGTTACCATTCCTGATGTCCGATTTGTGTCCATTTATTCTTTTACATAAAAATACATACATTTTCAAGTTACACTTTCATGATAAAGAGATTGCACTACAGTACTTGTATGAGGTGAACTGAAAGATACTATTTCTTTTGTTTATAATTTTTACAGTGCAAATATTTGTAATAAAAAATAATATAAAGTGAGCACTGTACACTTTATATTCTGTGTTGTAATAGAAATCAACATATTTGAAAAATGTAGAAAAACATCCACAAATATTTAATACATTTCAATTGGTGTTCTATTGTTTAACAGTGTGATTAAGCGTGATTAATTTTTTTTCCTTGCAGTTAATTTTTGAGTTCATCGCATGAGTTAACTGCGATTAATCGACAGCCCTACTCCCTTTTCATGTAGATACAGTAGGGTGTTTCACTCTTACATATTGTTGCTTGATAGCTTGTGGATCCCACTACAGTGGGAGAAATGATCACTTTAGTAACCCTTCTTTATCTCGCTGGAGGATATTTTTAGGCTCAATTAATACATGCAAAGTGATTTGATATTTTTTATGGGATGAGTTTGAAGTATCAAGTTCATTTGTTTGATCCCCTGACTCTACCAATCTTGTCATAAGGATGATGAACTGCCCTCAAGCTATTTTTCTGGCACGTTAGGCTCCAGACTTCCTTCAGCACCAGACACATGGGTCTTATTGTTCAACTGATTTTCTTCTTGAACAACAATGAAAAAAATCTTTACTGCAGCAGATGTAAGGAGGAAAATATTCCTCTCCACATTTGTTTAAATTCAGGTGTGTTTTGAATATGATTCCAGGGCCACAATGAGGTCTTTGTCTATTGGTCAGCAGCTTGATCCCCGGTTTCCAAGACTAGATGGCAAATCCTGACATTGTGTGGCAGAGGCCTTACCAAGCTAGTCCTTGAACCTGTTAAGAGCTTGTTCTGTTCACGCCATAGAGGCATGCAGCATGTAAGCTTGACCTCTTTTTCCATGGATGTGAGCTAGTAGGGGATGGGAATATTGAAGTAGGTTCCACTAGGGTACTCGGAGTGGCTGTATGAGGAACCAAATAAAAAGCAGACTCAGGTGAGGGGTTTTCCTTCCCCCCCACCAAGTTGCCACAGTGACTATCTGTGCACCTCTGCCATCTACCTGGACAGAAGGTGTTAGACCTGCTCATATGTACATCAGTTTCCTCTGCTGACAGAGCTAGTAGATTTGTTAATTTAGGTTCAGAGTGCATTGGGTTATATGTCTGTTAACTGCTGCCCAATATGGATGTGAGAGTCAACTTGCTTCTGGATGCTACGCAGGTTGGCTGAAATTGTTGGCAGAAGTTCTCAGCAAGCTTTCAGGCCATATACTCCCTGTACTGGTATTCCTCTCCCCTTCCCACCCAGTTAAAGTGGTACATATTTTGCATGACTGAGAACGTAAGCAATAGTGTTATACTGCAACTCTTACTCATGTGAGTCATTGTGCTGACTTCAGTGAGGGGGCATTGACATAACCAAATAGAACTGCAGCAGTGCACCCAACAGCGATGTTATCAAAAAGATGAATGTAAGAGAAACACCAGGATTTTAGTGGTATTGACTCCAGTTTTATATATGTTTTTATATAATGCTGTGCACATGATCAAAGCTCACACAATCTTATGAATTTTCCCAGCTTCAGGCTGAAGCTAGCCAAGGCACTGCCAGGCTAAAAGGCTCCTCCCAGACCTGGAATTCACTGGGGGAAAAAGTCTCCTTGGGTGCCTTATGGCCAGACCCTGCAGCCTATACTCACCCAAGTAGTTCCACTGAAAGCAGTGGGATGATGCACATGAAGGGCTGCAAGATGGGACCCACCATGATGATGGTTAATAGAAAGCACAGAACTTTACAGGGCAAAAAATTAAAAGCTCCATCCCCCTGCCCCAAAGCTTGGTCTAATTCAGACACACACAATGCACAGGAGAACAGATAAAGCTAGCTGAGTTCAGTGTATTTAATGACTCAGAAAGCCTTAATGACCATGACAAGTGGCATGGCAGTACAGTCAGCAGGAGAATCAGTGTAGAGAGAAGTGGGTTTTAAGAGAGCTTTGAGGAGCAAGACCATTCTCTAACTTAAGGCTCTTTTACAACCTTAATGTACCAGTCAATATTTGTCTGGCTGACCAATTTGAAGGAGAGAAGGGTTGATTTCAATTAAAGTGGGTTAACAAGAGGGGGAATTGTATTTACATGACACTGACTTTTGCTTGTCAGTGGAAGGTCAAGTCTTAGATGTCTAAGACGTCCTTTTAAATAGGTTTTGTTTTAAAGAAGAAAAAACACATTTGAGGCCCAGGGTGAAAGAGGATTAGATCCCTTTTAGCCACCCTTTGGGCTATGACTGCCAGGTATCTCAGAGCGGGCTTGCCCACTGCAAGTTTCTTTCCTCTGACTTTAACTGACATTTCTCTCACCAGGGTGAAACCTGGGAGAGACACACTATTCCATCTACAGTTTCAGTCAAAAGAAGTAATGACACTAGAAAACTGCTCTCATGCTGTGGCAGCACCACACTACATCTCAGGCTAAGTTTGACAGAACCAGACACTTCCCCATCAAGTGTCTGCCCTGGTCTATCAGGCTAGATAGGCCCTTGGTTTCATCCAGTATAACAATTCCTATGAGAGGATCAGTACTGACACAGGAGACCAGCTTCATCAGAAGTAGATAGTTTTAAAACCGTAATTTATATAGCAAGTGACATTTCTGATTTGTTAAAATTTGATACAGTGCCAAGTTCTACATCCACAATAAATAAGGGCCACATTTTCAGTGGTGCTCGCCCTGGCCTTTACAGGCAACTCAGTTAGTTTGAAATCTGCATGCAATCAAGAAATGCAAGCGAGCTGCATGCCCAAAGTTGCAAGGATATTTGCTGTGTTATGTACGTATTTAGTTTTAGTGCTCCAAAGGGTGCAGAACACTTTACAGCACAGATGCAATGGCTAAGGTTAAAAGAGAGCAGGGGATACGCAGGAAGAATACAGTTAATGAAGATCACTTGAAACGTGTAGCATGGAACAAATCTATACTGTGGCAAAGTTCCTCCTCTCCTCTAGTAGGTCCTGCGCTTATTGGCGGATTTCTTCCCCTCAGTGGTTTTCCCCTTGGATGAAACCCATAGATTGGATCAACTACTCCTATGTCTGATTAGGAGTAGCAGGGCTAGGGGGGAACCCGGGCCCACCCTCTACTCCGGGTTCCAGCCCAGGGCCCTGTGAATTGCAGCAGTCTCTATAGTGCTACTTGTAACCGCTGCTTGACTGCTACAGCTCCCTGGGCTACTTCCCCATAGCCTCCTTCAAACACCTTCTTTATCCTCACCACAGGATCCTCCTGGTGTCTGATGCTGCTTGATTGTATGGTGTTTTCCTCAATCCTCCAGTAGTACCCCCTCTCAGTTCTTAGTTCCTTGTGTCTCTTGCTCCCCACTCCTCATGCACACTTCTTTCCTCTGGCTCCTCCTCCCTAGACTGGAGTGAGCTCCCCTTTTTATACCAGGTGCCTTGATTAGCCTGTCCTGATTGGCTGCAGGTGCTCCAATCAATGTAGCTCTCTCCGGTGCCTTCTAGAAAGTTCTTAATTGGCCCCAGGTGCCTTGATTAGCCTGGAGCAACTGCCATTTTGGTTCCCATGGTACTAGGGATTTGCTTAGCCTGGAGCTAACATACCTGCTCCTCAATACTTTCCTGTAGCCATCCGGCCTTGCTCCATCACATAACCTCATTAAAATCAAAGGTCACGCCCATGCCTGTCACGTGTTTACAAGTTAACTCAGTCTTTTTTCTCCTGAGTTTTTGCATTACATACTAAATCACATTGTTAGGAGTGTACACACACACACACACACCAGCCAAAAAATGGTTAGAGATGTTGAAAGTCTAAATGTTTTGGCAAAGGCCCTTTATCACAGTGATTCACAACACTTGTTTGCCAGTCAAACTGTTACGAGCAAGTTGTCCTGGAAACCAAACAAGTTTAGTATTAAGTGACAGGTGTTTATTAATAGGTGTTTTTTATTTCTCCCAAGCAGCATGTTGCTGGCTTAGCTGCCCCATCAGAACCCAGTCAACTTCTCAGCATGTTGTTGGACAGTTCTCAAAAGGTAAGTGTGATGGGCCAAATTCCTCCCTAGTATTGTGCTGTTGTCTCTAACTGTAGGTCTTCTGGGAGGTTCAGGAGTGCTGGGACACCAAATTTCATCTAGGAATAATTTCTAGTGTCAAAGCAGGTGCACCATGGCAGAAGCAAACACTGTAAATGCTTCAGCTGCTAGCACCTTGGGGGACCCCCAATATGCATTCCCCAACTGCCTTCAAACACTGCTCTGCCCCCATAACCCAGACACAGCCTTTGTGACCCACTGTTCCCCCTCTGGCTTCCAACTTCAACAGAATCTGCCCCAGATGACCATCCATCATTTCCCTGCAGTGGAAAAGAGAAGCAGCAGGTTCATCCAGAGAAGATTTGCAACATGCCCTCGACTGACTTTACCACTCAGAGGGCTCATTACAACTTTGCTGGTTACACCAGAGAAGAATATGGCCCTCGAATGTGTTGCCCATTCCTGGATAGAGCCTTGAGCCAGCACTCGCCACAAGAACCCAATCCGTGCCTTGACCTTTTGAAGAGATCTTATGAATCATTTATTGGTTGTGACTATGGCTGAAAGGCAAGGTTTGAACCTGCCGTTTACTATACTAGAGACATCTGCCTTTCAGTTGCCCAACACATCCCAAGAAAAGAAAGCTTTGAACTGTTACCCTATTGCACTCTCTTTTCATAACTCCTCAAGAAGGCAGGCAAACACCAGAATGATGGCCTACCCAATGCCAGAAGCACCTCTAAAATCTCTGCATAAGAAAGTTGCACCTGTATAGCTTGAATTGGCTTTTTAACGGATATAGTTTGATCAGTGCAAGAGGATGTGTGAACGTTTCAGTATAGGAGTGGGTTATTTCAGTATAATTAAGGCTGTAGCCTAATTGTTCCCAAGGCTAACCTGAAATAAACCACTCTAAATATGAAATAAGGCCAAAATCCTGCAAACACTTAAATATGTGATTAATTCCACTGCTGTGAGCTGCTCTATTGAAATCAATGGAGCTAGTCATGGTAGACAATTGAAGCACGTGCATAAGTGTCGCAGGATTGGGGCCCCAGGAGTGTCCACAAAAGCTTTTTGCATTGGTAACTATGCCAGTTTCAATTCAGTCCTGAAGTGGTACAGATGCAGTTGTCTTGGGTAGACAAGTCCCAGCCAGAGAGCTACATTGAACTCAAATCCAGAAACCTGTGCACTATATTCTGAGATTCTGTGACAATAGAATGTGCTGCAGATTTTACCGTTCAGCAAAATTTAAGTTCTCTTTTAAGCAAAGTGTATCAGAATCAGGTCTTACATTTCTATCGCCTGGGACTGGGAAGATACATTCCGTTCGCACTCAAAGAGCCAACGGCTTCAGTGCTGCCTTGAATCTTGATGCAGATGGAAGAATGGTTTTGACAGAGAAATGAAGTGCCCATTTCACCTCAAATGCATGTTAAACCTGAAATCTAGTGAGGACAGAATAGGTGCCAGCACTGTTAACTATTTAACCAGCCAATGTGTTAATCTGGCATTGCTGAATGCAGTGGTAGATTTTGAGGCAAGCAGTAGTAGAGCTGTTAGTTGCAAGGGGGAGTGCGGGGGAGAGATTGACTAGGGGTTCAAGCTCTGCAGCAAGTTTCAAGCCACCTCTGACCTACAGAGAGAGAAAGATGTTTCCCCTCTCCACTGTCAAATGCCTCAGCAACCTCCCATGCCTTTGTAAGGCCCCAAAGCCCCACTTCCCTACCCACCTGCGAAAACCTTCCCCCAGACAACTTCTGTTTATGGTTCAATATGGCAGTTTCCTCCAATATCCTTAGAAGACCTTATTGAATTAAATTTAAGTATGTTTGGGGTCCATTGTATTAATGGAATGGTGTGTGTATTATTGTGGGCCAGGGATTGTATACAATTCCATACGGGAAGGTGAACCCAGCTCCTCCAGGAGCTAAGAACAGTGTGTGTGTGTGTGGGGGGGGGGGGGTGATTAGGCTGTACCACCACCTGGGGGGACTCTCATATACTAGTTCAAACTGGAGTCTCCATAGGCCAACAGCCAAAGAAAGGACTTTTGGTATAAATAGCTGGAGTTTAAACTGACTCAAGGTCTTCTTTCTTATCCAGCAAGGAGATGGGGCCTTTTGTTAAGCCTCCCACGTGCCCAATCCTTCCTGGGGACGGTTGGAAGGACTTCAGCCTATTAAGGCCCCATAAGGCTTTAGGATACATATAATAACTTTGAGTTTCTCTGTAATGCTTGTATCTTAAGCATAAGCATCCTTGCTTATAATGGGCTGTGTGGTAACTTAACTGCTGGCAGTTGCTTTGTTCATAGACCTCAAAGAGAAAGCAGCATGCAGGAACTAGCTTGTTTGGGCAGTCTGGTTTGCTGGAAATATCCCAGCATAGGCTGGGAACTATGGAGCCTGGGTAAACCCTAATCAGAAGGGGGGAGGGAAGAGAGAGAGAAAGAAGTGGAGGCCTATCCCCACATGAGAGGGCAACCAAGGAGCCAGGAGCTTAGAGTGGGTGCCCTTGAGGGACCAATGACAAGGAATACAGGTGGAGTTGCCCTGAACTCTTGACAGTGTAGCTAAGCATTGTGAATAAAATAAATCTGGAATACAATTGTATCACACTCTGCATGGTCCAAGACAGACAGCAGGGAAAACTCAAGTAGGGTACAAGAGTTCACAGGGTTGATTGAGGCAGTTCCCCACACACCCTGGGCAGAGGATCCCCTGCAAGTCTTATTAGGCTCATCAGGCCTCTCCCAGCTGGTACAGCCTGTCCAGTAGTCTCTTTAGAATCAAAGAAAGGAAGTGTCCCATGAGGAAAACAAACTCAGTAGTCCCATGCCAGGCCTACCTTCTTCTAGAGGGCGCTAGCAGTCTACAGAAGTTCTAGGCTAGTCCATTTCTCACAAAACCAGAGCTCTGTTCTCTTTCCTAGCTACACAGTTCTCCTCTTCCCTTTTTAACTTCCCCTCATTACCTGAGAGTGAGGGCAGGTGTAGTAGGGCAGGGCTGAGTGGGCCAACAACAGCTCGTTAGTCCTGGCTGGCTCAGTGTGGGGTTGCTATACCCCACCTCACCAATGAAGGCTGAAAATTTTGGTCTAGTGTAAACTAAATTGAATTTTGTCTCACATTCAGTCACAAGGAATAGGGTACTGGTTATATAACTCAGGTTTATTGTTAATTTAGTGAAAAAACTACTTTATTTATTAGAACTCAGTCTGAAGTGCCAGAGAACTCAGGAGGTCTGGCTGCAAATTGTAAATCCAGCTTCCCATGAGGGTACGTGGGGCCTTGCCCAAAGCTTGCTCCCATCACTGTGTAATCATCACAGTGATGCCTGCTGCTGGACTGAGGACTGCAATTCTGTTCCAAGCCATGTAGGCTCCTCAGGGTGGCTTCCAAGAGCATGTATGCAGGGAAAGAATGAACCATATAACTCAGGGCTGCCAGCCTCTCCATCCCAGCTCTTCCCATTTCCATTTTGGTACGTGGCCCAGGTATTCTCAGATAGTTCTCAGGAGCGGGAGGCAGCACAGCTGGAGACTATGAGCCATAGCTCAAAGCTTTCAAATGGATCCCAAAATAATCTAGTTGGTTCTGCACGCTGAGCAGCCAATTTAACAGCTATAGTATTGGGCCCTCAAATACAGAGGCATGCAGGCTCCCATTAGATTGTTTAGTATAGCAGCATCTCACTGCCTCAATGGCTCAGGACCCCACAGTGCCATGTCACTATGCAATGAGATTGCAATGATGCATCCTGATATGACTTCACCTTTAGAGTACACAACATCTTTGCAAGTTCTGTTCTTTCCCCTTCCTCATTCAGGACTCCTTTAACCCAGGCATGTTGCTGAGGACCCACAGCATTGCAGTGCTTGGCTTTCTGATTTCCATTCACCAAGCAATATCACCCAGCAACTTGCAGCTGCACTACAGGGCAGTGAGGCCAGAAATGGTAACTGGGCTTCCAGCAAACAGAAACAGGACAGCCAAACAATAACTTGATCACTGCCGGTGACTAGAGTGACCGTGGGCCAGAGACAGATGCTTCTGTGCCTTCTCCAGATGATTACAGCAGAATATGGGCAATTTGTTTTCAAGAGGAAAAACAAAACAAAAAAACCCCACATTCTAAGTCTTGGTAAAAAAGGAACTGGTTTATTTATTTATTCATTCCCCAAATCAAGTAATTGAATAAAAATGGGAAATTAAAATTGAAATTTCATGTACTTGGAGTTGCCACAGAACTCAGCCTGATCTGGATAAGCATAAAAAGTGACTGAGGGAGTTGGGGAGGAACAAGAGACACTCACAATATAGAGATGATGTTTTTTTTCTACTGTGGTAATAACCAGTGCCTGTTGTGCTGGACACACTACAAACAGCTAGGGAGAGGCAGACCCTGCTCTGAAGAGCTCATAGTTGAATTTAGATGGAGATGGCTGAAAATGGCACCCTGGATTGAGACAACCTGCACTTGGGGAGGATGTTTGGCCCTCGTTCTTAAGTTTGTGGTTACAGAGTATCTCCCTAATGGGTCTCATCTGGAAGCTTGGAGCTGAACATCCCTGAACCTGAGCAGAGTTCTGACCCAGATCCCATTCCCCTGGCTTAGACACATGCATGCCTACCTGCAGACTGTAGAGTCATAGGAGTCTTTCCCCATACCTACATAGGGGAGCTGGCATTCAGATCTAAGGGGAGTCTGGTTTTGAGCCTTTGCTTCAGAATGTGGACAGAAATCTTCAATAGATATTTCTGTTCTGCATTTGGAACAAAGCAGGAGGATGTCTCCATCCCATAGGATACTGTAGAAGGATTAGAAAGTTCACCATTGTTAACAGAGGAGGATGTGAGGTGGCAGCATCTGCTAAAATTAAGTATTTTCAAATCAACGGGCCAGAATGATTTACACCCAAGAGTTTTAAAGGAAGTAGCTGGGGCGCTCTCTGAACCACTAATGTTCATTTTTAATAAGACTCGGAAAACTGGGCAAAGGCCTGGAGGCCTGCCAATGTAATTCAATATTTAGAAAGGGGTGACCCAGAAAACTATAGCCCAGTTAGCCTGGCATCAATCCAGGATAAAATAATGGCGTGGTAATTCAGGGCTCTGTCAAAAAAGAAATAAAGGGTAAAATATAAGTATTGCTGGTCAACATGGTTTCATGCAAGGTAGATCTTGTCATGCAAACTTTTTTTTGTTTAAAAAAAAAGATTACAGGTCTGGTTGATACAGTATATTGGGATTTCTCCAAGGCAATTAACATAGGACCACATGATTTAAAGTTTGCATTGTATGGAATTAACAGGGTACACATTAGATGGATTGAAAGCTGGCTCACTAAGAGATCACAAAATGTAGTTGTTAATGGCAAGATATCAATGAATGCAGCTGCTACTAGCAAGTTCCCCAGGGTTGGTTTTTAGTCCAGTGCTATTTAATATTTTTATCAACAATTAGACTATGATGTAAACTCTTTGATAGCAAAACTTACAGATAACACAAAGGTTGGTGAGGCAATAAATAATAAGGAAGATGCATTGCTGTTACAGACTGATCTGAATTGCCTGTTTAAATGATCACAGCCCAATAAAATGTGTGACCAAGGTTACGCATCTGGGAACAAAGAATGCAAGTGTCACAGAGCATGTCATCCACCACCAGATTGGCTCTTCCTCCAGGTTTCTCTGGGAATTAGCTCAAGGTTGACGCCGCCATCCCTGGTCTGCACACCGTCACTGCTTCTCCACAGGCCGGCTGCAGGAACCGCAGCATCCTTTCCGTGGCTCAGTCCTCCAGCCATGTCACTGTCTGTGTTCCCCCCATTCCAGGGGAGGAATAGCTCCTCAATAGTCCAGCCACTTCCCCAGTGGTGACTGCAGTCAATTGTCCTGCCACTTCCCCAGTGGAGAGTGAGGGGGGACCCTGGCCTGCCTACTACTCTGGGTCCCAGCCCACCCAGGGACCCTGTGGATCACAGCCTCCTGCTGCACCTCAAATTCCTCTCACTGCTGCTATGTCTCTCTATCCCACTTGCCCATAGCCCTGGCACTTTATTCACCCATCCTCAGGGTGCAACTATCCAATCCCAGCAGCCAGCCAGGAGCTCCTCTTGCTCCCTGGGTCCCTGCCAGCAGTAGTTCTGTCTAAGGTGCCATAAGTCTCTCAGCCTTCTAGAGATACTGTACAATCTTCACTCCTTGAGCTCCCAACAGCAACTGACCCTACTCTGCCCTGCAGCATTTTTATATGGGCCTGCTGGGCCCTGATTGGTTGTTCCTCACAGCCCCTCTCCTATTGGCTGCTTCTCGTACAGTCTCCCTAGGGCTCTATTAAGCCTTTCTCTGCCAGTGTGGGGCAGACCCCCCCATCACAGCAGGTTATACCTACAGGATGGAAGACTGTCTTGGAAAGCAGATAGATAATTGCCTCAGCATGAGCTCTCTGTAAAATACCGTGACTAAAAGGGCTGATGTGAACCTTGGATGTATAAAAAGGGGAATGTCAAGTAGAAGTAGAGAAGTGATCTTGCCTTTGTACACAGCACTGGTAAGACTACTACTAGACGAAGTGGGTATTCACCCACGAAAGCTCATGCTGCAAAATGTCTGTTAGTCTATAAGGTGCCACAGGATTCTTTGCTGCTTTTACTAGAATACTGCGTTCAGTTTTGGTGTTTGCACTTCAAAAAGGATGAGGAAATACTGGAGACAGCTCAAAGGAGGGCCACAGAAATGATCCAGAGATGGAGAACAACTCTTTGATGTGAGGCTTAAGGAGCTCAATCTATTCAGCTTGTCGAAGAGAAGGTTGAGAGGTGATGTGATCACTGTGTGTAGATGCTTACAGATGGAAGAGACAGCTGAGAGCTGGGGGGCGGGGAGAGAAGAGAAGGGTTTTTTCAACCTTGCAGACAAAGACATAAGATCCAATGACTGGAGGTTAAAGTTAGACAAATTCAACATTGAAATAAGGTGCAATTTCCTAGCTGCGATGGGTAATTTACCATTGGAACAGTTAAGCAGGGTTGGTGGTGGACTCACCCTTGCTTGAAGTCTTTAAAACAAGATTAGCTATCGTTCTGAAAGACATGTTACTCCAGCTTCTGGGAGAACTTCTGTGGTCCGGCCTGAGCATGCTTATCATAGTGGTTCCTATGGCAGTTAAAGTGTGTGACAAATCTGTGTATTGAGTGAGGGACAGGAAATGCTGCTCCACTAATACTTGGAAAACACAATCTGTGGGTAATGCATGACCCCCTTTTTCATTTGAAGTAAAGTCAGAGTTCACTTGAGATGCATATGGCAGTGAGTGGTGGGATTCTGTAAATTCCTTCTCCTTGCGCATGAGCTTCCCTACCCCCTGATTCATGTTCCAGCAAAGGAAACACTGAGACAATGCGTTAAATATCAGGGGGGCATCAGGAAATGTCTCAACATTCGAGGTATGTGACATGGTGGCTGGGTTTTTTTAGATTCGGAACTGGGCTGGGCTTCCTGATCCTCTTACACTAAGCAGCCTGCAATTTAATTCCAAGCTGTGACTGGAGAGCTCTTGGCATGAGAGCCACTCAGAAAATCATTTCACACGTGCCAAACAATTTCCCTGGTGAAACAGAGGCTAATTACAGTAGGAATCAAAAGCATCCTTTGGATTCTTTTAGACCTTTGAATTGTACGAGATCCCATTACAGGAGAAGGGTGGGGTGGAAGGGAAGGGTGAAGTGGCACCTGGGCTGGCATGCAAAGGAGCAATATTGTAACGGTCATTAGTTGGTGCATGAAAAGAGGCCAAGTTCTAACAGGTCCTAGTGGCACGAAGGCAAAAAGCCCCTCTGCTTGCAGGCATTTGTTACAGCACACCACACTAACCCTTGTCATTTGGCTATATGGAACCAGGACCACGTGACCATTACAGATCTTGTGTAACTTTTTGCAAGAAATGAGGTCTCACCAACTCAGGTAGATACAGTTGGTCTACCTAAAATTTCCCCTGCAGTTTCAACTGAATTCAGAATAATTCTTCACTTTCAGGAGTACATTGTTGTGTAGTGTTGCTGTATGCTGCAGCCCTTACCGACCTGATTGGGAGAATGACTGAATTAATGCTGCAGGGATGTGCCTGAACCCAAACCCCAGATCCAAGCATCCCAACATTTAAGAAGAATAAACAAACAAGGAAGCATGTGGGGGGGGGATCAGAATTACTTAAAAGCAAAGAGGAAGATTGATTTGATTCTTGCGCCAGTTCACTGTGATTAATGGATTCTCCTTAGAGGTCCTTTGTGCTCCTGGGGGGCATTGGAGTCTCTCAGAAAAGTAAATTATAAGCAATTGAAATTAATTGATAACACCTCATTTTAATATAGTACTTTTTATCTGTAGATCTCAAAGTGCTTTAAAAAGAAAGTCGGTATCATTAGCTCCATTTTACAAATGGGGAAAACTGAGGCACAGAGTGGTGAAATGACTTGCCAAGGTCATCCAGCAGGCCGGTGGCAGAGTCAGGAATAGATTCCAGGTCTCCCGAGTCCTAGTCCAGTATCCTGTCCACCAGCCCACACTGCAAGTACCCCCACAAGTGAGCAAACATACACATGCATATTTGCCTGGATGCATACACACACATACAATCATACAACCCTCTTTGCCTGCAAGCCCTGAAGAACTAATAATCCATGCCCCTAATGCTGTCTGGAAGAGCCTATTTTATTGCTGGGTGGGGAAGCTGGCAGCCAAATGACTCTGGCTGAATAGAGCAGCTCAACGTACTGTAGGAGCCTAAGTAATTGCCGTATTGGCTCAGCGGTGGGGGCGGGGGAAGAAAGTGTGCCAGGGAATATTGCAAAGCTGAGCTTTCAGCCTTCCACCCTTTAAAGGATGAAAACATAAAGGAAGGTGTCAGAACTCAATTTGCTTTGGCACAGAGAGAGACAGAGAGAAAAAAATACAGCTGGCCCAGAGTCAGGGGATTCGTACAGGATGCAGCCAAGATGATGCTCTGGGCTTAGGAACAGAGGAGCATTTGTGTGTCTCTCTGCATCCACTGGCCTGATGCTTGGTGTGGCCTGGGGAATGATTGTGGTGGAGGAAGGGTGGCTCTGCCACACAGGGCTCCTGCCTAGACCCCATCCCATGTCCCATCGTGTAAGGAATTCTTTTATCCTCGCTTCAGAATGATGGGTGTGTGGGGGGGAGGGGGAGATGATAGCATTCAGCTAAGCAACCTTTTCTGTTTTAACCCTTGATATGCTGGCATTTGCCAGCCAGCCAAAGGAGTGATTTAAGGGACACACATTAGGGATGGTTAGAAAGAACTGTAATGGAGCTAACTCACTGGCCAATGTGTCCCCTCATGGCCTCGTAGCAGCTCCACCTCTTTCCTCCCCGCAGACAGCTAATTGGCACTGAGGCCTGGTCTACACTAGGCGTTTAAATCGGTTTTACGAGCGTAAAACCGATTTAACGCCACAACCGTCCACACTAGGAGGCACCTTATATCGATTTTAATGGCTCTTTAAATCGGTTTCTGTACTCCTGCCCGACGAGAGGAGTAGCGCTAATATCGGTATTAACATATCGGAATAGGGTTAGTGTGGCCGCAATCGACGGTATTGGCCTCCGGGAGCTATCCCACAGTGCACCACTGACCGCTCTGGACAGCATTCTCAACTCGGATGCACTGGCCAGGTAGACAGGAAAAGCCCCGCGAACTTTTGAAATTCATTTCCTGCTTCGACAGCGTGGAGAGCTCATCATCACAGGTGACCACGCACAGCTCATCAGCACAGTTAACAATGCTGTCTCCTGAGAATCGAAAAAGAGCCCCAGCATGGACCGCTCGGGAGGTAATGGATCTGATCGCTATATGGGGAGAGGATTCAGTGCTAACAGAACTGCGTTCCAAAAGACGAAATGAAAAAGTATTTGAAAGAATTTCTAAGGCTATGACGGCTAAAGGCCACAGCAGGGACTCCGTGCAGTGCAGAGTGAAAGTTAAGGAGCTCAGACAAGCCTACCAGAAAACCAAAGAAGCAAACGGAAGGTCCGGGGCAGGTCGAAAAACATGCCGCTTCTATGATGAGCTGCATGCAATTTTAGGGGGCTGCGCCACAAGTACCCCACCCCTGACCGTGGATTCCGAGGTGGGGGTTGTAATCTCTGCCATGTCTGAGGATTATGCAGATGGGGAAGATGAAGAGGAAGAAGAAGAGGAAGACCTCGCAGAGAGCACACAGCACTCCGTGAACCCCAGCAGCCAGGAGCTTTTTATCACCCTGACGGAATTACCCTGCTCCCAGCCCTGACAAGCAACTATTCCAGAGAATGACGCCCTGGAAGGGAGCTCTGGTGAGTGTACCTTTGCAAATAGCAAACAGTGTTTTTTAAGCAAGCCTTTTTTAATGATTGATTTGCCCAGAGGACTTGGGATGCATTCGCAGACAGTATAGTTACTTAGAAAAGTTTGTTAACATGTCCGGGGATTGAGAGGAAATCCTCCAGGGACATCTCGATGAAGCGCTCCTGTAGGTACTCCAGAAGCCTTTGCAGAAGGTTTCTGGGCAAGGCATCCTTGTTCCGCCCACCATGGTAGGACACTTTACCATGCCATGCATGTAGCAAGTAATCAGGTATCATTGCGTGGCAAAGCATCGCAGCGTATGGTCCCGGGGACTGCTGGCATTCAAGAAGCATCCGCTCTTTATCTTGTTCTGTTATCCTCAGCAAAGTGATATCGTTCAGGATAACCTGGTTAAAAATCAGGAATTTAAGTAAGGGGGGTGGCCATTTTTCTACTGGTTTCGTGGAATGCAGCAGCTTAAAAAAAACACTTTCCTGCACGTAGCGAAGCGGGGGGAGGGGAGGAGTGAAATGAAACGCTAGCCTCGGACCATGGACACACACCACCGATTTAATGTGTTTAGTGTGGCCGCGCGCACTCGATTTTATAAAATCTGTTTTACAAAACCGGTTTATGCAAATTCGGAATAGTCCCGTAGTGTAGACGTACCCTGAGACACTCTGTCTCTTCTCACAATGCTAGCCCTCCAGCCAGGTCATTCTTAATCTCACGCCTTCTGAGGTAATAAAGAGTCCAACTGGCCAAACGTCCCATGACCTGTATTGGCTCACCAGTCCCAGCCTGGGCTCCAGCGTGCTTGTTCTCTCTCCCTCGGGGAGGCTTTCTTACCTCCCTTTCCTGGGCATGGTCACAGAACCTAGGCCCATCTTCTCCTCTAGGTTCCAGCCCAGGGACACTCTGTTTAAGCACCTCAGACCTGCTACTGACAAAGCCTTTCTGCTTCCCTTTGCTGCTTCTCACCTCCACCTGTCCACGGGCACCTTCCCCCGGACTATATCTCCAGCCTCCTCTGTTGGGAAGTCTGATTCCTTGCACAGTTCTTGCCAGTCTGTTGCTGAGGAGCTGCCTCTTGGCAGGACCCAGCCTCCCCAGCAGCTGCCTGGAAGCCCTTGACACTCTGCCCTTTCCTTTCAGGGCCAGTCCCAAGGTACACAGTCCAAGCTGCACCTCTCCTCTCTTGGTTCTCCTCTGCTGTCCCTACAGACCTTCCTTTATAGGAACTACCCAGGTGGGTTCTCCCTAGCTGGGTCTAATTTTTAATTACTTGTCTTCCCTCCAGGTGCCACAGAATTGGGCTCCCTAGTTGCTCTTAATCCTGTCACTGACAGGGTGGGGGTTATACATCCCCATCACAAGAACCAACTCTTACATCGTAGTTGGTGAAGCCCACCCCTCTACTCCCCACCACTATCCTCATGACTATTTTTCATTTTCACTTCTACCCCTGAACTTTCCTGTTCTGTCCAGGACTGGAAAATCCAAGACATCAGGAGGCTGCTCTCATAAGCTATTGAGCCTCATTTAACAGACACAAGTAGCTTGAAGATAATTTAGCTGCTTAACTCAACTGATGTTAAAATCTGAACCTGTCAAGGCTTCTGTGTCTCTAACATATGGCCACCATCTCCAGAGGGTTAGTGGCCTGTAAGAAAAAAAGCTTCCTCCTGATATCTGTCTTCAAATTATTTTACCTTTGCTGGAGTAGTGAGGAATGGAATAGGATAGGATAGAAATAGACCAGATTTAGCTTTAGATAGTAATCCTGCTTTCATCTAACAAGTCTGAGAAGGCATCTTCCCACTTGCAATTCTTGTGTTTGGGTTTCTGCATATGGAAACTGTTACTTTGAATTATTACAAATAATTACTTAGTGACACTGGAATTCCTAGGCACACAATCACATTGATATTAACCTTCCTTCCCCCACACTGCACTAACTCACCCTGGTTACAATAAAGACATCATTTAGTCCTGTTCAGTTTTCATGTTGAAAGGTTTGGCCAATGCCTGCAGCCTCAGGTTGCCACTTTTGCGAAAGTGAGTTGCATGCAGGATAGTCAGTCACAGCAGCTTTTACAGAACAGAGGTATTCTGCAAGGCTGCCGAGACCCCCTATAAACCTCATGGGGGCTGGATGGTCTGAGAAGCAATCAGAATGCTTTCCTTGATCCATTACTGCCCTGGGGAAATCATTTACTGGGGTAGTAAAATTTCCTTACATAAACTATAAATGTTTATACAAAATCTTGAACTTCTCCCAACAATCTGCAAACTCTCATCTAACTTGACTTCTTACAAATATATTACAAGAACTGAAAGATCTGTCCCCACTACCCCCACACACATTATTTGTGTTCTCGACTACTAGAGCTTTGGATACTGGAGCAATCTCCAGAAACATTTTCCACACTGACTGCAAAGCCTGATCAGGTCAAGTTTGTTGGGATACACCATCCCCTACAAACAGTTAAAAGCATCACTCCATGCTGGAATCTTACACACAATCTTTGGTCAGATTAAAAACATCATCCTATGGAGACAATGTTCCAGTAATAATATGGGTGAAGGACATAGTATTCCCATCAGACTGGTAATTGTATGGCATTAAGAGCATAAGGAGGTGGTGTCAACTCATAGTCGAGTAACACATTACCCTACCACACATTTGGAGGGAAAGAATAGCTGTTTGTGATCCCAGGGCACTGAAGGGTTAACAGACACAAGTTAGGAGACCCCCATGACATGCTCCCCCCTGCCTCTCTCCACCAACAGAATGATGAATTAAGGTGGAAGAGAGAGAAGAGAGAAGCAAATCAAGGCCCAATCCTGTGAGGCACTGAGTGCCCTTGGCTCTTCCTGGTCATTGAGGTCCCATCAGCACTTTGCAGGAGGTGCTCAGCACCTCCCAGCTTGGGGCTTCTTGTCTGTGGACCCCCCCCCTCAATTCTGACAACAGGAAGGAAAGGGCGAGAGCTGTGCTCAACTCTTCTCATAGGCAACCAAAGCTGATCCAAGCCTCACTGGCAGCATTAACTTAAGATGGCATTTCACCCTTTGTTTGGGGAGTGAGATGAAATGAGAGTCTCTTTGAAACCCTCTGAGGCATCTCGCCCTCCTCACCTGCCGGTGCATGTGGGAAAGAGATTTGTTTTCAGTGGGGGAGGGGAGAAGAGAAGGGAACATTTACTGTATTTGGCTTTTCTTAAAGCCCATCCATCAATGAGCACTGGACAGCTGGGGGCTGCAGACAAGGCTGGCAGGAGAGACAATATTAACCTGGGACCCTGAGGGGAACAATGAAAGGAAGTGCAGACTAAAAGAATGACAGCCCAGAGGTGGGGGTTGCAGAGAGCAAAAGAGAGGATGTGAAGGAGAGAAGGAGATAGGGCAGGGGGAAGAGAATGAGAAATGGAGCTAACCACTCCCAGGACTGGCCCTCTGCATGCCTGTTCAGTTCTCAGGCATGCTGCAGAGAAGAGTTAGGGTTATGCTCTGTCTCTTGTATCAGAGACCTTGCAGAGCAGTGTATTCCCAAGAGATCAGCATGACCACAACAGCACAATACCAACACACTTCTGTCCCTTGGCAGCCCTTTTCCGATACTGAGAATTGGAAGAACCCAGTACCCCAAGAACTCTTCGTTGCTGCTGTATGCGGTGTGCCCACTTGCTGTGACAGAGGGGCAGAGTCCCAAAATATGTGGGACAAGCTTGATTTCCAAAGGTCCAGCTTTCAAGCCCAGCCTGTGGGAGGAATCAGTTTATTGTGGGCACAATGATGTTACATCTATGTGTGACAATATTACAACAAGCCATCAAGTAGTGAAGACACCACGGGCTTATCATAGTGTGCATATCCCGTTGAATTCCTAGTAATTAGAGCAGAGGTACCACAAGCCAGGACTCTCAGGCTCTATTCTTGACTCTGCCAATGATTTGTTGTTTAATTTTGGGGAAATCACCTCTCTATACATCAGTTTCCCCAGCTGTAAAACTGAGATAATGATACTCGCCTACCTATAGAAGGGCAAAGTATTCTTATAACCATCAGCCTTGGAAGAGGAGTTAGAAGGTTATTTATTCTGGTGTCTGGGAGACTGGGGTGCACAGTTGACCGATCCTCTCTGCTGAAAATACTTAGGCTATCTCTGGTATTTTGTAGGCTTGATGCAGGTGGATTTTGCATATATGGGAAAGGCCCAGGCTTCCCTTTTATGAAATTTGTCAGTGAGCAGAACGTCTGGAGCCACGGTATGGTGCAAGCACATGCCGAAATGGATGAAAAGGGCACTGGCCACAGGTGCTGTGGTTTGTGATGGGGCTGCAAGACACGCATTGTAGCAAGGCCACCAAAGAAGTGGGGAGGTGCTGCTTGGAGTTGTTTGTTGTATAGCTGGGTGAACAGTGCTTGAGAGCCACTGCTAACCAAAGAGGGATTTGAAATATACGGTGCCCATTTAACGTGCTCCAATAAATATTTCTGGGGTTCTGCAAACAAGGTGATGTGACACTTGCCTTCACAGTACTTCCCTGAAAGCAGCACTTCTGGGAATGAAGATAAAGGTCCCTGTGAGACCCCAAGAAGACAGGCAATGGACCCAGGCATTAGTGTCCAAAGTGAGTACACAGCAATGCATAGAGCAGGTTTTCAGGGATGCCCACAGCATACAGGCAGCTATTCCCAGAGCAGATAGCCAGTGGCATCCAGTTAGCCAGGCACTGACACTCTCCAGGCATCCTACCTGAAGGATGCTGAACACCCCACCTTTAGAAATACAGCTGGGTTTGTCTCTTGCATGGACACATAGTAATTCCATCCTGTTACTTGATCTTTGCATATTCAACGTTTAATGAGCATGACTCAAGGGAACAAGATATGGAGCCTTTCACAGCAAAGTCATGGTTCTAATCCAACCCAGGATGGGTCATGGATGGAAGTCAGTGCCATCTGATAGCTGTTCCTTGGGCTCTGCAAAATGAGTTGTTGAGTCCTGAGCCAGTTTCTGGTAGGCAGGTGCCCAGGTCACTAAAACCACTCTCCTAACTAGCACTGTTGTTGGCAATCTTAGAGACACCAAGGATTGATGAGACCAACAAGGCTGCATTATTTTCTCACCCCTCAACATGGTCCCTCTTGCTCAGGAAGGAATCATATTGGCTTGTGTGGAATGCTTGTATTGCCGATGCCCATGCCAGTATGAGTTCTCTGGACCAAGTAATGTCATCTCCAGTGGCATCAATTCATCACCTTTCTCCAGCGTTATGTTCACCTAAAAAAAAAAAAACAAATTAGAAAAAAGTAATAGAAACATGGCTGCCACAAATGGCAGCAATAACTTTGTAGTATGTTATGCATGAAAAGGCTTGTCCAAGCAAATGAAGATGCAAGTCAAGCCTATAAATTCCCAGATTAGCGCTGATTCAATTTTAATACCTCTGTGTGATACAAAATTCCCATTCCAGACCTCAGAGCAACCTGGCCAGATTAGGAATTGCTACCGTGTACAGTGGCTTGGAAGTGCCAAGGAGAGTTAATAAATCTTGAATATTTAAAAATCCCTACAAGAGAAGTTCATTATATAGATATAAAAAACAACCTTAATTGCAGGAGATCTATCAAAATGTTTATGAACTTGCAGCTGTGTAACATAAATCCTGTCTGAGAAGCTTTGTGGCTGAAGGAGATTTGCAATAAAAATATGTTAGGCTAAACAAATGGGCAAAGGGGGCATTGGGAATATTAAACAGACTTAATATGCATACGCTTGGGCTAAAATAAATCTTGGCCATGTTTATCAATCCTCACACACCTTAGTATTTGGAATGTAAGTACAAAATAATAAAATCGGACTCTTGTAAAATTTTTCTCACTGTGTGGCTGCTTCCCAGGACATCCAAAGAAAAGGCTGGTAAGCCACGGTGCCTCCATGTAAGAAATGAAAACTTCACAAACTGTCCAACACTTTGACATCACTGCCCAGAATTATAACAACTTTATGCAAGGTCCATGGGAGTTGGGTAACGGATAGACAGAGCTGAACAAAATACCTATTTGCACCACGTTAGTGATGGCTTGCAGAGGAACCAATGGAATCAGTCTGCCTCTGGAGTTCTCTAGGTCACGCTCATAATGATCATCATCATCAGTAGCTTTTATATAGCATCATAAGTAGCTCTCATATAGCACATTAGATCCACAGATCTCAAAGACCTTTACAAAGATAGAGACACTACCTGGAAAGATAATGGAGCAAATAAATAAGGAATCAATTTGTAAACATCTAGACGATAATAAGGTGATAAGTAACAGACAGCATGGATTTGTCAAAAACAAATCATGTCAAACTAACCCCTTAGCTTTCTTTGACAAGGTAACAAGCCTTGTGGATAGCGGGAAAGCAGTAGATGTGGTATATCTTGACTTTAGTAAAGCTTTTGATACTGTCTCACATGACCTTCTCAAACAAACTAGGGAAATGCAACCTAGGTGGAGCTACTATAAGGTGGGTGCAAAACTGGTTGGAAAACTGTTCCCAGAGAGTAGTTATCAGTGGTTCACAGTCATGCAGGAAGGGCATAATGAGTGGGGTCCTGCAGGGATCAGTTCTGGGTCTGGTTCTGTTCAATATCTTCATCAAGGATTTAGATAATGGCATAGAGAGTACCCTTATAAAGTTTGCAGACGATACCAAGCTGGGAGGGGTTGCAAAATGATCTGGATAAACTGGAGAAATGGTCTGATGTCAATAGGATGAAATTCAATAAGGACAAATGCAAAGTACTCCATTTAAGAAGGATCAATCAGTTGCACACATACAAAATGGGAAATGACTGCCTAGGAAGGAGTATTGTGGAAAAGGATTTGGGGGTCATAGTGGACCACAAGCTAAATATGGGTCAGTGTAATGCTGTTGCAAAAAAAGTGAACATCTTTCTGGGATGTATTAGCAGGAGTTTTGTAAGCAAGACACGAGAAGTAATTCTTCTGCTCTACTCTGCACTGATTAGGTCTCAGCTGGAGTAGTGTGTCTAGTTCTGGGTGCCACATTTCAGAAAGGATGTGGACAAAGAATCCAGAGAAGAGCAACAAAAATTATTAAAGGTCTAGAAAGCATGACCAATGAGGAAGATTTTAAAAATTGGGTTTGTTTTAGTCTGGAAAAGAGAAGACTGAGAGGGGACATAAGTTTAAGTATGTAAAAGGTTGTTACAAGGAGAAAGAAGAAAACTTGTTTTTCTTAACCTCTGAGGACAGGACAAGAAGCAATGGGCTTAGATTGCAGGAAGGGAGATTTTGTCAGGGTGATTAAGCACTGGAATAAATTGCCTAGGGAGGTTGTAGAATCTAGATAATACTTAGTCCTGCCATGAGTGCAGGGGACTGGACTAGATGACCTCCCAAGGTCCCTTCCAGTTCTAGGATCATCATCTCCATTACTGAGAATGGCAGTGGCTTCTTCTAAGGCTATGGCTACACCACAAACCAGAGGTGTGATTCCCCTGCTCATTTACACATAGTCACACTATCTCTCATCAAACTAACTTGAGTATAAATTACACTGTATCAGTGGTAACACTGGTAATGGCAGCAGAAGCACTTCTGAGACGTGCAAAGTACAATCCGGCCTGAAGCTGGTAGGTATGTATGCCTCCACTGCTGCTACCTGGCTAATACAGGAACACTCCTATTTACACCCACACCAGTTCAATGAGAGCTGGCACAAGTATATGTACAAGAACTGGGAAATCACACCAGTAGCTCACAGTGTCAACATAGCCTAAGTGATATGGCGAGTCAGTGGCAGAACTGGGGCTAGAAATCAGATCTTCATCAGTATGATGCCAATTAGAAGATTGAGCTTTCCTCACATATTTCTGCCAATGCCTCTCAGTCCTAACTTGCAACCTCCTTTTATTCCAATCCTGAGTCTCCACACAACTCATTTCTAAAATATCCCTTGCTACTTTGGTTTTGACCATGGGTAATCTTGCTGTGTCAGGCCTGGGCTCCCTTGCTCAAAGCCCCATTATTTCACTTCAGTCCTTAACTGCTACACTTATTTGTTGTTCCAGTTCTAGATCACCTCCCCTAGTACTCTGCCAATGCACCTCGTTCCTGACCTACAGCAACCCGTCAGTTATGTCAGACTGTGTAGTGGTTTTGCAGACAAGTGTCCATCAGAAAGTAGGATGGGAACCACCAAATGCATTCAACTGAGCCAAAAGAGGTTTTGGAGATGAGCCCATGTTCTGGTTACCAAAAACCAGACATGGACACGGTGTACCAGGCCTTCCCAATCCCCCACTGGAGGCCCCGCTGCTCTGCTGCACCTCACCCCAGGAAACAGCTCTCTGAAAACAAAAGAGCTGTGAGTATTAGACCTCCAAGCTTGCCTAGAAAGGCATTATGAGAACACCAATTTTGTGAACCATTGAGATCTGCCCTCCTGCAGCTAGAAGGATTGGGGACCAACAGCCAGCCAGTCAAGGCCCAACAGGCTGAAATAAAAGGAGCTGCCTGCTGCTAGAAAAGCAGTTCCTGGCTGGAGCAAGGAGGGATGCTCCCTAGGCCACAGACACAGGAATCAGGGTGGGCCAGGGTTCATTGCTGGCCACAACTGGTGCCAGGAGTTCAGGAGGAACCCTGCTGAGCTAACTGTGAAAAGGGAATTAAGCCCAGATGGGTAAGAAGTCATTTTAGTTATAATTAATCCTGAAGGGAAAGGAACTTTTTCCTATTTGAGTATGTTGTGTATTAGAAGGGGTTTGGATGTGTGACCCAGCTGGAAGGCTGAGCCATGGAAGACCTGCAGAGACTGACTGATAACCTGCAGAGGGTACAGGGAGCTGAAGAAAATAGCAGCAGCATGCCCGGATACTGGAGGGAGGGAGGGATGCTCAAAGACATGCTTGACACTCACCATAGGCTATATCTTCAAATACTAAAAATATTGGAAATGTGGGCAAACAACAAAATTATGGAAAAATGCAAGTTAATATGGCTAGAGAACAATAACCCAAAGTACATTTATTCAGTGGAGGGAAGATATAGGTAACATTAGTGCTGCAAAAGCACTGTGTTCCATTCCATGCTGAGCAACACATTACCAAACACTTCAACCTCCCTGGTCACTCGATTACAGACCTCAAAGTCGCAATACTCCAACAACAACAAAAAAAAGTCAAAAAACAGACTCCAGTAAGAAACTGCAGAATTGGAATTAATTTGCAAACTGGATACCATTAAATTAGGCTTGAATAAAGACTGGAGTGGATGGGTCATTGCACAAAGTAAAAAGTATTTCCCCATGCTAATTTTTCCCCTACTGTTACTCACACCTTCATGTCAACTGTTGGAAATGGGCCATCCTGATTATCACTACAAAAGTTTTCTCATGCTGATAATAGTCCACCTTAGCTGATTACTCTCATTATAGTTAGTATGAGAACACCCATTTTTTCATGTTCTCTGTGTGTGTATATCTATCTATCTCTATCTCTATCTATATCTTCCTACTGTATTTTCCACTGCATGCATCCAATGAAGTGGGTTTTAGCCCATGAAAGCTTATGCTCAAATAAATTTGTTAGTCTCTAAGGTGCCACAAGTACTCCTGTTCTTTTTACATTACCAGAAAGATAGTGATAAACTGGAAGGAATCTAGCAAAGAGCAACAAAATGAGTGGGGGACTAGAGGGAAAAAAAAATCTCAAAGAAGGATGAAAGGAGATTTAAAAATGGATCTCTTTAAAGAATGAATAAGGGGGCAAATCTATATCTAAGGTATAATTGTTATCTCTGTAGTACGTAGTACCTGATAATGGTCTTTGAGAGGTAAATACCAAGCGTGGAGAACTGTTTATAATGACCCAATGGGATATAATAAAGAGCAATGATTGAAATTAAGAAAGGGAAAACTTAAGTAGAATACCAGGAAAAGTTCATGTCAGTGAGATGTATTAGGCTGTTAATAGTCTCCCTGAAAGAAATGTTGTAGGTTCCATCAGCTGAGAAATTTAAAAACTTGTCTTACGCAAACAATAGTAAGCATCCAATAGGGAATAGTACTGCGTTCGCTCCAGTGAGATGGACTAGATGTACTATAGATCTTTTCTCATCTTTAACGTCTGTCATACATCTAGGGAATGTCTCAGACATGCCAAACCACAGGCAAATTTATATCAGTTCCTAATCCATATACAGGGAAAAGGTTTGAAAGAGCTCTCGCTGCAAAGTCCACCAGGCTTCAAGCTGTCTGATTTGGCTTCCAGAAGCAGCAGAGATTTAGTATAGTGGTGAAAAACCATTTGGCTCCTCAATTATTTTCCATTGTGCTGGATCCTCCCATAGTAACAAAAACCCTCACAGAACCCCAGTGAATCGTCTTGCTCTGTAACTGCCTCAAGTGGGTGTAACCTAGAACTGTCAAAGAGTAAAAAAAAAAAAGATCCACAAATATATCATGGATGAATATAGTAAGTCTGGCTCACTTTCCTGGGGAGGGAGGGCACATGCTCTTGTTTGTTATTCAGGAGTTTTTGCATGGCTGCAGGGTATTCACGAAGACACTTACTGTATTTATATTTACAGTGAGTCTCCAGCTTCCCCATTTGCAGGGGAGGGAAGCAGTGCAGCCAATCCCGCCTACGTTTGCCTTCCTTCAGGCTGCCAATCCTCTCCCCCAGCATTTCCTTCCTGTTTGCTTATATAATCCCAGTTGCTGGGGTTGCTTCCCCCTCAAGTAGGTCCTCAGCTGATGCTCTACTCAGAGAATCGATACTCTCTGTCAACTACCTGTTTCAGCTAGGTCCCAATTAATATACACTGGTGGTTATTAGAGTGACAGGGTGCCGAGTTAGCTCCTGACTCCACACACCCTGTTCCATGGCCCCTAGTGCAATGATTAACTGGAGCTGATTTCCCAAAACTCCTGAAAACGGCAAACATTGAGGACATACCTTAAAACTTCACAAGAGGGTTACAAGAACAGAGCCGAGCTGCCGGTGAACATGGGAATTGCTAGGGCCCGCCAGACTTCTCCAAAGCCCCATGCTGCTAGTGCAGCAGTCTCCCCCTCTGCGTGTCCCCTCCTATCCTGGCATGCTGGGGATGCAAGTGTGTATGTGCTGGGGCCTCTTCAGGGCAAACAATTTCCAGCCATACAGAAATTGTACATTTCAGGCAATTTGGTGCATGTTAAAAAAAGGCCCAACTATTTCAGCTTTTTGCTTTAGTTGGTGTTTAATAAGGGTTAATGGGATTTTATAGTACAACTAGAAATCCTATGTATATTCTCTAGGCCAGGGTTAAAAGTCCCAAGTGTTGGCTTTAGAACTGCTTAGATATTATGGTGAGAGGTCTACATAAATTCATTAGATAGATAAATGGAGTGTTTGCCACTTCCCTTGGGAGACTACAACTTACAGGTTTTACCACCAGAGTATTTTAACCTGATATACAGCTTAAGTTTTCCTTTGCACATTCTCCCATTACTCCCATCTATAACCCTTCAACCACCATAAAGAATTTCTTCCCGTCCTCAGGGCTGGCTCCAGGGTTTTTGCCGCCCCAAGCAGCAAAAAAATAGATCCACGATCGCGATCTGCGGCACTACCGCTGCTGCTTCAATCTTCGGCAGCTGGTCCTTCGCTCCGAGAGGGAGCGAGGTACCCGCTGCCGAATTGCCGCTGAAGAGCCAGACGTGCCGCCCCTCTCTGTTGGCCACCCCAAGCACCTGCTTGCTGGGCTGGTGCCTGGAGCCGGCCCTGCCCGTCCTTCATACTTGATGCTTACACCAGGTTTATGCCAGCACTGTTGATGTACTGCTTGAGCTAAATCCAGGACCGTCCTTGGGCATAGGTAGAGTACACAGCTGTGTAGGGCACCTCAAAATTTGGGGCACCACTGGGTCTTTGTGTCCAACCTCCTGGTTTTCCTATTCCTTTCCTGACCCTGCCTGCAGGCTCCCACAGCTGGCTACTGCAGCCTGAGGACTCTTACTCTGGAGGGGATCTAGTAATTTAAAAGTGTAAAAGCCTGCCAGCCTGCCAAACCTATTAGCACAACACTGAAACTGTTAAAGAGCCATTTGAGTGGTAATGAAGCCATTTAACAGGCATTCGCCAACCCCCAGGTATATACTGTCAGTTTCTGAATTTATTGACAAATACAGTTGTGTATTACTGTAATATTTACTCAGAACATGTTAGTCTATAAGACCTTAGTTTAAAATTTGCTTTTAAAAACATTTCATTGGTAAAGATTATAAATCACATCTCTAAAAAATCCTTGCGTAAATTATTAGATGCACAGTCATCTTTAGCCTTAAATGCTTGGATCTTCATACACAGTTTTTTAAATAAATTCTTCAACAGACCACTCTTACCTAAAATACACATTTTAATTACTAGAGTAATAAAAATTGCTTCCAAAGTCTTCCTGTCCATCTCTTTCTCCCTTAACCCTCCTCCCCGCCCCCCATTGAAGAGACCCCTTAAACGAACAACACCCCATTCCTTCCAGATAGCTGGACAAAGAATTTCCCTTTCTTTACTTCTGACTATCCTATGAACTAGTTTTAAGAGAACCCTCCAGCAAAATCAGGACCTAGTAAGATATAACACCCTTTGTTATGCCTAAAATGTTTGGAAACATATTTTTTAAAGTTGGTGAAATTTCATAAACATGTCTGTTATGGAGATCACGCAAAGTAAATGAGTGTTCCCTTTTTCTAAAAGCAAGGAACATTGTTATGAACACACTAAACCTCTGTGAATGATTAATTTAAAATATTGTCTTTGTTTCAGTGAGTTAAATATGTAGTAATCTGGAATGATTACTTTATGAAGACTTAAGAGTACATTTAAAATATAAAATCAGCTTAGAAATACTGATTAAGAAAATGTAAAACAGAAGGGCTGCATCATGTATGCCATATTTCATGTTGTATTCAGCAAGACGGTTGACTCACTCTTACAACAAAGAGTTTGCAAATAAATCTGACAAACTTCAGGGCATATCAAAAAACCCATGACTACATTTTTTATTCCCAAATTTAGTGCTTTTAATTGGTACCTTCTGCATGTCCAGTCTACACCCATCTGGCATATAGTGGAAAACATGCCGCATTTTCTTTAGAAAGAAATTGCAGAATAATATTTTTTTCAAATGTCATTTGCTTCATTTGGGTTCCTGGATTTGGCTAGAAGGGGGTGAGCAGGGTGGGGGATGGAAGAGAGGAGGGAGACAGTGGGGAGAGGGCGGGGCCTGGGTGGAGTGGGGTGAGGCCTGGGGTGGAGTAGGAGTGGAGAATGGGCGGGACCACATGCAGAAGATGTGGGCTGGGGAGCTACCTTCCCCAAGCAGCAGCTTTACCCACTGCCCATGATAGCAGGTAAGAGTGGGTTGGCTCCCGCATACTCAGCGCACACTACAGTCTCCTTAGGCAGAGGCCATATTCACAGAGCCGAATGCGCCAGTGCTGCGCATTCTGTGTGAGGGAGAGGGCACGGGGGGTGTCTCCCCACAGGGAACTGTGACTCTCCCCTGCAGTGAGGCGGGCCAGGTGTCTCGGTATCCTTTACTGCCTCCCCCCTCCCAGGCTGCAAGCCTGGGCTGCTGTTGGGGATAGGGGCACTAGTTTAATAATACTGCATAGGGCCCCATAAATCCTAAGGATGGCCCTGGCTAAATCCCTCCCTAATGTAGCAAGGTTAAAGTCACTACAATCAGCAGAGTTGTACCGAGTGTATCTCAGTGCAGAATTCAGCCATGTGACTTTGTTTCCTGGATCAGAACCTATAATAAGCTGCATTCCTGGAATTAGAGCCTTTCCAAGGCTGTTCTTGTGCCCAGTGACTCAAAGACTCCTTGCCCCCAAGGAAACCCCTCCTCCTTCCTTTTGTAAAATCAAGAAACAGTGTCTATATAAGAACTGTTAAAAATAAAATTAAATGATGGGTCCTAAATAGAGCAACTTCCCTGTTCCAGACCAGACGCTGTTTCAGACCAGTGGAGTTTTCCACTTTCCATCATCTATCTCCTTCCTGCTTTGCAGAGCCAGGGTCTGAATGGTGTAACACAGCAGTCTGACTCTGCTGGGTCTGATGGAGGCGGGATATGATTCTTACATTATCCACCCATTTCCCTCCCTTGCCAACTGCAATATTTTCCATCCGACAGCAAGTCTAGTGCAAAGGGGCCTCAACGAGCTCAGCTGAACGATGATTTCTGTCGTAGCTCTTGTGCCTCTGCCTCACTGAGTTTTCTTTCTTTGCTATGCAAAGCCTAGAGGAAGCTGGCAGCTTGATGCTGATCCACTGAGAGAAAGAGAAGGTATTGAGCTTTGCCTTGCCTGTCTCTCCCTTTGGCCAGCAGAGTGGCTTCTGTTTGTTAACACATCTGGTGGGGCTGTGAAATTAACCACATAAAATCACAGAACCATTGGGTTAAGACGGACTGTGAGTGTTGTCTACTATAACCCTCTGTCAAGATGCAGGGTTTGTTGTATCTAACCATCCAAGAGACAGTGCACAAAAGAACATTAACACCCTAGCATTCCCCTTTCCCAGGATTAAAGCTCTGAGATTGGTTCAGGCCTCATGAGATTTCAAAGCCAGACCTGGTCTACACCTAAAACTTAAGTCAACCTAGCTACATCACTCAGGGCTGCGAAAAATTTCATGCCCTATGCAATGTAGTTAGGTCACCCTAACCCCCATGGTAGGTGCAGGAAGAATTCTTCCATTGACCTAGGTACAACCTCTCGGAGAGGTGGATTAAAAGCAATGTCTCAAATTGCAGCAACAGAGGCTTAGGTTGGACATTAGGAAACACTTCTTAACTGTCAGGGTGGTTAAACACTGGAATAAATTGCCTAGGGAGGTTGTGGAATCTCCATCATTGGAGGTTTTTAAGAGCAGGTTAGACAAACACCTGTCAGGGATGGTCTAGATCAGAGGTAGGCAACCTATGGCACGCGTGCCAAAGGAGGCACGCAAGCTGATTTTCAGCAGCACTCACACTGCGTGGATCCTAGTCACCGGTCCAGGGAGGCTCTGCATTTTAATTTAATTTTAAATGAAGCTTCTTAAACATTTTAAAACCTTATTTATATAGAACAATAGTTTAGTTATATATTATAGACTTATAGAAAGAGACCTTCTAAAAACATCAAAATGTATTAATGGCATGCAAAACCTTAAATTAGAGTGAATAAATGAAGACTCGGCACACCACTTCTGAAAGGTTGCTGACCCCTGGTCTAGATAATGCTTAGTCTTACCTCAGTGCAGGGGACTGGACTAGATGACCTCTCAAGGTCCCTTCCAGTCCCATGATTCTAAGATTACCTGCCCCTTCCATCAACGTAGGAAGCATCTATGCTTCAGAGCTACAGTGGCACAGCTGTACTGCTGCAATAAAGACATTCACACTGATTGTCTCTGAGATTGTTAGAGCATACAGCATGGTGCCCAGGTGTCTCCTGGCCTTCCTATACAATTTTCAATTCATTGCTAAGTTCTTGGCATGGTGGATACCTTCCTAAAACCAGCATCTCTGCACAGAGAAGGCATTGTCCTTCTTGCTCCAGCACTTTTAACCTAAAGGTCCTTCTGGGACAGAGGCTGAAGTCTAATTCTCAATGAAGTGCTATGTTCACCTCAGGGGATAGTAAATATTTATATCCACGAGCGCTCAGGACTTAGGGTTTATATTTCAAATAACACATGCCATCTCTAGTAGTGGATGCCCTTTCAACACCATTTTGTGGCATTGATTCACTACTGACCTTTAGCTGTGTGGGACTCACCCCTGCGGCGCCTCCTGCTGTCGTCCTGGGAATTAGCTCTTTCACAGCCTTGGCGTGCCCTCTGCAGGCCAGTGTCCCACTGCCACTGGGCCCCCACATCCCTCCCAGGACTCTGGTGCCCCATTATCTGGGGTGCTGCCTCCTGGCAGTAACCCCTCACTCTCAGGGTCTCCCCTCCCCAGGGAACCCCCAGCCCCTATCCCCACCTCACCTCACTCATAGGCTACTGCCAGTCACCAACTAGCCCCCACTCCTTGGGGCAGATGCAGTATAAGCCACCCATTACAGGCAAGGTTGGGTTTGGACCTGCTGCCTCTGCCTAGCCTTGGGCTGTCTCTGGCAACCCCAATACCTATTTGGCCTTATACTAGGCCACAGCCTGGAGGTTTCCAGGCCAGAGCTCCCCATCTCCCTTGGCCTTCCCCCAGCCCTGCTCCACTCCAAGTACCTTCTCTACCTCCCCAGCAGCCAGATCCATCTCCCTCTACAGCTAGAGGAGACTGTGTGTCTGCCCCTGGCTTCCCTGTCTTTTGTAGGGCCAACTGAGTCTGTTTGGGGCAGGGCCACAGCTGAGGCTGCCTCCCAATCAGCCCAACCTAAGGCTCCCTGCCCCAGCCCTCTCCAGCTGGCTTTTAACCCCTTTCAGGCCAGGAGCAGGTGACCACCCTGCTACATGACCCAAGAGGGAAGAAGAATCCTTACTGAGTCTTGGACACTACATCCTGTGGCACGGAACCCCCTACCATCATGCTACACATCCAGGGATGTTTTTTTACCTTTGAGTTTTATTTGTATGTAGATCTTCCGTGCTTTACAGCAGAGTACAAATAAAAGCTCCAAAATCTTGCCTGTTTTGCAGTGGTTGGGAAAATGAATAGGTTTAGGGGTGCTGCCACTCGTGCTCCATATAAACAGCTGGACAGAGAAAACCATTTGCAGCGCACAATATACATATGTGCAGACAGAGAGTACTCTTGTAACACTTCCTATCCAAGATCATTCATAATAGTCTGCTATCTGATGGGCTTCACTTCCCATCTCAATAGATTTCCTAATGCTGTCTCCTTGAATTCTTATCCTGTAACAGGTGTGATTCTTTCTGTACAGCTCAGCTTTGCTCCAGTTTCAGTCCTGCTGGTTGCAGACATGTGTGGTGAGGTAGCAGGTTGCTGATGCTGATTTCTTGTCCTTCCATGGTTTTGTTTTCAGATTCCCTGTATCTCATCTGTGTCTTGTGTGAGTTTTGGGTCTATACCTTATGCTATTGATTCTTTTTTTTTTTTTTTTTAAAGAAAAAAATAACAACCCACAGTAGCTTGGTGCCTGATCTGGAGAATCCTGTGCACCCACAACTCCCAGCAAAATGAATGGGAGCATCCACAGCACTTCTAAGAACCCAACTGCATGTGTAACACTAGATAGTCAGTTCAACAGAAAGGTATCAGAGCCAAGTCACAGACTGTAGCCCAGAAACAGGTTTAGCAGCCTAGATTTTTAACGGTAGGCATTGCTGCACTCAGCATTGCAACACTGAACAGATTTAGGATCCTAAATCTCATTTTCAAAAGGAATTTAGGCACTTGGCCTAAATCCCACTGATAGTCAACGGGGTTTAGGCTCCTAAGTGTCTAAATCGGATTTGAAAATTAGATTTAGGCTCCTAAATCTGTTCAGTGTGGCAATGCTGAGCACAACAATGCCTAAATACTGTGAAAAATCTTGGCCTAAATCTTAAAGAGGCTGTGCTATTTTATTTAAACTACCTTAATAATCTGTCTTGCACTGAACAGGGCTCGGAGTCGATCCGCCTTGCCTGGGGAAGCCAGTCATCTAGAAGAAGGCAAAGCAGGGCCAATCTCACAGAAGCTCTGATATGACGTTCCTAGAGTATCCTTTATTCTAAACAGTGAAATAGTTTCCATTGTTTGCAGTGATGAGCAACTGCACTTGCATAACCTGGTCCTGAACTTACTCAATATCACAGACGCTCAGGCGCGGTGTATCTTATCAAACTGTCCTCCAGTACACCTCAAAGAAGTACACCCTTTGTTTCCTGAGCCATTCTCTCTTGCTCAGTATGTACCACAGGCCAATAAACTTGAAGTAACAATTTCTAAAGCACAGTGATATCCTGCAGTTATTGTTTCGTTGTGATTGTTCGGATTAAAGGTAGCAGACATAGCCTAGCTTTAGTGGAGTGAATTTAGCACTGATAAAAAGTGCAGGCTCAACAACCAGGGTGGCTGATGTCCTCAGGTTAGGCACAGAACAGGCAACATGAGCGTCCCAGCATGGCCCCAACCAATAGGCCTCAACCCTGGCCTTACAGGAGTGATCTATTAATGAGATGCCTGCATATACGCAAGTAGTTAATGGATAAAGTGCCAGCAGATGGTGCTCAGGAATAAGTAGGATAGTTCCTGGGTTCTGTAGAACCAATATATGTTTTTGTTTTGCACTGCAAATGGTCTCTTCTGTGTAGCTCTTTACATGGAGCTCTTAAGAACTTGTTCAGCCCAGGAAACTTCAGGGTCCATGATCTAGTCCACCCTGGCCTTTCTGCTGCAATTGCCACTGAGCATGGCCGTTTTAATTGTCATTTTTATGCTTGGATATCTGCCCAGTAGGAACCGGACTGGAACGCACCAACTCATTCTGTATACGAAACCGAACAGTTGTCTGATGTTTATGCTTTTTTCATGCTCATAAGGCGGAACGGGACTTGTTCACAGCCACCGAGCGTCCTCTTGCCCAGCTGGGTCAGTGCAGGGTTGTGGTGGCTTTACTTTCCAAAGCAATGCATAACCTTGAGCCCTTAGATCCTTTATAAATGCAGCTTCAGGAGTTATTTCATATTCCCTTAAGGCATTCCCATAATTAAGGCAAGGAAGGGTAATCACCCATCTCTGCAAGAGGGAGAACTTCACTGAGACAGTGCATATGAAGGTGGAGGAAAGAAAGAGGGAAAATTTGGTGGGGTTGGGAACTTCATGGCTCAGAGGACCCTTCCTGCATGGGGATGGGAGTTAATGTCAATCAATGGGTGTTTTTCAAAGCTCACAGAGAACTGCCAAGGTTCAGGCTGGTTTTTGTAGGAGAATATGAATGTGATTTTCCAGAAATAAAATATCTCAGCATTTGTGTTTGTGCTTTAGGGCTAGTTTATTGCCTCCAGATGCCATTTAAGAGGCCAAAATAACACAAGATCTCATTTTTTTCAAGGTATTTCCACCATCAAAGAAGCAAAATGCCTCACTCGGCATATTTCACTGATCTCTCTATTTACTTCTGACGTGCCCTCACCATAGTATGTGAGCACTGGTCCTGGATCTGGATGCCTGCAATGAACGGTGCACAGACAGCGGGAGCTGCTTATGCAATGCTCATTGCAAGATCACACCCCCAGTTTGCAAATTTTGCACCATCAAGCTTCTGTGAGCTGCTGACCCTCTCTTCAACACTGATGTTGAAGTCAAGGGATACTGTGTAATGTTTGCCCTTTGATTTTAATGAAATGTTCATTGCAGACAGATATCCAGACTCAGGGTCAGATGCATCCTTCTGGGCATAGCTGACCTTCTACTATTTTATTAATAATTCCCTTTACAGGGTGTGTTTTTTCCTTCTTCTTCCTAAGATAGAAATTAACCTAAGGAAATAAAAATAAAGATGAAGACACAGGAGCCAACACATCTGTCAGCCAAATGGTCTCTCGGAAGAATGGCGCCCCAATTTCCAATCCCTGAACGGCACTTTTTGTCTCTTGCGAGAGGGTGAGTCTGGACTGGTGCCTAGGAACCAAACAAGAGCTAACCAGAGTAAGTCTCTGTGCTGCTAGCAATACAGGAAAAAGCGGAATTTCTGTGGAATCTCCCCCTGCCCCCCCCTTCCCGCTGGTTTCCTGCTTGGTACATGTGAGCAACAGAGACGGCTTTTGTATTGGAAACTAAAGCAAAGCTGCTATTCTGGGATAACCAAATTGGAGACAAATAGCCTATGGGTAACCCATCACCACTAACCTTACTTTAACCTTCTTTGTGGTGTGTAGTGCAGCCAACAACTGATTTGGTTTCTAGTAGCACATTTAAAGTCTTCCCTCTTTTTCTATGTCTCTCTGTCTTAGGCCCTTCAGTAAAAAATTATCAATCATCCATCACCGGCCAAGTGGAGAACAGAGGAGGCCAATGTGGGAAACAGAACTGGAGGTCACACACACACATGCAATGCCCCCCCCCCCCATGTAGAGGCTTCCCCCTCCCCCACATTATTCCTAATTATTTATTATGTGCTGATCTGTAGTCTTCATTCAGGCAAAACTATCACTGAAGCCCAGAGAAGCTTTGCAGAACAAGGACTGATTAAGAACTTTCATCCAAGCCTACTCTTATTAAGGGAATGAAAATTAAAAAGATTCACCAAAATGTTTCATTCATCCATAAAGGATGCTGGGTTTGGTCCAGCTTGATGTAGGGAAGGGAGTGGTTTGATTTCGGCCGAGCCACTTCACTAAGCAAAAAGTGTATATAACAGAGATAAAAGCCTATTAAGCCATCTCAGTACAGTGTAAAATGGTTTCCTGAAGTACTTTCTTTGCTGCTTGTCCTGTTCATATTGACATGACTCAAGTGATGGGGCTTCCTCCTGCCCTTCCCCTTGGTAAATGATCCCAGATTTCATAGATCTTGCTTTTAGGAAGGTTTTCATGCTGGATTTTCATTTTAAATTTTCTTTTGCTCAGTGCCATCCCATTAGTCTGAAATATAGAATAGATTGTAATAAATAAATTAAATAAAGAAATAAAATAATGCCAAGCCCACAGAGAAATTTATTCATTCATGTTTGTAAAGCACGTGGAGAGCACGGGATGGCAGGTGCTGAGGAAAGCAAAGAATTGTTATTAATAACACATAGCACCTTGCAGACGTTGATGAATGAATGCCCAACTAGAGCTGGGCAAAAATGTTCCATCCAAACTTTTTTTGGTGAAAAACGCAAATTTGATTACACCAAAATGTTTTGAGAATTTGTGTTGATTTTACCCTGCAAGGAGAGAGGGTTCTAGAACCCAGGCTCCAGCCGTAGCCTGGATGTCTACACTGCAATTTTATAGCTCTGCAGCCTAAGTCAGCTGATATGGGCCAGCCACAGGTGTTTTATTGGAGTGTAGACATTCCACAATGACTGTAGTCTTAGTTCAAGTTAATGACTCAAGTTACTTTGCTTGAACTAGCCTTGTTTGAGTCATAGTGGACTGAGATGGTATGTCTATACTGCAATGTCAGCCCTGGGTTAGTTGAACTCAAGTTAGCAGACCCTGGGTTTGTTAACCTAGTGCTTAAGCATCTACATTCATTTGTAACACCAGGTTAGGAATTGTCCCAACCTGGGGCTCCAGTGTCTATACTGAATTATCTGGGCCCAAGTTCAACCATCCATATATCAGATTTCCTAGTGCCCTCTCAAAATATGGCCATTCTATCCCTTTGTTCGTGGTGCAACGTGGAAAAGCTTGCCTGTCCAGAAGACAAAGAAAGTTGACTTAGGGGATTTGTGGGATACTTTTGGCGGACCCCAAAAGCACAAGTCCAGTGGGGCTGCATCTACACTGCAAAGCAATAGGGCTTGAACCCTGGCTCCCGGCATGACTCAGAATCAAACCCTCCACCCCTGTGGGGTCCTGGGACCCTGGGTCCAAGCCCTGGATTTGCATGATTTGTGTGTAGATGGAAGGAAGTTAGGCTTGAGCCTGAGTTTGAACTCTGGAGTTACACTGCAGTGTAGATGTACCCAGGGTGACCACACTGGGAAACAGCAGTGGGAGTTACACATAGTGATTGGATTAGCAGTCAATGAGGTATACGCAACTTGCTGCATCCACACTGCATTGCTAACTCGGCTTCAGTAGCACTCACATGCCAGCCCCACTCACCAACAGACCAGCTAGCTGGGGCTTAATACATGGCTTAACTCCAGCTAGAGATTTTTGTTTGTGGACAGGAGTTGGGTTAGGAGCAAAACTCAATATATACCTCAAGCTGGCAATTAAATGAAGACAATCCTCACTTCCAGTCTTTTGCTTAGTTCTCGAGAGCCTGCTGCACTGAGCTAACATTGCGCAATTGTACTACAGAAGTTAAACGTCAATGGAAGTTATTAAAGTGAAAATGGGTTATTATTCTAACCCCTGGGCTGACAGGCTGATTGGTGTAACCTCAAACTCTGGCTGAGCTAGTCCTGCTTGCACTTGGCAATTGAAAGATGGTTTTTAAACTGATTTCACATCTCTCCAGTTTTTTGTAATAATTAATTTCAAATGAGTATAGTGCTGTGAGTGAAGGGAAAATTCACCTCAACAGACCCCAGAATCTATCGGGAGAGTAGTTGCAAGAATAAGGATAAAACATATTAAACCAGGATGACAAAAACCACATGACAAGTGTCTCCAATAAAGTGAGGAACAGTTACTAGGTGGGGCGGGATCGAGGCAAATACTAATGCATTAGGACATTTGAGTTGTCCACAAGGATTTAAAAAACAAACAAGCCCCAAATCCTCTGAAGCTCTGCCAAAGAATTTTGCTTTAACAGCTTCAGCAATAAACTGCTGCCAAAGGGTAGGAATTGTGCGTCTGTGGGGGACGACGACAATGCTGGATAAGGACACCTACATATCCTCACAGCAGGTATGGCACAGATGGCTGCAAGTTCAGTATCTTACGGGTAGCACATTGAAGTCTTAATGGCAACAGCATGAATAATAAGTGAGGTCATCAGGACTAATGTTATTACAATAAATACCACAGGAATTGAGCCGTAATGATAACAGAGTGTGAGTTAGTGAGTTATCTGTCAAGGCCTCCCAGTTCTCTGCCCCCCCACTTACAGGCTGAGGCTGTTTGGATGTGTCACAGAACTGTTTCTTTGCTAACAGAATAAGTAGACTAATTTAGAAACATCAAGGGTTACTATCAGGTAAGAGGCCTCCAAGTTAGGTGATGTAGTTTTTAAAAAATGCATTTATGAAGATAGATTTTTTTGTGTGTATTGTTCTTTTTTTGTTTCTATGAAAATGTATTCTGGGGTCACTGAAGAGTCCACTGAAGTGATGGGAGCCTAAAAGGGATTTGTGATAGTTGTGTGAGCCTCTATGTGAGTGACATTACAACAGGCTAGTGCATCAGAGCCAGACGGTGTAACTGACCAAGCGAGTTTCACTCTCTAAACTGAGTGACATGCAATAAGTGAACATGTAGCACTGATGGTGAAAAGTAAATAAGAGCTTTAAAATTCATCCCGAGTTACTAACTGAAGTTGTTGCCTGCTGGGAGAATGTGGCAAAATATAAACATCCTGTGAATAGTTGCTCTTTTTAAAAATAAACTCAGTTTGATTTTCTCCATGTCCCTTTTACACTCTGTCCATGAATATTCTAGGGAAATAATTTTCTGATAGCAGTGTATATGGAAACATGGGTTTCTAGTTAAATGTTGAAGAATATTTGCTGAAAACAAAATTGTAATTCATGATTGGAAGCAGAATTAAGCTCATCCAGTCAGGGCCGAAACATACCATGTGATCTATGTGTCTTAGCAAAACAGCTCCAACTTTGAATCGTGAGCATTGGCAACGAACTAATTGTGAAATGACTACACAGCCAAATGAAATAGAGAAAATCATGATCTGGACACAGACAACTTGCAAACAGAGAAAGAGGTGAAATTTCTTGAATAAATAATTGATTATAAATTATTCCCTCTGCTCTAAGGAAAGCAAAGTTGTTTGAAATATACTAGATCTTGATGGCATGTCTTCCAAAACACAATAAAAATGTTGCTTCCTACACACATTATTTTCTTTTAGCTGAATGATCTCAAACCTTTTTCAATGTATTTTTTCCCACCAAGTGTTAGTTTATAGGAACAACCAGGGGCGAGTCCTTCCCAACATTCCCAGGACTGAGTCTGCTGCTTCCGTCCTCTGCCAATGCCAGGAGCCAAGGACCAAGCTGAACACGAACTCTTTGCATGTCAGCCCTTTGCACTGTCGCATGGAGGACCTGATCTTAGTTGGGGCCTGTAAGTGCTAAACAACTAGTGATAAATAACGGTGATGATGCAGAACATCCCTCCCACTGCTCTTTGCTGACCCCTAAATACTTTTTCACTCGCACAGAAAGATCCCCCTCCAGCACACTCTGAACAATTCTTTGCCTGCTGCACACAGCTAACATCGTCACCATTAGTACCACCCCTGAGAACTGTTCCTGCTTGTTCTCTTTGCACTGTGTGTTAACTATTCACCTCATCCCACAGCTTTGAAGCAAATGCTGCCAGCTGGGCACAGTGCAGAGAGATCACATCAAAATGACCTGAATAGAGGAGCTGACTTTCAGCCAAAATACAAAAAAATAAAAATTACAGCATTTAAACCATTGCACAGAAGTTAATGTTACCGAAGTTTTTTTTTTAAAAAAGAAGAAAACACAGCTCATGAGAGGGTCCAAGATCCCGCACTGTCCTGTGATGTCCCCATAACAGTGCTCTGACAGTGAGGTACATAAACTCTGAGTTTTACTGATCCATTACATCAATAAACAGCCAAATCAAAGTCTTCAGTCCAACTCGGGAGGGCACCAGACCCACTCCAGGCACCTTCCACATCTGTTCTTACAACCTTCCCCATACACCTTGATTCTGTTCCACTGAAGGCAAAGGCAAAACTCCCATTGACTTTAATGGGAACACGATTAGGCCGGAGTTTACTTGAGGGTTGCTCAGCAGCACTGGTCTATGATGAACACTTGTTAAGTATTGTAGAGTTGCTTGTAAATGCTGTGCTGTGCTGGTAGGTTTGTTTTTGTCAGGTTGCTTGTGAATGCTATGCTGCACATGGCGGTTTGTTACTGTAGTGTTGTTCATGAACCTGGGTTGTGCACACTGCTTTAGTACGGTGGTAGGGCCTGTGAATGTTGGGATATGCACTTAGGGTTTGTTTCTATAGGGCTGAACAAACATAAACACCATACTGCACATGCTGCTTTGTTATTTGTAGTGCTGCTCACAACAGCTGGACTGTGTACAGCTGATTGTGACTGTAGGGCTGCTGAGTGGTGCACACTGGTTTGTGTTATTGGGCTGCTCCTGGCTGCTGTGCTTCCAGCATTTCATTTTGGTTTAGAAAGGAAGAGCACCCTTGCTTGTATTTTGGAATTAGAAACATCTTTAAAGCATTATTGAGCCTTGGCTAATAAGTAGGAGAAAAAGACCAAACACATTTTGCAATAAGCCTTGACTTGGCCGCTTTAACCACAAGCTTCAGCCTAATTCTTCATCACACAGGGAGAACTTTGGGGCAAGAATCCCATTTGACTGCAATGCCTTTGCTTACTTTGCTGTGGGTCTTTCTTTGATCCATGCCTGTAACTGCAAAGTGAAAGGGTTTAGAACTATTTGTGCTTGATTTTCCCACTGCCAAAAAGATGGCTTCACCATGCTGGTTCCCCCCAGGATCCCTTCTTCCATGTGGGCAGAGAGCAGAACAGCTGTTCAAGCAACTGGAAACCCGAGGATGCAAGTGCATTCAATTGTTAATGCTTTGAGGATTCCGCCAGCTACAACAGCAGCACCATCTAGAGCTTTGAACTGTTCCTGCACCCACTTCAACCTGTCAGCCCCTAATTCCAAACGCTTTCAGATCCAAAACCTTTCCCCTTCTCCAGCTGTGCTCTGAGAGTTCCCAAGGTCTGGCTCTGTCTAATTTCATTCCGGGGCCTGCAAAACCCATGTGAAGTTCTGATTAAGATGTAATGGCCAAGCTTTTCGAGCATCGAGATCTAGAAGAGCAGGGGTGCTGCAGGTGAGGAGTGAGGTGCATCAGCCATTACAGCTGGTCAGAAAGTTTTTTTGGGGGAGGAAATAGGGTTTTTTGGGGGGAGAGCAGTGTTTGTTTTGTTTGTCAAATGGGATTTATTTGAAAATGAATATTTTTTACATCAATTTTGTTTTGAAATTGTGGTAAAATATCCACGTTCTCAGAGTTTGTTACCCACTCCTCCTTTTTCCCCCACTGGAAAATATGGAGGAAAACGTTAAAACTGAGAAAAAGTTGGGGGAAGAAAACATTTTATTTCACTTACTTACTTTTCCCACTAGAATAGCATGAAAAAAGTGTTAAAAAGTGAGAGAAAATTATACTTTCCTCTCAATTTTTTTTTTTACTTTCCCCTATTTTTCAAGTGAAAGAATATAAAAGGGAGAAAAGTTGCGGGGGAGGCGAGATGTGTTGGGTTTCCCCCTCATTTTCACTCCCTTTGCCACTTTCCTCCCCTTTTTCAAGTGAGAAAGGAGGGGAAGGGAAACCTAAAAACCAGAACCTACTTTTTGTCAGTTTTCAAAAAGGAAATTGAAATGAAAATTTCGATTCTGAAACATGTTTCTTTCATTTAAAGTTTTTCCATCAAAAATTTTGAAGATTTTCATTGACATTTCATCAATAAACTGTTTTGTTCAAAAATGTTCACTGGGAAGATATGACTTTTGCCTCAGCAGACCTGGGGAGAGCGGGGTGGGTGGGCGGTGCAGCGGATTGGAATAGCGGCTGGGTGCTGCAAGTCAGGAATAAGTTGTATCAAGAGAGTTGTGTGGGGAGTAGACGATCAGGAGCCGCTACAAGCGTGAAGTGCCTTAGCAGATCTGTGCAGCTTACATAATATGTGCCTCCAGTTTGCCTGATTCTGTCCAACTAGCCAATGACCCCAACCCTCTCGCATGCACAAGCTCTAGTGCGCTCAAAAAAGGTTTTAAAAAGAAGTTGGAGTGTGAAGTGCTGATGCTCTTGGGACCCAGCTGCATCCTCCCCACTCAAACTTCTCCTTGCATATTAACAATGCCTCTTGCTCCCAGGGCCCCCAGCTCCTGCTGCCATCATGATCTGCAGGGGCTTCCACCCCTCCCTGCTTTCATTTATTTATGGTAAACAATTCTGGCTAAACACTCCCCCCATCTCTGCTCACTATCAGCCCTTCCTCAGAAAGCTAGAAACTCTCAGGCCAGCTCAGTCCCTCACTTCATTTCACATCCTCTTGGTTCTAGCACTGCAGAGAGACCATTTCCTGCTGGGCGTGCCACAGGCTGATTCAGTGGATGACACCTGTTCCACCCAAGACGTGCATGCAGCATGACTAGCATTTTGTTCATGCATCTCAGTTTTTTCCCCAGGTTTTCCCTTTCTTGGCGGGGTGAGTAGTAATTTATAACCCTGGTAGACACACACACATAAAGATACCACTGCAGTCGACAGTCATCGTCTGAAACACCACAGTGTCAGCCTTGTAAGCTGTAGAATTTGTTTGGTCAGGACAGTTGTGGCGTATGCAACTCTGTAAAGGTGGGAAAGGTGCTATGATTCTGGCTTATGTGCAGTGCCCCTTTAAGGGTAAACAGTCTCCCTATTGCGTGTGCTGGGGCAGTGCTGTGAGTGCGTTCCAGCTAGATGCTGTTTTACAGTGAGTCTCACACATTATGTTCCCCCTCGCAGAGACTTTATATTTGTTCTTTCTTTCTTTCTCTGTTGCTTTCCTGAATAAAAGTCATCCAGACTGAATATGCATGTTTAGCTCTGGGTACACAGAAACCATAACACAGATAAATCTTCCTCTGCCAAGGTAACAACAGGGAGTCAAAGCCATCGCTGGAAGTGATTGGAGTTGCATGAAGGCTACATTTGGCTGGAAGTACCTAGGCCGGTATTTTCAAAGGAGTCTAAAAGTTAAGAAACCAAATGGGATTTGGGCATCTTAGACGCCTTTGAAAATCCCACACCTAACGCCTAAATGAAGTATTTCCAAAGTGACTGTTTGAAAACCAATCCTCAAATTATTAACTAATACACTGCCACAGCCATGGGGGGTCCCAGGCGATATCAGGGACTGTACAAACAGTTGTGACCTTGGGCCTGTTACTTAATCTCTCGGTGACTGTTTCTGTCCTCTTTCTGTCTCCTGTGAGCTCTCCTGGCCAGTGACAGCCTCCCCCAATGTGTTTGTAAGGTGCCTAGCACAATGGACCCTGATCACAGCTTGGGCGCTAGGCACTACTGAAGTTCAAATACAAATAATGAATAATTACAGCCCTGGCCCTGAAAAGTGCTGACCAGCTCCAAAGACAGGTGAATTATGAAGGGTAAGGGAGAGACAGAAAATATATGTAATATGTGCAAATTTTATAAACATATATACACGTTTATGTTAAAAACGGATTACAAACAGATAAAGTATCATCTTTCCTCATCTGCCGCTAGGCTGAGACATCATTCATTGGAAAGGGCTCGTTTCTATTAGGCACCATGGCATGAGCAGGGATTTGAAGGAGAAGGTAGCGGCCCCACGGTTCTGGTCAGGGAGAGCATTCCAAGTGCAAGGGATGGTGTATTCTCGAGGAAGCAGGGAATCATCCGTTTCAGGGAAATGCTTTCCCTTAACAATTCCATCAACTGCATGACAGGTGAATAGGGTGACCAGACAGCAAGTGTGAAAAATCGGGACAGAGGCTGGGGGTAATAGGAGTCTATATAAGAAAAAGACCCAAAAATCAGGACTGTCCCTATAAAATCGGGACATCTGGTCACCCTACAGGTAAAACCAGACTCGGTCTCTGACTCAGAGCAGCCCTAAACTCTGAGTCCATGTCTCGCTGTAGCCTACTTCCTGCTAGATGCCTGCAGGGTCTACATGCTGACTCTGTGCCACAAGGGGCAGCACAGCGGAGGGCACTGATCACGCAAGAAGCTGATAAACCAAGCTAACGAATATGTATAGTTAGCATGACTGGATGAGCTCTCTGTGTGCTCAGCTCTGCACAATACAGGGGAAGACAGGGTCCCTGCCCACAAAGGGTTAACATCTCAAATAAACAGACACTCCTGTTCAGGATCTTAATGCACCGAATGACCACAGAAAGGTCCATGCTCAGGACACTGCCAATTTCTCTTTTCTCATATCTTAATGAGGCAGATTATCACTGGTGGCCTCTGCAGACAGATCATGATGTAGGGGGTAACTCGAATGATGACAGGATGCTCATTTGGTGCATGTGATTGACCAGAACAGTTCTGATGCAAGTGTTCATTGCTTGGCTTTGAGGTTGACACAGTCAAGGCCAGTGAGGTTTCTTTAATATTGGGCTAGGGTTTACACTGGGTCCTAGTAGAGCATTGCCACCAACATAATGATGCTGAAAGTCGCATTTTTGGTGATGGGAGGATGGTCCCCGGAGTAAGTGATTTGGTAATGCTGATTTTCTCTCACAGTTGGTTGTTTTGGTGGGATTGTCTGGGAATGTCTCTCTCTCTTCAAGCCCCCCTCCCGCCCCCCCCCCCCGGCGTTCTGGATTCCACACACACAGACAAACCTTTATTTGCATTATTTTTGCTTGTCCTTTAAAAACACCATTATAAATAAAACCCAGCCCCTCGCCTGAAAAATCCTACTTGCATTTTCTGCCCAGCAGCTCTTTCCCTGGGGACAGCGAAAGCCCAGGATTGCAAAGAATGTTCCCATGCAGTTTACACAGAACCACCCATCATGGAAATAGAATCTCTGGCAACCAGCAGGGGTGCAGAGCAGGCAACTATTCCTCCACCAGACTAGATCAATATCCACCCCCTGCTCCAAACTGCAGAGCTCTAGGGGGTCAGTCAGCAGAACTAGGGAACGAGTCTGTGGATGGGGTGAGATCGGAGAAGTGTGGAGGCTTTGCTTATGTGCTGTTACTTCCAAAGTTTTATGTTGGTACAGGCAGGAGTGTGCAGCAGGGTTTGTGCAAGTGCCAGAGATATAGTGAGACTTAGGACAGAGATTCAGGACCAGCCTCCAAACCCATGCACAGACATTTCACATACGAAATTGATTGAGCGCCATCTTTTTCCAATTAAAATTAATAACAAAATTCCCCTTAATGTCAGAGGCAGCAGAAATTACATAACTTTGTTGTAAGGCCTAGTGCTGCACGGTCAGCAATTCCTTACTAATGCTCTGTGGACTCGGAAGGGGATGGCTTCTTCCCAGAAGAGAGCTCAGCTCCCATCCCTCTCCCTGCCCCTCCACTTGTCCCTCCCTGTAGTGCAGAGCCACAGATACATGGAGGTCTCATGCAGTGGCTTCCATGGAGCCAGAGGGAGGGGAAAGGCAAAGCCTCACACCTTCCTCCAACAAATACTGGTCCATTCCCATTGCTCTGGCCCTGACTCCCCTCTCTGCTCATTGATGCCCCTTCCAGGGCAGGGAGCAGCATGTGGAGGAAGCTGTCACTGATAGAGCTGGTCAGATAGTGTCTCTCTCCAGCAAGAAATTCACGGGTGGGGGGGTGAAACGTGCATGGAATTCCCAGACGATTGACCCCAAATGTGCACCAAGTGCATCTGGCATCTTGACATTTAGTGCAGTTTACAACCAAGTGGTTTTGAGGAGAAGGAAGCATCTCTGCCAAACTTCCTGCTGCTGCTACACAGAGAGTTCAGCAGCTTGACAAGACGTGAGTAAAGTGAGCATTAGGCTGACAGGGTGTATGTGTGAGTGTGTGTGTGGGCTAGATGTTCATCTGTGTCACAGCAGTATGCAGTGCAGCTAGAGTGGGGAAGAAAGGAAGGCCAGCCACTAGCAGCCTCAGAGCTGCGCTAAACTGCACAATAGCTTCCCAGGAGACCTTCCAGCACCCAGAGATAGCTTCACTCTGGCACACCCTCTTTCCCCCAGTCCATTCTCCCCCTCCAACCTAACACACGCACACACTCCATGCTGAGGCAAGGAGGGACGTGGTGAGGACTGGCTACTAAAGCTGGCAGAATTCTCTTCCCAAAACCTCTCTTTGATGAAAGCATTCACACAAAGCTTTCTGCTTTTGCAAAATTTTCCAGTTTCTCATCAAAAGTTAAGATTTCCACATTTTGAATTTTCAATTTTGGGTCCAACTCCTCCCTTTTTTTCCTTGGTTTCTTTTGGTTGCTGAATGCAGTAGCATGAATGATGTCTAGGAATTGGGGGTCATTTTTTCTTTTGCCACTTGGTAACTTTTCAAAACATCCTCAACTTTGGAAAAGTTCCAGAGTGGCAGAGGAAAAATTAAACTTGAAATCAGCCACTCTGGAACTTTTCCAGAGTTGAGAAAGTTTTGAAAAGTTATGGAGTAGCAAAAGGGCAAAACAAACCCCCTCAAACATGACAAATATAGATAAAATAAGAGAAAAGGAAGAAAAAGGGAGAGAAAGCAAAATTGGATTTGCGAAAATTGGAAATTAAAAAAAAAATCTGGAAAAAAACAAATAAACCTCAAAATGGAAACAACTTCTACATTTTTTCATGACATTCCTTTTCCACTTTTAGGCCGGATCTACCTGCTATACCAGCTCTGTGCCCATGTGCCAGAGGATCTCTATGGAGCATGTTATGGTGGCTTTAAGGCTGCTTTGTGTCACAGAATGTCATAAAACAGACTTGATGGAGGTCAGGATCTGACACTATGTGTCTGCATATGTGTATCTATGTCATCAGTACACATATACCTTTGTGTCTGCATTTGTGTATGTGTGAGATAAGGAAAGATCTTTTACTGGACCAACTTCTGTGGGTGTGAGAAACTTTCGAGCCACACAGAGCTCCTCTTCAGGTTTGAGACAGGAACTCCCACCATCATAGCAAAACCCAATAGATTGTTTAGCATAAGTAATTAACACATATTGTAAGGGACCATTCAAGGTCGAGCTGCCCATTAACACTTTGTCAGTCATAAGACAAAAAGAGGGGGTTAGTGGGTTACAGACTGTTGTGATAAGCCATAAATCCAGTGTCTCTGTTCAGTCCATAATTTTTATTGTCTAGCAGCATAATGAATTTAAGCTCCCAGGCTCGTCTTTTGAAAGTGTTGTGCAGGTTTCCTTTGAGGACGAGGACTGAGAGACCAGATGTAGAGTGATCCCTTTGTGAAAAGTATTCACCTGCAAGTGATAGAGATTTTTTTGTCTTTTATCATTTTCCTGTGTGAGTTCATTCGAATAGGTGTGTGAGAATACACGTACATCTGTGTGTGTGTGTGTGCGTGCATGCGTGCATGGCTGTGGGTGCACATACATGTCAGCGTATGTGGGCATGTATATGTCTGTGTATTAGTGTAGTGGTAGTGGTGTAGAGGTAATAAAATAAGCGGGTAAACTAACCTTAATTGAGCTCCATAATCTCCAGATGAGAAGTGGGTTTACCTGAGTTTACACTGGACTACACTGCCGTGCGTATGGATACGTAACTGATCTGTGTGTGCCTGCTCCAGATGTGGCTTTGCTGCCTCATCGAATCCACTTTCCCTCCCATTTCCCATTTTTCTTTCTGTTGGAAGCGGTGGCACCATCTTGTGTTGAGCGGATGGAAGCACACATGCCGAGAAAACACTGAGCCGACTGCTGAAGGGCCTAAGGGCCTGTCTCCTTGCCTTCTGAAACAGCGACACGGTTTGTCTCTGACTATATTGGGCACCAATTCAGCGGCATGTGGCTGGCACTTATTGTCAGCAGTGGATCATTCTTCCAGTGTCATAAGGGGGAGTGGGGTAAAGAATGGGCAGGAGCCCACAGGAAGGGATCCTGGGTTAGCTAAATAAGTGAACGTCCCTTTCCAACCCTCCCAGCCCAGTTTTTCTTTGAAGGAGAATAGAGGAGTAAAGCAACCAAGCGCTGTGCTGGTGGGGAGTGTGAGTCTTTGCCTTTTCGATTTAAGGCCAATACCATCAAATTTGGGTGCCTAAAGTGAGGATCCTAAATAGGGTTGCCAACTTTCTACTTGTACAAAACTGAACACCCCTTCCCTGCAGCCCTGCCCCTTCCACGAGCCCCCATCCCTTCTCTCAGGCTCCACCCTGCTGGCTCCACTCCCCCCCCCCCCGGTCGCTCGCTTTCTTCCACCCTCGCTCATTTTCACTGGACGGGGCCAGAGGATTGGGGTGCAGGACGGGGTGCTGGCACTGGCTAGGGCTGAGGACTTTGGGGTGGGGCCAGGGATGAAGGGTTTGGGGTGCAGGAGGGGCTCCGGGCTGGGGGTTGGAGTGTGCGTGGGGGTGAGGGCTCCGGCTGGGGTGTGGGTTCTGGGGTGGGGCTGGGGATGAGGGGTTTGGGGTGCAGGAGTGGGCTGGGGCAGGATTTTGGGGGTGTGTGGCCTCCGGGAGGGAGTTTGGATGCGTGAGAGGACTCTGGCTGGGGCAGGGTGTTGGGGTTGCAGGAGAGGGCTTGGGGTGCGGGATCCTGGCAGCGCTTACCACGGCTCTTGGGAAGCGGCCCCCAGCTCCCTGCAGCTCTAGACACATGGGCTACCAGGGAGGTTCTGTGCGCTGCCCTTGAACCCGCAGGCACCACCCCTGCATCTCCCATTGGTCACGGTTCCTGGCCAATAGGAGCTGCGGAGCTGGCCCTTGGCGCAGGGGCAGTGCACTGCACCTCCCTGGCCACCCATGCATCTAGGGACTGCAGGGACCTGGCAGTCACTTCCTGGAGCCTGCCTTAGCCCTGGGCCCCAGCTGCACCGCCAACTGGTCTGGAGCAAGTGCCAACTGGAGCCAGTGACCAGGGTCCCTTTTCGACCGGGAGTTCCGGTCAAAAACCAGGTGCCTGGTAACCCTAATCCTAAATTGGCGGCTTGGTTTTCACAGGGGCTGAGCATGCACAGTTCTCACTGATATCAGTGGGACTCAGCACCTCTGAAAACCAGCTGCTTGGGTAGTCTAACGTTAGGCCCCCAAGTTTGGCAATTTTGACCAAATGTTTTAACCATTTAATGGGGTTCTTTGGGTGGGGGAAGGAGGTGGGGAGTAGAAGAGAGGAAAGAACTTGCTAATGATGTGACTCCAGCAGGTCAGCCTCCACACCCCAACTCTGTACTTAGTCTTGCCTAGCACCATAACATGCACACATCAAGGACAAGACTGTCTCAACTCAGAGCCCTGCCTGGGGCTGGACATGGCAGCAGGTGCTCCAGGAAGAATTCATGCTGATTGAGATTCCTCCTCAGGCTTCCAAAGAAAACACACACCGCAGCGACGTCTCTGCCAGCAGGTGCATCATGCGTTCTGTCTATGCCAGGCCAGCTCCCCATCCCCTCCGACCTTGTCTAAACAAGATTTTAGCCCATAAAATCTCCTCATGGTGTTTCCACTTGTCCAGGTCCATCAAGCAGAGCAAGCCAGGGCATTGGTGGCTGTTGGCGTTTTACCCACTGTGTTATCTAGACCAGTGGTTCTCAGTCTCTTTGGGCTCAAGACCAGTTTGTAAATGTTTATGGTCTGTCGCAACGCAGTAAGTAGTCGGGATGTGGAGGCCCTGGGGTTGTTTTATGTGGGTCCTGCCCCCTCGGGGTGGGTGGGGGAGGTTGGGTCCTGCCCAGCACTCACTCCACACTGGCAGCTCCTGTGCTGTGGGGCTGGCTGGGCTTGGCTCTCCGCTCTGGGCTTTGCAACCTCTGGGGTTGCAGCTCTGCTCAGGTTTGGCCCTGCCCCCTTGACTGGACCAAATTTGTGAGAGTGGAGTTGTGACTTGGCTCATGGGGTTGCAGTGCCACTCACTCAGATTTGGCCTACCTGGACTGCTGTCATCACGACAGCTGGGCCAGACCCGAGTGGCATGGGGACCCCAGAGGTTGCAGTGCCTGGAGAAAGGAGCCACAGGAACTGCCATATGACCCTTTGAAACATTCTGGCAACCCAGTTTTGGGTTCCAACCCACAAGTTGAGAAACCCTGATCTATTCTGCAGAAATTTTAGGTGGAAAAAATTAGAGTAAACATAGCTTAAGGCAGCAGCACTAGCATGGAGCAGTGGCTTTGCTTCCCCAATCGATATTTTGTATGTGCAATTGTGTTTCTTGCAGAAACAATCTGCCCACCCGCCTGATTTCAGTACCCAGATCTCTAGTTTATGTTTCACGGACATTTTGCAAATCCATAAGCTAAACAAATGGGATAAAATACAGAAGTTACACTACACAATAGGCTGATTCAAGCTATTTAACAAATGTGTCCTGGCCCCCAATGCGTTCAGCTCCCAAATTCATGCTTGGGTTTCCACAACGTAGCATTAGCATCTCTGTCTTTATCCAGTAGTACTGTATGAGCAATACTATGCACAGCCAGAAAGTGTGCTGTGTTGTGCATTAGTTTATCACCCTTAAATATTACAACTATTCATAAAGTGATCCAGCCTGTTCTTAATTCTGGATTCATGTAGTGTCTGCTGTAGGAAGTGTCACCTTGTTTATATATTGTGACTACACTGATCTTGAATTTCAAATGCTTGCTGGTTCCCACATTATGGGACAGTGGAAAGGATGCATTGACCAGTTTTTACCAGAACTTGCAGTGTTTTAATTACCTTTGTCAAGGGAGAAACTCTGTCTCCTTCCTCCAGTATTACTCCATCTTCCTTTCTGAAGAAGTCTTTGCTCCATCCCTGAGCTGCGTAACTCAGGTTAAGCAACTCAGCAACTTTAATTACTGTACACGTGATTTTATACTTTAGAATGGAAGCTCTTTGAGCAGGGGCTGTCTTTTTGCTGGGTTTGTACAGCACCTTGCACAGTGGGGTTCTAGTCCATTACTGGGGCTCTTAGTTGAGATCAAAATACAAATAACAATAACAGTACAGCAAAATGAGCTTATCAGTCTTGTGGCTTAAATACTTCACTGTTCTGGGGCAGAAGAATGATACCCCCATGTCTAAGCACTGGCTTGCTGCCTGTACCTCAGCACTGGCAATTTCATAAGAAGCATTAGCAAGGAACATTATGGTTTGCTCCCAGCCTTTCAGTGGAGTGTCACCAGGGCTGAAATTGGCCCGTTGTGTTTTAAAAGCTCCATCATACAAAGGAGGAAACTCAGAACACGCCATCCAGGGGCCAATGATGTGAGACGAGTTGGTTTGTTTGCTGGGTCCAAGTTCAGTTCCTACTTGCAGAGATGTCACAAATAACCCAGAGACTGCTCCCTTTGTGGGCAGTCAGGAGAGCTGCTGAGGACTGACTAGGCCCTGGGAACTGCTCCAGGGCAGGAGCATGGTGAATTGTCAGAGCAGCCTGACCTTGCACTGCCACTGCCCATCTAGTTGGCAAGGAGGGGACTTCAGAATATAACCCTATAATATTACAGGGAGGAGGGCCATACCAGTACTAGAGAGACAGATACACAGACATGGCTTAGTGCAAAGTTGCAGCATAAGTTTGCTTTCAGAATTTCTAGGGAAAGTAACAGCCCTGCAGCGAGAGAACATGAACAGAGACCCACGCTGTCAATTTCACCAGCACAATTTGTCGGGGCCAAAGTCTTCTGCACATCTGTGGAAGGCCTGACCCAGCAGGAACAGTGGTGGTTCTGTTGCAAAAAAGCAAGATTTGGAGATGACCTGCAGGGGGTCTGCGTCGCACCATTCATTGCAGGCTCCCTATACAGCAATGTGCACAGGGTGTCAGGGACAGGGCAGGGCCCAAGTCACAGGATAATTAATTTTGGAGCCACTTGGCACTCTTCCTCCATGAATGGGGGGAAAGGGGTGCACATCAGCCACAAGGGCTGCTGCCTTACAGCTGCCAGAGTGGTATAGCGCATAAGAACGGCCGTACTGGGTCTGACCAATGGTCCATCTAGCCCAGTATCCTGTCTACCGACAGTGGTCAGGGCCAGATGCTTCAAGGAGAAGGAACAGACGGGGGAAGAACAATTCTAGAGTAGCTCTGGAAGGAGCACAGCAGGAAGGAGCCCCCTCTTCCCCATGGAAATAGTTAGTGTGCAGTCTTGGGACCTGGCGTTTGGCTCTTCAAAACTAAAAATTCAGAAGCCGCATTTGAAGCAATGGAATCGGTTCCTCGGGAGGCCTCGAACTGTGACACACCCTGGACTGAGAGACAACCATAAAAATCCACGCTGTCTCTGTGCTATTGTTGCAGCTGAAGGACATCTTGTGCTGTTGGGGAAGCACTTCGTTGCCACAGAGGATGATGGCTGATGTAAACCCAACTGTCACTCTTGAGCAACTCAGGACAGGAGCTGGGGCCTGGTGGTCACACACTTCCCTGTGACAATGACTCTGCAAGCAGAGGCCGCAGTGTTGAAATGCCCTCTTTGTGCTAGACGAGTGGTGCCAGATAAGCAGCATGCCTGCCTCCTCCCAAAAGCCCACAGTGCACAGGCCAAGAGACGCAAACACCAGTATCTTGGCTATGTTGTGGTGGTTGCTTCCCAGCCTGTGGAACTGCAGGACTGATAAACAGACAATTTTGTATCTAACGGGATTCATGGTATCACAGGCCCTTCTGTTGTTTCTGCTGACATTGAACCTTGAGCCTTGCCATCAGTGGCTAGCTTTTACTCTGGACATCTCACCATTCTGCAAAGCACTTTTTTCCCATCTAAAAATGCATGGAAAGGATTCTGTGCTGATGAAATTGAGGGGTTAACAGGCCTGGTCAGAGCCAATGAAAGTGCAGGCTAGTGCTGTGCAAGCTTCTTTGACAAAACTTTGCCTATACACCTCAGTCCTGATCTCACTGTCTTAGTCTGATGCTCTCCATGAGCTCAGCCAAGTCACCTGCGTGGTGATTGGTAGCACCCCGATTTTCCAGTTTTGGGCTTCTCCTGAGTAGAGCATTTTTAAATGTCAAATGCTGCCTGGATGTGCAAAACTTGGGAACTAGCATAGCCCCCACCTAAGTGATTTTCATTTATATTTGATGCCAGGATTTGAACCCAAGTGAAAGGCAATTCCTTACCTATTGGATCTCCCTGTAAAGCATCATCTTAACCGAGATGTGAGCCCAAGACCTACATTCAGGGGCGGCTCTATGTATTTTTTCGCCCCAAGCACAGCAGTCAGGCGGCTTTTGGTGGCGCGCCTGCGGGAGGTCTGCTGGTAACGCGGATTCGGCAGCATGCCTGCGGGAGGTCCGCCAGTCCTGGGCCTTCGGCGTACCTGCCGCTGAATTGCTGCTGAAACCGCGGGACCGGCGGACCTCCCGCAGGCGCGCCACTGAAGGCAGCCTGACTGCCGCCCTCACAGCGACCGGCAGGCCACCCTCCCGTGGCTTGCCACCCCAGGCATGTGCTTGGTGCCCTGGTGCGTGGAGACGCCTTTGCCTACACTATAATGACAATACAACCCTAGCACTATTTTGACTGAAACAATAGATCTTTCCTATATAAGATTTAAAGATCATTAGATGTGCACCATCTATAATGTCTGTCAGGCTTGTGGTATGTATGTAAACTGGAGTATAATCCATTTCAGTTGCAGCAATATTATGTACGTGCTCTAATAGTTAGCATCTCTACAGCTATTTCCACTAATTTGTAAATCCATAGAACTGCTGCCCATTTAGTGTTACAAAAATAGTTATTGATCCAAACTTGAAAGCTCTGGAGTAACAGGGAAGCCTGGATCTATATGAAAGGAGAACAAACTGCTCTTTAATTGGCTGACATAGTTGGAGATATGACATCTAACTTTTGGAGGTGCTGAGCTGAATACCACAGTTTCCATTGATTTTAGCTGGAGTTGTGAATATACAGCACTTTGGAAAATCAGGACTCTGGTATGTATTCCTTTAAAGTGTTTTTCACAAGTTACAAAGACTCCCTGTCTCCCTCTTAAAAAAAACCCAATAAACAAAACCCCCAACCTTTCCCAGTAAAGTCTATGTTGGGAGAGCAGCACAAATGGATGTGAGATGTTCATGAAAGGATATAACTTGGATACTGCCAAGAATCGAAGGTGACAGTGCTGCATTATAAACAAGAAGTTCTTGGCAATTAAAGATCCAGATGAGACCTTAGAGAGCAGGGTGAGGCCCAAGGGGGAAGGAAAGAGGCTGGGAGGCAGATTGTCCCATATCTACCTACTGCTGAGTTCTTACACCTACCTCTGAAGCATCTGGTACTGGCCATAGCCAGAGATGGGACAATTAGGTCTCATCTACTATGACACTCAGAAGAACATAAGAACAGCCATACTGGGTCAGACCAAAGGTCCATCTTGCCTAGTATCCTGTCCTCTGACAGTGGCCAATGCCAGCTGTCCCAGAAGGAATGAACAGAACAGGTAATCATCAAGTGATCCATCCCGTCACCCATTCCCAGCTTCTGGCAAACAGAGGCTAGGGACACCATTCCTGTCCATCCTGGCTAATAGCCATTGATGGACCTATCCCCCATGAACTTATCTAGTTCTTTTTTGAACCCTGTGTGTTGTGTGAAAAAATACTTCCTTTTGTTTCTTTTAAACATGCTGCCTATTAATTTTATTTGGTGACCCTAGTTCTTGTGTTATGAAGAGTAAATAGCACTTCCTTATTTACTTTCTCCACACCAGTCATGATTTTATGACTCCTATGTTCCTATGACAGTGCTTTGGGGATCCTAGCCATGTGATTTACAAAGCCATCAGCTTGTTGCTGGGATTTGCTTTCCCTAGCTGTTAGTATTATTTATTAATGTAAATAACACCACTCACCAGGATCCGGATGCCCCACAAGCTAAAACAAACTCAAACTCAACAGGAAGTTAGCAGCGAGACAATATTCTGCTTAAATTTAAAAATACAAATGAGTCTCACCCTGGAATCTCTTTAGGAAGTGATTTCCACCAGAGGGGAGGTGGATTCCTGTTTAGCTCCATTTGGGGGTCTTCAGCTTTAGACACTTATCCCCTGATGTTCAGAGGTGCTGGGCATTTACAGCTTCCATTGGCTTCAAATGGAGTGAGGGGTGTTCAGTACTGGATGTGTCCAAAGTTTGGCATCGAAAAATTACAGGTTGCTTTTCAAAATATGGACCTAAATGGTTTAGAGGTTCTGTATTTTGAATGTGCAAGTGAAGGAAACTGGGCTGACTTGTGACAAAATGTGGCAAACACAGACAGGACTGAATGAGCCACGAACACTGATCTGTGCTCTCAACCCTGGATGATGTTCTTCTAGGTCAATTGTTCTGTGGAAAACAGCGGGCTTTAGTCTCTGGGGCTGTCAATTCAGTGCTTTCTCAACAGCACAAAATCCATACAAGTATCAGAGGGGTAGCCATGTTAGTCTGGATCTGTAAAAGCAGCAAAGAATCCTGTGGCACCTTATGGACTAACAGATGTTTTGCAGCATGAGCTTTCGTGGGTGAATACCCACTTCTTCGGATGCAAGTAGTGGAAATTTCCAGGGGCAGGTATATATATGCAAGCAAGAAGCAAGCTAGAGATAACGAGGTTAGTTCAATCAGGGAGGATGAGGCCCTGTTCTAGCAGCTGAGGTGTGAAAACCAAGGGAGGAGAAACTGGTTCTGTAGTTGGCAAGCCATTCACAGTCTTTGTTTAATCCTGAGCTGATGGTGTCAAATCCATACAGAAACTTTAAAAAGAAAAATAACTCAGTAGTAATCAGAACCGATGGCAGATGAGTGAATAATTCACAAATAACCTACCTGGCTAATTTAGCCAGTGTTTCTGTTCATGGAGTCTCCACTAATGGGTTGTGATTTTCACAAAGGCGTTTGTCATTTGAAATCTGTTTGAGTTTTGGCCTCTGTGGATTGATCAAGAACATATGAAATTCAAGCAGTGTTACCTAGTGGTGGTTGGTCAGATACATCATCTAGTATTGATTCTATTCCTTGACTGGACCAGCGTGCAAACACTTCTGTTGTGAATACTTGAGTGTGCAACTTTTCTCAAGTTTCCACCAGTGCACAGGACATTGAAATTTGTGTCAGAGAAACTCAATTGCCTGAATGTTCATGGAAAGCAAATGGAAAAAAGGGCTCAAACATGTACAGTGCAAGTTCACGTAACAAGCCAAACGAAGCTATACCAAAAATATGGGGCACGATTCCCTGAGCTCTAAAACCAGCTCTACTACTGAACACATGGTGGGAATGTGACCATTGTGTTTCACGGGCCATACACACAGAAGGGAGTATGTGCTAGGCCTAAACCTTTTTGCTTGCTACACTCAGTACTAATCAATGAGCCTTCATTCTCAGGATGTTAATTTGATAACATCTCTAGGGACTCACAGTGGTGAAACTTGGTTCACATGTGGTGATTAAAGGCTATTAGGCATAGAAAGGCATCTTTAGTGTGTTCAAAAAAAGACACCGGTTAGCATCAGATACACAATAAACTTCTGCTTTACTAATCAGTAGGAAATCAGCACAGTATTGTTTTAGAAGTATTTATCTCATTCAAAATATATTCTAACATGTTCTGATGCCTCACCCTCCATTTGAAGAATGGGTTCCAACCCACAGCTGTTTTTGTAGTCTCCCGGGACCAGATTCTGCCCTCGGTTACACCGGTGTAAATCCAAAGTAACTTCATTGACATAACTGAGAATAAAACACAGCCCCATAGCCTCTGATTATATTAATTGCTAAGGACTAATTTTGTTTGCCTTGCAAAATATGGAGGAGTACCTTGCTCCTTACATAGCCATATAATAGGACTAGCAGTTCTGTTCTTTATATGAGTAAGGGTGGCAGAATATAACCCTATAATATTACAGGGATGAGGGCCATACCAGTACTAGATAGATAGACAGACAGACAGACATGGCTTAGTACAAAGCTGCAGCATAAGTTTGCTTGCAGAATTTCTAGGGAAAGTAACAGCCTTGTAGTGAGAGAACACGAACAGAGACCCACGCTGTGCTGTAAAGACTGACAGTTTTGGGGAAAGAGAAGGAAGATCCATTTCTTCCCCCATTTTAAAATAGATGTGAATGAACCAGTTCAGATGAAATAAGACCAGACCCATGCTGATCCGAACCTCTTGCTCACTGGCTGGTGCTATTTTTCTATTACTTTCATAAACACCAAGTGTACATGAATATTATTAATAATAATTAGACTGTATATTGTACAGGATGCTTATGGGTCACTCAAGAGCGTTTTTAGACTGAACTTGGAACTCCGTGCAAGGGCGGTGACAGTTAGTGGGGTTTTCTTATCTGACACAGGCCATCTGAAAAACAGCTTGAGCCTCACAGTTTCTTTCATGTTGGTTTTTTTTCCCCAAAGACAGAAGTTTAAAATAAATGTGACAAACACATAATCGCCCATGAGCAGCAACATCCTCCATTTGCTATAGCCCAGCCTCCAACACTGGCTGCTGAAAATAGGACATAAAAGCTATAAACGCCCAAACACGCTATTTAAAACAACATTACGAGGCACTAGTGATGGTTTTCTTTTCTGAGAGGTATAAGCACATGTGAGCAGCAACCAGGTGCTCATGAGATCAAACTCCAGCCACCCCCCATTAGCGAGCTGCGTACATATCAGCCAGTAAAGAGTTCATTTTGAAAGTGCTTTTTGCCGAAGGTGCCAGAAACAGCTTCATGCCCTCAGGGTGTGATTGACCAATCAGACTTGTGGTGAAGATGCAATGCTTCTACTCTAGTAGCTCACTGGGTGAGTGGGTTGTCACTCAATGTCTTGCTGCTGAGGTTAGAGACCAGCGTGATGTGGCATCTCGTAGAAGAGGCTCTCCATCATGCATGGCTCACTTAACTGCTTATAAAGACTCAGCTGTTATTCTTCTGCATCATCTGTGGGGTCTTAAATGCTTAGATCTAGTAACTTAAAAGTGAAAAAGCCTGCCAGCCTGCCACACCTATTAGCACAACATCGAAACTGTTAAAGAGCCATTCGAGTGGTAATGAAGCTTTTTAACAGGCATTCGCCAACCCCCGGGTATATGTGCATTACTGTAATATTTACTCAGAACATGTTAGTCTACAGAACCTTAATTTAAAATTTGCTTTAAAAATATTTCATTAGTTAGTTGGTGAAGATGATAAAATCACATCTCTAAAAAATCCTTGAATAGATGTTTAGATGCACAGTCATCTTTAGCCTTAAATGCTTGGATCTGAGGACATATAGTTTTTTAAATAAATTCTTCAAAAGACCACTCTTATCTAAATTACACATTTTAATTTTAATTACTAGAGTAAAAAAAACTTGCTTCCAAAGACTTCCTGTCCTTTCTGTCCATCCCTTTCTCCCTTCACCCCCTTCCCCGCTCCTCCCCTTTAAAGAGAGCCCTTAAAGGGACAACACCCCTTTCCTGCCAGATAGCTGGACAAAGAGTTTCCCTTTCTTTACTTCTGACTATCTGATGAACTAGTTTTAAGAGACCCCTCCAGCAAAATCAGTACTTTAGTAAGATATAAAACCCTTTGTTATGCCTAAAACCTTTGGAAACATATTTTTTAAAGTTGGTGAAATTTCATAAACATGTCTATTGTTATGGAGATCACGCAATGTAAATTAGTGTTCCCTTTTTCTAAAAGCAATGAACATTGTTATGAACACACTAAACTTCTGTGACTGATTAATTTTAAATAATGTCTTTGTTTCAGTGAGTTAAATATGTAGTAATCTGGAATAATTACTTTATGAAAGCTTAAGAGTACATTTAAAATATAAAATCAGCTTAGAAATAGTGATTAAGAACATGTAAAACAGAGAAGAGCTGCATCATGTATGCCATAATATTTAATGTTGTATTCAGCAGGACAGCTGACTCGCCCTTACCACAAAGTTTTTGCAAATAAATCTCTGACAAACTTCAGGGCATATCAAAAAACCTGTGACTAACATTTTTTATTCCCAAGTTTAGTGCTTTTAATTAGGTACCTTCTGCATTTCCAGTCTTTACCCTCTGACATGCAGTGGAAAACATTCTCCATTTTCTTTTGAAAAAACCCTCGTCTGCAATTTCTTTAATGTCATTTGCTTCCCCCTCCCGCTCTGCCATTGGGCATAGGGGCACCAGTTTAATAATACTGAGCAGGGCCCCATAAATCCTAAGGAGGGCCCTGCTCCAACCACACCAGACTGTCCCTGTGGTGAAGTCAGAAGCAGCAGCCACTTTGGGAGAAGCTCCAGTAGCAACTGGCTTTTGTGAGCTTTTAATCAGAAACCTCTCCAGGATCCAGGGGCAAAACACAGGGATTGGGGTGGGGGTGGAGGGGAGATTCCACAAGTGGGAAGGAAAAGAGCAAGAACATTTGAATGTTATAATTATAGCAGTTTGTCAAGCAAGGACCAAGTAGGATTCTTCAGGTGAGAGGAGAAGCCTGAGAGAGAGCACTGGGGTATTACAGTGTGATGGGTGAATTACAATTCCTGTCCACACTGGGATTTTCATCCTGCATTAGCAGGGCTTAAAAATAGGGAGCATCTGTGCTCCAGCTGGGTTACAGGACTGGGCTGGAACTGCAGTAAGGGCCTGATCCAAAGCCCACAGAAGTCAAGGAAAAGCCCTTTCACTCTCACTAATGGTTTGGATCAGGTCCTAAACTGGCAGCACAACACTTTAATTTGCTTACGTACTTGTGAAGTTTTGCCTTCCAAGACATCTCTCAGCACTTTATATTCAATGAGCTTCCTAGGGCAACACCACTGCTCTTGCACTGAATCTGGCTCTAGCCCAGAGGACCAGATTCTGCTTTAACCTACACTTGTCCAGTCCCATTGACATCAGGGAGGTGGCATGGGTAGGGCGGGGTCAATGAGAGCAAACTATGGCCACATGAATTTCACGAGTTAGCTCATCCCTAAATGAACGCAAACCAATTCCTGGCCCTGGCCTCAGCTAGGAGGGGCATCACTCATGATAGGCCCAGATTTACCTGCATCCTACACAGACATGCTGCTTACTCCTACACATATTGACAATGGAAGTGCAGGATCTTGAAAGTAAAATGAGCGAGGACGTGGTGAAATGAACCTCCTGTCCCATTCTGGGTGTGGGCTACCTCATTCAAAGGTGCTTTGTCACCCCCATTTGCTGCACAGTTTTGTGCTTTTGGGAGTTGGCAGGTGGAGGGCTACAGCTGATACCCTATGCAAGGCTGTCTCTACTATTTTTGCCGCCCCAAGCAGCGTGCCGAATTGCTGCCGCAGACGGCGGGGGCAGTCCGTGTGCCATTAGGGCAGCATGTGCGTTTCCGCGGCGGCGGCAATTCAGAGGCAGCTTCTGTCTTCAGCCAGAAGCTGCACTGCCGTGGATAGCTGAAGATAGAAGCTGCCACCGAATTGCCGCCGCCGCGGAAATGCGCGTGCCACCCTAACGGCACACGGACTGCCCCTGCTGACTGTGGCGGCAATTCGGCGCTCTGCTTGGGGGCAAAAACACACAGACTGCCGCCCCTTGCAGATTGCCACCCCAAGAACCTGCTTGGAATGCTGGTGCCTGGAGCCGGCCCTGACCCTATGTGTCTCAGGCCTGGTCTACACTAAGGGGGGGGGGGTCAAACTAGGGTACGCAAGTTCAGCTACGCGAATAGCGTAGCTGAACTCGAAATACCCTAGTTCGACTGACTTACCCGTCCAGACGCGGCGGGGTCGAACTCCGCGGCTCCAAGGTCGACTCTGCCACCGCTGTTCGCGGTGGTGGAGTTCCGGAGTTGACCGGAGCGCGCGGGGAGTTCGAACTATCGCGTCTTGATTAGATGCGATAGTTCGAACTCCGAGAAGTCGAACTCACCGCGTTGACCCGGACGGTGAGTATAGACCTACCCTCAGAGAGGTTATGTCTGCACTGAAGCTGTACTTTCCAGCTCAAGGAGACATGCCTGCACCTGAACAAGCTTGAGCACGAAAAGTAGCCCTTTAACTGTGGCAGTGCGAGTGGTGGGAGGGGCTAGCTGCCCTACTGTGTGCCTAGGGACTCAGATGAGATTGTACTCGGGGCAGCTAGCCCCTCTCATGGCAGAGGCAGCCCTAGCTATACTTCTATTTTTAGCACGCTAGCTCTACCAGAGCTAACTGGAGTATGTCGCCTTGAGCTGGAAATTGCACCTTCCAGCTCGGTTGCAGACATACCCTAAATAAAGATCGTTAATATCCCGTAGGGGAGGCTGCAAATTTGTTCTGGAAAGGCTGACTTGGTTAGGAAATGTGGAGTGCAATGTCAAAGCTATTGCATGTCTTGGGGTAGTGTGATGACACCTGACGAGCTGAAGGGGAAATCCGCTTCACTGTGAAATCCCCACCTGCTTTTGCTAAAGCTGGGCCTAGTGGCTCACAGGCAGTGGGGTGTGCTCTAGAGCAGGGTGTCCGGACTGGAGAGAGATTTAGGGTCACTCACTGTCTGGAGACTCAGACCCATTGCTAGCTAGTTTAGGCCACCCAGGGTATGTCTACACTGCAAGAAAACACCAGGGGCTGGCTCGTGACAGCTGACTTGGGCTCACGGTGCTCAGGTTGTGGAGCTATAAAATTGCCGTGTAGATATTTGGGCACAGGCAAGAGCCCAGACTTTGGGACCTTGCAGGTGGGAGGGTCCCAGAACCCAGTTCTGCAGCCCAAGCCCTGGAAGCCCAAATCAGCGGAGACTGGCCAGCGGCGGGTGTTTTATTGCAGTGTCGGCAAACCCTCACTCTAAGGGGCTCTGGGGTAGCTGAGGCTTGTCAGAGCACTAGCATACTCCAGCCATGCCCCCGACAGCGGTGGCCACAGCCGGTGTGTGGAGTAGGAATGGCTCTGCCTGCTCTGTGCCAGCTTCAACGCCTCTATGGGCGGAGTCCTCAGATGGCAGGTCTGGGTGCTCTCCAGCCCCTTGTGCCACCAGCTTGGTGAAAACAGGCTGAATTATAATGTAGAGCCTGGCCGTTTATGTTTCACACGCAAATAGTTTAATGCTTTTTATCCATATTAACTACTATCTTTCTTTAGCATAGGCTGTGACACAAGGGGAGCATATATAATATAATAATATATAATATAATAATATAACTATAATAATATAGTTGTCCTGTCAGTATCATATTTCAAACATAATAAAAGACTGGTGAATAGTTTTCAAATGTGTTTGCTTCTGCATAAAGGGTCAAATATTCCAAAGCTCCTGAGTGAGTATCTCATTTTCACAAATGACATAGGCAAAAAGTTCTCTTACAACTGCAGGCTGAAGGAACAAAGATATTTTGGTCAAAATTTTCAAGCCTATAATAAGGCTAAACCCATACATAGACACTAAAATGTAAGTGTCCTGATTTTGAAATTTTCTAATTTCCATTGGGTGTTAGGAACCTAGATACCTTTGAGGATCTGGGTCTGAGTATTCACAACGGCTGTCAAAGAGAATGGGAGCTGTAGATGTTTACACTCTTAGCCATCAGCTTGCTTTACTTAGGTACCTACTTATGGATTTAAGAGCCCAACTTTAGGCACCCAGGTTTGAAAATGTTCACAGATTCAGGTTAGATTTAAAGACCGGAAGAGACCATTTTGATCAGCTGGTCTGCATAACACAGCCATAGAACACTAGCCTTCATCTTTAGTACAGTCCAAGGGTGTTTGCTGTGTGAGCAAGATCAAACGCTGCTCTGAACGCTACCCACCACAACTACCCTGCATACATTTATTTATAGCAGTTTAATTTGTGGAACAATGTATGGACATGGGATTGTGGTTTCTTGATGAAAATATCTGAGCACGTTTGCAGCTTTCAGATCTTTTATCAAGCTCGGGGTTGATTTTTTTTGTTTATTCAAAAGCCTGATTCTGCTCTCCCCCACATAAGTAAGAATCAGCACTGACTGCACTGAAGTAATGGAGTCACACAGGTGAAAAAGCGATGTAAATTGGGTCAGATTCAGGCCCATCATGTTTTATCTACAGCATTGCAACTCGTGACACAAACAGCATCGGAAACTAGTGAGCACATATCAGATCTGCCATTGCATTCACTTAAAGAGAGAAGCATGATGAAATTGCTCCAAAATGAGACGCTAATTCTGAGCTTTCTTAGAGGTGGACCTCCTGGACTATGGATTGGGGCTGGATTTCTAGCACGTTCAGTTTGAGGGTGTTAAGATTTAGAGTTCTGGCTTAGGCTGTCCCTAGGTTTTTTCAACCCTGTCGTTGTCACAATAAGCACATGATTTAGTGTATGGACCAAACTCTATGTTACACTGCACTGCTCCTTGTATTGCACGCCCAGAAAGGGATACAAATAAAATATGTCCTCTCTCACCTATGAAAAGTCAATAATTTGACCTGGAAGTTCAAGGAATTTATGGAAGTGTCCACTGATTTCAAGGGCTTCTCTGTGTTTGCATGGTAAAGAGAGAGAAAGAAAAAAAGATTCAGAACAAATTGTACAAACTACATCCCCAATTCCACTCCCTCCCATTTTTTTAAAAAAACCACCCATATTTTCCATTCCTCTTTATTATTATATATTTTAAAATGCCGGGGATGAAAGAGGAACTCAGCATGCTAGCTATATCCCTCATTCTCTAATACTCCCTGTCAGACACAAGGGTTAGGGCTTGTTCTTAGCTGAGGACCTGAGCCTGGATCCTGCAAGCACATGAGTGACTTTACACGCACGAATAACCGCACTGAGTTCAAAGTGTGCATGGCTACTCATGTGCATAAGTGTTTGCAGAATCAGGGCCTTGGCCAGCACAGTAACAATATGGTGAAACGAGTGGCTGCCTCCCTCTGTGTGTTAATAAAGCAACTGAAAGCTGCTGGCTTAGTTTAGGTCCCAGCAGGCAAAGACTACAGACCCCTCCATGTGGTTTGGCTAGAGGTACTGAGACAGCAGTGGAAAGTTGGAAAAGGGAAGGCTAGATGGGTAAAATGGGAAGGAAAGGCAGCTTCTGAGTGGCAACTAAGGGAGAACTGATCCCTGGTAATTGATGAGACACAAGCCAGGAGCTGACTAAACATGCAGTGACATCTTTCAAACGAGCACTGACTCCGTAGGAAGATGCTGCACACAATGCTGTCTGCGCTAAGACTTTTCCAAAAAATTCCTAGCGTTGGTAACACAAGTTCAGCTTCCATAGTCCTAGCTGCGTTGTGGAGCTTAGTGTGGGGGGCTTTCTGGCAGTTGTGTTCAACACTGTGTGGATTAGATGAGAATGACAGTTGGAACTGGCAAGCTGGCTCCATGAGGGCTCCCCTTGTTGCTAACACCCATGGAACCAGTGTGGTGTTCACAATGGTGAGAATGGTTTGTGAAAGTTCTCCAGTGCAGAACAAGCTAATGGTAAACAAACCATTGATGTTTCTGTGCTGGTGTGTGTAGAACGCTTAGATCAGGGGTTCTCAAACCGGGGGTCAGGATCCCTCAGGGGTCACAAGGCCTGGGGGGTTGTGAGCTGTTAGCTTCCACCCCACTATGTCTTCAGCATTTATAATGGTGTTAAATATATAAAAACATGTTTTTTATTTATAAGGGGAGGGGGTCGCACTCAGAAGCTTGCTATGTGAAAGGGGTCACCAGTACAAAAGTTTGAGAACTGGTGGCTTAGATACTCTGGAGATAGGGGTCTTAGAAATATGGTGGGTGAATAGGCAGATGGGCAGACAGATGGACAGAGAGAACTAGCAGTGCAGTCCGTGATATATACAGTGACTTTTAGAAACAAATGCTTCCTTCCGATAAATCGCCTGTGGAAATCAATGGTGATCTGATGGGGGCTGGTTATTTCTTTTGCAAGAGAGATGGGTCCAAACTACAATTTCAGATCCAAAGACATCTGATCGGTTTGGGGATGAGATTCAGTTCCTTGGTCCCAAACCAGCCCCATCTCTTTTGGTTCTGGCTTGGGATCTTTTTTTTTTTAATTGGGTCCATAAGCAACTGAAGGTGTCAAAAAATCTCTCAGGAACAGCTGATCTGGTGAGATATCCTCTCTCTTGGGCTGAATGATATCTCTCTGCCAGCCTATGTCTCTTTCATCTATTTCCCTTCCCAAGTGCATTCCCTATAGCTCTGCTCTCCTGCTGCACCACGAGTCCGCATTGCCAGCTTTGTCACAGTGTAGCCATGGGCAGCATCGTAATCCAAGACAGTCTGGCCATTTAAATAGTTAAAGTAAATTTCCCCTTCTAAAAGCAAGAGGCTATTGGACTAGCCCCTGGAGTTCCTTTGTAAGCCAGCAGAGAACAGCCTCCCCCAAGGTGTGATTAGCTCAAATACAATAAATGTGGCCTGGTTACCAGCTCTGCTGATGCCTTGGGGCCTGTTCTAATCTGCAAGGTATTCGGTCTGAAAGTGCGTCTGGACAGTTTGCACAGACCCCATCCAGCTTTGCTTTAGCAGCAGTTTGTGAGCTTTGCACCCTGTGAGAGGGACAAAGCCAGGAGCTGCTGCTGCTGCTGCTGCATTTCACAACTCTGACATGTTGTCACTCACATCCAGACATTTCCTGTTATCTAACCTCAGCCTTATCTTCCCCATTTTCAGCTTCCTCTTGAAGAAGGAGAGGCCCCTTCAAAAACGAGCTGCCTTCCTGGGCTGAGCCCCACTGCTCTGCTTCTGCTTTGCTCCCTGGGTGCCCCCAGCAGGCCCCACGTGCCTGACCCAGCACCACACAACTTCTTCCCCCGTGAGAGCACAGCTACAGGTATGGTTTGTACCCGCTGGCACTCCTGCTTGGCTTTACTCTCTTGTATGCTGTAAAAGGAGGTGGCAGAGGGGAGAAGGGACGGAGTTTCAACTGGGACACTTGTCTCACTCCTCCACCTCTACTTTGAGGTGGGTACAGCTTGGGAGAACAGGCAGCAACAAACCACTTCTAGCAATTCTCCTGTCTAAAGTTGTTTTGGGGGGGTCTCTTTCGGGAGACTTTGGGGTGAGATCCCAGGGAACACCTCCAATTTCTGCCAGCCCTCTGCCTGGACACTCCACCCCCACTAGGGTGACCAGTCAGCAAGTGTGGGGGGTGGGGGGTAATAGGAGCCTATATAAGAAAAAGACTCAAAAATTGGGACTGTCCTTATAAAATCGGGACATCTGGTCACCCTAACCCCGCACCTTCCTTGGTGTCTTTCTCCTATGTTTACAATTTGGTCTAGATCATTTCTTAGCCCAGCTTCCAGAATCCCTCTCCTCAAGATACAGAATCATATCCAATATTCAAGCCTCCCTGGGGCAGATATTTTTAATGAGGGGGTTTGCCGGGTCTCTCCTTGGAGGGGAAAAACCATGCAGCTGGACAGTATATTTTAAGTATATGGATAGAAGGGTTGGCTTCTTCATTTGTCTTTTCTCCCCATGCATCCTGCCAGGAAAGAAAATGCAGCTGATTGTGCCTGGGAACTCTGCACTTGGAACCATAATTAATTTATGATGATGATGATTTATTATTAATGACTATGTGTACAGCTTCTAATGTATGCCTGGTGCTTTACAAAGAAATAAAAAAGGGTTGTTGGCCTTGGGGAGATTTCAATCCAAATGAGACATAGAAATGCCAGGGCTATAACTAGCAACGAGCAGGGGGAGGTGATCCGGAGGTTTCCGCCAGTGAAAGATCATACGATAAGTTAGTGCGCATGCCCCACTGGCTGGGTCCTTTTCTCGAGTTCTGTGTGTGTGAATTTTAGATATTAGCATTTTTCCTCCCTTTTTCTTTTCTCCTTTCTTAGAAGTCAGTGAAGCAAACAGTTGGAGAGAGCAGAGCCCAGCGGGAGTGCAGAAGAGGTGGGGTGGAGGCCGGCGCTGGAAGGTGAGTTTCAAGGTGGGATTTGCAGGACGATTCAGGGATATGCAATGCTAGCAATAATTAGTATTGTATCAAGCACTTCTACATTGTTTTGCCTAGAAGCATAAATTATCATGTGTAAATCGCCACTCTTCTGATTTTCAGGCTCCTAAGCCATTTCTGCAGCTCTAATCGATCCCCTGATGTGTTAGACTCAGATTATCCATGTATTGATCAGCTATCAAAAGGTTCTCCTTGGCTAATAGTTTTATCCTTTCTGGGTCTCTGAATTGGGTTGCAAATAAGAACACTGGGGACACCATGTGCTTTTATGTCAGCCACAGTGAAATGGGGCCCAGCATTAAACTCTGGTTGCGGCTTTTGAATATCCCAAAGTTCAGGGGTGTCTGTACCTGGATTATTGGTTCAAGCCCATCCCTGAAGCTGAGTTTAACTGTCTGCATTGTAAATTGGCTCCTTGTCCAATTATCCAAATAAATAGTCTATAGGAGTTTTTATTTTTATGACTCTGTGGGGTGAGAGAAGAAAGCTTTAATACTGTGTACCTCATAAAAATCATTAACCTCTGGGTCAGATCATGATACCCTTCCGCACACGGAATAGTGCCCTGCTCCATGAATAGTTCCACTGAAGTCAATGAGACCACCTGCAGAGCAAGTGGTCCTCAAGCTGAGAAGAGATCAGAATTTGGGCCTATTTTTTTATTTAACACAGCAACGTGTGTGTGAACAGTGCATTATACTACTCATCTATTACATGGCACCACAGATGTGCACAGGGCTGTACAAAGACAAATGAACACAGCCCTGCTGCAAAGAGCTTTACCATCTAGGCTACGGTGCAAACAACAGGAGAAGATGTCAACGCAGGGAGGGAGAGGTGGAAGCGAAGGGCATGCAGTCGTATAGTTGCTGGGGAGACTAATGCATGTACCTTAGGGGGTTGACTTATTGTTTATGGGACTCTGGTTTATAAGCCTCTGTGGAGAAGTGGGGTTTGAAAAGAAGGTGGGTTTACAGGGGGAGGGAACCATGTGAAAGAAGGGCCAGAGGCAGGTGTGGGGCAAGGACAGAGAGGGGACATTCAGATGAGTAGCTTGGGCTGAGTGAGGATGAATGGCATTTCTGGCAGAGAATAAGACAAGGACCTAGGGCCTATGTCTCTACTCTAGACAGCTGGCATAAGTAAGGACAAAATCACGCTGACTGGGGGTGGGTTATTGGGATGACAAGACATGGGGAGCAGGTGCTTGGGGAAACATTTCACTGTTTTATACGTTTCCTTGTAGGGATATTTGGTTTGAGCCCGGTCGCAAAATCAAGACAGCAGCCTGAGCCCAGCTCCCTGGAAGGTCAGAGGGCACATGCGAGGCTGCTTGCCAGCCCTGGTGATAAGCTGAGCCAGTGCCCTGGATCCAGCACCCCTGAACTTTGGGGTGTTGCCAATCTGGTTCTGGAGCTGGATGTCCCAGCTTGAGCCCATCTCTGGAACACGTAGAGCTCCATTGTGCCTGGCCCCTGTACAGAGGGAATTGGTGCGAGATGCCTCTCTCCACATGCACCTCTGTGCCGAGGCTGGGCACAATCTTTGTGCCTGATCCAAAGTCCCCTGAAGTCAATGGGAATATTTCCATTGAGCTGGATGGGCTTTGGATTGGATACTTTTTCTCTGAACACAGGAACCACTTTGGTTTAGTGCTGTTGGCAGGGCTGGATTCCTCGGAGAGGGTGAGACGTGACCATAACCTCACCCCCACTCCCTCTGTACCAGCCAACAGAGCTGCAGTGTGTACCCTGCACCTGCTTCCAGGTGGCTGCCTCAGCTGGGCTCCTGGAGCCAGTGCTCTTCCAGGAACTCTCTGCTGCAGCTCCACTCTGTCCCCTATAGTGTATGGTGGGTTAAAGCCACTATAAAGCCCTTAGCAAGTAAACAGGAGAGTTTCCATTAATTCTAGTGCTGGGGGAGATGATTTCATCTGCAGCAGGGTCCCATGTGCAACCAGGAACCTCACTGCTGTAAAAAGGCCAAGAGCAAGCGCACAACGAAAGCTGTCGTGTGGCTTTTGGCAAGCCCTGTGCTGCTGTTGCTCAACTCTTACGAGGAATCGAATGCTTTATTTACTGCTGAAAGAACTCTCATCTAGTTGGAGTCAGCATCCTTGGAAGGCGGTTCATAACATGATCAGCCCTCATTAGCAGGGAGCAGAGCATTTGCTGTCCTGCATGATCTAAGCAAGCAGCAATGACACTTGTCAGCCAGAGAGCAGGCGTTACTAATGTACTGGGCATGATACTTAGGCGGTTGCTCTGTCTGAAACTTATTCACTGTCTAACCCAAATCCACAGATGTGCTATAGCCAAAATGGACTTGGGTACAACCTGGCATGGCTGCTTCAGTGTAAACTCTTATCTCCAGCTCTGATCTTTTCTGGAGCATGCCTGGTACTTATAATTGAATCCTTTGAATCAAATCCTGTGCTCTTTATTCAAGTAAACCTCCCATTGGCATCAACCATAGTGATGGGTGCAGATCTTTAGTGGAATAGACTAGGATTCAGTAGGAGGTTTGATTAAGTAAGGGCCTCAGGATTTGGCCCAGTGATATTAGGGTTTTCAATTTACAGCTAGAGCTTGGGGGGTCACTCAGGAAGCCTGATTCTGACCTCACTCCAGTTTTAAATCAGCGTAAGACTTGATTTCAATGGAGTTACTCCTAATTTACACCTGTGTAAGTGAGAGGAGACTCAAGTCTCGAGGTTACAGCTGGTAGGGCATTCTACAAACCCATGTGGATTCTCTCTCTTTTCATTTTGATTTGAGATTTGTGTTTGAGTGAGTACGGCAATTAGAAATGGTGCAAACCCGGGTTCTGACTGCATTGAACCTGAGAAAGGTGTGTATCCAAATTGAGAGCTGAACTTCAGAGCTTGGGCTCGGTTCCACTGAAAATTCAAAGAAACACACAGCCAAAATACAGGCACTTGTATAAGTTTGGGGCCAAATCCATCCTGCTTTATTATTTTCCTTCTCTCACCAATTGCACAGTGAATAGGAAGAGAGTCCTGTAAAACTCCCAAGAGAGATTCCATGTGGCTGATGTGCTCACAGCAGGATTTCTAAAGCATTGGCCTTTTATGCCATTCACAAGGGACTGCATGGAGAAAGCTTCTGTTTCTGTTTTTCTGCCTCCAGCAATATTGATGGTTAAGTCTGCTTTTTAACACCAGGTTTTTCCTTGGAAATACCCATTCCAACTGGAAACCAGAATCCCTGTCAATAGTGAGGTCCACCCAAACAACATACCATCAGTACAGGGTGCGGAGTGAGTTCCTCTCCTATGTACTGAAAAAATGATCTTCACTTTGTGCCCCCCCCTGCCCCCTTTATCTGTTGCTGACAGCAGCATTATGAGCAGCTCTGTTTTTCCCCTCTCAAAGCCACAACGGCTTTAACCTAGAATAGCAGAAGCAGTGGTGCTCGTTTTTTTAAAAAGAGCCTTCTTGAACTTCAGTATTAAATCCTCATCTGGCGTAAATCAGCATCCCTGCACGTAAGTCAATAGAGCTCTGCTGACTTACACTTTTGATGCAACCTCCACATCAAACTTTACTGGAAAGAGAGTTCTTAGAGCAAACATGAGGCATTTGGACCACTTCCCAGTTAGTTTAATGACGAGTTCATTCTTCTTTCCCCCCTTGTATAGAGAGAATGGTGCCAAGGACTGCACAATGTCTAATTAGTAATCATAAATAATCTGCATGTAGAGCCCAATGACAGATCTGGGAAGACGAGCCAAGCACCTGCTGCCCAGTCCCCTGCTATAACCATTAGGTCACATCAGCTTTGCAAGAGTTAATCTGTGGCCTGGCTAAACTAGAACACTTGCACGGCTGTGACTAAGTCACTTTAAAATCAGTTTAGTACGATGTGGCAAACCCCTCGGGTAGCCCACTTAGATTCATTTAAATTCTGCCTAAACCAATGTAGCTTAAGGCCATAACAGACTGGATCGGTTTTTATATTGGTTCAGTTACACTGGTGCAAGTTTACCAATATCGACAAAACCCTGTGCCAACAGTGTTGTTCATGCAGCTATTTAGGGCGAAATACTCCCTTAAGCAGAGGACAAGCACAAGGACCATGCATCATTAAAGTCCCATTTAAACCCTAACTCGAGTGTTTAAGTGGAATTTGAGCATTGCATAGCTCTTATGCTTATTATGCATGGGAGTGAGGTTGGGGGAGGGGATCAACATTTACTAGAATTTTTTTATTTTCCATGTAGAAAAAATACACCCCTTTGGGGGGACGTGTGTGTGTTTGTGTAATAAGAGATGGGAAACTAAGATATCATCATACCCAGAAGTTAGAAATTAGAATTTAGACCTGTTAGATCACCCACTCCATTTCACTGCCAGTGTAACAGTTTAATTCTGTTTTCATCTCCTTTAAAGGTTTTCATTTGAGTTTCTCACTGTGGTCTCAAAAATAGCCTGCTTACGTTCTCAGAAACTTGGTGCCTCTGGTCATGTGAAATGAAAAGAAGAGAACTCTGACAGCAGCTAACTGTTTCATTTTTAAAAATAGGCTGTGCCGGGGCCTATACCACAGAGCATGTGAACGGCACTGAAATGGTGTGACACGGGATAGGTTTTTTCCAGGAGTTGTGATACATTTTCCCTGCATCATAATTTCAAGCAGCAACCATATTCTGAGCTGCCGGCTTCCTTTAAACACACGCATGCATCTGTCAGTGAAGTTTAGCAATGTCTTTTCTCTTACAGACTTGGTGCTCTGAATTTTGTAAAGCAAACTATTGATCAGATTGTTTCTAAAAGGATTAAGGCAAGGACACTGCATCTGCATGTTTGTGTGCAGAGGAGTGGGGGGGGGGCGGGGAGGGAGGGAACAAAGGGAACAGGGTTTTAGTGGGGAGTTACATTAGGTTATGGGGGAGTGAGTTGTGCTGGCATATGTGGGTAGAAAGCTATGTTTGTTCATGGGAGTGGGGGGGCGGGAAGCTTCATCATAGAGCAGGCAGGAAAGGGAACAAAAGGCTTAATTTTGACAATGGAAGAGAACGTTCCTAAGGTCATTCTTGAAGAAATTCATTATTTCTTTCTGAGCTCCCCTGGCTGAACAGCAATAGAGAATTAGAACCCTTACAACATTATTGCCAAACAGTGCAGTCCAATATCGGAAGGTGGCGGGCTTGAGACCATTCCTGGAGTGAAGGCAAGAACGCTGCTGAACTGCCACATTGTTTTAGCGGTTTTGGTTTGGTGGGTTTTTTTTGTTTTTTTTTTTTTTTATGAAAATGAACGCATTTGACACTGGACTTTGAGCTAGTTTTAGGATCTGATCCTGCTAATAGTGCATTCAGTGGCAACCCCCACATTGATTTCAAAGGGACCAGAATCATATCCTTCATCTCAGATAGGCCTGGAGGTCCCATTTTTCAAATTCAGGTAGACAATTCCAAATCTGGGTGCTCAGTGATCTCAGCACTTAAACATCAAGAGTGAAATCCTGGTTCCATTGATGTCAATGGGAATTTTGCCATTGACTTCAGTGGGGCCAGGATTTCATCCCTAACACCTGTTTTAGACACATAGACCCAGATGCACAAAGGAATTTAGGCTCCTAACTTCCATTATGGACCTGAGCCAGAGACGCCAATTCAGCAACATACTTAAGAATGTGAAGCATTGGCTACAATGGCATGACTTATATGCTTGAAGTTGGGCACATTCCTAAGTACCTTGCAGATTTGGGGTTGCAGGTGACTGTGTGATCGTTGCAATGCAAAATTACAGCAGGGGTTCTAATTCAGGAGCCTAAATTTGAAAATCCTGGCCTGCTTATCTAAACGTATAATTTCAGAAATGAAAAATGCAAACATTCTATTAGATTATCTTGCCTGTGACCCCATCCAGTGCAGAAATGCTCCCTAGGGTATATGCTCTGGGCTTTTTGTCGAGACAAAAAGGGCCCTTGTGTACCCAGAAAGATATCAGCCTTCCTGACAATGCATCCAAACTCCACTTCTGTGTTTCAGAGTAGCAGCCGTGTTAGTCTGTATCCGCAAAAAAAAACAGGAGTACTTGTGGCACCTTAAAGATTGTGTTTGTGGATGGTCCTTGTGTGGGCAAGGCAGTAAATATTTCAAGTCCTGTGGGCGAGCTCCTCATATCCGGCTTCAGTTCACAGATCAATGTAGCTGATGTGAACTCAGCAGAAGTCAACACTTGCTTATTTGGCTCCCCTCCCCACCAATTAAAGGGAGGGATTTTCCTTACCTGTCAATGACAGAAACTCAACCTTTCTTTTTCTTCCCCTCTAGGACATCACGTCACTGAAGGTTTCCCAGGTGGTACGCCCAAATCCTGCAGTGCTGCGCTCCGTGTATTTGACAAGCTGAGTTTGACACTCAGTGTGGCAGAGTGTCAGTTTGTCAAATACCCCAAGTGAGGCATTTGCTTAGCAACACACATCAGCACCACAGAAGACTGATTACTTCATTTGACTGTTTAAGATTTTCTCTCCGCTGAAAATACAGAGAGCTATCTAATAACTGCATACTATGCTTTGCTTCCTGTGCTAGCAGATTTCCTTAGTGCCCCAAATTCAGAAGCGTCTGTTTGAACACGCATTTGAATGGTGAGTTTCTACAGAAATAGGGCCAAATTTTTGCTGGCACACTTCCATTGAGTTACACAAGCAGAGAATTTTGCCCAGAATTATTTATTTCTTCAGTCTGTTGCCAAAGACAATGCTCGTAACTGAAGTATTGGTGGCAATTAGGAGGTGATGTTGAGTTGTTGTGTGACAATGGTTTTTTAGTATATTCAACTAAGCTAAAGGTTAAGGCAGTTGTGATCCCACTTACAAAACCATTGCCAATAACAGAGAATTTCTTCATCAGATGTGTTGAAATATTTTTGTATAATCATAGAAGATGGAGGGGAAATAGACTTATAGGGCCGTTATTTCATTTTCCCTCTTCTCCAGCAGCCAATATAAGATTATTCCCTGCAGTGAATTCTCCTGTGGTTTGTTTAGTTCAATTTTAAATGACTCATGTGAAGGAGCTTTCATCACTTTGCTTGGAAGTCCTAGTAAAATAAATCTCATGTTTAGAAGTCTCCTTTTCTTCAGCCAGTTACTCCCGGTAAGATCTCCTAGCAGAGTTGCCTATTATATTTGCTGTACCTCTGCCGTTGTATTGAAGCTATACTAAGCCAGCTCACATGAAGAAGACCTATTTATTGGCCTACATTTTCAAAAGTGACTTGTGATTTTGGGTGAGACATCATAAAGAGGTCTGATTTTCAGAGGTTGGGGTGCTCAACTTATTTAGAAAATCAGGTCCCTTTATGGTGTCTCAAGTTGGACACTCAAAAACTGAGCCAGAATCCAAAATCCCTTTTGAAAATTCAGGCCATTGTTACTTTGCTAGTGTAAAGAGCTTGTCAGAAAACGACCCTTCTCACTGTTACTGGAGCAGTATCAGCAGCCAATTGTGCCATTAAATTTATATATATCTATCTATATCTATATCTATATATATAAATAAATGGTATTTCATCCTTAACTCTCCTTTTTTCTTTAGATTACATCCACTTATTGTAAAATGTTTTGGAGATGCTGGGCTTTGTATGAAGAATGCTATCTGTAAATAAATGGTTTTGACTTTCTAAGTGAATAGCATGCTTCTGATCATCTACATAATAGAACTGCAGTGTGCACCTGTATGAGCAAACATGGCCGTAGCCATTCTGACTCAAACTGTCCCTCCTGAGTTTTCTTTCCAGTCCCTAAAGTTGATTCACAGACAGTACTCTCGTCTTAATTATTATTTTTATCTGTGCATTCAGTTTTTAAAAAGTCCAAGGTCCATTGTTCTGTCTGACTTTCCATTTCTGATAATCCATAGTGTAACGGAGGCATACGTTATCCACCCTAAACCCTTTCTGTCTCTGGTCAGAAGCCACTGGGTCAGATCCTCAGCTCTTGTAAATGGGCCCAGCTCCAATCACGTCAATGGAGCTACACCTTTTGACACCGGCTGAAGACACATCTCAGGGTCCATTTTAAGTTCCTCACCTCCTCTTTTCCAGAAGTTTACCTCAGTCTTTATTCTTACTACTTTGTCACTCCCCTCCTCTTCTGAAATGTCTAGGAGCAGATCCTTCAGTTTCTTCCACGCCCCAGGAGGAAGCAAGGTTAATCTCTCTATCTTTGACATTTTGGTGGAACAAATCCTGCTGTTTCTGGGGCATTTTTCCTTTCAATTCCCTTCAAGATCTACAGCTTCTCACCACCTCTGAAAATCAGGATAGACACAAAAAAGCCAATGCACCCCCAAATGAGCAAATCCCCTCTGAAAATCCTGGCTTAAATGGCCGCATCACAACCCCACTTTGCCTCATAGTTCCATGAATATAGTCTGCCCTGAATCCCACCCTTGCAGTGGCACTGATATCAAGTAAATGGTGTTGCCCAGATGCAACCAAAGGCAGAATTTGGTTCATGACACATTAACCACTGCTGCCAAGTATTGTTCATCTTGTACACAGAGCAGTTTCACAGAGGAAGCTGCGGTTTTTCTCTCTCCTTTGGCTCAGATTCTGGAGTTGACTGTATTAGTCAGATCATCAGGTGAGTGACCAGTGCAAAGAAAGGAGAAGTTCCCTGGTTATCTGGAGATACAACCCTCCCCCTGGCCGCCCCTGTAAACCCTTTTGACTTTCAAGGGGAAATGTCCTGTTCTGGCTGGCTTCTCCCTACCAGAAATCACATGCCCACAGCATAGAGGGAAGCAATAGTGCAGGGCCAGAAAGGAAGCTGCTTGGTGCTTTTGGGGAGGGGACCAAAGCATAGGTAAGGGCACCCCTGGGGCTGCCAGAACATGTGGCAGTCAGGGACAATCAGAGCACTCCAGCCATGCCTGCTCTGGACCTGTCTCAGCCCCTCTTCAGCTTCTTCCTCCACTCTGCTCCTGCCCCATCTTTTGCACCATGGTTTCTGCAGGGGCAGCACAGAGCTGAGGCTCTTTACTGGAGGGAATCAAAATTGTGGGCTGCATGGCCCCTTAGCAGCCTCCATGCACCAGCTGGTGCAAAGTAGCCACAGGTGCAGTAGTGAATTTCCTCCAGGTGCCACTTAGGAACATTCCCTTCCCTTTATTTCCAGTGGTGCACAGCTCCTCTGTGTCACTTGTTGATTCAAAGCTTCTCCAGTGGTTACCAAGGAAGCATGGACAGACCCCGAGATCTATTAAACAACAAGAGGCTTATTTCTCAGTTAGTGGCACAGAACGACACCCCAGCACAGCAAGCAGAGATTGTCCCACTTAGCTGCAATACTATTTAAATGGAATCAGACCCTTACAATGACTTCAACCCTCAGAGAGGATGTGCACACTGCCCTACTGGAACAGAACCAGGAGATGTTTAGTTCATTACTCTGTCTCTAATAGTGGCCAGAAACTTTAGAGGTGGTGTGAGCACCCACAGATCCCCTCATTCTACAGTACTGTTCCAGGGAAAGTGGGAGGAAAGATATTTCTTCCTGTCCCTGCCTGTTGACCAATTAATGCCCTGACACATGAGGACTGACAGCCCCAGAAATGTTGCACTTGCTATCACCTCCACAGATGCTATTGTTAGCTATAAAAGTATCTAAGGCACTTGTTTCACATAAGGGTAGCACAGAAGTAATGTCAAGCCACAGGCTAGTGTGGGAGGCAGGAGGGAAGGGGGCAGCGTCTGAAGCACCTTCATGTGCTCAGGCAGATTGCTGGTGAACAGCTCAGCATGTAAACCTGAGTAAACAAGCAGTAGGGAAGAAACAGACAGACAAAGCGATTGAGTCAAGAGCATAATACAGGAAGCAGCACATACGGCTGAGACAGGGAGCTAAGCACAGGGCTTCACACACCCTTCCAGGAAGGAATGTTCCTCCCATTTGGTTTTTGCCAGAGATCTTTAAATTCACTGGGGCAGATTAAAGGAGTAACTGCAGATAAGGGAGGCAGTCCATTTATACATTACATGACAAATGTTGCCCTCGCTCATGACTTTTTTTGAACCCCATTTCTTAGCACCCCTGCTTCTGGAATCAAGAGATTCTGCTTTCATTAACAAAAGTAACTTGAAAACATGAAGTGAGGGCACCCTGAGTGCTCAGAAACCAGAAGGCAGATAAAAAGAACCCAACATTAACTATTTGTAAAAAAATAAAATTAAAAAAAATCCCTTTTTTAAGCCCATCTCATGATTTTTTGATGCTTCAAGCTGGCAGTACTGCCAGGGCATATGAGGTGCTGGCAAAGTGGCTCAAACATCTCCAGTCTCAAGGCTCCAGCAGATTTATTTAAAACAATAAACCCATCAGGAAGGGCTAAAACAAACAGGCCCCTAAGCTCTCAGGGCAGGTGGAAGGGTGTTCTTACTTCTCCATAAGAAACAAGCAGAGTAGCTTGGCTATAGGCTAATAACCTAAGACCCTTCCTTCATAACTTACTAAACCTGTTCCTTTCTCATAGGGCTGTCATGAACAGCCCTCCCTTCCCATGATTACTTCCATGACAAGGGTCAGTATCTACTCTACCCCCAGGGCCTGACAGAACCTCAAAGGCGAGGAGAGAGAAATCTGTTTGAATTTTTGCTTCAGAGGACCTCATTTCCCTCTCTGAGCTTCCTCTTCTTTTCCTATCACAGGCTAGCAAAAGGCTCTACTTCTTTTCTCCAAAAACCTCCTCTTACTCAATCTGTCCTGCAAAACCTACTGCCTGCCTTGCCTCATCTTTTATGGCCACACCCCACCAAACCCAGCTGCAGTTGATTGCAGCCCAACCCTGCTGCAGCTTTTAACCCCTTCCCTGTCTGAGTAGCTGAGGCAGAAATGGGAGGCAGGGGTAACACAGACTGACTGATGATCCAGGTCTCTTTATTAACCCTTAGACAATTGCCCATTTCCCAGGTATGTACCCCACGAATGACAGATAAGCCAAGTTGTGCAGACCAGATCCACAATCCAATCAGAAGTGGAAGATCCCCAGTGAGCTCTGGGGTGTGCAGAATTGGGGTTCTGAGTTGGCCAGCTGTAGGGATGGGCCTGGGTCACAAAGGATCTGAATTGTCCATACATTTGTGACAAAAGTTGGGCTGGGCAGGTTGGATTTGGTGTCCTAGTTCAGCTGTACTGAGAGCTAATTGTTTCCATGGGCATTTCTATGGTCAGGCTGGGGAACTAGTGGGGAAAAGGTTCTGGCAGTTGTGTAGTGGCGGAGAACAGCAGCCCAAGAGGGAAAGGCATTGCTTTGGGACAGAGGAAGCTTTGCTAAGTAGTGATACAGTCTAGCAACACACCAGTGCCATCCATAGCTTATCTCCACTCTGTATCCCCCACAAGTGACCTCACAGCTAATTGACCAACCCATGAAAGCAGGCAGACCGGTAGGGTCCGTTTGTTGCAGGAAGCACTAAGGTGTCATAGGGATGACCGAGAATACCTGGAAGCAGATGTAGCAAATAGGTGAGACTCTTGGGGATACAGTGTTACCAACTCTCATGATTCTCATTGGTGTCTTTCTTAAAGCTCCAGCTTCTGGAGTCAAGTGATTGCATGAGAATCTCAGCTTTCATTTGTTTAAAAAAGAGTAAGTTTCTAGTCCTCATGGTTACAGAGAAACCTTGAACACTTGAACCCTAAAGCTTCAAAAGGCAGGTGACACATAAAAGGAACTCAAAATATATTCTTTTTAAAGAATCTCATGTTTTTAAGATGGTTTGATTTTTGGGGACTGACTCATGATTGTTGAATGCTTTGGGGGTGGTAATACTGGGATACAGCAAATCAAACATAAGCAAGGAGCAGCTTTGCAAAATCACCACCTGCTAGGGTGGCCAGACAGCAAGTGTGAAAAATAGGGATGGGGTCGGGGTTAATAGGAACCTATATAAGAAAAAGACCCCAAAATCGGGACTGTCCCTATAAAATTGGGACATCTGGTCACCCTACCACCTGCTGGCACAGTTTGGTTACAGTATCTAAGGTTCAAGCATAGTAATTGCACAGCACATTTTTAGATGGCTCTTCTCACTCACAGAGCCTTTGGAGTGCAAAGAGGCCTTGGGACTGAATGAGGAGTACATTGTACATTGACTGAAGTTGAAAGAAGTCAATCAAATTAAAGTGGAGTCTTTATTCTAGCCACATAAATGTATATTTGAGCTACTGCCCTAGGAGAGAAAGACTCCATATCCCACTCGGACACTTTGACATATGTTTGGTAGTGGTCTGTTGTGATTACTTAACATACTTAGGTTTTGAATAGTAAAAGCAACATGAACAGGCCTCCTCCTTTGGCAGTAGTCTCACTTCTGTCTGCCAATAGCAATGCCCATTGGGAGTTCTGACTGAGAAACCGAGGACTGTGTGACTTCCCCCAGTTAGACAGCTACATTTGGGTTTGATGAAGGCCCCTGCTGATCTGAAGACTAGGTACAGCTCAGGCAATATCATTATAAGCTCCTAGCTACAGGGCCTCCTACCCTCTTTAGCAGGGCCGGCTCCAGACCCCAGCGCGCCAAGCGCACGCTTGGGGCAGCATTTTGCCGGCAGGGTGGCAGGCGGCTCCAGCGGACCTTCCGCAGTCATGCCTGCGGGAGGTCCACTGTAGCCGCGGAGCAGCGGACCACCCGCAGGCATGACTGCGGAGGGTCCGCTGGTCCCACGGCTCGGGTGAACCCCCCGCAGGCATGCCTGCGGAAGCTCCACCGGAGCCGTGGGACCAGCGACTGGCAGCGCGCCCCCTGCGGCATGCCGCCGTGCTTGGGGCGGACGGATTCCTAGAGCCGCCCCTGCTCTTTAGGGATGAATAGGTGATGTTCTATCACTCCTGGGCCTTTCTGCTGACATTATCAATTCATTTATTTACCATATTCATTTCTAAGGTACTGATCACCATATTATCCGGGCACCATTCACATAATTTAGTTAAGCTGATGTAACACTTCCCAGTGTATTTTTCCTCTGCTCCCTACTTCATCCATTGCTCTTGAGATTGTCAGTGGTGTTGGTGGATTTTGTGATGTCCTCCTGGATTTGAACCAGTGTCCCTGATGTGAAAAGCTCTTTAGTTGCACTGCCAATTCCCTCCATCACTCATGCCCCTTTAACGTCATTTTTATAAGGGTGATGAAGAAGGCAACTGTTCAAGCTTCCAGCTCAAGAGGAGTTGTGTGGCTAAACAGAGACTCCTAGTGGCCTGAACAAGGAAAGGTCACTGCAGGGAGAAATAAGATAAAGCTTCTTCCCAGTCCCATCTGCCCCCACTTTTCCTCCGTCTCTCTCTTCTTACGCTCTGAGATTTCAAGATCCACCCAGGTTCTATCTACCTGACTGGTGTAAATCGGGACCCGGAGAGCAGCACCAGGTAGGATTCAAATCGAGGGTTACTAAAATAAGAGCGATGACCTCCACTGACAGGTAGAACACCCTCCATTTGTCTTATGGAAGAAACCCCATTCAGAATGGGTGAGACATAATTGATTTGGAAAGGAAAGGGGAAGGGAGGTGAGGTGGAGGATGTTACTGGAGATAAGCCTTGGGCTTCTCAGCTAGTTGAAAATTCTCCATCAAAGTTTTTCTCAGGGGAAACAAAAATATTTTGCAATATTTTTTCATTGAGGTTGGGTTATTTTTTTTGTTTGTTTTCTAATGAAAAAATTAGAAATAAAATATTTAATTTTTTTCTTTTTTAAAATAAGTTTTTGTTTTGAGGGGAAATAGTCATTTTCTCTCACTTTCTGACTTTTTTCCATTGGAAAGCAGGAGGAGTGTGGGTGGGGAAAATGAGAAAAAATTAAAAGTTAGAACAAAAATTCCATTTTATTTTACTTTTTCCTCAGTGTTTCCAGTGGCCTCTTCTTCATTAACTTTTCCCTTCTTTTATTAGTAGAAAAAGTAATGAAGTGAGAGAAAGTAGGTTTTCCCCACAAAATGAAACAATCTTTTGAATTTTTTTAAATTGAAAATGTTTGCAAAATTTTTCATTTAAAAAAAACAATAATTTCCACTAAAAATTTCAGCTGAAGCAAAACATTAATTTCTTTTAATGTGTGTGTGTAGGGGGGAGGGAGGGAGAGAGAGAGAGAGAGAAATATTCTTGTCTTTTTTAACCTACTCCACAGGGGGTACTAAACGATGGTTACTGGATTGGTGGTTGGCTGGTTTTGCTTTACAGCTCAGGAGAGAAATCATCCTCCCTTTTGTGCTGCAGCTGCCCCTGGTCAGCAGTTGGAAGCAGTGTTGTGGGGCAGCCAGCATTGCCCTGTCTTTGCACAGGACTGTTGGTGTCACTAGGCATAAATCTAGGTAACTCGGGAGGATGGCTTTGGGCCTATGTGACCCAAAGTACCTTTATGTAAAGTGCTTTTGTTAGCCTTGCTAAACTTTTGTAACCTTTTGTGTTATGTGCTAATTACTGGCAGTGGCAAGGTTGCTTAATACTAGATGTAGCCAATACTAAATAAGATAGGCGGAAAGCAGGTGCTGTAATTAAAGTTATATGCATGAGAACGTAGCCCCCACGGTGGGAAAGTACAGATAACTGATCACAGAAGAGTTGCTAACGAGCTAAGGTGGTTTTTTTGCCAAGTATGACTTAACTGCTTCATGTGATTGCTATTGCAAAGTGTATTTGCTGCATGGGAATGAAAGGTGGGGGGAGAGGAGGAGTGTGAGGAGTAATGGGAATGCTTAGTTGAAATCATGTATAAAAAGAGAGAGAGCTGTTTTGTATCTGTGTGCAGGATTTGAGAATGCTTTTCTCCCTGGCACCTTTTTGGGCTCAAATAAACCTGGTTTTGCTTCTCCACCCTGGTGTGATAATTAGTGCGACGCAGACCGCGAACCCTGCTGTTGCTCCGCCTCGGGCTCTTTGAGCCGGCAACAGTTTTGGCGTCCCTGGGTGGGCTCGAGGCAAAATTGTGCCTTGCCCGGACTCCTCCAATGGCCGGTGGACGATGGTCACAGCTGATGCCCGGCGCGCACCGGTGCCTTTACCGGGGGCCTCGGCAGAGACGCGTCAGGCTGACCTTGGAGGACACAACGGTGCAACGCGCTCAGATAGTGGAGAAGCAGCTGCGGGCGACGGTGAGGAACCGGTCCTGTGGATAAGGTAGGAACAGTCCAGTGCTGTTAACCTTTTGTTTGCCTGTTAAGACCTGGGGACGCCCAGTGTCTTCCCATAGGTATGGGGCAGGAACAGAGTACAGGCAGAGTATGGTGTACACCCTTAGAATGCATTCTGGTGAATTGGAAAGTGTTTGAATCAGATCCATTGACTAAAAGCAAACTGAAAAGGTTTTGTACAGTAGACTGGCCTCGGTATCAGCTAGAGAGCCAGGAAAGGTGGCCACCAGAAGGATCACTTAATTACAACATGATCCTTCAATTATTTCTGTTTTGTCAGCGAATGGGTAGCTTCTGAAGCTGTTTGTATGTAGAGCTCTTGTAAAAAAATCCCCCAGCATATGCCCCAGAGCCACACTGGGAGGAAGACTGTCCGTGGGGACGTCTGTCTCTCTTGGGCTCACGCCATCTGAATTTATTGACTGTGCAGCAAGATAAGATGCATCGTGGTAATAGGAAATAATGGCCTTGGTGTGTGTGTGTGTGTGTGTGTGTGTGTGTGTGTGTGTGTGTGTGTGTGTGTGTGTGTGTGTGTGTGTGTGTGTGTGTGTGTGTGTGGAAAATGGGGGAGAGACAGTCTAAATATTCCACCTCACCCCCTAAGGGTACCCCAGCATGTTACATGTACATTATGGTCCTAAAACCTGCAGGTATTTAGAGAATTGGAATCATCACATGTGTGAAAATCCATCTAAACAGTGCCCATTAGAAGGTATCTTCAATCTAGATAAGATCATATATCTCAGAGGAGCTTTTAATCACAAAGAAAAGCCTCTGACACAGTGTGAGCAATTTGTCTAGGAACGGGTTAATTTGAAACTTGGCTAACCCCAGAGATAAGGAGAAAGCTGCTCTGTGTACAAGGTCAAGAATCAGTACAGACTATGTTAAGTACCAAAAAAAAAAAAAAAAGAAAAAAGAAAAAAACTGCTTTCAGCCCCAGCTGGTTGTGGAAAATAGAGACAGAGGCAAACCAAAGGCACAGTACAAGTTACAGAACTGAGATTGCATTTGCAAAGCTTAATTCTCCAGTGAGATCCAACAGTGTGCTTCTGCAACCCTGTAGCTGGTATGGCTCGGTGACACTGGAAAAGCCACAGGCAGCTGACCTGAACTGGAATCTCTGAAAGAGACGCCAGGAGAGTCCAGGGTGTAAAAGAACAGCCATCCCAAGAGTGGAAGCATGTTGGAAATTCTGGACAAGCTGTATACAGGATAATCTCCCGTCCACCTATTTCCCTTCTTTGACCATTATACACAGACGTGGCCAGTCTGGATATGTGTAAGCATTGAAGTGGCTTAAGGCTTGGGGCATTCATATTTTTCCTGAGTGATGTGGGAGTGTTCCCAATACTCTCCATTGTTGTTTTATTATTTTTAATGAAGCTTTAAAATTTAATTATATGCAGTGTCAGTTTGATCACCTGACATGAGGAATAATTGGTAACAGAAATTTGTCACAGTTTGGTGAGCAATAGAGAATGGGGGAGCCCTGCAGAATTTACACCATCTATCTGTTTTACCCTTGTTATTTTATGTTTGCTTTGTTTGGTATTGTTTGGTATTATATGATAAGGATTGTATGGTTAAAGGTGAGCCCTAATAGAATAAGGAAACACTATCTGGTTTTGGTGCACTATCTGGTTCTGGTTCTATTCTGTTTAACCGGTTACTGTTGTTTTTCTGCTCTGTTCATTTGGGCGTTAGGTGTGTGGGCGGAACTGAACTTCTCGTTCGTAATTCCTCAGGGTGGAAGCCATGTGTGCGATGAAGCTCTGAGGTTGTATTGAGATCTTTCTGTCCCGCCCCCCCCTGTAACGGACAATGTAATAGAAGTGGAAAAATCTGGCTTAGACTGTAATTTTCTCTGCTCTCTGTGTAATTTTCTTTTCTGTTTAAGTGTCAGCAGACAAATGGGTGGGTCTCTGGGTAGACCCCAAAGGAGTTTGGATTGTGTGTTAAGTAAATGGCCTCTACCCATGGCCATGTATTTTTGCCAGGTGGCAAGCCTTACTAGGGAGGACTCGAGTAGTTTTGGGAGTAAAATGTTTTAGGGAAAAGACCAGAAGGGTGGGGGCAAGTTGAAAAGCCCACCCTCCTAGCTAACTGGTAGTGGAATACGTTGGTACCCATGGAAAGAAACAGTTCAGCAAAAAAAAAAAAAAAAAAAAAAGGCTCGGGCCCAGGCGGCCAGGCAACAGACAGAGAGCTTGGAGAACAGGTTGGAAACTTTTAGGGTGTAGTGAAAAAACAAGAACAGAGTAAGTAAGTATACGCATAGGGGTTCATATACTCAGAAGAATATTTGGAATGGTGATCTGAGTTGGTATGTGGCTGTTGAAAGGACAGGCAAGTGATTTAAGGCACAGTGAAAAGTTAACTCTATAGTTGCTGGAGGGAACAGCAGTTGAACTTTGTAAATGTACTAAAGTAAAAAGTTCTTGGTGTCTTTGAAATGTTTGTAAATAAATTCAGGCAAAAAAAATATGGGGTAATTCTCCTAAATTAACAAGAGTATTTGTATATTTTAAGTAATAATTGACTGCCCAGAAGGGGCAGACTTTTGTTTTGTCTTTCAGATAATCAAAGAAAACTAATGCCAGCTGAACAGCATTCAACATACCATGCATTTACTGACAGAGTAACAATTATGTTTTGTGTTCTATGTTCTGTCTTGTGGTGTTTGTCTCAAGTGGCCAGAATTGTTGTGTTTAATATTTTTATGGGATGGTCTAATTTAAAACCAAGTGGCAGTGTTAAATTGAAATGCAGATACTTGTTTTGTTTTACTTAGAATACAAAGTGTTTGGATATATCAGAAAATGTGATATACTAAAGTCTAGTAAATTTCCTTAAGAGAAAGAAACTTTATTGGCCAAATCTTTTAATTTAGAGTGGTTATTAAAATTTGCATACTAACAGTCTTTAAAAGCAAGGACATGGAAAGTTAACCCACTCCCCATATTGTACATGGGATCCTTCTGGCTACCTCAGACTTCTAGCCAGAGGGCGGGGGATGGTGGGAAGCTATTGGACTACAGTTTGTATTAAATGAACTCATCGAAGTGGGTGTGCTTGTCTTGGTTTGTTGTTCTCAAGCTCTGTAATAACATTATTTTAGTGAAATGGTATATGTGGCATATATTAGATAAGACTAATGTACTGTATAACAGCAATGTGTATGTGTTCATTGTTAACACCAGGTGTATACGTAAAACGTGAAAGTTTTTTGTAGGTTAAAAAAAGCTGAGAAGGGAAGCTAAAAAAAAACAAGTTGACTGAAAAAAAAAAAACTAGATAACATGCTCAGTTTAAAGCTGAGACACTGACTTTGTTCAAGGACACTCCTCACAGCTAAGACTTGGCTAACCCCCAAAAAAAGGAACAAGGGGGGGACTTAAATTTGCCCATGCAGCTATAAAATTTGTAAAATCTGCAAAGACACTAATGCAATGTGTTAGGTTTTTTTTCACACAGGTAAAGAAGAAACAACCCAAAGATCCTAGCAGCCTGCCCCTCCTTGGAACCAGGAGACTGGGTCTACATAAAGATCCATCAACGAAAGACTGCCTTGGCTCCATGCTGGAAAGGCCCGTATTGAGTCCTGCTGACTACCAACACCGCTGTGAAGTGCCAAAGACTGACTGCTTGGACCCAGGATTCTCACTGCAAAAAGACCCCTCCACCTCAGAAGAATTCTCCTACTGATGATAAGCCTATTCTTTTTTTCTAGTTCTATTGTGCTTCTGAACAGCAGGGCAAAAGGACAAGGTGACGTGCTGGTTGAACCTCTCCCTTGTCCACGGACAAATCTATTGTGCCTTTGAATTTTTCTAAAAGAAGCAAAACCATTACAGGGTGATGTACTGATAATCTCTCCCCTGTAGAATGCTAAACTACATCTGTTTTGGGAAAGACGAAGAAACACTCACTCCACTGACATTGCCAAAGTCCAGGAATTCCTGACCAGAAAGGACATTAAGAACTGACCCTGGTGAAGAAACAAAGAATTACACACTGGCAGGACGAAATTTGTGGGACTTATATTTGGAACTGTGGTATTCATTGGATTTTGGGGTTTATTCTACAGGCTGCGCCCTGTGTTTTGGATAAATCCTTCAGCATGTATTGCCCTCCCTCATTGCATTTTGAATAACATTGTCCTTATCCAGTTTTCAGATCACTTTTACATACCCAGATTGCTCACAAGGGGCTGCCCTTACATTAGTATAACAGAGAGCCTGGGCTATTTCCTCTGGAACAAAGAGGGACCTAAAAGCCAAGAAAATGATGAAAAATTGGGCCAACTAGAAAAGGCCACTAGACTTACTCTTGAAGCTCAGCTGTCTTAAGTACAGGCTGGAGTTGGTAGTTACATGTCATTTCAGCCCTTAGTTCTGTGACCCAGACGTTACTGACAGAGATGGTATTGAATATCACTGAGGCTGGGAAGGTATTGCAGTGGGATCTAGACCAGACTTGGCCCACTGCCCTTACAGATGCATCAGGAGTACCATCTGATCTGTGGTCATGGAGACATACTTGGACACTTTCTGGATAGAAGTGTGGACATTCACAGTGCTCCTTCCAAGCATATGGACCGGTTAGGGTGGGTGTGGGCTCCCACATACCGAATCCTGCTGGGTCCATGGGGAGCATGCATATGGGACTGAATTATTCACCGAGACATCTGGAAAATTAAACCACTTGGTATACCTACCTGATTTATAGTCAGTGCCCCAATCCCTTAGTTGTTAAATGAACATTCCACTCTTTTGTCCATGCGTTCATTCTTGGGTTGGGGTGACTAAGCTCAAAAGAGCAGTTGTACATATTTCTGCAAAGCTTCATTGTTTTTTTGTCTTTAAAGTTTGAGAAGACTCAGCCAAAAATTTGTTGAGTATTCTCAAAGGGGGGAGTTGTTGGTGTCACTAGGCATAAATCTAGGTAACTCGGGAGGATGGCTTTGGGTCTATGTGACCCAAAGTACGTTTATGTAAAGTGCTTTTGTTAGCCTTGCTAAACTTTTGTAACCTTTTGTGTTATGTGCTAATTACTGGCAGTGGCAAGGTTGCTTAATACTAGATGTAGCCAATACTAAATAAGATAGGCGGAAAGCAGGTGCTGTAATTAAAGTTATATGCATGAGAACGTAGCCCCCACGGTGGGAAAGTACAGATAACTGATCACAGAAGAGTTGCTAACGAGCTAAGGTGGTTTTTTGCCAAGTATGACTTAACTGCTTCATGTGATTGCTATTGCAAAGTGTATTTGCTGCATGGGAATGAAAGGTGGGGGGAGAGGAGGAGTGTGAGGAGTAATGGGAATGCTTAGTTGAAATCATGTATAAAAAGAGAGAGAGCTGTTTTGTATCTGTGTGCAGGATTTGAGAATGCTTTTCTCCCTGGCACCTTTTTGGGCTCAAATAAACCTGGTTTTGCTTCTCCACCCTGGTGTGATAATTAGTGCGACGCACACCGGGCAACGAACCCTGCTGTTGCTCCGCCTCGGGCTCTTTGAGCCGGCAACAGTTTTGGCGTCCCTGGGTGGGCTCGAGGCAAAATTGTGCCTTGCCCGGACTCCTCCAATGGCCGGTGGACGATGGTCACAGCTGATGCCCGGCGCGCACCGGTGCCTTTACCGGGGGCCTCGGCAGAGACGTGTCAGGCTGACCTTGGAGGACACAACGGTGCAACGCGCTCAGATAGTGGAGAAGCAGCTGCGGGCGACGGTGAGGAACCGGTCCTGTGGATAAGGTAGGAACAGTCCAGTGCTGTTAACCTTTTGTTTGCCTGTTAAGACCTGGGGATGCCCAGTGTCTTCCCATAGGTATGGGGCAGGAACAGAGTACAGGCAGAGTATGGTGTACACCCTTAGAATGCATTCTGGTGAATTAGAAAGTGTTTGAATCAGATCCATTGACTAAAAGCAAACTGAAAAGGTTTTGTACAGTAGACTGGCCTCGGTATCAGCTAGAGAGCCAGGAAAGGTGGCCACCAGAAGGATCACTTAATTACAACATGATCCTTCAATTATTTCTGTTTTGTCAGTGAATGGGTAGCTTCTGAAGCTGTTTGTATGTAGAGCTCTTGTAAAAAAATCCCCCAGCATATGCCCCAGAGCCACACTGGGAGGAAGACTGTCCGTGGGGACGTCTGTCTCTCTTGGGCTCACGCCATCTGAATTTATTGACTGTGCAGCAAGATAAGATGCATCGTGGTAATAGGAAATAATGGCCTTGGTGTGTGTGTGTGTGTGTGTGTGTGTGTGGAAAATGGGGGAGAGACAGTCTAAATATTCCACCTCACCCCCTAAGGGTACCCCAGCATGTTACATGTACGTACATTATGGTCCTAAAACCTGCAGGTATTTAGAGAATTGGAATCATCACATGTGTGAAAATCCATCTAAACAGTGCCCATTAGAAGGTATCTTCAATCTAGATAAGATCATATATCTCAGAGGAGCTTTTAATCACAAAGAAAAGCCTCTGACACAGTGTGAGCAATTTGTCTAGGAACGGGTTAATTTGAAACTTGGCTAACCCCAGAGATAAGGAGAAAGCTGCTCTGTGTACAAGGTCAAGAATCAGTACAGACTATGTTAAGTACCAAAAAAAAAAAAAAAAGAAAAAAGAAAAAAACTGCTTTCAGCCCCAGCTGGTTGTGGAAAATAGAGACAGAGGCAAACCAAAGGCGCAGTACAAGTTACAGAACTGAGATTGCATTTGCAAAGCTTAATTCTCCAGTGAGATCCAACAGTGTGCTTCTGCAACCCTGTAGCTGGTATGGCTCGGTGACACTGGAAAAGCCACAGGCAGCTGACCTGAACTGGAATCTCTGAAAGAGACGCCGCAGGAGAGTCCAGGGTGTAAAAGAACAGCCATCCCAAGAGTGGAAGCATGTTGGAAATTCTGGACAAGCTGTATACAGGATAATCTCCCGTCCACCTATTTCCCTTCTTTGACCATTATACACAGACGTGGCCAGTCTGGATATGTGTAAGCATTGAAGTGGCTTAAGGCTTGGGGCATTCATATTTTTCCTGAGTGATGTGGGAGTGTTCCCAATACTCTCCATTGTTGTTTTATTATTTTTAATGAAGCTTTAAAATTTAATTATATGCAGTGTCAGTTTGATCACCTGACATGAGGAATAATTGGTAACAGAAATTTGTCACAGTTTGGTGAGCAATAGAGAATGGGGGAGCCCTGCAGAATTTACACCATCTATCTGTTTTACCCTTGTTATTTTATGTTTGCTTTGTTTGGTATTGTTTGGTATTATATGATAAGGATTGTATGGTTAAAGGTGAGCCCTAATAGAATAAGGAAACACTATCTGGTTTTGGTGCACTATCTGGTTCTGGTTCTATTCTGTTTAACCGGTTACTGTTGTTTTTCTGCTCTGTTCATTTGGGCGTTAGGTGTGTGGGCGGAACTGAACTTCTCGTTCGTAATTCCTCAGGGTGGAAGCCATGTGTGCGATGAAGCTCTGAGGTTGTATTGAGATCTTTCTGTCCCGCCCCCCCCTGTAACGGACAATGTAATAGAAGTGGAAAAATCTGGCTTAGACTGTAATTTTCTCTGCTCTCTGTGTAATTTTCTTTTCTGTTTAAGTGTCAGCAGACAAATGGGTGGGTCTCTGGGTAGACCCCCAAAGGAGTTTGGATTGTGTGTTAAGTAAATGGCCTCTACCCCATGGCCATGTATTTTTGCCAGGTGGCAAGCCTTACTAGGGAGGACTCGAGTAGTTTTGGGAGTAAAAATGTTTTAGGGAAAAGACCAGAAGGGTGGGGGCAAGTTGAAAAGCCCACCCTCCTAGCTAACTGGTAGTGGAATACGTTGGTACCCATGGAAAGAAACAGTTCAGCAAAAAAAAAAAAAAAAAAAAAGGCTCGGGCCCAGGCGGCCAGGCAACAGACAGAGAGCTTGGAGAACAGGTTGGAAACTTTTAGGGTGTAGTGAAAAAACAAGAACAGAGTAAGTAAGTATACGCATAGGGGTTCATATACTCAGAAGAATATTTGGAATGGTGATCTGAGTTGGTATGTGGCTGTTGAAAGGACAGGCAAGTGATTTAAGGCACAGTGAAAAGTTAACTCTATAGTTGCTGGAGGGAACAGCAGTTGAACTTTGTAAATGTACTAAAGTAAAAAGTTCTTGGTGTCTTTGAAATGTTTGTAAATAAATTCAGGCAAAAAAAATATGGGGTAATTCTCCTAAATTAACAAGAGTATTTGTATATTTTAAGTAATAATTGACTGCCCAGAAGGGGCAGACTTTTGTTTTGTCTTTCAGATAATCAAAGAAAACTAATGCCAGCTGAACAGCATTCAACATACCATGCATTTACTGACAGAGTAACAATTATGTTTTGTGTTCTATGTTCTGTCTTGTGGTGTTTGTCTCAAGTGGCCAGAATTGTTGTGTTTAATATTTTTATGGGATGGTCTAATTTAAAACCAAGTGGCAGTGTTAAATTGAAATGCAGATACTTGTTTTGTTTTACTTAGAATACAAAGTGTTTGGATATATCAGAAAAATGTGATATACTAAAGTCTAGTAAATTTCCTTAAGAGAAAGAAACTTTATTGGCCAAATCTTTTAATTTAGAGTGGTTATTAAAATTTGCATACTAACAGTCTTTAAAAGCAAGGACATGGAAAGTTAACCCACTCCCCATATTGTACATGGGATCCTTCTGGCTACCTCAGACTTCTAGCCAGAGGGCGGGGGATGGTGGGAAGCTATTGGACTACAGTTTGTATTAAATGAACTCATCGAAGTGGGTGTGCTTGTCTTGGTTTGTTGTTCTCAAGCTCTGTAATAACATTATTTTAGTGAAATGGTATATGTGGCATATATTAGATAAGACTAATGTACTGTATAACAGCAATGTGTATGTGTTCATTGTTAACACCAGGTGTATACGTAAAACGTGAAAGTTTTTTTGTAGGTTAAAAAAAAAAAAAGCTGAGAAGGGAAGCGAAAAAAAAAACAAGTTGACTGAAAAAAAAAACTAGATAACATGCTCAGTTTAAAGCTGAGACACTGACTTTGTTCAAGGACACTCCTCACAGCTAAGACTTGGCTAACCCCCAAAAAAAGGAACAAGGGGGGGACTTAAATTTGCCCATGCAGCTATAAAATTTGTAAAATCTGCAAAGACACTAATGCAATGTGTTAGGTTTCTTTTCACACAGGTAAAGAAGAAACAACCCAAAGATCCTAGCAGCCTGCCCCTCCTTGGAACCAGGAGACTGGGTCTACATAAAGATCCATCAACGAAAGACTGCCTTGGCTCCATGCTGGAAAGGCCCGTATTGAGTCCTGCTGACTACCAACACCGCTGTGAAGTGCCAAAGACTGACTGCTTGGACCCAGGATTCTCACTGCAAAAAGACCCCTCCACCTCAGAAGAATTCTCCTACTGATGATAAGCCTATTCTTTTTTTTCTAGTTCTATTGTGCTTCTGAACAGCAGGGCAAAAGGACAAGGTGACGTGCTGGTTGAACCTCTCCCTTGTCCACGGACAAATCTATTGTGCCTTTGAATTTTTCTAAAAAAAGCAAAACCATTACAGGGTGATGTACTGATAATCTCTCCCCTGTAGAATGCTAAACTACATCTGTTTTGGGAAAGACGAAGAAACACTCACTCCACTGACATTGCCAAAGTCCAGGAATTCCTGACCAGAAAGGACATTAAGAACTGACCCTGGTGAAGAAACAAAGAATTACACACTGGCAGGACGAAATTTGTGGGACTTATATTTGGAACTGTGGTATTCATTGGATTTTGGGGTTTATTCTACAGGCTGCGCCCTGTGTTTTGGATAAATCCTTCAGCATGTATTGCCCTCCCTCATTGCATTTTGAATAACATTGTCCTTATCCAGTTTTCAGATCACTTTTACATACCCAGATTGCTCACAAGGGGCTGCCCTTACATTAGTATAACAGAGAGCCTGGGCTATTTCCTCTGGAACAAAGAGGGACCTAAAAGCCAAGAAAATGATGAAAAATTGGGCCAACTAGAAAAGGCCACTAGACTTACTCTTGAAGCTCAGCTGTCTTAAGTACAGGCTGGAGTTGGTAGTTACATGTCATTTCAGCCCTTAGTTCTGTGACCCAGACGTTACTGACAGAGATGGTATTGAATATCACTGAGGCTGGGAAGGTATTGCAGTGGGATCTAGACCAGACTTGGCCCACTGCCCTTACAGATGCATCAGGAGTACCATCTGATCTGTGGTCATGGAGACATACTTGGACACTTTCTGGATAGAAGTGTGGACATTCACAGTGCTCCTTCCAAGCATATGGACCGGTTAGGGTGGGTGTGGGCTCCCACATACCGAATCCTGCTGGGTCCATGGGGAGCATGCATATGGGACTGAATTATTCACCGAGACATCTGGAAAATTAAACCACTTGGTATACCTACCTGATTTATAGTCAGTGTCCCAATCCCTTAGTTGTTAAATGAACATTCCACTCTTTTGTCCATGCGTTCATTCTTGGGTTGGGGTGACTAAGCTCAAAAGAGCAGTTGTACATATTTCTGCAAAGCTTCATTGTTTTTTTGTCTTTAAAGTTTGAGAAGACTCAGCCAAAAATTTGTTGAGTATTCTCAAAGGGGGGAGTTGTTGGTGTCACTAGGCATAAATCTAGGTAACTCGGGAGGATGGCTTTGGGCCTATGTGACCCAAAGTACGTTTATGTAAAGTGCTTTTGTTAGCCTTGCTAAACTTTTGTAACCTTTTGTGTTATGTGCTAATTACTGGCAGTGGCAAGGTTGCTTAATACTAGATGTAGCCAATACTAAATAAGATAGGCGGAAAGCAGGTGCTGTAATTAAAGTTATATGCATGAGAACGTAGCCCCCACGGTGGGAAAGTACAGATAACTGATCACAGAAGAGTTGCTAACGAGCTAAGGTGGTTTTTTTGCCAAGTATGACTTAACTGCTTCATGTGATTGCTATTGCAAAGTGTATTTGCTGCATGGGAATGAAAGGTGGGGGGAGAGGAGGAGTGTGAGGAGTAATGGGAATGCTTAGTTGAAATCATGTATAAAAAGAGAGAGAGCTGTTTTGTATCTGTGTGCAGGATTTGAGAATGCTTTTCTCCCTGGCACCTTTTTGGGCTCAAATAAACCTGGTTTTGCTTCTCCACCCTGGTGTGATAATTAGTGCGACGCACACCGGGCAACGAACCCTGCTGTTGCTCCGCCTCGGGCTCTTTGAGCCGGCAACAGGACCATTCCTGTGTGCACAGCTGCAATGCATTCTCAGTGGAGTTGCAATGGTATAATTAAGAGCAGATCTGACCCTGGCTCAGCAGGTCTGACAGCAGCACAAAATAGCAAAACCTTGTTTGTGTCATTAGAGTAAGCAGCTGTGAGCTAACCTTTAGGACCCAAACTCTCACATGCTCTTGTGCTGTCACTACAATGGCAGGCAAGCTGCATGTCTGTGAAAACTTGTGTGAAGAGACTGTACAAGTGACTGTGAAAACACCATCTAACTTTATTTTGAGTAGGGCACGCTGTACCCCAAATCACTCTGCAGAGTTACATCAGACAAGAGAGCAAGGGGAACAAATTGCAGGAAACAGAATGAGCATGCATTGGATGATGAAAGACCAAAGTGGTCAGAGTCAAGATTCAATAGACTCCTTGAGACCCCTTTGCAATTACCATGGGAGAATATTAAAATACTCAGCACTTATCAAGCACTTGCTATGTTCAAGGCACTTTACAAACATGAAAGCCTCACAACATCCCTGTGAGATAGGTCAGTATTAATATCTCCATTACACAGATAAATAAGTGAAGCAGACAGATTGAGACACATGCCAAAGGCCACACAGTGAGCCGATGTCAGAGTCTATATTAAAACGCAGGAGATTCTGGTTCCCAAACCATTGCTCATATCACTAGACCATCCCTTTCTTTCCCCTCTAAGCTCTGACTCAGGATGACAAAGTTCTGCAACATTCCTATTATATTGTGTTCCTATTCCCCCCACCCTAAAGTCAAGCTGTAGTGTTTTCCCCAACATCAACTCTGATTTTCCAGAAGAGAGGCAGGAAAGAAAGATGCCTTCCTCCAATCTGACACACCCCGGACATCAACCAAACCCTTATGGTCCCTTTACCACCCCACCCCACATCTTGGGGAGAAGACCTGAGTGCAAATAAGATGTAAAATCAGTGGTTTAATTGTAGTGGAGGAAGCCAGAGAACTTTCTGCCTTTTAATAAAGTTCCCTGGCCCTAAGCATTCAGTAACTTTCTATCATTATAGATCTTTTTATTGTTTTAATTATCATTTGTTGGGTATGTTACAATCCACTATTTACCTTGACCTGCAGCTTCAAGACTTTTGTGGAGCCCCTTTAGCCCTGACCCCCATCCCCCAGGATGCTCACAAATTAATCACTGCATAAATCAGATAGATAACCGCTTTGCTGAGGGTTTCTGCAACAAAGGCCAGAGCTCAATTTGCTGAAGAAGCAGAAGGTGACACAGTTCCCCTTGAACAAATAAAGGAAGGAGTTTAGAATATTTATCAGAGGAGAAGACAGACAGGAAGGAAGGTTTCCCTTGGTGAAGGGTCACCATTCAAGCTCTCCAACTCTATCTTCTGCACTCCTGCTTGCATGAAAATGCTGGTTCCTACTGAATATCCCTCACTTCATATTCAGATTCCATTGCGTTCACAAGGCTCTTGCATTCATTGTTTTCCTTTATGCTTATTGTCTCATATTCATTCTCTTTCACAGGCTGTGTCATGAAGTTGTTTTTGACTGTGGGTTTTCCCTCCTCATACTTGCACTTGCCATTGACTCCTGAACAAGTCTGTCTTCTCGCGTCATTCCTCGTGTTTTGACTGAAACAAAAGTCCAACATTAATGGGAGGAAGGAGACAGGGGAGACTCGACATTTTCAGATTCTGATCTCATTTAAACCAGAGCAGGGTAAATCCAGAGTCATTCCATAACTTCAGTGGAGTGACTCTGGATTTGCAGTAGGGTATTTGAGATCAGGCTCTGGTCCTCTGCTTTTGAATGACAGAGGAATATTAGCTGTGGAATAACAAGACTCCTGATACTAATCCAGGGACATTATGGGAGGCTGTGCAAGTTGGTTTAAAGAGACATGCAACAATGATGAGAGAGTCACATACAAAAAAGAGGCAACCAAGAACAATCAGCAGAGAATTTGGCTCCAACATTGGCTGACATTACCATACTGACCTCAATGGGGCTACACCCGTGGGGAATTTGGCTGTTGGAGAATAAACGATAGAACAAATAGTGGACAAATTGCAACCCATGGACCAAGTGCAGCTGATAAAGTTCTCCAAGGTGGTCTGTGGCTGGCCACATCTTTACAGTGAAGGTGCAACCAACGAAGAGCAGTCCCAGCATGCAGTGCACAATACTGGTCAGAGTTAGACCTTATTTTAACATACTGCTGTACAAACGTCACTGATAGAATAGCACCTGGACATATTTCATTGGCAGAATATCACACTGCAACACACACTCTTATGATCACTTTCACTGGCATCTGGATAAGTAGCTCCCACAGTACGTGTCGTTTTTATTGTCGGGGCCTTTAAATTGGCAGCTTGTCTTGTGTGTTAGTAAATGGAAGAGTAGGACACAGGGATGCACATTTATGATTAGGATGGTCCAGGAAGAAATACCAGGGAGTAACGGAAGGAGGTTCAGCAAAGGACAGTTTGGATGAACATCAGGAAATGGTTCTCAACTGGGAGACCCATTCAACTGGGACACTATCCCAAGGGAAGAGCTAGAAATTCCTGTTCTTTAGATTCTGGACAAAACACTGGGAATTCACTGGAAAATCATGCACTGGTCTCTTTGGTGAAGGAACAGAGAATCCAATAGATCTTTTCCAACTCTAATTTTGGTGTGGTTCTAAGATATCATTCAAGAACATTTCTATCGCTGTCCCCTGTGTGAATAACTAAACTTTCATGCTGTCAATCACATACACCATTAAGCTATTCAAACCTCTCCTCCTGTATAACCAAAGAAGACATTCATTCTTCACTTGGCAAATAGTTTTCCTGCCACAGAAATCAATATTACAATCCCAGAAGTTCCCTCAGCACGACAGGTGATGAATCTTACTCACTATGTTACTTCATATGGATTATCTGAAAAAAAAAGAACAAAAACACAAATGTGAAAATGTTGCATTTTATTACCCCACAGAGAAAATCAGTTTTATTTAAAAAATGTGCTCATTGATAGGTTTCATAATGATAAATGGCATTTACATAGCACTGTATAAAGTTTTTATAGTACTATACAGACATTAATAAATCCACTCAAGCACCCTGCTAAGTAAGTTTTTTGTTACCATTTTACAGATGGGAAAATGGAGGCATGGAGTGGTTAATGACCAGCTGAAAATCACAGCTGAGCTGGGATTAGAAACCAGGAGTTCTCACCTCCCAGCCTTGTGTTCAGTCCACTACATTTTGCTGCTCTTCCTTGGCTGATATTTCTGTACAGCAATTATATATTCATAACTATCTGGCTTTGAAATTCCCATTTCTGAAATGAACACTAGAAAGCTCTTACTATTGGGACTGAATGTATCGTGCCTGTCCAGCTAAGGAGCAGACACTAAAGTGGATTTAGCCTCTGGTGACTGGTTATCTGGGGCCCAGATTCTCTGTGTCCGGCACATGACCTCTCTTGGTCTCTTGTATGCAGGCAATGGCTCCACCAAGTGAGGCAAGAAGAAATGGTTACCCCCTGATTCACCAGTAGGATCCAGGCTGAGCTGGTCTCAGCTACGAGTCACCTACTCAAGTTCTATAGTCAGTAGGAGATGTGCTGAGTATTGGTGTCAACTGGAGGCTGCTTTTAGAGAATGGAACCATGCTGATTTCCTAGCAACCATCTCTGGAGCACACACTTGCAAGATGTGCATTCACAGTCCTGCAATGGATAGGCAGAGTACCCTCAGTTCAGTGCTCAGAGGAAATCTAGGAAGGCAGGCACTGTGATTATGATTACCCTGTCCATTCCCTTCCTTGATAGAACATGCCTGCCCCCTTGTGTTCATATACGAGAAGTGACTCATTTTCCTTTCGTTGTATTGCATCAGTATTCTAATCTGGGACCAGCTCATTCCTTCTAGTCTATATGCTGGATGGAGGAAAGCTGCTTAGAATATTGTTTCTTCTTACTGAATTTTCATGTATGTAAACTAGTGAGTAGCCTGTGGGAGTGCAATGTGACTACTGGCCTGCTGGGAAGACCCCCATTTATCTGGAGTGAGTTACACCTAATCTTCGGCGGGGAAAAATCACATGTATCCAAGAGAACACTCCCCATCCCATCCTCCACCTGCGCACAGATCACTCCCATGACCTCAGACCACATTTCTGTCAAACACTTTGAGCAAACATCTTAAGGTTTTTAAAGCAGATCTCAAAACTGCCTCTGCTATCTGTTGGCAGAATATTGGCCCCCTCCCCCGGAAATCCTCAGCAGTAGAGTCAGCCTGATCGCCCAGAGCAGTCCTGAGCTTCCCCAGCACACCCCACTCACCCTCCTTGGTCTTTCTCCTGCACAAGATGACAGCGACGACAACAAAAACCACAGCCACACAGAGCACAACGATCAGGATGATGAGATAGAAGGGCAGGCCAGTCCTCCGGTGGCCTAGATCAAAACAGCATAAGCTGAGGTTTCAAGCAAGGAAGCAGTTCTGCTTCGTAATGAATAAAAACAGACAAACCACGATGATGGACCTTTCCCTTGGGAGCTGAATGTACTGACTGAGGCCTAGGTTATTATGTGGTTTTTCTTTGTGTTCCTTCCTCATACTGAGTCAGCCAGCTGGGACAAAGGGGCTCAGAGCAAAGGTAGTGGTTCAGTCAAATCTATTGTCTCACAGCTGGAGTTCCTGCACTGGCCTCTTGCTGCGATATTGGGGTCCATTGTGGTTCATGGTCAGCATCTCCATTCAGAGATGAAAGGAAGCCCCAGCTGACTGAGAAAGTACGAGCTGTGCGGAGCAGAACTGTGCAAAACCTTCACATCCAAACATCAAGCCACATGAAACTCATCTGGTTTGGGGCCTCATTAAAACTCTAGTTTCAGCTCATTTCATCCAAAGAGTCACCATGGTTCACAGACATTTTGAGACACACTGGGATTTGTCTAAAAAAATCACAATGTCTACTGTTTCACTGAAAAACTAGGTAAATCATGACAGTTACAGCTGACTTTAACTTTGAGATTTTCAGTACATTTGAATCCTGAAACTCAAAGCAAACATCAGGATTCGGACAAACCCACAAGGACCGGAAGCTGGGAAGGAGGTGAACACAAGAACGGCCATACTGGGTCAGACCAAAGGTCCATCCAGCTCAGTATCCTGTCTACTGACAGTGGCCAATGTGAGGTGTCCCAGAGGGAGTGAACCTAACAGGCAATGATCAAGTGATCTCTCTCCTGCCATCCATCTCCACCCTCTGACAAACAGAGGCTAGGGACACCAAGAAGGATTTGGACCTGCTGCCTCTGCCTAGCCTTGGGCTGCCCCTCTGCAACCCTAGGACGCTTCTTGGCCTTTAACAAGGCCTGCAGCCTGGGGGGTTTCCAGGCTGGAGCTCCCCAGCTCCTCTGGCCTTTCCCCAGCCCTGCTCCACTTTAGGTACCCTGCTCAGTTCCCAGCAGCCAGGCCCATCCCTCTCAACAGCTAGAGAGAGACTGTCTCTTGGCTTCTGGCCCAGAACTCTCTTATAAGGGTCAGCTGGGCCCTCATTAAGCCAGCCACAGCTGTGGTCAGCGACTCATTCAGCTTCTCACAGCTGTTCTCACTCTCTTACCCTGCTGCAGCCCTCTCCAGGGCTGCTTTCACCCTTCCAAAGCCAGATCGGGGTGATCACCCCGCTACACCCTGTGACAAAATCTACTGCCAGGTGTCAGCATAGGAACTCCAGCTTGACTCTTTGACCTCCCTGGCCACTGCTTGAAAGGTCTCCCCCTACCCGCTGTCACTTCATGCGTTTCTGGAACTCGCACGTCACTCCCAGTTGCCAATGCTGTGGTGATCAGATCTGCAAATCGAGCAAGGTTCAGGTGATCATAATGGTTTACGAGTCATTCAGCATTGGAAAGAAATTTGATTCTGGCCTATGAAGCAGCTGCAGGACTGGAGGGCATTTCCCTGTTTAGCCTAATAAGCCAGTGAAACAAACCCTTTAGAGCCAGTGCTGCCCATGTACCTGCCAGGGTGACCATCCCTTCTGAATAGAAAATGAAAGGCCCTGCTGTGATACCTTTGAGCCCCACAAAACCACTGGGGTGACAGGGGCATGATTAACGCCTCTGATTAACTTCTGCTGTACCAAATGGAGCTAAGGAAATCCATAGCTCCCCTGGACATGTCCCCAAGTGTTAGAATGGCCGCCATCCCATGGAGACTATAACCAAGTAGTCCAGCAGCATGAGACCATGTCTCCCAAGGAGCAAGGGAGAGAGGGGCTGGAAGTTACCTAGGGCAGCAGAGGTCATTTCCAGCAAGCCACATGCCTCAGCAGCCTACAGACCATCTGCTAAAAACTGGCTGCAAATGAGTGGACATGTCACAGAGTCAGTTCATCCTCTATATTATTCACATACAACCACAATGAAAATATCACTTCATGTCCAGTCTCCAAGCTGCTTCCAAGCAGGCCTCACCTCTTTCTGAGGCAGGCTTGGCCGTGGTGTTCGCCTTGTTCTCAGAGCTGGGTACTGTGGTTGCTGGTTTTGTGAGGTCTGTGAGAGAAATGACCACACATCAGATTCTGCTACTCCTTCAATTTACAAATTGGATAAATACAAAATCTTCAGGGGGAAGTTGGAAGCCTCCCATAATGCACTTTATTGTGCAATTCTATATCACTGGAGGATGCATGACATTTCTCTGACCTCAGCCAGTGAGCTGAGTGATCCTAAAGCATGCGGATTGACAGCCATTGTTGTTTTAACCTAGCAAGTGTCACTATAAATGTCTCATCCTTTTTAAAACCCTCTAAGCCATTTGCCTCATTATCATCCTGCAGCTGGGAGCATCTCAGAGACCACCAAGCACTAGTTTGGGGCACTTACCCCTCACAGTCAGCTGCACTGCATCACTCTGCTGCATGACTTGTGAGCTTGCTCTGTTTTCCGCTTCACAGTAATATTTCCCCGTGTCAGACGTTTGCAGCGAATCAAACATGAGTACGGCGTGATTGCTCACAAGCACTGTGTTTCCTCCTGGCTCTCCCTTGAACCATCGGTAGGTGATGGGTGGGGACCCATTGGCAGAGCAGGTCAGGCTTGTCCTAGCCCCTTTTGGTACAGTGAATCCCAGATTGCCTGCTCTGATGATGGGTTTAGTCACTGAAACTGAAAGACAGAGTGAAAGGGATTTGGGTCAGTAGTTAAGAACTCCATAGCATTCATCACCACACAATTTTGACAGGGTTCCATGCCCCCTTTTCTGTTTTATGTCCTACCTCCAATCTCACATTTGGACCAGTATGTTTTTGGAGCAGTCAGCCATTTTGAAAAAAAAATTTTTTATGGGGAACATTAGTGTGTGTGTGTGTTTTAACATGTTAAGGTTAGAAGAAAATAGGGTTTATTTACACATTCTTAGAGAAAAATAATTTTATAGGCATTTTTAAGGGGATTATCACCAAGTGATAAAGAAAGGAAAAATGTTAGAAAAGAGAGAGTTTTAAAACTGCAAAAAAGAGATATGTTAACAGGTCTTTTTAGAGGAAATAATTACGCATTTTTTGAAAGAAAGGTATTATATTAATTTTAAAAGAAAATATTGTTTATATACTCATATTATTTTGCCATAAAGTCTGAAAAATAACTCCGTGCCTTTTGAAATAAAGAACAGAACATGCATTTTTAGAGAAAATAAACAAGACACAAAGTGAGAGAGAACAGCTAAGAAAAGCAAAAGCATCTTAGCCTGTTACAGAAAAAGGAAAAATAAAGGGAGAGAGAAAGATGTAAAGCATGGGTGGGCAAACTTTTTGGCCCGAGGGCCACATTTGGGTATGGAAATCGTTTGGCGGGTCACAAATACTCATGGTTCCCGGCCAATGGGAGCTGTGGGGGCGGCACTTGGGGGAGGGGCAGCGTGTGGAGCCCCCTGGCTGCCCCTATGCATAGGAGCCAGGGGGGCACATGCTGCGGCTTCCAGGAGCCATGTGGAGCCACAGCACGTGCAGAGCAGGGCAAGCCCTGGACCCCGCTCCCTGTCAGGAGCTTGAGGGCCAGATTAAAATGTATGAAGGGCTAGATGTGGCCCCCGGGCCGTAGTTTGCCCACCTCTGATGTAAAGCATCAAGAAGGCCTCTGTCACTGAGCACATGGCAGAGAGAAGAGAAAACCATCCAACTCCTGCAGCTACCTCTAGACAAATGCCAACAATTCTGGGGGACAAGGTGGGTGAGGTAATATCTTTTAATGGATCCACTTCTGTTACTGAGACAAGCTTTTGAGCTACACAGATCTGGTTCCTTGAAATACGTGTTAACTACTCATGCTACACAATCTATTCCACCTTGTGTTTAGTTGTGACATTCTGAGTTAATTTCACAGACCTGAAGATGTTTACAGGCTAAGAGACTTTTGCTTTTTTTGGTTGATCTCTCTCACTTTGTGTTTTGTTTATCTTCTCTAATATACATGCTCTATTCTTTATTTCAAAAGACATACAATTATTTTTCACACTTTTTTCCAAAGTAACTTAAATGCATAAACAATATTTTTTCCTAAAAACTAATATTTAATACCTTTATTTCTAAAATTGCATAAAATATTTTTTCTCTGAAAAGATTTCAACATATTTAAGTATCAGAGGGGGAGTCATGTTAGTCTGGATCTGTAAAAGCAGCAAAGAATCCTGTGGCACCTTATAGACTAACAGACGTATTGGAGCATAAGCTTTCGTGGGTGAATACCCACTTAGGGTATGTCTACACTACAAGAGTAGTTCGAATCAACTTAAGTCGAATTTGTGGAATCGACCTTACGAAGTCGAATTTGTGTATCCACACTAAGGACACTAATTCGACTTTGTGAGTCCACACTAACGGGGCAAGCGTCGACTTTGGAAGCGGTGCACTGTGGGAAGCTATCCCACAGTTCCCGCAGTCCCCGCTGCCCATTGGAATGCTGGGTAGAGCCCCCAATGCCTGCTGGGGGAAAAAATGTGTCGAGGGTGGTTTTGGGTAACTGTCATCATTGAACCGTCAATCACGCCCTCCCTCCCTGAAAGCGCCTGCGGGCAATCTGTTCATGCACTTTTCTGGTCAGTGACAGCGCGGACGCCACAGCACTGCGAGCATGGAGCCCGCTGCAGTTATGGCCGTTTTCACCTCCTCGCACCTTATCATCCACCTCTTCCACAGTCAGCTGCTGAGAAATCAGGCTACTTTTCAATGGTGCTGCAAGCACTGGTGGACCATAGGGGACGTTTTACCAACATCAACGTTGGGTGGCCAGGCAAGGTTCATGACGCGCGTGTTTTCAGGAACTGTGGTCTGTTTAGACACCTGCAGGAAGGTAGTTTCTTCCCGGACCACAAAATAACTGTTGGGGATGTGCAGATGCCTATAGTGATCCTCGGGGACCCAGCCTACCCGCTAATGCCCTGGCTCATGAAGCCCTATACAGGCGCCTTGGACAGCGACAAGGAACTCTTCAAGTACCTGCGAGCAGCGAGCAGCGTGACCTCTGACTGTTCAGTTTCTTTACAGAGAAGCTGAACCTGTCCCTGTTTCTTTACCCAGTTACTGTTGACTATCCTCTGCAGTTACATACCCCATTCACCTTGTTTCCCCCACTTCCAACACACATGTAAAAATAAAATACGTGTTCCATTGTTACTTAACAAAGGTTTCTTTATTAATGACTTTGCGTTAAAGGGTTGAAACTGGGACGCAGACTGTGCTGTGTAGGGTGTGCAGTGATGTAAAGACCGCCTCTAAACTCGAGGAATGACAGGCTCCTGCTCCTAAAGCGGTCTGCAGTGCCAGACTGGTTGTTTCAACGGAGCCTGCCATCCCTCCTTTTTGGGACTCTGTGTGCGGGGGCTATGTAACCTTGGCGGAGGAGGACGGATACAGATTCCTCTGCTGCGTGACTCTGCGGTCCGGGACAAGGACCGCTGCATAAGATCTGTAACCGCCCTCCCCTGCTACAAAGTCACGTACCCCCCCACCCACACAGAACCTGGAAACCACCTCCCATACCGACCAGGGTGCCTACTGACTGCACTGTGTGTGTGACCTGCTGCTGATCCTGCCCCCGTGTCTGTACCCTGGTAAAGGTGACCGCCCTATGCAATTACCAACCCCCTTCCTCACCCCCCCTTCAAACACAGTCTTCCGTAAAAAAACATGATGGAAACAGTAATTAACAGCAAAGTATTTTTAATAATTAACTAGACAGTTAGGGGATGAAACTGGGATTGGGGCTTGGGTGAGTCAGGAAAAGAAGGACTTCTCAAAATTTAGGGTATGAGAGCTTTTGGGTACTTGAGCACTCTGATGGGGTGCAGTGACAGTTTTCACGGCCCCTGGCGCCCCTCCTTCTGGTTATTTTGGGTGAGGGGGGTATGGGACTTTGTGGCGGGGGAGGGCGGTTGCAGATACACTGCAGGGGGGCTCTGTTCTCCTGCCTGCAGTCCTGCAGAACATCCACAAGGCGCCTGAGCGTGTCCATTTGCTCCCTCATTAGTCCAAGCAGCGTTTGAGTCGCCTGCTTGTCTTCCTCACGCCACCTCTCCTCCCGTTCGCTGTGTGAGCGCTGGTACAGAGAGAGGGTCTCCCTCCACTGGCTCTGGGGATCTCCGTGAGGGTGATGAAGAGATCCTGGCTGTCAGGGAAACCAGCGTTGTAAGCACTGTCACCTGCCTCGTCCTCCACAAACCCTTCCTCATCTTCCCCGTCCGCGAACATCGCCGAGGAACTGGCCGTCGACACTATCCCATTGTCAGAGTCCACGGTCACTGGTGGGGCAGTGGTGGCAGGCTCCGGAGCGTCTGTTTGCCGCTTTGGTCTTGTGGTAGCCTTGTCTCAGGTCCTTGATTTTCACGCAGCACTGCGTTGCATCCCAGCTGTATCCTCTGTCTCTCATGGCTTTGGAGACCTTCTCGTAGGTCTTTGCATTCCGTTTTTTGGAGCGCAGCTCCGAAAGCACAGACTCCTCGCCCCACACACTGATCAGATCCAAGACTTCCCGGTCAGTCCATGCTGGGGCCCTCTTTCTATTCTGAGATTGCATGGACTCCTCTGCTGGAGAGCTCTGCATTGTTGCCGGTGCTGCTGAGCTCGCCCTGATGTCCAACCAGGAAATGAGATTCAAACTGGCCAGGCAGGAAAAGGAATTCAAATTTTCCCAGGGCTTTTCCTGTGTGCCTGATCAGAACATCCAAGCTCGGACTGCTGTCCAGAGCGTCAACAGAGTGGTGCACTGTGGGATAGCTCCCAGAGCTACTAAGGTCGATTTCCGTCCACACCTAGCTTAATTCGACATGGCCATGTCAAATTTAGCGCTACTCCCCTCGTCAGGGAGGAGTACAGAAGTCGAACTAAAGAGCCCTCTATGTCGAATTAAATAGCTTCATGGTGTGGACGTTTGCACGGTTAATTCGAATTAACACTGCTAAATTCGAATTAAAGTCCTAGTGTGGACCAGGCCCTAGTCAGATGAATGACGAAGTGGGTATTCACCCATGAAAGTTCATGCTCCAATACGTCTATTAGTCTATAAGGTGCCACAGGACTCTTTGTCAACATATTTAAGAGACTTTTCTCTTTTTTGCGATTTTAAAACTCTCTCTTTTTGGACACTTTTCCTTTCTTTATCACTTTGCCATAATCCATGTTATTTTGTAAATTACCTAAAAATGTTTATAAAATAATGTTTCTTTAAAAGTGTCTAAAATACCTATTTTCTTCTAACCTTAACATGTAAACACACACACACAAACAACCCTAAGGTTCCCCATGACCTTTTTTTTTTTTCTTCAAAATTGCCAACTGTGCCAAAAGTGTACGTGTCCGAATATGAGACTGGGGCAGAACGTAAAACAAAAGAGGGGCATGGAAACCTGTCAGAATTATATAGTGACAAATGCTATAGAGTTCTTAACTATGTAGGTCTGAATTATCCCAATACGGGGGGGGGGGGGGTATTTGATCTGGGCGTTTATTATACATTTGGAGGACAGTATGAGGCCAGATCTGGATTTCATGTCTGTTCAGATGCAGAGTTCAGGCCTTTCTCCAGACTGAAGTTATTCATTGCCTGCTCACGTCCTGCTTAGTTCATGGCTGCCTGGTGACCGCTTTGCTCCAGCTATGCGAGTGCAATATGGCTGCCAGGAATACCCCAGCACAGAAGGCTTTCTTTGGTAGATGCTGAGCCATCTCTCTGCCCTTTCGTATTTGCTCACCGCCCATGGAAGGAGTTGTGATGAATCTGCTAAGCAGGGAACTACCCATTCCCATCAACCACCTCCCCACCACGCTTCATCTTCCACAGGCCAGGTAGGAGGAGGGGGCAGGAATTCTGTTGAAAGAACTGGCCAAGGAAGTTATCTGGTCCTTCTGCAGAAGGGGTGATGGCATGGCCAGTAGCAGCAGGGAAGCCTGAGGCCAAGGGAAATGCCAAGGAACTATGTACAGAGCAGGCTGCACAGAAACCGAGAGACCACATGTGGAACAGGGGTGACTGCTGGACATTGCAGCCAGAGCAGGTCTGTGTAGGACAGGACTTATGGGGCAGCAACCAAGTCAGGGCAGAAAGCTGGTGCCGAGGGGCCGCAATGAGACACACACCACCAACTGATCATGACCTGGAAACCTGCAAGCTTTTGTTTGGTTTGACCAGAAGGCTGGACTAGAGAGAACAACCCAGGCAGTAGACCTGAGGAGTCCTAACCCTCGATTTGATTCCCCTCCCCCACCTCCTGCAACCATAAGAACAGCCTCACTTTGAGTTAGAACTGGTTAAGCCCTAGTATCTAGAGTATTTTCAAACTTTCCCTTTCTTGCCGGTACCCACCAGGGCAAGTTCCTAAAAGGCCTAGCCATTGAAGTGCCTTCAGGGCTTGCCCCAGCATCACAGTACACCTGGCATGCTACTAACACCTTCATGTTCCATAGTACTGAACAGCTACACCCATCAGAGTTTTGCTGGGGATGATCAGGAGTGGGGAGAGAGTATAGCTGGGGTCTGCACCATCACAGGCATGAATTCCATCCTCTGGCTTGTTTCCCCCACATTAGGGTGGGGCTAGTGCCAGTTAGGGTTGCCAACTTTCTACTCAGACAAAACCGAACACCCTTGCCCTGCCTCTGCTCCACTTCCGAGGCCCTGCCCATGGCCTTCCCCTTCCCTGAGGCCCTGCCTCCACTCACTCCATCCCCTTTCCTTCTGTTGATCGCTCTTCCCACCCTCACTCCTCACCGGGCTGCCTCGGGGGGGGGGGGTGAGGGATGGGGTGAGGGCTCCAGCTGGGGTTGCCGGCTCCAGTGTGGGGCCAGGGATGAGGGATTTGGGGTGCAGGAGGGGGCTCCAGGCTGGGGGGTGGAGCCAAGGGGTTCGGAGTAAGGTAGGGGGCTCCCGGCTGAGGCAGGGGGTTGGGGTGTGGGAGGAGGTATGGGCTCTGGGCTGAGGGTGCAGGTTCTGGGGTGTGGCCAGAAATGAGGGGTTCAGGGCATAGGCATCGACTTCTGCTCGCGCCGGTGGGTGCTCGACCCCCCTCTACCCCCAGCCCTGCCCTGACTCCGCCCCTGCCCCGCCTCTTCCCGCTCCTGTCCGCCCCCATTCCAACCCCTTCCCCAAAGTCCCCATCCCAACTCTGCCCCTTCCCTGCTCCTATTCCGACTCCTTCCTCAAATCCCTGCCCCAGCCCCACCTCCTCCCCTGACTGCGCCACATTCCCGCTCCTCCCCCATCCCTCCTGGAGCTTGCTATGCTGCCAAACAGCTGTTTGGCACTGGCAAGTGCTGGGAGGTAGGTGGAGGAGTGCAGATGCGGCACACTCAGGAGAGGAGGTGAAGTGGGGTCAGAGAGTGGAGAGGGGAGCTTGGCTGCCGGTGGGTGCAGAGCACCCACTAATTTTTCCCCATGGCTGCTCCAGCCCTGGAGCACACATGGAGTTGGCGCCTATGGTTCAGGGTGTGGGAGGGGGCTCCGGGCTGGGGTAGGGGTTTGGGGGTACCGGGGGGCGGGGAGTTGGTCTCCGGCTGAGGGTGCAGCCTCTGATGTGGGGCTGGAGATGAGAGATTTGGGGTACAGGAGGGGGCTCCAGGCTGGGGGGTTTGGAGTGCAGGAGGGGGCTCTGGGCTGGGGTAGGAGGTTGGGCTGTGGGGGGGTGTGAGGGCTCCAGCTGGAGGTGTGGGCTCTGGGGTGGGGTAGGGGATGAGGGGTTTGGGATGCAGGAGGGTGCTCTAGGCTGGAATCTAGGGGGTTGGAGAGCGGGAGGGGGAATCAGGTCTGGGGCTGGGGCAGGGGCCTGGGAGGGGGTCAGGGGACAGTCAGTGGCCTGCCAGGATCCCTTTTTGACCGGGTGTTCTGGTAAAAAACTGGGCACCTGGTCGCCATAGCTGCTAGTGCAGTGAGGAAGAAGTATGGAACTCGAGAATCCATTGGAAATGCTGGCCCCAACCCTGTGGATGTGAGGAGTCAGTGTGGCATGGAAGCCCTTCTGCATAATCCCATCCCCACCAGATCTGCAGCCAGCTCAGTCAAGTGCTTTATGACTGGCAAATGCTACATAGGTGCAAGGGTTTATTACTCGATTTACCTTTAACAACCTTAACTGTAGTGGTTCTCTCCTTGGTTAGCAAGCTGTTGTTCTGGGCTCTCCAGGTGACTTTGCAAGTGTAGTGTCCACTGTCTGTTATTTCAAGCTTCTCAATTTCAAGAGAGACATCCCCTGGACTGTATTTTGGGACGCTGACCCTACCTCTGTACCGTGACAACATGATGTGATCGCCAGAGCTATCTCTTCGAAAGACGGTAGCAGGGCTTTGATCTCGGACCAGGGTCCAAATGACTGTTTGCTGCACAAAGTCCTGGGAAGGCCCGTAGATACATGGCAAAGTGATGGAACTTTTCCATGTCCCTTCAGTGTCGTGGGTGCCAGTCAGTTCCAGGATGGCTGCAGAAAGCAGGAAATGAGGGATGGAAATAAAAGAGGAAACAATATTAGCAACACCAAACCATGCTGGATGCACCACCAGGTTGAGCTCACCAAGCCACAGACAGTCACTCCTGACAACCATTTTATATGTGCTGTTTGTTATTACCATCTGAATCCAGGACTGTCAGTCATACCATTGACTGTATCCAGGGGCCTGAACAATCCTTCCAGCTCCCTGGTTATTTTTGTTGCTCTTCTCTGAACTCTCTCCCATTTTCAATACCTTTCTGCTAAGGAGATGTAATAGATCTGAATATAACATCCCAGCTGTGCTGACCACAAGTCCACAGAAAGGAGCACCATTACCTCCTTTTCCCAGGATTGTGGTTACATATTCATATTACCTCTAAGTACACGGTTGTTTTGGATCTTTCAGCTCCAAGGAGTTCCTTCGTTTTCTGATTGGATCTGGTGCCCCAATACTCTACCATGCGCGTTCCTTTCAAGCATGACTAGCCACTGCTTCTCCCACCCTTTCATGCACACCTGTCCATCATATATGGGAGGAAGGAGGGGGAAAAAAATCATCCCCACTGCTCTAATGCCTTTAATATATTTAGGGCCAAATTCTGCATTTAGTTACACCAAGGGAAATCCAGATTGTAGTAGGTTTACTCTGCATTTACACCAGTATACCTGAGATGAGAACCTGCCCTGTTGTCTCAATATTCAATCTGGAACTTGGAAAACAGAGATGGAAAGTTTCCCAACTCTTAAAGTTTCCACTGGAGCATTTCCATTTATTTCTCAAATATTGTCCAGAGTCTTGCAGTAGTTTTCCTTGAATATTGTGAAATTATCAACATCTATGAATGTATTTTGTATTCTCTCAGCATTGGCTTTTTAAAATCCTAATGTCCACTGTCTAAGGCATTAAAGGCATAGAAGCCATCTGTGTTGTGCAAACAAAGTACCAAATAGACACAATGCACCAGATTCTCAGCTGGTATAAATCTGTGTAGCCCTATGAGACAAATGACTCGACTAAGATCAATGAAGCTACACTGATTTACAACAGCTCAGGATCTGGCATTTTAATACATGCAGCAGAGGACTGTGAATACCCATGTCTACGAATCAGTTCTGGAGAATTATTGGAAAAACTAGAACAATGAGCAGAAGCAAGATTAAAAGGGAGAGTCTTGGTTGTAATCTAGACCAGGGCAATGTTACTGAGAGCCATTATCAAGCTCTTGGTACTAAACAGTTCTTTGGCCTGCATTATGTGAAAATTGGTGGTGGGTCTCTGCCAACTCCTTATCATAGGTGACCACATCCCCATCATTGCCATGTCAATTAGCACTTTTGCCCACTTGCTGGCAGTCTCCCCAGAGAGGCCAAAATTGAACAACTCACAGAGAGCGGATTCCCCTCTCATACTACAAGTCACAGATGTCCCAGACCAACCGACATGATGGGGAGTATTCACGGAGTTTGGACTGCAGGACGTGGGTCCTCTACCAGTTATAACAAACCTCAGACATGCCGACATTAGAGATAACGTGCCTGGGCAGATGCAAAGACTGGGATGAATTATTTGGGAACTATGTCTACTTCAATCATAATGAAAGCCCTGGTGTCAGATTCAGAAAAGATTTGCTTTGAATAATGCAATAATGAGACCTGGAATTGAGCGAGGAAATTACAAATCTGGTCACACAAAGGCCAGATCTCTGACACTGATTTTCAGAAATTTTATGAAAAGTCTCCTAAACAGAACACAATGCAACAACAAAAAACCAACAAGAAAATACTCTAAACTTTGTCCAAAAAAATGACAAGAAGCAAACGAACCGCAGGAACTAGCTGGATGCAAACAGAAAACTTGAAAACAGGAAGTGGTGAGCACGGTAGCTCTAAATGGAACCTTTTCCAGCTGGGAAGAGCTTAGCTTAAGAGTCAGCTTTGAGGGTTGTTCTTTTATTTATACTGTGATCTGGAGCAGAGTGAAATATATACAATATATTCCAAATGTTTTGAAAGGCCAAGTTATCATAGAAATGAAGAATGACACAGCTGGGCTCAAAGGGGGCTGGGCCTTTTAGGGGAGTTGGCTAGCAAAAAACAAATATGATTTAAGGAAGACAGAAGGAAAATAACCATGTTGGAACAGAAGCACTGAAGTGTAACATATGTGCTGAATGGAACAGCCCTGCAGTATGCTCAGTAGTAACTGGCAGTGTAACTGCCTCAGCTTGTATGAGTTGAACAGGGTCAGATTTGGGAGGCTCCAAGAATAGTTGAGTCTATATTGGGGATTTACAGAACAGTAACCTGGTCTTTTGCTCTTGGTAAAGAAACACGTTTTTATGAAAAAACTTGCATTGTCTTACCTACCTAGCTGTATTTTAAGGAACCTATGTGCTTTAGCCCAACCCTACCCCCTTTCTGGTAAAGTTCACTGGAAACGTAGAAACCTTTACTCCATATTTCCCGGATTGTGCACTGTTGCTTTGTGCTGTTAAACAGCTGCCGTGTTTCAGCCCAGAGCTTGCTGCATTTTTCAGAGTGATATGATTACTATATCCCAAAGGAGAAACTACTAGCTGTAAGAGGATAAACAGAGCAAAAGAAAACTGATGCTGAAACATTTCTGAACAAGAAATATTTCCTACCAGTGAGAGCTGTTTAACTGGGTTGTAGCTTCCCAAGGAAAATGATGGGGTTCCCATCGCTAGAGGGATTAAAAACTAAACTGGCCAAAACCACAGAGAATGTATTTTAGAGAACATTCTTCTATTGGTCAGAGGAATGGGTTAGCTAACCTTCTAGAATACTACAAATTGGTCAGAGGAATGGGTTAGCTAACCTTCTAGAATACTACATTCTTCCATTGGTCAGAGGAATGGGTTAGCTAACCTTCTAGAATACTACAAATTTTCAAATCTTTTCATTTTCGGGACCATTCCATAAGAGTGGGACAATCTCTTTTAGACCCTCTCCCCTCCTCCTCTCCCAATCCCCCACCTTCCTAGTGGCATAAAATTGCTCCCTGAATCGCTGGTCTCATACATTAAACCTGTGAACTGGGACAAGAATTCTTTGGGGCGGTCCAAATCTGCATCTGGTCTTCTTGGTTCATGGCCATCTTTATAAGACGAATCCCAACCAGAACACTGGATCGAAACTATTGGCAGGTTTGCAAGTTCTGTGAATCTAGGCTCACTCTTCCAGTTTCTCAGATGCCCGTCCAAATTGCAGCCTCATAAATAGTCAGAGAACTGCTGAAGCTCTTTAGCAAATGACTTCAGAATTTTCCTCAAAGTCCAGTTTTTACTTTTCGTCCCCCCGGTCCTCTTTTCTGAAAGTCTCCTGTTCCTTTTAACTCTGTTTAAAACAGAACTCCAAGTAAGCAACTGAAATAGGAGTTCACATACATCTAACCTTCTACTTTTGCATCACAAACCAGGACAGGTGCCTTCCCCCACATTCTTTCCTAAAACATGGGAGTAACTCAGGGCTTCCACACACACCTTTCAAAGCAGTATCAACATTTTCCCCTTATCTTGTTTTCCAAGTTCTTCCTAATGCAGTGCAGATTTACTGGTAAAATGTGAGCACATTTCATTTGAAACTGCAGCACTGTATAAAATGACAGCTCAGATTCTGATCTCAAATTATGAGTGTAGTTAGCGTAACAGAGTTATGGAGATCAGAATCTGTCTGGAGGTAAGCCAGGGGTGCAGCTCTAGCCAGCATTGTAATTACAATACCCACCAGCACAATTCTGAAAAGTTGTTACTTCCAAAAGAATGAACATATTCCAACCATACAATGAACTTTTCAGAAACTAAAATGCTAGAGAAGATACTCTCCCAGTATCCTGAACAATCTATTTTGTTCTAACTCTGGGCACATTACATCTGACAAATTGCTTAACGCTGGGCTGTTTGTTACATTCTCAAAAACATCTCCCAGTTGTATGTGATGCAAAATGACTGTAAATGTGTATTAGCTGCAGAACTAAGGTTCTGGTTTTCACAGCATTTTTAATATTTATTCTTCCATCAACAACATACCTATACAAACAATCAGCTAACACACACGGGCATGTCTGCACCTGTAGAGTAACTTTCCCTGAATATGAAAAGCATTTGCATTTACTCACCATTGCAGAAGATGAAGGAATTCACAAGTGCCACTAACCACATTAACTTTTCCATTCTTCACAGGACTGCAGCTACGTCTCTCTGATGCTGAACTCAGTGAGACAGACCCACTCTGCCAGGATCAGAAGCCAAGTCAGCAATACTTCCTTTTCTTCACTTATTATATCATCTGGGATCTAGAGCTGCTGTTGCTGCTCCTCTCTTTTCCTTCCTTCTTTCACAAAAAATACAAGTTACATTTTACTGGCGGCTGAAGGTGTGGAGAGAGAGATCCTAATGGAGGATGGCGTTAATAAGAAGATTCTAATAATCTTTTCTTTTCCATTTCATATTTACCTTGAGTCTATCTACCTTGCTTACCATTCACTTGATTTTTTTTCAAGTAACTTCTTCCTTTGAGTCTCTTTATAACTTGCTATTTTTTCTGCTTTCTTCTCTTTCATGTTTTCCATTCTTTTCTCAGTGTGTATATATATATATATATAAACACACACACACAAGAACGATGTTAAAAGAACATTTTTAAGGTTGAAAAGTCAAACACTCCAAAGTTAGGACGTACCTAAATTAAGGTTGTGCAACCTGAATTTGGCCTGCTTGACCATATTTATTATGATACAATCTTTAACTACATGCGCACATACTATTTTTCTATAGGAGTCCTTGCCTTATTCAGTGCACAGGATGGCTGGTGCTCACTGAAAATTGTATTTTATCCTCACTGTTCAATGTGTGGGCCCATCCATTATTTACTGCACACTTTCAAACCCTGCGCTGAAGGCAGAATTATTAATTTTCTCCTGGGCTTTTCTATGGCACTTATCACAATCATTTTGGAGTGCTTAATTGATATGCCTATGATGAGGAACGGACAGATTAAGGTCAAAAGAATCCATTAATTTTGTGTGCCCAATTTGAGACACCTAAGACTTGATTTTTCAAAGTCCTTAGCATTACATAGTATGTTCTATGTTCAAAGCACAGCTGCCATTGACTTCAGTTACAGCGGTGAGTGCTCAGCACTTCTGCAAATGGGACCTCAGGTTATCAAGTTAGGCACTCAGAAAATGAGGAACACACAATTGGTGACCACCAGTGAAAAGTTTGGTTTAAATTACTTTCCTAGCATCACTCAGGAGCTCTGTGGCTGAGGCAGGCATAGAATCCTGTTCCCCAGGGCAGCATTTAATTACCTTAACCATGACCTGCTTCTTTCTCTTCCTGCAATCCCCAGCCTTATTCACTATACACTTTCCAGCTTCCACCTCACAGTTCTCTGACACTTCAGCTAATGAAGAAACTGATAGCGGTAGTAGATTGTCATGCTTCACATGCACCAGAACTAAAGAGAATGAGACAAAATACCTACTGGAAAAGTATCACAGCTGAGGAATGGTGAGACTGAGAAATCTTGGGGTCCAGTCCAGGTTCTGAAGAAGGTGTGGTCTAGGGGGCACAGTCTCTCCCGTCCATTCCCCTCAAGGTTGATCTCTTCTGCCCCATCACCTCCAATCTCTCCCTGTCCCAGGCCTGTCTCTTCCCTATCCCTGTCTCCCTGTCCCAGTCTCCCCACCCAACCAGCCAACCACCCTTCCCCCTCATCTCACAGTTCCCCCTCCATCTCTCAGTCACAGTTTCTTCCCCCTCCTCCAGTGCCAGTCTCCTTATCCCAACCTACTCCTTCCCTTCCCCTCATAGGCTGTTCTTATTCTCTTTGCATTCAAATCAGACCGCATCCTCCTCCAAGCTGCCTTGGCACCAACAGGGAGGTCATCGAAACCAACGGAGAGACAGGCTCCCTGCTCTCAGTTCCAGGTCTTGGACAAATCCTGACGCAGCCCACCTGGGAGCTACGATTACCGGAAAAGTCTGGCTTTCCCCATAGCTCTGGGATGGAGTGTGCTCAGTTGCTCTGTGGGGATGGAGCATGCTTAGTCCGGTCAGCCCTGGGAACTGAGAGAGACTCAAGCAAGCTCAAGGAGGGCTGAATCTTTGGAGATTTTAGCTTCTAAAATAAAACAAGTCTCCATTGAACATGTGCAAACTACAGTTGTTTTAAAGTTTATATATTGGCCAAATTTGGTCAGATTTTTACAGCAACAGTAAAGGGCATATTCCTGACACAAAGGCCTCCACCCTGCCAATTTTCAACTCCCTGTGCCAAAGCTGTTCAAAGAAGAGATTGCCAGAATTTTTTAATATGGGCAAAACAATGCTTTCCCCCCTATCCTTGTTCTCTGAAATGGGTGAACTGCTTTGGCTGAAATTTCCCCAAAATATTCAGCCTGCTGCAGATGCTCAGCCTAGAAAATTTGAGCCCAAACAGCAAATGTATAAGGAGCTGAAAACAGGTTTTAGAATGGGAAGTGAGCTACCTTAAAAACTGGTGGTGCTACCAGCCTTGCCTATAATACATGAACCATAGTGCAGGTGCAATAGTTTATAAAGGAAGCACTTATGGCATTGTTGACCTCATTCCTCTGCTTATTCCATTTTCCTGTTCATAGAAAGCAGTGTTACAGAACTGATAAAAAAAAAAACCCACAATATGTTATGTGTATTCTTTTCATTGTAACTCACTATATGTCAGTGGTTCTCAAACTTTTGTACTGGTGACTCCTTTCACATAACAAGCCTCTGAGTGTGACCCCCCCCCAATAAATTAAAACCACTTTTTTATATGTTTAACACCATTATAAATGATAGAGGCAAAGCAGGCTTTGGGTGGAGGCTGACAGCTCGCGATCCCCCCGTGTAATAACCGCACGATCCCCTGAGGGGTCCCAACCCCCAGGTTGAGAACCCTTGCTATAGGTCATTCTAAATAGTAATAAGTCTGGAATAACAGCAGTAAAATATGTATTTCAGGCTGAACATGTTCTGTTGAAAATGGTTTTTAATAGAAAGTGGCATTTCTACTAAAGGGAAATTTTCACACACACACAATATTTTCATTAATATTTTGGGAGGTCTCACCAAAGTACTGAAAACTCACCCCCACCTCCAATATTTTTTTAGTGTTCAGCAACCAAACACATTGCTTTTTGGTTGCACAAAACCCAAATATATTCCAGAAAAAAAATGTATTTGAATATTTTCCTTAGAAAAAAAATTATTTCCCAGCCACTTCTGGTCTATACACAGATCATCAAATAGGATGCCATAGAGCCCTTCTTACCAAGAACAAAGGATTGTCATATTATTTATGGGAATAAGAAACACAACTATGTTTTCCCAGGATATACTAATGCAAACTTTATAGCAGCCCTATAACACCACGTTATGTTTTTTGCCAGTTTTATTGTTTGCCTTTGGTTCTTTGAGTCTTAATCTGTTTACCCCTATGAAGTACCTTCCTTTATGTATGATGTTCCTGGAGTCATTTGTTGTTCATGTAGATGGATGGGTTTTTTGCATGAATTAATTCGAATGTGAATACTATGTGGGATGGGGTCAAGAATGAGAGGGAGATGCATACGTTAATTTCAGTGTTCTTAGGCCAGGCGAGTGGATGAATAAAGTGGTTAAATTATAATTAAGCTGGGCAAACCTGTTTACTGTGAGAAGCATTTGGCCGAGCAGGAAGGGAAAGTCATCCTTTGGTCTAGATAGGTGATAGGAGATCCCACCACTATCATAATGGGTGGCACAGTCACATTGACACACACCTCCTGGGGACTATCTATGCTGAAAATTTAGAAGAGGAGGAAGCATTGTGTGGGGGTTTTCAGTCATGGAAGGACAATCTGAATACAGCCTAGGGTGGCTATAAGTTTTCTTCTGGTCCTTTTTATAAGACAGGTTAAGTGTTGATACTTGTGTGGGGGAGGCACCTTGGTAAAGGTTGTGGGTCACTTCTCATTTCCCTTGCTCCTCTATGGGAAAACTAATCACACAAGTTCTGCTTTTCCAAACCAACCTTGCTTTACAGAGCTGGAAGCAAGATTTTTAATTAGGGACTGGCTGAGGAGGCATATTTCATCCTAGGAGGTTAAAGCAAGTTGCTGGCAGCTATCTAAGAGCATTTTGAGCCAGCCTCATGTCCAGTCTCTGGTCACCTGCTGAAGCGCATTTGTCTGCACTGCCCTGGAAACAGGTGGTTCTTTTCAGACTCCAGCAGGTGCCCTATCAGCCATTGCATCAGGTGCTGGGGTCACAACAATTCTTTGGAAGCACCATGGGGCCTAGCTCCTATTCCAGAGAGCACTGTTTAAGCAGGCACAAAGCATTCTGGGATGCAGAAGCGGCGGATAGGGTGCAGATGACTGAAATGGGGGGTCATGTTCTGAAAAAGGATGAAAAATGCTGATGAAAAGGAAATTTGATTTGCGTTTCTAGCTTTCTGCTCTGGGCTTGCTCATACTTGGGTGTGTTCCTCCACTGCTTAGTAAGTACATCATGGGTTAGGATTGAGGGAAGTTCTATCCCTTCCTTTCCTCTTCTCTTGTGACACGGCTATGCTGAAAAGAGAAGACAACGACTTTTGGCTCCACATTGCTGCTGGGGAAGGAAAGAGACTTGTACTCTTAATGAGGCAACTGTGGGTTTTAGTGACCCATGCCCCACAGAACTGGGGAATTTTAGAAAACCGTGACTTGGATTGTTATTAAATAGCAGAAATGATTGCCCAGAGAAAGCTGAAATTCACCAGCTGGCTATAAATACATCAGTAAAAGGCATTACAGCTGGTTAGAAATCATGGCTACGGGCAATCTATTGACTTGTTGGGTGCTATAACAAATGACGAACCATTTGTTAAAACATATTTTAATCATTTACTTTGCTTTTATAAGCTATTTATAAATATACCCTTTGTGACGTTGCACTCCATAAGTTTATGGAAATATGCTTTTGAATGTGAATATGATGTAAATGGAATATGCTTTATGCAAAAGGTCTCTTGTAAGGTATCATTACAAAGCTTATCATCTATTGAGTGTGGTCATCCTATTTGTATGTATGTATCATTCTTGTACCTAAAACTAGAAATATAAAGTATTACTCTGAAGTCCTATTGTAAAGTGTGGGCCATTAATGGTGGTTTAGAATCTTGATGGCTCCCATTGACTAGGACAATTGGTTGTAAATGGCTCTGTTTACTTGCAAGCGTTTCTGCATGTGTGTGTGTCAGGCCAGGAAGAATGAAGGCTTGGGGTCTCACCGGACACGGACTATGTCACCTGGTACTGGAATCCATCTTAAACCTGTTGCCTTTCCATTTAGAAGGAGGGGTGGGGACTCAGAGAGACAAAAGATTCCCGCCTCGTGCCAAAGCTATAAAAGGCGGTGGAACAGAACAAAGGAGGCTGCCAGTCATGAGAAATCCCCTAGTTCAGTGGTTCTCAAACTAGGGCCACCACTTGTTCAAGGAAAGCCCCTGGCGGGCTGGGATGGTTTGTTTACCTGCCGTGTCCACAGGTTCGGCCGATCGCGGGTCCCACTGGCCGCGGTTTGCCGCTCCAGACCAATGGGGGCTGCAGGAAGCAGCACGGGACAAGGGATGTGCTGACTGCCCTTCCTGCAGTCCCATTGGCCTGGAGCAGTGAACTGCAGCCAGTGGGAGCCGTGATTGGCTGAACCTGTGAACGCGGCAGGTAAACAGCCCGGCCCGCCAGGGACTTTCCCTGAACAAGCGGCACCCTAGTTTGAGAATCACTGCCCTAGTTACCTCCTGAGCTGGAACTAACAAGGACTGTACCAGGGGAAAGGATTGGGCCCAGACTAAGAAGGAGTCTAGTCTGTGAAAGAAGCTTACTGGAACATCTCTGAGGGTGAGATTTACCAGTATTCAGCTTCTTAACGTTTGAGGTTTAGACTTGCGTGTTTTGTTTTATTTTGCTTGGTGACTTACTTTGTTCTGTCTGTTATTACGTGAAACCACTAACTCCTCCTTTTTATACTTAATAAAATCACTCTCTTTTATTAATCACTTATGCTGGGTTAATTAATACCCGGAGGAGCAAACAGCTGTGCATCTCTCTCTGTCAGTGTTATAAAGGGCGGACAATTCATGAGTTTACCCTGTATAAGCTTTATACAGAGTAAAATGGATTTATTTGGGGTTTGGATGCCATTGGGAACTGGGTGTCTGGGTGCTGGAGACAGGTAACCTGCTGAGTGGTTTTCAGTTAAAGCCTGCAGCTTTGGGGGCATGGCTCAGACCTGGGTCTGTGTTGCAGCAGGCTAGCATGTTTGGCTCAACAAGGCAGGGTTCTGGAGTCCCAAGCCATCAGGGAAAACGGGCTCAGAGGCAATTTCAGCACATCAGGTGACAGTCCCAAGGGGGTCTCTGTGACCGAACCCCTCACCCCCTTAATATAAAGTGCGACCAGCACCATTCTGTCCTACTACTTGGGACAATTGTAGGGGTAAGGTCAGTACCCTCAGGTCTGGTCTAGTGGGAGAGGGCTCAATAATCTGCACCCTCCTGACTTGCCTGGATGGAAAGAGAGCAGAGAACAGTAGCCATCTAGCATCCAAACCTTGCATTCCTTAGGCAGTCTCTCACTGATTACATTAGGGGTGTTTGGGGTCTACAGGGAATTCAGGATAATACCCTGCTGTACACAAAACCAGAAGCTGCTGGAGTACGGTTGGCCCTTTTCAGCTGGGGTTAGAGGGTTAACCAAAGTATAATGTACCATAATTTAGATCCTGCCACAAACTGTCTGCCTGGCATCATTATTAAGTGGTCTTCACTAAAGCTGAGCTCAGACTGGTCACTGAAAATACGGTGAACTGCAAACAATGGATCATTCCAGCTCAGTGCAGGATGGTGAGAGCCAATGGGACATTTTTCTTCTGTGAAAATCAACCACTTGGTGAGAGCAGCTGAAGCCCATTCCTCCCATTTTGATCACCTGGAGGAATGTGCGTATTCAGAAGCACCACACTTGGACCATTGCGTTTGGTTTAACTCAATGATATGTGGAGTTCAGTTTCAAACTTGACCTTTCAGTGCACTGGAATCCCGGGGGAGGAGTTGTGTATATATGGTGCAGGTGAGCTTGTGCGAGATTCCAGACGGACGGCCCTGGAGACTGAAATCCTCTGTGTACCTACAGAAAATAAATATCGTAGACAACCGCACTGTGGCGTTCTCTCACACTCAGAGGTGAAAGTGGACCAGTACGGGCTAGTACAGTGCACTGGTAAGAAGTGGCATACTGGTAAGAAGTCATTGCCCCTTTTGCCACTGCCCACCCCAGCCCCATCGGCAATCGGGGGGGGGGGGAGGGGCAGCTTCCCTGGGGCCTGGTGATTTAAAAGGGCCTGGGGCTCCTGGCTGCCACTACCACAGCAGTGGCCGCAGCCCTGGGCCCTTTAAATTGTCATTGGAGCCCCGGCCGGTGCAGGCCAGGCAGTGCGGAAGGGCTGTGTGTGTGTGTGTGTGTGTGTGTGTGTGTGTGTGTGTGTGTGTGTGTGTGTGTGTGTGTGTGTGTGTGTGTGTGTGTGTGTGTGTGTGTGTGTGTGTGTGTGTGTGTGTGTGTGTGTGTGTGTGTGTGTGTGTGTGTGTGTGTGTGTGTGTGTGTGTGTGTGTGTGTGTGTGTGTGTGTGTGTGTGTGTGTGTGTAACCCCAGCCCCGCCCCTTCCTCCCAAGGCCCTGTCCTTTCTGGGGGCCTGGAGCCAGGCCCCCGTACCGGTAAGTCTTTTATCTTACTTTCACCTCTGCCCACACTGCACCCAGGCCAGTGTGCCTAAAGCCTGACTTAAAGGGACAGCTGCACAACCCGTTCCCTTCTTAACCTCTCTGCTGAACGAACTGAACTGTAGCGGTGGTTTTTAATCACACAGACAACGGCCTGCTACCAACTGGACCACTTGAAACAGAGTCACAGAGCAATAACTCTATATCTGAGTTATCAGTCCTCACCTTCAAAGGAAACCTGCACACACACATTCAAAAGATGAGCCTGGGAGCCTAAAGTCATAACTTTGCTAGACACGAAAAATGGTAGACTGAAGAAAGGCACTGGATTTATGGCTTATTCCAACAGTCTGTAGCCCACTGACATTCCCTCCCAGCTGCTTCCCCCTCCCTTTCCTCCCTGTGACTGGAAGGGTATTAACAAGCCCCTGCACTTTGATGATCCCTTGAAATCCGTGTTAACTACTTGTGCTAAACAATCTGTTCCATCTTGCAGTTAGCGGCGACTCTGAGTAAGTTTCCTAGACCTGAAGAACAGTTCTGTGTAAGCTCAGAAGCCTGTCTCTCTCTCACCAAGAAAAGTTGGTTCAATAAAAGATATTACCTCACCCATTTTGTCTCTCTAATATCCTGGGACCGACACAGCTACACCACCATTGCATACAACATCTGCATTTCAGTCATTTCCAACTCAATGGGAACCAAAAAAGGCTGTTATCTGGGGAAGCTTGCTGCGCCACTCGCTGGGTGGGATTGCGTCTGACTCTGAACAGGGTTTGACTCACACTAGGCCTCAGATGAGGAGGTGAGCCTTTGGAAGATTTCTGCCCACTGATCCCAATTATCAAATGGGCTGGCTCTTTTCCACACCTTTTTGGAGCAGTGGGTGTTGTCTGGGATTCTCTGCTCAGTATCCCCCTGGTTCCCTTTTATAGAACCTTTGTTCTCCCTCTCCATTTTCATGTTCATCGCTGTGTCTTTGTGGCCCCGCCCCATTCCTGAAAGGGGGTGCCAGACATCTTTATTCAGGCCTAACACTGTGATGGAGCTCCTTCACAGAGGTCAAATAGGCTCTTTTTAAAAAATAATAATAGGTCTGCACCTTGCCCCAAAGTGACTCCAGAAACCGGGACACTGACTGGAACTGCAAAAATATGAGCATGTAACACCTTCCCGTAAGCTTTCAACACTTCAGAAATTATCATGTGGCAATACATTGCCAAGTCATGATTTCCAGCTGCCCTCTAGAAAACCCTTCAGTCTGACTGTGTTTTGCAATATCATGGTAATGTGTTATTTTGTCCCTTACATGACCACCATGCAAATAATTCATCATTAAATAGATTCATAAATTTTTAAGGCCAGATGGGATAATATAGGTTGATCTCCTGAATATCATAGTGTGACATACCAGGGCACAATCCAGACTAAGGAGTAGCTGCGTCACCCCTGCCCTGTAACCTGGGGTACTCTTTACAATGCCCTGCTGCTGTAGCCTCTACCCTGGACTGCTCACAAACAGCCTCCAGCATGTAAATCACTCCCAGCTATGTCTGTGTGTGCTGCAGCCAGCCAGCCACACCTTGACTCTTACCAGTCTTGGTTATGCCGCAGGGTGACCCCAACACCCCCTCCAGTCCTGGATCTTCCCCCAGAAATGTAAGTCCTGTCTTGCCCAGTACTCTCCTGGACAGTACAAATATATTAAGTGTGTTATTCCTTTAAGGGAATAATATGTCAGCTTATTATTTTAAAATAGTTATCCAGATATTTCAATTTAAATACACAGGATTAGATAAAACAACTACAAAGAGACAGATTTTAAGCAAGTCCAAGTAATAGAAGTCAGAAATGCTTACAAGAAAAATAAAGATAAAACTCTTTCTGGTGCCTAACTTAAATTATATTAGATTCAAAGAGAAGTTCTCTCACCACATGCTTTTGGCAGTCTAACTGACCAAATTCTTTAGGTCAGGACCCTTCCCCCAGAGTCCATCAGCTGCTTCCTTTGTCTTTTCAGGTGCAGAGAATGCAATGGGTGGAGGGAGAGAGACAGTCCGGTCTGCCCTTTGAAAATTATTTCCAGCTGGGAGCAAGGCAACAGGCAGCCTGCATGGAAGGAAACTCCATGCTGTTTCTTTGCTAAGATGTAGATTTTTGCCCCTGACCCCTTTCCTGCCAAAGAATGGGCACTTAGCAGGTAATGGTCCATCAGCCCTGTGTACACCTGGCTAAGGCATCAGCTTCCCCTTTCTCTCTGAGGTACTGGTTTGACCACCTCCCAGGTTTATCTGGAAAACATAAGTTTAGTCATGATCTCAGCTCATTTATAACTGCACAGATAATGCTGCTATGTGCATTTTGCCATGCTATTATTGATCATCAAATTATGAGGTATTTAAATGATACCTCACAAGCCATACCTCGTACAAACATTATTATAATAGTGTGTAAGGTATGAACACAGGGACATATTCTGTCACATCTCCCCCTTTACAAAGCTGCAGAAAGGTTGGCCACTGGCTGACTGTAGGCAGCAGGGTTAGGACCATCTTTCCTGGGTAAGGCCTTTGCCACCATGTTTTTTTTCCTCCTTTACATATACAATTTCCATATTAAACACCTGTAAGCCCCTAATCCAGTGTCTGATGCCTCTGTACACAGTTCAAACACCTTTTCAAAATATTGACTGGCTAGAACAGGCTTTTTAAACAAGATTTTTTTTACCTTATCAAAACCCTCTTGCCATGCCTTTGTCCATATGGCTTTGGTTTTTTTTTTTACATAGATCTGTGCTTGCAGATACAATGTCAGTCACTGAACTGACACACAAACCTTCTATAATAAATTACCAGATCTATGAAGGATTGGAGCGGTTGTTTTGGTTGGGGTATAGGCCAATTTACAATGGCTTCAACTTACCAGGGATCAGGGGATATTTGACCTTCCCCTACCCAGTGTTTCCAGTAAGGAACTCTGACTGATCCAATTTTACATTTGGAGGCGTTTATTGTTAGGCCTGCTTCTTTGAGCTTTGACGACACAATTTTAAAGCATTTTTTGTGATCAGTCCAAGTGTTGCTAAATACTCCGACGTTGTTGACATCCACCTTTGCAAAGTTCTGCAAACCATTTAACACTTGGTGGACCAGCCTTTGAAAGGTAGCTCCTGCATTAATTAACCCAAATGGTAACATTGTGATTCAGATATTTCACTTGGCTTAAAATGCCCAGCATATCATCAATTCTAGTCATGGGATACACATCTGGTACAGTGACAGCACTGAGTTTTCTGTGCTCACCACAAAACCTTACCATGTTGTCTTTCTTAGGTACCAAGACCACAGGTGACAGCCAAGCGCTGTCAGACTCTTTAAATTACTCCCAGTTCTAACATGCTTTATATTTCTATATTAATTTGTTCCTGCACCTTGCCAATGGCCCTGTAGGGTCTGCTGGCAGGTGGCTGTGCTCCTTCTGTCATAATTTTGAGTCAGCAAGTGTGTCTTCCCTGACTTGTTAGAAAACACCTGTGTTCTTGCAGCACTGACAACAGCTCTGCCCTTTCAACTGGAGTTCAGGCACTGCAGATATCAATGCTTTCCAGAGTTGAGTCAGTCTGGTGTTCAGCCATCAGATCAAAGAGGCAGCGTGCCTCCATTTCCCTTTCTGCGCAGCAGATGTTTACCCTGTCATCCCTGCTGTGGTACACTTTAAGTCTGTTTGCATGTACTGGATGTGGGACAGCATTACGAGAGACTTTTTAACATGATATGTATCTTCATCTACCTCCATCACCTCAAGAAGTCCTTCCCAAGAATTTTGCATTTTTTCCCACCGGGCTTAATACCATTACCAAGTCTCTTATTTCAAAAGTGCATTTGCAAGTATGTTGATCATACTACACATTTTCTTTGGACTGAGAGTCTTGGGGTTAGTTTGACTCTTCTTTCTTTTCTGAACCTTTGTACATATTCAATTACTGGCTCTCCCTCTGCCTCAGTGTTAGTGAGAGATATTGCTTCAGGATATCTAGAGGCAAAATCCACAAGGGTATGTTCTGTCACACACAGGACATTAATTTTCACACAAATACTTTAGCTGCATTTCAGTCCTCAGAAAATGAAGTTGCATGCCACAGACTGAGAACAGGAGAGACCAAGGTGCCACCAACGCCCACGGCCACTGCAGTGGCAGGGAATTGATTAGACGAGACATTCCCAGATGACATGAGCATGCAAACCACGCCTCATGCTGCAGAGGATGACTAATAAACCCTGCAAATCTGATCTGGGAGAAAAATCCCCTGACCCCAGATCTGGAGGTCAGTATGATCCTGAGTGTGTGAGGAAGACCCACAAGCCAGGGTCTTCTCCTCTAATCCACCCTATATGGTGTTCTCCTGCTGTGGCCAATCTCTGATAGTTCAGAGGAAGGTGGAAATGAACCAATCCCAAGACATGTAGCCAACTGAGCATCGGGGAAATATTGTCCTTCCTGACACCTACTGGTGACTGGTTGAAGCCCTGAAGCATTAGACTTGATAATAAACATTATCTTAATGAATAACTGCAAGTGTTATGAGTATGCTGAGGGCAATACAAGTGGTCCCATTCTCCACTGGGCCCCTGAAGGCAGAGGATGAACAGGAGGATTCAGATTCATGGATTCCAAGCCCAGAAAGGACAGCCACAACCATCCAGTCTAACAGGCCACCCACTCCTTCCCAACCATGCAGAGGCTATTGAATTTCCCCCAGAAGCTGGAATAAGGCATATGTTTTTAAAAGATACCAATGCTTGGAGTCTTTGACATGAGAAAAGGTAAGTCCATTACCTCGCCTGGTAAGTGTTGGGATTCCCTTCGAGACCTTTTTCCACTGGACTTCTCAAGAACTCACTTGGACTCCAGACTTTGTTACTCTGGTATCTTTATTTGGCATACAGCAAGACTATGCTAAATCGGTCAGATTCAAACCCAAAGGGTGGGTGCAGGGTACATCACAGCTCCAAAGTTACACAGAAATCCTCTCCCTTTGTATACATTTACACATTGCATCACACCTTTTGGATTGGTTCCTTTGCAGGAACCAATCCCTGTGCAGTATGTGCTGTCCACCCATTGTCCACGTTCATTCCTAACTTATCTTGTCCATTGTTATCTTGTTTGTAGTAAATGGTTCCCTCTTATCTTAGCTGACTCAGACTTTCAGTCTTTTTGCCTACTGACCTATTTACTTATCTGTGTTGCATAAATGTTCTGTTTTCAGCCTAATGATCTCTTTCCCTCCTTAATTCTATCTTCCAAGAAGTGCTCCCCCCATCTGTTACTCATTCATGACAGGCCAAGCCTCAGCTACACTAAACTGTTCCAATGTTTAATTATCCTCAAAACTAGGAAATTATGTCTTATTTTAAGGCTGAATTTATCTAACTTCATCTTCCAGACATTGGAACTTGTTATGCCTTTGAAACATGACCCCCGCTTCCCAATCAAATGTCCCTTCCATGTGTGAGTGCCTACACACACTTATCAAGTCACCTCTCAACCTTCTCTTCGGCAACCTGAAGAGATTGAGTTCCTTCAGCCTCATATCAAAGGCTTGTTTTCTAGCCCAGGGATCATTTTTTGGTCCTTCTTTGAACTCACTCCAGTATTTCCTCAGCCTTCCGGAAGTGTGGACACCAGAACTGGAGACAGTATTCTAGTAGTGATCTTACTAATGTTGTATACAGATGCAAGATCACATTCCCTACTTCTACTTGATATTCCCCTTTTTAAATATCCAGGAATCTCATATTTATCCTTTTCAATATAGCATTGCACTGAGAGTTAACTATATCTATAATGACCATATAGTCCTTTTCTGAGTCACTTTTTTCCCCAAGATAGTCTCATTGTGTAGGTATAACCTGCATCCTTGGAACCCAGATGTATTACCTAACATGTAGCTGTATTAGAACACATTTTGTTGGATTGTGATCAGTTAACCAGGTGATTCAGATCCCTCTGAAATAGTAATCCAGCCTCCTTGTTATTCACTACCTCACCAACATTTGTGTCCTCTGCAAATGTTATCAGAAAAGATTTTTACAGCATACTCTAAATCATGGAAACAAATATTAAATAGCATTTGACCAAGAACCAATCCCCAGAGGATAGTAACAGTCCACTCACTGATAGCTCCCCATTAACAATTACACTTTAAGACCTGTCAGCAACTCAGATTTTCATCCATCTAATGTGTGACCTCTCAATTCCATGTATAGTAATATCAGTTTTTCAATCAAGATGTCTTGTGGTACTATGTCAAATGCCTGGGGAAAATCCAAGTATACTATCTCACACAGTTGCCTTTATCAACCAGACCTGTAATCTATCCTGTTTGACAAGACCTACCTTGCATGAAACTATGCTGACTAGAATTAGTTATATATTTATATTTTTGACCTTCCTTATTGCTTTAAAATCAGATAGCTAATGTTTTGCATCTGCTGGAAGCTGCAAAAATGAAGTGGGTCCTGTCAGTCTCCCCAAAATGATCCTCTCTCCTATCAGGTGCAAAATGTCTTGTCAGTGCACTAGCTCCCATCATACACTGGTCCCATCACACCAGCTAAGTCTGTTGCAACAGGTTTTTGATGCTCTGCTGTGTTCCATCAGTAAGAGCAGATCTAGCATCGCCTTTTCCCTGGGTGGTGCCTGACCACTTTCAAAATATCAGGTGTCAGGATATCCCTGTGTGAAAGATGACCCTCAGCACTTGGGTTATACCTAAACATCCAGCACATGCATGATAATACTCTGCAAGGGAAGTTAGCCTTCTTTACTCTTAGATGCTTGGTACATTGCCTCAAGCTGAGCTATTTGCTCATGCACCTTCTTACATGCAGAATGATGAAAGGCATGACAAATGTGCTGATTTTACAGTCCTAGAATTTAATTACTTCATCTCATGTTCCTCCTTTGCTACCCAGCCTCCCCACATCCGGACCATACTGGTGCCAGCAAGCCTGCACATTTCCACGACCTCATCACCAATAAAAACACTGTCAGCATTTTCTATTTCCATTTTAAAACCTAGGGGTTTCGTAGCTCTAGATTTTTAAAACTGTTCTCAAGAAAAGAAACGAAACTTGGGAGCGGGGGGTGAAGGAACTGGATCTAAATATGATGGTGAACAATGCTTAACCCTGCTGCTGCAGCCAGATACATTCATGCTTCAAAAGAGATCAGTAGCTGGAAGTGCAGATATTGAAATCAAACCTGTTCAGACTGGAAATGATACAAGAACCACCACATTTCCTGACATATGCGATTGATTTGAAATTGTATTAGAACAGCTGGGTCTGCACTGCATTGCTGCTCCCAGCAAAATCCAGACAGAGCAAAGATATGTGAAAAATTACAAACCAAACTGAAACAAACAAACCCAAGTTTTTTCAAAACCAAGAAATTGACCCCATTCAGCGACTCCTAAAAATCAGCCAAGGGCACTGCATATCCAACAAGTAGCAATTAAAGAGATACAAGTGTAAAAGATCTCGCAGGGAAAGGACAGTTACAAAAGTACTGGATTAATTAGCATTTGGTAGGTACTCACCTGTTAGAATACAGATACTCAGGCCTGCTTGTAAAGGCCTATACTTTAAGAACGTAGGTGCATTTTTATCACTTAGCTACTTATAGAGGTATAAAACAAAGAATCAAAATCACCGTCCGCCTGCGTATGGGCTTTCTCTCACTAGGATAGTCTGAAGCCTTGTCCTTAGGCTAAGGCCTTTGGCTAAGCAACAGGGACAGCGGTTACATCCTCACATTCCAAACCAATCACATTGAAATAAGGTGGTATTGGGCTGTTAGGAAGATGATCCTGTCCTGATAATGCCCATCACCACCAGACAGAGAAACAGATCTTAAGACTGATTTCTTGCCAGACAGGGTGCCCTTATTGATGGTTGTGGTTGTGAAACCCTCATTTCAGTATTGTTATCTTATCTTTATGGCCCCCACTTTTCTATTGTGAATCTGTCCGGTTCTCTAATTGTTTCTGTCTGCTGTATAATTAATTTTGCTAGGTGTAAGTTAATTAAGGTAGTGGGATATAATTGGTTAGAGAATTATGTTACAATAGGTTAGGATTGGTTAGTTAAATTTCAGTAAAATGATTGGTTAAGGTATAGCTGAGAATATTACTATATAAACTGGGGTCAAACAGGAAGTGGAAGCGGAAATTGGAATCATGCTTGCTAAGTGGGGCGGGGGAAACGGGAATAGGGAATGGGGAACAGACACAGGCAAGGCTCTGTGGCATCAGAGCTGGGTCGGGGGACACGGGGTAAACACTCTGTGGCATCAGAGCTGGGAACGGAACACTGGGGAACAGACTCTATCAGCGTATAGTGATAAGCCCGACTGGTGTGAAGGCCTTCAGAATATGCTTGCTTGGAAACAAACCCCAATGAACATCACATTGTTTGCACTTCAGACTTCTGGTCTTTTGCTGATTGCTGTCTGAGCGAGAAGACCCAGGGAAGTGAGAGCGTTGATGGAAATCCCTCTAACACAGGGGTGGGCAAACTACGGCCCAGAGGCCACCTTTGGCCCTTCAGAGGTTTTAATCCGGCCGTTGAGCTTCCATCAGGGAGCGGGGTCCGGGTCTTGCCCTGCTCCAGCTGGGAAGAGGGACCAGGAGCTTGATCCGCTCCACATGTGCCGTGGCTCTGCACAGCTCCCAGAAACAGAAGCATGTCCCCTCTCCGTAGGGCAGGAGGGGGATCTGGGCTGGGGCAGGGGCTTGGAGCATGGGAGGGGGTGCAGGCTTTGGGTGGCGGTTACCTCAAGAAGTTCCCCCTCCATAGGAATGTGTAGAGGCAGCCAGGGGGCTCCACATGCTGCCCCCACCTCAAGCCCCACCCCTGCAGCTCCCATTGGCTAGGAACTTGGGCCAATGGGAGCTGCAGGGGCAGCACCTGTGGCCAGGGAAGCACGCCAAGGCGCCTGGCCGTGCCTCCACAAAGGAGCTGGAGGTGGAACTTCTTGAGGTAATCACCACCCGGAGCCTGCACCCCTAACCTCCTCCCATGCTCCAACCCCCTGCCCTAGCCCTGATCCCCATCCTGCCCTCAGTCCCAGCCCAGAGCACCCTCCTGCATCCCCAGCCCCTCATCCCCAGCCCCACCCCAGAGCTTGCACCCCCAGCCGGAGCCCTCTCCCCCCTGGACCCCAACCCTCTGCCCCAGCCTGGAGCTCCTTCCCGCACCGTGAACTCCCCCTTTCTGTCCCCACCCCAGAGCCCACACTCCTAGCCGGAGCCCTCATCCCCTCCAATGCCCCAACCCCCAATTTCATGAGCATTCATGGCCTGCCATGCAATTTTCATACCCAGATGTGGACCTTGGGCCAAAAAGTTTGCCCATCCCTGCACTAACATCTTGGTGTTGTGACATCGGCAGCCAGGTAAGTCTCCCTCCGCAACAGTCCCCGCAGCTGCATGGAGGGGGTTATGGCAGGCTCTCATGATGGTAGTTGCGGGTCCTTGCAAACTGGGGTAATCATCTTTTTGGATAAGTGGATATGGAAGAATCAGGGCCCATTCCAGACATGGGGATCAACGTGGGATGAGATTAATAAGGAAATGGAAGCAGTGTTAGGGGACCCAGAGGGATAGGGGCTGGCTGAGGAGCCCACCCTCCTGGATAAATGGGTAGTGGAAGGAGGTCCGTGCCTACGGGGACAGGATGCCTTCCAGGGAAAGGAGGCACTTAAGTCCACTTGTAAGAGGTTTGAAGTAAAGGCAGCATTATGGGAAGCTGCCAGTAATCTTTCAAGTTTGGTGCTACTCCAGCGAAGGCTACTGGAGGATTGTAAATTAGCGTTAGGGGTGGTTAAAGATGATTTGGCACAACAGGGTTTGGCATCAAAAGCAGAGTTAACAGACCACCTTAAGAGACAGGAGCTGGGACTTGGTCCTAGGGGAGTGGGAAAAAAAAAGTTTCAAAGTGAAAAACAGCAGGTTTTGCAGGAGTGGGTAACACTCTTCTCCCAGAGGCAGGATAAAAACCTGGGGGTAAGGGTTCCCAACTGTTTAAATTTAGGGAGCCCTACCCTTGCTCAGAGCTAACTATATCCTTTTCTTCTTCTTTTTAATAACTTCACAGGGTTAATTGGTTGCTTTCCACCCCACTCCCCTCTCTCACACTTTTGGTTTTTCCGAAGTTTTAATGGAAGGTACTTTAGATATTCATGTGAAATGTATGTTTGTTTTTGGAAATCTGCTGGATTCTGCTAAAATTTTTAGAGTAAAAGATCCAGGGGTGACCACGGAGATAAAAGTTTTTTACTGCCTTTTTGAACAATCCCGAGGCAAAGACAGCACAGGGTAAAAGGCAGTTGTTTGCAGAAATTAATACTACAGAATGTGGGGGGAATTTGGAGGGAAGTAAATGGTTGGGAGTTGTGGAAATGTTAAAAGGTAACGGTTGTGAAGATGTTACAGAGTAACAGTTGTGGTGTTATAAGAAGGAAGCTTCTGGTTTGATGATAAAACCCGGTTATGTAAATGTAATTATTTGTTCAACTCAGTACAGTCACATTGGGTTGAACCGTGGTAGTTAAACAAATGACACAAAGGGGATCAGGGCCCGTCCTTCGGCATACACTGCATAGGCTGTGTAGGGCACCCAAAAATTTGGGGCAACTCTAGGTCTTAGTGTCCACCTTCCACCTCTTCCTATCACTGTTCTGACCCTTCCTACAGATACTCCCACAGCTGGCTGCTGCAGCCTGGTGAGTCTTCCTCCAGAGGAGATCTAGTACAGGAGTCGGCAACCTTTCAGAAGTGCTGTGCCGAGTCTTCGTTTATTCACCCAGGGCCGCCCAGAGAATTCAGGGGGCCTGGGGCAAAGAAATTTTGGGGGCCCCTTCTATAAAAAAAATTGCAATACTATATTCTCCTGGGGGCCCTTGTGGGGCCCACAGCAAATTGCCCCACTTGCTCCCCTCCACAGGCACCCCTGGGAAAAATAAGCCTTCCGCATTTCAGCACAAACCCAGTTTTGAGAAAACTTCTTTACAAGGTATCACTGGTTCTCAGCATCAGCTAGTGCTAAAAGGCACTAAAGCTCATTAAAAGGGTTGGACAAATATTTTCCATCAAAACTTTTTCTGGATCAAAAACTAGGGCTTTTTAAAAAGCAGCAAAAAAATCATGGACAATGTCTGCTTTCCTTCAAAATTTGTTGTGGTTTTTTTAATTGAAAAGCTGAAATTAGTCTGCCAAAACCTGAATATGGTTTGAGGTTTCAGAAGTGTGTGGCCAAATATTTGCTGCTTGCTGTATTTGATTGTTTAAAAGAAACAATAAAAAAATTCTGCTTAAAAAAAATCCAAAACTTTTGAACCACCTCAGCTTGTAACCAAACACCCGAACCCATACAGGCAGAGATTTTTCCAGGTTTCTGATACTCTGCTGGCTTCCTTGACTCATATCTGTCTCCATAACTTTGGGTTCATTTAGGTTAGAACATAAGAACAGCCATACTGGGTCAAACCAAAGGCCATCCTGCCCAGTATCCTGTCTACTGACAATGGCCAATGCCAAGTGCCCCAGAGGGAGTGAACCTATCAGGTAATGATCAAGTGATCTCGCTCCTGCCATCCATCTCCACTCTCTGAGAAACAGAGGCTAGGGACACCATTCCTTACCCATCCTGGCTAACAGCCAATAATGGACTTAATCTCCATGCATTTATCTGTTTCCTAGAGACTGGCTCCACGTGGTCCCTCACAAACTGGAGACGGTTACTGTGGGTTTTTCTTTACTATAGCTTATGTACATACTCCACAAACTGAGCATTTGAGCTTGTTCCAGAATCTGGGATGAGCCTCTGTTGTCAAAACTGAAATGCTCAAAATAGCACATGCATGTGAATGGACACAGGGTGCTAAAATTAAATTAATCCAGGGGTTCTCGAACTGGAGGTCAGGACCCCTCAGGGGGATCACGAGGTTATTACTGGGGGTCGTGAGCTGCCAGCCTCCACCTCAAACCCTGCTTTGCCTCCAGCATTTATAATAGTGTTAAATATATAAAAAAGAGTTTTCAATTTATAAAAGGGGGGGGGTCGCATCAGAGGTTTGCTATGTGAAAGGGTCACCAGGACAAAAGTTTGAGAACCACTGAATTAACCCCTCTGAAGCCTCAGGGAATGCAGGGGAGGGGGGGGGGGTCTCCCTTGGTAGGGTTGGGAAGGATATTGCTCTTCTCATGTGATCCTTCCCCCCAGTGGCTAATTTTAAATGAAGCTACCCTCCCCTGACATGAATCTCCCTATGGCACTGAAATTACATGTAGACAATCCAACCCCCCCATTCCCTGCCCCCTGACCACCGTCCCAACCTCTGCCCCCTCCCTGTGCCCTGACTGTCCCCAGGATTCCCTGCCCCTTAGCCAACCCCTCCGGCCCCAGCCTCTTACCCCCGGCTCCCTCCTCGCCTGGAGCCTCAGCGCCTCGCTTAACAGCCGCAGCGTGTCTCCGGCAGGGCCTGAGCCCCGTCCCGCTCCGAGCCGCGTGGTGAGGGGGCAGGGCTATGAGCTCCTCGCCGAGTGGAGGGAGCTGAGCTCAGCCTGGAGCAGGCAGCCCCGCCCCCTCACCACGCGGCTCTGAGCGGGGCGGGGCTCAGGGGCCCTGCTGCGGCGCTGTCTGAGACACCACTTGATGCGCTGAGGCTCCAGGAGAGGGGCGGAGGCGGGAGCCTCAGCTGTTCTCTTGGGGGCCCCTGCAGGGCCCGGGGCAAATTGCCCCCTTTGCTCCCCCCCCCTGGGCGGCCCTGTATTCACCCGAATTTAAGGTTTCGCGTGCCAGTAATACATTTTAACGTTTTTAGATGGTCTATTTCTAGAAGTCTATAATATATAACTAAACTATTGTTGTATGTAAAGTAAATAAGGTTTCTAAAATGCTTAAGACGCTTCATTTAAAATTAAATTAAAATGCAGAGCCCCCTGGACCGGTGGCAAGGACCCGGGCAGTGTGAGTGCCACTGAAAATCAGCTCCCGTGCTGCTTTCGGCACCTGTGCCATAGGTTGCCTACCCCTGATCTAGTAACTTAAACGTGAAAAAGCCTTCCAGCCTGCCAGACTTATTAGCACAACATCAAAACTGTTAAAGAGCCATTCAAGTGGTAATGAAGCCATTTAACAGGCATTGGCCAACCCCAAGGTATATACTGTCAGTTTCTGCCATAAATAGCTGTGCATTACTGTAATAATTACTCAGAATATATTCGTCTACACAGGACCTTAGTTTAAAATTTGCTTTAAAGATATTTCATTAGAAGATTGCTGAAGATTATAAAATCATGTCTCTAAAAAATCCTTGCATAGATTTTTAGATGCATAATCTGAGTATTCATCTTTAACCTTAAATGCTTGGATTTCAGACACGTAGTTTTTTAAATAAATCCTTCAACAGACCACCCTTATCTAAAATACACATTTTAATTTTAATTACTAGAGTAAAAAAACTTGCTTCCAAAATCTTCTTGTCCTTTCTGTCCATCCCTTTCTCCCTTCACCCCCCTCGTGCTCCCCCGACCTCATTGAAGAGAGCCCTTAAAGACACAATACCCCTTTCCTCCAGATAGCTGGACCAACGAGTTTCCATTTCTTTACTTCTGACTATTTGATGAACTAGTTTTAAGAGAACCCTCCAGCAAAATCAGTACCTTAGTAAGATATAAAATCCTTTGTTATGCGTAAAATCTTTGGAAACATTTTTTAAAGTTGGTGAAATTTCACAAACATGTCTGTTGTTATGGAGATCACACAAAGTAAATTAGTGTTCCCTTTTTCTAAAAACAATGAATATTGTTATGAAGACACTAAATCTCTGTGACTGATTAATTTAAAATAATGTCTTTGTTTCAGTGAGTTAAGTATGTAGTAGTTATCTGGAATGATTACTTTATGAAGGCTTAAGAGTACATTTAAAATATAAAATCAGCTTAGAATTACTGATTAAGAAAATGTAAAACAGAAGAGCTGCATCATGTATTCCATAATATTAAATGTATTCAGCAGGACAGCTGACTTGCCCTTACTATGAAGTTTTTGCAAATAAATCTCTGACAAACTTCAGGGCATATCAAAAAACCTGTGACTGACAGCTTTTATTCCCAAATTAGTGCTTTTAATTAGGTATCTTCTGCATGTCCAATCTTCACCAGCTGTCATGCAGTGGAAAACATGCTCTTCTGCAATTTCTTTAATGTCATTTGCTTCATTTGGGTTCAGGGATTTGGCTGGAAGAGGTTGAGCAGGGAGAGGGAGGGAAGGGAGGAGGAAGACAGTGGGGAGAGGGTGGGGCTTGGGGCGGAGCAGGAGTGGAGTATGGGTGGGGCCACATGCAGAAGAGGTGGGCTGGGGAGCTAGCCTTCCCAAGCGGCAGCTTCACTGCCCATGACAGCAGGTAAGAGCAGTTTGGCTCCTGCATACCCAGCATGCACTGCAGTCTCCTTAGGCAGAGGCCGTATTCACAGAGGGCGCCGTGCATCCTGCATGAGGGAGAGGGTTCGGGGCTCTCTGCAGGGAACTGTGACTCTCCACCGCTGTGAGGCAGGCCGGGCAGCTCGGTATCCTTAGTGCCTCGTCCCTCTCCCCAGGCTGCAAGCCCGGGCTGCCGTCAGGCATAGGGGCACCAGTTTAATAATACTGCATAGAGCTCGATAAATCCTAAGGATGGCCCTGACCACCAATATGTTTTTGTCCCCAGGAGCCTTTATCGCTATTGTGGAGGAAATGGGTCCTTTTCCCACAGAAATGGTCTGTAAAGGATTGCTGCAGGCAGCCAGATACTCTGATCTATATTATTTGACTATTGGACGAGTTAATCAAAATCACTAAAGGGATGTAAGGGGTTTCCATTAAAAATTGACTGTCTCCAATGTACAAGATGGTAATGTAATCAGGGTACAGTTGTGTAAAAAATAATAAAAGCAGTGCAAGGGGTGTTGGGTAAAAGAGAATTTTTGTGTGTGAATCTTTTTGTGTAATTATGTGAGGTTTTAAGGACCTAAACCAACACTCATGGTTTGTAAAATCCTGTTTGTAGGTTTAAGATAAAAAACAAAACCAATTTAAATAAAGAAAAAGCAATGGCACTAAATCCATTTGAATCTTTCATTCAAAGTTGCAAAACTGACAGTTTTTGCCAGACACAGGTAACTAGTGTTGTTCGGCTTTGGTATTTAGCATTCAGCCCTTAAGGTACCTCAGTGTTTAATATGTTTTTAAATAAAGACCAAAGTCGTGGCTGTTGTGGGAGACAGCCGTGACCATGGGCTGAGGGAGACATTCTGGATCCTTTGTGTATGCGTGCACAGGAAAGAAGAGAAGGAAAAAGGGGAGCAATGTTGGGAACACAGCTTTGGGGTGACTCTGGGTGATCGGACTGTCGCTTTGGTGGGGGTGCATGAGAACTCTGTGGACATGGGGGAGGCAGTTACATCTTGTGTGAAAGTTGATGTGGCTAATATAATGTTGTAGAGTTGAACTGTGGCGGGGGTGTGCATTTTCCCAAAGCAGGTGCAGTGTATATTGTAGAAGGGGTAAAAGAAATGCAAACAAAACATGCTCCTTAATTAAAAGGAGCCACAATAGGTTGTGTTTTCTTTTGCAGGTGGCTGTGTGTTTTAGAAGCAGGAGTTAAAAGTGAAAAGCAAAGCAATCAGAACTCTGGTGGAAGCTAATTATGTCCCTTTTAAGACAGAGTCTCTGAGCTGCTAATAGCTTTGGATCCAAAAGCAAGCCAGAAAGCCTGTGTGTGGATGCAAATTACCTAGCTGATAGGGGAAGGAAAGAACTGCCCAAAAATGGCAGCACAAAGGAGCGGCAAATAATAAACAGTGGCGTATTATCGCCTAGGCCAACAAGGCCTAGGCCAGGGGCGGCAAATTTGCTCGTGACCCCTCCCCAACTCCGCCCCTTCCCCAAATCCCCGGCCTGCCTCCTCCCCCAGGCGCGCCGTGCTTCCCTCTGAAAGTGCTGGGAGGGAGGGGGAAGCGAGTAGCGGCGCGCTTGGAGGAGGCAGAGCAGAGGTGAGCTGGTGCCCGCGGGCGTGGGGAGTAGCCCAGGGAGGCTGGGAACCGCTCCCTGCCCCAGCTCACCTCTGCTTCACCACTGCCATTCCCCGAGCGCACGGAAACTCTCCTTTCTCCCCCCTCCCTCCCAGGCTTGCCGCGCAAAAGCGCTAGGAGAGAGGGAGAAGCAAGTAGTGGTGCGATCGGAGGAGACGGAGCAAAGGTGAGCTGGGGCCAGCAGGTGTTGGAGTGACTCTGGGGGAGTGGGGGAGCAGGGAACCGCTCCCTGCCCCAGCTCACCTCCACTCCACCGCTGCCATCCCCCGAGTGTGCCACAACTCCCCTTCTCCCCCCTCCCTCCCAGGCTTACCATGGGGGAGCAAAGGTGAGCTGGCGGGGGGGAGCGGCAACTTTTTGAGGGCCTAGGGGTGCCAAATTTGTTAATCCGCTACTGATAATAAATATACCTGGTCAGCAAATAAGCTACTTGTAAGCAAGAAGACTCAGATTATGGCCCTCCAGGAAAGGGAGATAGGAAAACAAGTCAAGCCTGAAAATAAGAGGGGACAGGTTAACGCTAAGTATTCCTTTGTGTGTGTGTCTGCACAGTGCTATAACCTGAAGACAGATACAAAAGGAGTCCACTTACATACACAACACCCTGACCTTATAATTCACCAAACCCCCAAGCCTATGCAAAGATTTCAAGAGAGTAATGAACACACTGGCCTCAAAGACAATTTGTTTAAATAAAAGGCCTGGTATAACAAGATACTTATAAACACCTGTTGGTAATAGATTTGACGCTAATGTTATTGTTAGTCCATATGGCAATAATGCTTCTCACCTGCTACCTGTGAATAAACTTAAAGCTAGGCACAGCAGAAAAACCATTACAAACGTGGTCTGTGGTACAAGAGGGGAAACTGAGGTACACCGCCTCATGAATTTCATGAATGAACAGTGGGATAATTCACAAGCCTGCCTATAGAACAAAACAAGCAAAGGATGGAGGTAATGCTTCTCTTTCCCCTGCAGTCAGCAAGATTTAGAAGGGTTATTTTTAGGCAATAATCTGTCCCCACCCAGGGGGCTGGGAAATGTTCCTTTTGTTTTTCAGACACTCTACAAGCAAGCTGGTGCCAGCAGAAGAGTAACCCAGAGCACCATGGGTCTACTGTCGTGACAAAGATGGTGTTGTGTGTTTGTCTTCTTACCGTTATTTTGGTGGATATTGTACAAGGAGGGCTAACACATATAGCAGCAAAGGTCAATGCATGGTGGGACCTGCCTGGGAAGCACGGTCTACCCAAACTGGGAAATCAACTGCAAATAAAAGGCACAAAATGGGGGTTAAGAAGGAGGACATATAAATTGTTACATGCATCTTACAGGTGGACCTACAAAGGGGAACCCAAGGATTCCGCGGCCTGGAATGGAGCAATCATTGTTGCTAATCACAGTTGTCACTATTGTAAACCCTGCCCAGATCCCGTGATGTGAAGTGGCAAAAGGAGGGAACACGTGGACTGCTACACCCCCAAGTTGTGGTAATAAGGAAGATATATCTGTAGAAAATTGTACCACTGATCCCTCCCATGGGAATTTGGCAGTGTTGGTATGTGGTATACTGATTGGAACGGGGAGGGGTCCTAACCCAGTAGAGAATATCAAATTTATCAGGAAACGTTGCATGGTATTTCTTAGGCTATGTCATGAAACACAGTCATCTGAACATGTGGTTTGTCACAGAGGGTCCAAAAAACATATAACCCTCTGGTCTTCTGGGGTGTTTGGGGTCCCACAGTTGGGGTGTGATGTTACCATGTGTAATCATAATGGCACCTCCACAGAGGAAAATCCCTGGACGTGCAGTTATTATGTACACATCACACTGGGCATACAGTCTCCCTGGGATGCTGGGTATGACAATTTAACCACTTTACAGAATGTAACCCTACAGGTACTATGGATACCAAGCTGGAAGAATCCTGATCAAAGCCGGCTGCAGCCTGGAGCTGGAAATACTTGCGAATGCATGGGAGCCACTGTGAGAGTGGATGCAACCAGCGCTTTTCAGTGTGTCTTTCCAGTCCATAACATGGGTGATACAGCCCAGAGAATGGTGGGCAGACCGGGTACAGCCCAACTGCAGTACATACATAGAAGGGTTGAAGCAACAATTTAATTGGTGGGTGCGGGGACTTACATGGAATCATCGCTGGAAAAGGGATTTGTCGGCAGCAGGAAACACAGGGTTGGGTGTATGAAATCTGGGGGACCATTGGGTAACTAAGTAGTCGATAAGCCAAAATGTGAAATTGCAGTGGCAAATCAATGAGCTACTGACACAAAAGCTGTCTGCAATCACAATGGGATGGAAAAGGACAGCAAAAGTGAACCTGCGGCTAACTCAATGGACAGGAAAGCTCGTGACGTGGGTGGAGGATGGCTTCAAAAGGCCAACTTGGGAGGGGTGGTATGGGGATACAAAATGCCCAACTTGGAGGGGTGGTGAGTATGGGGTTACAAAATGCCCAACTCTGGGGCTAGCACTTGTGTAATAGTTACTGTGTACCTTGGAATTGGACGGTTACTAAGGTGGTCCCCATGAGCCCTGTGGCAATAATGAGAAAGGGAGGAGCTCGCTGGGAGATAGATGGGGAGGATGGAATGGTGTAAAATGGACCATAATCCAGTTAAGTAATTGTTTGTCTAGAGAAAATATTTGAATGTGTCCCTCCTCAATGGCCATGGAGGGGCAGAATTAATGGTCTGTTGCAAATGGGGGCAATTTGGAGTGATTATATATTGGGTATGGCGTGTTTGCTGGGAATGTACACAACACTTGGGGACACAAGTGCATGAGCATCTGGAATAATTATGCACATTTACACGCTCCCATTGGGACTTCAGTGCACAAGTGGATCTGTGGAACTCATTGCTGTGGACAATTGAACTAGTGCACACTACCCAATTCCATACCAAGTGGTCGAGCTGGTTTGGACAATACCCCATTTTTCTGAGAATATCCAGTGGACTCATATTATGGACAAAAGCATGCGAAGACTGCAGGAGCAGCTCACTGCAACTGCCAACAACTGGACACATTTAAAATATATTCTCCAAAATGGTGTTAATTTTTTTTAACCGGATCAAAGGAGGAGAAGCAGTGTTTTTGTGGTGGCCAGGATGTTGGACTATATTACAGTGGTCAGGAGTCTTGGTGGTGCTCTGGATTATATCATAGTATTGTTAAGTATACTTGCATTACACTGTATATGGAAACAGTCAAGAGGGGCACAACCCTCTAAAGAATGGCCACTAATTATAACCTACAAATAATGTAGTAAGCCCGCCCTGCCCCTCCCCCCCAGTGTACTAGACAACCCAGACTCAACCTTCTTAGGCCCACTATAATGGGAAGTCTGGAACACTAACTGCAAGAGGTGTAGGATGCCCGTACAAGAGAAGGTGCAGGGCATTGTCCTACACAAGGGACAGTGGAACAGATGGAGCATTGACACAGTCCACCTTGATGCCTGGCTCTATCTGGAAATGTCGCCATATTTCCTATGCTTTTCCAGGGATACCTGGGCAGGAGGATCTCAAAAGAAAAAGAAAGAGGTGGAGTGTTAGACTATAGATTTTCAGGCCTGCCTGTAAAGGCCTCTACTTTAAGAACGTAGGTGTATTTTTATCACTTAGCTAGTTATAAAGGTATAAAACAAAATTAAAATCACAGTCTGCCTGTGTACGGGCCTTCTCTCACTAGGATAGTCTGAAGCCTTGCCCTTAGGCTAAGGCCTCTGGCTAAGCAGCAGGGGCAGCCATAAGGTGGGAAGCGAATGGTCACATCCTCACATTCCCAACCAATCACACTGAAATAAGGTGGTTTTGGGCTGTTAGGAAGATGATTCTGTCCTGATAATGCCCATCACCACCATGTAAAAGAAACAGATCTTAAGATAGCATCCTGTCTGGCAAGAAATCACTTATCTGTGGCTATGAAACCCTCATTTCAGTATTGTTTTATCTGTCTGGCCTCCACTTTTCTATTGTTAATTTGTCTGGTTCACTAATTGTTTCTGTCTGCTGTATAATTAATTTTGCTAGGTGTAAGTTAATTAGGGTAGCGAGATATAATTGGTTAGAGAATTATGTTACAATAGGTTAGGACTGGTTAGTTAAATTTCAGTAAAATGTTTGGTAAGATATAGCTGAGAATGAGATTATATAACTGGGGTCAAACAGGAAGTGGAAGGGGAAATTGGAATCACGCTTGCTAAGTGGGGGGAGAACAGGGACACAGGCAAGGCTCTGCGGCATCAGAACTGGGTAGGGAGACATGGGGTAAATGCTCTGCGGCGTCAGAGCTGTATAGAGATAAGCCCAACTGGTGCGAAGGGCTTCAGAATATGCTTGCTTGGAAACTAACCTCAGTAAACGTCCCATTGTTTGCACTTCGGCCTTCTGGTCTTTTGCTGCTTGCTGTCTGCGTGAGAAGAACTAGGGAAGTGAGAGGGTTGAGGGAAAGCCCTCTAACATCACCCTCGAGGGACAGTCTCCTCCCTTAACTCAAGGCTTTAACAACAAGAAGAGCTACAAGCCAGGTTCAAACAGATTGGAGCTGCAATTACTGTATTTGAAAATGATGTATCTGGTGTCAAGTCAGTCACCACTGGACTATATGTGAAACCGTTCAGTTTAGGTGAGTGCAGATGCTGGATATCTCCCACTGGCTGCTGGGCTTCTCAATTCCCCACGTATGGAGGACAAGTGACCTGTCTATATGCTGTGCGCACACTATACCAAAGCAGTTGGCATGTGCATGAGAAATCATGCTTTATACAGAGTGGAAAGTTTTTATTAACACAACACTTAAGAGCTGGGGCAAGGGATGGTTGTCAGCATATGATTCCATGCTAAAAATACTGTTTTAGTAGGAAAACAATGTTGCCTATATTAAAGCCTAAGGGCAAAGCAAGGAGCAGAAAAAAGTGACAGCAGGAGATGCAACACTCCTAGCCACAGACTTTTTAAAGAGTATCTTCCATCTTTTCCAAAATGTTAAAAATGTAATTCTAGCAGGAAACAAAAGAAAGGGACTCTCTGAAAGAATAGGTCCCAAGTTGCAATTTGAGATATCATATGACTGGCTAGCTAGCTAGCAGCCAAACTTTACTACAGAATACATACAGACTTCCTCTTGCAGTAGAAGTATGGTACAAAAACTATTACAGATTACAGAGCAAGATATAGATGTAGAGTTGATTCCTTTCCGCTGGTACCTCCAGTGCTGTGTGGTTCTTATTTTGACCTTGCTTTCAGTTTTTTTCCTGAACTCTCCTCGCGTTATTAAAAAGGACCTTCCATTGTCTATGCTGAACGTTAAACCCAGGAGAGAGAGAGAGAGAGAGAGAAAGAAACTTCTCGCCGTGTATCATTCCTGGATAGTTTACACCAGGAAGCTGATTTTAGGAAGGTTTCATGCAAGTTCTCAAGCACCAATAGGGCAGACTGGATTCCATGAAGAACCAGAGGGTGATGCAATTGCCCTTCAACAATTAAAGCAATGAGCTTAATATTTTTTTATCAGAGAAGAAGGTGGAAAGGATGAAGGGCTTCCCTTAATGAATGGTGACCATTCAAGCTCTACAGCCCTATCTTCTGCGCTGTTGCTGGTGTGTAAATGCCGGTTTTCTATGGAACATCCCCCAGTTCATATTCAGATGCTGTTGCTTTCCCAAGAGTCGCATAGTCATTGTTTTTCACTGTGCCAATTGTCTCGTATTCGTTCTCTTTCACAGGCTGTGATGTATAGTTGTTTTCACCTCTAGATTTTGCTTCCTCATATGTGCACTTGTCATTGACTCCTGAACAAGTCTCTCCTCCTGTGAGGTTCTTGGAGTTATGACTGAAACAAAAGGCTAATATTAATGGGAGGAAAGAACTAGAGGGGATTCAACATCACCCAGCTTCAAGGTCCTGGGCAGTGTTCCCTCTAATTTTTCCCATCCACTGACGGAATGAATTTTGTTATGTGCACCAATAGGGAGGCGATGTGTTGCAGGAGTGGGGCTGAGGGGTTTGGAGTGTGGGAGGGGGCTCAGGGCTGAGGCAGAGGATTGGGGTTCAGGGGGTGAGGGCTCTGGCTGGGGATGAAGGCTCTGGGGTGGGGCCAGGGATGAGGGGCCCCCCCAGCCCTCTCCCAGCTGCAGCAGTGCCTGGGCTGGGGGACAGCGTCTCTCCCCACTGCAGCACGTCCAGGGTTGGGGTGAGGCACCTCTCCCCACCACAGCAGCTGCGAGGCTGGGGCTGGGAGAAAGGCGTCTCTCCCCGTTACAGCCCCAGAGCTGGGAGGGAGTGGCATGTCTCCTCGCTGTGCCACAGCCCCGGGGCTGGGGGAGTTAAGTGCACAGCCCTTGGTGGCGGCCTCTGTGGCCACGCATTTTAGAGGGAATTTAGATCCTGGGCCAGATTTTAGTCTGCATTACATCAGCATAACTTCAATGGAGTGACACTGGATTTACAGCAAGGTGGCAGAGATCAGGCTTTGGTCCTCTGCTTTTAAATGACAGTGGAATATTAATTATGGAATAACAAGACGCTGCATACTAACCCAAGGACATTATGGGAGGCTGAAAAAGTTGTATTAAAAGGAAAAGCAACAATGATAAGAGAGAGAAACAATCTGCTAACTTTGGGACCAAATTCTCTACTGACATTATAACATTGACCTCAATGGGGCTATGCCAGTTGGGGATTTCGCCCTTGGAAAATAAAGGACAGAATAAATAATGGACAAATTGCAACCTCTGGGCCAAGTACAGCTGATAAAGTTCTGCAAGGTGGCACATGGCTGGCCACATCTTTTACAATGCAGGTGCAGCCGATGACGAGAAGTCCCAGCATGCAGTGAACAATATTGATCAGAGTGAGACCTTATTTTAACATACTGTTACACCCACCTCACTTGGACAAATTTCATTAGCAGAATAGCACACTGCAACACACACTCTTACGATCACTTTCATTGGCATCTGGATAAATAGCTCCTACATTACATATTGTTTTATTGTCGGGACATTTAAATTGGCAGCTTGTCTTGTGTTAGTGAATGGAAGAGTAGGACACAGGGATGCAAATTTAGGATTAGGATGGTTCAGGAAGAAATACCAGGGAGTAATGGAAGGAGGTTCAGCAAAGGACAGTTAGGATGAACATCAGGAAATGGCTCTCAACTGGGAGACCCATTCAACTGGGATACTGTCCCAAGGGAAGAGCTAGAAATTCCTGTTCTTTAGATTCTGGACAAAGCACTGGGAATTCACTGGAAAATCATGCACTGGTCTCTTTGGTGAAGGAACAGAGGATCCAATTGGTCTTTTCCAACTCTAATTTTGGTGATTCTAAGATATTCACAAACAACATTTCTATCGCTGTCCCCCGTGTGAATATCCAATGCTATCAATCACAAATATCATTAAGCTATTCAAACCCCTCCTCCTGTATAACCAAAGAGGACATTCATTCTTCACTTGTCAAATAGCTTTCCTGCCACAGAAATCAATATTACAACCCCAGAAGCTCTTGCAGCATGACAGATGAAGAATTTTACTCACTCTGTTACTTCATTTGGATTATCTGAAAAAAAGAAAAAGAAATGTGAATATTTTGTAGTTTTATTCTTCCTAGTGGAAATCAGATTTTTATTTTTACAGTCTTACCATTGGAAGATGGAATAATAATTGGCACTTACATAGCACAGTATGCTTTCATAACACTGTACAATCATAAATTAGTGCATCCATTCCGGAACCCTGTTAGGTAAGTATTGTTATTCCCATTTTACCCATGGTAAAGCCAAGACACAGAGTGATTAAGAGACTTGCCAAAACTGGAAATAGAAACAGCCTTGTGTTCAGTCCATTACGTCTTGCTGCCCCTCCCTGGATGATGGTTCTACATAAGAACGGCCATGAAGGGTCAGACCGATGGTCCATTCTAGCCCAGCATCCTGTCTTCCAACAATGGCCAATGCCAGATGCTTCAGAGGGAATGAACAGAAGAAGCAGTCATCGAGTGATCTAATTCTTTTTTTGAGCCCTGTGACAGTGATACTTTCCAAAAGGCATCTGTCACTGAAGTGCCCTATGCTTCAATGAACACTGAAAATCTCTTCCTATTAGACTGGATGTATTAGGCTTGCCAGGCTATTAAGTAGACACTAAAGTTGATTTGACCAGAATTAAAAATTAAAATTGTGAACTTGACACTAATTTTGCAAAATGATTCAATTACATTTATCTCTGAACATCCTGCAATGACAAAATATATCCATGACATGACATGACATCCAAACTAGTAATATATAGATACCTGGTGCTTTGGAAGAAAAAAAAAAAGTCAGTTTTACAAAACTGAAAATCACAAAGCCAAATCAGCTGGGTGGAAGTATTTAAACAGAAAAATGTGAAAGATACCGTATTTTTCGGCGTATAAGATGACTTTTTAAACTAAAAAACAACCCCCAAAAATCGGGGGTCGTCTTATACGCTGGGTATAAACAGCTTCGGCTGAGCCAATCCTGGGAGGGGTCTCACTGGTGTATTCTATTAATGCATACAAAGCCTGCTCGGATTGGCAAAGGTTGTAATAGCCCGCCTCTCTGACTCAGCCAATCCGAGCAAGCTTAATAGATGACACCGCTCCCGTGAACGCTCCGCCCTCCTTCTCCTCCCCTTCCCCGGCTTCCCGCGAATCAAGTGTTCGCGGGAAGCCTGAAAAAAGGAGCAGGCAGGTAAGCTGGGCGTGTGGGGGAGGGGGCGGGACGGCTCCTCCTGGTCCTGGCCGAGCGCCCCAGCCCGGTCCCAGCCAAGCACCCCGGGTCGGGCTGGTCCCGCCTGCGCGGCTCGGACCTGGCCCAGCTCGGGCCCCCACGGCTGCGGCGCCGGCGTCAGCCGGGCCCGGGGAGCCGGGCCCGGGGAGCCGGGCCCTGCGGATGCGGCGCCGGTCCCGGCTTCGGCCCGGGGAGCTGGGCCCCGCGGCTGCGGCGCCGGTCCCAGCTTCGGCCCGGGGAGCCGGGCCCCACGGCTGTGGCGCCGGTCCCAGCTTCAGCCCGGGGAGCCGGGCCCCGCAGCTGCGGCGCCGACCCTGGCCCCCGGCAGGGGTAAGAGGCCAGGGCCAGGGCTGGGGTGGGAGAGGAGGGGTTGGATCGGGCAGAGGTTCTGGGGGGGCAGACAGGGGATGGGGAAGGGGGGGCTGGGTAGGCACCGCATGGGAGTTCCTGGGGTCTGTTGGGATGGTGGTGGATGGAATTGGGGCAGTCAGGGGACAGGAGCGGCAAGTTTGGCAGGGGTGGGGTCCTGGGGGAGTTAGGGTTGGGGGTCTTGGGAAGGAGTGGTCAGGGGACAAGGAGCAGGACAGGGGGGGTTATGGGTTGTGGTTTCTGAGGGGGGGCAGGACGTGGGTGGGGGGTGTACTCACTGGGCGGTTCCCTACCGGGTCTTCGGTGGTGGGTCCTTCAGCCTCGGAAGGGGGGGTAGTCTTATACGGCGAGTATAGGCCAAAGCCTATGTTTTAACTGGAAAATTAGGGGGTCGTCTTATACGCCCAGTCATCTTATACGCCGGAAAATACGGTAATTGGGAATGATTCAAGATGCCCAATAAGCCACAATTGCACCATTTAACACTGGGGGAAGCAGATCGTGATGAATAAAAACAAACAGCTAAGAATTGTAGAAAATTGATTAAGGAATTAAAAGAAATCTATGACTAGCAGAGTTACGAACAATAAGGAGTTTTTAATTACAAACAAGGAACAAAAAGGAATCCAGACAATAGTATTGGTCCATTATTAGATGAAAATGGTAGTATGGTCAATAATAATGCAGGGGGGAAAAGGAAGTGTCCAATAATAACTAAATAGCATAATAAACTACTTATGCTAAACAATCTGTTCCACCTTGTATTTAGTTGTGACACTCGGAGTTAATATCCCATACCCGAAGATGTTTGCAACATCGGTGTCTCACAGTTAAATACAAGGTAGAACAGATTGTGTAGCATGAGTAGTTAACACATATTTCAAGGGACTAGATCTGTGTAGCTCGAAAGCTTGTCTCTCTCAGTAACAGAAGTTGATCCATTAAAAGGTATTACCTCACCAACTTGTCCCCCAGAATTGTTGGCATTTGACTAGAAGCAGCTGTAGGCGTTAGGTGGTTCTCTCTTCTCTCTGCCATGTGCTCAGTGACACAAGCTTTCTTGCTGCTTTATAACTTTCTCTCTCCCTCCCTTTATTTTTACTCTTTCTGTAACAGGCTAAGAGACTTTTGCTTTTCTCGGCTGTTCTCTCTCACTTCGTGTCTTGTTTATCTTCTCTAATATACATGCTCTATTCTTTATTTCAAAAGACATACAATTATTTTTCACACTTTTTTTCAAAGTAACCTAAATGCATAAACAATATTTTCAAAAAACTAATAACTAATATTTAATTACTTTTACTTTAAAAATGGATAAAATATTTTCTCTGAAAAAACCTCAGCATATGTAAGGGACTTACCTTTTTTGTAGTTTTAAAACCCTCTTTTCTGACATTCTCTTTATTGCTTTGTCATAATCCACATTATTTTGTAAATTATCTAAAAATGCCTATAAAAGTATTTTTCTTTAAAAGTGTGTAAAACTATATTCATGTAAAACTCACACAAAACAGCTCTGAAGTTCCCAATGAAGAAAAAACATTCAAATGGCCAGCTGCAACAAAAGCAGACATGCCCCAATAGGAGACTGGAGCAGAACATAAACCAAAACAGAGGCATGGAAACTGGGTCAGAGTTCTGTGGTGACAAACGCTATAGACTGCTTAACTATGTAGATCTGAATTATCCAACACTGGGACAGTATTTGATCTGGGGGTTTAATTATTATACATTTAGGGGACAATATGGGGCCAGATCTGAATTTCATGTCTGTTCAGATGCAGGGTTTGGGCCTTTTGCCAGACTGAAGTTATTCATTGCCTGCTCACGTCCTGCTCAATTCTTGGTTGCCTGGTGACTGCTTTGCGCCAGCTATGCTAGTGCAATATGACTGCCAGGAATACCCCAGCACAGAAGGCTCTCTTTGGCAGATGCTGAGCCATCTCTCTACCCTTTCGTATTTGCTCACCACCCATGGAAGGAGTTGTGATGAATCTGCTAAGCAGGGAACTACCCGTTCCCATCAACCACCTCCCCACCACACTTCATCTTCCACAGGCCAGATAGGAGGAGGGGGCAGAATTCTATGGAAAGAATGGACCAAGGAAGTTATCTGGCCCTTCTTTGGAAGCAGTGGTGGCATGGCCAGCAGCAGCAGCGAAGCCTGAGGCAGAGAGAAATGTCCAGGAACTATGTACAGAGAAGGTTGCACAGAAACCAGGAAACCACATGTGGAACGGGGGATGACTTGAATCAGGAATTAATTCAGGGAAGTTTTATGGCCTGTGTTCTGCAGGAGGGCCAAGGCTAGATGATTACAGTGATACCTTCAGTCATCTACTCTTTCTACAGTCAATACAACTGTTGAGATGTCAATTGGAAGCAACTTTTACGGAATGAAACCATGTTGACTTCCTAGCAAACATCTCTGGGGCACAAGCTGCAAGAAGTGCATTCACACTATTGGAATGGATAGATAAACTACTACAGGTTCAGTGCTCAAAGAAAATGAGACTAGCACAGTGGATTATGATTACCCTGTCAGTTCCTGGTCTCGATAGGATATGCCTACCCCTTAGTGTTCCATTTCAAGAAGTGATCTTGATTGGTTCATTTTCTTTCACTGCATTGTAGAAATGTTTTTATTTGGCCCCTCTCCAGAAATCTTCAGAAACAAAGTCAGCCTGTTCACCCGGAGCATCCCCAGCACACCCCACTCACCCTTCTTGGTCTTTCTCCTACACAAGACGACCGCAATGACAACAAATACCACAGCCACACAGAGCACAACGATCAGGATGATGAGATAGAGGGGCAGGCTGGTCCCCTGGTAATCTAAATCAAAACAGCACATGGTGAGGTTTCAAGTAAAGAAGCAAATGTGCTCTGCTGGGCTCCCCAACATACTGAATCCTCCCAAACCAGTGGAGTTATGGAGGCAGAAATTTTGCTCCTGATGACTTCATGCCGTACCACATGGAGCTAAGGAAATCCATGACTTCTCTAGGCATGTCCTTCCAAGTGTTAGAACAGCTGCCATCCCATGGAGCCTGTAACCAAGTAGCCCAACGGCACGAGGTCACACTTCAGAGGACAGCAGAGGAAAGGGGTGTAGCAGCTAGAACCACACAGGGCAGCAGAGGTCATTTCCAGTAAGCTCTAGCAACCTGAGGACTAACTTCTAAAATGGCAGCAAGTGGATGTGTCACATTCAGCCCACCCTTCTCCATCATTCACACAGAACCGCAATGAAAACACCACTTCCCTTCCAGTCTCCAAATTGCTTCCAATTCAGCACTGAGCAGGCCTCACCTCCTTCTGAGATGATGGTCTCCTAAGTCTTTTAGAGCACTTTGCATTCGTACATCTCAATGGGCATTACAAAGGAAATGCCTGTTATCTCCAGGGGTAAACTGAGGCACAGGACAGCAACTTGCCTAAGGTCAGCAAGCTGGCAAGTGGCAGAGCTGGAGGATGGAGAACCAGTGATCAGCTGCGTCCTAAATATGAAGGCTGACAGTGAGAGCTAGGGAGTGTCACTACAGATGTTGTTTACATTCAGTCTAAAGGTCTAAACCTTTCTTAAACCCTCTAAGCCATTTGCCTCATTATCATCCAATATCTCAGAGACCACCAAGCACTAGTTTGGGGCACTTACCCCTCACAGTCAGCTGCACTGCATCACTCTGCTGCATGACTTGTGAGCTTGCTCTGTTTTCTGCTTCACAGTAATATTTCCCCGTGTCAGACGTTCGCAGCGAATCAAACATGAGTACGGCGTGATTGCTCACAAGCACTGTGTCTCCTCCTGGCTCTCCCTTGAACCATCGGTAGGTGATGGGTGGGGACCCTTTGGCAGAGCAGGTCAGGCTTGTCCTAGCCCCTTTTGGTACAGTGAATCCCAGAGGGCCTGGTCTGACGATGGGTTTAGTCACTGCAACTGAAAGACAAAAGGAAAAGGATCTGGGTCTGAATTGTCCCAAAGTTGCGGGGTATTTGATCTGGGAATTTCGATATTATAGAAAGGTGCAGGAGTCTTCCCTGAATTCCACGGCTGTTCACTCTTCTCCAGAAGGGATTAATTCATTACCTGCTCATATAACCCCCTTCTATACAGAGTTCTGAGCTGCATTCATGGTTTCCTTGTGACTGCTTTGCACCAGCTATGCTAGTACAACGTGGCCACTGCAGGGAATACCCCAAACCTGCAGGCTTTCCCTGTCAGAGGCAGAGCCATCTTTCTGCCCCTCCATAAGCCTTCCACACCAATGCACAGAGAGTTCTGGGGGGGGTGTTGGGGATGTTCTGCAGTGTGTAGCTGGGGCAATTCTGTACCGCAACTCTTCCATAACTGCTGCAAGGCCCGCAGAGATGTTCAGCAGTGGCACCGCAGGGCAGTGTGAAGGCTATCCTAAGTAGCACTAGGGGCCAAACTAGGTACAAGCCACATCCCCAAATCAATGTTGCAGGCATGAATCCCATTCTTTGGCTCGTTTTCCACTCATTAGGGTGGGGGTAGTGCCAGTGCAGTGAAGATGACGCATGGCGCTCAAGAATCCATGGGAAATGCTGGCCCCAGCCCTGCAGATGTGGGGAGTCAGTGTGGAGTGGAAGTCCCTCTGCATAACCCCATCCCCACCAGATCTGCAGCCAGCTCAGTCAAGTGCTTTATGACTGACAAATGCTACATAGGTGCAAGGGTTTATTACTGGATTTACCTTTAACAACCTTAACTGTAGTGGTTCTCTCCCTCGTTAGCAGGCTCTTGTCCTGGGCTCTCCAGGTGACTTTGCAAGTGTAGTGTCCACTGTCTCTGACTTCAAGCTTCTCAATTTCAAGAGAGACATCCCCTGGCCTGCTATTTGGCATGCTGACCCTACCTCTGTACCGTGACAACAGGATGTGATCGCCAGAGCTATCCCTTCGAAAGACGGTAGCAGGGCTTTGATCTCGGACCAGGGTCCAAATGACTGTTTGCTGCACAAAGTCCTGGGAAGGCCCGTAGACACATGGCAAGGTGATGGAACTCTTCCATGTCCCTTCAGTGTCGTGGGTGCCAGTCAGTTCCAGGATGGCTGCAGAAAGCAGGAAATGAGGGATGGAAATAAAAGAACAGAGGAGAGAACGTCAGTAAGACCAAACAGTGCTAGAGGCACATCCAGGTGGAGTCCACTAAGCTGCAAGCACAGACAGTTATTCTTGACAAACACTGCTGCTTGGTTTCCCTAGTCACACCTAATGGATAGGGCACTGGCTTAGGATGTGGGAGACCTGGCTTCAGTTCCCTGTGCCACCGTGGAATTCAGGTGTTACCTTGAGCAAGCTACTTATTTCTGTGACTCAGTTCCCCCTCTGTAAGATGCAGATAACACCACCTTGCTGTCTCACAAGGGTGTGGTGAGGATAGATACATGAAAAGATTGTGAAGTGCTTTGAGCTCTATTCATGAAAAGGAATTATGGTTATTGCCTCTCAGATCCTGTCATAGCTTAATGTGGCTGCTTGGAAAGTTTTTCCCCCCCTCTTCCTTCAAGTGCCCCACAGAGCAGAAAGAGATGTTCAGAGGCTGATGCACACAAGGCATGTTGTCCTAATTAGTTCGAACACAAGTCGTGAGTTCTCTTGCAGTGTCACTAGCCTTTGGTCTGTGAACTGGAACAATGGATCCGAAGGTCCTTGAACTTTGGGGCGGTCCAGATCTGCATCTGGTCTTCTTGGTTCATGGCCATCTTTATAAGACGAATCCCAACCAGAGCACTGAATCGGAACTATGGGCAGGTTTGCATTTGGAGCCACAATTCTTATCTCATCTCCAAGTCCTGTGAATCTAGGCTCACTCTTCCAGTTTATCAGATGCCCATCCAAATTTCAGCCTCAAATAGTCAGAGAAGTGATGAAGCTCATTAGCAAATGACTTCAGAATTTGCCTCAAAGTCCAGCTTTTACTTTTCGTCCCCCCTGGTCCCCTTTTCTGAAAGTCTCCTGTTCCTTTTAACTCCGTTTAAAACAGAACTCCAAGTAAGCAACTGAAATAGGAGTTCACATACATCTAACCTTCTAATTTTGCATCACAAACCAGGACTGGTGCCTTCCCCCACATCCTTTTCTAAGACATGGTAGTAACTGTGGGTTTCCACACTCACCTTTCAAAGCAGTTTTCAACATTTTCCCCTTATCCTGTTTCTCAAGTGCAGATTTACTGATAAAGTGCAAGTGCATTTCATTTGAAATTGCAGCACGATGTAAAATGACAGCTCAGATTCTTATCTCAATTACACAAGTGTGAATAGAATCTCTTACAGTTATGGAGATCAGAATCTGTCTGGAGGAGAGTTGTATGTAGAGCCATAGCTAGCATTGTAATTACAATGACACCCACTAGTACAGGGGTGGGCAAATTATGGCCTGCAGGCCGGATCTGGCCCACGAGCCGTTTTAAGCTGACCTGTGAGCCGCACCATGTGGCTCGGCCCTGCTCCAGTGCTCCAGCCAGGGAGCTGGGTTGGGGCCACACCACGCAGCTCAGCCCCACTCTGGATGGGGCACTGGGTCGGAGGCCGCACCACGGGGCTCAGCCCCACTCTGGACAGGCCCCTGGGTTGGGGGCTGGACCACGGGGCTCAGCCCGGCTCCGTCACTCCAGCTGGGGCACTGGGTCGGGGGCCGCACCACGCCTGAGTTAAGTGTTGCTCGGAGCCTACACCCCTGAGCCTCTCCCCGTGCCCCAACCCTGATCCCCCTCCCACTCTCCAAACCCCTTGATCCCAGCTCGGAGCACCCTCCTGCACCCCAAACCTCTCATCCCCAGCCCCACCCCAGAGCCCACACCCCTAGCCAGAACCTGCACCCCTTCCCACATCCCTGATCCCCCTGTCCTCTGAACCCCTCAGTCCCAACCCCAAACTCCTCATCCCCAGCTTCAACCCAGAGCCCGCACTCACACCCCAACCCCAATTTTGTGAGCATTCATGACCCGCCATACAATTTCTATTCCTCGATGTGGCCCTTGGGCCAAAAAGTTTGCCCACCCCTGCACTAGTACGATTCTGAAAAGCTAAGTTAAAAAAGAATGAACTTATTCCAACCACAACATGAATTTTGAAGAAGCTGAAATGCCAGAGAATAAACTCTCCCAGTACCCTGGACAGTCTTATTTTATTCTTACTCCGAGTACATTAAATCTGACAAATTGCTCAATACTGGGCTGTTTCTTACATTCTCCTTGTTGTATGTGTTGCAAAATGACTGAACTGGAAATATACAAGCTGCATTTTCACTCCAGGGATAATATGCTGCTACTTTCTACATGGTTTGAATTTGAAGCGACTGAAATCCAAGCTGGTAGAAAGAACAGAAGAGATACTGGTTTTCACAGCCTTTTACAGTTTTAAATCTTTTATCAAGTCCACAGCTATGTGAACTTAGATTAACTGTCTCTGAATATGGAAAACATTTTCATTTACTCACCCTGGAAGGTGGTGAAGGAATTCATGAACACCACCAGCCACACTAACTTTTCCATTCTTCACAGAACCGCAGCTACTTCTCTTACCCTGGACCTCCTCTCCTGTCAGTAGATGCCAAGGCAGCCATACTTCCTTTCAGCAGTCTCCCACTCAGCTAGCATACAGAATTGCTGCTGCTCTTTTCCTTCCTTTTTTCCCTCAAAAACCACAAGTACGTCTTACTGGCAGCTGAAGGTGTCAGAGTGACGGTTCTACAGATAGGACAGATCCTAATGAAGGATGGAGTTAAAAAAAAAGGACTGTTTTTTCCCCCTCTTTTTCCATTATATATTGCCCTTACTTTGAGTCTGCCTTGCTTGCCATTCATTTGATTGTACAAGTAATTGCTTCCTTTGATTATCTTTTTTAATTGGACATTTTTGCCTTCTCTTCATGTTTTCCATTCTTCTCTCAAAGGCCATATATTTATATTCTCTATCACACACGCAAGTTCTGTTCAAAGCACATTATGGTTGCAAAGAGAAGCACTCAATAGTTAGGAAGTGCCAGAATTAAGACAGATTGTACCAAATCAATTCAGGGCCCTTGTGTATATGCATTAAGGTACAGTATTGAATTATACGATCACATTTTTTCCACAGGACCCGTCTCATTCAGTGCACAAAATGGCTGGTGAATGAACAGCTGTTTGATTTTGTTTTCTCCTCATTGTTCAATGTGTGGACTTTGGCTGGTTGAGGAGCTTGGTGGATTGTTAATATCGATTTTCAATAAGTTTTGGGGCACCGGGGAAGTTCCAGAAGACCAGGAGAAAGCAAGTGTTGTGCCAATTTTTATAAAGGGTAAACTTGTGTAATCATAGGCCTCTCAGCCTGACATCAATCCCAGCCAAGATAATGGAGCAACTGATATGGGACTCGGTTAATAAAGAAGTAAAGGAGGATAACATAATTAATGCAAATCAACATGGGTTTATGGGAAATAGATCCTGCCAAACTAACTTGATAGCTTTTTTTAAATGAGATTACAAGTTTGGTTCTTAAATGTAATAATGTTGGCTTAATATATTGGACATCTTCAAGGCATTTGACTTGGTACCACATGGCATTTTGTTAAACAAAACCTAGAACAATATAAAATTAACACGGCTCACATTCAATGGGTTAAAAACTGGCTAACAGGTCTCAAAATGTAACTGTAAACAGGGACTCAAGCAGATTGGCTTCCTGTGTGGTTTTCCAGAGATCGGTTCTTGGCCCTGTGCTATTTAGCTTTTTAATCAGTGACCTGTAAGGAAACAAAATCACGGATAAAGTTTGCAGATGATACAAAAATGGGGGGAGAGGTAAACAAGTAAGACGACAGGTCACTAATGCACAGCCATCAGGATTGTTTAGTGACATTAAAACCCATATTGCTTGCCCCCAGTTTACTAAACATAAATGCATACATCTAGAAACAAAGATGGGGGCCAGGCTTATGGGATGGAGAGCTAGATCCTGAGAAGCAATGACTCTTATAGGGAATGGTTTCCCCATGTCTGGGGATCTCTGACATTTTGAGAAGCGTTCTGGCATCTCTACTTTCAATCTGAACAGCTTCTAGAGCTGGGCAGAAGGGACACTAGCATGAAATGTTCAAAAGGAAGGAAGGAAAGGTGAAGAGAAACCATCTCCCCTTAATTATTTTATCTCATAGTAGCCAGTTATGAGAGATCGCTTCCTATTGGGAAGCCACCTGGTAAGATCGCTAAGCTTATCTATATGGCAATGTCTGGGAACCTACATAACTACATTAGGGCATGCTTAATGAGAGAAGACTGTACATGTGGAGGAAGGAACGTAGCCTGAATGTCACACTGTCTTGGCTTGCTCTCTTTTTACATATGAACACTGAACATGGGGTCAGAAGAGAATTAGCCCCTCTAGGTTAATGCGTTCAGAAACTAAGTATATCAAAAAGAACAACTCAAAGAGAAAAGGATAATCGTGGCAGCAAACCAGATTCCTGTCTCTGAGCAGATAGAGAAGACAGACAATGTGTTTTGCAATTGGACATTCTTTAGATCACAAGGGAAAACTACAAAATTGCAACAAACTGGATAAAAAGGAAAACAAAATAAGAGCAGCCTCACCATTAACTGTGGGAGGCAAAGGCCACCACATGGATGGTTTGGGATCGCAAAACTTACCCACAATAGAACATTTCCATCTGGACAAGAGAACGGACTGAATGTTTAACTCTGTGCCCGAAAACCTCTGGGGAGCTGGGATGGTTCAAGGTGCCTGAAGGGATGACTGAGAAGAGTTGCCACATAGATAGTTTATGTAGTACATAGCTTCTTCGTTGTCCAGGTGTAGCGGACTGCCCTTAGTTCTAGGATGCTGTTATGGAATGATCTCTCTTGGGGGACCATTTGCCCTCTGCTGTGACCTCTTGTAGATTGGCGCACCCACCCTGGAGAGAGGCATCTGTCATGAGAATTTTTGAAGGTGGAGGATGTGAGAATGGGCTCCCACACAAACCTTCAGTAGATCTTTCCACTACCTGAGAGAGTCTAGTACCAGCTGAGGCTCTGTGATTAGTTTGGAAAGACCCTGCCTATTTGCGGTCTACATAGTCCTTACCCCAGCCTGAAGACATCTGAGGCACAGTCTCACATGCGGTGTAACAAATATGGATGACAACATGTGGCCCAGGAGTTCTAGGCAGGCCCTTGCAGTTGTTTGAGGGCTGTGCTTTAGAGTAGAGATCAGGCTGGTCATAGTGAAGAATCTTTCCTTGGGGGAGATAAGCCTGGTGGATGGGGAGTATAGTGTGGCTCTGATAAAGTTTATCCAGTGGACAGTGGTGCAACTGGTTAGTGCAAAGGGGAATACTGCTAGGATTATGAGTTCAAGTCCTACCTGGAGCACTGGCTTCTATTACCCATATGGGTCTTTTGCTCATGGATTGTGTTATGAAGCCTGTTCATGGTGTTTCCCCAACATAATACCGCATTGTTTCCCTCCTTTATTAAAAGGATTTTGCTACACTCAGACTCCGGGCTTGCGAGAGGGGAAGTATTGCCTCTTAGAGCCAGCCAGGGGGTGGGGTGGTGGGGATATGTAACTGTCCCAGGTCACTGGGTGGGGGCTCGTGCCGGTTTTGCATTGTATTATTGAAACGGAACCCCTAGATACTGAACCCGGCCGTTGTTGCTACCAACTCAGATGGGCAGAAGGGCTACACATGTAAAATACTAGAAGTGTTCCAAATGATATGAAAGACGTCTCTTCAACAAATGTAATCAAGAATCTGAAGAAACAGATCAATATATTGCCAAGCTATGAAAATGACTGACTCAGACATTACTAATAGATTAGTAATGGGACACAAGACAAAGGAGCTTGAAAAAGAACGCTCAGAGAGCCCACACTAACTCTGCCAAGAGCGAGGGACACGTGCAAAGCTAGTTTTCAAGGTCATCTCCAAATGCAGAGCATAAAGTGGAGCAGACAGAGATTAGTTTACCAAGTAGCCAAGGGGAAGAATAAAAATAAAGAAAAAAAGACACCAAAAATTGTACAAAAGCAAATGCACAAATCACAAAGCAGAAGAGATAAAAATACTAAGGAAGGTACTGTAGAGAAAAACGTGTTAATGGAAAATACCATGCATCTGGGGTCTTGACAAAGTTACGGAATAAGAAATTATGCCAAGGCTTGCAGAAAAAACAAAAAACAAAAAAAGAGTGTACCATGTCAAGGAAGCAAGCAGCGACTCAGAGGAGGAGATTCTGCACACGACAGTGCAAAACAGCAAAATTAAATGGTTTGTGAAGCTCAGACTAGCAGCAGATGCAAAGACAAGGCAGCGGCACACATGCAGGAAACTGAATGCCAAATAAATAGGGAGGCATCAATGAACGTGCTAGGCTAAAAAGATTGGTATTATGTAAGAAAAGAAAGTGAAATTGCAACCAAGTGAAGCCAAATTAAAATTAGGCAAGACATCATCATAATACATTAGGACAGTGTAAATTACTAGCAGAATACCCAGGGAAAGTGATCAGGCAGTAGGGTGACCAGCTATCCCAATTTTATAAGGACAGTCCCAATATTTTGGGGGAGGGATAGCTCAGTGGTTTGAGTATTGACCTGCTAAACCCAGGCTTGTGAGTGCAATCCTTAAGGGGGCCATTTAGGGATCTGGGGCAAAAATCTGTCTGGGGATTGGTCCTGCTTTGAGCAGGAGGTTGGACTAGATGACCTCCTGAGGTCCCTTCCAACCCTGATAGTCTATGATTTTGGGATTTGTCTTATATCAACACCTATTACAGCCCACCCCCATCCCAATTTTTCACACTTGATGCCTGGGTCACCGTATCAGGCAGAAATTTCTGGCAGCACAAAACACAGAAGTCACTGCTTTGAGCTAAAACAATTGAAGGCTGAAACCTGGGACAAAAGGATTCATACAACAGACACAAGCAAAAAACATACCCAGAGCAGACAGTGAACCAGGGCAACCCTGCAGCAAAGCTGTCAAAAGATTATCAAGCTGGTCATCAAGGCAGGTCACACTCAGAAACAAATAAAACAATTCAGCCACTATCCGCCTCACAGAGTGCAGATTAACATAAAAAGAAAAAATAGGAGCAATAAAACAAAAAACTTAAAAGGCAGGCAACATTGTTAAAGTCATAAAGCCCCCAAGTTGGAAAAACAGATTCAAATAGTTTAAACAAAGCACTAAGAGCAGCTCAGTACAAAATGCTTACAACAGAAGTGTTACTTGACATTGTAAAGCTCAAAATAGCCTCAGTATTTGCCAAAGACTGATACTGGCAAGTGTTACTAGGTAAGGAAAGCAGCTACCTCAGCACATTTTGGACATCGGCAGGTAGATACAGAGGGCTGAGATGCTGTTTGGGATCAAACCTGTAGTGAAAGACAATCAATGCCGCCAGCAAGCCATACTAAGAGGACTCGCAGGGATAAGTGTCACTCACAGCTGATGACGTTCTAGCATGCGGATGCAGATACAGCATTGCAGAAACGATGGCCGATAAGGACCTCAACCTCATCTCTCTGCTAGAAAGAGCCAAGGAAGTAAATCTGAAAGTGAATTAAAAACAAGTTGTAATTGTGATTGTCTGCAGGATGATACAGGGGACACTGGCTGACCACCCAAGAGCTCAAATCACAGAGGCAAGTATTGGACAAAATTCAATATGGACCTGGTTACCTTAAAATGATGCAGCCATCACACACAAAGAACTGGGGCTCAGCTCAACTCTCCCATCCTGGCATGCTGTGATGTGAACCAAGAGGAATCCACATAATGTGATGACTGTGAAAAAGGGGTTGGGGCATGTCTCCTACAGAAGCTTTCACATCAAGATCGCAATCACTAATGGGGGCGGGGGGAAGATACACCCAACTTGAAAAGGAACATCATGCTAGAGCTTCCAAATGAAAAGTCTATTATTGGAACAGAACATTTCTATTGTTCTTTTCAAAACAACTTTTCATTTTGAAATTTTATTTTTTGAATAAAGATGGGATTTTCTCTCAACAGAATATTCTGATCAACCCAAAATTCCACTTCCCAGACAATTTCAGTGCCCCCCTTTCAGATTTAGAACAAAATTAAAAAACTTTCAAATCTGAACATTTTTAATTGAACAGAAATGCCAGTGACCCAACAGCTCTAATACCATGTGTGCTGAGTGGAGGGGCAGTTACATTAACAAGATGGCAGTTGTTTAGTCTGTCATCACATTGTACCAGAGCGTGTCAATGTCACTCCTTGTTACTAGGAAATAAACCACATTATGTTTCCTTCTATTTCAACACCAATGTAACTAGCTGTATCAGCATTTCATTTCTCCTCTTTCTCCTGCAGCGTCCCTCAATTTAGTACATAGATCTTGACTTTTAAGACAATCCAAAGAAAAAGAAGTGAAGGGACCTGGATGGTTAAGGAAACTGTAAACCAGGGGAGAGTGCTGCTGAAAGGAAAGGGTAAGGCAACAGTGTCTCATAACCTACCGGATGGAGTCTTTCACCTTTGGGTTGCAGCCATTCCAGGTAAAATGGGAACTGGAATCTGGGGAAGCTTGCTGTACCACTAACTGTATGGCATCACTTCTGCCTATTCTCTAGGGCTGCCACACTAGGCCCCACCATCCCTTGCACAGGAGGGCTTTCTGTTCCAATGCTCTCTGCACACCAATCCCAGTTAAGAACATAAGAATGGCCATACTGGGTCAGACCAAAGGTCCATCTATCCCGGTATCCTGTCTTCCAACAGTGGCCAATGCCAGGTGCCCCAGAGGGAATGAACAGAACAGTTAATCATCAAGTGATCCATTCCCCGTCGCCGATTTCCAGCTTCCGGCAAACAAAGGCTAGGGATGCCATCCTGGCTAATAGCCATTGATGGACCTTCTGTGAATTTATCTAGTTTTTTTTAATTTTGTTATAGTCTTGGCCTTCACAACATCCTCTGGCAAGGAGTTCCACAGGTTGACTGTGCATTTTAGCTGCCAAAGTAGCTCAGTTGGGAGAGCATTAGACTGAAGAGCTAAAAGGTCCCTGGTTCAATCCTGGCTTTGGCAGGCCCTTTCATCCCTCTTTGAGAGAGGGATAGCTCAATGGTTTGAGTATTGGCCTGCTAAACCCAGGATTGTCAGCTCAATCCTTGATGAAGCCCATTTAGGGAATCTGGGGCAAAAATCTGTCTGGGGATTGGTTTCCTTTGAGCAGGGGGTTGGACTAGATGACCTTCTGAGGTCTCTTCCAACCCTGACATTCTAGGATTGTGTGAAGAAATACTTCCTTTTCTTTTAAACCTGCTGCCTATTAATTTCATTTGGTGATCCCTAGTTCTTGTGTTATGAGATGTAAATAACACCTCCTTGTATACTTTCTCCATACCAGTTATGATTTTATAGACTTCTCTCATATCCCCGTTTCGTCATCTCTTTTCCAAGCTGAAAAGTCCGGCTTATTAATCTCTCCTCATACAAAAGCCATTCCATACCCCTAATCATTTTTGTTGCCCCTTTCTGAATCTTTTCCAATTCCAATATATCTTTTTTGAGATGCAGCAACCACATCGGCACACAGTATTCAAGATGTGGGCATACCATTGATTTTAAAAGAGGCAAGATGCCATTTTCTGTGTTATCGTCTATCCCTTTCTTAATTATTCCCAACATTGTTTGCTTTTTTGACTGCCGCTGCACGTTGAATGGATGTTTTCAGAGAATGACTCAGTGGTAAAAAGCTAATTTAGACCCCATCATTTTATATGTATAGTTGGGATTATGTTTTCCTACCCTGTATTTTCTGTCTTTTAACCAGTTACCAACCCATGAGAGGACCTTCCCTCTTATCCCTTGACAGCTTACTATGCTTAAGAGCCTTTGGTGAGGGACCTTGTCAAAGACTTTCTGAACATCTAAGTACACTATATCCACTGGATCCCCCTTGTCTACATGCTTGTTGATCCCCTCAAAGAATTCTAGTAGACTGGTGAGGCATGAATTCCCTTTACAAAAATCATGTTAACTGTTCCCCAATAAGTTATGTTCATCTATGTGTCTGACACTTTCGTTCTTTACTATAGTTTCAACCAGTTTGCCTGGTACTGAAGTCAAACTTACTGGCCTGTAATTGCCGGGATCAGCTCTGGAGCCCTTTTAAAAAACTGGTGTCACATTAGCTATCGTCCAGTCATTTGGTACAGAAGCTGATTTAAATGATAGGTTACAGACTACATCATGTGCCTTCAATGCCCCTCTGCCACGTACATTGGCCAAACCAGATAGTCTCTAAGCAAAAGAATAAATGGACACAAATCTGACATCAGGAATTACAACATTAAAAAACCAGAAGACTATTTCAACCTCCCTGGACACTCAGTAACAGACTTAAGTGGCAATTCTTCAACAACAACAAAAAAACCTTCAAAAACAGACTCCAACGTGAAACTGCAGAACTGGAATTGATTTGCAAATTGGACACCATCAAATTAGGCCTGAATAAAGACTAGGAGTGGATGAGTCATTACAAAACCTAATTTTACCATACTTATTTCCCCTACTGTTACTCACACCTTCTTGTCAACTGTTTGAAATGGGCCACGCTCCTTACCACTACAGAAGTGATTTTTCCTCCCTTGGTATCCTACTGTTAATTGAATTGTCTCATTAGACTGAGCCCCCACCTGGTAAGGCAACTCCCATCTTTTCATGTCCTATGTATAAATATACCTGCTACTGTATTTTCCACTCCATGCATCTGATGAAGTGGGTTCTAGCCCATGAAAGCTTATGCCCAAATACATTTGTTAGTGTCTAAAGGTGCCACAAGGACTCCTCATTGTTTTTGCAGACTATAGTTAGTAATTCTGCAATTTTACATTTCAGTTTCTTCAGAACTCTTTGGTGAGTACCATCAGGTCCTGGAGACTTATTACTGTTTATCAATTTGTGCCAAAACCTCCTCTAATGATACCTCAATCTGGGACTGTGCCTTAGATTTGTCACCTAAGAACAATGGCTCAGGTTTGGGAATCTCCCTCACTTCCTCAGCCATGAAGACCAATGCAAAGAATTCATTTAGATTCTCCGCAATGGCCTAATCACCCTCGAGTGCTCCTTTAAATAAAAATAAATTTGCTATTACATTTCGACTCAAGCTAGAAGTTCTTAACATTCTTTTTTGGCTTTCCTAATTATATTTTCACACTTAATTTGCCAGACTTTATGCTTGTCTCCATTTTCCTTACTAGGATTTAACTTCCACTTTTTAAAGGATGTTGTTTTGTCTCTCACTGCTTCTTTTACTTTGTTGTTTAGCCACGGTAGCTCTTTTTCAGTTCTGTTTTTTAATTTGGGATATATGTTGAGCCTCTATTATGGTGTATTTAAAGAGTTCCCCTTTCTGAAATTAAATGCTAGTGTTGAGCCGCTGTTTTCTCCCCACCACAGGGATGTTAAATTTTAATTATATTATGGTCCCTCTTACCAAGCAGTCCAGCTATAAGAACCTCTTGGACCTGATCCTGTGCTCCACTTAAGCAGTCCTTAAATAGGCTAACTCCTCTGCACACTGTCCCCCTCATTCTCTTTTGTTGCACCTTTGAGCTCACTTCCCATCGTCATTTGTCCCACATACTTCATCTCCATGTCTTTGTGGCCCCTTCGCATTCCTGTAATGGAGGCCATTGATCTTTCTGTGGTGGAGCTCTTTCAGAGGTCAGATGAACAGGCTTCCTTCTTAACATACTTACTCTTTTTTGAGGGAGGGAGAGGGGATAGGAGAAGGGAAGTGGGTTAAATAAAAGATCAGGATCTTACCCCAAAGGGACTCCAGAAACTGAGACCTTGAGTGGAACCGCAAATACAGGAGGATGCAACAGCTCCTTGCAAGCTTTCAACAATTCAGAATTATCACTTGACAATGCATTGCTCAGATTGCCCTCTGGACAACTCTCCAGTATAATTGCTTTGCATTATCATTACAATGTGCTATTTTGTCCCTTACACCACCACATACAGAAATAAATACTCAACGTTAACCCTCATCACTTAAAATCAGAAAGCTAATGTCCTGCATCTGCTGGAAGTTGATAGGACTCGCTTCATTTCTGCGGTTTCCATAATAACATCCATTTTCCCTTATCACGTGCAACTCATACCAACGCGCAAGCTCTAATCCAGGGGTTCTCAGACTTTTGTACTGGTGACCCCTTTCACACAGCAAGCCTAAGGGCGACCCCCTTTATACATGAAAACACTTTATATATTTAAGACCATTATAAATGCTGGAGGCAAAGTGGGGTTTGGGGTGCAGACTGACCACTCACGACCCCCTATGTAATAACCTTGTGACCCCCTGAGGGGTCCCAAACCCCAGTTTGAGAACCTCTGCTCTAATCCCAGTCTGCTCCCACACCAGACCAACTCTATTGCAGTTCTCCCCCCCCCCACCCCTAAAGAACACACTTTTACATGCAGAGTAACAAAAGGCATGACAAACTTTGTCCTGATTTTACAATCCCAGAATTTAATTACTTCAGCTCATATTTCTCCCTTGCTACCCACCCGTCTCACATCCGGCATATGCTGGTGCCAGGAAGCTTGCACAAATTCACACATTTCCAAGACCTCATCACCAACAAAAAAAAGCTGTCAGCATTTTCTGTTTCCATTTTGAAACCTAGGTTTTTTGGCTCAAGTTTTCTAAGCACAGTCTCAAGAAAATAAAATGTCAAGAAAAAAAATAAACAAGAAATGAACTTGATCTAAACCAGTGTTTCTCAAACTGGGGTCGCTGCTTGTGTAGGAAAAGCCCCTGGTGGACTGGGCTGGTTTGTTTACCTGCCCCGTCCGCAGGTCCAGCCAATCGCGGCTCCCACTGGCTGCAGTTTGCCGCTGCAGGCCAATGGGAGCCGTGATCAGCCGGACCTGCAGACTGGGCAGATAAACAAACCGGCCCGGCCCACCAGAGGCTTTCCCTACACAAGCGGCGACCCGAGTTTGAGAAACACTGATCTAAACCCTCAGATTGAATAAATGCTTGGCCCTGCTAATGCAAGGTACATTCACGATGGGTGATCTCAAGAGATATCAGTAGCAGGAAGTGGAGATGTTCAAATCAAAATGATACAAGAACATCCACATTTCCTGAACTGTCTGGTCTGTACTGCTTTGCTACTTTTGGCCAAAGGTAGGGATTGCAAAAATGTGTGAAAACAGAACAAAAAACAACCAAGCAAGCTTTTTCAAACCCAAGAAAGGTTTTGGCCCATTCAGCTCTTTCTACCAAGAGCTTGGGATCCTGCACACCTAACAACCAGCAGTTAAAGAGATATGAACATGAATCATCACCTAGGTAGAGGACAGTTCAAAAACGCTGGTTTAGGCCAGTCCTTTTGTAAATTACACAACTTTAGAAACAGCCGCTTCCTCATTTAACTCAAGACTCAGAGCAGAAGGAGCTACAAACCAGGTTCCAACAGGCTGGAGCTGCAAATTACTCTATCTGAAAATAATGTACCTGGCATCATTAGTCACTAGCCAAATAAATGTGGAACAGCTGAGGTTCTTGATCAGGCACTTTTATGATTCAGGATATTTTAGAGAGTGTTGGGAATGCAAGTTAATTACAAACTTAACACAAAGTAAAGTTATTTCACAGTAACTGCCATTTTTTTCTAATGGAACTGCATCACATTATCGAATTAATTGTCTCCAGTTAGCTCCCAGCTGTTTTGCTGGTTCAGGATATTGTCTGTTTAAAGACTATGAGCCACATCAGCCTGAGCACAAGCGGGTTACACGTTTGATATCAATGGAGAAGCATCAGGTTATACCAGTGGCTGAAGGTGGCTCTCTACATCACAGCTGATCACAGGCAGTGGCCAGCAGGATTACAGGAGGGTTGTTTCAGTGCTCAGGGGAAAAATATTTTTGACACCACCCTTTTTTTTTTTTTAATAGCCAACATGGGAATGGGTTTAAAGTTGCTGAACACATTTTTACAGGAGAAAAATATAGTCTTGCAATTAGAACCCTTAGGAAGAGATTTGGGAATAGAGGACATCGGCTAAGGACAAAATTCTGCCAAAGATGTGCAAATTTCCCAGCACACCATGCCTCAGATATAGCTGAGGGCAGAATCAGGCCCAGTGTATGAGTGCAGTTGCATGAACAGGGAGATGTCATGGGTGAAAGAGAGCAGTGTACAGGAATTGTTTTAAGTTAATGAAAAATCACCATGTGGATCTTTCAGTTTTGCCCCAAGTGAGCCAAGGCAGAGCTCAAGCTCTGTAACAACAGGTGCAGGAAAATGTCAAACTGTGCTCTTTGCTCAGGCAAGGTCAGTTTCTGGACTTCTGTGATCGCCAACTACTGAGGACAAGTGACCCATGCGTATGATATGTCCAAATTACGCCAGAGGAGCTGCTATGCATTGTGCACAAGAAATCAGTTAACTAACAGAACACTTAAGAACTCTGGTCAAGGGATGGTTGTTAGCTTATTAAAAAGTAGTACCTCCATGTTAAAAATACTGTTTTCCATGAGAAAATAATTTTGCCTATATTAATACCTAGGGGCAAATCTAAGATTAGAAAATAGTGACAGGCAGATGCAAACAATCTTAGCAGCAGACAAATAAAATATATTCCGTCTTTTCAAATGTTTAAAAAAAAATCTAGTTCTAACAAGAGACAAGCCACCTAATGAAAGAGGCTCTCAGAACAAGTAAATCCCATGTTGCAATATTGAATAGGATGTGACAGGACAGCTAAAAAAAAATACAGCCCAACTTTACAATAGGATACAGATTTCCTTTTGCAACAATATAAATTTTTTTTACATATTACAGTGCAATATATTGGTGACATTTGCTCCTCTTCCAAATGCGTTCAGTGCTGTGCAGTTCTTGTTTTGACACTGCTTTCAGCTTCTTGCTTGAACTGCTCTTGCATTTTTAAGAGACCTTTCATTATCTTTGCATATTAGGCCCGGGGGAGGTGAGGGGAATGGAAGAGATGCTTCTAACTGAGCCTTGTATCATCTCTATATTTTACACCAGGAAGCTGACCATATGAAGATTTTGTGCAAATTCTCAAGCAGTTTCTATCTCTGAGGCCTCTTCTATAAAGTTAGCAACAGGACTGAGAAGCAGGAGGGGAAATAATTTATATTCTCCATTTCCGTCTTCTGAAAGTAAAGGCTGATCATACAGTTCCAAGGTATCGAGGGATTCAGCCTTGTTTGCTGGAGCTGCCAATGGTGAAGCTGCTTCGCTACTTGAGGGAAGAGAGATAGCAGGTTTCTCCTCCAGTGAGGACAGGAGAAGATCTTTGGGATCCTCTGTCTTCCCTGCACCTTCAACAGAAGGCAGTTCTTCGAATAACGAAAGCAGAGGGTTGCCCCTGTATTGTATCAGCTGCATGTCTGTAAGGAAACAAACATTTCAACTCCGATTCATGACAGGTGCCAAGAGCAAGGAGGTCTTATTCAAAAAGGGAAATGGGGCAGGGGAAATTGCTTCAAAAATTCCTTCACTTCAGATATCAGAGAGGCAAACCACCTTTGAACAGCTGTGGGCCAGAAACAAGAGGATCCTGAGGACTGCATTTAAAGCTTGTGTGAGATGGAGCAGACTTGGTTGCCTTCATCTTTAGGCTGGAGACACAATTTGTGGATGCTACAAATCACATCACAAATGCATGGAATTATCTTTGTCCAAAATGGCCTGCCCTGACCACTGTAATGCTATACAAATGGCATGCACCAGCCTCTCAACAACTGCCCTCTCCTCACTCTGCTGCTGCTAAAAGTTCCCCTCTTGTCACTCCAAACATCATTCCCTCTCCCTCAAATCCCTTCAGTGGCTTCCTGTCCTTATCACATAGTGCCCTAAAGGCATTATTGAATCTTTCCTGTACTTCCTCCTACTCAAGTCATACACGCTGCCTTGTCTTTACAACTGCTCCAATCTCACCCATCTGCCACTCCCCAGCTTGCGCTGCATCCTCTGTCTGGAGCAACCTCTCACTTCTCAATATGCCTCCTTTCATGAAGCCTTCCCTTGCTGTCGCCTCAACCATCTTCTGTTTGAGGCTCCCTTGCATTTCATATTCATGCCTGAAGTAGAGTGCAAACTCATCGGAGCTGGGACCTCATACATCACATGAAGCTGTATATATACTTACCACGCTCCATAAATAAAGCAGACAGAGCATTACATTCTGGGGGCTGCAGTCTCTGGGGGCCACACCACCACAGTAAAGGGGGTGCAGCTGTGGACCCCACTTTGAAGCTCTCTGAATTGCACTTGCTCCCACCACCCCAAATAGAATTATTAAAAAATGCGAAGTCTCCTTGGTGACATTAACACATGAAATATTAAATCCAGCAGCTATGCTGATGATGCTATATTAAATCCTTAAGGGCTTGCCTCAGCTCCCATTAAAGCCAATGGAAAGTCAGGGTCTTAAACAGGAATTGGACTGGGCTCTCAACTATGGAAGTGAGGTCATACCAACACAGGCTGGGAAAGCTACATTCAAACCCCAATGATGTATTTTTAGGGTGGTCTAAAGACTCTGGGACAGTTCCCAGTTTTCCCTGCTGCCCACCTTTGCTTCCTGTTTCCTGCTCACTTGTTCCTAGCTCTTCAACGCTGTCCGTCATGTCCTCAATCTAGAGGGGAAGTGAACACAAAGGCAGCACATTTAGCAATAGAGAATTTTTAGAATCAGAAATATTACTAGGACTTCCAGCTTTCTGTTAAGTAACAGAGACTGAGGGGGGCGGGGGGTAGTCATTAACCAAAACCTCCACCAAAAAAGGCCAAAATGGCATGCATGCACTCTCTCACACTCCCCTATTTCTATTATTAATCTGCACAGCCCTGATCTTAAGGACTGTTGCTGCTCATGAGGGTGAAAGCTGTCAGTCAGTGCAGCAAATAGGAGCTTTCAGATATGCTTCTTGTAATTCAGGTAACTAATGTTTCCTGTACAGGTTTGCTGCAGCTGGTTTTTGGCAGATGTTCCCCAGTAAATATTGATCTCACCCTAAAACCAAAAGCTCTACTAGCTCTTTTATTCTATCAGGGCAGACCATGAAAAGCTGTTTCAAGTAATGCTTACAAATTAAAATCACATCTGATGAAAGCTGCCAGCATTTTACTCTGATTAACGTGAGCCAAAACAGGCTGACAGAGAAGTTTATTTAACCAAGGTACATTGTTTCAAGATTTGCAAAATCAGAAGCCATATTGCACAAGTTTTCTGTTTCAAGAGAGGAATTTATGAACTGGATTAAACAACAGCTATAAATTTTGATGTCTCATGTCTTCCTTCAGGAAGCTGCTATGGAGGTGTGTTTGGGATACGGGTATTTTATTCAAGTTTTTACGTTACGATGAAGAACTGGTGTCAATTCTGAAAGACGACAAATATTCATCAATGCCCCGTTTACAGAGTTGAGTGAATAATTCATGAATATATGAACTGAAAGCATTTCTGACTAGGTTTCTCCCTCCCCATTATTCCCCACCTCTATTGACAAATCAAAGAATACAATACCGAAGGCAAAATGAGAATGGGTGAAATAAACATTTTCCAAAATAGGTAGGAATATTACAAACTTTAAGGGGACACTCACAACAACTCTCTCTTACTTGCTGCACATAGTAACATCTGAGATAATTCAAACAAATCTAAAGTACAAGTTTTTCCCCATTTCTGCTCTTCACTCACTTTGGACAGTGAAACAAACTAGAATGGCAGTTTTCATGTTGTATCTCCAATCAATTTCACTTGTCACATAGACAACTTGTTGATTAGGGTCAAACAAAATTCAGCTCCTTCAATACCGTGTCAATCCTTTCCATCAGAAAAATTCCCCAACACTTACATTTTCCATACTGGATGAAGCATCTGTCAAGTTCGTGTCCAGGGCTGGTAGCTCAGGATTGAAAGTCTAAAGGTAAAGGGAAAGAACATACTATGTAATATATATATATATTTTATGGAAAAATCACAGTAACAGGTTCATAAAGGAAGGAGGGAAAAGGAGGCCAGGCAGATTGTGGAGTCCATTCCTCCCCTCTGCAATGGAAGGACACCACCTTTAATAGAGGATGTGTTGCATTCAACAATATGTAGGGCCTTCCATTTGAGAATCTAAGAGCACTTCACAAGCTTCAGAAGATGAGATAGATTAGTATTCTCCGTATTTTACAGGAACAGAAATGGAGGCACACAGGTAAGTGTCTTGTCCAGTATCACAAAACAGGACAGTAAGTACTGAAAAGAATTCTGATCTCCTATAACTCAGAACTGCACTGTTGCTAGATAAGATGCACCTTATAAACTGATTTGGCTGAGATTAAGAGCAACAAGGCCCAAAATACTCGTGGGTCTTTTTTTCCAGAGGAGCTGAGCATCCATAGTTCTCACTGATTACAATGGAAGTAGCAAGCACTCCGCTGTACTAAAAATCAGGCTGTTAGTTTCTTGCATCTTATGTTCACTGTAGCTCCTCAGGACTTTCCAGTCAATAGATACAAGAAACAGATTGTAACAATGATGCAATGGAAAGCCCCATCACAGTTTAACATTATACCTCTAACCTTATAAACTCTTCATATAGTGACTCTAAAGGCAGTGAACACCAACCAAAAAAATATTTAATGCTGCATCATCCCGAATTCCTGAAGAGTTAGGGCAGCAAACACAAATATCTAGTGGGTACACAGGCAACTAAGGCATGGCACAAAGGGAGAACGTGCTTGGTTATCAATCTGTGATGCTGACAGGCAGAGCATGTTGTATTTCCTGTTCCATGTAACACAGGAAAGTATACAGGAGGGTAACAAACCATAAGATGGTCTGATAGGAGTCCCTACAGTGACTCTATTTATAACTTTGTACTATTTCATTCACTGACATCTGCATTTATGAGGATCTTCTCCTCTACACACTCCTATGCAATAAAAGCCAACATGAGGAGAAATAATGTAAATGCATCAATTATTACATCTGAGAAATCAAAGTCTGCAAATAAGGAGACACTCACATCACTAAAGGATTCAGAGCCAAAGTTAAATTTCTTCCCAGACAGCATCGCCTGGAGCTCCTCAAGACTGGCATCAATACAGTTCAGAAAATCCTGAATCTCTTCCCTAAAAGAAATAAAAATGACAATGTAAAACAAGATGCATCAGAAAACCAGACATGTGGACTGTACTGCAGGCTGCGAATAGCCCCGGGGATAGTCTTGTGGCCAAGTGATAGCAGGAGAACAACATGAAATGGTCAGGACCCATAGTGGGCCTCTGCAAGTACAAGGTATGTCTCATTCCCATGCCACAGACCCTGTTACACTGCAGTGTTGACACATACAGTACTGTTTAGTTGTCAGGTAGTCTTCCTCCTCATGCCGATATACCAAAACCTATTGTATCAAAAAGAAGCAGGAAAACCATCTTGGATTCTCCTCTTTCTGCATATATTTTCCTCATTTTATTTTTCTTCCAAATACTCAGGATCCTGCTGTGGTCTGAAATACATGAAGTTTCTCTATTTTAGCTCAAGTTCAGGATGCGCAGCTCTTGCCTTATAGACAGCAGTGCTGAATGCAGCACGGTAAGAACCTGTTTTCCGGAAAGTTGGTCTGTACGGACACTGCTTATGTTGTAACACGAGCAGCCAGATTCTTGCCAGGCTGTACCTGCTTCCTATGGTGGCTGGCAGAACACAAAGGGCCTGGCCTCAAATGGAAAGGAAATGTGTAAAGAATGCAGACTGGCATGTGAGCCAGGAAGGAGAGAGACTGCAACCCCCTCACTGTATGTTGAACTACTTTCCACAGTGAAAGATATATACACAGCTAAACAAAACTGTACAAGTGCAATGCAATACTCCAGGTCTTGAATTCTCAGTGAGGTGATATACTACTGGATATTGGGGATTTGCACCCACCACTCCAACAACTGTGAATTATTGCAGCTATTCATCCCTGAAGGACAGCACCAGGGTCACTGAAAAAGAGTTATTAGATGTCATTGTTCAGTAACCAAACTTGTCAATATTAAATTAAATAATTGGAGATATACCTATCTCCTAGAACTGGAAGGGACCTTGAAAGGTCATAGAGTTCAGCCCCATGCCTTCACTAGCAGGACCAAGTATGGATTTTTGCCCCAGATCCCTAAGTTGCCCCCTCAAGGATTGAACTCACAACCTTGGGTTTAGCAAGCCAATGCTCAAACCACTGAGCTATCCCTCCCCACAATATATCTGTCTGTTCTTATGTAACAGAATAAAGGAGCATTCAACCTAAAGCAAGAGTTAATGATAAAAGAATGTGCTGCTAGAGGACTGGCTGGCAGAGAGACTATCACCTCTAAGTCACTGATCCAAACCTAGCCCAGGTCAGTACTGACTAATAGTCACTAATGGTTTTCCACATGGCTTATGTGGTGTTAGTCTCAGTCCAGCTTCTCTTTTTATCTAATGTGCACTCCCATCCAATAGAACCCACAAAAATGGCACTATTCAGTCCCCTTATTAGCAATCCCAGCTAAGGTTGAATGGACCTGTAGGGAGGAGCCCTGGCTCCCCGCCGTGCCTGAGAAGGACGAGCCAGACCAGGCGCCAGAGTGGGCGGAGCCACCGCCGCCTGTCCCCGCCCCCCGGAAGTCAAGGGGCGGTACAGGAAGTATAAAAGCCCAGTCCCAGCGCTCCGTTAGGGGAAGGCTGCCGGAGAGGACAGAGACTGGTGCTCGGGCTCCCGCCGGGCCCAGCCTTCCCCGTGCCCGGTACCCAGAGAAGCTGCCTGAGCATCCCGTGCCCGGTATCCGGAAGAGCTGCCGGAACTCCCCTCCGCCCGGTATCCAGAGGAGTCGCCTGCGCTCCCCTCCGCCCGGTATCCTGAAGAGCCCATGGTCTGGGACCCACCGGATGACGCCTGCGAGAGACAGATACCTAGGGACGGGGAGATTGGAAGTGGCCCAGGGGTAGCCGACCCCAGTCTGGCTCCGGGGGACCCCGAGCCAATGTTAGTGTGTTGTGGCCAGGATCCCCACTGACTGCAGCGAATCTTTGCCGCTGCTAGGGCCCCGGGCTGGAAAGCAGTGGAGTGGGAGGGCCTGCGTTCCCCCTGCCACCCTTCCAAGGGTGGCAGACTCCCCCTTCCCCCTGGCCTGACCAAGGCTTAGATACTGTGTTCGTTCAGCCCTGCTGAAAGGCCTGAGCTGGGACTGCTTGTTGCCCCGCCCTGCTCCAGGGCCGGGCATATAGACAGTGTGTTTACTCGGGCCCTGCTAAAGGGCCGGGACTCTGCCTTGTTCAGAGACTATTAGATTGCTCAGCCCCTGCGGAGGGGTCTGAGCCCGAGACGGATTGCTGCCTGTAGGGAGGCGCCCTGGCTCCCCGCCACGCCTGAGAAGGACGAGCCCCTTACCGGAGCCTTACAGGACCATTGAAAATTAACTCTCCACCTGTTCTACATGGAATTAATTCCCCATCTGCTTGAGAACTTGGATGTGTAAACCTTCATGGTCATTGTCACTGAGATACCTGTTTTGTAGGATAAGAAAGCACCTCAGTTTGTGGGGCTGGTCAGCCGAACCTCCCAGTGGCATATAAATTCACTGCTGACAGCCTCAAACCCCTGCCAGAGGCAAAGGCTTTTTTGCAGTGGTTGGGAGAAGTCCAGCTACATGTATATTGCTCCCCTCATCTATGCTAACATTCATTTTTAGAATAGGTATTTGCCATGTTGTTATATTGACAGATCCAATTAAGTTAGAGATTTCTACCCAGAATAGACAATGCTCAGTTTCAGGAAATGAGACCTATTCCCGCTGGAATGCCAAGTAGTATTAAGCATCACCTTCATCTAGGGCTTATTTTGAGAATGCTGGTACAGATGGAGAACAGATGATACCTGCTTTCAATTAGCCACACATGCCCAACAGCTTTCTGTATGACACAGCAGAAAGTTTTTTTTTTTTTTTAGGATCCACCTATTTTAAACTATGAAGCCTTGAATAGTTCGTGAAACAATAACCCAAATCACTTATCAATTTGAAGACAGAAAAATTGGAGTGGGTATGTTACAAACTATTGTGTTGAGGAAAAAAGGATTGTTTTTTTTTAAATTTAACAAGAGACTCAATACTGCTATCCTGTCTTGTGGGGTTTACTGAACACAGCCTATGGCAGCATCCTCAGAGCTATCACAAGCCTTTTTTTGCCTGGGCTGTTGTCTCAGAATGTTTTGATCCCATGTATCAAAGGTTGATCTGAGTGTGTTGTTTTGGACAGTTACGCCTTTTCCCAGAAGGCTCTTTCATGCAGGATTCCCATTCAGTCCTGTTCAAGGTGTATGAGGAGCAAGCGGAAGAGATAGCGAGATTGATTTGGGCTGCGATGCCATCAGGATACAAGAGACGCACAGATCTGTGTCTAATATCTCCATCAGATCCAGAGAGTTTGGCATTTTTTGCTTTCCTAGTGCTTAACTGAGACTGGCATTTGGAGGGGAACAAATTGGCTAAATAGCATTTGGAGAGAAACAAATTGGCTAAAACTAACTCTGGACAAGATGCAGCATATGATAGAGGGTAGCAGGCAGAGAACAGAAATGTGTGGTTCCTATCACAACTACTTTGCTCAAGGGGTTTGCAGTTGTAGAGTACTTGCATACCATCAATTACTATTGGTAGCAGTGATAGATGACACCTGCTTTCACTTTAAAGTATTCAGGACCATGTCTCTTTGATCTGGACTACACTAATGCTATGCATACCATTGGGACTTATAGACTGAATAACTGCAAATGCTCCACAGGGAGCCACCTTACAATGTCCCTTAGCACCAGCTGCATGGAACTATTACACAAAAACCTCAACAAATCCACTGGCCTTCTGATTTCTTCTTGGTGCACTTCAAGTTGCTGACTCCAATTTTTGAAGTCCTACCATATACAGCATGATTCCTGACTAGCAGAAAGTCTGCCCCTCTCTCTACAAACTGTCATGGTAGCTGATGACAGCTGGGCCATTTGAGGGGACAATCCTGAGACTTTTTTTAGTATCTGGAGGGCATGCATTCTCCGTGAATGACCCACAGCTCTGGAATTCACTCCCCGACCTAGTACAGATTGTGCTGACCTTCAACACATGGTGCAAGACCCATCTCTTTCCCAAAGCTTCTGAATGAAGAGTGGGGAATTATGATTAATGGAGGGAGAAGAGGGAGGTCTACATTTTTCAAAAGTATTTGCTGTGTTCTATATGTACACGACTGTAACTAGAAGCATTTTATAAAATTAGCACAATGTAATGTCACAAGAATGCTAGTATATAGACCAGAATTATATATTAGTATAAAGATACTCTGTACCTCTCCAGAAAAGCATCGCTTTGAGTAGTGGAGCTGCTCTCATTCAAGATGGAATCAATCACTGATGCAGGATCTTCGGGAACATTAACTTGTGCAGAATGCAGCTCTACAGCATCATTTCCTACTGCACTGGACTCGAGGGAATTGTCAGCAACTTGGGCTGGACATTCTGGTTCTGTATGACTTAACTCAATGGGCTGTGATACTTCGCAGACAGGCAGATCCTGTTCTTGAGCAGTCTGGGGCTCTCTAAGAAATACAAGACACGTAATGAAAAGTCTCAGGAGAGCTCAGCTACTACAATACTTCATAAAAAACATAACAGCAGCCAAAATGGGTCAGATCAATGGTCTATCTAGCCTAGTATCCTGCCTTCAGATACTTCAGAGGAAATGAAAAGAACAGGGCAATTAATGAGTGACTGATCCCCTGCTGTCCACTCTCAGTTTATGGCAATCAGAGATTTAGGGACACCTGGAGCAGGGGGATGCATCCCTCACCATCTTGGCGAACAGCCATTGATGGATCTATCCTCCATAAACTTATCTAATTCTTTTTTTGAACCCATGGCCTTCACGGCATCCCATGGCAATAAGTTCCACAGGTTGGCTGTGTGTTGTGAGACAAGATACTTCCTTCTGTTTGTTTTAAACCTGTTGTGTATTCGTTTCATTAGATGACTCCGGTTCTTGTGTTATGTGATGGGGTAAATAACACTTCCTTATTCACTTCCTCCACACCATTCAATATTTTATAGACCTCTATCATATTCCCTCTTGTATTTCTCTTTCTTAAGCTGAACAGTCCCAGCCTTTTCAAGCTCTACTTGTATGGAAATTGTTCCATATTCCTAATCCTTTTTGGTGCCCTTCTCTGTACTCTTTCCAGTTCTAATGAACTTCTTGAGATGGGGCGACCAGAACTGCACCCAGTATTCAAGATGTGGTGTGCCACGGATTTATATAGTGGCATTATGATATTTTCTGTCTTATTGTCCATCCCATTCCTAATGTTCCTAACACTTAACTTTTTAGGCTGCCACTGCACAATGAGCAGATGTTAGAACTATCCACGATGAATCTAAGATTGCTTTCTTGAGTGGTAACAGGTAATTTAGACCCTATCATTTTATATGTATAGTTAGGATTATGTTTCGAACTTGCATTACTTTGCATTTATCAACACTGAATGTCATCTGCTATTTTCTTGCCCAGATACCTAGTTTTAGCAGATCCCTCTGGAACTCTTCATAGTCTGCTTTGAACTTAACCATCTTCAGTAATTTTGTATTATCTGCAAACTTTGCCACCTTACTGGCTACTCCCGTTTTTCCAGATCATTAATGAATATGTTGAATCGTACTGGGCCCAGTACATGTTGGGAGAGAGCTGCCATTACCTGTGTCCGCTCTGAACACCGACCATTTATTCCTATCCTTTTTCTCCTATCTTTTAACCAGTTACTGATCCACAAAAGGACCTTCCCTCTTATCCTATGACTGCTTAGTTTCCTTAAGAGTCTTTGGTGAGGGACCTTGTCAAAGGCTTTCTGAAAGTCCAAGTTCACTATATCCACTAGATCACCCTTGCCCACATGCTTCTTGACACCCTCAAAGAATTCTAATGGATTGGTGACACATGCTTTCGCTTAAAAAGGCCACTTTGACTCTTCAACGTATCATATTCGTGCTATGGTAATTCTGTTCTTTACTATTGTTTCAATACATTTGTCTGATACTGAAGTTAGACTTACAGGCCTGTAATTAGTGATAGCTTTTTTAAAAATCAGTGTTACATTTGCTACCTTTCCATCTGGCACAGTGGCTGATTTAAGCGATAGGTTACATACCGCAATCAGTAGTTCTGGAGGAACTCAGATATGAAATTGCAGAACTCTTGGGTGAATACCATCTGGTCCTTTTGACTTACTGCTGTTACATTAATCAATTTTTTCTGAAACCTCCTCTACTGACATCTCAATCTGGGACAGTTCCTCAGATCTGTCATCTAAAAAGAATGACTCAGATGTGGGAATTTCCCTCACATTCTCTGCAATGAAGACTAATACAAAGAATTCATTTAGCTTTTCCATAAATAGGTTGTCTTCCCTGAGTGCTCCTTTAGCATCTCAATTGTCCAGTGGCTCACTGACTGTTCAGCAGGCCTCCTGCTTCTAACATACATAAAAAAAAATTGCTGTTAGTTTGTGTCTCTTGCTAGTTGCTCTTCAAATTCTTGTTTGGCCAGTCTAATTATACTTTTACACTTGACTTGCCAGAGTTTATGCCCCAGTCTATTTTCCTCAGTAGAATTTGACTTCTGATTTTTAAAAGGATTTTTTTTTACTCCGTTATTTAGCCAGAGTTGCATTTTTAGTCCTATTACTGGTGGGGTTTTTTCTTAAATTTGCATTTAGTTTGAACCTCTATCATAAGGTTTTTTAAAAGTTTCTATGCACTTATGACCATTCCCTTTAATTTACATTTAACCAACCTCGTCATTTTTGTATAGTTTCGCTTTTGAAGTGAAATACTACTGTGGTGGGGTTCTTTCATATTTTCCACCCTTTAAAATTTAATTATATTACGTTCATTATTACTGAATGGTTCAGCTATTAGAGTCAAACAGTGGTTCATCTGTTAGACCAAATCCTGTTCTCCACCTAGGACTAAATCGAGAATTGCTTCTCCCCTTGCTGGTTCTAGAACTAACTGCTCCAAGCAGCAGTCATTAATGGTGTCTCAAAATTTTCTCTCTGCATCCCATCCTGAGGTGACATGTACCCAGTGATGAGCTGCTAAAATCTTAACAACCGGTTCCCTATAAAAAGTTCTGATTTAAGAGATGTGCCACAGCATGTATTTTTTGTACCAATAGGGTTACCATACGTCCGTATTTTCCTGGGAGGAATTTTTAAGAACTGAAAAGCGATTTAAGAACTGAAAAGCCTGACATGTCCAGGAAAATACAGATGTATGTTAACCCTACCTAAAGTTTTTTTAAAAAGATGGGGCTAAACTAGAAATGAGCTCCTTTTCACGTGTGGGTCCCCGCCACTCCCTTGGGGTGTGCTAGGGTGACCACATGTCCCAATTTTATAGGGACAGTCTCAATTTTTGGGTCTCTCTCTTATATAGGCTCCTATTACCCCTCACCTCCTGTCCCGATTTTTCATACTTGCTGTCTGGTCACCCTAGGGTGTGCACGTGTGGGTCCCAGCTGCTCACTGCCCCCCCCCCATTGAAACAGGTGTGCAGGGTTACTGCCCTGAGAACTGCAGGGCACCAGTGGACATGGGGCTGGCTGCAGACGGGGCGTGGGGCAGGGCTAGCTGGAGGCAGGGAGTGACACGGGCTGGCTGCAACAGGGGCTGGCTGCGGGTGACTGCGGGCAGGGGGTGTGGCAGGGGCTGGCTGCTGTGGGCAGGGGCGGCTGCAGGCAGGGGGTGCGATGGGGGTGGCTGCAAGCAGGAGCTGGCTGCAAGCAGGGGGTGCGATGGGGGGTGGCTGCAGGCAGGGGCTGTGGGCAGGGGCTTGCTGCGGGTGGCTGCAGGCAGGGGGTGCGATGGGGGTGGCTGCAAGCAGGAGCTGGCTGCGGGCAGGGGGTGCGATGGGGGGTGGCTGCAGGCAGGGGGTGACTGCAGGCAGGGGGTGCGGGCAGGGGCTTGCTGCGGGTGGCTGCAGGCAGGAGCTGGCTGCAGGCAGGGGGTGCGATGGGGGTGGCTGCGGGCAGGGAAGGTGGGGGGGTGCAGACACTCACACGGGGGGAGCGGCTGGGAGCAGCCCGAGCAGCAGGACGCAGCCGGGGACTCACCAGGCAGCAGCAGGAGCCCCAGGGCCAGAGGTCCGAGGAGCAGCAGCAACAGGGCCAGGAGGCAGCTCACATGGCTCCCGCAGCACAGCGCAGCGCCCCCCGGTGGCCGGGAGGAGGAATTACAGGCTTCCTGGCCAGAGCCCATCAAAGCTTCCCTCGCAGGGAAGCCCATTAACAAGCGGTTCTAAAACCGCTTCTAAATTTAACAACCGGTTCGTGCGAACCGGCTCCAGCTCACCCCTGCATGTACCCAGTCAATATGGGGCCAGTCGAAATCCCCATTATTGTGTTTTCTGACTTTACAGCCTCGCTAATCTCCCTGAGCATTTCACAATCACAGTTACACTCCCTGGTAGTATATGCCTACTGGTACACTCTTGTTATTATGGTACACTTTGAGTCATTCGTGATTTTACTATATTTGACTCTATGCTTTCTTTCACACATATTGCAACTCCGTCAGCAACATGACCTACTCGGTCATTCCTATATGTTTTATAATCTGCTATTATCATGTCCCACTGATTATCATCATTCCATCAGGTTTCTGTGATACCTATTATGTCAATATTTTCATTTAATACCAGGCACTCCAGTTCATCCATCATAGTATTTAGATTTCTAGCATTTGTATACAAGCATTTATGAAATCTGTCAATATTAAGCTGTCTGCTTTCTGTAACGCAGCGGTGGGCAAACTATCGCCCGCAGGCTGGATCCAGCCCCTGAGGGCTTTGGATCCGGCCTGCGGGATTGCCCCCCATAGCGCCGTGGGCCCCACGCTGCTCTCAGAAGCAGCCGACACCACGTCCCTGCGGCCCCTAGGCAGGGGGGAAGAGATCTCCATGCACTGCCCTTGCCTCCAGGCACCGCCCCGCCACAGCTCCCATTGCCTGGAAATGGGGAACCGCAGCCAATGGGAGCTTCAGGAGAGGTACCTGGAGGTGCAGCAAGGGCAGCACATGTGGAGCCCTGCGCTCCCCCTACCCCAGGGGCTACAGTGTTTCCTGGAGCGGCGCAGGGCCGGGGACAGGGCAGGCAGGCAGGGAGCTGCTTTAAGTAAGCAGCGCTGCACCGGAGCCCGAACCCCTTCTGCCCCCGCCCCCCCAACTCCCTGCCTGCATCGTGCACCCCTCCTGCCCAACCCCCTGCCCTACCCCGCACCCCCCTGCCCCCCAACCCCCTGCCCTGAGCCCCCTCCTGCACTCTGCACCCCTCCTCTGCCTCAATCCCTTGCCCTGAGCCCCTTCCCGCACACCTCCCATACCCCGCACTCCCTCCCGCACCCCAACCCCTGCCCTACCTACAATTTCCCCACCCAGATGTGGCCCTCGGCCCAAAAAGTTTGCCCACTCCTGATGTAACGTAATAGAATGGGACTGCCATTTGACCGCTTCTTCTCTTCAGTTCCTACCTGTACGTTATCAACTACTTTCCTCTCCTCTTTACTAGGAAAGAGTATCTCCTTAAATAAATCCTCCCCTAACGGAAGTCTCTGTCTGAACCATGCACTCCGCTGCACATGTTGACTTTCCCCAGCCTTTTGTTTTGAAAACTTCTCTACCACCTTTTAAATTTTACATGCCAACAACCTGGTTTTGTTTTGGTTTAGAAGGAACCTGTATAGGCTCCTACTTTCCCTGACAAGTTCCCCCATTCCTAATAAACCTAAATTCTTCCTCCCAACACCATCATCTCATCCACACATTGAGATCCTGTAGTTGTGCGCGTCTAACTGGCCCTGCATGTAGAACTTGAAGCATTTCACAGAATGTTACCATGGAGGTCCTGGACCTCAATCTCTTACCTAGCAGCCTAAATCTGGCCTCCAGGACCTCTCTCCTACCTTTCCCAACTACCAATATTTCTACTAATCAAATCATCACTATCATTACCTGTCTCTTCCTAATAACTGGAGTTCCCTTGCCCAGGAGGGGTATCCACAGTGTGAAAGGATACCATGACATCACCTGGAAGAAGGGTTCTAACTATGGGACCATTTCCCTCCACTCCAGCTTGACGGCCTCCTTCCCTGAGATTTTCATCCTTCTCAACAGCACAGAGGCGGTCAGATTTCCCATTACAACCTTTAACATTTTAGTTCTCAATGCCTTTTAAAGTCTGACAGATTAAATCCTTTGAGTGCTCAATTCATCATTCCAGTCCCTTGTAAAATTAGTGAAAATACCTTTATAAAAGGAGAGGTGAATTACTTACTATAGCTTAGATAATGCACAATAACAGAACATCCTATTCTAAAGAACTGGAGTAGTGTCTGAAAACATGAGAGCTGAAAAAATCCTTCTCCCTAAAAATGGGAGATCATGCTAGACTTGAACTACAATGCTTTGAAGTGAGGCTGCATTTGGTATTGGTGGCAAGTCCTAGACCATGCAGTTAAGACATGCAGATTGAGAGAAAGAGAAACCATCTGTTTCGAAGACTCCATGCTTTACATGGTTCCTTATTCAGTATGCAGGGACAGGTGATTTTCTTTGGGAACAAAGATCTCTTTTCCCTGGGCTAACTGAAACAGACAAGAAACACTGTCCTTTTTACTTTTGGCATCATTTCTAAAGACTGAGATTTGCCAAATTTACAAACATTTGTTAAGCAACTACATTGGAGTCTTCAGCCAATACAGTAACTGAGTCCCATCTTCAGATCATCTTGGCCCCATCTAGGCTGTTTTATATTGTTCCTCCCAGACATTCTACAAGAGTCTGAGGTTGCAGGCTGGAGATTTTCCCCCACCCCACTTATTTAACGGTTATGTTCTGTAGAACAGAATCAAGGTAACTGCCCAGACTTGGGTAACAACTCTAAGGCTTGCTTTGAATATTATTGCAAAACTTGCCTGGCACTAGGGCCTCAGCATATAAGCACTTGAGCATGTGCTTAATTTTAAGCAGGTAAATAGTCCCAGAGAATTCAACTCAAGGTGTTTACTTTGATTCAAATCGGCTCATTTACATGCTTAAAAGGGAAAAACCCACTTAAGTGCTTTGCTGACTTAGTGCCCAAATGACCTGCATATTTTCTAACAGCTTTTAAAAAAAAGCTAAACAACAACAACAACAACAACAAAATCACAACGATCTGTAATGCACTGAATATATTTAAAGATTTGTATAGGCTGTTAAATTTTTAGATTCAAGTAGTGCCACTTATGTTATCATGACAAGTATTAAATATGTCTAAAGTGCAAGTACTTTCACATCTCATTCATACCCATCACTTCCGCTTGTATGCACTAGAGCGAGCAGCCCATCAGTGGCATCATCCACAGTGTTGGTGATATCTTGAATAATGATGCCTGTTTCATTTTCACTGTTTGGATCATGTTCAGAAATAGCCACCTGCGTGCCACAGGAAACAGTACAAAGAAATCAATAATCTGGCATATTAAGGTCACAGTTTCTAATTCTTGTTGCAATTGGGGTTCCACTTTTAGACTTTTTCTTACATCAAGCTCGTGTATTTCCATTGTTTTGGGGACATAGCAGTAGTTTAACATTTTCTATATCAGAAAATGTTTCACCCAAAGTTGAGGACGTTATGTTTGTAAGATTGCTCAGAACATACAATGCCAAACACATCCATTAGTCTATGGCCCCTCAAAATTTACCGCATTGCCATGCTCCACAGGAAGGTGAATATACTGCCGGCTGAATTTGGAAGGTGAGGCACCAGAGGCATCTGGTAGAGATCTGAGGGAAAAAAAAAAAATACAGCTGTAATGCAGAGTTAAAAGTAGGAGTACAGGTCATAGTAATGCTCGATTTCACACACTTGCTTATGTAGAACAGCAACAGCCGTTGCTTAGGGCACCTAGGAAGGGACTACTATTTAAGCGATTCAAAGCCATGGAACAGTTGGTGTAAAATGCATACTCATTACTGTTAGCCTCATACTTCCTATTTTTGTCACACACACTTGTTTTATTGAATAAGAGGGAAAAGTCTTGGGGGCAGGGATAATTTTTTCACATGCTTTGCCCAGCACAAACAGAGCTCTAACGCTGGTTGGGTCAACGGGGCATTAATGCAACACAAATTATAATAAATAAATAAATAAACAAACAAACAAACAAACGAGAAGGACATTCGCTCTGAAGAGAGTCTGGACAGCAAAACTTGGACAGCAACTTTTAGGAGAAGTTCTTAGTAGCCCCACACCATCACAAAGCCACACTTCAATTAGCAGAGCTACAGTTTTAACAGTAACCAAAAAAGGCACACGCAAAATTCAGAAGAAGCCTGCACTGGCAGCACAGTTAGGAAGCCACAAGTCCCAGCTCTATTTCTTTCTCATATGCATATAGACAGACGTGCGCCACACGTCTTTCCGTGAGAGAGCAGTGCTATTATGGTCCAAAAAAGTAAAATCTTTCAAAAGTCTCCATATAGCAAGTTTGATGACTTTGTTAAAAAAAAGAATGAGCTAGGAAAGGAGGGAAAAATAATAAAAGGAAGCGTGTTATGGACCTTAACAAGAGCTCTTTGGCCACCAAATAGTCAAATTAGTTACCTTTTTCTCTTGACTCCCACAATGTAGTTTCCTTTCATCAAACTTAGTATAAATTGAAGGATCTGAGGAAACAAAAGAAAATGTGATCAAACGGAAGAAATAACTCGGTATCAATGCATCAATGTATAGACTTTGCTACAAAATTATCAGCAAAGTGAGAGTTCATGTGTTAGATATAAATACTACCAATTGGCATGACTGTCTTTAGATTAAGAAAAAAACAAAATAAGAGGGCCCCCAAAATTAGATTCTCCCAGGTAGGTGAATTATGAACAGTTAAAAATCTCTCTTTGACACATGCAGCATTAACCACCATCACAGGCAGGATATAGACCAGATAGAACATGAAGTTCCTCCAGCAGGAGGATTACTAAATTTTCAGTTTCAAAAATCGTCACTGTCAGAATTCAGAAGTCTCTCTCCCCTTGTCTTCGAGATCCCCCATAGATTTAACTCTACTTGTTCACAATGTCATGATTTTCTATTCTCCACGAGGTCCCCGCAGTTCCCAAATCCCACACTCTGGCCTGATCTACATTTAAAAGCTTTGCTGTCATAGCTATGACAGTTAGGAGCATGGGAAAGAACAAAAAAAAACCCACACACATCTCTAATCGACATAGTTATGTCAGCAAAAGCCTTAAGGTAGATGCTGTCCTTTTGCTGGCATAAGCCGAGGGTGCGCTGGTAGAACTATACCAGCAAACCCTTTCTGGTGTAGAAAAAGCCTCTGTTCTTTCCCATTTCTTCTGTGAACAGCAAGATCTTCTCCCAGGCCCTGTATGGAACAGGCCCAGTACACCTCTATGCACCACATACACTTCAAATCCCTGGTTTATGACCTAAACAATCCACCTTCATTCAGCTTCCTAATTTTCCCACATGCTCAATCATTTCCCCTGAAACCTGCCCTTAACAACACTCTTGAAATTCTCTGCCCCACTTCCTGCTGGACGTATAGTAACCGTGATTGCTTTCTCTCTTGCAGAGTTATACTCGGGGGAGAGAGGGGGGAGGTTTGAGTTAGTATCTTTTGTTGGACCACCTTCTGTTGGTGATAGAGACAAGTTTTCAAGCATACACAGGCCTGAAGAAGAGCTCTGGGTACACTTGAAAGCTTGTCTCTCTCACCAACAGAAGGTGGTCCCATCAAAGATATTACCTCACCCAAATATCCTGGGACCAACACAGCTACTACAACAACACTGCAGGTATAACAGCATCATCTGTCATTCTACATAATGAAAAAATGCCATGGAACGTCACTGACAGGAAGAAATAAGGATAGTAGCACTGAAGAGGCTGCAATGGTACCTTAGACAGCAACTTCTGTTGTTGGCTGTGCTTCTGCCTTAGAACAGCCACTTCTTTCCACAGGGCTTTATTTTCCCTGCAACACAGAATGAATCAGGAGGTAGGGATGAACAGAGAGTTTACTTCCTGTGCTCTAGTTCAGTTTTCAAAGATTTATACTAGCCTGAGGGACTGAAGAAAAAACATTCCTTCCCTAGGTAACTGGGAATCAGTGACTCAGACCCACCAATCCAGACTCTGGGTTAAACTCGCTCCATCCTCCATCAGGCTGGACCAACCAATTGGTACTGGGGATTTTCACATCCTCTGCTGCTCAGCCACTCATTTTGGTCTGAGGTGTCCATCCAAAGCCTCCTGGGGTACCTAAGCCCATAGTTTTTTTTAACTGGTCATCAACATGTGATGCTCAGAGAAAGAGAGGCTCAGTGTAACAAGGACCATCTCAGAACAACCTGAATGGCTACTTCAAAGAAATACAAAATAATGTCTAGCAGGGGATGAAAATACTTACTGAGCTTTGGTTGGTGCTGCTTGCTTGTCAGAGGTCAGAACGGGATAACCCAGTGTCCAGAGGAATGGATCTGCAGGAACAGAGAGACTAGGACATGCAAATTCAACATACAGCTGACCTTCTCTCACATAACCACAACTGACCCTGTTTTGTATTTAGGAAGGCTAAATCACTTCCTGATGCATGCATCGACTACAACACAAATTCTGCCATGGATTCTGATGCTAGTCATTAAACTGAAATCGCATGAGTATTACCCAGGCTTTGCATACTGGAGTTGCTGAGCCATGTAGGTAAATGAAACCCGGAGACTGGAAAATGGATTATTCAAAGGAAAGTAAGGGACAATAATGAAGCTATATGCTTTTGATTAATATGAAACTAAAGTTTGGTTCCATTAATTAAATACAATCAATGTCCAAAATAAACTCATCTGAAATATAGACACAATCTACCTTCTCATACTAGCCAGTCTGACATCCATGTTGTTCTGTTGCTCCCTCATTTCCTGGACTTCAGAAAGCACTTTGTGTAAATCTTCCGAACAGACTCTGAGATCCTCCGCTCTCACTGCAGAGACCTAAAATGAATTGGGTTGTAGGTGCTTTAGTAAGGTCTATACTTTGTGCATTTCATTTTTATAAGGAACAGCACAATTTGATTATTGATTCTGCAGAAGAACAGTGTCTGGATTGCCTCAATAGATTAGATAAGATTGAAAAAATAAACTCATACTTTGATGCATGAGAAGTCACATCACGGCAGACACAATCTACTACTGATCATTCATGCTCGTTCCCTAAAGAAAACGCTCCACAATCTTTAGATTCTTTTTAGCCTGAAAAGTGTACAAAAACAGGAAGCCAAAAGGAGTGTGGCTATCATGGTAGGGTGGGTATTTAACACCATGCATCAAGCTCAAAGTTTAGCACAGATTCAGTCTTCTCCCCTCAAGGGCTCTCTGTATTACTGACATGAAGATATGCCAATACTGCTAAGAGTACAAACCTGTTGTAACCAGGAGCTAGAAGCAGCCCTGCTTATTGCACAACAGTGACATTATAGACTCTGAAACCAGCCCATATCAAAAAAAGGTAGAAGTTTACTGGGATCTAGATAGTTGTATTTAGATAATCCAGAATTACCAGGTGTGGACTAGAGACTTAATTCTGTTCCATCTCTGATTCTATGCTAATGTGGCTGCAGATGCTAATAATCAATAATACATTAGAGATTAAGATGCCTACTTGGTATCCTGATCAAAATGCATTGCTGCCTGCTTCATTATCAGCACAGCACCAGTTCCCAGAGAGCACAGACAGCTAGAAGGTAAATTCAACTATCAGTCACTCTGTCACTAAAAACTGTTAGGCATCCATCTGGATGAAATGGGATTTACCCCCTTTAGTCTGTATTTAAGTGACAGGGCCATAGGACTGACCACAGACACCCTATAGGAGAGGGTGAAAAGACTCCTCAAAAGCCTTGGTTAGGAGATACTCTTCACTCCAGCCTGCTTAGCCGCTGGAAGCCTGAAACAGAGTTTAGAGCAAACATTGCAATTATGACTCCCTTCCAGCTCATAAAACAGGAAAGGCTGATGGCCATTTTATCTGCTGTAAGAACCACTCATGTTTGCAGCACAATGAAGACTTGCTTGCCAGACTATTCCATGGCTCAATGTGAATTTTTTTGGCATTAATTAAAATCTTTTGTCTCCAGGCTAGAGGACTCCACCTAACGTAATGGTCTTAGGAAACGACATGAGCCAGCTATTTCAACATACTCGCGTGATAGAACCAGAAAATAGGTTTAAGCCAAACCAAGCTAACAATTGTAGGAAATAGGGAGGGAGAGTGGGCATGCGTACGTGTGTGCGGAGAAAGGGAGGAGATCGCAGCATCAGAACAGCAGATAAATTTGGTCCACTTGAGCTGCATGAACTCGAAATCACAAAATAAGGCATCGAGCAAAATAAAATTGTAGCTTCCTAACTAGTCCCTACATCTACAACCTGGTCTTTAACAACTTAGGCAACACAACAGCCAAAAGGATCTTCCACAGAGCTCAATGCACGTTTGCATACTGCCGAATGTCCATACTACACTCAGCACAATAACGTTCTGGTGTGCACTGCTTGGTAAGGAGGTTTTGGTATCTAATGATCAAATATCGTATTTTTCCTTGTATAAAACACCCCCCACTTTTCTAACCCAAAATTCAGGTTTTTTGTTTTGTTTTTTATCCCCCCTCCTGCTTTGCGCTCCGGCCATGCCCCAGGTTTTTTTTGTTTTGTTTTCTTTCCCTGCTTTGCCCCTACAGCCGCGCTGCAGGTCCCTCCTCCCCGCTGCTCCGGCTGCGCTGCAGGTTTTTTTGTTTGATTGGTTTTTTCCCCTCCTGCTTTGCCGCCCGGCCATGCCACAAGTTTTTTTTGTTTTGTTTTCTTTGCCGCTCCAGCTGCGCTGCAGGTGTCCCCCACTGACTTTGCCGCTCAGGCCCAGAAAGAGGACGCCGAGGTAGGGGTAGAGGTAACGAGGAGGGACGGGCACCCGGGCTGGTCTCCGGCCTCGGCCCTGCCCAGCTCCTGCCACGTCCCTCCCCGGCCGCCCAGGTCCGGTCCCCTGGCTCCGGCCGCCCGGCCCTGCGTCCCCGGCCGCGTGACTCCTGCCCTGTCCCCATGTCCCCGGCCGCCCGGCTCCAGCCCCGGCCCCGCTTCCCCGGCCGCCCGGCACGGCCGCCGGGCCCCGCCTCCGGTAGTGTGGGTCCGGGCACTGTGGCAGCCGCGACCCCACCTACCCGGATGCCCGGCTCCGGACACTGCCTGGCCCCGTGGCTCCAGCCGCCCGGCTCCTGCTCTTTTGCCACGTGGCCGGGCTCCGGCAGCGCGGGTCCGAGCATGGCGGCAGCACCGGCTGCCCGGCTCCAGCTCCGGCTGCGTGGCTCTGGCCGCCCGGCTCCCGCCACGTCCTCCGGCTCTGGCCGCCCGGCTCCCGCCACGTCCTCCGGCTCTGGCCGCCCGGCTCCCGCCACGTCCTCCGGCTCTGGCCGTGCGACTCCTGCCCCAGCCCCGCGTCCCGGGCTCCCAGCTCCAGCCGCGGCTGGACTGTAACGCCGCCAGCCACGTCCAGGAAGCGCGGTAAGGGGGCAGGGAGGGGGTGTTGGAGAGAGGACAGGGGAGTTTGGGGGTGGGGGGGTGGATAGGGACTTACTTCTGTGTATAAGACGACCCTCAATTTTTAGTCTAACGATTTTAGGAAAAAGTATAGTCTTATACACGGAAAAATACGGTACTGGTTTTACAAAGCCGCTGTTACAAGACAGACTCAGTGTGTGAGTTTAGTATGTGGAAAAGTGCTCTAGATTGATGGCCCTGGAGACTGAGGTCATGTGTTTTTCCTCAGGAGAGGTATAACATAAATGGGGCATGCATCCTCTACATTACACCAGGATGACTGTGTGTGGAATTCAGTCTACATGGCAACACCCAGTACTCAGCTTATGTGCTGAACAGGGCAGCAGAAAAAACAAACAAACAATCTCTGCACAGGTGAGATAGTGCTTTTTTGGTCATGCAGAATTTGTTAGCTAGGAAGTGGACTAAGACCCAACAACTTATTCCACATAAACTGCCTTTGATAAAAGAATGAATACACTCAGTGCACTATACCTTTCGTTTGATGTTTTCCAGTAGGTTTGCTTTCCCTTGTTTAAAGAAAGGGTGCTGGAATTCAATGGCTGCACTCTTCTCTGCTGTAATCATACCATTCTCCAAGGCAATCACTTTCCTGAACCCATCTGTTGAGGAAAGATTAGAGCACTCATTTCTCCCAGCAGCCAAAAGGAAGTTCAAAACATGCAGTTAAACAATGAAAACCAAATCCAAGTAAGATGATAATATCTGTAGCACATAAGAATAAAGTTACCAAAAGCAGGACCTGAAAGTGAGACCAAATAACCTTTCCCCAGCCCTCAGCCACTTGACCAATGCTGAACGTCACAGCCAGAGACCGCACCTACAGTACTACTGAGTGTAACTGACATGGACTAACAGATTCCATTCCCAGGGAATAAAAGGGGATGTTGTTTGGAAAGCAGGCATGTTGGGAGGAAAGAGTTGAACAGTGATTTCCAAGGAATCACGAAGTTAGAGAGAGACATGCCCTGTTAGGATCTCTTAGGTAAATACCTGGCCGACCTGAAGTAATGATAAAACTCCCATATAACTTCAATGAAGCCATGATTTTACCTATTGTTCATCTTTCGCTCTTACCCTCACATGGCAACCGAATGCATCAGAAACTGCATCTCCATGTACTACCTTCAATTAGTAAAATAATGTAGGGAAGAGAGAGGAGAGCAGCCCACAGAGCAGGAGGGGAGACTACGGCTCAGTTTATGTATCCACAAACAGACGTGCTGCTCTCCCCACATCACTCAGCAGGAAAGCAGCATTAAATAGCATGTCTGCTCTAAAAATAGCATGGTGACATTGTGTTCTATTTCCATTAGTGCCATAAATACTATGAGGAGGATGCAGAGTACACTCTTGAGGGGTAATATGGGTTCTTACCACCAACCAAAAAGTTTCCAAGGTAAATAACATCTTCTGGTTACCAGGATACAGCTCTCTGGGCAACAAGTCTGAAAACTGCACTCAAAGCCTGGCTGGGCCCAGCAGGAATATCAAGCCCCATACATCTGCATGGAATAGCTCAGTGGTTTGAGCATTGGCCTGCTAAACCCAGGGTTGTGAGTTCAATCCTTAAGGGGGCCACTTAGGGATCTGGGGCAAAAACCAGTACTTGGTCCTGCTAGTGAAGGCAGAGGGCTGGACCCGATGACCCTTTGGGGTCCCTTCCAGTTCTAGGAGATGGGGGGGGGGGAGGAGCTTTTACATGTTTAAGTCCAGTCTTGTCACAAGATAACTAGTAACTGTTCATTTAATCCTTTGATGCTCAGAGGTCATCCACTTCACCCTAAATTCCAAGAGATTAACAGATCCCTTCATCTCCTACATCCAATATAGAATCTAAACACTGCTCTACAGCCAAAATGCTTCTGAAATAAATGTAGTCAAACTTTACTAATTCTGGGTCACTGAGAACGAAAATGATGCTTAAAATTGTTGATTGGCTCTAGTTTTCAAGGTATGCTATTGGGTCAGTATATACGACCCTTGACTTGGGAATAGCGGAGGATAAGTGAGTTACAAAGGGAAGGTATCTCAATTTAAACCAGAAACGACTAAAATACATCTTTGACTGGATCTATGGATAAATCTATGACTGGGTTTGGACAGTACTTGCTTTTTAGGCAAAACAATGAATGATGCAATCTGAAGCTGGTATTGCGTCATACATGATATGAATTGCATCATGTTATTCCTAGAAGTCATGGATGATGCAATCATAACAAAGCTTACATCACTCTGCTGAACAAATTGCCCTATATCAGCTCTAGAAATCATACAGTGTCGTGCTCTCTTATTTGTCAGTGTTTGATTTTTGCAAAGGGACACATTTCTGTTTAGCCAAAGTGAGCAGAGATGCCTCGTACTTGTGTGAACAGTGCAGATAACTTCTGCTATGTTTGTGGTGAAGTGACTTTTGCATCACAAAAGCGCAGTATAACCACTATGGTTAAGAAAGCCTATCACCTTTATTTTGGCTGCAAAATTGGAGATCAGGACAAGAGGTGGGCCCCACACATATGCTGGGACACTTGTGCAACAAATCTTCGCCAATGGCTGAACAGGAAAAGGAAATCTACGCCTTTTGCAGTGCCAATGATTTGGAGAGAACCAACAGATCATACCAGCAATTGTTATTTCTGCACGGTGCCTCCAGTTGGGAAAGGTGTGTCAAAGAAGAAAAAGTGGACTGTGCATTATCCAAACATTCCATCAGCTATACGCCCAGTACCCCACGGAGAAGGACTGCCGGTTCCTGATGCACCAGAATCATTCTCACTTGAGTCAGACGAGGAAGAGGATGAAACTTCAGGTCCTGAACCATCAATGTCACAGGACCCACATTTTCTCCCATCCTCCTCCTCTGAACCACACCTCATAACACAAGGTCAACTGAATGACCTTGTCAGGGATTTGGAACTACCCAAGAGTAAGGCAGAGCTGTTGGGCTCCAGACTACAGCAGTGGAATCTCCTGGCAGGTGATATTAGGGTTTTCATGTTCCGTGACTGTCAAAAGGATCTTGTCCCATTCTTCTTCATGGAAGGTTGCAGGCTACAAGATCACAACATCGATGGTGTGATGGCAGCCCTCAACATCGTTCACGATCCAGATGAGTGGAGACTGTTCACTGATTCATCGAAGACGAGTCTTAAAGCTGTTTTACTGCATAATGGCAACGTTTTGCCGTCAATTCCAGTTGGTCATGCAGTCCATATGAAGGAAACCTATGACAACATGAAACAACTTTTGAGGTGCATAAACTATGACCAACATCAGTGGCAGCTTTGTGGTGATTTGAAGGTTGTTGCTCTCTTGCTTGGTCTGCAGACTGGATACACAAAGTACTGCTGTTTTCTCTGCGAATGGGATAGTTGTGCAAGAGATTCCCACTACATCAAGAAAGATTGGCCACTCCGACAGTCATTGGAGCCTGGGAGGAAAAGTGTTCAGCATCCACCACTTGTTGAATCAATGAAGATTTTGTTACCACCCTTACACATCAAGCTGGGTCTGATGAAGAACTTTGTCAAGGCCATTGACAAAACACAAGCAGCTTTCAAGTACCTCCGCGGAAAATTTCCAAGGTTAAGTGAAGCTAAGATAAAGGAAGGTGTCTTTGTTGGTCCTCAGATTTGTGAACTTCTTCGAGATGATGCATTTGACCATGCACTGCGTGGCAAGGAAAAGACGGCATGGAAAGCCTTCCAGTTAGTGGCAATAAATTTTCTCAGAAACAACAAGGCAGACAACTACAGGTTGTTGGTGGAAAACCTCCTCAAGGCATACAAAAGCCTTGGTTGCAACATGTCACTGAAGATACATTTTTTGCACTCTCATCTAGATTTTTTTCCACCGAACTGTGGAGCAGTGAGCGACGAGCACGGCGAGCGATTTCACCAGGACATTGCAACAATGGAGAAACGATACCAGGGCAAATGAAGCCTATCAATGCTTGCAGACTATTGCTGGACAGTGACAAGAGATGCTCCATTTAATGAATACAAGAGACAAGCCAAGAAGCGCTGAGTAGACACTGAATAGGACTAAACTATGTACATAATAGTTTTTTGCCTTTTGTTTCATAATACATTTTATTTATATAACCCTTTTGCTGATTTTTAAAGTGTTACATAAACAGTACAGGTGAAATATTATCATGTAAAGCAACCATAAACACATGAAAAGACCTAGGTTTACAATTTATGATTAAAACTGTACTATCTACACAATATACACAGACATAAAATGTAAAAACTTAAATAACTTAAAAACAGTAGCCAGTTATTTTAATTGTCATATTTGAATTCAGCACATCAAAATACATAATAAATAGCACATTTTATTTCTGAAGCAGACGACTTCTCAAGAATTGTAGACCAGTGCAATCAGAGATGTGGACAAGTCCGTACAAATCTACTCAGCCAAGGACAAAGTTCCTTAGTCACTTCACAACATAACCACAAGGGAATGCTATGAAATGACTAAGGCCCAGTATCACTCTGTCAAGCCACTGCAAATCTGTTTCTTCTGCAAGTCTATATGCGGAACCTACTTTTTAATCCTCCTTTCCCTTCAAAAAGGGATCTGAAATAATGAGATACCTTCCTCTGGTTAGTGAGGAGGGAGGATCTCCAAAATAAAAGAATGTTTTTCTTTGCAGTAATCAGGAACATTCAGTAACTGACTCCTCCAGTTCACTGACATAGTTCCTAAAGAATTATACCCCAGGGAAGGGTCACAGGTAAGCAGAGCTATGTGAGTAACTGATTTTTTGGCTCATTGGCTGAACTGGATTGGTGGGGGGTAAACATTTAGTGAAATTGAAGCAAAATTCTAAATGAAAAGTTCTTTTGGACTGAGGGAAATCAAAATATTCTGAAATCATTGAAACAAAAAACATTTTGATTTTTGGATTTTGTTCTTTCCAATCAAAACAGAATAGTGAATTCAACATGAACTCGTGGTTTCTGTTGACTCAAATTTGCATTTGTCGTAAAAAAAAAAAATTCATTCCGCTCTTCTGATAAGTCTGAGACTTCCCCTACTTTTTTTTCCCCTGGGGTCACACATACACAACATATTCGGACTGAACATTTTAGATAAACATCAGAAGTTTCACTAAGGTAGTTTTTCTATATAGTTTCCATCTCCAGTTGTCCCATGAAGTATTCCAACTACCAGACAAACAGGGATTTGGAGCAATCACATTTTTGAATTATTCTGCTCCAGCTCCGGGCAAAAACCTACTGGTCTCCGCTCCAGCTCCGGACTCCGCTCCAAAGCCCTGCAGACAACAACCTGTTTGTTCTGCAGCATAGCACTGTATTGTGTCTTTGGAGCAGAACCTCATTCAGCCTTGGCTGACAAACTGTATAGGGCATACATTTATGGTGTTATAAAAACAACAATGCACCATATTTTCAAGGAGGATGTAAAAGAAAGTTATGAACGAAGAACTTAATCCATCTGATCAACGTGACTAATCCTGTTTCAACATAACTCTGCAGCACAGATTAGAACATTTTGTCCTCCAAAAGATGAATGCACGTGTGTACATATGGCCTTGCTTCCTTTTAAATATTTATAAGTTTAGTACTCATGAAAATGAGGTATTAATAGCACTAGCTGGAGCCAGACAGCTCTGCCAATACACATCATCCCAAACAACATTCTCTATTTTAGCTCTGGATCCTCTTGAGCAGAGACCAACTATAGAATCCAAGTGAGCAGCAGTTTTGAGAGGCAGACAAGCCAAGACTGGGATGAACTCCACCACCATACACCTCTTCTGTTGTGAGCCAAGCTCAAGTCTAGACTAGACTAGAGCGTTGTATGGGACTATTTTTAATCCCATTCCCACTATTATGGGAGTCAGTCTTGTGAGACCCACGGGATCCTGGTCCTCCTGCAGGCCTCTACACTAGTCCCGCACAGGATTCTAGATAGACTCCATGTCTTCAGGGGTAAAAAGGTCAGAGTACTCAAGCCCCAGTCAACTCCATTCCTTTGTTTAAAGAAATTCCATATCATCGGGTAGCAAACTTAGCAGCATTGACACACGAGAACAGCCATTACTTACACATATTGAGCTGACGTATGAAGCTGCAAATATTGTTGTGTTTGAAGTATTTGGGAAGTAGCTCTTTAGCAAACCTCTGCTCATTCAGAATGCAAAAGCTCTGGCCACCCTAGAAGCAAATTAAGGGTAGAAATTAAAGAACAAATACATTTCCAAACTGTTTACATGCAAATGCCTTCTAGGCTGGTAACTACTTCTTTAAGGAGTGAGTAAAATAAATTCAGACAGATTTTTAAGTTTATAGGGTCCCTCTGAGCTCCTACTAATACAGGGAAAAAATTATAGTCAGAAGATATCCACAGCAGCATTTCTATAGGCAATGGGTGTTATAAACCCTTTTCAATTAAATGTTGAGCCTAAACCGTTTGAAAGCATGCCCCCTGAATAAGCTGTGGTAAGTATGGCACAGTCTTTCTAAAAGCAAGTCTCACGTCCTCCGACAAAATATAAGCATCGCTTGTGCATGTTAGAATTCAGCCACTAGAGGGCCCTTCCACCTGCCCCAAAGCCAAGCCTTCTGACTTCCTTCTTCTGAGGAGGTTCCTCTGTGCTCCATTGCTTTCCTCACAATTGTCATCACATATAAATACATATATAATCTCAAAGAGATACTGAAAGTACAGAGTGTGTAACCCAGCAATAAAAACAGCCATTTTATGGTAGCTGAACTACTTTTAGGTTCATTCTATTTCTAAGTTTAGACTTGCTGGAGCTGGACTGGTCTTTCACCATCCTCTTGCTGTTTGTGTTTATAGAATGATACAGCTCCTCCTCACCCATGCTTCTTATCCTCCCAAGGACCAAACACAACAAAGTGCTAGCACAGCAGGGACTTGAATCCCATGTTATTTTTAAATAAGTACCATTTGTGTTAACCTCAGTTTCATGGGTCTACATCTGTATACAATATCCAGAGCCTGGCAGAATCATAAGCCAGTCCTACCTCTCGGCCCACAGTCTCCCCATGAGGCACAAAATTTGATTTCACTTAAAAGAAGTTGTACAAAACCAAAACTAAATAAGTTTTAGCATAGTTTTTAAAAAAATTTCCTGCTGCGTCTGGAGCTCACACATTGCAGCATCATACTGTTGCATACAAGTGAAACCCATTGGTGCATATTTGCTGTTCAAGATTAGATGCCAGAAGTAAGTAGCGAGACAGTTAAATTAGATCCTTTTGATTTTGATGTTCTAAGGCACTAATTACAAGGTGAGAGTTGTTTTTCATTAAATTGTTTGTAATTCTGCATCTGACTGATCAACGCATTTAGTTGCACTGTGCTAATACTAGCAACACAAAGGCACTCACACAGTATATGACAGTGGTTCTCAACCTTTCCAGACTACTGCATCCCTTTCAAGGGTCTGAAACCCAAGCCCCACCACCCGAGGTGGAAGCACGTAACTCAGCTTTGAGGGCTCCCTTGTGGCATGGTGTCCCAAGCAATTCCCCTGCTTGGCACCCCTAACACTGGTCCTGAACTTGCAACCCACCTAAATCTGTCCCATGACCCCTCTGGGGTTCACAACCCCTGAACTGAGAAACACTTGTCTAGATGAGTTGATGTACCCCCTGAAAGACCCCTGTTTGAGAACCACTGGCATATGATGTATCCAGCTAAAGAAGAGGTGGGAAAATGGCTGCAGAAAATCAACACAAATACAGCTGTGTTCCTGGCATATCTACAACTGTGTGTGCATGCAACATATACCCAGACACACTTTATACCAGGGGTAGTTAATTCTTTTTTTGTCAAGGTACAGAGTCCAGAGGAAAGAATAAAATTTCAGGGTTTAGTCAAAAACGTCTGGTGGCCCAGATTCGGCCCACAGTCCACCTACTGACCACCCTGCTTTACACACACACACACCCCTTCTGAGTGAGTGAGCATAACCTGTACAGTACACGTGCAAACACAAGGGCTACTCGTGCACCAGCTCTAAGCCCTGCAAACGCCGCCCCTAGGTGCTGCTACACCACTAATGCACCATGTGGTACTTACCCGGGCACAAACTCCTCCTGGGCCCCTGCCTCCCCGCCCAGCCCAGGTGCTCTCTCGCCACGCCCCAGGAGGCTTAAACTAATCGTGCTGCGCGCATGCGCCCTGCCCCTAGCCGGTGAGGGGGTGCTTACCCGGCCCCAGGCGATCACATCATCGGTGCCCGGGTCCGCTACCAGGGCCCAGAGCTTCGCCAGGAAGCCAGGCACGGGGGCGGCGCCGGGACCGCCGGCCGCCACCGCCGCTTCCCTCATCCTCGCGCACAGAACGGAGACGACGCAACACGCAAGCGACCGCCACACGCAAAGAGCAGCACGGAAGCCAACGACGCTACGTGAGAGGCGGGACCTCCCTTCGCGAGCCTCCTCATTGGCTGGGCCATGCCGGGTCTGGCCCCTCCCCCTTCTAGGTGCTCCCGCCCCGAGCGTGGCGGTTGTTGTGGCGGGGCGGGGCCTCCGGGTCCTCGATGACGTCAGTGGAATGCCCGCAAAGGGCCAAACGGCGTAAGACGCTGCGTTGCGCAGCCAATGTTTAAACCTGGGCCCGGGACAGGGAGGGGCCGCTCGTGAGGAGAGCGCGGGGGGGAGGGGCAGGTTTAGGCGGGGACACTGACAAGTTGCGGGGAGGGGGCGCTCGGCCCCGGAGGCTCGCGCCGCTGACACACACGTAGGGGGTACCAGCCAGGCACGTGCACACCTGTAACGGCACATGACCCAGCACGGGGGCGGGGTTGGTGCAGCATTGCCAAGGCTCAGGCTTTTACTGGATGTTTTTTCTTAAAGCGTCGGCTGCTGCAGTCCTGTCCTGTGGGGAGACCCAGCTTTCATGTCACGGGGGTGGCAGCCACACAGCCACCGCCAGAGCGACACACAGAGCCTGAGTTAGGGGCAGGGTGACCAGATCTCCCACTTTGTAGGGACAGGCCTGATCTCTGAGGCTTTTTCTTATATAGAAACTTATTTCCCCCCCCCCCTCCGCCCAGTCCCAATTTTTCACACTTGCTGTCTGGTCACCTTAGTTAGGCACCTAGGCTCCCTTTACAGCAAATGGGGAGAGACAGGCCCCTAGGAATGCAATCTACAAAGCCGGCATATCTAAACTGCCTGGCAAGCCGCCTAACCTCATCAAAGGGCAATGCCAAGGAGCGGGGTGTGTGCTAAGCCTATCTCCGCTTAGCCTTTCACACACAAGACTCCAGCAGCTGGAGTCAGGCAGCTTAGGTGCATTAGGTACTTTTTCAGGGGCAGCTGCCTCACTCCATGCAAAACAGCGGGAGGAGGTAGTGGCAGTGGTGCTGCACTCCTTATAGGCTTTAGCCTAGTGGCTAGAGGACCTCCCCTGAGAGGTGAGGGACAGACCCCTGATCAAATCCCCCCACCTGTTGCTGTGGGGGATGTGATCCTGGATCTCCCACTTCCCAGGTAAGTACTCTAACCAGTGGACTAAACATTATAAGGTGGGCACAACTTTTTCCTCCAGCTAGATTTTGAATGGGACTTGAGCTACTAGATAGCCTCTCTGGTTGCCAGTTTTGGTTGGCTGTATTCCTGGAGATTTCATCACATGACAATCTTCAGGAATTAAAGATTACTCTTTAATTCCTGGAGACTCCAGGTCAATCTTGGAGGGTTGGCAACTCTACATCTGAGCCTAGCTACCACATCATGTCCCACCTGCAGCTTATGCAGCCAAATGTCTATCTTCCCTGGTTCGTGACTTGCTTGTTGGCTTGAGCGAGGCAACAGTGTGCATGCCCAGCAGAGCTAGCTTTAGCAAGTGCGAGGCCTGATTCGAACAGTTTCAACGGGGTCCCAGCAGGGATGACTGAAAAAAAACCAAACACACACACACAAAAAATCACGTGGGGCTTGTACTCACCGGGCGGCACTCCTAGTGTTCAGAGGCGGGTCCTTCACTCGCTCCGGGTCTTCGATGGCACTGAAGGACCTGCCGCTGACGTGCTGCCGAAGACCTGGGGAGACTAAACGACCCGCCACCGAAGTGCTGCCAAAGACCCGGAGTGCCGCCAGATGAGAAAAAATTAAAAAGGAGCCTCTTGCCAGGGAAGGGATTCTCGGCCACTTGCCCCCCCTGCCCTACCCCTGCCACTGGGCGCGGGGCCCTCTTAGGCATGGAGCCCGATTCGGGGGAATTGGTGGAATTGGCCTAAAGCCGGCCCTGACCCTAACCCTAGCTCCAAGTGCCCTACCCATAGGATCCCTAATGCTAGCTCCAAGTGCCCTACCCTTAGGAACCCTAACCCTAGCTCCAATTGCCATACCCTTACAAACCCTAAACCTAGGGCGGGAAGCCCTACCCATAGGAATCTCACCGTATCTCCAAGTGTCCTAGCCTTAGGAATCCTAACCCTAGCTCCAAGTGCCCTATTCTTAGGAACCCTAACCCTAGGGTGGGGCACCCTACTCATAGGAACCCTAAGCATAGCTCCAAGTGCCCTACCCGTAGGAACCCTAATCCTAGCTCCAAGTGCCCTATTCTTAGGAACCCTAACCCTAGGGTGGGGCACCCTACCCATAGGAACCCAACCCTAGCTCCAAGTGCCCTACCCATAGGAACCCTAACCCTAGCTCCAAGTGTCCTACCCTTAGGAACCCTAATCCTAGGGTGGGGCGTCATACCCTTAGGAACCCTAACCCTAGCTCCAAGTGACCTACCCTTAGGAACCCTAATCCTAGGCCGGGGCGCCCTACCCATAGGACCCCTAACCCTAGCTCCAAGTGCCCTACCCATAGGAACCCTAACCCTAGAGCGGTGCACCCTACCCATAGGAGCCCTAACCCTCCCTACAAATGCCCTACCCATAGGAACCCTAACCCTAAGGTGAGAAGCCCTACCCATAGGAACCCTAACCCTAGCTCCAAGTGCCGTACCCATAGGAACCCTAATCCTAGCTCCAAGTGCCCTACCCTTAGGAACCTGAACCCTAGGGCAAGAAGCCCTACCCATAGAAATCCTAACCCTAGCTCCAAGTGCCCTACCCGTAGGAACCCTAACACTAGCTACAAGTGCAATTCCCTTACGAACCCTAACCAAAGGGCGGGAAGCCCTTCCCATAGGAACCCTAACCCTAGGTCCAAGTGCCCTACCCTTAGGAACCCTAACCCTAGGGTGGGAAGCCCTTCCCATAGGAACACTAACCCTAGCTCCAAGTGCCCTACCCTTAGGAACCCGAACCCTAGAGCAAGAAGCCCTACCCATAGAAACAGTAACCCTAGCTTCAAGTCCCCACCCTTAGTAACCCTAAACCTAGGGTGGGGCAGACTACCCACAGGAACCCTAAGCATAGCTCCAAGTGCCCTACCATTATGAACCCTAAACCTAGGTCGGGAAGCCCTACCCATAGGAACCCTAACCCAAGCTCCAAGTGACCTACCCACAGGAATGCTAACCCTAGCTCCAAGTGCCCTACCCTTAGGAAGCCTAACCGTAGGTCGTGAAGTCCTACCCATAGGAACCCTAACCCTAGCTCCAAGTTCCCTACCCTTAGGAACCTTAACCCTAGGGCTGGAAGCCCTACCTATATTTACCCTAACCCTAGCTCCAAATGCCCTACGCATAATAGCCCTAACCCTAGGTCCAAGTGCTCTACCCTTAGGAACCCTAACCCTAGGGCTGGAAGCCCTACCCTTAGGAACCCTAACCCTAAGGTGGGGCGCCCTACCCATAGGAACCCTAAACCTAGCTCCAAGTGCCGTACCCAGAGGAACCCTAACCCTAGCTCCAGGTGCCCTACCCTTAGGAACCCTAACCCTAGGGCAGGAAGCTCTACCCATAGTAATCCTAACCCTAGCTCCAAGTTCCCTAACCATAGGAACCCTAACGCCAGGGCGGGGTGTCCCACCCATGAGAATCCTAACCCTAGGGTGGGAAGCCCTGCCCATAGGAACCCTAACCCTAGCTCCAAGTGCCCTACCCATAGGAACCCTAACCCTAGGGCGGGAAGCTCTACGCATAGAAGTCCTAAGCCTAGCTCCAAATGCCCTACCCTTAGGAACCCTAACCCTAGTGCAGGAAGCCATACCCATAGGAACCCTGACCCTCGCTCCAAGTGCCCTACCCATAAGAACCCTAACCTAGTGCAGGGCGCCCTACTCATAGGAACCGTAATGAGGGCTGGCTTTAGCAAATGTGGGTCCCGATTCGAAAAGTTTCAACGGTGTCGCAGCAGGGATGACTGAAAAAAAAAGACATATAAAAAAACTCGTGGGGCTTGTACTCACCAGGTGGCGATCCTAGTGTTCGGAGGCAGGTCCTTCATTCGCTCCGGGTCTTCGATGGCACTGAAGGACCTGCCACTGAAGTGCTGATGGAGACCTGGAGCGAGTGAAGGACCCGCCGCCGAAGTGCTGCCGAAAACCCGGAGCGCCGTCGGATGAGTAAAACTTTAAAAGGAGTCTCTAGCCAGGGAAGGGATTCTCGGCCACTTGCCCCCCCTGGCGGCCCTGCCACTGGGCACGGGGCCCTCTTAGACGCGGGGCCTGATTCGGGGGAATTGGTGGAATTGGCCTAAAGCCGGCCCTGATGCCCAGAGACAAACATAGCTGCCTAGGGAACTTTGAAACTTAATGCCTAAACTCACCCGATGCCTTACAGGGTTCAGCAGGAGTTTTGAGGGTTGCCGTGGTGGGATTTAGGTGCCCTTATATCTTTGTGGATCAAGGCCAAAGTTTCTAGTCTTCATTGTGGAGAACCAGAGTGTACCCACAAGGCACAGAAAAACCTTTTTTTTTTTAATTCTCCATTTTTTCCAAGTCTTATTCTTGGAGGACTGACTTACGACTTTTCAGCACTTACAGTTAGCAATACTGTACATCTCATGGGTATATTCTTTGTGGGCCGTGTCTGGCTGCAATGCAGAGATGAAGCAAGAGAACTTGTTGAGCTTTACCAGTGAAACAACCCTACCAGCTCTTTTCTAATAGGTCTGTTTTTATAGACACAATTAGGACAGGAGTCAGCTAATCCACAGTTGCAATGGTAGACAAGTCTTATAAAAACTTCTAGCCTTATCAGCCTTTGAATTCTCTACATCTGTAGTTTCTCTATTAAGCTATACTATTTCCCTCATGTTCTGCAGCCAAGGCTGTGCTAGGGAATTAATTTAAAAACACTGTTCTGGGACCTATTACTAGCATTAGCTAAGGGAGTTCTGACAGCTCAAGTGGTAGAACCCTGTGTTTTTGTAGCTGAAGTTCCAGGTTACTTAGTCCCAGCTGCCCAGGTTTATGTGCATTATTAATATAATTGTTTCTGTTGTTTGCAGCAAATTAATTTAGCACACTGGGATTCACGCATTTAACAAGTACATACATGTTTTATACTTTATATAAAATCCTTGTATTAAAAGCAGTTATAGGCTGACTCCAAGGGATATATACCCCCCTGCCCCAATGGAGATCAAATATGAATTCCTGTTCATAGGCTACAAGGAGTCCAGTGGCACCTTAAAGACTAACAGATTTATTTGGGCATGAGTTTTCATGGGTAAAAAACCCACTTCTTCAGATTTTCCTAGGCTTAGAGCCTTGTGGAGAGAGCAGCATGCTCAACCCCCTATCACTCTGAAGTGATCTCTCCACCTCTGGCCAAGGCACAAAAACAGATTAACAGGCTCTTCCACAAGCAGTGCTGTCCAGTCCTCAGATGGAGAGTCACCGTGCCAGGGCACCTTAGGGCAAAGCAGGAAAGATGAATGAGGGGCAAAGTGGAAGAGGCCCCAGTACCCAGTTAGCCTCTGAATGAAAGCATGAGAAAGAGAAAGAAAAAGAAAAAAAGAACAGGGAGTGTCTACTGTGTGGTATCTGTTATCTTCATTGCCTTTCTCCTAGCATGTAATTAGCTATATTAATACAATTTGTTTCCTCCCTGTCATAAAAAAAATACATACCTGATTTCCTGTTTCATAATTAATCCTCAGCTATAGTGCCACATGGAGAGGTTGCGGTAGCTTTTAAAAGCTGAAAGCAAAACAAACATGGATGTGCAGATATTATTTTTAAATTATGGGTAGGGCCCTACCAAATTCCTAGCCATGGAAAAAGTGTCACAGACTGTGATATATGGTGTCCCCTGTGAAATCTGGCTATTGTAAGTGGGTTGTACTATTGCCACCCTTACTTCTGAGCTGCCTTCAGAGCTGGGCAGCCAGAGAGCGGTGGCTACTGTCCTGGAACCCAGCTCTGAAGGCATCATTTGTGGGGTGGGGAGGCAGAGCCAGCCTTATGGGTGGGCAATGTGGGCAACCACCTAGTGGTCACACCATCCCCACCTCATACACACAGCCAGTTCAAGGCCTCTTTAACACCCGCCCTCCCCGAGCTCTGGGGCTCCTACCATGCGCCAGGCTCCAGCTGCTAGTCCCAGCTGGGCTGCAGAGGGGCAGGGGAAGAGGAAGTCCTGCATGAGCTGCTCCCAGGGCCAGGTCAGACCTATCTCTAGCAGCAGCAGCACAGAAGTAAGGGTGGCAGTACCATACCATGCCATCCTCACGTCCATGCTGCTGCTGGCAGCAGCGCTCGCTGCCGAGTTGGGTGCTCAGCCAGCAGCCACCGCTCTCTGACCACCCAGCTCTGATGGCAGTGCTGCTGCCAACAGTGGTGCAGACATAAGAGTGGCAATACCACAACCCCCCTACAATAGCCTTGGGACCCCCATGGCCCCCTTTTGGATCAGGATCCCCAAAGTTACACCACCATGACATTTCAAATTTTTAAAATCCTATGACTATGAAATTTACTAAAGCGGACTGTGAATTTGGAAGGGCCCTAATTATGGGTGATGCCTATGTAGGGCATTTCTATAGTATTTGTGACCTGAATATAGCTAGTCAGGCTGCTCACGTCTTGACTATTCAGTGTCTAGTACGTTCCTGAGACAACCCACAGCTCAGACCTATCAATTAACGGCTAGGCATCTCCCTTCTTTATAACCTGGACTTTGCCCCCTCTGCATATATTGATATTTCCAGGTTCGTTATTTCTACAATGCTCTAGGCATTTAAAGAAGAGAGTCTCAGCAATGACTAACCCATTCAACATTGCCTGTTTCTAACCCAGCTCAACAGAGTAAGTAAAACAGCAGATAAGTTAATTTAATACTTTCTTCTTTTTCTTGGGTAGAGGTTTCTTAGTAGCGGAAGTGTGATAGTCAAGACAGCGACTGGTTTAACTTGATAATATGGAGTTTCGCATGCCACAAGGAGAGAAGTAAAGAATAGTAGTTGTCTTCCTTTATATGCATTTCTTATAGTATCAGAGAATAATGTTCAGCTTTCAGATGCTTAATGTATGTTTTAGTGTCTAAACAGATCTATCTATTTCAGAGGTGATTAGAATAAGGGAGTTGAAATGTCTGTTTTCTCTCCTTCAGTTCATGGACCCAATTCTGATTTTTTTACACCAGTGTAAAGTCAGGAATAACTCCTTACAAGCCAATGGAGTTGCACTATGGTAAAAATAGGTGTGAGTGATAGCAGAATCAGGCCCTATGAATCTGAGCTGCTTCACCATTTCATAGAAATGGAGCACAGGAAAGTGTAGTATCCTGAATCAAACCCCTACTTTGCTCCTGACCTGGTCTTTGAAAGAAAGATCCCCAAAAGAGAGGCAATCTCAAAGATTCCATTTCAGGTTTTTGCATTAGGGCTGGACAAGTCACTGGAAGTTTAGTTTTAGGTGGACATCCATGCAAGTAAAATGTATTCAGTAAACCAACTAATGCTGTCATATTGGGTTTCTAGAACAAGTGACCCACCTGTAAGTGACTCCTTTCCAAATCTGCTTTAAAACCACTATCTATACTTGATATAAAGTCAAAACTCACCCTCTTCCTGAAATCTCATTTTGTGAACAAAATATAAAGATTAGACCAAAACTTCTCTCCACATTTGACTGCTCTTAGGTATCCCTTTAGGGCTACTGAATCACATCCCAGAAATCCTCTCCCCTAGATAGCCACTGCCACCTCATTTATATCCAGGTGGCTAATGAGCCACTTAGATGAGTCAACAGATTACCCTTTCTCGGCAATCAGTGTTAATAGGGTAAGAGGTTTCAGGCTAATCCAGCTTCTTACACCATCTATTGCTCCTCTTGGCTGATCACTGCTTCCTCTCTCTATTCAACATGACATTTGTGTGTGTGTTGAATAGCACATGTACAGTTTAGTTATCAAATTGGTTTGAAATCTATTTTAAAGAAGAGCATGAGTGTATGTCCTTTCATTTCCAAGTAGCTAATAACTACCTTAAGTGTGGCTTAATGGATGGAGCAGTAGCACGAGACCTTTGTTCTAGTCTTAGCTCTGCTGGTAGCATGCTGGGAGGCCTTGGGCAAGATATTGCATTTCTCTTTGCCTTTGTTTCCCCATCTGTAAAATGGGTATGATACTTATCTCCTTTGCAAGGCGCTTTGAAAGCTACTCATGAAAAACACTATGAGACTTACATATTTTTGGATTGTAGAGTTGAAATTTCTCACAAGTTCAGAGACTGTGCTCAGTTGGAGCAGAGGAATGTGTGGTAACAGTTCACACATTTGGGTATACCACAAAGAGGGGTTTTCCAGGTTGAATACCCAGCAGTGAAAAGCTCAGCCTTGTAAATTGAATGACTATCTGGGATTGATTAACAATCACTTCTGCCAGTTACCATTAATTTCTGGGGACAGATGAATTGGTTCAGGATTCTATCCATTAGCTCTCTATGTTAGCACAAGAGATATTTGGAGGGCTAGTAAAGGCAATGATAACCGATAGTGCTTTTTATTCAGAAGGACACCAAAGCATATTTGAAACCAATTTACAAGGACCACTTAACCCACCATAGCAGTACAAACACCCACAGTGGAGCACAGTAGATGTTTTACAGTGTACAGCAACATGACCCAAAACTACAGAACAAGCAGTTTAGAAGAATACGATCCAATGAAACACTTGAGAAAGTTGCCTAGGTCAGCCTGAGAGATAGTCAAGGCATGCCAAACCTCCCTCCACCTTATAGGAATTACCCCAGTAGGACAAGCCAATTGTCTATAGTCCATTGCCCTGTCTCCTTCAGTGGCCAGTGTCAGATGCTGTTGAGGAAGGTATAACTCCTTTGGTACACTTTGTTGTATGTTAATAGACCAGGGTGCGGGGTGGAGGTGGAGGATTTTGTTTTTCATCCTGGAGCTGGTGACTATCTTATGCTTGAAGCATGGGAGCTGAGAATCCTTGTAATTTTCCCATTCATTCTGATATAATTAAATGGTGACCTCAGAAGTTTTTACATGTTGATTCCTCCCCATGTTCTCAGAAATCCTGGACCTTCAAACCACACTGCCTAGGACTAAGTTATGAGCGTCAAAGCCTGCTTGTTGTCCCATTACTCCAGACTCTTTTTTTTGTTTCTTTTCCAAAAAAGCAGTTGCCTGCTCCTGAAGAGCCTTCACCTCAAGCTGGGATGGAATCTTGTTGGCAACTGCTGCCTCAGTCTCTGTTTTTCCTTCATTTGCTGCTGCTGCCCATCTTTGCTGAAGGTGCCACCAGAGTCTATTACCTGGGTATCTGTGAGGTGGAATGGAATTATGCTCCAACAGGGAAGAACATAATCACAGGCCGAAGCATTAAAGATGACCCGTATGTTTAACACCTATAAGTATTTGAGTCTAAAAAAAGCAAATGGCTCCGGAGGATTATGCAAGAAGTTTTGTTTAGCAAGCAGCTGATGTTGTCACATATCTGATCTTTATTGGCTTAATGGTTAACCTGTTTTTATCGTAGGAACATAGAAATTTTTACGTTGGGATAGGCCAATGATCAATCTAGTCCAATATACATTGACCAATTCCAGATACTACTGAGGAAAGTGCAAACCCTTTAGAATGCACCTTATTGCATGATACTATATTTCTTCCTGACCCTAGCAGGTGATCTGTTTATGTACCTTGAAGCCTGAGAATTTTATACCATTATGTACACAGGCAGTTAGAGGTGGTCAAAAATGTATTGTGACAAAAAAATACCTTTTTGACTAAGTGGAAATTTTTGCAAGAAAGCTTATGTTTTCATCAAAAATGTTCAGCATTTTGTTGAAAACCCAACAGCCTGAAAACTGAGAAAAAATTGGTTTTCAGTAATAAAAAAACCCCATATTTGGTTTCTGGTTTTCAAAAGCAAAAAAATAAACCAAACCAAACCAAGTCATTTAAATCACAACTTAAGAAAAATTCTGAAAAAACATTCTCTGAAAATGAAAATTGTGTATTTCCTGTTGAAATTTTTCATGGTAAATAAAATCCATTTCCTGGTGCTACACTGTCACCATGAATTCTTTGTACAATTGGATCACTTATTTTAAAAAAGCATATAGCAGAAATAGAAATGGTTCAGAGAAAGGCAACAAAAATGATCAGAGGCCTGGAAAGATTTTCATATATGGAGATATTTAATAGGTTGGGACTATTTAGTTTATAAAGACGACAAATAAGTGGGGACATAATAGAAAATACATATAAAATAATGAATATTTTAGAGAGGGTAAATCTTGTGTTTCTATTCACCTTCTCTCATAATAATACAAGAACAAAGAGACAGTCATTGAGATTAAACATAGAATTAGTCTGTGGAACTCATGTCCACAGGGAAATAAATAATAAAACTAGTTAAAATTTTTTGAAGGAAAAGTTTTTTAGTTGAAAATATGGCCTAGGTTTGAAAATGAAACTAAATTTGCAATAAACAGATTTTTTTCTATAACTATTTAGATCACACGTGCATCAGGCTGGCAAAATGTCAGGGCTTTTCATTTTGAAATGGAAACAGCTTCAACCTTTTGAGAGAGAGAATGTATGTGTGTGTGGGCGGGGGGGCGGTTTGCTGGGTGACCTTGGGCATGTCCCTTTCCCTCCCTGGGCCTCTAAAACAAGGATAATGATACTGACCACCTTCATAAAGCACTTTGAGATGAAAAGTGCTAAATAAGAGCTAGCACTTATTACACTACATTATATAATTTTTATAAGATTTCATAAAATGTAAGTCACTGCCAGGTTCTCTCATCCCTTTTTAAAACATCTGCTGTGGCCCTGCTACATAGAAGAGCTGGCTGCAGGAGTGACTCAGTGGATGTGGTGCAGCTCTGAGCCGCATACCTACAGCTCCACCCTGCTCTATTACTGTGAGTGACAAAGCTCCAGGTTGACTTCAGAGGTACAGCACTGAGCCAATACAGAACAGTTTTTCTATTTGCCCATGTGCCAGGACTATTTTTATTGCTGCAGCAATGATGATGCCTAGGAAAAAATATCTTCACCGTCCATGACCTGACACACTAATACTTGAGCCAAGATTCACCTCTCATCTAGTAGGAAAGGAAAGGAAAAAAAAAAGCAATCCACTGTTGTATTGACCATTGGACACTTGTAAGAGGTTTAAACTCTGCAGGTTAGATATGTGCTGGGGACACATCAGCCTCAGCTGACTACTCTTTCCAGTAATATTTCACATCGGCTTTTGACTAGAACCTCACCCTCTTTTCTTGTGTCAGTCTTTGTGAGAGCGCTCAGGAGATTTTTGTTCCCCCTTGCAACTCACAGAGCATAGCTCCAGTCTGCACTAGATTTAAAGGACTAGAACAATAGGTAGGATAGCAATCACTTGGGCTCTCAACTTTCATTCTTCAGTGCATAAAATGATCATAAGATAAGAAAGAAATTTCCCCCTGTCCCACCATTGTATAGCATCCACAGTTAAATACATTTAGGGGGACTGTGTCAGGTCTTCCCCTGAAGCATTCAGCACTGACCGTAGCCAGAAACTGTCTCTCAAACTAGATGGTCTGATGTGCTGATCTATTACATTGTGTCAGTTCCTCTCGTATTTTACAACATTCAAAACCAGACAAGAGTAGCGAGGCCAGTGTTATTGTCCAGTCGGATTGCAGTCCCAGCATTGCCATAGGGTCCTGGAAGAGGAAGCACGATGCTGGACTAGGAGTAGGGATAGACCGCTGGCACAGCAGAGACTCTAGGAATCAGCTGAGAGCTACATTAGGTGTCCCTGTTATCACTACTCCCCATGGTATGCAGCTGTAGTAGATGGCACATTATTCACAATCTGTTATCCTGTTTTGAATTTAACAGAGAAGCCTCTACGTTCCTCCAGTCTGGCAAGGACAGGGTGGGAAGCACTTACAAAAAATCTGTGTATAAGCAATACTCAGACTCCACGTATACAAGAGAGATCCCCAAACCTGCCTGGCTGGGATTTCTTGGGCCCATCATACGAGCAGAAGTGGGTGACACCATTACCGTGCACCTAAAAAACTTTGCCAACCGGCCACACACGGTCCATCCTCATGGCGTCTTCTACAAGAAGGACTCAGAAGGTAAATGATCCCCCGCTGAGTTGATTCAGGTTCCCACTGTGAATTTAGGAGTATATAGGAAAGCAAAGCCAGCTGAGAAGGGGTCTTGTTTGAGTTGGCTCAAAGCAGTATCACCTGGAAAACTGGTATAGTTAGGCTTTTAGCAATGCCACCGCATGCAGGGTTATTGGGTTCCTAAGCAGTACAGTACCATCTGAGATGGGTGGACTTTTTCCAAACATGAACTCCTTAACAAAATGTCCAAATTCCTTCCTAAAGAACACAATCTTAGTAACACTCTCATTGCCTGAATACAGCAGCTGAAGATCAGCAAGCTAGTAGCTAATAAATGTTTATATTATAGTGCAATGCATATTTAGATGTCTTTAATGTGATGAATCTTGAGGTGCCACAGGAATGATAGACTATCAGAACAGAGAGTCACTGTTTGAAATAGTCCCAGGGAATTTAGAAAGGAACTATTTCTGGGGTACTGCAGATTTGAACTGAAACTTAGCACAGTTCTCTGTTTTCCAATGAGAATATAAAGAAGCAATTTTTAGAACATGGGACCACGAGTCACCTTTCTGGTTCAGCCACCAGCATACTGGGCAAAGTCACTTAACAACTTCCCTGTGCCTCAATTTGCCCATTGGAAAAATGATGATTATATTAATTACGTGGTGTGAATCTTAATTTGAAAGGTGCTACAGAAGTGGTAAAAGTAACTTGCAGCTGTCTGTGCTGTATCTAGTGTGAGAAATGCAGTACATGTTTGTATGTTATATACTCTCTGCCAAAATTGAATGGATGCTGTGATTGCTCAATTATTCCAGGGTCCCTGTACCCCGATGTGTCCTCACAGGATCATAAGAAGGATGATGCTGTTCCACCAGGAGGGAATCACACATATACTTGGACTGTCCCTGAAGATCACAGCCCGGTGGCTGACGACCCAACCTGCTTGACCTGGGTCTACCACTCTCACACTGATGCACCGAAGGACATTGCTTCTGGGTTGATTGGGCCATTACTGACATGCAAAGAAGGTAAAACCTCAGGGGAAAGACAGCTCAGAGTTACAGCTTCACACATACTGAAGACTTTGCAATGATCTCACTTATGGTAACGCAAGCAGTGATGCTTTGTTAGACAGCTCTCTAGTTCACGTGGAACTTATATGTAATCTGAGATAGTTCTCAATTTCTAGATTGATTCTGATTGTTATTTCTTTGTGGCGTAGAGAGTTAGTACATTAACTTCTCAGCTCTGTGAATCAGTTCAAATGCACAAGTGGAAATTCAAGACCCCATTTGTACATATTAAGAAAGAAAGAAAGAAAGACAAAGCCCCCAAGCCTCCTCCAAACCCTACAGGATTTCAGCAAGAGTGACAACACTATTGAAAGATCCGGGAGCGCAGGGGGTGCTGTAAATCAGAAGTGAGACACATTGGAATTTAGGAATGGAATAGCAGGGAGTACTGCAGGTCTAGGGTGAGGTGCATTGGCAGACCTCAGTGATAGTCTGGGCTGGAAAATCACTCATCCTCTCTCTTGCCCTAGGAGCTCTGACTGGCACATCTCAAAGACGGCAAGACGTGGACCTTGATTTCTTTCTCATGTTCAGCGTGATTGATGAGAACCTGAGCTGGCACCTGGATGAGAATATTGCATCATTCTGCACAGACCCAGAATCTGTTGATAAGGAAGATGAGGAGTTCCAAGTGAGCAACAGAATGCATGGTGGGTGCCACCTTTCACACTGGCTTTGCCCAGTCAATCTATGCCTGGGGAGCTCCTTCCCTGATACCCTGAAGTGCAGTCTCATCTGATGTGTGCAGGGATGGTTTGAGAAGCCAGTGAGACCTTGTGCTGAAAGATGCCCCATCATAGGGGCAGCCATATCAGCACCATCAAAACAATCATAATTTTTGTCAGGGTTTTGGCTTTTACCGTCAGTGAACGTGTGGCCATTAATCTGATGTCGAGAATAAGATCCATGTTAGAAAATGATTTATGGAAGCAGGCTCACTGGGATTGGGCAGGAGAAGGGAAAGGTGTTCTGCTGAGACCCGTTTTCTGAATGTCCCATGTTTCTGTAATGGGACCTGCAGGATGGAGCTGTGAAACCTACCTCCACCCCTTTCCTGATCTCTGCTTCTGATTCACTTGGTTTTACAGCTATTAATGGTTATGTGTATGGGAACCTGCCTGAGATGACAATGTGTGCTGGGGATCACGTGGCATGGCACCTCTTTGGGATGGGCAGTGAGACTGACGTTCACACAGCCTTCTTCCATGGACAGACACTCACCATTAGAGGCCACAGGTCTGACGTGGCCAGCCTCTTTCCAGCCACTTTTGTTACAGCTGACATGATCCCCAGTAACAACGGGAGATGGCTTCTGAGCTGTCAGGTCAACAATCACCTGCAAGGTAAGGCACAGTCTGGAATCTGTCCTGCACCCTGTGGCCCCCATTCACTTCCCCACTGTGGCCCCTTGACACTACGGGATGAAGCAGACCAGTCTTGTGGGCAATGTCCCATGGTAAAAGGCCTTCCCCTGCTGGGTAATCAATGGTTTGATCTGATGGCTCCCCTTATATTGCATAAAACTTGTGAGTTACAGCCATCCTGGTCTTTAATATGAAGGTGCAGCCTACAGGGATTACAAATGCCAGATGTGACATCTCTTGTTCAGCACTGAATATCACAGGACTGGAGCACCTGGTGGTGCTGCAGAAGGCGCTTTACATCAAAGTGGAGCACTGCATGCTGGGACCTGTAGTCTCTCCGGGCTGTACCTATATGGTACACATGAGGGTGGCTGAGGGCTATTTTTGTCCACTGACCACCCTAATGCGATGTCCGCTCCCAGCCATGCACAATTTGTGACAACTGGGCTCAGTGACTTGTGCAAAGGGAATGGGTGGTGCACTGTAGAAATAGGTCCTCTGTCTGCCTTCCATTCAGAGTGGCAGACGGGAGTTAAGTGTGCATTTGCTTCTCCCATGTGCAGCTGGAATGGAAGCGGTCTATGAAGTCAGACAGTGTTCTCAGAAAACTCCGGAGTCCTTCATGAATGGGACAGTTCGGAAATACTATATAGCTGCAAAGGAAGTACAGTGGAATTATGGCCCCTCGGGGCTTGACCAGAGCACTGGGAAAAGTCTGCAGGAGCCAGGCAGGTAAGAGGGTTTTTGCATGCAAGGCACTATATTAAATCTGTAGCCATTGTCTGGAATACGAGCTTGACAGAAACGCTCTCAAGGAAACTTGGAACGCCTTTTTCAACGGAATGGTTTAACATGCAATTCACATAACATACATTCACAAAGCTTCCAGGTGTCCCAGCATGCTGTACGGTTGAGGGACACAGCACAGTTGCCTCCAAGTTCCATCTCTACTCACTGTACCTGATTTAGCAAGAAGCCTGCAAGTTTGATAAAAGAATGTAGGTACGATTAAAAAAGCAAGTCCCGTGGCAGACACAGGGTGGCATAGGTGGACTACAGATTTACACTGAGCTTCCATCTAGCCTTCTATGTGAAATCTAGCAGCAAATGCAGAGCGATTGAAATAAATAGCTCTCTTGAGGGTTTTACATACTTTCATTCCGAACAGCTGAAATAATATTTAGCACATATAAGGGTGTTTAATATTTTCAGAACACATTGCAAATAGAAACTAATGAATTCTCACACCCATCCCTGGGAGGTGGTAAATGTCAGGCCCATTTCTTACACATGGGAAAACTTGAACTGCACAGTGGTTAAGTGACTTGCCCAACACACCACACAGTGAGCCAGTAGCAGAGCCATGGTTGGAGCTCAAGAGTCCCAGGCTCTGTGCTCTCTCCACCAGATTCTGCTGCTTCTTCTGGAGGGCACATTTTGGAATGCAGGGGAGGGGATTAGTCTCTTTTCATTTCATGTGTGTTTCTTTTAGAGTTAGGATTGACACTACCCAAAACATCCCAATTCTTGTAGTGCTTTCCTGAGACCTCCATGGAAAGTGTTGTTGAAGTGGTGTTGATTCAATAGAGGGCATCTTTCCCTCTGAGTCAGTACTGCAGTTTCTTTTGGATATACTATTCTGTACATCCTGACCCCAAACTGTTGTACAGAATTGCTGTATAGCTATTAAACAGTGGCCATGTTCCACCAGAGAGTGGGCCGCGTTCCTGGGAAGAGCGAGCTGATCCCTACATAAAGTCTATCAGTTTGTAAAGGGCTTTGTCACACTCCTGGATGAAAAGTGCTACCTAACGGCATTATTATACTTGGCACTGCTGGGTTTTCAAAATCAGAGGTTTTGACTCAATTTGAAGGGCTGCAGAGCTGAGAGCTGCTGCTGTCACTGCCCTGATGGGGGCAGGGGAATTTGCCTTTTTGTAAAAGGACATGAAATTTGTTCTCTGTGTTTAGCTCTTCTGAGCAGTTCTTCAAGCATAGCGCCAGCCGGATTGGGGGAACCTACTGGAAGGCCAAGTATGTGGAATATACTGATTCAACATTCCGGGTAGAAAAACAACGGTCAGAAGAAGAGACGTATCTTGGGATACTTGGTAGGGATTGTCTGGCAACATAAACCCTCTTACAACACCTTTTAGAATGATCTAGCAGCACCAAAAATGCTGATTGGCTGGCACTGTCCCATAATTCCTAGGAGTTATAACTTCTGTGGTGGAGGTGTTTCCTGCATGACATTGCAATGCAGCTCTTTAGAGCAAGGAAGACCTATACTGGGGGGTGATGGGGTGGTCTTGAGATTGGTGGGGACCCAGTATTGTTCTGCCACAACCACCTTTGGAAGCTACCAGGAAGGGGCAAGGAACACATTATACCCCTATCTCTAACTAAACAAATCACAGCAAAGAGCTGGTCTGACTGAGCTTCTGATTATGTGTTTCTGACTGCGTCTTCAGGACACAATGCAAACTCCACTTTCTGCTTAGAAACTTCTTCCCGGGAGGAGCTGGCAATGCTCTTTGTGATCAGATAATGCCGAGACAAAAGGAGTGGGACTTGGAGAGTGAATGAATCATGCATGGAGGGGCACAGCATTAATTCCTTTGAATAAATTTTAGTACTGTCTATAATTTGAGCATTTGATGCCTAGATAATATTCTGGTGTGAGACACAACAGGAATGTGACAGATCAGAGTAGAGTAGATCAGATTAGATGAAGTAATAGATTGATTAGTCTGGCTGGTTGGGGTTAGTTCTCATAGAGGCCATTAGGGAGACGAAAGGCCTGATCCGGTCCCACTGAAGTCAGTGGAGCTTTGGTCACTGATTTAAAGTAGGATCAGGGAGTGAGTAGGAACAGGACATAAATCACTGCACCAGCTAAGGAGAAGGGGGTAGCTCTCCCTCTCCCTCCCATTTAATCCCAGCCTTTTGGGCCTGGAGTAACCGCTTCACTGAATTCTCTCAGTCAAACTTCAAGCTATTTTACCTTTAAATAGTTCCCCCATCCCTGCCCCGAATGCCAGTCTGCCCGAAGGGCCAGCAGTCCTACTTAGCATGGCCAAAACCAGACAGCTGGCGCTTCTTCTATGCCCATTGTTGTTAGTCATCTGTGGCTGTGAACTCTGGGTAGAAAATGGCCATTGATAGCCTGCTTTGTCCAGTTATCTTGGAAATCACTTCATTATCTCCTCTCTCTCTCTGCGTGTGCAGGTCCAGTTATAAAAGCCGAAGTAGGAGACACTATCTTGGTGACATTTGCTAATAAAGCCTCTTGGCCCTTCAGTATCCAACCCCATGGTGTGCTTTATGGAAAGAAGTGGGAAGGAACGCTGTACCACGACGGTTTGTTACTTCATCCCACCTCCTCTTTCTAAACTGAGGCAGTGACAACCCCTGTGGTGTGGTTCCACAGTCTGCAGCCACACCCCATTGGGTGGTGGTCTTCTCCGACCTTGCTAGCTGAGCAAAGCAGGGCCTGCTCGGCTAGTGTACCATGAGAAGTGGGGCTGGTGATGCAGTAGGGGATGTTCTTCCCTTTGACCTATCACTGAACCACTGCCCAGCATGGCACCACAGAGGAGGTGGTGCTGGAGGTACTATCTCTTGGAGAAGAGATGAAATCATGGTGCTGACCATTTCTGGCCCCTAAAGATCCCATGACGCTTGTTTCAAGAGCAGAGATATATCCCTGGTCACACTGTAATTTGGGTAGCTATATTCCACCTGCCAAAATTCTCCTGAAGATTTAATTGGATATATTTCTTTATTTCATGCCATCAGGCCCACCTCTGTCATGACACGTACAATAAATTTGCCCACACATGTATGTCCAGTAATATGTAAATATGTCTCTACTGTATTTCTGAGATATATGATGGCTACCCCATTCTACCCCGGAAGTGGCTGTCCTTTGGTGGTGAGTGAAATGAATCACAGTAGCAGATGACACTGAAGTGCTGCAGAGCTTGCAAAAGGGGCTGTATACATGAATACATATCAGCATCTTGTGTTTTAAAGGTCTGTCATGGAATGGGGCTTCAGTTGAGCCTCTCCATAACTTCACATACCACTGGACTGTACCACAGCATGTTGGACCCACTGCCAGTGACCCTCCTTGCCTGACCTGGATGTACTCCTCTGCGATAAATCCCATCCGAGATCCCAGTTCCGGCTTATTGGGCCCTCTGGTGATCTGCAGACCTGGGACTCTCAACACCAGCAACAAGCAGGTACAGTCAGCTCTCCCACTGCAATGATTCAGGCTCTTCGTCCTATGGTGAAGAAATAACTGGAGAAAGGAGACCCCAATAAAACCTTGGTAACTGAAATATAATTAAAAATACATGGGTGGAGGAGGCCCACAGATTAGAATAAAAGCATCTAGGCAGAATACGTGCGCTGCCTCAACCATGCCAAATTCATGCATCAAAGTGTCTTATGAGAGAAGCCTAACACATTGGATTCCTGAGGTATTTGACTAATCTTTGACTAATCTAATCTTGGGGTTTAATTTAAGGGAAAGGGAAACCTTTTGCATTTAGGTGGGTTTTGTCAAAATCCTTGGTCTGACCCTATACTGACAGTTATGGGATTACACAGGGATACATTTGTCCTAATATACGTAGGGCAGAATGCCCTATTCTTTTTCTTCCTTTTCTTCCTATTATTAATGAGAAGTGTGTGAAAAATTCACCACAAAATTGAAAATACTGAAAATCATTTTCATACTATGTTGAAAACAGTCCCGTTTTTGCTAAAGGTTTGTGCAATTTTTGCTTGAAAGATGGAAGATTTTGAGTTTCAAATGGAGCTAGGTTCTACTTTAACTCAGCCCATTTTGAGAAGAACTCAAATGAGGGGGTGATTTTACAACAAAAGCACATAAAATAGGTGGTGTTCTGCAGGCTTTTGTGATGTGGAGATAAGTGAAATCCTAGGGCTGACTAACACTTTCCCTTGGAATTTAATGAAGAAATGGTCATCACTTTTGCACAGGTGTTGCCAAGGTAGCACAATGAGTACACAAGGGGAACAGGAAGCACTGACAGCACTGAAGTAACAGGCCCACATTTGACAAACAGGGGGCAGCAGAAGACAAAACTAGTTGCATGATTGTGAATACATTGTAATGTGGATTGGGGAGTTGCTGGTGACTTTGCGAAGCAGCTGCTTTTAAAGCCTCCCTTGAAGATCTTGCTTTCTGGATCAGAATGATGTGGCTAAACTAGATGGAGTTCAGAGGAGAGCAAACCTGGTTAAGGGGCAGGAAAGTCTGATTTTGAGGAAAGATTAAACTATGTACAACTTGGCAGGTGGAGGGGAGATTATAATGATAAACGATTTACAGGTATTTGAGGGTGTGTAAATAAATCCTCGTGTCAAATAATTAAGAGTGGTCCAAGGAGGTATTACTAAGAATAAGAGGAGGAAACTGAGCAAATGGAAATTTTGGCTAAATATCAGCAAAGCTCTCCTCACAGGGAAATATATTAGTGTGTGTGGAATAGGTCCTTCAATAGAAGTTGTGGAAGTCTCATTGCTTGTCAGTTCAAACTGGACTCAACAAAGTTTTCAAGGCTTGATGGTAGGAAACAAATCGGGATTCTGATCTTGTATTAGGGAGGAGTGAGGTGGGCCCGGCTCCAGATCCTGCATAGTGGAGAGTGTTCTGATTTTGACCCCATTGGAAACTGGTGGGGAGTGTCCCGCACCTGAACCTATGGATTGTGGGGGAAGGAGAGAATGACTTTTCAGTCTGGAAAAGATTCTGATCCCTTTACTCATGCTGAGAAGCACCTTCCTGCACATATGGTCCCAGTGCTGCTCTAGGACCACTTGTAAAGTAAGTGCTACTCAGCATGAGTAAAGAGATCAGCATTTGGCCTCTAAGAGGTGGAAGTGGACAACTTAAGAAACAAAAAATTAGAAATTGCCATCATGCAAAGCAGCCTGTACTTTAACAGTTGACAGGTGTGGGTGATCTGTGTGTTTTTAAAATGAATGATCATTATTGTGATTATTATTGTAGAAAGGGATCGACAAGGAATTTTACCTCCTGTTCAGTGTATTTGATGAGAACCTCAGCTGGTATTTACCTGCAAATATAAAATACTATTTGAGAACGGAAGAAGCTTTCGTGAAAAAGGATGAAGGCTTCAAGGAGTCCAACAGGATGCATGGTATGGCCCTGTGCTCTCTCTTACATAGGCAGTGAGGACAGAACTATGAGGTGTGGGTCCATCTTTAACTGGTCGGAAAAAACTCTGGAATAGCTAACTACTGCCATGGCACCTAAGGATCCCAATACCGGTACCTTGGACATGCCATGGGGGGAGGGGGAGGGGAGAGAGAGAGAGAGAGAGATCAGGTGGACTTGGGAATTAAATTTCTGATTTGCATCAAAGGCACCTCTTTTGATAATTCTCTACATAGCAATGTCTTGGAGAATGGGTCATGGGACATGAGGTCCTGCTGTGCCCAAAAGCATGGCTCAAGCAAATCCCAGGGGTGAATTGCTGGTGAGCTGTACTGAGGAATACACAGCACTATGCAATTCCCACAGGTTGCCCTACATTGTAGGTATGTGTGTACAGAGGTCACCTCCTAGCTAGTGTGTAACTGTGTGGTTTTAATTCTTTTCTGTTGCAGCCATTAATGGATTTATGTTCTATAACTTGCCCAAGCTGGAAGTATGTAAAGGGGACACTGTGTCTTGGCACTTTCTGGGTCTGGGCACTGACACAGATGTGCATGGAGCCGCATTCCAGGGAAACACTATTCAGATGAATGGGATGAGGAGAGATGCAACCAATCTGTTCCCTCACACGTTTGCTACTGCCCTCATGCAGCCTGATCATGAAGGTAGATGCCTGCACAACTTCTCAATGAGCTCTCTCAAATGTTAATATTTGTTCTCTCATGCTGATTTGTCTACAAGCGGTGTCAGAGTTACAGGACGAGCTGCACTTTAGACCCCTTTCACTTCCTCTTGAGTGCACCCCTGCAGGGACAGCACCGGCTTCCTGCCCCTCACTCTCGGTGGAACCACCCAGCCATACCATTAATAAACTACTAGATCTTTGGGCTGTAGCACTCATTTCCCAACTGTCTTAACCTGACAGGCCCAACTGATTTTGACACTGGTCAGTCCTCTCACTCTGGCAGCCTGTGACAGGATAAATTTGCAGTGACACAGAAAGAACTTTTTCAAAAACAAAGTACTGATTTGCCAAAGGGAACACTGCATGTAGGAAAATGACTTAAAAACAAAAGGTCACATATGCATCTTATCATACCTAAGCTTAGCATCTCCAGCTATAGCTCAGGTAGGTCCAGTTTATCCCAGACCCCCTTTCTGAATCTGAGGGTTTGTTTTCATCCCTGCAGACCCACTCACTGTGTCAATCCTTCCTTCCCCTCCCTTTCTGCAGGATGAATCCTTTAACTGGCCGGTGTCTTTTGATCTCTCTTTCATGCTTGGCAAAACAGCTGTGTAACTTTGTTGGCACCAAGCAGGTAGTTTCTTTACAGCCAATAACTTGGCTGGTGTGTGAGTGCTTGCTGGGATGTTCCTTACCTAGGCCATTGTTTTGCCTTCCTGCTTGGCTCCTCTAACAACAACTCTCGATCTGACCCCACAGCAAGACACACCTCATAAAGAGACACACAGAGGTATGCACCATATTCATACGAAATAATACAGCTATTTCCCGGTTCATCTCACATAGTAAGGAAAGGACTTGCTTAGATCTTTAGAGCTGATCTTTTTGTTTATGATGCCCCTAGGCACTTTTGAAATCTACTGTCAGACTAGCAACCATTACCAGTCTGGGATGAAGGCACGTTACTCTGTCTCAAAGTGTGGCAAAGGGGCGCCTGCTCCTGAACCCCAATACGAGGAGGTGCGGACACACTACATCATGGCACAAGAGGTGGAGTGGGACTACTCACCAGATCGCAGCTGGGAGCTGGAACACCACAACATCTCTGGGCAGGAAAGGTAAAGAGGGCACCTTGGGGAAACCTGTGGCACCTTCAGGCAAATTTTGTAAAACCCATTCAAACAGGGGAAGCGGCTTTTTACTGGAGAGAGCCAAACCTCTGCTGATTGGATGGATACTGGCTAACCATGCCATGGTACTGCAGACAGCCCTCATCAGGGGTTCGGGGGCCAATTATCCCCTTTAATCCAAACATTGGCAGTGTTTTTCCTCCCTGTATTCTGCAGCTCCCTGCATATCTGTATGAGAGAGGGAAATTCCATCTCTGTGGCCCATTTTCATTACTGGCTGCTCACTGGTGCCAGCTGAGGTGGTGGTTTTTTGATGCAGGCCATCTGTCCACCACCAAATAGACTGATCTTCCCCTAACACCCTTCCCGTAAGCCAGCGAGCAGCCACCCCTCATAAGGGAATGCGGTAACTTTGATCACTATCATCCCGAGACAGAGTCCAATGGGTGGCTTGGAAGTGTGTGGCTCTGTATCCTCTTACCAACTCCCAGAGCCATTCAGCTCCCTCAGCTGATGTCATATGAAACTGGGGACTCTTCGGGGAGGAAACTGGTTCAGTTAATGAACCCTCTGCCCACAGAGAAGTGGTGTTTCTTTAATGCAAACAGAGCAGTGTTAACGTAACAGCACTCTGCATTTCTCAGCTATGGCAACCAATTTCTGAGCAATGAGAATGGACTTCTGGGCTCCAAGTACAAGAAGGCAATTTACAGGGAATACACTGATGGGACATTCAGAATACCCAAGAACAGGACCAGCGATGAGGAGCATTTAGGGATATTGGGTAAGCAATTATTTGAGTGGTGCATCTCTCACTCGGACAGGGCTGAGACTTAGTCCTGAAGAAAGAGCCAAGGAACTGGGACTTGGGAGAGCTGGGTTTGACTCTGCCTCTGACTGGCTGTGTGGCTGTGGCCAACGCAGTTCTCACATCTGTTCCCCCTCATCTGTACATTAGGGGCAAAGAGTCCTGTGGCACCTTATAGACTAACAGACGTATTGGAGCATGAGCTTTCGTGGGTGAATACCCACTTCGTATTCACCCACGAAAGCTCATGCTCCAATACGTCTGTTAATCTATAAGGTGCCACAGGACTCTTTGCTGCTTTTACAGATCCAGACTAACACAGCTACCCCTCTGATACTGTACAATAGGGATAAACCCTACCTTCGTAAAGCACTTTGAGAGCTATGGATGGAAATCTCCAAGTGCAAAAGAAACCCCTCTGTGTAGCATCATTAAAGAAAGACCCAGGCACCGTGAAGCAGAGGAGCATGCTGTGGATTCTTATGAGAGTCTAAGGAGGCAAGAGCTCCACTGCCTCACTCCAGGATATTTCAGTACAGCACAAGCAACGTGAGGCAGCATATCCAATCTAAAAGAGCAGGCTATGGCTATGAGCCGTCATGGTTTCAGGCCATTTTACACTGTCAGGTCTGGTTAAATCAGACCGTTGGATGATGATAATGAATCATTTGCATTATGGTGGCACTCAGAGATCAGAACTGGGTCCCACTGTGCTGGGCACTGTGCTCATAACAAGGCACGTTCCCTGCCCTGAAGAGTTCACAATCAGAGTTTTCAGGATCGTCTTGAATGTGGGGTTAACTATGATTCTTAACTTTGGGGAAGGGATACAGTGGTGAATAATTCACCTCCCACCCCTACGTTAAAGTGATTTCAATAAATGATAGAGAGAAATACTCTCTTTTGGCCATTGATGGAAGCTGCACTCACAGTGTGATCTTCCTGTTTCAAGGTCCTTTTATCTGGGCAGAAGTTGGAGATGTCCTCAACATTGTGTTTAAGAACAATGCTACACAAGCCTACTCCATTCATGCGCATGGGGTACTGGAAAGGAATGATGGACAGGTGGAAGCCGCAAAGCCTGGTGAGTCAGTAGTCAGCTATTTGTTGGGCTAACTTCTGTTTATACGGCAGTGACGACTCAACCCATTAAAAAGACCCAGCTAGGAGGGTAGAAGTTATTCTGGTGTGTTTGTTTTAATGTGATAAGTAATTGGAGCTGAATAGAAACCAGCCTTTCATGTTCAGTGTATTTTTATTGTTCATCTAATGTACTGGCTTGGCAGCCCTGGACAGTACCATCCTCTCTTTAGCCACAGAAGGCACACAACCTGGGTAGTGGCAGTGCAAATTCCCTCCTCCAGGTTACTCACCACCAGTGCACCCCTAGCCTGGAGGGTTCATCTCTAGAAATGAGAGGGACTGTGACAGAGTGCCGAGAGATGGAGCTTGAGCCAGCAATCTGGCCACTATTAGCATCAGTTAGCATCCTCTGGAGAAGGCCTGAGTGATCTGGGGTGTGCCTGATTATTAGGCCCCACTAGGACTAGAAAGCTAATGGGCTAATTAGCCCATCAATAGGCAAGCAAGGACTATTTCTCTGCAAGGGCAGGGGGGACGGGGAAATCACTGGAAAGTCTTCAGGAGCTCTCTTTGCCATTGTCCACAATCACAGACCTCTCTGAGACCTTCTTGCCTATAAACACCACCAGGTAGTTTACAATGTTTTAATCCCTCCATCAGTACATAGCAATGTCCCCACTCTTTTGAACTGTATCCCATCTTCTAATCCCTTCTCCAAAATAGGAGGGATAGGGACAGGGAAAGTAAGGCAGCTCTGCTCTGCAAATGCCTTTTATCAGTATTACCTTGCCTTCTTTTTCTCTTCCTCTCTTTCTGCCTTCCTAAACTCTTTTTAAACCACTTGTCTATTAATGGGCTAATTAGCTCATTAGCTTCCTAACCCCAGTGCGGCCTAATCATCAGGCACACTCCTGACTAATCAGGCCTTTGCCGGGAACCTAATTGGTGCTAATAGTGACTGAAGTGCTGGCTCTCCATCCCCCAGCACTCTGGGGACCAGCTAGTGACATTGGGCTGTGATAATGTTCTTTTATGATGTGGACAACTGTCTGCTAGGAACTGCTGAGACCACCCTGCACAGCCCTCACTCAAGGTAACAACTTTTGGTCACTGGCACCATGGGCTTGACTGGAGCTGGCATCTCATAGGCTCTGTATCTGGACTACGCAGCCCCTCCAAGCCATCCAGACTCTCAATCAGCCTCTACTTTTAAAATATATAACAAAAAGTTGAATGAGAGTGGCAGGTACCTCTGTGAATATACTTCAAAGCTTCCAAAGGTCATGCCGAGTCTCCCAGGAAGTGAGCCAGAATTTCCCTGGAGAACACTAGTCCTGGGTGATTCAAGTGAAGGTGAGGTGATTTTCCATAAGTTGGGGTTCAACTTTTCCACTCCCCATCCCCATCATGCCACCTCCTTTGTTTGTAAGGGGAGGAAAGAGTCTCTAGTCTATTGTTCACAACCAGGGAAAGAATCTGTAATGTACACGAGACTGCCATAATGTTGCTCTTTGGGACAGGCACCATGTTTTTGTTCTGTGTCTGTATAACATATAGAGATCCTGGCCCTGGGCTGGGGCTGCTAGTTGCTGCTGTAGTACAAATAGCAACTACTACTACCACCGTCACTCCTTTTTGTCTCTCAGGTGACATTGTAACTTACCGCTGGGATGTTCCTGAAAGATCCGGTCCAGGACCAAATGATTTTGTCTGCGTTTCTTGGGTTTACTACTCTATGGTGGATCCTGTAAAGGTAAAATATGGTTGGAATCTTAGAATAAAACAAGTTAGAGATGGAATAAAACAAGTTAGAGCCTCAGTGATCATCTAGACAGTCTCCTAGGAAACAATCAAGGGTTGTTCCCTGTAGGATATATTTTAGTGTTTGGCCTAGTTTAGAATGCGGTGTCCCATGTGATAGAGCTTCCACTATTTCCCTTAGGGAGACAATTCGACAGGTGAATAGATCTCATTGTTGATCTTGACATTAAGCCTAAATTCTCCCTTTCTTAATATAGTCCCTCATAAAATAATTCCTCCCACTCCTTGGCGTTAACACCCTTCAAATATTTATACGGTGTTATCACATCTATCAGGGAGGTGGTAAGGCCATTCTGCACTGCCATATAGAGCTGGCCAGCTATGGAGCAGATGCACGTACCTTTTAAGGGGTGGCTTAATGTCCCCATGTACCGTCAGTAGGAGAGTCACAGCTCCATGTTGCACCCAATGCACAGCAGTAATTAACTGCTAACATCTAGCCCTGCACTTGTAGTTTCTGTTAACTATTTCCAATAGACTACATTTCACACACAGGATTGATTATTCAGTGGCTTGCAAAGTACTTTATGGAGAGTACTGCAGGGAATAGCAAGTCAAGGTGCTGAATTGTGGTGGTGCTGTGTGCAGGAGGGATGGGAGGAAAATCCCCATCTCTGAACACCTCCGACTTTCTTCTCTTTCCTATTAGGATATGTACAGTGGCCTGATAGGCCCCCTAAAGGTCTGCCGTAAAGGGGCGCTGGGCTCTGATGGGAGGAGGAAGGGCATCAACAGGGAGTTTGCACTCCTCTTCCTGGTTTTTGATGAAAATCAGTCATGGTACCTGGAGGAAAATGTGAAAGCTTATGCACATGGGAATCAGAGCAAAATCAACCTGCAGGATGAAGAATTTGTGGAAAGCAACAAAATGCATGGTGCGTGGCCTTCACTTCACATCTTTTACTGGGCCCCATTCAGAGCTGCCTTTGCCATTTGCATGGGCCTAATTGACAAAGGTACCGAGATAGGGAAAGAGAGTTCTTGACCTTCTGGCCCTACTACCAGAATTAGAAATCCAGACAGGAGCCATTTCCTTTTAGAGTTGTAGGTGTTATTTAAGATTGCTAAATTGTGTAAGGTACATTGTGCATTGGCTGACAGATGCCTAATACACAAAGGCCTGATTCCTGCTGAGTGCTTCCTTTGGCTTTAGTGGTGCTCAGCACCACACAGAATCAGGCCCTGTGTTGCCGCTATTAATGTGGCATTTATAAGGCCCCAATCACAGATGAACGTAGGTGACAACTAATCATTACTATCATCCAAGCAACAGTGACGGAACAGAAAAGTACAGGTGCCAGAAGTTCCCGGCCTCACAATATGTCTCTTCAGCACGTACCCTCTCCCATTGCCCTCAGTGGAGATTTCCCTATGTGTTGCCTTGCTTTATTATGCTGCTCTTTCATTGTTTTGGATCCTTATTTCATTTGCAGACAAGGTGCAGCTCTCATTGTTGCTGTGCTAATTGTGAAATGAATCCTACTGAATAGCAATTTACAAATGACCAGCACCTCAGAGTAATGTACAACAACATATAGTATGCTGGAATTTGCCTGTTGATGGGGACCTGTAATGTTTCCACTGCTCAATAAGTGCGTGGGCAGTGGACTTTAAAAACGTGTAACTGTGGTTAGGCAACAAAGATCATATTTACATGGCCTGATCTTTAAAAGCACCGAGCTGCTTCTGCTACCTTCAGCTCTTGGAGATGGAATGTTCTTCAGTAGTAAAAGCAAAAGAGCAGGAAGGAGGAGAGTTCTGAGATTTAGCCAAGCTACGTCACTGACATAGCGTCCGCTTGGGACAAGTCACTTGACTTTTTTATGACTCAGCAACCTAGCTGAAAAGCAGGTGCAGTAGCTGAGTTGGGAGGTGACGGACAAAACATCAGGAAATCATGCTGGGGGGGGAATCTCACAACAGAAGAGACAAATGTCTGATTTACTTGACCCTAGTTGAGCTTTGAAAGGTTTAACCTGCCTTGAGGGAAACTGTTTTTGCACTGACATGTGAGGTCCTGAACATCCACATCATTCTGCTTTCTCAACACGTTGTCTACCCCACAGCCATCAATGGGAAGCTCTACGCAAACTTGCCTGGACTGACCATGCACCAAGGAGACTCGGTGAACTGGTACCTGTTGGGAATGGGCCAGGAGATCGATGTGCATACAGTCCATTTTCATGCCGAGACCTTCACATACAGGGTGAGAATCTCCTGCTGATTGCAGAGCCCAGCAGCAAGGGAAGGCTGGGGCTGGGGCTGGGATACCATTACATTCATTTGACCCCTTAACTAACTTCAGGCAGTTGGATATGTTTGCAGCATTGTCATGTAACCAGCAAGAGGAGATGATTTTACATGCCCAAAGCAGACCCAGGGGATCCCAGTATTGTGTTGATCTCTCTATCTAACCAATCTCAAGCTTAGGCTTTAGCAGGTTACAATCCTTTTCCACTTAGGACCTTGGAATTGCTTTTGGTAACTTTTTGTTACAATTCTTATCAACTACTGCAGCATCAACAAGGTTTCCAGGTCCTGCCCCCAAGATCCTTGTTACTCTAGACCAGAGTTCTCTAAAGATACATGAACCATTGCATGCTAACATACCCCTTCCCTTTTTGACAGAACGGCAAGAGTTACAGGGCAGATGTTGTGGATCTGTTCCCTGGGACCTTCGAAATGGTGGAGATGGTGGTTGGGAACCTTGGGACATGGTTGCTTCATTGCCATGTGTCAGATCATATTCATGGTGGTATGGAGGCACTCTACACAGTCTTACCAAGACCAGGTAGGGAGAGAGCAGCAGCCATCTCTATGCAGTCATCTTCATAAATAACTTAAGTGTACTTCCAGATAATGATAATACTTAGTACTTATAGTGCATCAAAGTGTTCTATGCATACAGTAATTCACTCACTAACTAAAGTATTATTAACTTAAGCTGCTCCTTGTTAACACCATATAAACAGAATTTGGGGCTAATAAACACTTCGGTCCCAGAGTTTACATGGCCCTAGATATTATTATTAGGTTTATGTTGTCGTCTATCCTGGAAGCACTGTCCATTGATCCTCCAGCTATTGTTATTAGTAAAAGTGCTAGCTACATTAGAGATGCACAGTGAAAGTGTTCTGATCTAATCACAAAACATTAGAAGCTATTTTGTGATGAACAGTGCTTAAGGGCATCTTGTCATGCCTTTCCCTTCCACAAGTTATCAAAGGATCGTGTACCCCATTGGAGTCTCAGGAGCCCTATTTGGCTAGCCCTGGTGCCTGAAATTAACTGAGACTTGGGAGTGCAAAGGTGCTCTCCTGGATGGAAGGAAGGTCAGAATAAGAAAAAGAAAATCTAGCAAGTGCTGAAAAATACTCACCATGTTTTAATAAAGTCAGTGTCTGAGCTGGAACCCAGGAAACAGCCTGAAGTAGTACGTGACATTCACCACAGAGACATAATACAAAAAAGGATTAGGAAACGGATCTTTAGAGGCAGATTTTGCAAGGACATTCTGCTTGGCCTCTTTTCTTTTGGAGGAACAATTTTATGCCCACCATGAACTGTGAACATACAATTACATCTGTAAAAATGGAAGCCATTGTTAAGTGTTATAATAATCCCTTCACATAACACAAGAATCAGAGGTCACCCAATGAAGTTAACAGACAGCAGGTTTAAAACAAACAAAAGGAAGTATTTCTTCACACAATGCAGAGTCAGCCTGTGGAACTCGTTGCTAGGGGATGTTGTGAAGGCCCAAAGTATAACTGGGTTCAGAAAAGAATTAGATAAGTTTATGAAGAATAGATCCATCAATGCTCTTAGGCAACGTGGCCAGGGATATAAGCCCTTGCTTTGAGTGTCCCTACGTCTCTGACTGACAGGGACTGGACAACAGGGGATGGATCACTCGATAGTTGCCCTGTTCTGTTTATTCATTCTGAAGCATCTGGCATTGACCACTGTTGGAAGACAGGATACTGGGCTAGATGGACCATTGGACCATTCTTATCTTCTTATAATTAATATTTGTTCTTGTTATCTAGGTTCTTGCTCTAACTGTCCAACTGGTGCTGAAGCTGGTTTCCACTCCCTTCTACTAGCCTTGTGCTGTAGGGGTCGGAAATGGCATCACCTATTAGCGTGCATGGCCTTCTACAGGCATTTACCACAGAGTATAGAGAGAGGCTAACTTCTTCAAAAGCACCTAATTGACGTAGGAAACTAACTGTCATTGAAAATCGTTGAGACGTAGTCACTAGGTGCTTTTGAAAATTGTACCCAGGATAGATAACAATGGCCTTCCCATAAAGTCTACACTGATTGCTTTTTTCCTATGCAGCATAACAATACATCACTAATTTGTCACTCTCTTTCAGAGACAGTGCCCGAGATCTTAGCGACAAAAGGAGGTACGATTTGCATTACACTGCTGAAAAAGCCTCTTGCATTGTGTGTAGGGGATAGTGCTGGTTGAACTTACCCTACAGACAGAAGATTTGGATCAGGTTGTGGTTGGATCTGTGTGTGGGGTGGGGGGGAGGCACAAGAAACCATATCTCACCCCATTTCCATGTGCCTCTGGGCAGGGGTGTCTCCACATCCCAGTCTCCGTGTTCCCCAAGTATAAATATGGGGGGCGTTGTGTTAGTGTGTGGGGTATGACTATAAGCAACGTGAATGGTCGGGGGTGGGCTCTGCCCGCTTGTGTGTTTCATCAGTAGAATTGCCCCTCCTCCATAACCTCTCGATCCTCAGCATGTCTGTGCTTAGTTAAGACAATCCAGCGGGTAAAAGTGACCTTCAAAAAAACGGTTTGTACCCTTTTTGCTTCTTTATGACCACTTAAAAAGAAGGCTTGAAAGATTTCTTTGTTTTTTAAAAGGGCGTTTTTCCTGTTCTGTTATACATTAGAACTTCTTACTTTATCTACCTGGTAGACTGTGTAGCAACTTGAGAGCTAGTGAAATTGTACACTCACAAGAGCGAAGAGACTGAGTAAGCAAGGGTGAAGAAGAGTTCAGTCAGATCATCTAAACCGCCTTGGGTTTCTTTTGTTTTCAGTAAGACCTAATTAACTGAAATGACAAATGAACAGCTTGGAGAAAGATAGCCCTTGTTAAAAATTCAGCACCCGCAGTCAAGGTGTGAAAACTCACAACACACATGCTCTTAAATCCACTTCTCTAACAATCCAGGGGATAAGAGACTGAATATTTCACACGTAAAACCCAGACAGAAAAACACTTAAACATCCCTTCAGGTGGTCTTTAACTATCATAAAGAAGCAAGGAGGGCAGAAGCCCAGTGCTCTGCAGGCGACCTTTGATTATGAGGTGTTTCGAGTATATTCTAAATGGAGATTTTTGACTCACCTGAATCATCTTACTGGATTGTCTGAGTTTCTAGCTTGTGTTTGGGGAGGTATTGGTTTATAATAGCTCCAAATATATCTGCTCTATGCAGTTATTAGATTGAAATGCCTTGCACTTCAGAAAGGGTCAGCTCTTCTTCTTGCGTACTCTTTCCTGTGGTTTCACAGGCCTCTGCACCACAGGCATATAATAACTTCCAGCTGGAAGTTACTGTTTTGCAGCTCTCACATTGTGTAAGATGCTCTTGCACTAGGAAGGCGTGAATTATCTTGGCTGTGCTACCCTGTGCTTGAAATGACAAAGGAGCAGAGTGAGATGATTTAAAAAATATCAGAGGTGCTTTAGCACCTGTTTTCATTTTTGCTTTGCATTTTCTGTACATCAGGACTAGTAATAAAGTGGCTTTTTCGGAATCTCACTGCATGTGCTCCTCCCCCACCAATGAACCCGCTTGCTTTACAGAATCACAGATCAATCACAGAGTTGGAAAGGGCATTTCAAGCCCTTAGGTCTCATATACTTTAAAGCCAGAAGGGACCATCATGATCATCTAGTCTGACTTCCTGCACATCACAGGTCACAAAATCGTGCCCACCCACTCCTGTAATAGACCTATAACCTCTGGCTGAGTTATGGAAGTCTTCAAATCATGATTTGAAGACTTCAAGTTACAGAGAATCCACTGTTTACATGGTTTACATCCTGCAATTGACCTGTGCCCCATGCTGCAGAGGAAGGAGAAAAACTCCCAGGGTCTCTCCCAATCTGACTTGGGGGAAAATTCCTTCCCAACCCCAAAATGTGGTGATCAGTTAGACCTGAGCATGTGGACAAGACCCACCAGCAAGACACCTGGGAAAGGATTCTCTGTAGTAACTCAGATCCCTCCCCATCTAGTGTCCCATCACCAGCCTTTGGGGATATTTGCTGCTAGCAGTTGCAAATCCATTTACACACCATTCTAGGCAGTCCCATCATACCATAAATTTATCAAGCTCAGACTTGAAGCCAGTTAGGTTTTTTACCCCCACTGCTCCCCTTAGAAGGCTGTTCTAGACCTTCACTCTTCTGATAGTTAGAAATCATCATCTAATTTCAAGCCTAAACTTGTTGATGGCCAGTTTATATCCATTTATTCTTGGGTCCACACTGGTGCTTAACTTAAATAACTATTCTCCCTTCCTGGTGTTTATTCCTCTGATGTTTTTATAGAGAACAATCATCTCCCCTCAGCCTTCCTTTGGTTAGGCTAAACAAAGGTCAGATTCATGCCTGGCGTAGTGCTGTCTTTATCTGAGGTGCAACCTCATTGAGTTTACCTCTGAGGCTAACCCACTGAACAGAGAACAGAAGGATCTCCCACTATATTGCATTTATCATGTACTTATTCATCTGCACAGGGATTTCAAGCTTCGAACTCGTATAGAGTGAAAATAGGAAGTTGGGGTGAGGATAACTTCCCTTGCTCTGTCAACCAAGCCCAACAGCTTTCATAGACACATTTGTAAAAGTCTCACTCTTCTTATAAATGACCACAAGAGCCCTCTACTTGAGGGATGCTGTCAGTGTCAAACATTAGCTTTATTGCCTCGTTAAAACGTACAGTATGTATTTTCCTGTCCATTTCTTCCAAAAAGGAGCCTAAACATCCACCATCACAATTCCTAACATGATCTCAGGGAAATTAATTGCTTGAACCAATGTTTTCTGAAGTGATTCAATAGAACTAATAGGGGAAAGAAGTATTTAAAGGTTCAGAATCATCTCACGTATGAGCTTCTTTTAAAATTGCCTGCCACGGGGAGTTCATTGAAAAAATTGACTCTGGGTTGCTCTCCCTCATCCCGTATCAGAATTACTACACCCAAAATACACGGGCCAGATCTATAGCTGGAATGAATGGACAGAGGAGCTCCATTGTCTTCAGAGGCAATTTAGACCTGCTGAGGATCTGGCCCTATATTTCCAATTTCTTCCTCCTGTCCCTGCCATCATTTCAGAGCTATCAAAGAATATTTTCCTTGCTCAAAATGAGCACTAAACAGAGGAGAAATAGAAAACCTGTCAGGAGTTATAGGAGTAAGTTAATTTTATACCAGTCTCAAACAGCTACATGTTAATCAAACCCCCTGGTCTACAGTTCTTCACACAATTAGCCAAGCAAGTCTTGCTTCTCAAAAGCTTTTCACATCCTTGCAGAACAAAAGCAGCAACAGCAATATTGGAAAGCGTAAGATTTAATGGCTCACCATGGTCATTTAGCTACCAGGGCCAGTGACTTGGAACAGCAGCAAAATGATGCAGGATGAGTCTCGTGTACTCCTTGGGCAAGTCACTGTGCCTCTGTGCCTCAGTTTCCTTATTTGTAAAAAGGGGGATAATGATACTTGCTAATAGGGATGTGTGAGTTTTAATGCGTGAATTTTTGTGAAGTACATTGAGATCCTTGAATGGAAGGGTTTACAGAAGGGCAAATTGTTGCTCACTCTGCAAATTCCTTCACAGCCTGAAGGATGAGAGACCTGTGGGATTGAGCAACAATTGATAGGCCCCTCCCATATATTGAATCTCTCCTTCCCCTCTACTCCCCTTTCTCCATGTTTCTCAGATGCCTTAAATTGTCTCATTCCTGCCCCCCAACAGTCACTTTCTCCTTTCGTTTGCTCTCAGTGACCTCTCCTGAGGACGAGTCCCATAAGGTCATTGTGTTTGGAGTTAAGATGGCTCAGGAGCAAGTGGAGGTCACAGTCATCGTTCTGGCTGTTGCAGGGATTGTGCTGTTCCTCGTTGCCAGCTTCCTGCTGGGTATGATCATCCGCCTCGAGAGGCAAAGGAGGTTAAGACGCAACAGGAGGTCCATACTGGATGATGGATTCAAACTCGTGTCTAAAAACAATCAAGTAATTTAGGAATTGTGTAAGGCCTTTTACCCACAAGCATGGAGCACAAGCCACTTCATAAAGCCAAACAAGGAGCCCTCAGCACTTTGTCAACTAAAATTCCTCCCACGAGCGTTCCCCTTTCAGCTAGCTGAAGAGGGGCCGTGGGAGTGAAAAGGATCTCCAAGTGCCTTCCTTTTCCCAAAGGGGGAGAAGCAATTATGAAGACTGTTTTCTCACAGCAAATTCTCTCTCCACTGAAGCAGCCTCACTTGCTTGGGTCTTCTCTTTCTAATGAAGGAAAGAATAAGGAGACAAGAGCTCTCAGGCTGAGTTCTGTCTTTGCCCAGCTGCCAGAGTTGGGCTGGACACGGTCTCCCTAAATGACCATGATCTGACACTGAACCCAAGTAATCTGAGGAAAAAGATAATCGTTGGTGTTTGTGAATAAAGAAAGATGAGACTAGATAGGAGAAAGCACTTTATTTGTATCTGATTTCTCTGCTTTTTATGAGAAGCTGGAAGAACACAGTACACTGTGTCACAGTGTCTAAGGAGATCCATCAAGAACATAACAGTAGCTGTGCTTCCGCCTTTGGCACTGCTGACACATCACAATGCATATATATGCATGCTACAGGGAACACATTTGAGTATCAGGCTTTCGGGGGTTTACTATAAGTGGTTGGGGGTGGAGCTTTTACACATGCTGCAAAATGCCTTGACAGTTCCCTGCATTAAAACTCTGTTAATCTGTAAGTGTAAATTAAGTGCAATATTTAAGTGTTTGTACAGTTCCTAGTAGAGTGGGGAGCTGATACCCTACGAAGCTTTGTGATTTATTTTCATGTCCATTGATGCTCTCTCTTTCCACTCTTCATATCAAAATACACATTGTTTTATTTAAGCTACCCTAGCATTTTTGACTGTTTCAGAGTTAATCGCTGTGTGCCAGGCATGGGAAAGGCCAATATGCTCTCAGCTCTGAGGAGAAGCCGCAGGAGTATGCTTGAAGTGAGGCTTACATTTTAGCTCAACTGGGGTTCTCAGACAAAGACACGGATCAGGAATCTCATCCTGTGCCATGAAGTTGTATTGAAGCACAAGTGAAGTCTAAACACCATGAAGGGAGAAACAGGTTTTCACGTGCTAAAGTGCCAGTAGCAGAGTTTGTTGAGAACACCAATGCAAGTTTATCCTTCATGCTCCCTACGGTTAATGAGACTGCCTGAGCCTTGAGATTAAGGGAACTCCTGAAACATAGAAAGTGGCAGTTGCAAGTGGGCTGGGTTTACCTTACCTCCTGTACATCTCACTCAAACTACACAGAGTCAAAGGTATTCGAGATGAAAGGGCTCTCTAGGTCAGTGAATCCCTTCCCATGCGTATGGAGAGTTAGCCTGTACTGGACATTCTGCTGTTATCACAACTCTGTGGTTTCTGTGGGTTGAGGGGTGGGTAATAAAGTACTAGGTTGAAGCTGGGGAGATTCAATTCCTCTGTTCAGACACAGGAGAACTACAACCAGGGCACTGGCATGGCAAAATTTCCCCACATTCTGACCCAGAGGGGCTGCCTTTGGGGCGAGAGGAGTCTCATGGCACTTTCAACCTCTCTGTTTAGACAGCCCAGCAGGCTCAGAGAATAATGGCGTGGCCCCCTGTTTTGCCAAGGGCTAAACTAAGACCACCAAAGCCATTTCACACAGGCCACTGAACAGCTCTCAGTGGCAAGAACTTCGATTGCATACTACCTGGTTGTGTTTAACCTCTCTTCCATTACCAGTGCTCTGAGCACTCAGACCCCAAGTGTCTCCCGTTATCTCACACACAGGTCTGGCAAGGAAACTGCATCCAGAGAAGATCCTGTTGACAACACGTTTAAAGGGTGGGGAATGGGGAGGGGAGGGGAATCCTTTCTCATGAAAAAAAAACAGGAGTACTTGTGGCACCTTAAAGACTAACAAATTTATTTAAGCATAATCGACCTAATGCCAGGTTATTTATGTTATTTAAGCACATCAGTTCTGTTTTATTCAGAGCAATAATTATAACACAATCACGTTCAGCTCATGTGGAATCCTTGCTTTTCTCCAACGCTTCTTTGCTTTGGTGATCGTCTTATATCTGACAATTTTAAAGCACTCTACAAACACTAAGGACTTAGGCAGGTAGGTACCGTTGTGTCTCCACTACACATATGAGTCTTAAGAGATACATTTTCTAAAGGTATTTGTGGGGGCAATTTGTTTAGGGATGACAGGGACTACAATGGTACCCAGCTGCTGCACAGGGGGATATGGGGAGGGAAAACTCCTTAGTTGCCTTCCCTCACCTCTCTGCACACCCACGTGGCTCAGACTCAACCTAATCCTTAATGTTCATCCAGCACTTGAATGCTGCACTCATATAGCCATTTCTATTTTTCATCTCTCTAGCTTTCTATGAGGGCATTGAGCGTGGAGGGTGTGTTGGCACTCAGAGCAGTGCTGTGAGGCCTAGGTAACAGTGCTCATACCTCAGAGGAATCCTACTCGTTGACTTACTGCAATAAGTAGAGATATTTGCCACATTCACCTTTCGTTTACATCAGTATAAACCCTGAGTAACTCTATTGACTTCAGTGCCAATGAGAGGAGAATTTGCCTCCTTGGTTCATTAAATTTCTTTTAGCATATACCACCATCTTAGGCACCAAACATAAAAAGAAACTAGTGGCACAGGTTCCTCTTACTTAGGATACTGCGTTTTGCTTGCAGTTTCGATGTTGCCCTGAATCAGCAAAGCACAGGTGTAATTGTGAGTCGCCCCACTGATTTGTATAAAGTTCTGCAAGTGCTTTCCTGGGACAGGGCCATAATCTGTAAAGAAAATTAAACCGTTCTGTCTAAGCAGCACCACCTAACATTTGCTGCAGGTCTGAAATGAAAAGCTCTCTCTTTTGACTTTATTAGTGCTCTGTCAAATTACTTCCTAATGTCCATAATCAAACACCACATTTCTCCAAGTAGGCTGACATTTACTTTCCCTCTTATTAACCATGTTCTACGCTCCTAATAATTCAGTTCTTTTATATTGATCTTAATGGCTTTGATGTATAGTCAGCCAAAACACCGGTTTTGTTTTTGTGCTATTTAACAGTGATGTGCGTTATACTTTGCCTTTTTTTAAAAACAAACACTAATGCCAAATAACCTAAGGCCTAGTATAAAAACCATCAAAGTAATGGCCTCTTCTGGCAATGAAGGGAATGCGTGTTGCATATGTTTGATGAGTAATTAGTTCTTCGGTACTGTGTGCAGTGGCTGTAGCGGCTCAGGCACATCATCATAGCTGCTGACAGTAACTCCAGAAGTACATTGGTATTTGCATGGGGAAAGGACCTTTAGCACAATGGATAGCAAAACCAAGAGGATAGGAGAGATCACAGTCTACTGGGAGTTGAAGCGGAGACCTCCAAATCTAATAATTCAGCCGGAGAATATCCTCTTTTAGAAAAGTAGGGAATGTATGCGTGACTCAGTTTCCCCACTCGCTTTTGTTTTGGTAACCACTCCATATTAAGGGATTAATTTATTTTCAGAGACAGGGGAATAAGTGGGATTGCTTGGGTGTAGGTCTCACACACACACACGTTGGTATGAACGGACTATCAAGACTATCAGCATGTGAATGACCATATCTTGGAGATAAAATGGAAACCAGCAACTAGGCCATTAATTTTTAATTACTACTGGCCACAGAGACCAGATGGGCAACTACAAGTCTGACCCCAACCCCTCCTCTACCTGAACATGGTGGGGGGAGTGGGTGGGTAGGGGGCAGGACACATGCAAACAAAGAGTAGAACTTGAAACAAAGGTCTAAGGTGTTAGGGGAGTGGGATCAGAATCCTGCCGTCCCAGCAGAGGGGTAGTTGAATCCAGGATAGTTCAGCAAGGCCAGGGTGGTTTGCTGCCTTCCCACCAGGCCCTGACACAGAGAGCCCCACCTCACTGGGCAAGAAGCTGACAAGTTAGGTGAGAGATGTGCATTTAGGCTTTGCTTTACCATTTTAACCTAGTCCCTAAATACTGTATTCCTGGCAAAGGCCACTCTAGGCACAGTCAAGCTGGGCAGCTGCCTTGGGCAGCAGATACACAGCAGCCTGGGGTGTGATACCTGCTGCACTGCAGACTGTCTGTACCCTGCTGCACATTAGTCAACCCTTAACCTGCTTTGATTTAGTCTTCTTTGAAACAGGACTAGATCAAGGCCCATTAACAGACAGGGCTAGAGTTAGACTCACTGTGGGCCAAGGCAGAAACTAAGGAGTGAACCCCAACCCTGCCACTCGGGCCCGAGCCCTGCCATCTGCAGCTTACCTTCGCGAGGGCCCCTCCTTCTACCCCAACACTGGCCCTGTTAACAGACTGTTCATGCGCATCAGGAGGATGATATAGATCCCTAATGCAGGGCTGGGCAGGGCTGCTCGAGGTAAGAGACCCAAGTAGGGTCCTTCCAGAGAAGACTGTTTATAGAGCGACATACTGTTATATTTGCCGCTCCAATAGGGAAGCTGAACTTAGCTTGGTCAGGGAGCTACAGAGGGTCAATACTGTCTGTATGGGGCACCCCTTTGAAATGGGGGTGCTGTTTTAAAGGAGTCACTTAGGTCCCATATACATTTTATACCAGAACTTGGTCGGGGTGGGGTGGGGTCATTTACCCACCCAGGCCAGGGCAGTAGCTAGGTTAGCACCACAGTTCTATTCAGTCCATGTGGACCAGACTGCTCCTTGCACCCTTACTTTTATTTTTCTCTCCTACCTGGGGGGCTTCACTTCCCCCCCCAACTTATCAGTATAGGGGGCTCTTCCTTGCATCCCATTGGACTTCCCCCCAAACCCAAGCCACACCAAAAATTTTACAAACCCAGAGCTTATGTTAAGGAACTGTTAATGCACGCAGGGTGCATGCTATGTAGCAGAAGGGGGCTGGCCTGATGACAATCTGTTGCCTTAGGCAGAACGTCTTGAGCAACCTCTGATTCCAGGCGACTATTAAATAGAAAAGCCCATCCAGTGTTGCTGCAAACATCTTCTGGAAACCCTGCAACCAGCAAAGTAACTCTCAAACTGGATCCAGCTCAAACTGGAGCACATGACATATGAGGAGAGGCTGAGGGAACTGGGATTGTTTAGTCTGCAGAAGAGAAGAATGAGGGGGGATTTGATAGCTGCTTCCAACTACCTGAAAGGGGGGTTCCAAAGAGGATGGATCTAGACTGTTCTCAGTGGTAAAAGATGATAGAACAAGGAGTAATGGTCTCAAGTTGCAGTAGGGGAGGTTTAGGTTGGATATTAGGAAAAACTTTTTCACTAGGAGGGTGGTGAAGCACTGGAATGGGTTATCTAGGGAGGTGGTGGAATCTCCTTCCTTAGAGGTTTTTAAGGTCAGGCTTGACAAAGCTCTGGCTGGGATGATTTAGTTGGGGATTGGTCCTGCTTTGAGCAGGGGGTTGGACTAGATGACCTCCTGAGGTCCCTTCCATCCCTGATATTCTATGATTCTATGCCAGGGACTGAGTCTCAGGGACACAGAGTCACAGCTCCCCCATCCCCACCTCTCATGAGCTATCTGGAGACCCAGGCCTTGTCACGAAGGTGAATACACTCCAGAAAAAAAGTGACAGTAAATTCATAAATTAGCCCTTTTCTTTAGTCTAGCTGATTTGCTTTGTCCTAGGTGGTTATTGTTAAATTATTCTTGGTCTGAATAAATTCTTTTAGCTTTTCATTCACCTCTCAGCACAAACAAAGAAACTACATTGGAAGAAACTCAGTGGAGGCTCAGAGATATAGAAATAAATTGCACAGAGCAGTGCTGCTGCTCTATTGGGTTGTTGCTCACTGGCCACAGATGCATCTGGGCAATTTTGTTGCTATAGAATTACAAACTACAGGGAGGGGGCAGAGCAGGAGGAATATATACAAATAATACATCAACCCTCCATAAACAACTCAACAGTAATTGATTAACAAAGCCACAGACTATTGGGGTGATGCAAGAACAGCAAGACTGCACAGCTGATAGACAGAGCAGCCTCTATTGGAAATTAGTGTTTATGGTGTTCAGATTCAGTTACTCACAATTACAGAATGTCGCAGAACAATATGGCTGCTATTTTTCCTTTTTCTGGACAAGCAAATCTATTACACAGCATGTCTCCTTTAAAAACCTCCCAACCTCCACTTTACCTGCTAAATCAGAGAAGCCCAGATTCTGTTTTCATTTGCACCAGAAAGAAAGATCAAATATACCCAAGGAGCCATAGACGCTGAGTAAGGGAAGACGGTAGATTATCAGCAGCACGTACATGGCATTGATACTAGCACAGGGAGCACTGTGTGTAATCGAGAGTTAAATGGAACTGCAGCTGCAAGCACGGTGGACTCAGCATGCTCAACCCCAGAGCTGGGGGTATGATGGAGGGAAATGTCATCTCCACTGCAGCCAGGAGTGGGCCTCCCAGCCCAGGTAGGCAGACACACTAGCTTGAGCCCTGCTAGTGTGAGCTAAAAAGAGCAGTGTGGCCATTGCCTCTCCAATGGAGACTCAGGCTAGCCATCCGAGCCCAGACCCAGGGTGGGGTCAGGTAGGCCTGAACTACAATGTCCATACTTGCTATTTTTTAGCACGCCAACTCAAGCCCCGCTAGTGCAAATCTGTCTATCCAGGCTGGGAGGCTCATTCCCAGCTGCAGTGTAGCCATGCCCTGTGCTGCTCTCAGCAGCAATTCCTCCCGTAGCAGTGAAAAGATCAGCAACGGGGGTCTGCGAGAGAAGCCCATCCAACCTTTCCCTGCTGAAGAAAGACAGCGATTGCAACACCAGGCCTTGAGATCAGTCTGCTCAGCCCTGTCCAGAACTCAAACCTGGTGCCTGCCCCAGACACTTTCAATCTAAAACCTTTTTTGTACAATTTCAAAATTTAATTTTCTTTAAACGAAAGCTTAAATTCTGCAGGCACTGACACGGTTTTCCTGTGCACAAAGAGCAGTCACAGCCTTTCAGTCAGGTTCACCTCTGATTTATATTAAACCACAAAACAACAGAAGAAAAAAATACTCCACAAGACAGAGCACAGTGTGCATTTCCTGTGCATAACAGGCTGCCACTGAGCACAAAGTGCCAAAGGGAGGAGAGTCTCCTCTCTAGTTAAAGGTGCAACATACCGAAAACATTTCACAATAGGCATAATGGAAATAAACCACCCCGATAAGTCCACTGGTAATGTGTACTACTGAGTCATGGCTGAAACCAAACCCTGCTGCTTACAAGGAGGATATTTTTGGGAACTGTTCCTTTGCCAAGTACTGGGAGATAATTGAATAAATGACGCAGATTTAAATTGTATTGTTTTTCCTTTTCTTTCAAAGAAATGGCATAGAATGTGGCTAAAAGTAAGAACTGTGGCCCATCCAAATTATGGTCTCTAGATTTGTTTAAAAGTAAATAAAATATGTTTATAATGAGAATATGATTTTCAAAGCAGATGAATTGCTAATTGGATTATATTTAATTGGAACCAGTGCAATGTTTAGAGGACCTCATTAGTGGCCTATTGCACTCCTCATGTTCTCTACCTTCTGTCTTCAATACTTAGTTGACTAGTCACAGTAAAGAGACCAGAATGAGCATGCTGTGCAGGAAACATTTCCTTCTGTTTGCTTATCCTTTGCATGGAGCCAAGATTTAGCTTCTTTTAGTGGCACTTGCTCTTCAGTTTGGCCCAAATGCTCAACAGTATGCACATAAAAGTGCATTCACACATGCATAACATCTGGTTAGAACAGTCACAGTGACTCACAGGGCCTCCCACTTCCTCTCACTGTGCTGCCCCTAACCCTCCTGGATGTGGGGGATGGAAGAATCCTCTCCCATGCAGCACTTTGAGGCATGAAGGCAGTTCCAACTCCCTGCAAGAGGTTCCTAAATTCAACCCTGCCATGCCATCACGTTGACTATTATTTGTATTACAGAGCTGAGATCAACCTGATAGTGAGCTGTACAAATAGTAAGAGTAGTCCTGGCTATGAAGTGCTCACAGCCTAAACAGACAGACATGTTATAAAGGGGGAACGGAGGCACAGTGATCACATGACTTGCCCCATATCACAAGGGGAAACTGGTAGAACCAGAAATTGAACCTAGATCTCCTAGGTTCCACTACCGTAACCACTATACCATCCTTCCTCTCTTTCCAAGAGGGGGTGCAGGCTCCGGCTGGCGGTTTGGGCTCTGGTGTGGGGCTGGGGATGAAGGGTTTGGGGTGCAAGAGGGGGCTCAGAGCTGGGGCAGGGGGGGTTGCAGGCTCCATCCAGGGTGTTGGGTCCCGGCGGTGCTTACCGTGGCTCCCAGAAAGTGACCAACAGGTCCCTGCAGTGCAGCCCCTAAGTTCATGGACAGCCAGGGAGGCGCCGCCTCCACAGCTCCCACTGGTCATGGTTCCCGACCAATGAAAGCAGCAGAGCCGGTACTCGGGGTGGGGGCAGCCTGCAGAGCCTCCCTGGCTGCCTATGAGCCTCCGGGCTGCAGGGACCTGGGGGCTGCTTCCGGGAGCTGCACAGAGCTAGGGCATACAAGGAGCCTGCCTTAGCCCTGGGCCCCTGCTGCGCTGCTGACCGGACTTTTAACGGCCCAGTTGGCAGTGCCAACCAGAGCCACCAGGGCCCCTTTTCAACCGTGCATTCAGGCTGAAAAACGGACGCCTGGCAACCCTAACAGGAAGGTACAGGATTTAGCCCTAACTAGATTATTTTAACAGTGAGCACTTTTACTCTGAGCTCTGCTGTTCAACCAGAAACTCCTCTTTGCTCCTAGTACATTACTTTCCAGCTAGTAACGAAACAAATAATGACTCAAAGCATTAAAAAGGGGCAGTTAAACCTCAGAGGAGCCTACTATGTCCCAGATGAAACCCCCAGTCAATGGTTGCAATACTGGAAATGTAGTTATAATACTAATAAACTGAGGTCCTCAGATAAAAAGTGCAACAGAAAAGGCCAAAAGTACTTTCCTCAGTAAAATCATGGACTCTCCTAGTTTTTCCTCTTGCAGCCCTCCTCCCAGCAACGCAGAGAGAAATCTACACAGCCCAACTCAGTCTCTGCCTTCAATATCCTTCTTCTGACTCATAGACTTTAAGGTCAGAAGGGACCATTATGATCATCTAGTCTGACCTCCTGCACAAAGCAGGCCACAGAATCTCACCCATCCACTTCTAGAACAAACCCCTAACCTATGTCTGAGTTATTGAAGTCTCAAATTGTGGTTTGAAGACCTCAAGCTGCAGAGAATCCTCCAGCAAGTGACCCATGCCCCATGCTGCAGAGGAAGGCGAAAAACCTCCAGGGCCTCTGCCAATCTGCCCTGGAGGAAAATTCCTTCCTGACCCCAAATATGGCGATCAGTTAAAACCTGAGCATGTGGGCAAGACTCACCAGCCAGCACCCAGGAAAGAATTCCCTGTAGTAACTCAGATCCCAACCCATCTAACATACCATCACAGACCACTGGGCATACTTACCTGCTGAAAATCAAAGTTCAATTGCCAAAATTAAATGCCAAAATTAGGCTATCCCATCATACCATCCCCTCCATAAACTTATGACGTCTGGTTGCACTGTAAAAAGAAGCATATTCTTCCTATTAACTGTCATCGCCAGTAACAGGTGATATGGATAATGCCCTATGTATCAATCTCCCTGGAAACAATTCTATCCTTGGGCCTCTTTCCATACTGCCTTGCTAGGGGTAGAAGGGCTTCCTGATCACAGATAACCAAGTTGCCACCTTCTCCTCATGTCAATCTCTCCTACCACCTCACTTGTCAGGCCTCCACTAAGAAGTGGGAGTTACCCTATTTTTCCAAAAAGAGATGATAGATTTCTGAGCCATCTAGATGTGCCCAGGGCAGACCTAAGTAACACTGCAGCTTTAGCACTATAACCCCTACCCAACCTCCATTCTACCTTCTACTGACTGTTATCCTCACAAGCTACATTTGATCTAAAATGGGGTTGCAAAGTCTTGGGAAGAGGGGACCACGCTGTGTCTTCATTTGCTCTCTGCAGCACTGAGAGCACTTTTTTCGGTAGTCTGTAAACAACTGTTGCACAGCCGGAATGAGTGGGAGAGAATTCAGGCTACCCACCACCTACTGTCTGGGCTCCCTTGCTGGAGCTATTATCTGATGGCTTCTTTGTGCTCCTCTGTTAGGTCAGAAATATGCTGGTTTTAGGGAACTAAAAAGTGTCTGGAACCATTCCTTTCCCTCACCCGAGTTGATGTGGCTGTCTGAATGGGCTGGATTGCTTTAAGGAAGCAGTGATTTGGCTTCTGGGTAACCAGTAAGCTACTGTAGGAGCTGTTCTGTTGCTGGCTTGGTGAATCTAATCATTAGAATAATCACCAGTTTTGGGGATTGTCTGCCCTATTCTCTGCAGTTTGATCTCAGTGTGCCCCTCCCCCCAAGCAAGTCACAAACATGCAGTTCAATCTCTCTCTTTCTCTCTCTCCCCATTATACACTTCAATTTTAAATGTCCTTCCTCCTCCTCCCCCCTTCTAAACCTCCTCATTTTCTTGTGTTGAAGTGCAAGCCAAAAATAGAGCCAACACACCAACTGAAAAGACAAAATGAAAGGAATTCAGAGAAGAGCTGTACACATGATGAAGGAGCCAGAGGGACTGGCTTATGGGAAAAGATCAAACTGGCTTAATATGTAGAATTTGGGTAAACAACTAGGGATAGCTGAACCTTCTCTAGATAGTTGAAGGAGGAGGAATTGTTTAGCTCCAAGGGGGTATAATTAGGAGAAACGAATGGCCTATTCAGCGTAGGAAATTTTACACAGGAAAAACTTCCCAGTGGTCTATCAGACTGTGGAAAGCTCTCGTAGGAAGTAGTGGAAACACTACGTCTCAAGTCAGTTACAACTAAAGTGGACAAAGCACTGTAGAATGTAATGGAAGGAATAATATTGCTGGAGTTGGACTTTACAAACTAGAGGTGAAGCCATCCTTGGCCTGGAGGTATTTTCCAACTCTAGTTTCCATGAAGCAATGCTGGGAGAGAGAGCAGGATCTCCCTGCCAAGATGAAGTCCCTACTGCAGGAATTGCTATGTAAACCGTACCATCTGTGGCACTCATTTTCACGCTGTTTATTCTTTTAATGATATCCCATTTCAGTACATTAGAAAATGCCTTCTTTGTAGGTAACAAAAGTTTCTCTCTCTCTCAAACCAAACCAGAGTCACATGATGGAGTTAGATTTGGAATTTTAAAGAACACGGGGAAAAATGTCTAATTTTTGTCATTGTTTTGTAAGGAGCCTTCTGGGAAATCTGCTGCTGGTGCCAGAGATGAGGTGGCTGATTTCCCCCGTGCTGTGCCATATGAAAGAGCTCTGGTAAAATTGATTGCAATGCTTCATTAGTCAGTATGCCCTAGAGGGCTGATCTTCTGTCACAGCATCGATGCGATGATAGTCAATAATGCTGGTGATCATGTGACAAGAATAACGTCTTCCCCCTCCTCAAGACCTGAATAAATCACTCTGAATATGTAACAAGTGGTCCTAGCAGAACTCAATCCACAGAGTAGGATACAAGGCTTTGATGGGAACAGGGGCAAGCCAATGGGGAAAGGCACCTTGAATGAGACAAGGTGATAGCCAGAAATGCCTGGGTGAGCCACTTTAGATAAAATTGCTGATGCCTAAGTATGAAGAGATGTTAATGAGGCATCTTGAGGGGTCACATGCACTGGCCACCTTGGGGCACCCTGCCTCCCAGGGAGCTGGGGGCATAGGCACATTAAAAGAACTCTCTGACTATTCTAGGAAAAGAAAAAATTAAGTATTCTACAAAGTAAAATTGAAGCAATCCTTCCTGTTAGGTCTGCATATTGATCCTTCCTCACTTGTCTGAATCACTCCGTGCTGATGAATGCACTGCACAGGCTGATTTTACAGAGGTTGTTCTCTCTGACTCAGCTGATCTTGAGCAGCAAGTGTTTGGAGACATTGTCATATCTTGGTATCGATTTCTGCAGAATCACTTCTGATCAACCTTTAAAATGTAAACATAGAGACACCCCCTCAAAAAAAAAAATCTGTTCCTTCCCTTCAGGGTGTCCTTTGAAAAGCCATCTTTCAATGAGAGTCAAAAGCAGAGTGCCAGATCTAACAGGTGTTCGGCCATGCCAGTGCCGCAAGCTCATGAAATGAACATGCTTGGAATGCAACTCATCTGCCTTTATCCTCTGAGGGCTGAGAATAATCATTTTCATTGGAATGGGGAGAGAGCTGTTTGTCCTCTCTCTCCTGAAGAACCCCATTTTTATCATTGAAATCCCATGATGTTGAGAGATCAGCAAACACAGCCCACTTGGGGGCTGTTCTCATCCAAGGAACTTTACAAAGAGCATCTCATCCCTGTTCTTGTTCTTCATGTAAGTCATTAAACATGATTAAGGCTGCAAGTCTGTCATGGATTCCGTGACTTTCTGGGACCTCTGACTTCTGCAGCTGGCAGGTGCAACAGATCACAGGGCCACCCAAGCTGCTCAGACAGCCCTGGGTCCAGCCACATCAGCCTGTGACCCGTCCATGACTTTTACTAAAAATGCCCATGACTAAACCTTAGCCTTAAAACATGATGTCCTTGTCTTGCCTCACTTCTAGGGCCTCATTGCACATGTTTGAGCTCTCTTCCCTCAGACTATTTCTAACCCAGTTCTCGTAACCTTATGATTTAAGTGATGCGGATGCTCCTCCCATTAATCTAGATGGTACCAAACCATTATCTGAAATCCCTGAACTTTGCATGCTCAGATGATAAGGAACCCAGATCTAAACCTCTCTTGGTTTTGGTTTGGCCAAACCAAACCTGATCAAGCCAAGAGCTTTCCCTAATTTGCCCATCTTTACTCAGCACTGCAGGGTTTGGTACCACATCCATCACTTTCCTCCACTCTGACCCATTTTACCATTGCAATTGGTCCTTGATCTCCTAGCCAGCTCCTTGTTTATTAAAGGATAGTGCCTTATGAGACATTCTTGTCAGCGCCTATGCGTTAGAGTCTCTGCACTGCAGTATCTCAATGCTTTTCTGAAATGCCTGCTATGTTATTGCCTCAATCCCTGCACCCCCACCAAAATGTGTCAGACAGAATGTATCTGCCATGAACCCTGCTGGCTTATGTGACCTGATCCCATTTGTCTTCAGATGATTTATGATCTCAAACATTATTGCCTGGTTTTACTAAGTTGTGAGCCATGTATAAATTACAGCATATTTGTTTTAAAAGTGAGTTGCCTTGACAACAGCACATCTGAGTCTTTCAAAGATTCAGTGAATCTTGGTGTCATAAACAGTTAGTTAAGGGTTAAGGTCTCTTTTACCTGCAAAGGGTTAAAAAGCAGTACCTGAGGAACACCTGACCAGAGGACCAATCAGGGACAAGATAATTTCAAATCTCTGTGGAGGGAAGTTTTTTTTCTGTGTTCTTTGTTTTGAGTTGGGTCTCTCTTGGGAGTTAAGGGAGTCCAGATATCTTAATCAAGTCTTCCCAGGTTTCTGCAATACTTTTCATCTATTCAGTCTAGTGAGTATTAGAAAGGCGTACTAGTATTATAAGTTTATTTCTACATTTGCAATTGTGTGTTTTGCTGAAAGAATCTCTTTATTTCTATTGCTGTTACTTTGCTTTTACTGAGAAAGAAAGCGGGAGGGGGAATTCTCTCCAGGTTTATAGGTTAGACTCTGTTTATTGTTCCATCCTGGTATCACAGAGCTAGTGTACTTTCTTTTTGTTCTTTTAATAAATTCTTTTCTTTGGACTTGGTTAATTCCTTCTCTTGTGGAAATTCAGGGGAAGGGGAGGGGGAAAGAGTGAGTTCCTCCTGGGTTTGATTCACGGAGTTGAATCGGTGTGTATCTCTCCGGAGTAGGCTAGGAGAGAGAGGGAGGGGGAAGCGGGCTGCTTCCCTTTGTGTTGAGATTCAGGGAGATTGAATCTGGGTTCCCCAGGGGAAGCTTGGGGGACAGGCAGTGTGTTATCCACTTTAAACGTAACTGGTGGCAGCGAAAACCCAGATCTAAACTAGGATTTTAGTTTAGAGGAGTCCATGCAGGTCCCCATCTTGGAACCCAACAGCTCCAAGTGGGGGAGAAAAACCTATGACACTTGGAATATTGGTCTCAGAGGACAATGAGGCTCAGCCCCATTACTTATGAAGTAAATAATCATAACTCGCCTTCTTCATCCAATAGAAGCAGTTCAGAGTCATCAGAATCAGGTGATAAACCCCTCAGAATTCACATCTTCCCATAATGTCGAGTGTCCTGTCTGATAAACTGTCAACATATGCACATTCCAAGAAAGCAGAGGTGTGCCATGCATTTGATGCCATGAATGATGATAAACTGAACTCTATGAAGGACTGAAAGGGACGTGAATAATTGCACAGCACTCAGTCATCCAGCCCATCCTTTGAGCACACTCATGCAGCTTTTAGGTCACAAACTGGCATATCTTGAAGCTACTGCCCAGAACGGTCTTATCGCTCCCAGTGTCAAAACAAGCAACCCTCTCATAAACTTGCTTCTCTCTCCAGCCTCCTCAGCTGGGTGTTTGATTTGGTTTCGGGCTTCAAGGGGCAGCGGCAATGTGCTTACCACAGATGGACATTGACTTCTCACACCTTAGCATCATTTGCTTTGCAACACCTGTAGCCACCCACCATTTATGAATCATTTGATCTACTTCTCAGTGCTGAAATAAAAGCTGCTCAGGTGGATGTCGCTGACAAACTCTTTTCCTTGATCATCAAATCCCCATTTCACTTCCTTTATTTTCCCCATCATCTTTTCAGAGCTCTAGGTGCATTTTAGATGGTGTTTGTAAAACAAATTGTATTTTTATTCTTGACATATATTTTCCACACTCATACACTTTCTCCAAGTCTGCTGTGTCTGGCCAAAAGAAACAAAATAGAATAGAAAATTAATGATATATTCCGTATTGTTTCCTTCCATATCCCAGAAATACACACCAGTCAACCAATGGAGCAGCTGTAGGCAAGTGGATTTAGCACTAGGTTGGGAGGCAAGGAAATAAATGTAATTACCTTGATTTATAGGAGGAGTGGAAATTGAGGCACAGAGGTTAACTGACTCAAGGCTACAGGAGCAAATCAATTCCAGAGACAGGATTAAAACTCAAAAGATTTCTGGCTCTCTCTCTTTCTCTCTCATATTCCACTTTTTCACTGAAATCTAGAGCTGTGGTCTAAGATTTTCAAGAGAGCCTAATGGAGTTAGGCAGGTTAATTAGTTTTCTGATGATTTGGTAATGATTTTTCCTAGATTTAAAGGGCCAAATTCGGCACTGACACCCATGCGACCCTAATGAAGTAAATGGATTACAAAGGTGTAAGTAGGGTGAAGAGAAGTCCCGATTTTATAGGGACAGTCCCGATTTTTGGGTCTTTTTCTTATATAGGCTCCTGTTACCCCCCACCCCCATCCCGATTTTTCATACTTGCTGTCTGGTCACCCTAGGTGTAAGTGAGGTTAGAATTTGGGTCAAAGTTTATAGCTCATTATGATTTTTTTTAAACACATGTATAAAACAAATGATTTACACAATTGTTTATGGATATTTCAGAGCACATCAGGAGGTGTCATTAAAGCCGCCCTTTCAAACTTATTTGCTTTTATGTCAGCTGAATGATGAATTAAGACTTCTGGCCTGAAAGGATTTTTCCATTCCATTCTAGTCAGTTTCTTGTACTGCTGAAGAGAGATCGACAAGCCACCTGAAACTGTGCCCAAACCACAGGGACCAGTTATTCTAATTGTACTGGTCTAAAGCGTTCTACATTTATGTAATTTTAAGGTTCTGGTGCAACCAATTAACATTTTTGTTTATCCAGTTTGAAGGTGGTAAAAAGCTCATACAGTCACAAGTTAAAATATACTCCAAAAATACAAAAAATTTCTTTTAAGGCAGATATGTAACTGATCAGCATTTTTCTTCTTTACACGAATACTCTTAGTGATACATTTTATCCATTTGATTGCTGCCCCTCTCATTCTGAGTAGCTCAAAGAAACGGAGTAATTCTTGTTCAACAATAAATGGACCATATGCTGTTCTCACACACACATAAATCTGGCGTAACTCCAGTGAATTCAGGAGAATTGCTCTGGATTTCCCTGGTGTAAGAGGGCAGAATCTAGTCCATAGTCTATAAAGCAGAGGCACAATCAATCAATCAGGTGAACATACTTCCTGCTGTGAGCATAGATCAATCTGACTTCAAACTCAGTGCAGAAAGTAACTGCCAAGGGCTCAATTCACAAGTTATCTGAATGGTGCTTGTAGACAATTTCAACTACAAACAAGGGAATTGCACCAAGATGGACAGATCCTGTTTTGTTTTGATTTTAAAGTTCTTCATTCGGGAGTGTGACATGTTGAAACACATTGTTTATATTCTTGGGCCAGCTAAGTCATCATTACACAGGCCTAATGTAACCAGCCTGGTGGTATAGAGAAATTTAGTTGGTATGTACTAAGGCACACATTATGTTGTATTGGTACATGTAACAGACTGAAGTATAAAGTCAACATACATGTTGATTCTAACAGACATTCTGTCTTAGTTTCTAGGCTTTTATCATACAATAAGATCTGCCAACCTCAGAAGCTTCTGCAGACCTATCCCTACATGAGCACATACGGTGCTGCTTTTCCAATGTTCTCAACACACACACACAGCCAGAGCTCCATCCCTAATCCCATCCACAACCCCATATAACTGTAAAACCAACAGAAATTACGTTTAACTGGCCTTCCCATCTATCTACTGCTTCAGAAGGTTTGGCAAATCAGGGAGTGGGGGTACGGCCCATCTGCGAAGGAGGGTTATCAGTGGCTGAGGAGCTGCACAAATAGGTATATCCCGTTCCGTCATGGCCTAGGGATGTGTCAAAGGCAGGAGGAGAGGGGGGTATATGGATGTGAGGTGAGAATTGGTTGGGGGCACACACATGCTATTTCACATGAGGTCCCTCAAAACCTAGTGTGAGTCCAGTCACTGCAGATGCTATGCAGATTCCTATAATTGCTTTTTATGAATCTTGCAAAACTATTTATGTCAAAAATGTCCTGAGGTTATTTTTTTAATATAACCTGCCTTCTCAAAGTAAATCCTTTGCCACTCTCTACTGGTATAGAAGAGAAGTGGGTTTCGTATAGAACCTTGCATATTGTAGGGATGCCAGTGCCCTTCATAAAGCAATGACTTACAGTCCTGAAATGCATTGCTTGGGCAGACAAATGGCAGAGCCATTTTGTTATCAACAATGGTTCACAGAACCTTGGGCTTTAGAAACAACTTTATTGAGGGAGAAGGATGTTGGACCAGGACACCAGCTATTATCCTAGAGTCTGTTTTTGCTGAGAGTTCTGGGGATATTTACCAGAGACAGATAGCAAGAGTCTTAGATGATGGGAATGTCTCTTCAGGTGCAAAATAATAATGAAATTGGTATAGAACAGGTTTTGGATCATCTGAGACACTTATCTGAGGAATTTAGAAGAACTTAATTCTCCTGTTAGATTCAGCCAAGTGAGACTAGGTCCAAGATAGCTGCTGTGTTTTACTAATCTCTGCCATAACAAATGGACAGCAGCTCAAACCTTCAGATGATAATGTGTCAAGGGAGCAATTACTACTACTCATCTTGGAGACAACAGGTTATTTAATTTTCAGTCCTCCTGGGTCTATTAAAGAGCTTTTCTTGAGTGATAAATGGAGTGCATTGGAAACACGGCACTGAAAGCAGCTCGATCATCACTTGGAGTACTTTTGGAATGAATATCTTAAAACAAAACTCCTCCCCACAATAGCTGCCAAGCAATCTACGACAAATGAAACACTAAATCCTAATCTGCTTCCTATTCTTTTTTAGAAGATTAGATTAGCTAGTCCACATTTTATTTGTTCTCTATGGTACTATGCATGCTTATGGTGATGCATATAAATATACGTGACACTAGAGTGGTTAAAAACAGCTGATTTATTATGGCATAACAGCTTGCATTCACACCTTCATGGAGCAGAAACTCTAGAGTACATGGCTGCACGATAATGCAAGATTCTTTGGTCTAATTTCTAAATGCATTTAACTGCACATTAACAGCCAGATTCTTCACTGTGGCTGGTGTGCTGGGAGTGGAGAGGAGTGGCCAGAAATGAAAAAGCTGCCAAAATCACTATCTTAAAGTATTTACCAGCTTACGTGGCCAGCTCTTCAAAAGGAGTACCGTGTGCTCAGTCCACATTCCCTGTGCAAAGGAAGCGTGTATGCACACACACAATTACCCTCACTGTGTTCCCGAGTGAAGGCATTTGCAAGCAGACTTGATGGACCCTCTTTTTTTTTTTTTTTTTAATAATTTTAGCCCAGATTTACAAATATAATGGAAAACACCACATTTGTCTGGAGGATGGGGAATGATTTGATGGCCACACCTCCATTCCGTTGTCCTCTTAGTGAAAGGCACAATTATGTGTACCCCTAACGGGCCCTCGTTAGCAGATCCAGCAGAAGCTGAATAATCTGCATGGACACTGAACTGCCCTTTTTCTGTTTGTGAAGAAGAGGATGTCAGGCTCCAGGGCTGTCACATGGAACCTTCACCTAATATATTAAACTTTGCTTCAATCTTCCTATATTTCAGGAGATAACTGTGGTAGCAGGTGTGGCATTTTTTATAATAATAATATTTAATTATTTAACTTCCACCTGAGGATCTGCAAACAAACACTGTACCAACATTCATTAATTCAGACTCACAACACATCTGGCTCAGTGTACGCACCTGTATTACAGGGCTATATTTAAAAGGGAGCAGCACTTTCTGGACAAAGGCCAACTCTTCTAAGTACTCCAGGGCAGGGGATCTCAGCCTTTTTCTTTCTGAGGCCTCTCCAACATGCTATAAAAACTCCACAACCCGCCTGTGCCACAACAGCTGTTTATCTGCATATAACCCCAGCGTTAGGGGGTAGCAAGCAGGGCAATTGCCCAGGCCCCTTGCCACAGGGGGCAGTGTTCCCGCTGATTTTTTACGTCCATGTGTGGAATGAATTTTGCTTTGTGCACCGATATAGAGGTTGTGTGTGGTGGGGATGGAGCTGAGGGGTTTGGAGTGTGGGAGGGGACTCAGGGCTGGGGCAGAGGTGCAAGGGAGTGAGGGCTGTGGTTGGGGGTGCTGGGTTGCCAACTTCCTCATCACACAAAATTGAGAACCCCTGCCCCACCCCTCCTTCAAGGCCCTGTCCCCTCCTTGTTCCATTCTCCCCTCCCTTCATTACTCGCTCTCCCCCACCCTCACTCACTTTCACTGGGCTGGGCCAAGGGAGTGCTGTGTGCGAGGGGGGTGAGGGCTCCAGGCTAGGGCAGGGGGTTGGGGTGCAGGGTGGGTAATAGGCTCTGGGTTGGAGTTGTGGGCTCCTGGTGGGGCCAGAAATTAGGGGTTCAGGGTGCATGAGAGGGCTCTGGGCTGGGGTAGGGGTGAGGGCTCCAGCTGGGGGTGTGGGCTCTGGGGTGGGGCTGGGGATGAGGGGTTTGGGGTGCAGGAGGGGAATCTGGGCTGGAGGAGGGTCTGGCTTATGGGAGGGGCTGTGGGGTCCTGGCAGCGCTTACTGCAGCTCTCAGGAAGCAGCCCCCAGATCCTTGTGGCCCCTAGGTGCATGGGCGCCCAGGGAGGCTCTGCGTGCTGTCCTCGTGCCTGCAGGCACTGTCTCCGCAGCTCCCATTGGTCGCATGTCTTGGCCAATGAGAGCAGTGGCGCTGGCACTCGGGGTGGGGACAGCGCATGCAGCCTCCCTGGCTGCCCATATGCCTAGGGGCTGCAGGGACCCGGCGGCCGCTTCTGGGAGCCGTGCAGAGGCAGGACAGACAGGAAGCCTGCCTTAGTCTCAGGCCCCTGCTGCGCCACTGACCAGACTTTTAAAAGCCTGATTGGTGGTGCCGACCGGAGCCACCAGGGTTCCTTTTTGACTGGGCATTCTGGTAGAAAACCAAATGCCTGGAAACCTAGGTGGGGATGGGAAATGAGTGGTTTGGGGAGCAGGCTGTCCCGGAGCTGTGGCAGAGAGAGAGAGGAGACTCTCCCCAGTCCTCTCCCTACCACGGCAGCCCCGGGGCTGGGGCCGGGGGAGAGGCCCCTCTCCCTGCCGCAGCCCTACAAACCCTCTACCTCTCTCCTCTCCAGTCCAGGCCCCTGTGGCTGTGCAGCTTAGAGGGAACTTAGACAGGGGTTCCCCGTGAAGGCTTCAACTTCAGACCTGGGTGGTGGGGCTCAGGGCCCTGGGCTTCAGCCCCATGTGTTGGGGCTTTGGCTTTCTGCCCCTGGTCCCAGCAAGTCTAATGCCGGCCTTGCTTGGCAGCCCCCCTGAAACCTGCTCGCGGCCCCCGGGTTGAGAACAATTGTTCTACAGTAATGACAGGGCTGGATTATCTTCTCACAGTTACACTGGTGTAAATCAGATGTGAGTAATCAATGAAGTTGCACCACTCTAAGGCTAGTGTGAGGAGAACTGGACCCAGAGACCAGTATCACATCCTCACCTTGTACTTGTAGTTTTTCTAGGCTATGATAATTACGTCTCTCCTCTGAAAGTATATACTCAGCGTTTGCTTACCACACTTTACTGCCTATTTCTGTCTTTTCATATTTGTATTATTAAAACTAGTGTTCCAGGTGTGGTGTCTCCAAAGCAATCTAACCTGGCAATATAACCTCTGTTGACCTGCAAGAGACACAGCTCTATATAGACAATCCCAGAAGTGAATTGGTTTGGCTACAGAATTACCTATGAACTCATATCAGCTTTGCTTCCCACTATTAACCTGACATCCATCTCTTAATCTCTGCTGTTCGGAAAACAAATTGTCCCTAGTTTCTCTCTGCCATGTGGTATTCACCCTTTCCCCATATGTATCATTAACACTTCCATATTATGTGTGGCCTGACGGCGGATGATTAAGGCTTTTTTGAAAATATTCAGTAACATCTTCTCCTGCAAACTGTAATTTGTTCATTTCTAAACCATAAACCCAGTTGTGCAACCTTGCCAAGGCAAAATTCCTAGTAAAGGCAAGATGAGCATTGCTGGTTGAAACACTGCAGGATTAGGGCCATTCAGAGCAATTGACATCCTCTGTACAAATTCACCAATCAAAATCTCAAACATCTATGATTATCATCCCTTAATTGTTTTGTATTTAATTACTAAATAGCACATAAGTCTGACTACATCCAAGCATACCTTCATAGCAAGAGAACAACTAGATCTGCATTCATACATACAGGAACTGATCCAGCAAAGCACTTAAGCATGTGCTTAATTGTCAGCATATGAGAAGTCCCACTAAAGGGACAGCCAATCCCCCTACCTATATTTATATCAATTCTCACCTGCAGAGACCCAGCTCAAAGCGGGAAAAGCAGTTTTAGTCAGTGGGATTACTCATGTGCTTAAGTGCTTTGATGGATTAGGGCCATAGCTACTACAGTGATGTTAGTTATAAATGTCAAACGATGACAGATGCACTCTCTGGTTGATGTTAACAAATGAGGATACAGCAAACACTACAGGTGAACACGTACGTGAGGTCAGACCAAAGCAAGAACTGCAAACAAGGTTACATGTGGGACAGATAAGACTGTCCATGAGCATTGCAGGTTGTTGTATCCTTACTTTGCACTGTTACATTTTTCACATAAAGGTGTTAATGTGCCGTGTTTCAAAGCAGTTAACAGCTACATGACAAATCTGCTGCCACCTTGCTCTGTCAAGAGCTGTTGCTTCCCAGTTGCTGGTGTCAAGCTGACATGCCTTCAAGCCTGACTTGTGGTCTTTGTATCGTTTGTACTGGCCACCATGAGAACAGGTGCCTGATCATAAAATATGGCATTGGGTATTCTTAAGTTGAACACACAAATGTGATGCCCAGACCAATGCAGCTGAGCTTTTATGAGCATGCTTTGAATGTCAGAAAGCCAACAACAATGAAGGATTTTGACACTGGGAATCTTGTCCCACCATATGACCCTGCAAACAAACCAAAGAGCACATATGGAACTGATCAACTGTCCTAATGTGGCAGTGATACATGATCCATGTCTCACAAACATATAGAAGCCTGCCCGATAGTGCTTATTTTGACAGCCTAAGCTAAATGTCTATCGTTCCGTAGGCAGTGTGACAGCATTCCAAACGCAGAGCTGGCCTTGGCTATGTGATAGCATCATCCATTGTGGCAAGTATCGTAGACAGACAGGTTTGATGAGCCAAGGTTTAGTTTTTAAGAGTTCATTTAAGTATTAAATTATAAAATAAACTGTTAATGATGTTCATGCAGACCCATAAATATCGTACTCATACACAAATTCAGTTATAATATTTTAATGGATAATTTTGCAAGAACCTTAAAGTTCTTAAAGGATAGGATTTTCAAAAGCATTCAGTATTGGTCTGACTTTACTTCCATCGCAAACAAGGGCAAAACTCCAGTTAACTCCAATGGGAGCAGAGTGGGGACAGTTCTGTGTGCTTTTAGAAACTCAACCAAGCACAAACATTGATGGTTAATTACATGAAGAAAACAAACAAAGAAGGTCAAGGGGCTTTTTTCTTTGAACCTTTTTGATATAGGGTGGAGTTGCTAGTCTGCAGTGTTGTGTTTCTCCCTGTTCACTTTGCATTAACATTTACATTTATGAAGTGTAACGATAGTTCCCGGCTGCCCTGCTATTTCATACCCCAAATGTTTCCATCAAACAGAAGAATGTTTTTATTTTCATTAAAAAGTCCCAGGGCCTCTTATGCTGAAACACAGGATGTCTGCCCAGCACCAGTCCACATTCTATTATACCATCAGGTTCCTGAGCACTAAAGTAATGACCCCACAAAATCAAGTATTGAAGAAAAAGAATTGCCCTTTTAGCTAATAATCACAGACAGCAGCAGGAATTAATGAAGAAATGGATATTAAAAATAGCTAAGGGCAACAGCTCCATGAATAGGGAGGTATGCTTCCTTGCAGTCTTATCAGTAAACATATAAATAGAAAGGGAAGGAACAATGTCCCCCAGGCCACGGCATAGAGAAACATGACTGTCTTGGTTGCAGGGCCGGTGCAACCATTTAGGCAACCAGGGCGCTGGCATTTGGGGGGCACCATTTTCTTCGGCAGCGACTGCGGAGGCTGGATCTTTGGCCGCCCCGGTCGCCGCCGGCATTTAGGCGGAGGGAGCTGGGGCAGGGGAGCGCGGGGAGGGCTGCCTGCAGCAAGTGGGGGGGGGAGCGGCATGCAGGGGAACTCCCCGCCCCAGCTCACCCCTGCCCCACCTCCTCCCCAAGCACGCTGTGGCCGCTTCACTTCTCCCTCCTCCCAGGCTTGGCGGCGCCCAAGCGGATTCGCGTCATGAGGCGGGAGAAGTGAAGTGGCCATGGCATGCTCAGGGTACTCATGTGCGGAGCAGGGGTGAGCTGGGGTGGGGGGGTGGCTCAGGGCAGAGGATGGGGAGCTGCCACGGAGGGGGTGCAAGTTGGAAGTTTCGCCTAGGGCGCGAAACATCCTTGCACCAGCCCTGCCTGGTTGGCTTCTCCCCGCAGAGTACCTTGGGAAGCGAATATAAAATGTTCATCCACAGTACAGTAGCTGATCAAACAAACAAGAAGCAGCTCTGCATAAGCTCAGAAGTTTGTCTCTCATCAACAGAAGCTAGTCCAATAAAGGATATTGCCTCATCCACCTTGTCTTGAAGTTCATCAATATGCGATCTGAGGCCAGTGTTCCTCCTCTGAACGCAGATGTGATTATTTCTGTGAATTTATGAAAATACAAATTAATAATAATGCCCAGGAGCTCCAGTCATGGACCTAGACCCCACTGTGCTAGGTGCTGTAAAACCACAGAATGAAAAATTGGTCCCTGCCCCAAAGAACTTACACTTAGATTGTAAGACAAGAGACAACAGTTGGACACTGACAGAATGATGGGTGAGTACACAGAAACAGTGACACAATATTGGTCAGCATGATAGGCAGTGGGCTCTGCACACCAGCAGCTTAACTATTGCTAAGTTGGTTTTTTTAGGCATCATGGCAAAGAGAAGTTTTAAGGAGGGATTTGAAGGCGAGTTAGTTTTGCAGATGTTTATAGGGAGCTCTTCTCAAGTGTAAGGAGCAGCATGAGAGAAAGCACAGAGGTGCTCGTTTGAAAATTTAACATGTGGGCGATGGATCAACCCGTGGTGCCAGCCTCCGAGGTGGGCATCGACCTTTACATTCCACCCCCTTCCCCCAAGTCCCTGCCCCTGCCCTGCCTTTTCTCCACCTCCTCCCCTGAGCGCACCGCATCCCTGCTCCTTCCCCGCCCTCCCAGGAAGTTCTAAGTGCCACCAAACAGCTGTTAGGTGGCAGGGGTGCGGGAAGTGCTGGGAGAGAGGGGGAGGAGCGGGGATATGGAGCACTGGGGGTGGGGGAAGAGGAGGAAGGAGCGGGGGGGAGCTTGGCTGTCAGTGGGTGCAGAGCACCCACTAATTTTCCCCAATGGCTGCTCCAGTCCTGGAGCACCCATGAAGTCAGCACCTATGCTTTGCAGCAGCACTCTGAATGGATGTCAGTGAGGACAGCAAGCATTTGTCCAGATCAGAGAAAAGGATGTTGCACTAATCAAGATGATGAAAACCTGGACAAGACTTCTAGCTCACCGTTAAATGCTAAGCCCTGAAAATCAAAACAAGTTGCTACAGGCAGAGTTCTCTTTGATGTTTTAAAGTGGTACCACCACAAGGGCTAGGGTCAAATTGTAACGGACCTAAAAATGCACGTTCGTATTTTTAGAATGTCTCCATTTCCAACTGGCCCATGGAACTGAAAAAAAAATCTCTCAACCTTCCTCTAAAATTAGAGCAGCAATAGTGTCAGAGATTCATGCCGCATACAGATGAAACAAGTCAATAAACTTTGGCCTCTACCTGAGAAATATTTGGCCAAGCTTGTTATTTTAGGTGAAGACAGTGAAAACTGCTTGGGTTGGTAGGGAGAGATTTCAGATGGAGAAGGGGATAGAGAAGTGATGTCTGATATGATCAGAAAGAGAGAACAATGGAGAGGTCTGGATAAAAGAAGCTGATGGATGAGAGAAGATTGCAGATACCCAGAGCGTTGTGTGATTAAACTGTGATTCAGCTATCAGGCCCTGCTATGCCAGCTGTCCATATAGCAGGGAGGAACCAATAGCTCTGGGTAGAACCAGGAGTAGGGCCAGCTTCTACCATGTAGTCCTGTCAACATACTTCATTCCTAACCTACAACAAGTCCTAAGCCACCTAAGAACAGGGAGACTGCTAATCATACTGGGCTCTGTGATATGCATAAAGGGGATCTGACTACAACCAGCAAATTAATTTCTGACAGTCTGGGATTTAATTACTACTAATAAACTTTTGTATATAGTAACATAGGTAAGTGTGGTTCTCTACAGAAGAAATGATGGCATGACATCAAATTCTCAGCCCTAAGCCATAAAGGGGCAGCCAAAGATTCCCTCTGATACAGCAAATTAGAAACTTGGCACCTATGTCCCAGGCCCTCCACTCCCGTAAGGACAGCCCTAGATATAGGGGTCATGGTCCTATGAGACCACTAGAGCTGGTATGATTTAAAACTGTCCTTTGCTGCTGTAAGTTACACCAGGAGCTATTTTGCCTCCCCAACAGCCTGGGAGGAGAGACATGGAAAAGTGGATTTAAACTGAGAATCTAAGGATTGGAGGGAGCAGAAGTATGTCTTATTCCTCAGCTGCACAGAGTGTAAACTCAGATCACTTGAAGACTGAGTCCATGGCCCTTGCCTAGAAGGACTTACTATCTAAACTGGAGACATGGGTTTAGTCTAAATTGAAAGCTCCCAAGAGGCAAAAGGCTAATGCACTCACCCATTCCATCACTTAGCCCCGTCCCCACTACAAGGACAGCAATCTATAGAATATGTTTCCAGGACTCTGACACCTAGAACGTCTGAGTCAATGTGAAATGATGGAAACAGCTACAAGCATGGTTGAGCGCAGCTTTTGTTTAGAATATCATCAGATTCAAACATCCCTGGATCTGTGGTCTGTTACAATCCACTTTTTAAGTTCAGACTTTTTTTGCTTTTTTAAATACACACAACTTTTCAAATGACCCCAGTGTGACAGCACGGGCTTTCGCCTAGTAGTAATAATAATAATACATTTGTTTTTCCTTGGATAGTGACCACAGTGTTCTTGTTGCTTTCCAGACAGAACAGGCCACCATCCTTGCCTTGAAATCTGGCACATTTATTCTGGCATTAGCTTTTATGGAAGATGAAATTCATAGAGAAACCAGTGTGATTTGCATATATCCATAGAGATTCAGGGACCTGCAGTTTCTTTCCAGATATTTCAGCCCAAATGTGACTCTGCAAATGATCATGTCACAAATGATTTCCTGCCAAGAATTATGTAACAAGCCCTGAGTTCTGCAGTTTCTGTCATTTTAATAGCTCAGACATATGGCAACTGTTTCTGAGCTCCTGTCCTATCCACTCATATCCAGTTGTCCCTAGGAGTTCTGATAGTGTTATTCCATAATTTAACTGTAATAGCAGAGGACGTGTCGTAAGTGGTATTACTTAGACTTCTGGTGCTGGAAGTTTGTTAAGATTTCAGGGTGCTTGTTAACACAGTTGGAATTGTACAATATTTTTGTTACCACCAAGACAGTAACCACAGTGTTATAATTTCTCATTTCATCGGATTAAAAACAACCCAACCATTAACATCTGTTGGGGTATGCTCTAGCTGTGCATGCAAGCATCCAACTCCCACTGAAATAAATGAGAGCGACATATGCACATCTGAAGCATTTTATGGCCCACTGCATTTAGCTGAAGACTCCGCTTGGCAGGTAGTATTTTAAATTAAGGCTATGGCTTGCTCTACACTACATAGTTATACCAAAGTAAGTATGTGAAAAATCCATACCCCGAGCGACGTAGTTATACTGACCTTACTCCCCCCGCCCCCCGTGTAGACAGTACTATGTCAGCAGGAGATCCTCTCATGGAGATGGAGTTATTAAGCCCACAGCAGAGCTCTCTCCCATCAACTTAGAACATCTTCACCAGATGGCTGCAGCTGCACCAGCACAGATGTAAATTTGTAGCACAGACCTGCCCTAAGTGAGTGGTTCAGATGGGAAAATGAAGCAGTCACATTCAAGTTTGCTGAATCCAACCCAAAGATTTCAAGAGAGAAGGATCAGCACCAGGCTGACCAGACAGCAAGTGTGAAAAAAATCAGGACAGAGGGTGGGTGGGTGGGGTAATAGGATCCTATAAGAAAAAGCCCCAAAATATCGGGACTGTCCCTATAAAATTGGGACATCTGGTCACCCTATCAGCACCTCATGCACCATTCCTGGAGCACAGAATGGAAGAGGCTGCCCACTTCTCCACCTGAGAGAGGTACATAAACTATTGATCTGTATGGAAAAAGGGTCATGTGAATTATCTATGCCATCCCCTAACACTAGAACAATAGGGCAGAGCTTGGTGAAGTTTAAATGCACCACATTTCAGATGTGTAATTAACAGGTGGAACTCACTGTCACAGGGTATTACTGAGAAGAATACCTGCATAAGATTCAGAAATGGGTTAGGTATCCATATAACTCATCTGTTGTATCACTGGAAAGAACATTTTCAATAGCTCAGCCATCAGTTGGATTTAGCATTTCTTGTCAAAAAAAAAATCCTTCCCCCAAACGATCCCAACATCATTTACAAACACAGAAATCATTTGCTTTACCCACTGTTGAAATGCAGCCACCTCCAGGGTGAAACACAACCCTTTGACAGAGCACAGCAACACTTCAAAGCAGGTAATGACAAAACAAAGATTACCACATCCTACTAAACCTGCAGGGCAGGATTTAGGGAGGCAGAATGCAATTACTGGAAGTGGAATTTTAATTTTGTAAAGACTTTGGAATTCACACCCTCAACCATGGGGGTAAAAAAACCAACCACCACTGACCGGCTCATGAAAGTTGTCAGGGGCTTGATTTTACAGCTCAGACAAGAGTCTTCCAGTAAACATCTTGCAACAGATGATTTAACTGCAGTGATTTAAAAGCCAGTGATGCTTTTCTAACATACAATCCTTGTGGCTGTTGTTGAGATCTAGTAGCCAACCACCTATAAAGTATTTGAAGCATGTAAAATCCAAGGATGGACAGAGCCAAGGAGCCTCCTCTTATACAGGCGCGGGGCTCTACGAGTGACTGCTTCGGAGTCTGGGGAATGAAAGCCTTTGGTAAGGTTAGGCTCCACACCAAAGGTCATAGGTCTGGGTTGAAACCAAGCTGAAGAGCTTTCTGTTTTTCCCCCGCCCCCAATTCTTATGTGAATTTCCATTTCTTCTGGTTTATTAAGATGATCCCTTGAGGCAAAGAACTTGCTGACAGTGAGTATCTTTTCCCATTGAATCAATCCACCAGTTTACAATCAGGGATCATTTAGGGCAGTGTTTCTTAACCATTTTTTATACCAGGGACCGGCTTGCTGCCTTCCTAAACTGTGTCAGGGAGATTTCAGGGACCGGCACTGGTCCATGGACCAGTCGTTGAGAAACACTGGTTTAGACTAGTCTGAGGACAGGTATAACCAGAAGGCACAGGATGAAATTCAGCATCACACCAGCAGAAATATTCAGTATACTATATGGAGCCAGCCTTCACTGGCTCATCTGGGCTGGAAGATGGTGGTAGAGTAGATATAAAATAGTAGATTAGAAATTTCTACCTCTCATTCCTTTGGTTATGATGTAGTCAGATTGAGGGCCAGATGCTGATAATTAAGTCAATGCTACTCTACATGACTCAAAGTAGGAATATTCACGGAGTAAGGTACAACTCAGAGTGAGTAAGGGGATGAGAACATGGCTACTGATTTCTCCCACAGGTTCCTTGTGACATCACAATGCCTTGCAGGCTTCCTCTTTGAATAGGCAGCCCCCATATTTCCTCGTTTGACATTTTAATAAAAGGCAAAACAGGCAAAGATCAAGTGAGCTGTATGGAGAGGGGAGGCCCAGATCCAATTAATCCGGCATTAATAAACTGCAAGTACCTCCCTAATATGGACGTTTATCAAGCATAGGATATAAATATAGGATAACAGATGGTCTCACAAAAAGTAGTGAAGAGTAATTCACTCAAGGGCTCTGATGACACAAAGAAGCAAGGACATATCTTATAATGAGTCTTAGGAGATGTCACTCAGTTCATAGACACTCATGGACATTTGAAATAATGCCAATAGCTAGATAGCGTTTGGAGATTCTTCTTGCCCCTGCCAAATACATTATAGATGGAGCTGATAGGCAACCTGAATAATAGGCAATACTAATACTTGCCACTAGAAGAATTTGTTTTCAGTTGCTTAGAACTTTGCCAAATTTTAACCATTTGGGCTGAAATTTTCCATGTCAGGTGCCTGCTTTAGGCTGAAATTGTTGGAAAAATCTCTCAGAAAATCATTCAGCTATTTCCAAGAAAAAGACTAAGAAATGTGCATAATTTTGTCCATATTAAAAAATTCGAGTGACTTTTTCTTTGAAAAGCTTAAGGACTTAAAAAAATTGGTAGGGGTTGGCTTTTGTGACAGTTTGCCACCCTTGTGAAAATCCACCTAAATCTGGCCAAGTTATAAAAACTGAAAAATTTCAGTAGAAACATCCTTGATGTTCATAGGTAAAATCTCAGAAGATGCTGTCCACACGGAGCATACTCGAGCCTCGCACAGTCTGGCTGGCATTAGGAGCTGTGAATCACCCATCCCCACAGAGCGACTGAGTATGCCCCAGCCCTGGGCTGCAGAAGAAAAGCCAGACATTCTCTGTAAGGTCTGCTCTGGGCCAGGGAAGGGTTGGGCACTACACCTGAGAAAAGGCAGTCTGTCTTTCCTGTGCTTTCCATGACCCCTGTGCTGGCATCCAGGTAGTATGGAGGAGGAAGCCATGTGATTTCAGTGCAGAGGGGACACATGCTAGACCAGGGGGAGGGAAAGGAGTAGATTGGGACTGGAGTGGAAGAGAAACTGTGACTTGGACTAATTGGGCATGGAGATTGGGGCTGGCTTGGTAAGGAGGCTGAGACAGGGAGTCTGTGGGAAAGGGAGTCTGGGATTAGTTCGGCAGGGAGCCTTGGACTGGGAACCAAAGCGGGGGCAAGAGTAGGACTGGGAGCTGATGAGGGGAACAGAAGGGGACTTGGTGCCAATTGGCTAGGGGGAACACGGAGATCAATGAGGAGGTGCTGGGATCAGGGAAGACTGATACTGACTGGAGAAGGACACAGGGGCTAGGTAGGTAGTACTAAGTAGGAGGGGCAAAAGGGAGACAGATCTGACATGGTGGGTCCCTGTGGCAAAAACAGTATGTGATCATGTAAATCAAAGGACTTCATCTTACTACATACACACCAGGAGGCCAAACTGAGGTTGCATAGGCAATATTGATGTGTGGGTGTGTGTGTGTGTGTTATCACAGATATGCCAACAGGGGAAAAAAGATTGATCTCATCACAGTTGCAGAGCAAGAAAAATGTGACTTTTAAAAGTATTAGAAGCCCCAAGACAAGATTTATGGAATTTCATCCAAACCAAGATTGAAATAGAAAAATCAGGTACTCTGGCCAGACCACACAGCTCTGACAATGCACCACATGCCTGACTTGCAGCATCCCCTGTTATTACAGGCTCTGCACCCCACACTCCTTGGCCAAATGTGCTTCAGTCTTGACCTGCAGCCTCCCTGCTGTTAGTCTTGTGCCCCATCACCTACTTCTGCAAGTACATCTCATTCTTGATCTAGAGCTCTAACTGCTATTCCAGTCCTGGACCTTCATTGCCCATCCATTTCTGATCTACTGCAGAAAGTCTCTTGAGGTCACATACGCTCAGGAGATATCTGCTGCCTGTCTGATTCCAACCTGCTTGGAAATAACATTGCCTTAGAACAACAACTGCCTCTTTTACAGCATTTCTGCTTCAGTTTTGACTGAGAAATTGACAACCATAAAGAGAAACAAAACAACAACAACAACAAAAATCAAACTCAATAGTTTGGGGGTCAGTTCTAGGGAACACTTGCATTACAACAGATACTTAGAAAGCACTGTACCATATCAGAAACATCCCAAGGCACTGGAACTCTTTGAAAGGGATTATATCTGAGCTCATCTCAAAGCAATTTGCAGAAAGTAGAGGTACCATCCATTTAAAAGCAATTACTAAGCATCCTCTCCTCTGTGTGAGTGGTAAAGAATTCCAAAGACGAGGGGCAAAGCTAAGCAGTTCTGTGGGCAGAGATAACTGAGAAATAAGTCACGAGAGCCTCTATACTGGGTTAATAAACATGCGTATACCTTGCCAGAGACTTCACAGTGGATATTTTCTTGTCAATAACTCAACAAAGTATAGATACCTATAAATGCTGTTATTGGTCAAGAAATCATTCAGCCCCTTTAAAAATCCAGCCATTGTATTTGACCCTATGATCTCCTGTGGTACTGAGTCCCAATGGATTGGTACAAGTTGTGAATTTGCGACATTGTAATGCAAAGTTTTGACCTAGCAGAACACTGCAGAACAGTGCCAGATCTTAACAGGAGGTCCTGGTTATTTTCTCAGCCAATGACATAACAACCCCAGAGTCACATTTTTCATTCTGTTACTGCTTTGGGGGGGGGGGTGCAGGGCGGGAGGGGGAAGAGGAGGACACTTACTAGCTTTTCTGTATTTCTGCACAGCTTGACAAACTGATAGCACAGGTAGCAGATAAAGTTTGACATGGTTAATAACAGCTAAACCAGGCCAGGAACCAGAAACATGCTCCTACCAATTTTTTTTGAAGTGTGATCCAACTTTCACAACAAAAATCAAATTTTAAAAATCCCTCATTATTCAGAAAGCTTCTCATCCACACAAATCTTTTTCTATGTCCTCCAGACCTTTCTCTGTCTGTTTAGCATACTATCACTTCCTTCTATTGCAGCAGTTTCAGATATTCAGAATTTGCTTTAAGAACATGCACATTAGTACTCGTTGAGGCAAATCTATTCATCACTGAATTAAAAAGACATACCATTGTTTGCATGCTTTGAAGGACTGACTTCTGAAAGATGCTCCAAAGTGATTCAGAAAGAGGACTGATATTCAATTGTGAAGACACTCTGTACTAGCATCTGAGCAGGTATTAGCAGCCAAGGATGAAAATGATAATACTATTTTGTGCTAAAAGCAGCTTTTACCTAAGGATCTCAAAGTGGTTTGGGAATATTAACTAATAAAACGGAGAGATTAGTTTGAACGAAAATGACAGCTCCAACTCTTTGCTGAGTTTTGGAAAGTTACCTATCTGACTCAAGGCAGTCTTGCTTAGGGTGACCAGACAGCAACGGGGGGGAGGGGGGAAGAGGGTAATAGGAGCCTATATAAGAAAAAGACCCAAAAATTGGGGCTATCCTTATAAAATCGGGACATCTGATCACCCCAGTCTTGCTTGGGATCATCTATAACTAAACCTCACAGCACCATGAAAAGTAGAATGTACATGCAAATCTGAAATGCTGCATTGGCTGGGTGCCCATGACACATTTTTGGCAGCTGTTCCCCTCATGGAGATGGGTTTTTTTAGAGCTGCGGCAGCGCTTTAACGTCGCCAGTAAAGATGTGCCCCTTAGATTGTCATCTCCAGGGGGAAGGGATTTTCTGTATCTTGGACAGCACCATCCAAACTGCTGGGATTCAGTATAAATTGTAAATATCCTTCCACAACATTAATTCCTTATCATTTTAAAGAAAAGGAGAGAAAATAGCATGTGTGAACTAATAATAAAAGGAAAAGCCTAGGGGGAAAGAGGTCAGCTCCCTGCAGGAGATTCTTTCTGCTCCCACACCCAATACCTTACCCCCATCACTCTGTAAAACGTGAAAAGAGTCCATCACAGACATGTAGCTGGAGGTCTCTAAGAAGATGCTTTACTATCTTAGCAGAGAAATAGAAGCTGGATCCACACCAGGATGTAGATTCATAGCTCCAGTGCGGACAATGAGGTTCAGTATGAGGTGAAGGGCTGTGCTATTAGTCTACATGACAAGATTTCCTATTTGTTTTGCAGCACCAGTGTGGCTACACTAGGGTGACCAGGTGTCCGGTTTTCGACCGGAACACCTGGTCAAAAAAGGACCCTGGTGGCTCCAGTCAGCACCACCGACCGGGCCGTTAAAAGTCCAGTTGGCAGTGCTAAGCCAGGCTAGTCCCTACCTGCACTCCAGCTCATAGGCCGGGGAAGGGGGAGGATGACAACAAGGGTCTATGAGCGCTGCCCCCACCCTGAGCACTGCGGTTCCCGGCCAATGGGAGCTTTGGGGGCAATGACTGCAGGCGAGAGCAGCGTGCAGAGCCACCTGCCGTGCTCCCCCTAGGACCTAGACCTGCTGGCTGCTTCTGGGGTGCAACACGGAGTCGGGACAGGCAGGAAGCCTGCCTTAGCTCCCCCATTGTGCCACTGACTGGGAGCCACCTGAGGTAAGCCCGTGCCCCAACCCCAAGCCCCGCCCTGAGCCCCCCAAAACCCAAAGCTCCCTCCTGCATCCCAAACCTCTCATCTCTGGCCCCACCCCAGAGCCTGCACCCCCAGATGGAGCCTGCACCCCAACCCCCTGCACCAGCCCAGAGCCCCCTCACACACCCTAAACCCCTCCTTTCTGGCCCCACCCCCAGTTAGAGACCTGACCCCCTCTCACACCCCAACCCCTGCTCCAGCCCAGTGAAAGTGAGTGAGGGTGGCGGAGAGTGAGCCACCGAGGGAGGTGGAATGTAGTGAGCAGGGGACAGGGCCTCAAGGAAGAGGTGGGGCTAGGGTGTTCAGTTAGAAAGCTGGCAACCCTAAGCTACACTGCTGTTAGCGATAGCCCAGCTGCTCCCTTCTGATGGGACTTAATGATCCTCTGGTGCTTTTATAAAAGATACCCCACTATATGACCAAGAGTCCTCTCTCAGTGAAGCCAGTCTGAATAGTCTAGACAGTGTGTGGGAGTTATTATGAAGTCCTTACACAGCCACTATTGCACTAAAATAAATTCCCCCCACTCTAAGGTTATGTCTAAACTACAAAATTAGGTCGAATTTATAGTTGTTTTTTTAGAAATTGTTTTTATACAGTCGATTGTGTATCTCCCCACACAAAATGCTCTAAGTGCATTAAGGTGGCAGACTGCGTTCACAGTACCGAGACTAGTGTTGACTTCCAGAGCATTGCATTGTGGGTAGCTATCCCACAGTCTCCGCTGCCCATTAGAATTTTGGGTTGAGATCCCATTGCCTGATGGAGCAAAAACAGTGTCGTGGGTGGTTCTGGGTACATGTCGTCAGGCCTCCCCTCTCCCTCCCTCCCTCCCTCTGTGAAAGCAAGGGCAGAAAATCGTTTCACGCCTTTTTTCCTGGGTTACCTGAGCAGATACCATACCACAGCAAGCATGGAGCCTGCTCAGCTCACCGTACGTCTCCTGGGTGCTGGCAGATGTGGGACTGCATTGCTACACAGCAGCAGCTCATTGCCTTTTGGCAGCAGACGGTGCATTACGATTGGTAGCCATCGTCGTCGTATTCCTGGGTGCTCTTTTAGCCGACCTCGGTGAGGTCGGTCAGGGGCACCTGGGCAGACATAGGAGTGACTCAGCCAGGTCATTCCCATCTTCTGCCGAGCACCCAGGAGATGATGATGGCTAGCAGTCGTACTGCACCGTCTGTTGCCAGCCTAAGATGTAAAAGATAGATGGAGTGGATCAAAACAAGAAATTGACCCAATTTGTTTTGTGAAATTAACGGCCTGCTAAACCCAGGGTTTTGAGTTCAAATATAGAAATAGGCTCAGGGGACACCTGGGCTTCTTCAAGAAGGGAACAAAATGTGTTTTTGAAAAGACTAAGGGTGGAGTTAGAGCTTTGCAGAAGAAAACCCTGGAAGCCTGAGCTCTGGCTAAATAACTTGTTTACAATTACAAGTCTAAAAAACAAAAGCTTCTAAGCAAGAGATTCCCCCCACCACCACCCTCAGAGACCCTCAACCAGCCCTCCCCTCCTTATAGAGGAGAGCAGCAACCTCTTTGGCTCCTCTTGGAGCCAGGCTTTATACCCCCCTCAGTCCCATAATGCTTTGCAGTTGTGAGAGTGTGGGGGGCACCCTCTAAATTAAGGATTTGCCCCTTTACTCTCCACACTGTCAGCTTTCCCTTCACAGCAGACAATTTGTAAAAAGTAAACAAAAACAAATTTGTGGCACTATGGCTGAGTTACCGACTCCCCTCCCCTCTGCCCAGCAAACATGCGCCTGCTGCTTACCTTTGGAAGCAGGCTTTTAAAGCCAGCTAGCTTCTAAGGGAAGCCCTAGAAGAGAAATCTGTAAATGGAGGAGTGAGTCAACCAGAGACCATCTTATTGCAAGGCCCCATTAGTGGTTCAGAGCTGCTCCAAGTGATATGGATTACCCAAGACAGAAAACGTCTTTTCTTGCTAGGGGACAATGGAGAAGTGAATTTCCTCCAATAGCATCTCTCAGTTCCCAGTTTTTCCTCTTCAACTTGACATTTTTCCCTAAGGAAAGAATTTAAAAGTGTCTCAATCCTCCTCTCATCAATTTTGCTGTCTGTGGGGGTTTCCTGAGCTACCCTAAATCCTGCTAGGAAGGAGCCCCTGTCCACTCATGTCCAGGGCACTGGTTCCTGGGGAGGGGAACAGGAGCTCCATCGATGGGCTAAAATACAAGGGAAAAGCCCTCTTGTCCCTAGTTCTTAATTCCTTCATCCTGAAAATCTCCTGTAGACTCCTCTGAAAGCATAGTCATCTCACAGAAATCAGACAAGATGGGGCAAGGTGTTGGGCTAGATGACCTTTTCTTATAAGCCTTATGCAGGAATTACTGAGTGAAATATTATGGCCTGTGTTATGCAGGAGATGAGACAAGATGGTCATAGTGATCCCCTTTAGCCTTAAATCTATTAAGCTTTTCTTATGACTCAAATGTCTTTTGTTCTGCTGCTTTATGTGCCTGTAATGGCTACAATGAGAGGTGGTGTTCCCTGCTGATTAGGGCATAAGATTCAACACACAGATCTCTGGGTTCCAATTCAGCTCTTCCACTAACTTGCTGTGTGGTTACCCTTCATCTCCAAAGGGTGGGAAAGATGGCAAGGTAAGAGGAAGGATTGTCTTGTGACTGGGCACTAGCTTAGGACTTGTGAGACAAGTTAAATTCTCTGCTCTGCTACAGACTTCTGTGTGATTTGGGCAAGTCATTTAGTCTCTCTGAGCCTCAGTCCTCCATCTGTAAAATGGGGACATAGTGCAGACTCCGTGGGTGCTGCGGGACTGAAGCACCCATGGGGAAAAATTAGGTGTTCTGCACCCACCGGCAGCCACCCTCTCCTCCTTCCCTGAGTGGGCCGCATCCCCACTCCTCCTACTCCCAGCTTTTCCCGCCCACTGCCAAAAAGTGGTTTGGCAGCACTTACGCTTTTCCAGGAGGGAGGGGGAAAGAGTGGGGACACAGCACGCTCGGGGGAGGAGGCGGTAAAGAGGTGGGGACTTGGGGAAAGGGGTGGAATTGGGGCAGGGCGAGGATTGTGGTCAAACACCCATGGGGCAGAGGGCAAGTCGGCACCTATGAATAGGGATAATAGCATTTCCCTTCCTCACAGGGATGTTGTGATGATAAATACATTAAAAAGGTTGTGAGATGCTCAGCTACTGTGGTGAGAGTGGCCACAGAAGTACCTAGGCCTGGTAGTCTGTGTGTCTCTTATTTCCTTTTTACAGATAGATTGGCTAATACTCTGCCTGCCTCAGCCGTGTCAAGTGGCTTATTCCATTAATGTCTATAGTTCTCTGAGGTCTTCCATTGAAGTCATCATGGAAATGAAAAGCACCATTATTTCAGTAAAAGAAAACTAATAAGAACAGTTACAAGGAAAAAGATTGACTACCAAAAGGTTTTTGACCATTTTCCAGTGATAGTTGTAACTGTTGTATGAGGGGTGATTTGATAGCTGCTTTCAACTACCTGAAAGGGGGTTCCAAAGAGGATGGATCTAGACTGTTCTCAGTGGTAGAAGATGACAGAACAAGGAGTAATGGTCTCAAGTTGCAGAGGGGGAGGTTTAGGTTGGACATTAGGAAAAACTTTTTCACTAATAGGGTGGTGAAGCACTGGAATGGGTTACCTAGGGAGGTGGTGGAATCTCCTTCCTTAGAGGTTTTTAAGGTCAGGCTTGACAAAACCCTGGCTGGAATGATTTAGTTGGGTTTGGTCCTGCTTTGAGCAGGGGGTTGGACTAGATGACCTCCTGAGGTCCCTTCCAACCCTGAGATTCTATGATCGGTTATTAAATGAATGAAACATAGAACAGTAAAAAGAAAAAAAAATCCCTTGTTATTTACTTGAAGCCTGATCACGGGCGAGGTAATATCTTTTATTGGACCAACTTCTGTTGGTGAAAGAGAAAGCTTTTGAGCTTACACAAAACTCTTCTTCAGATCTGGGAACAGAACTGAGGCTTTGACTACAGTACATATTACTTCTGTATCACATAAGTTGCTCAGGGGTGTGAGAGTAACTCTCACCCACGAGTGACGTAAGTTATACCGACCCAAGCGTTGGAGTGGACAGCACTGTATCAGCAGAAGAGCTTCTCCCCCTCTCATGGAGGCAGGAGTTAGGAGAGCGCTCGCCTGTCAACTTAGAGCATCTTCACCAGAAGCACCTCAGTGGCTCTGCTGCACTGGTATGCAGCTGCTGTAGTGTAGACATACCCTCAGAGTGTCACAGCTAAATACAAAGGTGGAACAGATTGTTAAGCATAAAGAGTTAACACATTTCAAGAGACCATTTAAGATGAAGCAGGCAGCTAACACTTCTGCAATCATAGGACGAAAGAGGTTCATAGGTTATAGATTGTTGTAATGAGCCATAAATCCAGTTGTGGAATGATTGTTTTGTGAAAAGTGTTCACCCACAGGTAATATGGTGTTTTTGTCTTATTTTTCTGAGAGTTCATTCAAGAGCATAGTGATGGTCTCATTTCACCCACATAGTTGTTATCGGGGCATTTAGTGCAATGAATGTTGTGATAGGCATGCAACCTTATTTGCATCCTTAGTAGCTGTGACATATGGCCAGAAAGGGTTAAGCATCCTGCACGATAAGTGACTTTGTCAACAGGTTGGCACCCACCTCTCACGAGTGCCCCCTTCTGGTTGGGCATGTCTATATTCTTTAGTTCTGGTGACCCCTTTTGGTGGTTCTCAAGTGGGTTAGTCAGTGACACAGTACTCCAGCTGAGTCACACTGTTTGCCTGTTAATCAGCACAAACTCCTCCCAGGGTATATGATCCACCAGGGCCTGTCTTTCTCTAGCATTCCCTGGGCTTTGGTCTTTAAGTAGTTCAGTTCTGGTATGAGGCTGTATCCCCAGGGCTTCCTCCCTGGAGACAGTGTCTTCCTGCAGCCCTCCCCAGGCTCAGTCCCTACTCAATCCTAGCAACCAGCCAGGAGCTCCCTCAATGCTCCCCCAGGCCCTGCTGCTCTTCCAGGCAGCCAGGCCTGCAGTCCTTTCTGCTCCTGCTCCTAGCAGCAACTGACTACTGCTCTGCAGTTCTTTTTATATGGCCCTCTTGGGCCCTGATTGGCTGCAGGGGAAGTAGCCACTCTAGCCTGCTTGGAGGACCTCTCCACTGTTCCTTCCCTGAGATGGGTGTGGCAGAACCCTGAGGCCTCCAGCAGGGGGCCTTTAGCCCTAAGTCTATTCCATCACAGACCCAAATTCAACCATTAGGGACATATTGGTAGATGATGTTTGTGTGTGTTTACATTGTCAGCAGCCTCTAACAATATATATGTAATCAAACAGTTCCTGTCTATGCTGTATTCTGTTACTTCAGAGATCAAAAGGAGATCTTAACATTTAAATGAACTGTAAACGTAGTGATATCACTGTATTACTCTCTCTTTGAAGTATATAGCAAATCACCCGCAAATGGTAGAAAACAGGCAATTGCCTGATGTTAATGTGTAGCTAATTCCCAGTGATGCTTAGGAAACAGGTCTACTTCAGAGTCTCAATGATTGCTTATTGTTTGCCTAAGAACTCTGAGCTGTCAAGAGAAGGCCTGCAACCATATAAAAAACCTTTTGGTCCTGATTCTTTTAATCTCAGATCTGCTTGACGCTTTATGCAGGGGAAGCTTAAGTCATAAGACTGAGCTCTCCGGTACCACCTGGATATGAGCATTGGACTGAATCTATGGACTAATTCTAAGAACTCTCTTCAACTCCAAAGCTTACCATCATCTCATAACTGTACTCATGTCTGTATGTATACTGATCTTTTAACCAATATTCTCTCTTCTTTTTAAATAAATTTTAGTTTAGTCAATAAGAATTGGCTGTAGAGTGTATTTGGGTAAGGTCTGAAACATTCATTAACCTGGGAGGGAATGTGTCTGATCCTTTGAAACTGGTAGAATTTTCTTATATGATAAATAAGATTTTCAGTAATCCTCATTATATTTGACTTGGCTGTCTGGGTGGAAGCCCAAGGCTGGGTTGCTATAAGGGAACTGTGTTTTAGCTTCTGTGTCACCAGTACGGTATTGTAGAAACTATTTTGTGCTGGCTGGGTAAATCCAAGTATTGGACTATCCACCAGCTTTGGGGGATTGTCTTCCCCACCCTTTACAGTTTGCCCTAATTGAGTAACCTCCGTATGGGCCGCCATGGGACCCCACAGTAGCCGATGCACATTTCTCTGCATTGGTGAGTTAATGATTCTATTGACTCAGCCTTTGGCCCTTCAGAACACCCCAAAGAGCACAACAAAGGAAATAAATGACTGTAGTTAACTTACACACTATTTCCCCCTTTATCACTATATTAACTGCAGCCAGGGTCCATTTATTACCTCAGAGCCAGCTAATGGCTCCTGCTGTTATGCCATTTTCCTGCTGATGCACAGGGAGCATTGCACAGAAACGATATACAGTCACCGGCCTGTTCTGGCTGGATTTGATTTGAAGAAGTGTCCAGATTTTTATGCACTTGAGCTCCTGTAGGTAACTGTGCTGAGAAATCAGTAAGCAGAGTTTCTTAACTGATGCTTCATCACTCAATTCCTAACAACCATCCTTAGCACATGGATTTAACATGCTTAATTCAGTCCTGCAACGTCTCTCTCACACAAAGTATTGCCAAGCACTTAGTTTTTGAGTAACTCACCTTGTTAACAAGAACAAGGGGGTTTGAGATGGAAAGTGACTCACTGGGGTGGATTTCAAGATAGATGGAGGCTGAGACAGAGAAATGGAGGCGCTGTTGGAATGGATGAAGTGCCACACTGTGGGAGCATGGATTACACTGGAAGGCATGCAAAGGTAGGAGCAGAGTAGTGCTAGAGACATGTGTGATACAAGAGCCATCCTGAAAGTAGCAGGCAACATGGACACAGTCCATTGGATGGGGTAGGTGGGATGGTTCTCAGAGTACCCAGAACCGTGAGTTTGCCTTATTACCTCCTCCTTCCAGCAAGAGGGAGTTGTGCTTGTGGTAGCTGGGTGTCAGCTCCTTGGCACCACCAGCCCTTCAGTCAGTCAAATACTCTCCTCCGGGCTCTGCACAGCCATCCCTTGGGTACAGCGAATCGGGGCGACAGCTCTGGGCCCTGCGGGCCGCTGGTGTGATTGGCCGGCGCCGAGCGCAGTCGGTCCTAGAAGTGACAGATTTGTCACTTCTGCCCCAGGCCCAGCACCCAACTAGGGGCGGCCTTGGGGCTTTGTCAGCCCTTACTTTGCCTTGCAGGTTAACAATCGGTGCACCCCAAGCCCCTTTGAATTGTTCCCCTGTGATATCCGCCCTTGAAACTGACTACTCACAGAAAGGTCCAGTTTTAAACCACTGCTCCCGTAAACAACATAGCATTTGTGAGAACTTCTAATACAACAGAATGAGATTTAAGAAAGAATAAAGATTAATTAGAAACAACAGGGGAGCGGTAGAAACAAGCAGAGTAGAAAACAAAAATCATAACACACAAACCCGGGTCTCCACTTATCAATAGTTAGCTTCCCTAGCTAACAGATTTCCCCCTACTCTCAAAGTTCAGTCTGTTACAGAGCTGGCTGGTTTCTCAGGAACCAGGATCCAAACATCCATCCAAGCACCCCTCTTTCCCTGCCAACAGGGGTTTTCTGCAGTGACTGGATCCAGAGTGCCTTTTCCTACACTCAGTTATATGGAAAAGTCTTTTGTTTCTATTCACAGGCAGGATGAATCCCACCTTGTAGAGTTGCTTTTCTTCCTTTAAGTGGCTTTGATTGTTCGTCCTTGCCTCTGACAATTTTCCATTGACTGTTCTGGGATGTGGCCAGGGTAGACTACAGAATTGTGCATTACCTTGCTGACTGACCAGGTAGGGGTAACAATTCCCTCTTGCTTGAAAGGGTCATCACATTTGAGACACATTGCCTCCAATCGACTAATTCTACTTCAAGTCCATAAAGCGTGCTTTCAATATAAATTCATTATTTCTTAAATGTTACCCGTACATACATCTCACAAGGATTATGGGTCTTGACAAGTGACGAGCTTTCTTTAAATACTTTAAAGACTGAATTGCTCAGATACTATATTGACCAGAGCCATGTAAATACCTGAAATAGGCAGCTAGAGGGAGAGGTGTTGCATGCAAGGTGCTACTGGGTATGTGTGGATAAGTTAGTGGGTAGAGTGGGGCCAGTCCACAGCATGCTTTGAAAAGTAGGAGTATGGCTGAGAGATACGTAGGAAGCCAGCAGAGGTGGGGGAGGGCTGAATCACTGTCTATAGCAGGGGTGGAAAAACTTACTGACCCGCCGAGCTGCATATGACAATCTCCAGAAGTTCCAGAGCAGGGGTGCCCCTGCCGGGGCTTAGAGCTTCAGCCCCATGGGAGGCACGTGATAGGGCTCAGGGCTTCAGCCCTGCTCTTGCAGAAGCCTCGAGCCCCAGCAGGTGCACCCTGCAGGGCTGAAGCCCTGAACCCCCCAGTCCCTGCTGTGCAGAAGCCCCCCCCGCCACAAGGCAGAGGTCCCAAGCTTTCCCCCCCAAGTCTGCTGAATGGAGAATGGATGGGGAGTGGAGGAGCTCTGCAAGCCACACTTTAATGGTAAAAAAGCCACAGGTAGCTTGCAAGCCAGTTTGGCCACCCCTGGTCTATAGCTAGAGATTAGCTTGGCAGTAGTCTATATTACCCTCTAAGTATATTCATCACAATGCACATTCCCTAGTCTCTGAATCCCTTCTCTGCTTTGCAGGCACTTGGTAGATGCTGGGCCTGAGAAATCAGAAATAAAATGTAAAAGCTTAGGTACTCAGTCTGTTACTAAATATAGCACAGCTCTATCTGGAATAATAAACTCGCCTGCAACCAAATTACGTACAGAAACAAAGGAAAGAATGTGTTTTCCTAACAGCATCAGTTAGTTAAAATCATTGCAACACTCCAGCTGATAAACTGGATGAAAACGCCTCCCCATCTCTCTCTCTCTCAGGGGGCAATTTTCCAAAGTTAGGGGCTTGGCGAGGAGGCCCAAGATATGGAACTCCACTCAGATCAAGGGTAATTCCAGGGAGGTTAATGGAATTATACCAGTGCAAAACTGGCACAAGTGAGAGAAGAATCAGGCCCAAGATTTTTTAAATTATTCCTCAACAAGTAATTTTTAAAAAGGAATTTGCTCAGTTGTGAAGTAGATAATGGGGACAGTAAACTTTGGTGGCAATTTTAGAATCTTTCTCCCCTTTATTTAGCTAACCTCTGCAAAGCCCTATGATTTACTCTTAGGGTTTTTCTTCACTGGAGATTAGTTTCCTTCAGGTCGTGTTTTGTGTCTACGTCTTGGGGTCAGTTTGGGAATCCCTCACTCCCACGGACGAGCAGTTACTCACATAAGTAGTGCCAGTGAAGTCATTGAGACTACTCATATGAGTAAATGCACATCACTGGGAGTCAGGGGGTTTCAATTAGCCACTTTTAAACTGAGGTGGGTCCAGAGTGGTATCATGGATCTGAATCCTCTGCACTTTGGGGAAATCTGGACTGAGTTCTGATCTCTCCAACTTGGGCCGTGCTCTAAAATGAGACAGACCTGAACCCAGTCTTCAGAATTCCTCAAATTTGAGGAAGTCCAACTTCAGATCTAGTTCTGGCTCCCAGTATAATGAACTGTGGCTGCTTGTACACAGATACCACAGTCATAAGTGGGAATCAAGCCTGTGGGCTTCAGCACAGTAGTAATGTGTCTGTGCTGATGCTCCAGCGTTTGATTGCCGTTGAGAACCAGGGTGCCTGTCTGTACTGACAGCCCCAGTTTGGTACAAAATGCTACATTAGATGAGACTTGAACACCTGCGAACACCACTCTGCACTAACTAACAGAAGAAATACGTAATACATTAGGACTCAGTACTTGTAATCATGCCAGCCTCTTGTTGCTAGTCTGAGTGACTAATGACCCACTACTTACTCACCTTTAGCTCAAGTAGTAAGGATGTGCACTTTTGGTACTGACAGTCCCAGGTTTGATTCTACCACCCGTAGTTAAGCAGCCACAGGTCAGTACATGAAGTTTGCAGCTTGGTCCCATCCCTACCTGTACATGATGTTTCAAATATTACTCTGTGTCCTAAATGAGTGCTGCATCACTGCAGAGGGAGAACTAACTAGCTAAACAGGATTATCCCTTGGCCCTGAAGGTACATTAGATACGCAATACCTGTGATGTATCTGGCTTTTACAGCTGCATATTTCTGTCTGCTTTGTGTAATGTATTGGAATGAGTGACATTTTCCCACGAGTGGAACATTTACAGTATACTCTCATTCCTCCAGAGCCCTATTATCTAAACCTCTGCATTATCCGAGTCCTTTCCTTGTCCCCCAGGATGAGAGGTGCACCCTCTTCAGCATTTGGATAATGCGGAGGTTTGGATAATAGAGCAATAACACTCAGCCAGGACTGCGAGGAGGAGGAGGCGACGACAACCCTGGCAACAGGGGAGGCCATTCTGATAATGAATGGTACCTGCAGCAGTGCAGGGAGCCCTTTGCAGTTCCACTGTCAGGGGAGTGAGCGAGCAGGGCCATGCCAATGGGGAAGCAGAGGGCTCCCTGTGCTGTCAGTGGGCCGGTGACAGCAGATCCCTGCAGGTGAGGAAGGATACAGGCCTGCTGGAGGCAGGGCAGAACAGAGTCCAGAGCAGGACCAGAGCAGCCCCCGCCCCTGGCACCTGTAGGGATCGGTTGTCACCAACCCTGCAGCAGTGCAAGGAGCCCTCTGCAGACCTGCCATCACGGGAGTGAGTGACAGAGCAGAGATCCCCAGCCAGGACTGAGAGGAGGAGCTCCTAGCCACAGGGATGGCCACCGCACTGCCACATGGCTCCTTCCTTCGCGATTATTCAAACTCCCGACCATCCAAATAAATTCCACGACTCCCATGCTATTCAGATAATGGGGAGTACATAGTAGTAAGTTACAGGGTGTTCATGTAACGTTCATCCTTCTCGTTGTTAATAAAGATAGGCAGACTCACAGCCCCTCACTAATGACACACTTCACATTAAGCTCTTGGCCTCCTTCTATTCCCACTGAGTTCAATAGCAAAACTTCCATTGACTTCAGTGGGGGCAGCATCAGACCCGTATGTTTATATTTTTAGCATCCAGATTTCATCTAATCAAACTAAGTAATCAACATTAAATGCAAAGAAACTGGTTTGACTATTTAGTCAATAAAGTTCCATTTAATATTTAATTGAGTTTATTAAAGAACATAATGAAATCAACACAGCCCAACTAATTCAACTTTGTATTTTGTTTTGTTTTGTTTAAAAAACAAGCAGTGACTCACTTCTCTCCCTGCTGCTTCCTCAGGCTCATCCACCAGGCACAGCCTGACCCTTCCCCCTTCACTCTGCAGAATCCCTCTCTGACACTAAGGCATAAGTGCTGACTCCATGAGTGCTCCAGGGCAGGAGCACCCATGGAAAAAAGTTAGTAGGTGCTTAGCATCCACTGGCAGCCAGCTCCCTACTCCTCACTTCTCACCCACCTGCAGATCAGCCACTACCCCTCTCTCCCTCCCAGCCCCTACTGCCCCCCACAATCAGCTGTTTCACGGCATGCAGGAGGCTCTCGGAGGGAGAGGGAAGAGTAGGGAATGGGTGAAACTAGGTGGGGAGAGGCAGGGCAGGGGTTTCATGGAACGGATGAGGTGGGGGCAGGGCCCAGGGTTGAGAACCCCCCTGGGGCCCAGAGGAAGCCAGCACATATGGCCTCAGATGCCCCTATAGCCCCTTAACATGGAGACTTCTGTTCCCAACTGTAAGTGATTTGGCCACTCCCAGCACCTGCTCATGGCCAAAGTGCCTCTGCAGTGCCCTGCTCTTTATCCCTCTGGATCCCCAATTTTCAACTGATGACCCCCCACTCCTTACCTTGTTCTTCCTTAGTTGCCCCCATGCTCATTTGAACCCCAGGTTCAGTAGCTCCTCCCCCCCAGGCCAGGAGAGGGGCCTTTAGATGCAGTGGGGCTTGTGCCAGCCCACCTCCCAGAATTCAATAAGGCCCTGCCCTTTATCCTCCCTCTTCCAGGGCTTTTACACAGACTCCACACTTGCTCATCCCATCCCCACTCTTATTGGATCAGGGCTTATTCACACAAAACACACTCAAAAGTAAAACTCAAAGGTTCAGAAGTGTGTCCCAGGGCATGGCTCTTACCTCAGAGCCTGGACAAGCGAGAGGGTTCCATCACAGTCCTCTTATCGGTCTTAGGGGGGTGAGCCATTCTGGGATTCAGCTGACAGCTAGCCTGCTCAGAACTGAGTCCCTACTGACTTCCCAGCATCAGCTCCAGTCAAGAACTACTTCAGCTCCCTGCCTGAGGTTCCCTCCCCACACCAGGTGTTTGTGGTTTGCTCATTTTAGCAACCCCGCTCCAGGCTTCAGTCTCCTGCAGCCAATTCCCTTACTCCCTTTGCTCGCTCACGTTGACCCTAGCAGGATTTTGGATTGAGCTGGGTAGGAATGGGAAAGCAGCAGCTGGCTAAAATACATTGTTTGGGAGTCTGTTAAAAAGTGGAGATTGCAACAAACCTGTCTCTGGACCAAGAGTGATCAGCAAGGCGGTGCTGCTTGCTGGTCTGAAACCAATTTAGTTTAGTGAGTCAGAGCACTGGGTTTCTAGGCAGGGTACTTCATTGCTTTTAGTCAATCAATAAGCTTTGCAAATACTCCCACTTTAAACATCACTTTATTTCAAACAACTGATTGTTTGAAAGCCCGTTACCTTCAGACCTTGCTTCTGGATTGGCCACATGAGGCCTGTTCTAGCTTTAAGGGCTGCAATCTTTGTTTTGCTTCACTGTCCTCCTCTTTGAGCCTGCCTGGAGCTCATCTGGCTCAATCATTTTTTTTTTGTCATCAATAATTAATTTTGGGGTTTGGTGGCTGATCCACAAAAATGCTCCCCAGAATTTATTTCAGGTCAACCCAAAGGAACAAATTTTTTTTCTTTCCAAAACAACTAAAAAAATGTTTGTTGCTGGCTGAACTAAACATTTGAATTGAAACTAAACACTTTTGATTATTTTTACTCTTTTTTTTTAAAGCTAAATTTCAAAAAGAAACAGTTTCAAAACAAGAAGTCAAAACATGTCATTTCAAAACTATTAAAATGTTTTGTTTTGACTGTTTCTAAATTTTGCCTTTGGCCAAAACAATTTGCTGAATTTGACTTGCGACTGCATTTTTTTCCAGCGAATATACTATTGCTGGGGGAAAAAGTCACTCAGCTCTAGTCCTGACCTTTGGGGTCGTGAAATATGTTTCATTGCTATATTCACTATTATGATGCTCTATTGTATGATTCATAGGAACCGTATGGCACACTGTGCTGTTACCTCAGGGAAATTCATTGTAGTGCTCAAAAAGGGAGGGGCTAAGAGTAGTACAAAGAACCAGGCATAAGGTCTGTGTAAACTCCATCCCCTTACCATACATATCCACGTCCCCTGGGGAATTTCTCGCCACCATCTCAGACAGGGAGTCTTGAGTATGACATCATTCCTGCCTCTCTGAACATGGTATCACATTCCTGGCCCCATTCCCAGTATTGACAACCCCAAGTGTTCAAAAATCATGAGCCAGGCCCTCAAATCCGGAGATTGCTTTAAAATAATTAGATTTTAAAAAGGGGAGGGGTTGTTTTCCAGTTTACGGTGCACTTGAATTGGGGTTTCAAGCTTTTCTCCCCAATCATGAGAGCTAGAATTTAAATAAAAGAAGGCTGAGGTTTTCATGCAATCTCTTGATTCCAGCAGCTGGAGCCTTAAGAAACACATCAAATATTGCAAGATATCCAGAGTTGGTATCACAGCCAGCACGGCCTTTCTGGGCAACTGACAGTGACACCATGTTCAGAGAAGCAGGAATGATGCCACACTCAGGACTCTATCTGAGCTGGGAGTGAGAAATTCTTCAGCTGATGTGGAGTATATATGGCGGGGAGGGGGTTACACAGCTGCTATGCCTGGTTCTTAGCTACTGCTGTTAGCCCCTCCCTTTCTGAGCACTTAAATAAACTTCCCTGATGTAAGAAGTGTAGTTTGCCACACAGTTTATAATAATCATATTGTCTAGCATAAAATCTTCTCAGATTAAGTTTCTGTTAATTATATGCCTCTCATGAGACATCAGTCCACAGAAAAGAGACTCGTTGCTTTCTGGAGTGTGCGGCTCTGCCCTTCACACTTTTTTGCCTAGACAAGATGACTGGGAGATGTTTCTCTTTGAGCAATATGAATAAGGTACCTGATCCCTTGAGATGCACGAGTGCTCAGTGGACACAGAAGGTTGTATTCTTTCCACTTGTTTTGAAAACCTTGCATATTTGTCAGGGAGGGAAGGGCAGGGGAGGAAGTTAGGCACACACCAATATTTTCACATTATTGGAGGGCATATGGACCAGGGGCTAGTGCAAGGAATGAAGGCGTGTGACATGGCAGACATACTTAAAAATATTGGTGCAAAGCAATCCAAATTGGAATATGCAATATTTTAAAACTAGCAGTGGGGTTTTGAACCTAGAGGAGCACTGAAATATTTGAAGAACTTCAAAAATATTCCCCCAGGAGAATAAAACAGAATTGCATACACAGCAAGAGATCTATATAATGAGAACAAAATCCCCCTGACTGAAGAGGTCTATGCTGTTGGAGATGTGAAATGGACGTTGGATTGCAGCTCAAAACTGCTTTGCTGGAGGTAAACAATGATCCATCACAGTAGTCAACAAGAGGCACGCAAATGAAGTCACAGAGAACCAGCAGCGCACAACCCACTGACCGCGAACTTCCCATGCACTATCTGCAGCAAAATGTGCACCTCTAGAATTGGCTTGTATAGTCAGAGGGCACACTATGAGACCAACAATAGATGATCTGCACAGATTTGCCATCATCGGATCGATGGACTACCAAGACCAGAGTAGTCTATTCCCTATTCACAGCCCTTTCAATAACTGTCATACCTAACCACAGCACCCAATATGACACCCTGCAGCTCCCTAGGTCAAATTCTGTCCTGATATAAGCAGTTGTAACTCCGCTGGTTCTCTCGGAATTGTGCCTGCTTACACTAGGTCTGAATTTGGCCCCGTGACTGAAATGTCTCGTCCATGAATATTTTCTAAGCTCTGTGACAGCAACATCATGGGTTACTGGCAGATAAATTAGTTAAAGCTTAGTCCTGTCAAAACAGCCTAGATAAGGAGACTTGAATGAAGCCTATTGAGCAAAACTGAACTTGTCTGTGTGGGAGCTCTACTGGAATAAGATGGATCTGCTAATGGATAATAGTTTTTTTCTACGGAGCTGGTGAAGCTGCTTAGCTGGAAACATGTGTTTTAGATACCAAGAGTCCTGAGCTCATATTGCTTCTGCTTTGATTTGTATAATATGTGTTATGGGTGGAGGGAAGTGGCTTGGATAAATGTCAGAGCTAGCTAATCCCTTTGCTCAAAGAGTTGAAAGTTTTTGATTCACTTCCTAAAGAAAATCCAGGCCCCTGTGCACTTCCTGGTTCTAGCAGAAGCTCTGATAATGAAATACCACAATGTGACCTTTTTGTCTCAGGAAAGATGAGAAAAACCTGTCCCTGTGAGATTTCTGAACTGGATTTCAAAACCATAGTGGTTCAAAATAAACATGGAATCAAAACTCCAGAGTGTTTTGAGCTTTGGGCATCCCTAATGGCAAGACTTAACAGATAGGCCAGGGGTCCCCAATGCGGTGCCTGTGGGTGCCATGGCGCCAGTGGGGGCATCTAAATGTGCCCGCATCCTGGCCGGCAGTCGAGCATCTGCCGAAATGCCACCGAATTTCGGCGGCATTTCGGCAGCGATGCCTCTCGATGATGCCGCTTGCTGCTGACAAGCGGCATCATCAAGAGGCGTCGCTGCCAAAATTAGGCGGCAGTTTGGCGGATGCTCGACTGCTGCCACAGTCCTTCATCTGGCGCCCGCCAGACGAACAGTTTGGGGACCACTGAGATAGGCTGAGGGGCAGGTGCAAAAAGCTTGACTTTCATTCATTAATGTAATTATAAAACTAAAGAAAAAGAATACATCCAGACATGTATATTAAAGTGGCGTCTATTTGATCAATTTTTTCTCACCTACCTTTGGAGAGCTCTTGTCTTTTTAATTTCTCCTCAGAGACAGCATTGTGCCTACCTATATCTTTATACAGCACATAGTACAAGAGGGCCCCAATCCTGACACAATCTGGACACTACAACCACAGTAATATTAACAAAAATACAAGCAGTAGCATCAAGAGGCATCGCTGCTGAAATTCTGTGGCATTTCGGCGGATGCTCGACCGCCGCCACAGTCCTTCATCTGGCGCCCGCCAGACAAACAGTTTGGGGACCACTGAGATAGGCTGAGGGGCAGGTGCAAAAAGCTTGACTTTCATTCATTAATGTAATTATAAAATATATAGACTAATAGACATATTGGAGCATGAGCTTTCATGGATCCAACGAAGTGGGCATTCACCCACGAAAGCTCATGCTCCAATACGTCTGTTAGTCTAAACTATTGTTGTATGTAAAGTAAATAAGGTTTTTAAAATGTTTAAGAAGCTTCATTTAAAATTAAATTAAAATGCAGAGCCCCCCCAGACTGGTGGTCAGGACCCGGGCAGTGTGAGTGCTACTGAAAATCAGCTCGTGTGCCACCTTCGGCACACATGCCATAGGTTGCCTACTCCTGCAATAGACATCTCAGCCTCCTGATTCACTCTCTCTGAACAGGTAAGTTTCTATGGTGTCTGATTGCAGCCTATTCACTTGTTCACACTTCTGAAGACTGAATGGTTCAGACTGTTCTGTGACACTACAAAGATCATTCAAGTAACCTATGTTGGCTTTATAGGCATAGATGCTGGAACTAGGGGTGCTGGGGTGCTGCCGCATCCCATGGCTTGAAGTGGTTTCCATCATATACAGGGTTTACAGTTACAATGTCTCTCAGCATCCTCACTATACAAATTGTTTCAGCACCCCTGGGTATAGGCCCTGGCTGTGTGACAGAAGTCAACATGCCCTGCAACAGGATTACAGAACCCAAGACACAGATGCAGGACGAATTGTTAAGAGCATGAACAAACACGTTATGAGATCTCAGGGCACATTACTGAAGTGAAGTTTAGTGTTTCTGGGAAGTACTAGGCTCACAGATCCTGAAAGAGAGTCCAGTGCAGCTTCTCCATCGGCATAGTTAATCCATCTTCATGAGAGGCAGAAGCTATGTCGACAAGAGAAGCCTTGCCGTCAACATAGCGCTGTCTTCAGCAGGGGTTAGGTTGGTATAAATGCGTCTCTCAGGGGTGTGGATTTTTTCACTGTGTTATAGCTGTGACGGGTTGGATCACAGAACCCCCGTAGGGAGCTGCCACCTGATGTGCCAAGACTTCGTCTACCCCTGCCAGCTTGGGGCCCCAGCACCCTGTCTTGCTGAGCCAGACACTCCCATCTGCTCCAACAAAGACCCAGGGTCTGAATTTCTTGCCCCAAAGCTGCAGGTTTACCTGAAAGCCGCTCACAGAAGTGTGCTTGTCTTTAACACTCAGATGCCCAACTCCCAATGGGGTCTAAACCCAAATAAATCCATTTTACCCTGTATAAGCTTTATACAGGGTAAACTCATAAATTGTTTGCCCTCTATAACACTGATAGAGAGATATGCACAGCTGTTTGCTCCCCCAGGTATTAATACATACTCTGCGTTAATTAATAAGTAAAAAGTGATTTTATTAAATACAGAAAGTAGGATTTAAGTGCTTCCAAGTAGTAACAGACAGAACAAAGTAAGTCACCAAGCAAAATAAAATAAAACACGCAAATCTATGTCTAATCAAACTGAATACAGATAATCTCACCCTCAGAGATGCTTCAGTAAGTTTTTTCCTCAGACTGGACACCTTCCAAGTCTGGGCATAATCCTTTCCCCTGGTACAGCTCTTGTTCCAGCTCAGGTGGTAGCTAGGGGATTCTTCATGATGGCTCCTCTGCCCCTTTGTTCTGTTTCACCCCTTTATATATCTTTGGCATAAGGTGGGAATTCTTTGTCCCTCTCTGGGTTCCCACCCCTTCCTTCTCAATGGAAAGACACCAGGTTAAAGATGGATTCCAGTTCATGTGACATGATTACATGTCACTGCAAGACTTCATTACCCACTTGCCAGCACACATGTATATAGGAAGACTTACAGGTAAAAAACAGCCATCTGCAGACAATTGTCCTCGTTAATGGGAGTCATTAAGATTCCAAACCACCATTAATGGCCCACACTTTGCATAATTACAATAGGCCCTCAGAGTTATATTTCATATTTCTCGTTTCAGATACAAGAGTGGTACATTTATACAAATAGGATGATCACATTCAGTAGATTATAAGCTTTGTAATGATACCTTACAAGAGACCTTTTGCATGAAGCATATTCCAGTTACATTATATTCACTCATTAGCATATTTTTATAAAACCATATAGATTGCAACATCACAATAGCAATGTGAGTTTATAGCATAGACCTAGCCTCAGCTCTGGGCCTCTCTGTGGAGATTGTTACCAAGAGGCTCAGCTACTGCTGAGGGGGGAGGGAGATTTTTGTAACACAGGAACCTATTTCCAGGGAATTGGACTGAGACCCTCAGATTACTTCTCAGAGGCTGCAACCAGCAGATGGTAAGAGTAGGAATGGTCAAAACATTTCTGTCGAAACTGCTTTTTGATGGAAAAATTGGGATTTTGACTAAATGAAATTTTCTGTGGCATGTGCTTTCTTTCTGAAGAAAATTTCATCTTGTCAAAAAATGCAAAACCTGCAAACTTTTGGCCAAAACCCGATAGTTTTTGATTGAAAGCATTTCAGCTTGGGGGCTTTCCGACTTCTGATGAAAAGTCAAAATTTCCAGAAGAAAAATTCCTATTTTCCAACCAGATCTGGGTAATAGAGAGGCTACCTTTTGCAGCAATGTGATTTCATGACTCAGAATATCTCCTCTTGCAAAGGATGTACTCGTGGATATTTTTTTCCCCCAAAGCACTTTTCAATTCTTTTGTGTCAGACATCGAAGCAACTGTTCCTTATTATCATGCTCTTCAGATTCCAGTTTGAACACTTGTAACCAGCGGTAAAGTCACAACAGCATTTCTATTTTCTGGTTGAAAATATCTGCTTCCTTTTATTCTAACACAGTCAATAATTAAAGATGTTTGTGGGCTTTGAAGACCATGGCATTGCGTCATGAGCAACAGACTGATTAAATCAATCAGGGGGAAATAAATTTCCATCATTCACCTACAGTTCTTGTGACCAGTGAACATTTATTTTTTCATTAGCTGTGCTAACTGATTCACAAGGCAGGGGACTAAATGACTGACCATGGAGGTAAGAATAAAAGTGCTTAATCAGTGCACCAGAATAAAGAAGCACATTTGGGGAGTATGCATTGGATATAGATTAATTTCTATGGGACCATGAAAAAAACAGATGGAAAAGATCCTTTTGGTCATTTCTAATCATTACTTCCCAAAAGCACTTCCTATTAAGGCAGAATTTTTCCCTAAAGTTTATTCTCCAGCATTTTGTTCTCCAACTCACTCTCCTGCTAACCCCTGATGTGCAATGATAGGGGCAGGGCCGTTTCTGCAAAGCAGCAAGCACCGCCGCCCTGGGCGGCGGTAGGCAGTCGTGTGCCCTTGAAGGCGGGCTGCGCGCAGCGCAGCGGTGGCAGCAGCTTCTATGTTTAGCTCCTGGACAGCTAACCAATGATAGGTGAACAAAGTAGCATCCTGATGCTGTAAACCCTTAGCCTTTTATGTTGCTCTTTCCTATGAGTAGCCCTTCAATGACCCCACAATGCTTGAGTGTGCTATGCAGTATAAAGTCATGCAAACCATGTTTTCTCCGGATGCATTTCTATTGATTGTTTTAGTGGAACTCGTCAACGGATGCTAATTATCTTTCACAGTAGAACCTCAGAGTTACGAACACCTCGGAAGTGGAGCTTGTTTCTGACTGTGAAACGTTTGTGGAACATTTCAGTGACTTACCTACAAAACTGTTTAGTTATTTTCTGGATGTAAAGTATATTAGGCTCTGTCTATACTGGCAAGTTTCTGCACAGCAAAGCAGCTTTCTGCACTGTAACTCCCGAGGTGTACACACTGCCAAGACACTTAGTGCACAGAAACTGCACAGTAGCAGCGCTGTAAAAAAGCCACCCCGACAAGAGGCGTAGAGCTTTCTGCGCTAGGGCTACAGTGCCGCGGTGCCAATATAGACACCCTGGTCGATTACAGCGCTGAGACTGGCCTCCGGGAGGTGTCCCACAATGCCTGTTCTTGCCTCTCTGGTCATCGGTTTGAACTCTACTGCCCTGCCCTCAGGTGACCAACCATCAGCCCACCCTGTAAATTCCTTAGGAATTTCGAAAGTCCCCTTCCTGTTTGCTTGGTGACGTGTGCAGTGGTCTCAGTGCATCTTTCCAAGTGACCATACCTGTTCCATGCACCAGGTAATCCCCAACTTGGAGAAATGCCGAGCTGCTGGACCTCATCAGCATTTGGGGAAAGGAGGCTGTCCAGTCCTGGCTGTGCTCCCGCCATAGGAATTATGATACCTATGGACAGATTTCATGATGCATGACAGAAAGGGGCCATGACTGGAACACATTGCAGTGCAGGGTCAAAGTGAAGGAGCTGCGGAACGCCTACCACAAGGCGCAGGAGCCCACAAACTACTGGTACTAGAAAGAGCTGGACGCAATACTCGGTGGTGACCCCACCTCCACTGCCAAGACCACTGTGGATACTTCAGTGGCTTGCATGTCAGTCGAGAGTGGACCGAGCCAGGAGGAGGAAATCTTGGACGAGGATGTGGAGGAGGAGGGAGACCCAGAGGCAGAGGATGACTCAGAGGCCAGAGATGCATGCAGCCAGGAGCTCTTCTCTACCCTGGAGGAGGCTAGCCAGTCACAGCTATCAGATCTTGGCGAAGTGCAAACAGAAGATTGGCAGAGGCCCTGGAGGTTTTTCGCCTTCCTCTGCAGCATGGGGCATGGGTCACTTGATGGAGGATTCTCTGCAGCTTGAGGTCTTCAAACCACAATTTGGGGACTTCAATAACTCAGACATAGGTTAGGGGTTTGTTATAGAAGTAGATGGGTGAGATTCTGTGGCCTGCATTGTGCAGGAGGTCAGACTAGATGATCATAATGGTCCCTTCTGACCTTAAAGTCTATGAGTCTATGAGAAGAGGAGGCCCCTGGTAAGTGGCTTTGATTTTGGAAATTGCTGAAGTGAGTTGTTGGGAGCAGGAGGGTTGCAGGAAGCAGGCTTGTGTCTGTATGATGCACGTATCACCACATGCCTAGTCTGAGCGGTGGATTGATTGACTGTTGATTGACTCCCTCACTTCACGGGAATCTGCCTCAGAGATCTTTAGGAAACTCTCATGGAGATACTGGGCAATTTGCTGCCACAGGTTCTTTGGCAGAGCTACTTTGTTTCTTGCCCCATTAATGGTAACTTTCCCGTGCCACTGTGCCGTCATGGGTGGGGAAACCACTGCTGCACACATAGGTGCCAGGGCGGAAGCTGCAGACTTGGAGAAGACCCTCCCTTGATTTCCTGCTCACCCTCATTCCATAATGATCACATCCTGTGGAAAGTGTGGGGACAGGAATGATTATCAGGCCCCCCTACAGTGCTGGCTCTCCCCAAGAGCCACGTGCCCAGTGTGCAGCAGGGTCCGGGAAGAGTGATTTACCCTGCCCCTGCGGCTACTCACCATTTTGGAGGTCTTGTGGCTCATGTGTGTTTGTCTGGTGTAGAACTGTTAAATGAAATTGTTCATAAGTAAAGTTTTATAAATGAAACAACATTCATTCATAAAACCGGTTACCCCAATAACTGGCTAATTGACAATTAAGATGTTTGTTAAGAGCCATAGCTGTTCAGCCAGCTGCCCTTGTAAATTTCACTTTCAATCCAATTGCTGCTTAAATCACTGAAATTTGCACTGTTTCAACATTGTAACTTCTGCTCACTGTTTGCCATTCATTATACTTGTCTACATTGTAGCTTCTGTTCACTCTTTGCCATTCCTTACACTTGTCCATATTGTAACTCAAACTCCATTTTAAAATGCTCACTCCATTTTGTAAAAGCCTGCTGCAACCTTCATTTTCAAAACCCTAATGGAGTGGTTCCCAAACTTGTTACACCGCTTGTGCAGGGAAAGCCCCTGGCGGGCTGGGCCGGTTTGTGTACCTGCCGCATCTGCCGTTTCGGCCGATCGCAGCTCCCAGTGGCCGCGGTTCGCCGATCGAGGCCAATGGGAGCTTTCCCTGCACAAGCAGCAGAACAAGTTTGGGAACCACTGCGCTAATGTAATCTTATTAGTTTAGTTTAAATGTGTGAATGAGGTATGTATGGATGATGGAATCAACCTCCAGCGCCAGCCTGTCCTGATGAAATAAAGTTCAAACACCAACGGCTGAAGATGCAGACAACAGCCCTAACAAAGTAAGAAGAGTCCACCCTAAAAGAACAAAGGTACAATAGAAGGTGGACCAAAGCCAGGTCCGAGGCTGAAAGTCACGTCTGCAACTGACAGATGATCAATCACACCGAACCCAGAAGCAGCGTGACACAGCAAGACCTATAGACTCTTGATTCAAAATAAAAGCCTATAAAAAAGATGAGTGAGATGGAAGACTTTGTGCAGGTAACATTCTGCTGCCAACATGGGAGGGCAGACCCAGCCCTTTCTTGTGCCCGGCTTTCCTGGCCAGTTAGCCACCACAAGCTACGAACCCAAGCTGCAAAATCAAGCCACGGACTCAAGCTACGTTCAGGACTGGTAACTATCCAGCAGCTGCAGAACATTAGTTATTGGTCATAAATCAAATTGTGTTATCATAATAAACGTGGCATCTTTTCCTTGTCCCCTGAAACGACCCTGGGTAGTTTTGTCTGCATAACACTGGGGTCAGCCAGTTAGTGACAGGTATGTGAATAGTGGCTGTATTTTAAACCACTGAATCAGTGTTCTGTGTGTTGCAAACAATACTGCTTCTGTAAAATGTTGCGTTTAAACTTCACAGAGATGACCTTGGGAGCCCAGCCTCCCTCTTTGTTATTGGCGGCTGAACGGCTGCACAGAATTAGAAAGCGGCCAAGAAGAACTAAGGAGGACTTTCTGTGTGATGTTATGATGCACTCCGCGGCCGAGAAACAGGAATTGAAGGAGTGGTGGGAGAGCGAGAAGAGGGACCAAAAGGAGAACGAATGCCAGAATGAAGCCATGGAGCATCTCTTAAAAGTTATGGCATGCTAAGCGGAAATGCTCCAGACGCTACTAGCACTGCAAACTGAGCAGCTTCGTGCTCGCCCTCCCCTTCAGCCGCTGTTGTAAAACTCTTTCCCAGGCTCCCCCCAGACACCGCCAACACACTCTTATCAACCTCCTGGCTCCAGTCTAGTCCACTCCTCCCCCCTCACAGTCCACCACTGTGGACTCCCACTACTCACTGCACTCAACACCCATTCCTCTGCAGTTTGGTCCTGCTGAAGAACAGTACCCACTGCATTGTACTCCAAAGGAGAAGGTTGGATAGGATCCCTGGACATACACAAATCTTTTGCCGTCCCAGGACCCCACCTCCTCCTGGGACCTTCCCTTCACCCATCCCCCTCACTGCTGATGTTTTTTTTTTGGTTTGACTCTCTCCTCCGATTGTTGTTTTTAAATAAAAGAATTGTGTTGGTTTGAAATCTTTATTCTATTAATTAAAAGCAAACAGAGCCCTGCAAAGCAATAGACAATTATGTTAAACCTTCATATTGCATCATCTGCACCAATCACAATCACCTCCTAGCATTACAAGCACTGCAATCCCGAGCATAGCAACAAATAAAAGTGGCTCTAAGCTTCAAATTGCTGCCTCAAGGCATTCCTGATCTTTATGGCCCCATGCTGTGCCCCTATAATAGCCCTGGTCTCTGGCTGTTCAAACTCAGCCTCCAGGCACTGAGCCTCTGTGGTCAAGCCATGAGTGAAGCTATCACCCTTCCCTTCACAAATATTATGGAGCATACAGCACATGGCTGTAAGCATAGGGATATTGTCATGGGCCAGGTCCAGCTTCCCATAGAGGCAGCGCCAGCGGGCATTTAAAAGCACACTCAACAGTCATTCTGCACTTGCTCAGTCTGTTGTTGAACCCATCCTTGCTGCTCTCAAGTTGGCCCGTGTATGGCTTCATAAGCCATGGCATTAAGGGGTAGGCAAGGTCTCCCAGGATCACAATGGGCATTTCGACTTCCCCTACGGCGATCTTCTGGTCCAGGAAGGAAGTCCCTCCTTGCAGCTTCCTGAATAGGCTAGTGTTCCGAAAGAGGCGTGCATCATGCACCTTTCCAGACCAGCCTGCGTTAATATCTGTGAAGAGCCCATGGTGATCTACAAGTGCCTGGAGAACCATTGAGAAATACCCCTTCTGATTAAGTACTTGGTGGCTAGGTGGTCTGGTGCCAGAATTGGAATGTGTATGTCATCTATTGCCCCACTGCAGTTAGGGAAGCCCATTTGTGCAAAGTCATCCACAATGTCACGCACGTTGTCCAGAGTCACGGTCTTTCGGAGCAGGATGCGATTAATGGCCCTGCACACTTCCATCAACACGAGTCCAATGGTCAACTTTCCCATGCCGAACTGGTTAGTGACCAATCGGTAGCAGTCTGGAGTAGCCAGCTTCCACAGTGCAATTGCCACACACTTCTCCAACAACAGGGCTGCTCTCATTCTCATGTCCTTGTGCCATAGGGCTGGGACGAGCTCATCACACAGTCCCATGAATGTGGCTTTCTTCATCCAAAATTTCTGCAGCCACACTGCTCGTCATCCCAGACGTGCATCACGATGTGATCCCACCACTCAGTGCGTGTTTCACAAGCCCAAAAGCGGTGTTCCATTGTGTTCAACACCTTCATGAATGCCACAAGCAATCTCATATAGTAGCTAGTATGCGTGGCGAGATCAATGTCACACTCCTCTTGTCTTTGTAGTTTAAGGAATAACTCCGCTGCCACTCATGATGTGTTGGTCAGAGCGAGAAGCATACTGGTCAACTGTTCGGAATCCATTCCTGCAGACCGAAGAGGCAGAGCACACAGTACACAAACCATTGAAAGATGGTGCCAAATGCAGACGGAAGTACAGGGATTGCTAGGATGTGAAGCAATGCATCACAGGGCATTGGGACAGGACCCATGATGCCCCGCAACCCCCTCCGTCTTCCCACAACTCTTAGAGGCAGAAGAGGAAGAGATGTTCTGTGGGATAGCTCCCCAGAGTGCAGTGCTCTGAATACTGCTGCAAATCTGAACACGCTATTACACAGGCAACTGACAGTGTGAACACACAACAGCGGTTTCCCTTCAGCGCTCTCTGTGCGGTGATGTAACTGCCGGCGATGTAACTCTGCCAGTGTAGACATGCCCTTAGATACAAAGGCAAAGATCACTTCACAGAAGGAACTGACCCTTGAAGATATGAACAATACGCAACTTGAGGACAGAGATAGACAGAACAAAACAAACACAAGAACCTTCAGGGAAATTGATGAGAGAAAAGACTTTGTTGTTTTTCTATTAAGCTATCAAGTACTATCCAGTAAATAGATATCCTAGCAAATCAAATAAACTGTCACTCGACTAAGGCTTACAGTGCTTCCAATTACCATGTGGAATATGCACTCTTGTTGTTTACAATATGCTGGATGCTGAAAGCTATTGGAAAAGGAAGGACTCAATATCAGCAGATGTCTCCGTGTCAACAGACACAAGGACAGCATTATTTAAAAACTGCCACATTTAATCCAACCAATTTTCGAACAGATGCTGGATTTATCAGTGACATTTCTATCTGAGCCACTTTCTATTTGTACATTATAAAGAGACATTGCAAACTGTTTGACGGAAATCAAGTGTGAGTGACTGTTTTAAAGTGTTTGTGGGTGAGTTCAGCATTCATTAAAGTGAAGGCATAATAGCACTGGCTGACAGCAAGCACTGCGCAAGCTTCTCTCGCATATGGCTCTGCCAGCACTCCTCTTTCCTGAGCTAAAGCAACCCTGGCTACTCCCATCCTGGGCCTCATATAGCTGTGTCAAGGCACTTCAGTCCTAACCCACTGTTCTAGTCCTAGAGTGGAAGTGGAGCATGATGATAAGTATTGTGTGGATTTGCATTTTTCTTTCAATGTGTGCCAGTGATGCGGAGACTGAGGCCACTGAGTTCATTTTCACATGTGTTCTAAGGCAGGAGTTCAACTCATGTTTATGCAGGTTTCATCTGGCACTCATTCTGTCACGGAAATCAGCTTCCCAATGTGAACCTGAATAGTTAGCTCTTTAACAGCGTATACTTCCTGTCTATCATTTACAGAACCATTTAAACCATAACTTACCCACATTATGTTTCTTATCAAATAGGTTTACAGACGGCTAAAACACACTAGGCATGTTCCGAATTGCCTGCAGTCTTCTCGTCCTGATGTGTAGACTCACAAGTGTTTTCTTGAAAAGACAATCAGAGCCTTGGGCTGTGATTTCATCATATCAGCCATGCAGGGTCTGTCCTGAACGGTACTTGCATGGGAGAATTGTAAGGAACACCCTGGTGGAAGGAGTGCATCTGTGAGTCAATAGTGAACCCAGGCTGCAGTCTGGTGCTAAGGAACATTGTGCTGCTACAGATATCAGCTATCATATGTGATGTAAAACCAAGGTCTTAACCATTTTGTATATATATGCTCTGAACATGGTTATCTTTCGTTTCAATTGCTAAAGCCCTAATTGTGTCTGCTTATTGCACATCCCTCCCGCATCACTGTTGGCTTGGAACAAATGTGTTGGACTAATGTTCTAATTTTCAACTGTATTCAATTAATTGGTTGATACTGTTTCACAGAAGCAATAGGAGAGTCACTACCGATAAATGTGCTGGCATATAAACTGGTTAGATTGCTGTTTGGATTTCTCACTCTTTGGAATCTATTTTCAATGTTTAATAAAAGTAAAGTGTTTTGTCAAAGAAAACCATGTGGGAGATTTGTGATTCTTCAATGCGTGTTGTCCATTAACAACCCTATGGTGCTTTTCACAAAACGAGGTTTTAACCCCAATGTCCAGACCAAACTTCAAGCTTGGGAAGGAAAGATGGTTTTGCAGTTAATGCGCTGGGCTGAGACTCAGGACATCTGGGTTCGAATCCTACCTCTGCCACAGACTTCCTGAGTGATCTTAAACAAGTTACTTCATCTCTCTGTCCTTCAGCACCTACCTTCACAAGGGTGTTGTGATGACAAATGAATTAACATCTGTGAAGCACTTAGGCCCAGATCTTCAAAGGTATTCTGGCTACTAACTTCCACTGACATCAATGAAAGTTAGGACCTGAAATACCTTTGAGGGTATGGGGCCTACATAATAGGGCCATATAAGAACACAGGCAAGCATTTATGCCTAGCTAAAATTCTTCCAGCATTTTAAGGAGGGAAATCTGTTATTCACTTCCACTCCTAACTAAACAAAAACACCCAGCTATTGTATAGCCCTGCGGGTCCATTGCACCCAAAGGTGGTTGCATTTCGGGGTGTGTGTGTGAGTGATCTCTATACATAAAGCTTGAAAAATGTTTTTGGAATTCTTCTTTTGTAAAGATTGGGGCGGAAACTGGCCCCTGTTATGTCTGCTACATTGTGGCCTGTTATTAGAGGGGACTCAGTCTGCCATCTTGTGCTAATAGAGGAACTCCTGATGCTTTATGTGCATGCACTGCACAAATTACCCCATAGCCAGGACTTAAAACCAGGATTCTGTGGTCCATGAAGAGACACTGTACCTGCTGAGACAAAATGGCATGGGAGCGTCCCCTCTGGGTTTGTTGGTAGGAGCTGTGGAAAGTTGCTCTCCATTAGAACAAAGTCACTTGTGTATATTTAAGTACTTAGCAAATAAATGTTTAGTCCTTTCATTTTGACTAGGATACATAATCACCTCTTCTGCTTGTAGCTAAATGCATTTTTGAACCTCTTGTGTTTTATACATGTGCCCTTTGCTTTTGTGATTCAATTAATCTCTCATTAAAAAAAAAACTATCACATACAGTGAACACATATGAGGCATAACATTTGGTTTGAAACATGTGCCTGATAAACAAGGGAATTGGTTTCGTTTCTCTCAGTCCAAGTTTTCACTCAGGGTGAGACAGAGGGGGATTTTCCACTGGATGTGTGTGGCTGTAAATGGGGATTCCACATGCACGTAATCACAGACAAGTGATTGAATCCCTTTTGTACATATCCAGCCCCTAGACACCTGAGACCTTTACCCCAACACCTTTAAAAACCACGTGTAAGGAAACAGAAAGCCACACAAACATCAGGTTTCTTTACAAACCTAGAATGAAGGCTTGGTTTATAGATATGGGTTGCAGGCATACCTGCAATATAAATTTTCAGCCAAAAAACAGATAGCACTTGTGGTTTGCATCAATTGAAAACATTTATTGTTTTTCACCATTATTTATTTGTTTGTTTATTTTATGGATAATTAGCTTAAATTTCTAAACAAAACGTCCCTTCAAACTGGAAAACCAGAATTTCTCTTTTGGAAAATGTCAAAATGAAACAGTGAAACGATTCTGAAATGTTTGTTTTCAAAAAAACATTCAAGTCAAGAAATTCAGCAAAACAGATCTTTTCCCACACACACACAAAAAATCGGTGTCAATGAATCAGCATTTTCCTATTAAAAAAAAAACATTTTACCAAAGAATTCCTGATCAACTCCACTCAATAATAAACTAAATAATCATGAAATATTAGTGTTTTTTTAGGTACCTATGTTGAAGTATAAAAATGCTTTAGTTGAAAAAGTAGCATTCTGTATCCTCATGTATCCTGGCAGAAGCACATCCTGACTCTGTGAATTACATCCTTCTGTGCACCGACTGAGTCACTGCTGGGCTAGAAGAATCCCTCGCTGCCCTTCGGCAAGAAGATACTGTAGAAAACAGCACGTCAATGAGTGGAGATACAGTGTCTGTTGTAGGTCATTAAGTAGCAAGATGAAGGAAGATAAAATAATGCAGCTTTTAAATGATGCAACCCCTACGTTCCAAGGCGTGGAAAGGGGAAGAAATCAAAACCAGAGTGGGCACAGATGTGCATCAGCAAATCCCAGGATCTCACCGGCAGTCTTTGGTGAGCTCACGGCACGGAAGAAGGCAAGGAGATGTGATATGAGTTTTAATCAAGCTGAAACTTTATCAGTCAAATTACATCCAAGGTTCTGGTCAGGGGACAGCCCAGTGCAGTCACCCACACCCCATTGATCCTTTGCCAGTTCTTGGAGGCTCCCACCCCAGGGGAGCCAATCATCACACTAGGAGGGTCTCTGGGCAGCTATACGCACCCGCTAGCATTCCTCTGTCTTTGGGGGGTTGATTCAAGAGGGAACTTCACCCCCCTACACAGCACTGCCATCAAGCGCATTGGAGGGCGGTCCCCCAGGTAGTGCCCTAGCCTCTGATTTGCATTTGATCCCAGGTGGTTAGACATAATGTCTCTGTCTTGAAAGGAGATGCCCTCAGGATGCCCACTGTGTTACCTTTTTAGATCTGGAGCCTAAATCAGTGTATTCCTGCATCTGCCACAAGGAGGTGCCAGCATCAGGTTGGCTGTCTCCACCAACTCCTCACAGGCTACCTATGAGCTTGGCCAACTCAGTGCAGAGATCAGCCGGGAAAAAAATTGGCACTTATACCAGAGAGGTGCCAGCAGAGGGGGTCTTGGAAAAATTTATTTCAGGAGGGGGTCTCCAAGGAATATGGGTTGTAATTGTTTAATGATACCCCATATGGGTTCTCGTGTGAAGTGGCAGGTGACAAATAGGGTGTGTGGTTGGAGGGGGCTTTATTCCCATACTAAAGCAGGTTGTATTGGGATATTTGTGTGGCCTGTTCCATGATGTGATTTACTTCTCTGGTGGAGTGTCCTTGTTTGGTGAAGGCAGTTTTAAGCGTGTTAAGGTGTATATCCCGGACTTTCTACTTGGAGCATATTCTGTGGTATCTGAATGCCTGGCTGTAGATCAGTGGTTCTCAAACTAGGGCTGCCGTTTGTTCAGGGAAAGCCCCTGGTGGTCCAGGCCAGTTTGTTTACCTGCTGTGTCTGCAGGTTTGGCCGATCACGGCTCCAACTGGCCGCGGTTCACCGCCCCAGGCCAATTTGGGTGGCCAGCACGTCCCTCGGCCTGCACCACTTCCTGCAAACTCCATTGGCCTGGAGCGGCAAACCACGGTCAGTGGGAGCTGCGATCGTCCGAACCTGAGGACGCGGCAGGTAAACAAACTGGCCCGGCCTGCCAGGGGCTTTCCCTGAACAAGCAGTGGCCCTAGTTTGAGAACCACTGCTGTAGATAACAGATTTCTTTTTGTGTTTGGGGTGGTTACTGGATCTGTGAAGACAGGTACTGTGCTCTGTGGTTTTCTTGTATATAGTTGTCTGTGGAGTTCCATTACTGAAGCTGATCGTGGTGTCCAGGAAGTGTCCAGGGAGTGTTCCAGAGAGAGTTTACTGGATGGGTGGTGGTTGTTGAAGTTGTGGTGGAAATCTGAGGAAGTTTAAGTCAGCTCTCCAGGGGATGAAAATATCATCCATGTATCTCAAATAGATCATTGGTTTTGTGGTGCCTTTGTCCAGAAATTTTTCCTTAAGCTGGCCAATAAAGAGGTTGGCATATTGGGAAGCCATCCTAGTACTCATGGCTGTTCCCATGGTTTGGACAAAGAGTTTGTTGTTGAATGTAAAACAGTTATGGGTGAGGATGAAATGGATGAGTTTGGCAATGTGCTTAGGGTGGATTCCTGTGTGTCGTTCATTGTCTTGTAGATATTTGAGGCAGACAGCTATGCCATCACTGTGAGGGATGTTGGTGTATAGGGAGATGACATCCATGGTGCCAAGCATGGTGTTCTAAGGTGGGTTGTTAATGTTGAGGAGTTTCTGAAGGAAGTTGATTATGTTCTGGAGGAAACTGGCCCTTTGTGTGTTGAGTAGTTTGAGGGTGGTTTCTATGAGTCCCTATATTCCAGCAGTAAGAGAGTCAAGCTAGATATGATGGGTCTGCCTGGGTTCCCCTGTTTGTGTATCTTGTGATGCATGTAAAGGTCCCTCAGGTGGGTTTGTAGGGGATGAGGATGTAGAGTTTCTCTTGGAGTTGTTTGGGGAAAGATTTAATGATAGTCTTAAATTCCTTGGTAAACTGTGGTGTGGTGGAGTCTTCTCTGAGTTCTTTATAGAACATGATGTCAAAGGATTGTCGGTTGGCCTTGTTAACGTAGTCATACTGTGCAGGCTATTTGTGGAAAAATCAGTTATTTCCAATTAATGAGAGCATAATGCCCAAAGGTGCAAGAATCTTGTCACACTATAGAACATCACAGACAAACCCACTATGCAAGACAGAGCATAATTAGGGATTGGCTGTTAGCTGTACTCAACTTGCTATAGATATTAAATGGACAAATGGTTCAGATAAATTGGAGTGTGGCAAATTGCCGGTACTGTTATGCTGGGTCTTGCGCTTTCTCTTCTTTGGGGAAGGTTCAGGGCGCCATTGCTTGCCTCTGAACCAGTATTTTTAATTACCCCACTAGTGTCCTTGAGGAGTGGAGAGGGAGGGACCTGGGCCCGACCTCTTCTCCAGGTCCCAACCCAGGGGCCCTGAGGTTAGTGGTGAACTACTTGTACTGGTGGTTCGTTCCCCTGGGTTACTTCCCTCTCCTGCCCTTCAGCTTGTGGAGGGGCTTCTTGCCTTCCTTCTACACAAGCCAGGTGCCCCTTACCTAGGGTTTTTGGACTTCTCAGCCCACCGCAGCACTCCTCCAAACTTTCCTTTTGTCTCTCTTCAAAACTGTTCTCTGCTTCAACTCCTTCAAACCACTCTCTGCTCCAACCAAACCTTCCTGCTCCAACAACCCACACTGTCTGACCTGAAGCAGGGGTTTATATCATGTGACTCACTGCTGGTACTCTAATTGGCTTCAGGTGCGCTAATTGGCTTCAGGTGCTCTAGTTAATCTATAGCAAACCTTCCTCCCTTTGCAGGGAATAAGGCTTCCTGCTAACACTCTCCTGCTGCCCTCTGGCCATGCTGTATCACAGGAGATATGTACACACCTCAGGTTTGAATAGTTTCAAACTTAGGGGAAATTCATAAGTTGAAACTTAATCCAGATCAGAATTTTGCAACTGTCCCTTATCCATATAACACCCAAAACAAACCCCTGATCCAACACCCCCACATTTGAGAGCACTGAAACCCAGAAATCCTGGTCTAGTCTCAAAAACCTTCACCAAAAATTTGATTCAAACACGAATTTATGAACTTTAGAATGACAAGTTTGGTTAACGTTATAGTTTATATGTATGTATGCATGTACATGCACACAATATAGATTTCATTCTCACGCTGTCTAAGTCCTCCCTGATTGTGGCTGGTACTAGCACCATCAAAATCCTATAAGAAAAGCTGTTCTCCTAGTACTATATTCCTTCTGCATCCAGAAGCAATAAGTACTGGAAATCTAAAGAGACAACCTGTTCCCAAGAGTTTTGCCACTGACGACAATGGGTGTAGGATTTCATCTTAAGTGTGTTTGAGAGGGAGTGGGTGTAGTGGTTACATTCCTGTTTGTATGATATTAAGAAATCAGAAAACAACATTGCAAGCAAAAACTCATCTGAAACTTGTCTGAAAATAGCAGTCACATTTAGAAGAAAAAACAACAAGGAGTCCTTGTGGCAGCTTAGCGACTATCAAATTTATTTGGGCATAAACTTTTGTGGGCTATAACCCACTTCATCAGATGCATGGAGTGGAAAATACAGTAGGCAGATATAAATACACAGCACATGAAAAGATGGGAGTTGCCTTACCAAGTGGGGGTCCGTGCTAACGAGGCCAATTCAATTAGGGTGGATGTGGCCCATTCCCAACAGTTGACAAGAAGGGCTGAATATCAACAGAGGGAAAATTATTTTTTTGTAGAAACCCAGCCACTCCCAGTCTTTATTCAGGCCTAATTTGATGGTGTCAAGTTTGCAAATTAATTCCAGTTCCTCGTTGAAGACTGTTTTGGAAGTCTTTTCGTTGAAGAATATCCACTTTTAAGTCTGTTATTGAGTGTCCAGGGAGATTGAAGTGCTTTCCTACTGGTTTTTGAATGTTACAATTCTTGATGTCTGATTTGTGTCCATTTATTTGTTTGAGTAGAGACTGTCCAGTTTGGCCAATGTACATGGCAGAAGGGTATTGCTGGCACATGATGGCATATATCACATTGGTAGATGTGCAGGTGAACGGGCCCCTGATGGTGTGGCTGATGTGGTTAGGTCCTATGATGGTGTCCCTTGAATAGATATGCGAACAGAGTTGGCAACGCTGTTTGTTGCAGGGATTGGTTCCTGGGTTAGTGTTTCTGTTGTGTGGTGTGTAGTTGCTGGTGAGTATTTGCTTCAAGTTGGGGGGCTGTCTGTAAGTGAGGACTGGCCTGTCTCCCAAGGTTTGTGAGAGTGAGGGATCGTCCTTCAGGATAGGTTGTAGATCCTTGATGATGCGCTGGAGAGATTTTAGTTGGGGGCTGTAGATGATGGCTAGTGGTGCTCTGTTACTTTCCTTGTTGGGCCTATCCTGTAGTAGGTGACTTCTGGGTACCCTTCTGGCTCTGTCAATCTGTTTCTTCACTTCCCCAGGTGGGTACTGTAGTTTTAAGAATGCTTGATAGAGATCCTGTAGGTGTTTGTCTCTGTCTGAGGGAGTGGAGCAAATGCTGTTGTATCTTAGGGCTTGGCAGTAGACAATGGTAGACAATGGATCATGTGATGTGGTCTGGATGAAAGCCGGAGGCATGTAGGTAAGTATAGCGGTCAGTAGGTCCGGTATAGGGTGGTGTTTATGTGACCATCACTTATTTGCACAGTAGTGTCCAGGAAGTGAATCTCTTATGTGGACAGGTCCAGGCTGAGGAGAGATTGTAGAGATTTAGAAGAGATTGTAGGATACCATGTGCAGCCTCACGCACATGTAATAATATGCCTGTAACACAGGCCTGTCATCTGCTCAAACCAAACCATCCTTTTTACTGTAGAATTCAAGTGCCCTATGTGGGTTTTCATCACTGCAACCTGTGGGTTGAGCTCTTTCAATAAGTCCACTGTTTCGGCCCCAGAATTCTCAAGCTCCTTTTGTGACTGTAAATCTCAACTTGCATTTTTAAAGGGATGGATTCCCTGGCAGCTGGCCGCCATCTTCCTTGCTGCCAGCACATTTACGGGAGTGACACTCTAGCCTTTAACCAACTCTCACTGAAGCCAATGGGAGTCTATGCATTGACTTCTACAGGACTTGGATCAGATCCTCTGGTGGAGGGGGGTGAAGCTTCCACTTGCCTGCCTTAATCTGCATAATACAGTCTTTAATTCTGGAATGTTAAAAAACAGACAGAAAACACTTTTTAAAATGGCAGCTGCATCTGTTTCACCTACGAGCTGCTCTTGAATGTACAGCTGGCATGTTGCAGGCCAACAGCCAAACACATACTTAGGAACTTGTATATATGTAAAGATGAATCTCCAAAGGGTTTATGGAGAGCAGCTTGGAAGAACAGATGGAGAAGACGCTCTTGGCTGCCTTGCAGAGGTTCCTTGCTGCAGAACACTATCGGAAGTGGGGGACATAACACAGATTTCCTACTGTCTCACAATCCCCTTCTCTTAGGGGATTTCACTTAGTAGTAGTCTCCCTAGCTAAGTTTTCATCTGACAGTAAATTCAAAAGCTTATTGGTAACAAAAAGGGCTGGTGTTTTTCAGAATAGCATGAGTACCTTTTTGGTTCTGAAATGATGGGGTTCTGGACTGCTCCATTATTTAGAGTGGGAAGAGGAAGAATTAGAGGGTTCCTGATTAACCCAAAATTATGAAGGGTGCAAAGCCCTCCTCTTTATCATCTTCCATGACATGTGAACAAAGAGGTGTTCACTGAAATTAACAGTGCACAAATTTAGAACCAATAAAATACTTCTCTGCACAGTTGTATGCAGTGTTGTTGTAGCCGTGTTTGTTTTAGGATACTACAGAGACAAGGTGGGTGAGGTAATATCTTTTTTTGAACCAACTTCTTTTGGTCTCTCTCACCAACAGAAGGTGGTCCAATAAAAGCTATTATCTCACCCATCTTGTGTCTCTATACATAGCACATTCAGAACAAGACTAAGGTCAATGTGGGACTAGGGAAAAATCCTACAGTAGCGAGAAAACCTAGTAGGTTTGTCTATTCCATTTCTGCACTCTTGCTAATGTGCTGCACAGAATATGACTAACCTGTGGAACTCACTGCCAAATGACATCATGCAGGTTAAATACTGTGACAGGATAATGTCATGGTCACAAACAACATGCAGGCTGAAATCCTAAAAAGGTAAATTTAATCTTGTGCCATGGAGTATAAAACTGATCACCTGTAGGGATTAGGAATTCCTGACACCATCCTCCCAATTTACATCTAGGTTCATCCTGGGAGAGGGATTTGCTTCTAGAGGATAAGATGTTGGTCACAGTTGGCCACAGCATACTAAATTAGATGGGGGTGGGACAGGATCTACAATGTTAAACCCACTATTCTTACTTAGTTGAATAAATTGAATTTGTGTAAATTTGTGTAAATTACTGTTTTAATCTGGACATGTATCAAGAAATTTGCAATCATCTGGAATGAAGGATAACAGAACAGGGTGTGTGTAGCAAGAAAGACAATGGAAAAATGGTTCGGGCAATACAGGAGAATCATTCCATGGAAATTGTGGCTAATGGATAACCAAGGCTGCTTCCCCACAGAATTCTGGATAGCTCAAGACAAAGAGGACATCTGACTCATTTGTCTCCCCCCCACCCCTGTTTCTTTCTTTTTAATTGGGCCATTTAGTGGAAGTCCTATTGTTTTCTGGTTGGAATCTTTGGTACTGACCACATGAGACCAAATTCTCTGCTGACATGATCCTCCATTGACAACAGCAGCAGAGGATTTGGCTCATGAATTACCACCACAATACATAAACAGGCCACAAAGAGATTTATGAAAAGAAAAGGCTGCTACTAGAAGAGCAGTGATATGAAGTGTCAGTTTTCCAGCATAGAGAGAGTTAAGACAAAACAACATATGGGCCTCATTGCTTCCTCCACATATTCTCTCTTGCAAACATTTTGAAAGCAGAGTTCTCTCAGGATACGTCTACACTGTAGACTAAGCTCAGATTCTGACTCAGGTTTGAGTCCAAGCCCCTCTTCTGTCCACACACAAATCAGCCTGACTTGGTTCAGTAAGCGCTCAGGACCCGGCTCTTAGGACTCTGCTGGGGAGAAGAATCAAAGCCTGAGTCCCGCTGTGACTGAGGTCCAAGTCCCGTCACTGTATAGTGTGGAAGCAGCTCAAGCCGCAGACACAAGTCAGAAGGTCTTCATAGTGCAGCACGACATGCTAGCATGGCTGAGAGACCCAGGTCAAGCAACTGTAATTCCAGTTTGCAATGCAATGTGGCTGCTCAAGCATGGGCTTGGAAACACCAGGTCCACAAGCCTGGATCCTACAGACTCAGGCTTACAATGCAGTGTAGACATACCCTGAGTTCCTATATAGATAATCAGACTAGAGTGCCCCTATTGGGAAGCTATTTATCAAAACATGAGGAAAGAGGGAGGCTTTTCCATCAGCTCAGTAAGCATATATGCCTCTGTATAATAGGTGAGCAAATAACAAGCATCTCCCACAAAGATCTTACATTCTAAATATTTAGGAGACCCCAATGCATGAATCACCATTTAGGCACGTTGGGTTGTCATTTACACCTGTGCAAAGGGTGTGCAAAATATGATCAAATCAGAATTCTGCAGTCACACCTGCAGAAATGTTTTACACCCACTGTGCACAGGACTCAATGACTCCATAGGTTGGAAGAAACCAGACCCCTAGAGTAATCGCGACCCTCTTCCTGAAGAGAAGTAAAAATTTCCCTGCCACCTTTTATTCCCCAAGCGGGCATCTATAAAATTCTGGTCCCTCTGCAGGAGAGCTTCTGTATTATGCTGTCTGTCAGTGTTTAACAGTGTCTTATCATGCTGACATGACAACCCGCTGGCTCGCAGGCTGATTTGCAAAGCAACAGGCTACACAAAGAACATATCATTTATTCTTTCTCTCCCAGAATATTGAAATTCCCGTAATAATTCCCTGCAGATAAGAGCATCTAGAAATTAATATATTTCTTATGAAGTCTGTGTAAAAAAATGGAAACATCCTAAGATTCCATCCCATCCATGAACATTTCTGCTGTCCCCTCCCACTGCCCCCCAAAATTAAACTACAGTCCAGTGAGGGTGAGCCACAGAAGAAATACAGCGCAAGTGCAAACTCTGCACATAAAGCCCCCTGATGGGGCACTGTATAAGGGAGAGAAGACGGTTAAGTCAGTCTTTGCCAACAAGGGGGCTAATCAGTTCCAGTTTGATGCTGCTTTTGTGATTTAGGTGCTTGCATCCACCAGGAAAGGGACTGAGACCCCAGAACTCATTTCACAGAGACCAGGTAATAAAACTGTTGCATGACAACAACTTTCTGAGCTGGACTGGAATTCAAACTGATGCCCCACAGCCAAAAGGCTCCACATCTGATGTATAGTCCCCAGCTGAGTTACACTCTGGTTATCGTTCACAACATAAATATCCGCTACAACTCAATCACATTCCCCCAAACCCCTGCATGCTGGCCCCTGGCATACCACTTTCTGTTGATTGGATCGGCAGTTCTCAAGCTGTGGGTCGGGACCCTAAAGTGAGTCACAACCCCATTTTAATGGGGTCGCCAGGGCTGACTTAGACTTGCTGGGGCTCAGGGCCCAAGCCAAAGCCTGAGGGATTCAGCCCTGGGAGGTGGGGCTCAGCTTTACAGGCTCCCTCGCTGGGTCTGAAGCCATTGGGCTTTGCGTTTGACCCCTTTCCCACCGAAGCGGTGGGGCTCAGGCTTTGGCCGCCCCACCTGGGGTCATATAGTATTTTTTGTTGTCAGAAGGGGGTCGCAGTGCAGTGAAGTTTGAGAACCCCTGGACTAGATCTTTCAAACGTCAGGCCTCTTTAGGCTAGCACTGAGCTAGCTGAAAGACCTGGTGCCTTGTAGGCCTTTGGCATTCATTGCCTCTATTAGTATGGACTGTTTACTCTCAGCTGCGTGTTGTTGGACATTGTTTTGACTGCCAAATGGTAAATTAACATTTTAATGAAACGAAACACTGCAATGCAATCCAAGATTGTCATCTTGGCAGAGTCCCCTCTCCATTTCTTTAACACAACAGCTACAAAGACCTGTTGGGGGCAATGAAAGCCTTTTAAAATTTCTGTTACACCATTACATTAGTCATGATTATTGTCAGCAAACTTTGAACATTGCTAAATATTAGGGTGGGAAGCATTTTTTCCCTTCTGCACTTAATGGAAGCTAGAACCAGCAGTGGCCTAGAGCTGAAAAGGTTCCCAGTTTTTTGAGCAATCCAGTTCCCATAACACAGGCTCTACCAGAGTTTAGTTCATAAAGTAACTCTCTGTCAGCATATAACTGGCTTGTTCTCAGAATAGGAAAGTTTGTTAACAGGGATGAGGAAATCTCATGGAGGCTGAAGATTCGTGAATCTATAAAGTTCTTTTCAAAACTAGTTTTTAAACTTGAGAACCTTTTTCCTGTAACTAAACCCATTTTTTTCAAAGCCAATTCAATGTAAACAGTAAATGTTTTTATAGCCACAGGGCACCAAGTTGTCTCTGATAGGGATGAACAAACACCCCCAAACCTGGAGTGGTGCAAAGGGGGTGCCCTATATATATATGACTTCATTTATTCTATATTTTTACTCAAATTTTTCTCTATTCTTCTCTCTCCTCTTGTTTCCCCCCTGACCTCTCTCCGTTCCATTTCCCTTCTCACTTCTTTGCTGGATTTTTTTCATTCTTCCTACATCTGTGACATTTCCCCCCAGTCTCACCCAACCAGAATATGAACCTAATAACATTCAAATTCAAGTCAATCCGTCAAACCTTTAGAGTTCAAGTGGGTTCAAAGTAAAGCAAAACAAAGTTATCTCAGTTTTAACTCCTAAAGTCCCAAACATTCCTAATGTAAAAGGAACCCTGTGTGCATGACGTTGACTAACCACAATTTAAAAGACAGTTTAACAGGTAATTTGAGCAATGCAATCTCAAGGTCCTGGAAGGCTCTGTTTATCTAGAGCAAAGCTAACTCATTATTCTGCATAGATTAAACAGAGCAGACTGAGTGCCTGCTCTAATCACATACTCCACAGATCAATGTACATATTTGAAAAGGGCATTAGAGAAACACTCCCAAACTCCTTCAGTTTAATTAACAGCAAATATTGCCTGCAAATTCAGCTTGGCTTTGAGTTGGTATCTTCAATAGCTGCACAGACAGAATTACAGCTTTATGTGAACGTGGGTCTGTGAACTGCACTGTCACCACACACCCTTTCATCTGACTATTTCTGCCACGCTGGTCACCAGAAAAGCTCAGTGTAGCTCAAAAGTTTGTGGCTTTCATGAGCAGAACTTGATCCAATAAAAGACAGTATCTGCCCCACCTTGTCTTTCTCATACTCTGAGACCAACACAGCAAACACCATTGACCATTGAAAACTGAGTCAGGAGGAGCAGGAAAACCCCCTGTCACAGCCCTAGTCAAGCTCTCCTTGCTGGACACTCAGCAAACTGCTGTGCTGGAGCTCAATGCTGGACCCAGGTGCCTTCCAGCCTTGCTGAGTCTGAGTCCATACCCTGGCTCTGGGTCTGGGTCTCTAAGCACACTCTTGGGGTGCAGTGTTTCTTTCTAGCACGCCCTTCCAAGCACAGAGAATTTGCAGTCCCACTGCCTAGACCCTGAGACTAGTGCTGGATCCCCAGGTGCTTAATCACACCCTTTCCAAGAGCTCCAACCTTGTGGGCACTCTGGCTTGCAGTTTACCTTTTCAGACACATGCTTTGCAAAATAGGATTTCTAAAAACAATGACTCTTTGCTTTAGAGAGCACATATGAGCTATGCAAATCTAGAAAAAAACAATAAAACATCACTATGCCATTCCCAGCCTCACTATCCTCACCACTCTTGAGCATTCTTTGGGATTCGATCAGAGTCTTCTAGATACCCAGAATTCCCCTCCTGCAGCTCATAGCTTCTCCTCAAACATATGGAGCCTCTCTCTTTGGCAGGCAACTTCCTCCAGCACTGGCTGGTCCCACAGTGAAAAAGTCCCCTCACTTTCCAAAAGCCTGTCCCGTTGTTCCCCTCTGCTGTTCACTCCATGCATCTGATGAAGTGGGTTATAGCCCACAAAAGCTTATGCCCAAAGACATTTGTTAGTCTCTAAGGCACCACAAGGACTCCTCGTTGTTTTTGCTGGCCCACTCAGTGTTTGTACGAAAAAGGCTGTACAACACCTCACCTCTTTGTTCCTTCTCCTGGGGAAATTCCATTTCTTCAAACCCTTGTCATTGCCCTCTTCAGAGAAGCTGGAGAACAGTGCTTTTCTCTAGGATGCAGTTACTCCTTTCCTCTGCCCGGGCAAGATGTAGTCAGATGCTGATAGTCCTTCCTATTCATAGACAGGTGCCCAGCACCACCCCCAAACCCCTTAGCACAAGGAGTGTTAGATAAGAATACCGTAAATGACATAAAGTCTTATAATTCTGACAGCTCATAGAATCAAACTGGAATTCATACATTGTACATAGACAGATACCCCAAATTGTCACACCTCTTTAGATCTTAGTTATAAAAATTTGAAAATGTGATCAATGAAAGACAGAGAGCCTGGATGAGGAGATAGGAGAGAAAAGAAGCCCTGACTCCCCCTCCCTCCACCTGAAAAATACCTTTCCTTTGTAGCAAGTATAAAATCAAGACCTGTAGCCAAATTCACAACAGGCAGAAGCAGATGCAACTCAGTGGAATTGCATCTGCTTATACTGATGGTGAATTTGACAGGTGAGCAAGATGCGCACACCTCCTGGTTGTGTGCCAGAGGAGCAAAGCTCTATGTTTGCTGATGCTGAAGCTCAGACCACTTCAAATCTACAAATGTGGCTCCACAGTCAACATGAAAGGGGACTGGGTAAGAACTTGTACGCTGTACTAAAATGAGCTAATCTAGGAAACTATGCAGAAACACACATTACTCAGGGCCCCATGTCTGCTTTCTTTCCACAGAAGAAAATGGAGCAAACCACTAAAGAAAACGGAGCAAAATATTTTTCCAGTGTGAAGGTTTAGTCCCCTAACTACTGCACGGTTCAGTGACAACCCGGAATAATTTAGGGTAGCAGAATTGAAAGCAGCTATATATCAAAAAGGAAGTGAACATGAAGACAGAGTCAAACCCCAAACAAGAACAAAAATCACTTGAAATAACGTACCAGAAGACTGGATAACTCAGAGGAATTGGAATAGGCTGTGGGGCCTTTCACCACCAGTTGGATCAAGCCTAGGTCGGTATAAAAAGAAAATTGTTACCATTACCAGCAAGAATTTGTACAGTGGTCTCTGCCAAGTGAATTGGTGGACTGAGTCCTAGCAAACCGACATCCATGTCTCAAATAGCATGCTCGTGTGTAGCCTTAACAGAGAGGCCCAGGATTTCATGGGCTGTGCAGATTGAGTCCCACTCCCTTCTAGAGGTAAACTCTGCTAGGATCAGCATGTGGGAAGTCTCCTCTGCTACCTGACCAGTTCTGTGCATGGGAGACAGGGCTCCTGTCTCCAGGGCATCAAGCTGGCAACTTTAACTAAGGCTACGTCTCCACGACACAGCTGAGAGCTCTCCTACCGATAAAAAACTTCCACTCCAATGAGCAGCGTTAGTGTAGTCGGCAGGAGAGCACTCCTACCAACAAAACTTTTGTCTTTCGGGGGAGGGAGGTGTTTTTTAACGCCTCTCACTTGCCAGTGTAGACAAAGCCTAATACTGAATTCTCTTAAGAGGAAAAAAAACACCAGACTATTCTGAGCCTGTCAGTGCAGCTAGGGTCACTTCCACCTGATCAATAGTTAGCATATTGGATGATAAATTGAAGTATAAGTCAAATTGACCTGTCAAGTCTCCTTTGTTCACAGCAGATCTCAAGTATTAGCACATGGCAAGGTTCATTTTCTCAAAATGATAGTATATACCTAATATAACATGCCTCATTTCATTATTACTGAAAAGCCCTTTGGCAGTTATGAGGAATATGAAATGCATTTGAGATTTTAGAATCTTATTCTCTTTCTATATCACTAGGAACAATTTGTGTCTGTCATGTGCTTAACAATTGGTGTGGCTGATCTCTACACATTGCACTTTCTCCTTGCAGTGTCTGGCACATTGCATTAGAAATAATTGCAAATACATCTGAATAGGCATCATAACGCTGTCAGGAGCTTTCAGCTCACAAATGGGGATGATGGTAGCTGGCTTCCAATCTCTATTGCCCAGTTCTACAGCCAAGGTTTGGGAAAATCTTTCCTCCCCTCAAGGCTAGTGACAAAAGTCAGGTTAAATCTTCCTTCCATCAGAAAGGTACAGGAGTAACCCTATGGGAATCACTGCACTGTTATGGGTATTATCTTAAAGGGAAATGAGCTCAACCAGCATGGACTTCTACAAGGCCCTTGAAACCAAGTGCCATTGCAGGAATGGCGTCAGTTACTGAGATCAAAAGCATTTGTTAATTCAACCATAAATGTAATAACTACTCATATTTATCCCTTTTTCCAAAAATCCCAAAGTAACAGGGCTGGTTCAAGCCAACTCAGGGATCTCTGTGAAGACATTCAACTGCAAAGCTTTTCCTTCTAGTCTTAGCCTTCTTGTTGAGACTAACAATAAGGGAGCTAGGTGGTTGCAATGGTGCATGTGCCAAGAACTTGGAGGCAATTCCTGGATCTGACACATTCCCCTTATGCTGCTCTGGGAAAGTAAAGGGGTCATAACCTGGCCAAATTTGACCCTCACAGATTATGTCTTGTGCAATGAGGAGTCTCTGGGTGGCAGAGAGATGGCATAATAGCTCTATGCTATCCCTTACTTCCAGCCCCCAGCTCAGGGCATGGCCAAGGGAAAGCTAGGGCATGGCCAGCTTTTCTTGGCTGTCACTTGGTGCTATTCTTGGTCCTGTGAGCTTCCGAGCAGAATTTAGAACAACACTGATACTGCTCTTATCTGCACGGGGGGGGAGGCTGAAGTGGCCTGCTCTCAGCACACACTCAGGTTCTGCCCTGACAATCAGAATCTTTGATTACAAGAATAGGAGAACCAGAATCCTTCACTCAACATGTGTCATCATTTAGGGTTTTAAATAACGTGGTTTATATTGTCTGGCAATTTTTTTTGTTCTTATGCTTGCACAAGGCACCAAACTAACACAATAGGGGCTGCTCCTGTGTACTGTCTGCCGCACCGCACACAAGAAGTACTGGAAATCTGTCCATGGGGGGAATTTCTCTTTGGTTATGAAGATCAATAATATGAAGTGTCACAGTTCAGGGCAACTGCACCTGTATTTCCTCTTAGTGGCTCAGCAAAGGCACCTATCCCAGGCTTCCAACCATAGCTGTTGCCTTTCTGGGGTGGAGACCTGCATCTGACCAGGGTATTTCCAGGTTGAAGCATTCCCCGCCTTCACTGTTTTATTCCCAGCAAACATCAAATAGCCTAAGCAGATCTGCTTGCTTTCTCTTCAGAGACTGATAACAGTGTAACTGCCCACAGTTAAGCTTCCACACAGCTCTCTCCCTGCAAGCGTATTTACTCTTAGGGCAAAAAATTACTGAGAAATCATACTAAACGCAATAAAAGGACCTACACGCTTACTAGAAGCTTACTAGAGCTCATCTCCCGCCTCCCCATCACTACGAGGGCTCTGTTCAATATCAATCCTTCCAACCCTTCACTAAGGATTGGGGTGGTCAGTTTGCTGGGTCAGAACCAAAAACTGTGAGGGCTTGTCTACACTACAGATTATATCAGTAGAATGTATGTCGCTCAGGGGTGTTAATAAGCCACGCCCCTGAGCAATGTAAGTTATACCGACCTAAGCACCAGCGTGGACAGCGCTATGCTGGCAGGACTCCCGCCAACAGAGCTATGGCCTCTTGGGGAGGTGGTTTTATTATGCCAATGGGAGAGCTGTGCCACTGCAGTGCTTCGAGTGTAGACTGGCCCTGAGTCAGTTAACCACCAGATTATTTATCCCACCATCCTTTCTTTGTCTGCTGGTCTCTGGACAATCCAGTCTGAGCATTTTGAAGAGAGTGTGAACAGATAATCAGCCAGACAATAGGTCCCCTCCCCAGGATGAAGCTTCAAAGGGCTGATAACTGGAGGAAGTATATTAGCATACCCTCTCCTCCTAGAGATCTTACATATGATCTCACAGTAACACATAAACAATTGCATTTTTAATACAATGGACTCCAAAGATATTAAACTTCATTCAGTAAGGTTTGTCCAGGATATTACAGAAAAGCTTTGGTTAAGCATCTAACCTGAGGCTAAGCTCCAATGCTGACGTGGCAACTGCTTGCTATCCAACAATGCAAATAATAATAAGCTGTAAATCATTTATTTGACAATTGACACATACACAGAAAAATCACTGGATAAACAATTTGATGAACATTGTTAAGCCAGCTCATATACCTATTCATCAAATAATTTGAAGTAAGAAATAATGTGTTGACAGCTCAACCAGTCAATGACTATTACACAAACTTTATTTAGGAAGGAACTGAATAGCAAAGATTTAAATATTAAATATTATAATATTAAAATATTATCTAGGAGTGGAATGGGCCTATGAATAAAGTCTTTATTTATATAGTCCCGCACACTCATTAAATATGAGACAATTCACTACTTTCTCTCTTCCCTTTTATGTTTTGTTATTTTCTTCCTTTAATCATTTCTTGGAGCTATGCCCATACTAATATGATCTCTCCCGCGCTGCCTCTCCTCATTTCTCTGTTTCCTGTTGATGTTTCTTTGTGTTTCTCCCAAGTTGCTATTTTTGTGCCTAAAAAGAAATTGGCACTAGCTGAATAAATAAACTTGGTATTTTGCTCCTTTTTAAATGACAAAAGGTTGAGATGAACAGGAGTGACACGTTTGTGAGCCAGCAACAAACAAATTACAATAATTCTCCAGACATATTATAGAAGGAATTTTGGCTGGTACCAAGCAGTGGAACTGGGAACTTCAGGTGTTTCATATTCAGCCTGAAAATTCCTAAGAAGCTAGTGAGCAGTTTAAACATTCTACTTCAGTTCTGCCTCATTGTTGGTAATCTCTAGACCCTACCTCATGGCTCCTCTGAGTTACTTTGGAAAAATCTGGCCCATGACCCAAGACCTAAGAAAATCATCACTTATCAACAACTCTGCAAAAGGATATCTGAGATACCCCCTTTATTTAAGAGCTGGTTAAAATTTTCTACTGTTTTCTCCATAGAAATTTGGAGGAAAAGGGATGGGAATTTCACAAAAAAATAGCAAAAAGTTCATCCCATATTTTGACCAGCTCTAGTTATTTCTTATTGTAAGATAGGTGGAAACTGTTGCATCTAAAGCACCGCTGTGGACTTTTTAATGATGACCGTTGTGAAGGATGTGAAAGATGTCTGAAATATTTTATGAATATTATATGTACATTTGTGGGTTTGATTATTATTGTCTTGTTTGCTATTGGATTACTAAGGGTTAATGTAGGCATGGCTTAGGCTGCATGTTAGGAAAACAGACAAGTTCTTCTGTTAGCCAGCCATTAAAAGGACAAAGCAAGGGTCACTCCCTGTGAAGGTTCCCATGCTGTCTTCAACACCCCAGTTTGGCACAAAGGAAGAAGCTGAAACATAGAACTTTGGAGTGGACAATAACTGAAATCTCTACAGCTCAGGAGAGAGAGAGAATCAGAGATTGCAGGAAATCAAACTGTCCCCCCATGCCCAGAGATGAGAGTTCCTGGGAGAAAGTAGGCCTACCTAAGCTTTTGGTAAGGCAGATACATGTAGACTGTTGTGTTGGAAACCCTTTTCTTGTTATGCTTTGCTCCTGTGATTGAGATTAAATAACACCTTGTTTTGAAAAGTCTGTTTTGGCTCACTGTATTCATGCACTGGTCACAGTTTGGGAAGGCCAAGTCTTTGACTTGCAGGACAGTCAAATCCAGTCAAGGCTGCTGATCAATCATGGTTAAAGCAGCAAAGAGTCCTGTGGCATCTTATAGACTAACAGACATTTTGGAGCATGAGCTTTCGTGGGTGAATATTCACTTTGTCGGATGCATTGCTTTTACAGATCCAGACTAACATGGCTACCCCTCTGATACTTGAAATCATGGTTAGTAAACACTGCTGCATCCTGAGAATCCAGTCTAAAGAGTGGAAGAATCACGAGATTCCACCCAACAGGTGAAGGCAAGAGGCCTATCACCTAGAGAAGGGGCACCTAAGATTGAGAGAGGAAAGGGCGCAGGCAGCACTGAACAGTGACATCCATGATACAGCATTACCTTCACCCTTGGGAGATTTTAAGAGAGGACAAAGCATTACCATGGTGATTTTGGCTCTTTCTCCCAATAAGGCTACACTGTATCCATAACCTACTGTTCACCTAAGACAGCACGCTACACAGAAAGCAAAGCACAAGCACGAAGGGCTTGTCTACACTACTGTGCGGGGTTGAGCTAAGGTACGCAACTTCAGCTACATGAATAGTGTAGCTGAAGTCAGCATACTTAGATCTACGCAGTATCTGCACTGTGATAAGTCAACAGCTGACGTTCTCCCGTCGACTCTGCTTACGTTTCTCATTCTGGTGGAGTACCAGAGTCGACGGGAGTGCTCTCAGCAGTCAATTTATCGCAACTATACTAGAGACACGATAAATTGACCCCGCTGGGTTGATTGCTGCCCGCAGATCTGGTGGGTAGTATAGACAAGTCCTAAGAGGAGGATCCTGGAGATCTGAGATTTGTAGAATTTGTTTCTGAGAACAAAGCTTGATCTCTTATACAACAAGCTCACTGTGTTTCACCCACTCCCTGTATTGCTGAACATTTTCCAGCTGTGTGATTCACTCCTTTGTTTATTTTTTTTAAAGTGGAGTAAGAAAACAAACAGATAAATTGCTACTTTTTTGGGTACTGATTTTCTGCATAAAAGTGTGCCTTCTAGGTGTATTGGTAAAAACAGCGCTTTGAGATTGTGAGATGCAAGGATTATAGAAACACAAGGTATAATATTGTATATAAAAACAATTTCTAAAATGTGTTCCTTTTGCTGACATCTCATTCCAGTAATGACAGCTTCCTACATGTTCCCTTTGTCCTGACTACACAGGATCATTTGAGTGGTTTTTGCTTCCCTTGCTTTATAATCACCTTCCGACATGGTAATACACTTACCAGCAGGCAGGATTGTCACCATCCAAAGCAATGCTAACCTACCCTCTTTGTCTTCTGTCACAGTTCATCTTGATCATTCTACTAGTAATAATTGCCAGTAAGCATGTCTACCATGTGATCACTGCCCTCTTGTCCCAGTTTCCAAATTAATGTCCTTTCACTGGGTAACTCACATCACCTTTACTGAGAGGTCAGGGGAACAGGTACAAGTGGAACGTGACTCATTTAGTTCTATGTCCCTGGTGATCGTAGCAGTCTCCCTACTTGTATGACTCTCCTCTTGTTTCCTCTTCTGTTCTGATTTGCTCATGAATTCAATTTTTTAAAATAATATGTTTCTGTTTCTAGTTACCCACTTGAGACATACAGTGCAAGGAAACAGAAAGGCTGCATTTACACGCGTGAACAGAAGTTGATAGACTGAGCAAATTGCATGTATTGTGAGCAAATGTGAAAACCAGTGAGGTTCAACAACAAAAATCAAGCTGACCCTCAGATTCCTTCCTTCCATTGTCAGTGATGCCGACATGTACAATTACTAAACAGCAAGTGTCACTATCACCGAGTAATTCCGCCTAGAAGAGTCCATGTTCCTCATATAAGGAGGATTTCAGGTTTACTAGACTCTGGCATTAGAACCCAGTTCCCAGTTATTGGGGTTGCCTACCTCCTATTTCTAAGTCGGAGTTCATCCGCTGATAAACATGAGCCCGTGCCCCTTTAGAATTTATTCATGAAGTGTTGCTATAGAACCCACAGCACATGAAAATAAAACATAACAGTCAAATTAAATGCTCTGAGTTCGAACAGATACTATATGTATAAACTCAAATTTGGGCACTTTAGTAGGGCCTATAAAATATGGCCACAATTCATTCATGTGTGCATGCAAATCAGGTATCTGGAGGCACAAATATTAATTGGTGACAAATGCATGATCTGTATGTGCAACAGATGCACATGCAAATGGGAGGGTAGAATTTAGGCATCTGAAAAGTGTGATATAGGCATCTGACCAATTCAGGCACTTCTTGTGATTTATTACTCAAACCATCTGGCTATGCACAGATGAGTAAACCATAGAAACCAGAGACTGAAAGGACCACTAGAGCCATCTATTCCTATCCTCACCACAGCCAGGAGAGGATTACACTGTATCAAAATATAATCATTCATTATATAGTTAATTTAATCAGGAAATAGTTGTAATAGCTCTGTGTGTCAAGCAGGCCCAGAAGTACTGACTAGCTTAGGTAATTATATGACCTCTATTATTGTATCTGAGCATCTCACAGTTTTAAATGCATTTATCCACACAGCACCTGCAGGAGGTGAGGAAGTGCTGTTATCACCATTTTACAAGTGGAGAACTTAGGTACAGGGAGACTAAATAACTCTTCCAAGGTCACACAGTAGTCTGTGGCTGAACAGAAGACTGTACCCAGCTCCACCCAGTCCCAGGCTGGCACCCTAACCCCTGGACCAGCCTTTCTGTCTGCAAAGTGGACTATTCTCATAGCACTTCCATTCCAGTCAGAGCTAGGGAGCACAACAGTCTCACCAAAGAACAGGGAATTCCCAGCCTGAAATTCAACTTTGGGCATTGTGAGGGGTTGGATGACAGAAACCCCCTTGGGGCTGCCAACTGATGTGCCAAGACTACTTCTGCCCCGGCTTTCCCTGCCCTCCCAGCTTGGGACTTCAGTGCCCTGCCTGGTTTAAGCCAGACCCACTAGCCTGTTGCAAACCCAGACCCAGGTCTGAACCACCTCCCCTACCAGCTGTAGGCTGAAACTGAAAGCAGCTAACAGAAGTGTTCCTGTCTTTAACACTCAGATGCCCAACTCCCAATGGGGTCCAGACCCCAAATAAAATCAATTTTACCCTGTATAAAGCTTAGACAGGTAAACTCATAAATTGGTTGTCCTCTAGAACACTGATAGAGAGAGATGCACAGCTGTTTGCCTCCCACCCCAGGTATTAGTACATACTCTGGGTTAATTAATAAGTAAAAAGTGATTTTATTAAATTCAGAAACTAGGATTTAAGTGGTTCCAAGTAGTAACAGACAGAACAAGGTGAATTACCAAGCAAAATAAAATAGAACACACAAGTCTATGTCTAATACAGTAATAAAACTGAATACAGACAAAACCTCACCCTCAGAGGTGTTCCGGTAAGCTTCCTTTTACAGACTAGTCTCCTTCTAGTCTGGGTCCAGCAATCACTTACACCCCCTGTAGTTACTGTCCTTTGTTCCAGTTTCTTTCAGGTATCCTTGGAGGTGGAGAGACTATATCTTGAGCCAGCTGAAGACAAAATGGAGGGATCTCCCACTTTCTCCAGTACACAGCCAGTACACAGCCAATATTCGTAACTTCAAATACAACAATGACACATGCATACAAATAGGCTGAATAGATTCAGTAGATCATAACCTTTACAGAGATCTGTTACATGGCATATGTAGCATAAAATATATTTCAGTTAGGTCATATATATACATTCATAAGCATATTTCCATAAAGTCTTATGGGGTGCACCATCACAGGCATGTAATACAGTAGCTTCTGCCTGAGGGGCCCCCTGGGACCAGAATTACCAATGCTCTGTCCTACCTCCAGTGACCCCTTCTTTGGGACTTAAACAAACTCCACCCAGTCTCTCTTTCAATCACAGCAAAAGAAATCTGATACCCAGGCTTAAGTTGGGTATAGTTCCTTCTCCCTCAAGTACGGGCCCTTCCTCAGGGATCATTGTAGTGGTCCTTCTCTGTCCCCACTGACCCTTTATAGCTCAGTTGCAGCTCCCCTCCCCCTTAATTGGCTCAGATGGGACCACTTGCTCTGGCACAGGGCAGCTGGACCTATTTCAGTGACAAGAGACCAGCCACCCTGTGACAAGAAATAACTCCCAAACTTTTCAAGCTTCACCCATCACCAGTTCCAATGACAGGGAAACAAAGCAATTGTATGGTGCTGTTTCCTATTCATTTCATTCTTTTATTTTAAAATTAATGCTGCCATTTAATGTATTTCATGGCAGTGGAAAGACAAGTGCATCTCTTGGACATCTTGTGCAAGACACTTCATCTGGAATCCTAAGTGCATTGATCTGAATCATTAGAAGGTGCTTCACAGCTCACGTCTGAATAAACATTCGGAGATCAGAGGCTCCCAGAATGGAAATAGGCAGGTGTTGGTGTAAGTATAATTCTAACAATTTTAGCATGTGCTTATGAAAATGATGGTGCTGCTCACTCTTCTGAAAGTACGAGACATGGGGCCAAATTCAGCGCTGATGTGACTCCATTCAAGTTACTGGAGACAGTGGTCTTACACCAGGGCTGAATTTTGCTTCTTGTTTTCAGAAGATGAACTACCCAATATACGGCAGCAGATCGTCTGAGTGTGTGTGAGATATGTAATAACTAAGCCATTATTCACAGGTCATTGGTGGCAACAACTTGTGCCTTTTCTGAATGTTATTATAATTTCTTTTCTAATAATGAATTATTTTTCCTAGCAAAATTAAAAAAAGTAGTTAGTAATAAGAGAAACCAAATAAATTATCCACATACTTTAACAGTACCTTATGAATTTGTTTTCATTGTGAGTTGCATATCCACTGTACTTGCTGGCTCTTTTTGGTATGAATATGCAGCTCCAGCATCAACTCTGCCAGGCAGACAACTGGCTTTGCCTTGACTACATCCAAGCCATGTGATAGCAATGTTCTTTAACAACTCCTAAGCTCAAAGGCTAATGAGTCCTTGCCCGGAGGATTTTCCAGCGGGAGTGGGAGGTACATGAAGACTGCAAGAAGAGACTTGCTCAGGGGCACATACAGCTGAGGTATGATTTGATTTCAAAAGTTTAAGTGACTAGTTATATGAAAAGTAGATGAATGTCAGGGAATTCAGCCCTTATCACTTACTGACTCCTTCAAGGTATCTGGCCAAGGGACTTCATGGACCTAGTCACTTTCCCTACATAGCCTCTCCATTTTATAACCACCCCCCTTCAACCTTGTGAGCAAATCTTCACTCACTGAACTCCAGCTTCACACTGAAATTTGTGGAGTTCCAATGTGAAAGGAGAACCAGGCCGATAGAACTTTACTTTTTGTCTTTAAAGCAATTGAACGAAATAATAAAGGATAAAAATAATGATTAAAATTTATTTCGTTTTGAGATTTTGGGTTTGTTTCAGCCCAGATTGTGCATCAAAATTCAGGGACTGAGAGTCCACATGAACCCAGTATAAAACTGGACAACCTCCTTTGCAAACTAAATGCGCTGAATTCCACAGAGAATATTGCACTATAAATATCTGGGATTCTGAAAACAGATTGGACTTGTGCTATGACACATATCTGAATCTCAGTAGATCCTGCACACAGCTGGATATAGAGGTCAGGATTCCCTGTCTCAACATCGGTGTTGAGATAATGGGATGTTACTGCAGGAACTTGAGTTAAATATTGTTGAGTCTTCCACTTTTCTGTGTTCAACTCCATTATTCTTTCAGAGAGCACCTGCCCAATAGATTTTTCTGACATTGTTGCCAGGTGGTTCTTCTTGAATTACAATGCAAATAGTATACATTTCTGGAGAGTAAGGCCAGATGGTGCAAGGGTTTGGAACACAGACCTCCACTTCTAGCTTGTTAGGTCAAATCTGGCCCTGGTGAGTCACGAAAGACACCCACAGTACCAGCTGTCCAGTGTCCTGTCTAAAATGAGTTGGCAGGTCTTAGCTCAGTGTCCACATCACAAAGCATAAAAACAAACAAAACAAAATCCAGCTTCAAATGTGACATTCCTTGGACCCTTTGTTGACAGCCTCAGCAGAGATCAGAGATGTAGTCAGTCATGGTGACTACAGTAGCATGGTCCTGCCTAGGGCTGAACTGAAGCGCTTTGTCAGAGTTATATCACATTGCTACTTACAAATAAAGGGCTTCCATTTCCAGGCTTTTGTAATTCATTTAAGGGTTCAGAATGTGAAGGCTGAACTGGAGCAGAAGCTTTACAGAGTTCTTTATGAAATTCATATTTGGACTGAACAAATCTCCCATGTTTATTGGTATGATAATAAATACCAAAGGGATTACTTAGGGGAAAGTGTCTGATTTAAATGCCAACACATGCTACTCTTTCAGAAGGGCAAACTTTTTTTATTTTTTTTTATTTTTGGGGTGGGGGGGTGATTTTGCTTTAAAATATAGGCCAAGTTGCTCTCAAACAATAAAATAAAAAAAAAATGAAAATTAGCTTGTGTCTAAGAGGGTCCCACATAGAAAGTGGGACGAGTGAGTCAAGGCCTGTGGTGATTTGTGGAGTGACTTTAGTGGCAATGTGAGCATTTACAGATGACCACAGGGACTGCTTACTCCCAGCTGGCTAAGAGTGTTGGATTCCTACTGCACTGCTAATTACCTGTGCGAAAACTGGGATAAGACCCTTATGGTGCCAAACTCTCCTCTCACTTATACCAACATAAATCCAGAGTAATCCCACTGAAGTCACTGCAGTTACTCCAGTTTCATACTGGTACAACCAAGAACAAATTATGCCCCAAAGGGCTTGGCTGGATGCAATGCACAGAAACACATCATTATTTTCCAGCACTAATCCTGTGATACTGTACCATGCTGTGTGTCCTCAACACTTCTTGTAATCCATGCACTTTGCGGCACATTCTGTACCCATGTAAAACTGGAGTAACTGCAGTTATGTCAATGGAGTTACTCTGGATTTGTATTAGTATAGGTGAGATGAGTTTGGTCCCTAGCACTTTAAGGGCCTTATCTCAACCTTCCCATAGGTAATTAGTAGTGCAGCAGGAATCCACACACTCGCCAACTGAGAGCCAGCAGCCCCACTGCTCATCTGGAAATGATCATGTCCCAATTAAAGTCACTTGGCAAATAACCATGAAGCCTTTTCTCACTTTTTCTCCTTTCTGTGTGGGACCCTTTTAAAACACAATCTGGGTTAGGCTGTGTTTTTTAAAATGAGATCAACCTGATCTACATATTATAGCAAAATCTAGATAGATAGATAGATAGATAGATAGAAAAAAAATTGTGATTCTGAAATAATAGCATCTTTAGGCATTTTAGAGACATTTCCATAATTAATCCCCATGGCATTAGGGAGCTGAGTAAATCTGGGGGATTTGTTCCATCTCAATGTGAATTTTATCAAGGGCCCTGTAGGATTTCTGCTTCAATTCAGCCTTTGTGTTCTGAGTCACCCAGGTAGCACTGCTATCTACAAATGGAGTGGGGTGCAGGATGGTTACCTCAGTGTATAAGATACAACAGAGGCAAATGAACATTTCTCAGATCTTGAATTTAAAGGACATTCCAAACTTTTGTTTTATGTTCTTTTGGAAAGGGAGCAAGGACCAGGTGTAATTTGATATATGCTTTTATTGCTTCAGTTATTTACCAATTTAGATATGAAAAATGTCAAATAAAAACAGTGAAAAATAAACACAACAAAGAAGAATTTAAACCAAACAACAATACAGCAAAGTTCTTGTTTGATCATCACTGATCTCTGGGGATCAGAAATATTTCATGGAGCTGGCTGATAAGATGGGAAGCTTGAGGGACATTTTTCCATTAGACTCAACACTTCTAGCCTGTGGATTTCCTTTATAGTGGCTCTACTCAAACAGTGGGAAAATATTGCCTCTCCACCCATCCCATCTGTCCTGTCAACTGACATAGCTAGGATGTTATCACTTTTAAATCAGATCTCTCACTGTCTTGCCAGGAGATCCTGCTTTGACCTGCTATTGTATCTTGTGCTTACATCCAGAAGTTTGGCCTTTCTGACTGCTGCAGCTGCCACTCCTTTTCTATGATGCATTCCCTAATGGAAATTTTGGATCGAAGGCAATAGCGCTCTAGGATGCTTTGTTGTTTTGCACAACATGTTCTGCATCAGACAGATAAATGTCTCAAACATCCTGCTTGGGCTAATGTGGACCTCTCCAAAATAAGTACTTTCTCCTCAAAGAAATTATTTGAAAAGAGACTGCTACAAGCCAACTCCCGTTGATCAGCTTTCAGCACCATAGACAGAGCACAAAGGAGGAAAAAAACAGAGAACTGAAGAGAAAAAGAGCTGTGTGTGAGAAAAATAAGTCTTTTAAATGTGCTGAGGACTTTCTGATAAGGAAAATGCTAACTGTAATGCTCTTACAAAGTGATTTGGATTTTTAGCATCTCTCTTTAATTTACAGTGCTCATCGGCTGAACGGACTTGCACTGTCCGGTAAAAAATTACTGGTGCATTATGTCCTGAAATATTGTTGAACAATGGACTGAAATATCAGCACTTTTGTTCTGATGTTAGTTATGCTGCACAGCTTTTACATTGTGAAAGCAGCTTTAATGCTCATGAAAGTGAAGTGACTATTATCACTGGCTTTAGCCAGGAAGAGGTACAGTTCAATGCTATCAGCTCCTCTATACACAACTGTCAGTCCTCATTTGCAGCACTACTGCTATTCCAGTCTATGGTCTGCACACAACTCTGCCACGTGTGGCCTACGGCAACCCTTGCAATGCCACTACTAGCTCCTCACAACTGTCTAAACGCTTCTCAGTTCTGACGTCCCTGCTGACCCTGTTCCAGGGCTCAGTTTAGCAGAGACAATCAGAGTGTATTGTAACCAAAAAGATCCTTCTTGTTGGCTTTTCCCCCTTTAGTTACAGAGGGAGAAAAAATGACACAGCACATGTGGTCAGCTGAAAAATAGCATACCAGAATGCAGAGCCTGATTTGGAACCCATGGCTGATTAGGGTCCACTTTGCAGGACTGTCCTTTATTAGAAAGGCAGAGTGGTTCATGGACAGGGCTCTAGATGGTGACTCAGGAGACCTGGATGTTATTTCTTCCCCTGCCACTCCACCCCTGGGCGACCCGGAACAAGTTATTTTACCTCTCTGTACTTCAGTTTCCCCTACCTACAGAATGGAGGATAATGATACTTCCTTTGTGAAGTATCTTGAGAGTTATAGATGCAAAACACTGTGTAAGAGCTAGATTATTATCATTCTTCATTATTAACATTAGACCATGGCACTGATTGGTGCTCTGCTAGTAGAGTGAAGGTTAATGGTCTTACCCTATGTTAGTTCATTCTAAGAAAATACTCAGCCACTGGCCCTTCATCCATATCCAATTCACCATATAGACAGGCCTGCTGACTGATCCCACAGAAACATGTGAGTGGGGAAAAAAGATATCACTTCTCCCTCCCTATTGTGTGGCTTCTTAGGGGGCAGGGAGAATGAGGAGGGGAAAAGTTAGAGGAGCCCATCACTCATGAGAAACACAATAGCAGAAAGGAAAAAAAAAGCACACAGCTCAGCCCTCAAGATCAACCCTAGAATAAAAAAACAGTGTGGATACACAACGAAGCAATGCTGTGAGTCTGATACTGATCTCTTTTACACCAGTGTTAATCCACTGACTTCAGTAGAATTATTCCTGATTTATACCACCGTAAGAAAGAAGAGAAGAGGTACAAAATTCAGTTAAGAAACAGATTCATATTTCAAGCTCAGGTTTCAAAACATAAACAGATTAACATTAAACAAATCACTAAAATCATCCTGACACCGTCCCTTTAATTCCTGAAGTTAGTAAACAGTTAAAAGATGTTACCACTACTTTAAAAATGTATACATGCCAGGACTGTGGTTACACAACTTAGAGATGAGGGACTGCTTAATCATAGTGATTTGGCTTGCGCTTACATACTATCACGTAATGAAGATGAATCACATCTTTAGAAATTATTCACTTCAAGTCAATTTAAATTAAAGCGCAGGAGTAGGCAGCCTTGAACGCAGATGCCGTTAAATAACACCCTGTGTACAGCAAAATCAATGGCTGAGGTATCTGACTTGTCTTTGAAAAGCAGCAAAACACCCTCAGTGTTAAAGTATGCAAGAGGCATTCTTCTTCATGAAAGGAAGATGTCCAATGACTCAGTCAGCATAGAACACATACAACTTCTCTCAGCGTGAATATAGTCCAGCTCACATAAACATACACTAGTTGTAATCGAACTAATGGGTTGAACAGTGTAGGGTAGCTGGGGTAGCACAGGCAGTGGCAGCATGGGCTCTCCTCTCCATGACCTGAGCAGCTGGTGGAAGGGACATGAAGTAGCCTCTCCCCCGCCCACCACACACACACACACACTCTGCCTCTTGCAGCTACACAAAGCAGGACAGACTGGTTCTCTCTAAACAGCTGAATTGGTAAAAATAAAAATCCAATTAGTCTGATTTTGAAATTTGTAAGAGATGAGGGGTATAGTAGGAAGAAAGAGCCTGACGCATGGCCTGGTGCAAGGTCTGAGGCCTGTACCAAAGTCAGCAAAAGTTATGCTATGAGCAACAGTCAGGCCCTGTCAAAAGCAGATGCTTGCCTGCAAGCCAGTGTCTGGTACATGAACTCGGCACCAGTATTGCTAGCCTTGCTACAACACACTGAACATAAATGAATGGCAGCAAACAACATGAAGGCAAGGAAAAAACAAATTGGTAAGGTCCTAACTGGTAAAGAAATTAAGTTACACTGTAACTGCAAATTGGGTAAACAAATTCCCAGTTAGTACTAGTCACAATTTGGAGTCAGCGACACTGCATATTAACTAAGGGACATGTTATTCAAAACAATCTTGTTCAGTGTCTGGGTGACTATACTAAATCCTGACACAGCAATATTTGATAAATTGGTTACTGTCCATTCCGTAGGTTATCTGACAGACAGCAGCTATAGGAAACATCTGGATCTATGTCAGCTACTGGCGTATCACAAAGCACTGCAACCACTGGAACAGAGAAGTTAGCCGTTCCTGTCTCCTGCCCAGCTAAACTTATCCCAGCGTGTGACAGCCGGCAGTAAGGGTGACCTATAACATGAATGGACAGTACTGTAACTAATTACAAGAAATGATATATAAAGGCTTCATTTGTAATGTCACTACTCCAGATTTCTATTTTACTTCTTATATACATAGCACTGTAATAATACCTATCCCAGTATTTCAAAAGACTCAGCCTACTACAAATGATGATATAGGTGGTAACTGTAACTGCCCTAACAGGAGCGTGTTGCTATCTGCAGTACCAAAGTAGAAGGGCCAGACTACAACACCAGATTGTTATGCTTGGATATGAGGTGGTGTCATATGTACACATACAAACTATACACATATTCCCTATATACCCATATACACTACAAATACAAATACCATAGCCATATTATCCAGATATGTTAATTATTTGGGAGTGCCCCCAAAGCTTTGGAAAATAAAATCTGTCCGTCAGTCATGCGAGGGAACGTACAGCCTATGAGGCATGAATGTATGGATGGTAAACTAAGGTGACCAGATAACAGTGTTTAGCCCACTGGGTCATCTTCAGTCCATGCATTGTGCATTTTCTGGGATGATAGGTAAACATCCTCCCCATGAAAAGACAAAACGTTGGGGAATGGAGTAGAAAAAAAGAGCCTGAAGCACGGGCCTGGTGCAAGGTCTGAGGCCTGAACCAAAGTCAGTGAAAGTTAGGACCTGACTGTTGCTCATGGCATGTCAAAAGCAGATGCTTGCCTGCCAGCCAGTGTCCGGTGCATGAACTAGATAAATGTCTATCCGGGATGGTCTAGACAGTATTTGGTCCTGCCATGAGGGCAGGGGACTGTACTCGATGACCTCTCGAGGTCTCTTCCAGTCCTAGAGTCTATGAATCTATGAAACTCAGCACCAGTATTGCTAGCATTGTTAAAACACACTGAATATGTAAACACATTCCAGCAGGCCAGCATAAGAACATCCCAGCTTAGCACACAATAAAATGGTTTGACAAAAGTGATGAATAGTGATATTCTGTCTGAAACATCAGGAGTGAAAGTACAAAGATGGGTGAATAGGAATGTTTTGTCTGAACCATCAGGAGGAAAGTATCAGGGGAGGTAATAAGCATGTCATGAAACGCGCAAGGTGATACGTAAGCTGTTTATCGTAGATTGTTTGTCTCAGTCTATAAATGTTGGAATACCTCGCCGTAACCCTTCGTCCAGCCTATGGGGAGTGGAAAGCCCTGCCACTGACTGAGCTGCGTCCATTGTCACAGGCATATATGTCTTAGGCCTGGTCTACACTATGCGTTTAAACCGGTTTTAGGAGCATTAAACCGATTTAATGCCACACCCGTCCACACTAAGAGGCCCTTTATATCGATATAAAGGGCTCTTTAAATCGATTTCTGTACTCCTCCCAAATGAGAGGAGTAGCGCTAATATCGGAATTGCCATATCGGCTTAGGGTTAGCGTGGCCGCTGATCGACGGTATTGGCCTCCGGGTGGTATCCCACAGTGCACCACTAACCACTCTGGACAGCAATCTGAACTCGGATGCAGTGGCCAGGTAGACAGGAAAAGCCCCATGAACTTTTGAATATTTCCTGTTTGCCCAGCGTGGAGCTCCGATCAGCATGGGTGGCGATGCAGTCCGAAATCAAAATCCAAAAAGAACTCCAGCATGGACCGTACGGATGTGATCGCTGTAAGGGCAGGCAAATCTGTTCTATCCAAGCTCCGATACAGAAGACGAAATTCCAAAGCATTTTTTTAAAAATCTCCAGACAGACGCCATAGCAGGGACTCAGCGCACTGCTGCGTGATAAGCGTAACGGAAAGCCAAATAATCAAATGGACGCTCATGGAGGGAGGGAGCAGGGACGGACTCAAGCTATCCCACAGTTCCTGCAGTCCCTGAAAAGCATTTGCATTCTTGGCTGAGCTCCAAATGCCTGTAGTGTCAAACACATTGTCCGCGGTGGTTCAGGGCATAGCTCATCAATTTACCCCACCCCCCACCCCCAGAAGTAAAAGGGAAAAAAATCCTCTCTTGACTCTTTTAAATGTCACCCTATGTCTACTGAATGCTGCTAATAGACGCGATTCTGCAGTAGCGAGCTGCTGTATCCTCTCCCCTGCTCCTTGGTGGCTGATGGTGCAATATGGCTGATATCCATTGTCATCATCAGCCTTGTGGCAGAGGGTGCAGTGCAGTAGGACTGCGCTCCCATCCTCATCATTAGCCTTGTGGCAGATTGTATAGTACAGAAGGACTGGTATCAGTCCTCATCATCAGCCCATAAGTAGACGGTCTGGTAACCGTCTTCATCATAGCAACAGGGGGCTGAGCTCCATCAGCCCCCACCCTTCATGTGTAAAGAAAAGATTCTGTACTGCCTGGACTATCATAGCAGGATGCTGGGCTCCTGTCCCCCACACTGCTTAATGTCCTGTCTGGACTATCATAGCAGCTGGAGGCTGCCTTCTTCCCCTTATTTTATCTCACTAACAAGTCAGTGTTTCTTATTCCTGCATTCTTTATTACTTCATCACACAAGTGGGGGGACACTGCAACGGTAGCCCAGGAAGGCTGGGGGAGGAGGGAATCAACAGGTGGGGTTGTTGCAGGGGCACCCCCTGTGAATGGCATGCAGATCATCATTTCTGCGGGATCTGACATGGAGGGGCTGTGCTCTCTGGTTCTCTGATACACTGGATCTCTAGTACACTTGCCCCATATTCTAGGCAGGACTGATTCTATTTTTTGATACCATAAAGGAGGGATTGACTCAGGGAGTTATTCCCAATTTTGGCTTTTGCGCCCCCGGCCAATCTCAGCCCGGGGCACCTATGACAGCAGCAGAGGGTACAGCACAGAAGGACTGGTAACTGTCATCATTGCCAGTTTACAATGGCAAGGTAGACGGTACAGAATGGCTAGTAACCATCTCTGCTATCATGCAAAAACAAGTGAATGCTGCTGTGTAGCACTGCTGAATCGCCTCTGTCAGCGGCATCTAGTACACATACGGTGACAGTGACAAACGGCAAAACAGGCTGCACGGTTGCCATGCTATGGCGTCTGCCAGGGAAATCCAGGGAAAAAGGGCGCGAAATGATTGTCTGCCGTTGCTTTCCCGGAGGAAGGAGTGACTGACGACATTTACCCAGAACCACCCGCGGCAATGTTTTTTGCCCCATCAGGCACTGGGATCTCAACCCAGAATTCCAAGGGGCGGGGGAGACTCCGGGAACTATGGGATAGCTACGGAATAGCTACCCACAGTGCAACGCTCCAGAAATCGATGCTAGCCTCGGACCGTGGACGCACACCACCGATTTAATGTGCTTAGTGTGGCCGCACACACTCGATTTTATACAATCTGTTTTACTAAACCGGTTTATGTAAATTCGGAATAGTCCCGTAGTGTAGACGTACCCTTAGTATCCTCGTAGAGTTGACAATAAACTAGGCCGGGCGCCTTCGCTCTAAACCAAGTCTGGGCAGTTCGATTGAGGTCTCCTATGCCAACCATCTGCGCAGCGCTGGGACAGCACACAAAGAACACACACACATGCTGCCAAAACATCTGACGACAAGGGGTTCATCCAAAATTTCATTTTTGACAAAAAAGAAATTCACTGAAAATGGAAAAGTCAGAACATTTCAACGAGCTTTAGTAAATATCTACAAATAACACAAACATTTGAAGAACAGCAAGTTGAGATCACAAACAATTTGCTAGCCGAGAAACAGCTACATTTGTAACAAATACTTTGACCTGTCCAGTAAAAGGTGAGTTTATATTTTAAAGCATACCCTTTTACATTCCAAGGTAGATTTTCAAAGCTAGTGACAGACACTGTCATGTGACCTCCACTAATATAAAAGGGAATCATATGGCTACTTCCCTGTGCATTGCAATGGAAAATGAGAACTTAGCAGATGAAATAAGAACAGATCTGCACTTTCTGTCCAACTTCAAACAAATGGTATCTTGTCATTTTAAAACAAAGGCCTATTCTTTACTTTGGCCTCTCTGCTGACCCCAAGAAGTATCAGAACTTTTGCAGTGCTGCTCTGAACTCTTTGGGATTCATCCTTCACTAGTCCTTAGCTAAGCTGCCCAGAAAGAGGAATATCCATCACCTGGGAAATTCCAATATTTTGGCATTTGTTTTTGTCCAGAAACAGGACAAAAATATTGAACATTTTCATGTAATGAAAAGTGCCAAAAAAATTTAAAATCAGAAATGTCAAAATGAAACACGTTGACATTTTCAATTGAAATAAAACTTTCCCCCATTCTCTCAGATTGCAATTATTATGGTAAGTAAATCTTGGTGATATTGAACAATCTATATGGGGACTTTCATGCCTGTGTGCAGTACCAACAAACGTACTTATATTTGCTCTGTGCCGCTGTGTATAGGGGACAGGCAGCACCACTGTTCGGTTATGATACTTGATGTAAATTGAGAGACCATTAGTGAGCCATTTGGAATTTTTATAATTGGATGATTGTTGCAGAACAACAGTTTGCTGCTAATGTGCTTGGTCCTTTGATAGAGTAATTCGGAACTGCACAGCATGCTGAGCAATGTACACATCTTTGTTATAAAGCACTTATCAAAATGGTCTGTGTTGTGCATGCATGCCTAAGTGCCATCTTGCTAAATTTTCCCAATAATGAACTATGATTGATAGAAAATATAGGTAAATGCACATGTATGACAAAAATTCCTCGAAGGAACTAAAGACTGAAGCCCAGTATCTTTCCATAGAGCAGGTCCACAGTATGAGCAATGGCAGTGCAAACTTCCCTATGGCACTTCAGGAACATTCACTTCACCTCTGATCTGGAGAGTCTTATTGTGATAAGACTGGAATCCCCACTGGCCAGGAAGCCCTTGGCTGTGGCTGAGTTCTGAGGCTGCCAGGCTCTAAGGTAGCCAATTATGTTTGTGATATAGTTTGTAACATAAGCATCTCCCTATTACCAATACTATTATTTTCTGTTTATACCGCAGAAGTGCTTAGAGGGCCCAAATCAGGGATCAGGGCCCCATGTGTTGTACGTACATAGACTGAAAAGATGGTCTAAGCCCCAACGACCTTACGGTTTAAGAGACCTAGATTTTAGCTTCTAAACAAGGCACCAAGGAGCAGACTTTTGGCCACTACTGACCCCGGATCACATGTGAAATGAATGTCTCAGGTATAAAGATCTCCATGTTGTATTGAACCAATCCTCAGAGCCTTCCACTCCACTGTAAAAAGGCTTCTAAGATCAGATGATACCCACTGGGGATGGGAGTCTCATATACAGCAACTTGTTATTTTCTAAATTATTCTTCCCTTCTTGGAGACCCTTAAAAGATCAGTCATTTAGTGTTTAACAGCTGCAGTAATTAGGAGTAGCTCAAGTTTACATACCTTTATGCAAAGAAACAATAGGTACTTTGCAGTTGTTTCTGGGGAATTGAGGAGAAGAGGCAGGGAAACCAGTGTGGCCAGAGGACAGCTCTCTGCCATCAAGCTATCAGAAACCATTGAGTGAATGAATAGTTCTGCTTGAAGAAGACACCTACAGAAAAGCTGCCACCATCTCCCTCTCCCAGAGGGATCATTGCTAACATGGGGCCTGATTGTGATCTCACATTGGTATATTTCCATTGATTCCGTGGACTTATTCTTGTCTTACACCGGTGTCAGTGAACTCAGGATTGAGACCATTAGAAACATAAGAAAAAAAATATCAGTTAAAATGAGTCTCTTTTACTGGTTCACATTCTGGGCCAGCTCCTCAGCAGGCATAAAACAGGCATAGCTCCATTGATATCAATCAAGTTATGCTGATTTACACCAGTAAGGATCTGCCCCCCCTCATCTTTAAACACAGGTTTCTCCTCCCCCCATAACAATGTTACTTCTGCTACTGAGAAAGGTTATTTAATTTAGATAACAGATAGTGTCTCTGTGTTATCAGATCACATCAGCACCTAACAACTTCAGAATGAAGCACCCCAGCAAGACAGACACAATTTTATTCTAGTCAGCAGGAAAACCACCTCCCTGTGGATGTATGATCCATCCCCAACTTCACCCAAGCACTCTCGGGATTTTATGTACAGTGTGAGGCCCAGTCTGCCACTCAGTTTGTCCAGAGCCTTTTTGTTACTGTACCTTTCAATGAATGAAATGTGCGTGCAAATAGATTAGAATCATTTGTCTTTTGACTCAGTCAAAAGTAATCCACCTACCTCAGTAATCCACATCCTTTTCACTCTTGATTTTGGTGGATGGTGGAGAAATGGCTGTTTTTCCATGGATTAGATTCTGATCTCTAAAATCATTTTTATAGTGAGTACCTGAGAGCAAATGGATCATATTTAAGTGATGGTACTCCTGGCAGGTGTCACATATAAATAATGGCACAGGGACAACAGTAATTCCAGTGGAAAATAATTCCTTTGTTATCTAACTTCACACACCCCTCTAACACAGGGGAAAGGGGAGAGAAAACAACTTTTGTTCTGGATTCTTCTGCTTTGTAATTTTCTTCAGCTTTTAGATTCCACAGTGATAATGTTGGTATTTTAGAAATACTTTAGGTAGGTAGGTAGAAAGATAGAATAGATGACAATTACCCACTTAAACTGCCTAGCACTAAACTTCCTTTGAGGATGGAAACAATTCCTTTCTCATAGTTTTTTGCCCTGCTTATCACTGTAGTATCCGAGCACCTTCCAGCAGTGCATCCATTCAAGCTTATCATTGATCTGAAGTAATGACATTCTTTTTCCAGACCTTTCTTGGGTTGTTTTGATTTGATTGGTGTCCTTTGAAGTATTATTGCTTGGGGTGTGACTCAAGATCAGGGATCCCATTGTGCTAGGCCTCTCAGAAGACCTTATAAGTTAGATAGTCATGAAGCAGCAGTGGCTGGCAGCAAACAAAGGGAGGGAAATGGGGATGGAGGGAGGAAAGGAGAAGTCACATGGTTGTTCAGGTTTCTAGTGTGCTCTGATTCAGCACTATGTAATATCAATCCAAGAGAGTGGTTTTACCCCAGTGTAAACCAGGAGATCAATGGAATTATATCAGTGTGACGCAGACAGGTGTGAATGAAAAGGGAATCGAGTACTAAATATTCCATCCACTGCTTTTTCAAAAGATGTCTCCCCGTTAACACAGAGTTTGTGCCCCAGCCATGCACTGTTGCTTTAGCACCTCGGCTCCATTTTTATAGATTTTCATTTTTGTTTTATTCATTCCCACACACGACTACTTTCTCCCCATAAGACTTGTGAGGTCTTAGTGGGGACCAGCTGTGGTCACTCAATTAGGGTGAACTGCAAAGAATGGGGCAGACAATCCCCATAAAGCTGGTGGATACTCCGATACTTAGATTTACCAAGCCAGCCTAAAACAGCTTCTTTATTACCTTACTGGTTACTCAGAAGTCCAAACAACACAGTTCCCTTAAAGTGATCCAGCCTCAGCCCTCCATCCAGGTACCCACGTCAAATATGATGAAAATTTCCGTAAATCTTATTTCATCTACTAATCCCAAAGGATCAGACACATTACCTCCCAGGTTAATTAATGTTTCAGATCTTACCCAAATACACGCTACAGCCAATTCTTATTAACTAAACTAAAATGTATTAAAAAACAAAAGAGAGAGAGCGAGTATGGTTAAAAGGTCAATATATATACAGACGAGTTCAATTCATTGAGGTTCAGATTCATAGCAGAGATGGTGAGCTTTGTAGTTGCAAAGAGTTCTTTCAGAAACAGTTCATTGGACTATCTCATATTCAGGGCATACCAGCATAACTGGAACCTCAGTCTTGTGACTCAAACTTCCCCTGATGAAGCCTAAGCAGATCGGAGATGTCAGAAACAGGACCCAAGGATCCTTTTATACAGTGTTCTAGCATCCACTTGGCCACACAGTCCTGGTTAAACAATAGGCTTTTGATGTAACCTTTTGCTTTCTAAACATTACCAGTAATTAGTTATACAAATTAACATAGGGCAATTTATCCATTAGGCAGTCTATTACAAACTTCAAAGAGACATATAGACAATGACATTATGTTACCCAAGATTTATCCACATGTTAATATTCCCTTTTGATCTCTGAATCAATAGTTATAGTGACAGACAGGAACTGTCTTTTTATGTAGCATCTAAGATACACACAATTAGTATTACTTCTAACAATATAGGTTTGAATTTCAAAGTTCTAGCCCATTTAGCATGAGTGGCCATAATTATCATTTGCATACCTTTCTAACATCACTTTAAAGATGGGCTTTGGGTCATTCAGCCTGCAAGCTGTTTAACCCTTTCTAGCCATGAGTCAGAATACAACATCTCTATCATGCCACTTGTCCCTACCCCCAGAGCCTCCTGTCCTCATTCTTACGTCACTCCTACAGTGTGTTCCAATATCACCAAGTGGAAACTAGAGTGCCTGGGGCTGAGGGATATTAAAGTCCTCTCTCTCTCATCTGCTGCTTGCTGAATCCAAGGCCTAGTGTCAGAAACTGGGATGGAGATGGTCAGGCCTAGCAGTCAGAGCTGGAATTAGGAGTAAAGGGCATGGGTGGAGCAAGGCTGGAGCAGGACTAGGAGCAGGGCAGCTGCAAGAGTAGGGCTGGAGCAGGCTAAGGCCTGGGGAGCCTGTTGCCGCCATCAGGCAGGACAGAGTTCCAAGCCTTGGAGTGACATTGAGCAGACTGAGCTGCTGTTTGTTCCACCTGTGGGGCTTATATAACTGGTCTGGAAGTCATATGACCAGTTCCTGGCTTATGGATTGGCTGGAGCTTAGCCTAGTACAGGAGTGGAAGAAAGAGGAGATTCAGTTTAGCCCATTGCTACTCCTGCTACTCCAGAAATGGTGGGAATCTCAAGGTCAGCCTTCTTCCACCTTTCCTAAGCTCCACACTGCTGCTGCAGCTCTGGCAGGGACCAGTGTCTCTTCCCTTCTTGGTGCTCAGGCAGTGGGGAGATGTTAGGTTTCTGCTCCTGTGGGGTAGCTGTGCGGGCATGCACTCATATCCCCACTCATGTTGGCTGACACAGAGAAACCTTCCAGTTTCAAAGGGAAACAAAAATATTAACAGTATTGTTCAGTTCCAAATTGTATATAGCTCTGCACTCTGGCCCTTTGTAGAATCACTGTCTGGCAAATAAGAATCAGGATCTTTTTTAGTTGGTCTACTCCTCCTCTCCACATAACAGGTCCCTGTTAACACAGAGGAACTTTCCAGTCAAGGGATCAAACTGAAGAGCTTCTCTGATAGCAAGGAAGGGGGCTGTGCAATTCAGAACGTTGTACAGATAAAGTTCTACCTCCTTGTCTTCCCCTCCCTGAACCTGCTTTCTCCCTCCTCACTGAATTCCCCATGTGACACCACCTCTTCTCTTTCACCACCAATGAAAATCTCTTCTTGAAATACGGTCTTCTTGGTGTTTATAATGCTGTCTTTCCAGATTCTCCTCCCTCTCTCTAATTGCTCTTGTAGTGTTTCATTTGGTGGGTCCTCCTCATCCCCTCTCCAGCCTTCCTAAGGGGGCCACAAGCATTCAGCCTTGGCCTGGCTCCTTCTCCCCTTTACAGCCTATCATTGGAAGAGCTTATTCAAAAACACCCCTTTGACTATCATCTTTATGCTTATTACTTCCAGATCTATCTACCTCTCTTCTCCAGACCTCTTTCCGTCTGTCCAAACTAAAATCTTGCCCTGCCTTTTGAACATATCCTCATGAATGTCCTGCCGTCACCTTAAGGTCTTCACAGGGCCAGTGCAACCCATTAGGCGACCTAGGCAGTCATCTAGGGCATTAACATCTGCAAGGCGGTGACTGCGGTGGCCGGACCTTCCGCCGCCTCTGTCGGGGCTGGCATTTTGGGGGTGGGACCTTCCACCGCCTAGGGCGCAAAAAATCTGGCGGCGCTCCTGGGTCTTCATGGACAATAGTGAACTCATAATCTTTCCCCTCAAATCAATCTCGCCTTGCTTAGTCACTGTGGGCAACATCACCATTTTCCTTGTTATTCCATCCATAATCTAGGTGTTATCTTTGAGTCGGCCGTCTCTCTAGACACAAACATCCAGACCATGTCTAAATCTTGCCACTTCTTCCTACACAACCTCTCTAATATTCTGTCTTGGCTCTCAGTCCACACAGCTAAAACTAAAACCATCTTGTGTTTCGATAAATGCCATCCCTTCTGGCCTTAACAAATACAAGCTTGTCCACTTCAAGTCCATTTAAAATGTTGCTGTTAAGATCATCTTGGTTCATCACTCTGACTACATCACTCACCACACCTTTGCATGCCTCACCCTGGATCCCTTTCTCCACCACATCAGAACAGTGGTTTCCCCAGGAATTGAAATTAGGGGGGGGGTGTTCGAATTTACAGGGGGGGGTGTCAGGACCAAAGAGATATGAATAAAGTATATGTTTTGTTAGGATAATGCAAATTTAACATAAGAATAATGCAAGTTACACCAAAACGCATAACAGGTCTAGATTTCTAAAAAAATATAAATTAAAAAAAAAATTAAATTGACTTTTGAAAAGTAAGCCATCATGGGATAAGAGGGAAGTCTTCTCATGGATCACTAACTGGTTAAAAGATCGGAAACAAAGAGTAGGAATAAATTATCAGTTTTCAGAATGGAGAGAGATAAATAGTGGTATCCTTGAGGGGTCAGTACTGGGACCAGTACTGTTCAACATATTCATCTGGAAAAATGGGTAAACAGTGAGGTGGCAAAATTTGCAGATGATACAAAACTATTCAAGATAGTTAAGTCCCAGGCAGACTGCGAAGAGTTACAAAGGGATCTCACAAAACTGGCTGACTGGGCAACAAAATGGCAAATGAAATTCAATGTTGATAAATGCAAAGTAATGCACATTGGAAAACAATCTCAACTATACATACAAAATGATGGCATCTGAATTAGCTGTTAACACTCAAGAAAGAGATCTTGGAGTCATTGTGGATAGTTCTCTGGAAACATCCACTCAATGTGCAGCAGCAGTCACAAAAGCAAACGAAATGTTGGGAATCATTAAGAAAGGGATAAATAATAAGACAGAAAATATCATATTGCCTCTATATAAATCTATGGTACATGCACACCTTGAATAGTGTGTGCAGATCTGGTCACCAATCCTAAAAAATATATATTGGAATTGGAAAAGGTACAGAGATGGGCAACTAAAATGATCAGGGGTATGAAACAGGAGGAGAGATTAAAATGACTGGGAATTTTCAGCTTAGAATAGAGATGACTAAGGGGGATATGATAGAGGTCTATAAAATCTTGACTGGTGCGAAGAAAGTGAATAAGGAAATGTTATTTAATCCTTCACATAACACAAGAACTAGCAGTCACCCAATGAAATTAATAGGCAGCAGGTTTTAAAAAAAACAAAAGGAAGTACTTCTTCACATAGTATAAAGTCAACTCAGGGAACTCTTTGCCAGGGGATGGTGTGAAGACCAAAACTATAACAGGATTAAAAAAAGAACTAGATAAATTCCTGGAGAACAGGTCCATCAGTGGCTATTAGCCAGGATGGGGAGGGATGCAACACAATGCTCTGAGTGTCCCTAGCCTGTTTGCCAGAAGCTGGGAATGGGCAACAGGGGATGGTCACTTGATGATTAATTGTTCTGTTCATTCTCTCTGAAGCACCTGGCCTTGACCACTGTTGTAAGACAGGGTATTGGGCTATATGGACCATTGGTCTGACCCAGTATGACCATTCTTATGTAAAAATTAATTATAATAATAAAAATGTTTAGTACAGAAACTCCCCAACATAATGACCTTTCAAGATAGCAACAATGTGAGATAACAACCTTGGCAAATAATGCATTTTAAAAATCTTGGCCTACTAGAAAACATTTATATACGTTTCCATTCCCAGTCACAGATCTAGCATTCTGGAGCAAAGTGACTAAAATATAGTCCAACAAACAAATGTTTACTTAACGTGCCCCTCACTTTCCCCTCCACTGCACTCCACTCACTGGTGTTGTCCTTGGTCAGTGGAGAGTAGACTCAGAGTTCAGAGGTGCTTTCACGTGAGTACACCTTCCAGGTGGGGGACAAGACGGCACCTTGCTTGTTCCTCCAGCTGCTCACTGTTCGCTCTGCCACGGCTGTTTGTTGTGCCACTGTTCACTCTACCGCTCTGTTGCCAATGGCCCTGCACAGTCACCTTCTGCTGCCACCTGCCACTGTGACCTCTGCGAGTTGGTCTCTTGAGGTTCCATCAGCTCTCAGTGATTTCAGCTGAGCTCTCAATGGGGTAACCTCACTGCTAGTGCAGTCTGGGCTGTCTCTTACACAAAAACATTGTACCCACAGGAACACTGCCCCCACAACAGGACTAAGCACGTAGACCTGCAGTGGTCACTTAACAGAACAAAAGACTATCTATGGAGCCTAATCAGCTCTGTCTTTAAACAGTGGAGAGGGACAGGTCCCCACCCTCTCTCTTGATGCCTTCAAATCATCACAGGCTAAGTACAGTTCTACTGCCCTTTACTCATACAAAAAGAACAACATTTCATCCCCCCTTTCCCCCCACATTCAAGTGGTTTGTAACCCAGCCCCAGCCAAAATCTATCAGTTGGACAACACAGCTCTGCTTGCTGGATACCTAGGTAGATTAGGTGTGAATGTAAATATAATCTGGCCCTGAAGCCTTTCCCCCCAGCCCCAGCTCATCACTGGCTGTCAGGGAGAGCTCATTTAGACTTTGCTTACAAATCATCATTTGAAATTGTTAGGTTGGCCAACATCACCAAAATTAATGCACTGACATCATAAAAAACAACAGCTGTATAAGGAAGCAAGGAAGCTAGTCTCTGTTCATACTTTTCAAATCTATTATACTTTTTCAGCTACACATATTTTATCATACACTATATAAGCTTTTAAAGTGTGTATTAATGTTTCAGTTTAAATTCAGATTTCCAAACAGTTACTAAATTGGTATGTAACTAGCTCACAAAACTGGGTGGGGGTGTTGGGGAAATTCAGGGGGGGTGTAGGGAAATCACTGCATCAGAAACAAGCTACTGTACTTTAATAATCTTCACAGTTCAGCTTCATCTTACCTATAAACTCTAATATGTGTCAGCTTCCACCTCCGCTCTGCCAACCATGCCAGCCAGCCGTCATCACTTATTAGTCCTTTTTCCTCACAATCACTTTCATGCTGCTCTTTAATGCTTCGGAGAAGCATCTCATGAAATCTGTCCCCTACCCTCCTTCAGATCCCTTCTAAAAACTCCTCTTTGCTGGGATGCCTACAAAGCACTAGAGGACAGCTAGGCATGGGGCGTGCTGTGACTACTGCCTGTTTTAATCAACATGATGGATTTACTGCTACCTCGTCCTCTCCCCTGCTTGTTTGCTGTATCTTTGGGGGTGGGGGCTTTTCTCCTTAATTACTGTGTGTAGGATCTCTATACACCCCTTGCCATTTGGGGCAGGGGCTTTTGAGGAGCAGTATCCACAGAGAGACAGCAGCACAGAGTTAGTCCCTGGGGAAATGAAACTGCACCTGCCTGCCTAACCTGTGTGCTTGGGGGGGTGGGCTGGGGAAGAGAAGAGGAGGAACTGGGAGGTTACAAACCTAAACTGACATGCCTACATAACCAACTCCACAGCCAGAATAGTCTCTATGGCTAGAGCCCTCCTGACATGAGCACTTAGCCTAGGGTGACCAGACAGCAAGTGTGAAAAATCAGGACAGGGGGTGGGGGGTAACAGGTGTCTATGTAAGAAAAAGCCTCAAATATCAGGACTGTCCCTATAAAATTGGGACATCTGGGCACCCTAACTTAGCCCCAAACCGGCCCAATGCTTGGGGGAAAGGCACCGTGTGTCCAGGGTTGGATGGTGGTCGGGGGTCGGTTTTTGTTTCTTTCCTGGGAGAGAATAAAGACAAATCAGGAGTTTCCCCCTATCTTCGGTCGGCCCCGTTACTCCGTGCTCGGCAGGCACAGGGGCAGTCCCGAGGGGGCCCAGGGAGTAACCTGGAGGCTGCCCGGAGCCAGAGCGCTTCTGTGGGTCTGCGAAAGGACGGGGCTTAGCCAGGCGAGCAGCTTCCCCTCCCGCAGCGGGGGTGTGTGTGTGTGTGTGTGTGTGTGTGTGTGTGTGTGTGTGTGTGTGTGTGGCGGGAGGGGGGATTAAAAACACCCGCTCCAGCCAGTTTGCAACTCTACAGTTGTCGCGCTCCTCCCCCCCCCCCCCGGCCGTCTCTGGGGCTGTAAAACCCACCTCAGTGGCAAGTCGGGAGAGGGAGACAGAGCCCATTGGCTCTCGCACGTGCAGCATGTCATCCAGCCGGCTGCATATAACAGGAAAAGCGGGGCCCGCTCAGCCCCAGTCACTGCCCGCCGCCTCCAGCGCGGAGCGGAGCGATGCTGGCAGGGACTGAGAGCAGCGGGAAGGGCTGTACTGGCCCCTGGGATCGGACGAGGTCCGGGCGGGGGGTCCTTCTCCAGGGCAGACACTGCACCAAGAAGCAGTTTGGGAGGCTGAGATGTGACCGGCATTAGGACGCGGTGACAAGGCAAGGGAGCAAGCTGCCGGGGCGGGTGGCGGGGAAGCAGCAGCAAAGCCCCCGAAGGAGCGAAGCGGCCAAGCTGGAGGCAGAAGCCTGGAGCCCAAGTGACTGAGAGTTGGCCTGGCTTGCCGCGGTTAAACGAGCCCCAGCATGCAAGCCGGGCTCTGCCCCCGGCTCCCACCGCCGAGCTGCCCTGCCTAGCGGAGGAGAATCGCTCCCACTCCCCGGGAACTTCGCCGCTGCTTCGAAGCCATGAGCAGCCACGTGTGGTTCCCCTTGCAGTACATCGCCAAACCCTACCGCCGGGCACAGGCCCGCAATGGCTCCGACTTCTTCTCTGCCCTCTACGGCTTCCCCAACCGATCCGCCTTCTTCCACGGCGACTTGGACCTGGACGACCTGGGGGACTTTGACAGGGGCACCCGGTACGAAGGGGAGTCCCAGAGCCGGACGGTGAAGGCGCTGCTCATCGTGGCCTATTCGGTGATCATCGGCATCTCGCTCTTCGGCAATATCCTGGTCTGCCACGTGGTGATCAAGAACAAGAGGATGCATTCGGCTACCAGCCTCTTCATCGTCAACCTGGCCATGGCGGACATCATGATCACCCTCCTGAACACGCCGTTCACCCTGGTAAGCGGCGCGGCGCCCGCACCAGCTCCCCGGGGCTCACGGCCTGGGGCAGCAACGCTCTGCCTGGGCCGCTGCCCCCTGCCGCCCCGCCGGCCCCTTCCCGGGAACCCGCTGCCCGCTCCGCGTGCTATGGGCCGGCCCGAGCAGGCAGCAGCGCTGCGGCGGGAGAGCGCCACAGAGAGCTTTATAGCGAGGGGGTCGGACGGTAACTTCCGAGAGTTAACTTGGAAAGCGAGTCCTAGTCTTGCCCCGCAGCCTTTACTGTCAGGTTTGCAAAATGCGCGCGCGCGTGTGTGTGTGTGTGTGAGAGAGAGAGATTGTGTGTCAGGGCTCTGGGAGGGGTGTGTGGATTCATTGTGTTTGTGATTGTGTGTCTGTGGCGGGGATGGGGGATACGCAATCAATGCCTGAACAGAGACCACTTTCTTTTTCTTTCCGCTCTCCCTCACCTTCTGTATTTCCAAGGAATAAAAATAAATATCCCTGCATTGCCTGCTCAAGTAGGGACCATGGTTAGCTCCTCCACCTCGTCCCTCTCCCCGGGCCACGCAGGAATCTGTCCACCTCGTCCTGCCACACACTCAGTCTCTCTCTCTCTTTTTCCTGCTGGAGCGAGCAGGGCTTGGCAGTCCATGCACCCCAAGCAGAGTAGATAAAGCTGTGGAGTGTGAACCTGACTTTCTTGCAGGATTCAGGGGGAGACACAGGCGTCTTACTCCTATTATTCATCTGAGGATGAAGAAGAGGGGAAGGCTTTGCACTGTGAAGTACACCCAGTTTTCTGTGGAAACTGAATAAGCAGTGTCTGTCCTTGTGAAGGTCCCTAAGAAACAGGTTGATTTCAAAGGGAATGGCTGCGTGTGTGCTGAGTCGGGGCCACTTCACACAGACTGTGTAGGCTTCCCATGCTGGGGGAATATGACCCCTGAACTCCTGGGTTTGGGTGATTGGATTTATTAGCTCTGGGATTAGATTGCCTTTGTCTTCATAATGAAATCTGGAAAGAAAAGAATAGAATGAGAGGGAAGAGTTAAAGTCCCATCTAGTCCACTGCATGCTAATGCATAATTTTCCCTTCTGTATATCCTGGAAGGCTTTGTCTAGTCTTCTTTAATATCCCAGATAATAAAGCTTCCCCCATGTCCCCTGAGAGACTTTCCAGTCTAGTAATGTCACCATCAAAAAAACTTCCCCAGTGTTCAGTCTGAACTTTTAAAAAAGTAAGACAACTAGGATGAAAATGTAAACTCTGTAGAGGAAGAATGGTGCCTTCTTTCACGTTTGTACAGCACCTAGAACATTTGGGGCATTGCTGGAAAAAAGTAATAATTACAATTATCCTCCCCCACAAAAAAAAAATCCCTACATTGACTTTGCGCCAGGCAGCGTGGGATTCTTATAGTGTGAATGGCACAGTTGTTGCTCAAACACCAACAAACAAAACCTCATTGGGAATAATAGGAGGCTTCATGCACTACTTTCCATGACAGTTTGTGATGCCACGAGGAGATCATTTTCAAAACATCCACATCCCACTGATGTCAGTGTGATTAGACATAGCATCCACATGCTGCATAAAATAATCCACAATAAGAAGTGCAATGTTAAAATCCACGAGGAAGGCAATCAGTGTTATAGTGTTATCTGGTTTCTCAACTCAGAGGGCCCAGTTCTCTTCTTGATTACAATAGTATAACTCCAGTGACTTCACACGTGTATCAACAGCATGCCCCCTCCCACCCCCACAGGACTGTGACAGATTTGTTTGTTTGCTATTTCTGCACTCTCCTTCTGATCCCCTTGTGCCCTCAGCTTACTTTTCTGCAAAAATGGGTATGGTACATCAACATCACTTTATAAATATATTAACTATTTAATTCTCACAATAACCCTGGAAGGCAAGGTTACTAATATCCTCATTTTGCATCCACCATCTGATTTTACCGATGATGCCTATTGTTTTAATCTACATTTGGCATGGCCTGTGAGTTCAAATATTGTTTGTTCTTCAGGTGCGATTCGTAAGCAGTACCTGGGTCTTCGGAAAGCTGATGTGTCACATAAGCCGGTTTGTCCAGTACTGTTCTGTCCATGTTTCTGTGCTTACCCTTGCAGCCATTGCACTGGATCGACACCAGGTATGCATCACATAACCCTGAATTTAAACTCTAGCAAATGTAGGGATACTTTAGAGAAAACAATCAGTATTCAACTTGTTAAAGCCCAGCACCTTGTGCCCTGTGATTTCATGAGCATCTCAGCTTTTATCTTTAAAAAAAAAAAAAAAAAGTTCTAGGCATTAAGGTTGTGGAGAAAAGCTTGAAAACATGACCCGAGGGTGACCTGAAGGATGGAAACCCAGAAAGCAAATACAAATAATTTAAAAAAAAAAATTAAAAAATTGCATGGTCTTTAAGCCACTCATGACGTTTTGTGGCCCAACTCATGATTTTTGGGTGCGTGGAGTTGGCAACATGCAGGACTGTACCATTTTCCTGTACAAAGAAAAAAAAGAACAGGAGTACTTGTGGCACCTTAGCGACTAACATTTATTTGAGCATAAGCTTTCATGGGCTATAGCCCACTTTATCAGATGTATAGAATTTTCCTGTATATTCAGCTGAAGTTGGACCTATTTTTTTCCCCTACAAAGTTGTTCCCTGCAAATAGTGAAAGGAAAAAAAACCTCTACAGTTTTGTTGCATCAGATAACATGAGTTCATACCTACTCCTTTCCATGGATGATAATAAATTTAGCATTTGACTGGATCCAGATTATTGTTTCTGACCCTAACTATTGTGCACTAGGATATAAAATTGCATAAGAGTGCACTCAGGTGTGGGTTGCCATTGTTTCTAGCACAGTTGGAATTAATATTAACAGCTATTACTGACAAGAAATTTCACTAGACAAATGTTACAGTTAGACAAAGTTCCAAAAGAATGACGAACCCCACTAAGTGCTCAGATTGTCAGTTGTGTATGCCAGCTGCTGTGAGAAAATGAAAGCAACTGCTGGAAAATGTTTTTTTTTTTAAACTGCTAATGTTTAATAAATTTCCCCATTCGGTCACCAGAAGTTCCAGCACTATAACACTCAAGAGCAAAGCATTGCATTTCACAAGAAAGGTGTTTAGAAATACCATATTTTACATATTGCATGATCAAAGATTGCAAATGGTTGGGGAAATAAGAACCAGAGCCTTAGTCTGACTGCTTAGCTTTGCTAGCAATTCATAAATATTATTTTAACTAAGGGAGAACATGATAACTTCCTCTAATATTGGCAGGATTTAAATAGCTCAGGAGTGAAATTGTTTAACAAAAGTCCAATGGGACATATCTAGGAGTAAGGGGATGCAACTGAGCAAGGAAAAGTCATTTCCTGAAATGAATTTATTTTCTAATCCTGGGATGTATCAGAGTGTGGAGCAGCTGCTCAAAAGAAGTGATGGGAGCCCTATTATCACTTGGGACTTTGATAATTGGAAAAAGCACTCAAGAAAATAGTGGAGGGAAGAAACCTTCATTAGCAAAGAGACGGTTGGGATGATTTAAATAGGCGTTTTTCATTGTCAGTGGTCAACATAATCATCTATGCATTGTGTTGCTCAAAGGTCATCACGGCTGGTCTCTGAAGCTGTGTTTGTGGGTGGCACCCAATGTGTTTCTTCACGTTGCAAGCTGTTCCAATAATTTGTATTTAGAGAGAACTTTACATTTCTAGGCACTGTACACCCTAAATATCCTTCTCCAAAGCCCTGTGAAGTAAGTATCGTCATCCCTGCTTCACAGATGGGGAAAAATGAGGCCCAGAGAAGTGAAGCGACTTGCTCTAGTGCCCAGATGGAATCATTGTCAAAGCTGGGATTATTTCCAACCCTGCACTCAGTCCACAAGATCAGGCCGCCTCAGCGGTGGAAGACTTGCGTCAGTTTTGCTTTCCAGGTCTCTACACAATGCAAAGCTATAATAGCATTTGAAAGAGTAGCAGTCAGGGTGACTTTTAGACCATGATTCTTGTGAGCTTCCTTCAGCAGCAAAAGCAACGAGCAGCAAAAGCAATGAGCAGGAGGGTGGAAAATAAAGCAGCTGTTACACACACACGCGCGCGCGCACACACACACACACATTTGTGCCACACCATCGCCAACACAGTCTGGGGCTAAACCCAGCTCTGATGTAAATGTGGTAGGCTTCAATGGGCCAGGCACTAAAATTGGTCCCCACAGTCATCAAATCCGCAAAAATCTCTTTCACATCAACTGAATGCCAATGTGGGCATCATTGTTACATGACCTTGTTACATTACCATCACTTACAGCTAAAGCCTGATCTGTTCCCATAGTAATTGGTGCTGACTTTGTCTGTTGTCTTTGTGAACATGTTTGCTAGCTGCTGCTAAATTCAGCAATGGAGGTGGGAGGGAAGTGTCCGGCTGCTGATGCGATACATCACATTCCAGAGTTAATCTATGTTTTTGAACAGTTAGTCCTGTTGTTATCAGTTCAGAAGGGTTCAAATGGAGTCTTTTTAAAGCCTGCTATGAGAAGATTTAACATGCTCTGAACTATTTGTCCTCCTTAGGTTATAATGCACCCTTTGAAACCCCGGATGTCAATTGCTAAAGGAGGAATTTGCATCATTATAATCTGGGTTATGGCCAGCTGCTTCTCTCTGCCCCATGCCATCTACCAGAATCTAGCAAGATTTGATATTGGGTAAGATGTATAAACAGGGGTAGTGTTTTTTTTAAGGAGCTGCCTCAATTTAACAGCCATAAATTATAAACACACATGTTTATTTTTTTCTGTTAGTAAAAATTAGCTGAAAATTGGCAACTGGAAAACCATTTAGTTCAAGCAGCATGTTTCCACTTTGAGTTTCTCTCCAATGTTCAATGAAAATCAAAGGAGTCACTTTTATCTTTATTAGTCAGTTCCATCTTCATTTTTTCAGTGCAGCAGACACTGCAGAGGGAGGTTCATTTTAACTATTTCCATTAGAATTGACAGATGTAAATTGGAATAGGGTTTTTGTTTTTCCGTGAAGCTTTAATAAAAGTTTTTTTTTAAAGTAAATAAAAATCTACATTTTGGCCCAAATTTGAGTTGAAGTTGTTCACTTAAAGATGCACTAATCCATGTGTCTGAATGAATTCCTCTATCTGTTTACCATATGTGCCCAGCTATCTTATCTTATTTTATAAGAGGCCTATCCCCTTTGTACTACATGCTTATGATTGTGGAATTGACGGGTTTTCTCCTTTTGTGCTCCAGGAACAGAACTATACGAATGGTCTGTCTCCCCAGCTTCCCTCCTCCTGCTGATCTCTTCTGGAAGTACCTGGACTTGACTACTTTTGTACTCTTGTATGTCCTGCCCTTGCTTGTGATCTCCATCACGTACACAATGGTAGCCAAGAAGCTCTGGCTGAGGAATGCCATTGGAGACGTCACCATGGAGCAATACTTTGCCCATCAGAGGAAGAAGAAGATGACACTGAAGATGTTAATGGTGGTGGTGGTGGTTTTTGCTGTCTGCTGGTTCCCACTGAACTGCTACCTGGTGCTCATCTCCAGCAGGGCCATCCACAGCAACAATGCTCTGTACTTTGCTTTCCACTGGTTTGCCATGAGCAGCACCTGCTACAACCCCTTCATTTACTGCTGGCTCAATGAGAGCTTCCGCTCTGAGCTCAAGTCCCTGTTGTGTGTGTGCCGGCGAAAAAATGCAGCCCAGAGCCACGCACTGCAGTCCATCTCTCCTCCTTTCAGGCATGCCTGGGCTGAGAATTGTCATTATAAAAGGGGCAGCTGCTCTCAGAAAGCAAGAGCATCTTCCCAAAGAAACTCTGCAAAGACAGACATATCCAGCGTCCAGCCAATTGTGACAGGGAGCTAAGCCACTGAACTGACAGTTAATCGAGCTCCCTGGGTCCTGAATCTAGAAAATTGGATATTACATTTATTTGTATTAAGTTACAATCACAATCAGGAGCAATTGCACAGACTGGGTAATGGGATATAGAGCCTTTAAACTTAGGAGAAAGAAGACCTAATTACTACTATATATACTTTGGGGTGACAGTTTATTTTATGGAGAAAATGAACAAACTAAAATAACTTAATACTTTTGATTTATTAATTTATTCAAGACTGATTCATAACTTTTACAACCACTTTTGGATTTGTGTCCCAGGGACTTTGCCTACTATTTGAATGGTAGGCACATCCAGTATATTATGTTTGTCTTTCAAAAAGTAATCTTAAATCAAGACAATTGATTATTCTGAACTGCTTAGTGTAGTGTTTATTCCTTCACCACAGACAATAGTGCTTCTCAATAACATTTAAAATGATCAAATGAGAACACAAGCTAGGTGTATGCAAAATACACCAAGAATAAAACAAATACAGTTCCTTTGGTCATAAAGATTATTAGTAGCTGCAACAAAATACAAATGAAAATTTACCTTGCAATCTCTGATCAAGCAACAGTGTCACCGGTGAGGTAATTTACAAGAATTAAGGAACTGATGAAACTGACTCCTATCTATAGTTGCGCACAGTTTAATATGTGCTCTCAAGATTAAACACATGCAAATAAGACTTCTGGGTCTCAGTCGAGTACAGGACTTGTAAAAGGAAATTGTTTAAGAGGATTTCTCAATTTTTCTACTCTGCCAGGTTTTTCTATTCTCCACACACAAAAAATATTAATTTTTGTTCAAAAGTTCATAGCATATTTCATTTTATGAGGTCTTTCATGCCTACAACTACTAAATCGCATATTTGACTCTAACACAGGTTAGGAGTGAGCCAAAGTCATTGCCTTTCAACAGCTTTTCACTGGCCAATGTGAAATGAGCTGGTGATCTCAGTAAAGCTCCTAATGGACAGGTGTCCACAACACAGAGTCTACCACTGCAATTGGCAATCTTGGCAGATTCAACGGAGAGCCCAAGGACTGAAAGGGCTATGGAGTCTAAACTCCCTCTCTCACCCTTGTAGATTATGGTTGAAGTGCTTTTACCAAGGTGTCTGTGAAGAATATGGACGGATTTACATTTCTGTTATCCAGTTTGTACCTGCTCTTTGGATAAATATCAGACTTTGCAGCCTCCAGGGCTATATCAATCTAGCAACTTCTTATCGCTATCAATTTGCTAAGGAAACCAAAATGGTGTTTTATTATTGTCACTAATTGGGGTTTTTCCTAAATCAGATTAAAATTATTTACAGGTATAGCTTTAATCTTTTGATTTTTATAAAGGTGTATCTGAACTATTCATAGCTTGGCTAGTAAGCTTCAGAGGTGGGCCTTTGACTGTCTGTCATTCTAATGTCACTTTCCACAATTAGTGACTCTTCCAGCATAGGAAACATGCCAACTGCTAGCACTTTGACAGTTGAACAAAGCATGATGCTTTGCAAAAAGCCAGATGGTAACCGCATTTAAAAAAAAATCATTTTTCGAATTAAGAGAGAAATGTGCAGGTTTTTCATACTTGCTGAGAAACAGAAATGGTGGAATTAAATGGTGCTGAAGTCATTCACAAACTCAGATATGAACTCACGCTTATATTAAAAAACCCCACTAACTTATGCTACAGCAGTGGCTCCAAACACTGCAGTTTACACTAGTGATGCTATTGTGCTTGTGACTTATTTCATTTAGGGGAATGTCTGAAAATATAGTCAATAGATATGCTGTTTCAGAACACTCAGGAGAGCATCTTCAAAAAGGGGTACAGAGATCTAGACAACTGATGGACCAAATTCATCCTGGTGTATAGAGCTGCAGTTTCTACTGAAGTCAGTGGGCACCATGCCTACTTATGCTAGGGCTGAATTTGGCTCAATAACGGTAAATATCAATGGGCATCATGTGAGCACATCACCATTCGTAGCTTTGAAAAATTACCCCATAAATGAGTATTAACATTTTTCACTTCCTTACAATAAATCAGCAGTTCTCTCACATCAGTTTTACACTGATGGAACTATTGATTTCAACACTTCCTCTCAGATTACACTGGCATGAGAGGAGAATTAGATTCATATATATTACTGTGCTATTTCTATCTGAAATATGAAAAGAATAATTACATTTCACTTTATTAACCAAAGGCGTAACTGTAATATATACTGAGCCAGATCCTTGGCTGGTGTAATTCAGCATTGTTCCACTGAATTCAATTTATCACAGCCAGTTTATCCCAGCTGAGCATCTGCGCCCACTGTTAAATTGGGTGAAGAATTTTAGAGAGTTTTTTAAAGTGGAAATAAAAGTACTTTGCTATTGAAACAGACTGGGACTATGTAACCTGGTAATTCATTGGTCATTAATAAAGAAACCAGGAAACCCAGGAACAACTAGGTTGTGTCATTCATGCCTCTTCTGATCCATTGCAGGTTAGGAGAGCAATTGTAGCTATGGGGAAGAACCAAAAATATACCAGATAAAAGGAAATATTGATGTCATGTTCCTTAAGATATCAAAAGCCCATTTTCATTTTTATCCCAAATTTCTTTAATAAACTTTCTGTTCCTCTTGTATTATTAATGACGGTACTCTGCCTTAACTACTCAGTGCCTTTTCCATCCCACATTTGCACACAGAATATTATACAGGAAGATGTACCATAGAATTGAAGGTAATTCAAGAAATCAAATCTTTTTACAAAGATTAAGTATGTGACACTAAAACCTTGTATTCATCTAGATGAACGGTGTGGAAAATAGTGATTTATATGGACTTTTGTGTGCCTGCTCTCTTAATGAGTAAACTCTCTGACAAGCAGATGTATGTAAACAGAGTACAAATCAGTTTGCACAAGGGATGTAAACAATTTACTCTTTCATTTTAATTTGTTATATACAAGTGGTAGCGTAAACCTGATGTTAATATTAGTTTACACAATTTTACTGGCTGGATTTGCATTGTTGTGTAAATGGCATGTGCCTTTTAACTAGGGGGTTGAAACATTAACACATCCAAGTTGTGTGGTGTTAAAAACCAGAGAATGACATTGGTCTGGACACTAGTTTACTGAAACATTTTCATCTCAGTGCTGGGTTCTTTTAAAAATATGAAAAATCCTCATCTTTTTACACTGGGAAGATTTTGATGCAGTTAATTATGTCAGTTTGCACATCCAGCACAACTGTTTCACCAGACTTCTGTAAAACTGCCGGCAATGATTCCTACATGGTATCCACCTCACTGGGATAAGTTTGAGCTGTGGTGAAAGAGCACAAAGTTTATTACCACACCACGTTGCATTCAAGTCATTGGGACCCAGGAAGTACAGTAACTCCTCACTTAACATCGTAGTTATGTTCCTGAAAAATGTGACTTTAAGCAAAATGATGTTACATGAATCCAATTTCCCCATAAGAATTAATGTAAACGAGGGGGTTAGGTTCCAGGGAAACTTTTTTCACCAGACAAAAGACTATATGGGTACACAGTGATGATGATTGTGAAGCTTGGATGAGGTGGAGGAGTCAGAGGGGAGGATATTTCCCTTACTGCTAAATGATGAACTAGCAATTGGCTGAGCCCTCAAGGGCTAACTCTCTCACTCTACAAGGCAGCAGGAATGGAGGGTGTAAGAGAGAGAGAGATGCGCATTTCCCTTTTAAGTACACTGCCTTGTTAATTAGATCAGCTTGCTGAGACCACAGCTGCAGCAAGCTCCCTCCATCCTGAGCCCTGGTGTGTGTCCCCTGCTCTATGGAAGATGGAGTAAGCAGGGTGCAGGGGGGAGGGAGACACCCTGACATTAGCCCCCCTCTTCCTTCCCTCCCCCCCGCACAGCAAGCAGGAGCCTTGGGGAGCAGCGCCAAGGCAGAGGGCAGGAGCAGCACATGGCAGTGGGGGGAGGGACAGCTGAACTGCCGGCAGCTGCTGCACAGGGAACCTAGGGGAGCAGGGAGCTGATAAGGGGGCTGCCGATCCACTCTGGTTCCAAGCCCCCACCAGCTAGCTGCAACGAGCTGCTCTTCCTGCAAGCCGTAGACAAGGCAGGAGGCTGCCAAACAACGTTAGAAGGGAGCATTGTACAACTTTAAACAAGCATGTTCCCTAATTGATCAGCAACGTAACAATGAAACAATGTTAACCGGGATGACTTTAAGTGAGGAGTTACTGTAAATTAAAGTTTGTAGGGGCCAGCCCTTAGCTTGAAACTGCAGGTCCAAAAAGTTCCAACTGCCTCAATTTATTTTTAGTACTTCCTTTTTAGACATAATGCCCCTTGTTTAAGGACAAGTTAACTAAACTGGAGACACACTTGTTTGCTAACAATATGAAGCTCAGTGAAAAGTCAAAAAATCCAAACACTGAAATGTTCTGCAAATGCCATGTGAAAAAAAAATCACACCCAAGAAAGGAGATACTTAGGTGAAAACAAACAAACAAATAAAAGCCATAAAACAAAGCTTCATCTGCACTGGCTAAAGGACATTCCAATCCCACTGATGTGCTTACTATACATGTTCACATAATATATGGAATAAGCAGAGCAGGGCAACAGCGCTGGCACAGTGCTCATCATTATGGTACATATTTTCTTAGCTACAGACTTAGTTTTGATCTCTTAGATATTACAGAAATACATTATAGCAGGGATCGGCAACCTTTGGCACACGGCTCGCCAGGGTAAGCTCCCTGGCAGGCCGGGCCGGTTTGTTTACCTGCAGCATCCGCAGGTTCGGCTGATCGCAGCTCCCACTGGCCGTGGTTCGCCGCTCCAGGCCAATGGGGGCTGCGGGAAGTGGGGTGGGCTTAGGGATGTGCTAGCCACCCTTACTGCAGCTCCCATTGGCCTGGGGGCTTACCCTGGTGGGCTACATGCCAAAAGTTGCTGATCTTTGCATTACAGGAAGGAATATATTTCACATCATATCTCTGGCTAACGCACACATGTAATGTACACATACTCTTAGCAAGTAACATGTCATTAAGTGGCAGTTTGTTCAAGGGCTAAATACCATTTATTTTTACATTCATTTTCTAACTTCACATCTCTGACGCAAGGAACCCCCTAATGCCTATCAGCAAAGGTTTCACAGTTCTATCAGCAACTCCTGTGAAGCCTGAAAAACTCACTAAACCTAACTCATTGCTGTCATAGTATTTATCTTTAAAGAATGTTGTGTGAAGTATCAAATAAAAGTCAGTAACACACCGGTTATTAATGTTGTGAAATGTACCTATTAACTGTAACCCCTCTTTCCTCCCTGGGTGACTCGGGAGCAGGCAACACTCACCTGCATGCCTGGGTGCCTGATGTTGTTGACATTAAAGTAGACCCTGAGTATCCCAGTGGTGATGCTGGATAGGTGGGGATCCTCTATCCATCCCTCTGCTGCAGTCCCTTTACTCCTAAAAGAAGTTAAAATTGGCAGTGCCTCCACCTGGCTGGGCCCTGTACCCATTCAATGGCCTTGGGAACCTCCAATAATAAACCTATTCTAATAAATTAATTATAAAATTAATATTCTGTAGCCTGGGTGTAACTCAAAAATACCAAATATAAATAATATACATCCAATATACTTAAATTAGAGTTAACAGACCTTTACTTAACAATTTAAAGAAACGACTAATTTAAATACACGGGGCAGTTCAATAAAATCAGTGAACAAACATAGGATACAGTATAAATGAAACTTATCGAACTGGCATTTACCCCACCACCAGAACCAGCTCTAGGCACCAGCAAAACAAGCACGTGCTTGGGGCGGCACATTTCCAGGGGTGGCATTCTGGCTGACGTCTTCAAAAATTTCAACATCAAGCCCCAGCTCTCCTCGGACAACAAAGTGCCCAGCAACTGCCTGGATGTGGCGGGCAGCGGCCCTTAGGGCTTCTGAGACAAAGTCTGCCTGACCCCGGCGTCCACCAAGAGCGACTTCATGTTCCTAAAGCCCGAGTCCCCCGAGGAACAACGAGAAAGCTGCCAAGAACTTACCAGGGCCGGGAAGGAAGCCCCAAGCGGCCAATAACACCATCAGTGCCACCCGCCAGGTAACCCTGCACTGCAGTACAGCCGGTGGGGCTCAGGGAGACGCACCGGGAGAGAGTGCCATGAAATACCCCTTCAAGGGTTAGCCTGGCTTTCCCCCTTCTTCTCTCCCTCCCCTGCCCCCTTGGAAACAAATCTGAGCCGGGAGAAATCCTTTCATTCAGGCACAACTTTTTGAAGATAATGACCCGACCCTTTGATCAAGTGGCAGTTTCGGAATTAGCACCCATCAGACAGCAGGCAATTCTCCAGCGCGCTCCTTACCCATTTCAGTTAATGATTTGGGGAACATCAGGCTCATTTTCAATTTTCAAACTAGCACAACCCCGTAGCCTTCCTTCAAGAGACCCAGACATGACACTGGGGCAGCAAAGCACGCAGTGATTTAAGCCTCTTGAAATGTCCCTCTCTATTCTGTATTTCCCCTCCACACATATTACAGGCGGCGCGAATTACTCATGTGCTCTAGTGGCCCAAGGGGCTTTTCAGCTCCTTAGTCTCAATAAGAAATCCAGGCAGATACACCCGGCTCAAGCAGATTCAGATGCAGTCGTTACCCAGTGCTGCATCACTACCGCACCCAGTCAAACAAAACAAAACAAAACAAAAACAACAACATTGCAAAGTGCAAACGTGTAAAAGCCACACAAAAAGGGGGGGAGGGCAAAATTTTTTTTGCTTGGGGCAGCAAAAAACCTAGAGTCGGCCCTGCCCACCACCATTTACCCCAGCCCGGAGCGTACACTCCTCTGGATTTCAGAGTCCCAGATGTTTGCGTGGGCGTGCTTGGAGATCTGCAACTGGAGGCAGCACTCTGTTGGTTCCTGTATCAGTCCAAAGCTGCACAACCCCTCTGATGATTGGAGCTGGCCCCACCAAAGGTCAGCAGCTCTGGGTCCTGGTTCGATGGGAAGATCACTCTGCCTCTCCTCAGACTCAGTCTCTCTGCTGTGCCCCTTCCCTTGCAAGTACTTTCCCAAACAAGAGCGGGGGTTACTCCCAGTTCCTTCACTGCAGGCCAACCACAGTCAGCTCTAGACACAGCAACAGTCTGTGCCCTGACTCCAAGGAAGCCACCAACAGCCTCTGAGACTCCCTGCCGATCAAAGCCCCAGCTGGCTCTCTGCAGCAGCTCCTGGCTTCCTAGCAGCAGCCTATGGTATGGCCAGAGCTCCACAGCAGCAATCTCACTCCTCTTCCCAAAATGGAGTTCACCCCTGCTCTCCCTGCACCGACTGGAAGAGGAAGTCTCTCACTCTTTCCCCCAGGCATCATGGGAGTTGTAGTTGCTAAGCCTAGATTGCCGCACACAGGCTTTTCCCTTGGAACACTCCCAATAAAGTTCAGAGGCCCCTCTAGTGAAGGGTGCTTACATTCTCCCCCCACCAGAAAAATCCTTAATGACCCCATTAAGGAACCAGAACAAAGAAGAAAAACAGATTCATTTACAATATAATACATACATTCTTAATTCCTACGGCTAGGTAGAGTAACATTCAATGCAGGGTAAAGTATAGGCCCACTAGAATAGGCACAATTTAGGCACCTAGCCTGAGGTGAGCACCACTATGAAAAACACCTGAGCTCATCCTTAGAGGATACATATTCTCGTTTGGACTCCACATGTTTTTAAATCTTTTAGCACATCCACCCCACTATGTACTGTGGGGATGGACACCTCACGGCTCACTCTAACCACACCATACATTAAATGCTGAGAGGGCCTGACTTCTCGCTGGGACCTCCTTAAGGGCTGTACCATCCCTTCTTTCTCCTCTACAGGAGGTGTTAATAAAGTTCCATCAGATTCGGCATCCAACACAGAATTATCCATTGCAGAAGGAGTAACATCCGTAGCAACCTTGTTCCCTACACTTGAAGACCCAGGGGGATTGTTGCATACATCTTCGCCCTCCCTAAGGACTTCTCCCACAGAAAAGAATGGAAGAGCTTCAGGGTTTAAAAGGGGTGTTCTAGCTGTGCTTTCAGGTTGATCTGGCTCAAGTGACAGTACAACAGACCCAGGAGACATATCTGAGGGTTCATGATACATAGATATATAGTCAGGGTAAACCTCCTCAGAATCAGTCTCTGATGGGGGGTCAATTATGTCCATCATGGTAGTAGGGACTGGCACAGGATTAGCACCATCTATGGAGTTGGGGGAGGAACTCTCGGACGTCAGAGCTCTCCTCTGGTTAGATGATCTGGGTAGAGGGATAGGCTCGATATCTGATGGACCATCCATTCTGATGTGTTGCCCCAGTGGAAGTAAGTGGTTTCAATGTAAAGTCTTGAATGGGCTGCCATTCGTTTCAGGCTTTAGTGGATGTACAGGTAACCTGGGCATTTGATTCTCCACAATGTAGGGCTGCGAATTCCAATGGTTTGCAAGTTTATGTTTTCCAGGGAGCCCAAGATTTTTTATAAGAACATGATCACCAGGTTGCAGATCACAGTATCGCACCTTCTGGTCATAATGGCCTTTATTGCCCCGGTTCATCTTATCAGATGCTGCCTGAGCAAGTTGATAAACAGCTCACAAGTCTTTTTTAAAATTAGCCACATACTGGAGATAAGACTGGTGGGAAGACCCATCCATTGAGACCCCAAAACTGAGGTCTGCCGGTAATCATGCTTTACGTAAAAACATTAGGAAATACAGAGAATACCCAGTGGCCTCATTTTGGGTACAGTTGTAAGCATGCACAAGATGGCTAACGTGCTGGCTCCATCTAGATTTCAATTTGGTATTCAAGGTTCCCAACATATTAAGCAGGGTTCTATTAAATTGTGGGTCTCCCTGTGGATGATAAGATGTTGTTTTAGATCTTTTTTATACCTAGCATAGTCAGAAGTTCCTGAATTAATCGACTCTCAAAGTCCTGTCCTTGATTGGAGTGCCTCCGCTTGGGCAGCCCATAATGCACAAAGTACTTCTCCCAAAGAGTTTTAGCAACAGTAGAAGCTTTTTGATCTTTAGTGGGAAAGGCCTGTGTATACCTTGTGAAATGATCAGTTATGACTAGCACATTACAAGTATTTCTGCTATCGGGTTCAATTGTGAGAAAATCCATACAGACCAAATCCATAGGGCCTTCACTGTGAAGATGAAACAGTGGAGCAGCTCTCATGGGTAGAATCTTGCGCTGTATACACCGGGAACAGATCATACAATACTCAGACATAGGCTAGGGGTTTGTTACAGGAGTGGGTGGGTGAGATTCTGTGGCCTGCACTGTGAAGGAGGTCAGACTAGATGATCATAATGGTCCCTTCTGACCTCAAAGTCTATGAGTCTATGAGTAATTCTGCTCAACATCAGTCTTCATCCATGGCCAGTGAAATCAGTCTCATGCAAGCCCATAGGTCTTATCAAACCCAAGATCCCATGGGCATCATGTAAAGACTGCAGGACAGCTTTATGAAACTGTTGATGTAAAATCAGTTGTTTTTTGTGTGTTGCCCGGGATGGTTAGTGATTCTATACAAAAGTCCATTCTCCAGGAAAAGTCAATCCCATTCTTTCATTAGGAAAGGAATATCAAGGTGCCTGCTCTTATCCACAGCAGCAGAATTCCCTTGATCATCTGCCAGCCAAACCTCTCCAACACAGGCATTGTCCTGTCCTGTGGCCTGAAGCTCAGAATAGCCCTTTAGAAAAGTGTGTCTATAATTATATAGATTAAATTTCAGGCAATGTACAGGTCTATTATTCTTCATCACCAAATTATTACTGGCTTTTCACCCCTGATCTCCAACTCTGCAGTCTATAGTTAATTCTGTGGCCTTGGAACTACTTTTTGTGGCCAAGTCAGCTAGGAAGATAGGCACTAGAAAGGCAAGGGCCGATCTGCTACAGAACTGATCTAACTGTTATGTTTAGAAAACGTGTCTTAGCCAAGGCTGTAAAAATCACAGATTCAGCAAACCGAAGCAAACTTACAGGCTCTGGCTGCTGGCTGCTTGCTAAAGCTCAGGTCATAGCCTATGAGGGACACTCAGCGGAAGAGTCCAAATATAGTGACTGTCCCAAAATCTTAGCCAAAATCATCCTTTATTGTTCAAAAACATTAAAATTAAGTCAATAATGCCCAAAGGAAGCCACATGGGACAGCACATAATAAAGCCGCATTCACTGTAGCTCCCCATTGATGAAGACTCTGACAAAGAAAATAATGAACCACCAGCTGCAAGTCATTTAGCCAGATCTAATCAGCTCCATTTTATTTGACTCTAGCATGCTTGAAGTCCACCTATAACAATTTCTGTTCTTCTCTGAGTTATAGCCTTCCTGGCAAAGGGATCTTTCAGACATCTCAAGGGCTGGAAGTGACTCACATGCCACAGTGACTTGCATAGACTTATTAAAAGAATATGCCTAACTACCTTTTCTTATATGGCAAGTACGACACAGCACTCTAATTAGGATATTTTTGTCGGTTATTTGTATGGCTGAGATAGACTAAACATCAGCCCCCAAACTGCATGAACCCCTGCAAAGTTTTTAGAAAGTTATTTTTCCTATTTTCTGTCCTTCACTTTCACCCACTACTCTGTCTGGTCCCATCCAGGAGTGGATGGGCCAAAATACCATGAGAATTCCTTCTGAGTATTCCAGGCCCCACTGGAAGTAGGATGTATGTGTAAACTTGGCAGAAAGCCTGTTCTTGTGAAACTTCCAGACCGATTTTGCAGACTCGTGGTTTGTATTGTTTAGATTGGCTATGAGTAAGTAGCCAGCCTTCTGAATACTCCGTTTGAAACTTTTGGTCATCATATCCATCCACCACAAGCTACTTTCAGTGAGTCCCAGAGTATGCCATCTCCCACTTGGTTTGGAATAGACATGCCATGTCTGACTGCCCTCTATGTACACCTTTTCCATTCTCATCTATTGCTGGAACACCTTTTACAACACAATCTGCTAAACCTCAAAATGCACATCTTCCAAAAAAGGCCTATAAAGCCCATTCTTCCCTGCAATAAAGTTGTATGCTATCTTTGGACTGCAGGGCGTTGTCTGTAAAGCACCTCACAGAGTGTTGGCTCTCTAGAAATAAGTAATAATTTACTTGGAAACAGCACTTGGGTAATAACATGGTCAGAGTTCCCACTCAGTGAGAGTGCCGGGGACACATTCTAAATCCACTAAATGGAGCGATTTACGGGGTGTATTTCCACTGACTTCAGGTCTGAATTTGGTCCTGTTGGGATCCGGGAAGTGCTAAAGGATCTGCCACAGCCTAAGGAGAGGATCCACAAGATCCGGTATCTCAATTAATTATGGGGGACAACTAAAGATATAACAGGGACAGGAGTGAGGTCACAGAGCTAAATGAAGGGAACCTCGTGGGGATACCAAGCAGAGAACCCCAGAAAGCGCCCACTGCTCCTCGAAGGTGTCAAGGGAGCCAGCGGACACCACCCAGAGGAATTCTGCTCAGATGCGTGCGCAGACAGAGGATCTGAAATAGGTCCCACAGTCACAGGAAACCCTGTCAGCCAACCTCCTCTCTCTGGTCTTGTAAATGGCCATTTTGACCAGTGCTAGGAGGAGGTAGACAAGGAGGTCCCGTGACTTTGTGGGGTCATGGATAGGGAATGTGTAGCTAAGGAGGTGAGGGGGAAAGCGCAGCCAAAAACGCAAGAGGATATCTAAGAGGAGCCAAAACAGGGGCTGCAACCTGGCGCACTCCAGATACATGTGCGCCAGGGTCTCCCTCATGCTGCAAAAAGGCAGGTATCTGGGATGGGGGTGAACCACACTGAGAACACGTCTGTGCTCATGGCTCCATGAAGGAGTCGCCAGCTGACATCCCCGGTAGGCCTTGGGACCAGGGTGGAGTATAGGCTGGCCCACCGGAGTTCCTCACCCTCCAGAGATGGTAGGAGGTCCCGCCACTTCGTGTCAGGGTGGGACACGAGGATGGGGATGTGAATCTGGTGCAAGGCATATGTTTTTCAAGTTTTAGGGCATTTTTCAGGATACAACTAATAATAGGCTCAATTGGTGATGTTTGGGTCAGGATCTGAATCTGACCTTTCAGGGAGTTCAGAGTTGGGATTCCACATTTCTTTTCAAAAAAGAGAATCCGGTTTACTAAGAGGTCATGAGAGAGGGACAGTGTCAGCCTCTGTTAGAGAAACAAAAACCCTGCTCCCGAGAAGTTATGTTACTGATCTGCAGCAACGAAAGTCACTCTGCAGTTTTCATCCACTCTTAGGCAAACCAAACCCATTGTGCACAATCCAGTCACCCTACAATATCAGACTAGTGTGCCTATATGATAGAAGCCAAACAAGATTTCAATTAGACAACAAACGTCAGGTTCAGGCTTCTGAGGGATTGTTCTGAACAGCGAGAAGAAGGGTTATAATTAGTTATGAAAACAGCCTCGAGACAGCAGGGCAGGCTCCTTGGTCTGCTCCCTTTGCACCACTCAGGCAGCATGAAGGGAATGGAGACCTAAGGTAAACCCCTAGTATGGGGAGTCCCCATGAGGCATAAAGCCAGCATAGCCAGCTCCTCTACCACCCTCCCCCCAGCTCTGGCATGTCAGAGGTGCAAAGGATGGGGGAATGGCCAGACTGATGTGTTTTAGCCAGGGCCGGCTCCAAGGGTTTTGCCGCCCCAAGCAGCCAAAAAAAAAGCCAGGATCGCGATCGCGATCTGTGGCAATTCAGCAGGAGGTCCTTCGCTCGGAGCGGGAGTGAGGGACCCTCCGCCGAATCTCTGAAAGTGTTGCCCCACTCCCGAGTTGCCGCCCCAAGCACCTGCTTGATAAGCTGGTGTCTGGAGCCGGCCCTGGTTTTAGCAACTCCCAGCAGGCACATGGACCCTCGGGCTCGGACTGGTCTAACCTGAAACCAATGCTGGGTAAAAAATAATAACCAGAGAGCCATAACCAGCTTCCAAATGCCTCCCCCACTCAGACTAAATTTGGTGCAGGAGAGAAACTGGCCAAGAGTCTTAATGCTAACCAAAGTGGCAACTGGTATTCTAGATACAGAGCTAACAATGCATGTGCTGTAGTAGAGCCTCTGCAGTTGACAGAGTTTTAATAGTACAGGATAGTGGGAAATGTGCTGTCAAATCAACATAATCTCTAGTAACTCTGGCAGGAGCCCTGTATAAAAGTAGCTTTTCAAGACTGCACTGTAACGGAGCCTTGCGCTGCTCGTGCCACAAATCAGCTGGAGAGCACGTAGAGTGCAAGCACCAGTGCCCTTTTATTCACCATCTAGCTACAGTCCCACCACCGTCTAGCTACAGTCTGTTCAACCCAGCACCCTTGGGGGGACGGCTTCCTCAGCCGCAGGCTCATCCCTTTCCTCTTTTCCCCTTCCCTTGGCTTCTTTCCTGACAGCTTTATATAGCCCCTTTGCCAAAAAAGCCCGCAGGAGTTTCTCCTCAAGCCCTTAGGCGGGTCACACCCAGGCAGCGCCAATTAATTCCCCTTAATTGGAGCTAGGCTAACAGGGGCCTGGCTCAGGCTCTCCTGGCCAGCACCCTGTTACATGCACCTTCTGTTTTTGAAAACCTAGAAACAGTGATGTTAGGGAAGTCCAGTGATGAGTAGATAGCAGTGCACTGTAATAAGTAACTTAGATGAAATAACTTAGACAGTAACAAGTAATGTCTCCTGTAAGGACCTTTCTAATTTGTTTGTAATATGCACCATCTAATAGAGCTGTTCTACAGTGTCTGTAAAGCCATGTAAGAAGCCTGAAAATAGCATTGCTTCCTTCATTGGGTTTTTTTTCCTCTTCTGGCATTTGCCAAAAACTTATTTTTTTCCTTCATTCGCAACCTGATCCAGAGCCCATTGAAGTCAATGAAAAGACTCATTCACTTCAGTGGGCTTTGGGTCAGGTCCTTGGCACAGAAGACAACACATTTCTTCTATGACTGTGACAAGCAGTATTGTGAATAGCAGAACGGACATCCTCACATTCTCCTGGTTGGGGTTAGGAGTAACTACCATTGAGTATGATAGGTGTTAGTCACATCCTGAGGCATGAGAACTGGGCCTATTCTGCAGCAGCGGCACACAAACCACTGTAGGACACAACCTAATGGTTGTATATTGAAAGGCAGAGGGTGTTTGTGAGAGAGAGAAAGAAAAAGGGACAGTTTATCCATACTCACTGATTTTTTCCAACTTCTGGTAGAAAAGAGGCTAAGGACTCATTTGTGAGGAGCTCTGAACCACCTTTTTCAGAAGAGAGGGATTAAAATATTTAAAATACATAAAACATTTCTAATCAGATTGTTAAATTTGGTCAAAATCTTTCAGCCTAACACTTTAGAGAGACAAGGTGGGTGAGCTAATATTGTTACTTCTGTTGACATTGGTCCAGTAAACAATATTACCTCACCCACCTTGTCTCTCTAATATCCTGGGACCAACAGCTGCAACAACACTACCTAAACAACAGCCCAACAGTGCTGCAACATTTTCCATTGCCACACTGCAGAAATACTCAGACACCACTTGCCTGTTTTAGAAGTGTCATATGTAAGCTCCTTTAGGCTGTGATCCATGTATTATTAACCCCTGAGTATTATCATCCCTTGGAGCTAGAACGCCTGACCCCTGGGGTTTGCTCTGCTTCTGCAGCTAGAGACCACTGCTCGTTAACTACTGGAGTTTGCTCTGTCTCTGCTTTAAGAGATCAGGGCTAATTGCCTACTGGCTTTGCCCTGCCTCTGCACCAAGAGACCAGGCCTGATTGACTCCTGGGTTTGCTCTGGCCCTGCAACTAGAGCCTAGAACTAACTGACTGTGGGGTTTGCTTTGTCTCTGCCTCCAGAGGCCAGCGCCAATGGACTACTGTGTTTGCTCTGCCCCTGGATGAAGGGCCTGGAGCTACTTGGGACCTGTGTGGGCTCTGAGCCCTGCCACAAGGGCCCAGAGACCATTGACTAAGCTATGTGCAGCCTCTGTTTGAAGGGCCTGAGGGCTATAGACGGTTGGCTGGTTAGCCCGTTAGACCGGTCGGGACGCTAACGCCCAACACTAATTCCCCGATAGTAGACGGAGGCCCCAACAATGTAGTGAGGTGGTGTGACCTCCCTCCAACCCAGAGGGAGAGGGACAACCCCCACACCACTACAGTGCCATACACATCTTCTGTCAACATGAAGATGTTTCCCCAACGCAAATGATGTTAGGATGGAGAGATCAGTCACTTTCCTGTAGTTAAGATGGTTTAACCACAATACAAATTCTTTTACACTTAGTATATCCCATGATGTCATGAGAGAAGATTTTCCAACAAATCTGAAGTTAGAACATGAACTTTGAGATATTGGTTTGGATATTTTAAAGTGATTTGTTGTTTTTACAAGCCTTCTCAATTTGTCTTGATATATTTCACTAATGCCTTTAGCTAAAACTCCAGAATGGTCACATTCTTCATAAAGAATAGTGTCTTTCTCTGGGTTTTTTAGAGAGACAAGGTGGTGAGGTAATATCTTTTATTGGACTAACTCCAGGGATTTCATTGGTTTATGCAGTAATACAAAAACAAAAAACAAAAAAACAACCCAAACCAATGTTCAAACATTCAGAACTTCTGGTTCATCCACATTCATCAACTTCTTCCCAACAACTAGGGTCAGGTCCTCATGCAAGCATCCATCATCTTTGTTTGTCTAAGGCGGCACTAGGTCCACTTGCTTCCCTTCTTCTTTGATTCAATCCCTCTGTCACTTCCTCAGCTTTCCTTGGGTCTCTTTCCTACCACTCTATCTTTACCATCTCCCCTTCATTCATCCACTGGACGTGTCCAACCCAGCAAAATCATGCTTCCTGGATTTTATCAGCCACAACATAGGCTTTGATTTCAATCCTACTATTTTCATTTCAAAATCTGTCTCTTTGTATAACTTCTCTTATAGTTGCAGTTGTATGTGTTTCACGAAAAGCAGAAAGTCAGAAAAGCAGTCATCATGAGTATAGTCCTGAGAGGAAGCAGAAAAACAGAGTTTTTTTGGGGCACAGAACTCACTGCAAAGGCAGACTTTCTAAAGAAGGAAACTGGCGCCTGTTTCTTCCATGCTCAGGGAAACAGGACTTTGAGTACATTCTCTGTAAATAAACAGGATTGCACCAGTGAAATCCCAATCGATTTCTCTTCCTAACAGAAGCAACTTGGCAAGGCCCTGAATATTGGATCACCGCATGGGCCAAAGTGTGGGGAGACAATATTTTAGGTGTAAAGCAGTCAGGGATTGGACTAATGCAGGGAAGGAGGTACTCAAGAGGAGCGTCTCTCACTTAGGCCTGGTCTACACTGGGGGAGTGTCGATGTAAGATACGCAACTTCAGCTACGGGAATATCGTAGCTGAAGTCGAAGTATCTTATTCCGACTTACCTCCTGTCCTCACGGCATGGGATCGAGGTTCATGGCTCCCCTGTTGACTCCACTACCGCCGCTTGCTCTGGTGGAGTTCCGGAGTCGACGGGGAGCACGTTCGGGGATTGATATATCGCGTCTAGATGAGACGCGACATATCGATCCCCGATAAATCGATCGCTACCCGCCAATAGGGTGGGTAGTCTGGATGTACCCTTAGTGGTCCACAGAATCAAATATTTTAGAACCATCAGCATAACTGGTGTGGATCCTTAGAAAACCCACAAAGGATAGGAGAGGGGGGAAAAGATCACTCCAAATTTGTCTCCCCAAGAAGAACATCAAAATCTTCTCTCCCTATATCCTTCATCTCAAGAAATTATTATACTGCAATTCTCTACCAAAGAAATTTAGCAGCAGGCAATCTCACATAATCAGTTGCTGCTGTGAAATAGGAATATCATGGAAGAGGAGAAGAGATCTTTACCTCTGTCAGACAGAGCAGCTGTTGAATCAAGGAGGAAACGGAATGTTTATTGAAAGATTATGCTAGGTCTACTACTTCTATATGGCAAAGGAAAAAAACTTTCACAAACCAAATAAACTCAATTGAAGATGAATGAATGCAGACCGCAAAAGAGAGGATACTGAGCAGGGTGAGCTTTTGACACACAGGATCATCTTATGATTGAGGCAAGAGGTTGGAGTCAGTTCTATTCTTGGCTTTGCCAAAGATGTGATGTATAACCTTGGGACAAGTCTCTTTAGCCCAGAGCCTCAAAAATGTACATTCAATGGGAGTTAGGCAACTGAATGCCTTTGAGGACCTGGGGCTTTGCCCCTGTGTGCCTCAGTTTCCTCCCCTGCATAATGGGAATAACATTTACTGGCCTTACATAGATGTTGTGAGGCTCAGTACTTTAATGTCTTTAAAATGCTTTGAGATCCTTAGCTAGAAGATGGTAGAGGTGAACAAAGTATTACTGTATATTGAGAGACCTCTGCAAACGTGGCATGAAATCCACTGTGGCCAACAACTGCACCAGGGGACAAGTTCTACCCAAATTCTGGTTCCTCACTGCAGCTAACGCCATGATATTTGTTTCAGGGACACTGTACTCTCCATGTCTGTTGTGTCCCATCTAGAACGTAAGCTTTCTGGGGAAGGGACCATTTTCTTTTTGTAGATTTGTATGTAGATTTGCCTAGCGCAACGAGGCTAGAACCTTTAGATGCTATTGCAGCACAAATAAGGGATCATATGAGAGACTGCTTCTGTGCCTAGAGCTGGAAGAACTAGACCAAGCTTATATGGGTGGAAATCCAATGTGACTACTCCCCTGTTGGTATAATGCTGCAGGAAAGTGTCGGAATGGCAGCGCTACAGGCCGAAGCTCTCTTTCACCCACACATCAGGTACAACACAAGAAGCAGCAGAGCTAGCTTCCCCAGGGAACAGGTGTGGCAGGAGAGTCGGTATGTACAACCTGTCCAGACTCTGGACACTGGGTTGAGATGTTCAACAAGCAGTGTAAGGGAGAGGGTTAATGTGTACTGCGGACCACAAGGGCCTGGAGGATTTCCCTCTTATCCCCTCCCCACTCCACCCAACTCAAAGACCACAGCACAAAACACTCGGCCGGTCATTTCTGGATACTTGTTGCCAACCTGATTCAAAACACATTTATCAGCTTATTTTTCGAATGAACTATGATAAATGGGTTTGCAAATGTAAACCGGTCTCATCTGTATAACAGACTGCATGAAACAGATTTGATATACTAATCGTCTGATTCCTTTTGAAGGAGAGGCATCAGGTAGTAATAGATGCAAGTGCATTTGAATTACAATACCACAGTTTTATTAAATAGAGCCACAACCGGGTGCATAACGTTCCCACTAATCCTCCTAGACATTGACTTAAATGAGCATTAACACAAAATAAATTATATAACTGTGGAAGGACAATTTTCTTTTAAGTCTATAAGCAGATCTGTAGTAGCAGGAGGACTTTTGTGTTTATTTTAACCGATGCAAGTCCTTCAGGCGGTAATCTTTGCACTGGTTGGTACAAAGTGCAGAACAAAAGGTGGATGATCTCTTTTCTGCTAATATTTGGTTGCCTAATTTTGTTCTTTCTTAGGGTGACCCTAGGGAAATGCTCTGTGTGAAACTGAACTTTCCTTTGACTTAGGAGGGGAAGTCCAGCTCCTCTTGGCTTATTGTTCCCTGCAGGAGGTTACTGAGTGGGGATGGGTCTCACTGGCTCAGCCGTAATATAAATGGTTTCATTGACACCACCTTCCCCTCTCCCCCGACCTGCCTAGAGACAGATCTCTCCGGTGTTACCAATAATGCAAAATGCACTAGCACAAAGGTCTTAGGAAGCTGGAGGTCTAAACCTGATCCAGATCTCTACCCTACCAACCTGGTCCACCTCTGTGCAGAAGAGCTAAATGCTGTTCACTAATAAACACTATTAGTAGTAACAAAGTGGTAGCCTAACTTACCTTCCACCTGCCTCATCACTTGAGATCTGTTCCCAGAGCATTTAATTAACCATACAAGGCCTGGCTAGTAGTGGAGACTAAAGATACAAGAAGGAATCCTGTCTCCATTTTGTCATCCCTCTCCAAGTGCATTCATCAGCTGCACTGCTTTGTGAATGCGCGTGAATACAGCAATGATATTGTCTCTCCATCTGGTTATGAAGTGAAAACCTCTTTGAACGTACTAGACTCAGGGCAGCATCTGTGACTCATCTCCTCCATCCTGTGACTCCAGTCTGGATTCTGCTGAACCTGTCCTGACCAAGGCCACTGATGTTAAATCAAAGGGGCCCTTCTCCATTCTTATTCTTCTTGATCTGTCTCACACCTTTAAACATAGCCGATCATGCGCTCCTCTCTTCTCTTCCTTCAGACAACTGTGACCCTTTTGTTCTCATCCCTTGCAGATGGCTCTTTTAGTGACTCAATTAACAACAAAAGTTTGGAAGGGATATTTAATCTCCTGCTTCAGGGTTTGAACCAATCTCTAACTGCTAGAGATTAGGATAAAATCGGGTGAGGTGCAGGGTGGAGGAAGGAGGGGAAGGAACAGATTATTCCACATCTGCCTACTGGAGGATTCTTACACCTTCCCCTGAAGCATCTGGTACTGACCACGCTGGAGAGAGGAATTAGGTTTGATGGACCTCGGGTCTGACCCAGTCTGGCAATTCCTGAGATATGGATGGGACTCAGCTACGTCATTCTGATCTTGGGTTACAGTTTCAAGGTTACAAAGGCCCTGTGTAACGTTTGCAGACTAAGTTGCTCTCACTGCACAGGGAGGAAGGCATGGGCAGAGCAGCAGCAGGGTATGGGCAATGCAATGGAGAGCTTTAAGCCATCTTTATATGCCTTCTCCTGATTTATGCTTACTCTATGCAGCATGGCCATTACCAAAGATACAGTCCTGGGACACCCCATTGTGCTGACATTGAAGCAGGCTTACCTAGGAGCTAAGGCTTGTCTAGCTCATTCTCCAGTGAGCCTTTGGCCCCTGTGAGAAACAGACAGAGTAGAGGGTCTGGCACAAGCTGTTCAGGTTGTATTTTGCAGTGGTGGAGTGATGTGAACACCATGTTCCTGGTAATGTAGGAATAGTTTTTTTGTAGGCTTAGTCCTAGCAGGTCAAATTCAACTCTGGAGTGAGCAGGTACAACCATTCTGAAGTGACTGATTCATACCCTTTCCCCCGAGGGGTGAGTTTAGCCCAATGAATCTAAGGGTTAGAGCAGGAAATAGGAGTCAGGATTCACAAGTTCTGGTCTCAGCACTCCCACTGCCTCATAGTGATGTCAGACAAGTCATTAACTCTGCACCTGTTTCCCCACTGGTAAAACAAGGATTAAACTCATCTATCTCACAGGGGCTGTCTGCAGCTTAATTTGTTCTGAAGGCTTTAGATGAAAGGAGCCACATAAATACAGGATCATTTTTTTCAGAGTAATATATTGATGAAGATGCTGGGTTCTTGCTTGTATGAGCTCTGGCTTTTCATCTGTATTCCTTCTGAATGGTTTATTTGTTTTCATGGTGATGACAAAGCCACTGAATGTCTCAGGCCCCTGGATGACTCAGGAGTGTACAGTAAATGCCTATCACATTGTGTCCAACTTCACATGTGGGGCTTGTGCACTGTACTGACTCTCCTGGCTTGTTAGGACAGCACTGAACTACAAATCAAGACCGACCATTGCACTTGTTTGTACAGGGTGTCCAAGCCAACAAGGCAAGAAGGAGCTATTCCAGGAACTGTTATTCACTTATGCACAAAGAATCCAGAGCCCCAGGGGAGGAAAACTGCCATGATTCAACATAAAGTGATTCTGAAAACACACCCTTAAGGCATTCAAAACCAACTCATTATTCCTATAGGTCCCTACTCATGTCAAAGCTCTCTGGAGAAAGTCCTACTTGGTGTTCTTCAAAGCTGAGTTAATTCAGGGCCAGACTGAGAGCCATGGGAAATACAGTGCTTTGTTATGCACAGAACAGGGGCACTACAGGCTTCCCACCTACTACACCCATCCCTCCTCTCTATGCACCAGCGAAGTCTTGACCTCTAACTAGTTGTGAAAGTAGGTTTCACAATATGAACCCCCTGCCCACTGTGCTGCATAAGCATTCATCTCCAGGATGACTGTGGGCTAAGACAGAAGGGAACATTTATCATGTAGGAGAGCGGATTCTGGAACAGCATCTACTCTGTCTGGTCATTTCACTGCAGTCTTCAGGGCTTGTTTCACTGAGAAAGTCAAAATTTCTATCTCTGTTATTCATTCTGTCTCCTTTTTTATCTCTTAGCAGTGTTGGCGATGCCATGCTAATGGGCTGATCGTTCCCTTTTACATAGTGTGGTCAGTTGCACATGTTTCTGTTTTAAAGCAAGCTCTGGAGTTCTCCTCGATACTCTCTAGAAGGGTCTTGGACGGCTGATCATAACATTTTCACCGCAGTTCTCAGGGGAGCTGAGTTTTATTGTCATTCTTTGCAGCATTCATGTAAAGCTATTTGCATCTTGGTGCCACAGAGACTCTTAGAAGATTGTTTTATTATCTTGTTCTATCCTCAAGACTCTGATTTTCCATTTCTCTCCTCTTGTTAGAGAAGACTCATTCCTTGTTGACTGAAAATGACCTTATGTTCCCCTTATCTTTCATTGGCAAAGAATGCCAATCAAATGTAAGATTATTTTTAATCTTCTATAGAAATTTTTACAGCACCTCCCAAAGACACTTTAAAAATCCACCTGCCACTGAAATCTTCACGATCCAAACACAAACAGCAAGGGCAAGAGAGGTCACCCAAGGAGGAAATGGCACATTGAATGAGTTAGAAAATAGAGATAAAAAAGGCAGCTGAAGACAGAGAGACACCTCAGCAAGATGGAATAGCAGGGAGCATAGATTAGTATGGGGAGAGAGTGGGGGGCAGGAGTGGGAGGGGAGAAATGAATCTGCCACAATGGGAATAGCCTTGCTCCAGCAGGAGGAAGATAGAGGTTACAGCTCCTGAGGCTGAAGAAAATGAATACACAGCAAAAGATAATCATGTGAAAATAAAACTGCACATCCTCTGCTAAGAGTGTCCTACAGCTCAACAGCCTGGGAATCATCTGATAGCAATAGAAGCTGCTTGGGAACCTGCAATCACTTTAGCTTTGTTTACACTGCAACAGTATTTGCCCTTTGCTGAGAGCAAGTAGAAAAACAGATGCAGGTGAACAAATGCTGAACATGATTTAGCTGTGAGTGTAGGCATGGATCAACCATTTGCAGCACCAGCTATTTATATCACAGTAGAGGCAAGATGCCCTAATGGAGAGGGGGGGCCCAGTGGCGCTAGGCACCGTACAAATGCACAGAAGGACAATCCTTGCCCCAATCCTTGCTTACAGGATATGCAAACAAGACAAATAAAGGGTGGGGAATAGAGGCAAGGAAAGGGGAAGTGACTTGGCCAACATTCCACGGAAGGGCCATGGCAGAGCTAGGAAAAGATCCCAGTTTGTCAATGGCCACTGGGCTCTTCAACTGTACTCTTGAAATTTCATGTTGCTGCAAGAGTTGAGCAAGAAGTCTCATGTTTCCCTTCACACTTTGATGTTATCACCAGCACTGGAGATGTAATTGTTTCGGTCTTCAGTTGCTTTTATTTTTGAAGAAAGGGGAGAGTAAAGTAAATGTATACAATTACAAACAAGTGCTAACCACTCTACCCTGAGAGAATCACTCCTTTCCACGAACGACTGCGTTTCTTCACATTCTTTTCTTTTGAACCACATGTGATGCGTGAAAGTGTACGCGTCACCCCTCATAAGTCTTTGAAAGCCTGGCCCAAACTGTTTAAAATTCATGAGTCAGGTCCTCAAAAATCATGAGATCAGATTTTTTTTTAAAGCTATGATATTTAAGCCAATTAATTATTGCACTGCTTTTATTTAGGTGCCTTGTTCAATGCCCTCAAGTTTGAAAAATTTGGCCATTATAAATCCAAATAAATAAAATACCACACAAAGAACTTTTCTTGGGGCACTAACAATTCAGCTGAAGTCAGGATGCTCAGAGTTCAGATATATACAGACAAGTATCCTCATTTTTGGCTGCTCTGCCTCTGTTTAGATTCACCTGTTATAAATGATGCTCCAGGCATGCACTGTAGTCCTGAAGCTTAGGCTGTTATCTTGCCAGAAACCTTTTGGGAATCAGATCTCAAGAGTTCCCCGCTTTGGTTAAACGAATACATGAAAATAAAGAAGGTAAGCTAACGAGGCTCTGTGTCTGTGAAGAAAGGAGGCAACATAACAACCATGAATCCTGACATAGCTGCATTATGAGTTCTCTGAACTGATAGCATAGAGCAGCTAGAGGAAGTTAGGCAATTATGTTCAGTGAACATCCTTTTTGTTGGTGTCCATTACTTTAATGAGCTATTCTTGCAGCACAAGCATTGGCAGAGTGCTTGTTTGTACTCATGACCATTACGCATTGCTGCAGAACAACTATTCTGAACATTTACAAATTGCAAGTTACAGGTTCACAGTGACAGAAAAAACAAAGGAGATTATTAAACTGGTTTTACCAAGGAAGCTGCCTCAGTGGCAGCAATGCAGGTCACTACAGAGTCTAGAACAGTGGTTCTCCACTAGGGGTACACGTACCCCCTTTGGGGTATGCAGAAGTCTTCCAGTGGGTACATCAACTCATCTAGATATTTGCCTAGTTTTACAACAGGTTACATAAAAAGCACTAGCGAAGTCAGTACAAACTAAAATTTCTTACAAGCAATGACTTGTTTATACTGCTGTATATCCTATGCACTGAAATGTAAGGACAATATTTATATTCCGGTTGATTTATTTTATAATTGTAGGTCAAAATGAGAAAGCGAGCACTTGCTCAGTAACAGTGTGCAGTGACACTTTTGTATTTGTATGTCTGATTTTTGTAAGCAAGTAATTTTTAAGTGAAATGAAACTTGGGGGGATGCAGGACAAATCAGACTCCTCAAAGGGGTACAGTAGTCTGGAAAGGATGAGCGCCACTAGTCTAGAATGCAGATAAAAGTGCTACTGAGCAAGTGAATTAATGGGAATGAACTCATTGGTCCTATACCAGTGGTGGGCAACCTGTGGCCCATCAGGGCAAGCCGCTGGTGGGCTGCCAGACCCCTTGTTTATATTTGCACGATCACCTGCAGCTCCCAGTAGCTACGGTTCACCATTCCCGGCCAACGGGAGCTGTGGGAAGTGGCCCGGGTCTGGCTGCCATTTCCTGCAGCTCCCATTGGCCGGGAAAAGTGAACCATGGCTACTGGAAGCTGCAGGGGGCTGTGCAAATGTAAACAAATGGTCTGGCGACTAGGTTGACCAGATGAGATTAATAAAATATCGAGACACATTGGGAGGGAGGGGGAGTCCACCAGCGGAGCCAAAAAAAAAAAAGGCGAGTGCTGCTGTTGGAGCAAAAAAAGTGTGTCACATCTTTTCATGAAAGTGTGTCCCATCCTTTTGCCCCTTTTCTTCCACTACATCCACATCCATCTCTGCCCCACCCACCTGATGACCACTGCTCTTCCAAAGCCAAGAGTGTGCAAGGTCTGAATCCAGGAAAGAGGCTGCACTTAGCGGAGGTTGCCAGACTTACTGACAGCATAATGGTCTGTAAAAAGAATATCAGTGGAGGCAGCAGGGAAGGTGGTGTTGGTTTAGAGTGTCCTGTGGGGTAAGAGAAAAGCTGCGGAGGAATAAAGGAAGCTAGTCATGTCTGCTCTGTAGGAGTAGATAAGCTGATCTCCAGTCCTCTGCACTATTTCAGGAGAGCTGAGCTCAAGGAAGAGTGAAATGTAGAGAAAAGCTTGTTGCTCTGTGGATAGTGCACCAGACAGGAGATCGGGTCTGCTGGGTTTTATTCCCAGCTTTACTGCTGGTGTTTAGTGTAACTTTGGTGAATTCACATCTCCGGAAAATGTTAGGTAATTTACTTGGCCCTTATTACCATAGTTTCTGAGCACCTCACAGTCTTGTGTAGTTATCCCATAAACCCCCCTGTATGGTAGGGAAGTGCTCCTACCTCCACTGTATAGATAGAGAACTGAAACACAGAGAGAGTAAGGCCCCAGATTCTCAAAAATATTTAGGCACCCAACTCCCATTTATTTACACAGAACAAGGATCGGGAACCTTTGGCCCACGGCCCGCCAGGGAAAGCCGCTGGTGGGCTGGGATGGTTTGTTTACCTGCAGCGTCTGCAGGTTCAGCCGATCGCAGCTCCCACCGGCCGCGGTTCACTGTCCCAGGCCAATGGGGGCTGCGGGAAGGGCAGCCAGCACATCCTTTGGCCCGCTCCACTTCCCGCAGCCCCCATTGGCCTGCGATGGCAAACCGCAGCCAGTGGGAGCTGCGATCGGCCGAACCTGCAGACGCTGCAGGTAAACAAACCCTCCTGGCCTGCCAGCGGCTTTCCCTGGCGGGCCGTGGGCCAGAGGTTGCTGATCCCTGACATAGGACATGTGTATAAGTGATTTGCCCAGGGTCACATACAGGAAGTCTGACATAACAGTAAAATCAATCCAGGTCTTCTAAATTGCAGGCTAGCACCCTAACCACAGGACCACGATCCCTCTGTTTCCCCATCTGTAAAATGGGAGATAAACAGTACTTCTCTTTTGTACAGGGCTTTCAAATTCACAGAATGTTTTTCTTAAGTGTTGGGCAGGGAGGAATAATACCCCCAAATCTTTTGATAGTATTTGGTGGAGGGAGATGGATTTGAATCTTTTCACCAATAGGATTATTATTGAATATAAAGAGTGATTTTCAATGTCACCGTATACAATGGAAGGGCTTTAAAAAAAATATTCACCTTCATCCAACAATGATTTCAGCTCAGTTACCTCCCCACGTTCCATGCTCCTGGAGTTAGAGCTCCAAGCAGCATCAGGGTTTAGAACAGAGAAGGAATTTATATAGTAAATAAGACACAGCAAGTGTACTCTGCAAGCATTCTGCTGTTTCCCATACAATTGATCATCGGGCTAAAAAGGCTAAAATCCAAGACACTAGGCTGGATTCACCACTCCATTTCTGCAGTACAGCTCCAGTGATTTCTGTGGAGTTACACCAGCGCAAACTGGTGTAACGCAGTGATGAATCAGTCCCACGGCCTTTTCTTCCCTCTCTCTGAAAATAATAGTTCAGGAATCAATGTACATTGATTCTTCCTTTTGCTGATGAAACCACAGGGGTCTCCTTATCTGTGTGCCAAGAAGCCAAGGCAGAGGAATCTATTGCATTGTCAGCCCCTGGATCTGGAAGGTGCATAATGAGATTGAGAAGTTGAGCTGTGAGTCAAAACCCATCTGCTGCCTTTTGGGCATCTCTAATTAAAATGAAGAGCAAGCGTGTACCTTTGAGGTCCTGTCCCAGGGAGTTGCATCAGTCGAGGGGAAATGCTAGGGAAGACTGGACTTCTGGGAAGGACAACCCTTTCCAGACAACAGGGAGCATACACACATTGCACCGTCTTTCAGGATAGGGCAGCGCTAAGAAGTTGTGTGGTGACCGTGTCATGCCTTTACTTCCTCTGTGAAGTCAATGGAGCTAAGCTGGTTTAGAACAGCTGAGGCTCCACCCTCCAGCAACTTTCACTGCTGAATAGGGCCACCTGCTTTGTGACACTAAAGAAGATTGTCAGGATGAGGTAACTGCCAGGGTGGCTGGTGCGATGAAGCAGCTGGGAGACTAAGGCAGTCAGCCAGCTGGTGAGTATCTCTGGGGCACGGCTGAGTTATTGCTGTTGATTAACTTTGGAGGGCAAAAGAGGAGCACATTCTGGGAATTTGCCATAGAGTTTGGCAGGATTAGGGCTGGTTGCTGTGTTTAGAAATCTAGGCTTGATTGCTGACTCTCTAGGCTAGGATGCAGTGAGATTGCAAGAGTGTCAGTCCCATGATATTAGAGAGACAAGAGCACCGTGTGGCTCAAAAACGTGTCTCTCTCACCAATAGAAGTTGGTCCAATAAGATATATTACTTCACCTACCTTGTCTGGGCTAAGTAAGATAGCACCTGCATGCTAGCAGGGCTCTTTCAAGTGAGAGCAGTAAAGTTTTTTGTTTTTGTTCTTGTTTGTTAATAGGCCAGTGCTTAAAGGGGGCTGGGAGAGAGGCTGAGTCACCCATTCCAGCTGTGTGTGGGGCCCAGGCTTTCCAGAGCGTGCAGGCTCTCAAAGGCTGGTAAAATGAAGGCAGCTGGGAGATTAAGGGCTTGCCTACACTTAAAATGCTGCGATAGCACAGGTGCGCTCCTGCAACACTTCAGTGTAGACACTACCTATGCCAAAGGGAGGAATTCTCCTGATGATGTAGGTAATCTATCACCCTGAGAGAGGGTAGCTAGGTCAATGGAAGAATTCTTCAGTCAATCTAGTGCTGTTTACAAAGGGTCTTAAGTAGGCTTAACAATGTTGCTCAGCAATGTTGATTTTTCACATGTAACCCACACACCACCTGGGTGTGGTGCTCTGTCCCCTCTAGTGACACCAAAACCACTTAGAGATTATTGAGTCTGCTACAGACTTAGCTAATAGTCATGTGGCTTTTAGCTCATGCAGTAGAGTCTCATGCATTTAGCTCCAAAGGTCCCAGGTTCGATCCCGCCTGCCAACGACTGGAGTCTATCGGTGTTACAAGTGCTGGCCCCAGACGAGGAACTGGCCAGTCGCTCTGCTGCCAATCCCACAGCTCGCACGAGAGAGCTTCAATGATAAACGTGCTCTCCAGCCGCTCCTCTAGCTCTGCCTGGGACAGGGTGCTCAGGTGCTCTTGGGAACAGTGCCAGAGCAGGGAATCTATTTCTGCAGCACTGTCCTTTGTGTTGGCAGGCCATTCCATCGAGGTGTTTATGCTCTTCTCCAGCAGCACTACGGGAGTCATCCAGGTCTTTGCAGAGCAGGCGGACACTGGGGTGACACTTGTGCCCGCATCTTGATGCAGAGCTCCTCTCTCCACTGTGTAATAACGGAGCTAATTTAGACTCACGGAGTCTTGTTACTCACTGCAGAGCTGAAATCACTGATACCTAGGTCTAAGCGTTAGACCTGCTTTCAGACAGCATCTCTGATGCAAGAGACTGCCCAGTGTGTACCAGCAGTGAGGGCCCCCCCCCGCCCAATAACATCTGAAATCACTGAGAGCTGTGTTAAGTGGTGGGGTCTGAACACATCCTGGCATATTGGTGAGTGGCTGGCAAGGCAGCTAGCAGAGAAGTGTGGAGATTGGCCAGCAGGGCGGCTGGCAGGGAGGCGTGGTAATCGGTCAGCAGGGCAGCTAGCAAAGAGGAGTGGAGCCCTGATCGGCCAGCAAAGAGGCAACAGAGCTGGTCAGACCATCGGGCCCCCTGCGGAGAGCATGGCTACAGCTGAGCACGCGCCTCAGAAGCCAACCAGCAGGGCCCCACGCCAGGACCTCTCGCTCCAGCAGCTGGAGCAACTGCCAGAAGCAGAAGTTTTCTAGAAGCACAATGGAGTCTGTGAAATCATCGTCTCTTACACCATGCGTCTGATGAAGTGGATATTCACCCATGAAATCTCATGCTCCAATACATCTGTTAGTCTATAAGGTGCCACAGGACTGTTTGTTGCTTTTTACACCACTGTTCAACAGGCTTCAGCTCTAGGATGACAGAAGTACCTGGCTCGGAGACATCTCCAGCTATAAAAAACTGGGCAGACTCCCTGCCAAGCATGACATTTAGCCCCAAAACTGCGCTGGAAGAAAATGAAGCTTGGCCCAGTATAAAAAAGAGCAGCAGCTGGGTCTGGCTCCAAGTATCAGCTTCATGCCCAAGACTTCTGAGGTGCAAGGCCGGATTATGACATTCTGAGGCCCTAAACTATGTCAAATGTACGAGGTCCCATACCATAACATTTTTTTATTATTTTCACAGAAAGGACATTGAATATATAAACATGAAAGTTTATATTTGCATATATACAAAGGCAAAGTTGTAAAAATAGAACAACAATCTAACTAAACCATATGTCTTGCAATATGCCTGTTTGCATTATAAAATACTTTCAAATTAACATTTTCATCTATGATTTCTTAATTAGTTGATATGAAAACTTTATATCTACAGCAACACAAAAGCAGTTAGTTACACAGATCAGTGTACTTCACGGAAGCAGTACAACCTGCAGTATGCCTGTTTGCACATCACATTCATTTTAACATTGAAATTTAAAACATTTTATTTTGTGATTTTTGGAGAGCAAAGTCATTGATGATGTCCTCAAATGATATGTTACAGAGTTTGTCATTTCTGATGCACAGAATGCTTAGGGCAGATAGCGCTTCTTGCAGTATTTTCTAGGCAGACATCTCTCTTTGCGTTTGCTTCTCTATCCTCTGTCTCCCCCAGGACCGCTAATTAATCTTGAGTAAACACCTCACACAGAGTGACAAGCTACATGCACTAAAGAGAAAGAATTTACCAGAAAAAAAGACTAGTAATCTCTAGACACGCATTGAGAATGTGATAAAAACTAGCCTGTATTCAAGCAAATATAATGAATATTATAGGCCAGGGATCGGCAACCTTTGGCACGCAGCCCATCAGGGAAATCCACTGGCGGGCCGGGATGGTTTGTTTACCTGCAGCATCTGCAGGTTTGGCCGATCGTGACTCCCACTGGGAGTGTCTGGCTCAGCAAGACAGGGTGCTGGAGTCCTGAACTGGCAGGGAAAACAGGAGCAGAGGTAGTCTTGGCACATCAATTGGCAGCTCCCAGGGCGGTTTCTGTGATCCAACCCATCACACCAGTATGTTGAACTGGTAACAAGAAGGGAGGAGCAGATCCCAGTGGATGATGAGAAGGAGCCACCTGCCTCCAAGGCTAGGAAGCTCATGGCTAGCACACCCAAGAGGAGGAGGTGTAGGATGATGGTGGTCAGGGACTCCCTTTTGAGGGGACAGGAGAATGCATCTGATGACCTAACATGATGTCCCAGGATGTGTGCTGCCTGCTTGAAGCCCACATTCAAGATGTTATGGAAAAGTTGCTGGGGCTCATCCATCCCTCTAACCACAAGCTCATGCTGCTCATCCACATGGGTACTAGTGATATTGCCTGGTTTGACCCTAGCCAATCAGCAGTGAATACAGAGATCCAGGAGCAGGGTGAAGGAGTCAAGAATGCAGGTTGTGTTCCCATCCATCCTCCCAACTGAGGGTAAGAGCCTAGACAGGGTAAGAGCCTAGACATATATCATGGAGTTGAATGCATGATTGCACAGAGGGTTTGAAAGTGAGGGCTTTAGCTTCCTTGACCAATGGATGCTGTTTCAGGAAGGAGGATTGATGAGAAAAGAGGGGAGCCATGAGAAATCACTGACCTAGTGAGGAGGGTTTTACGCTAAATTCAAAGGGGAAAGATGTTTTTGTTGGTTTTTTTTGCACTTACCTCTGGGCAACCTTTACAGAGGACTACATGTTGGGGGGTGTAGGAAGGAAAACTACACTAGGGTCATAGGAATAACAAGCAGAAAATCAGTGGGGAAATCTGCTTCACATCCTAAATGTCTATACAAATGCAATGAGGAAGAACTGGAAGTATTAGTACATAAGCTAAATTATGACTTAATTCCATCACAGAGACTTGGTCAGATAAATCTCATGACTGGTCTATTACTATAGCAGGGTATTGCTTACTCAGGAAGGACAGACAGAGAAAAAAGAGAGAAGGAGTTGCATTGTACATCCAGAATATATGCACTTGTTCAGCGATCTAGAAGCAGGTCAGAGGCAGACCAGTTGAAAGTCTCTGGATAGAGATACAGGGGGGAAAACAGGGGTGATGTCATGGCAGAGGTCTACAATAGACCATCAAATCAGGAACAGGAGGTGGATGAGGTTTTTCTAGAACAAATAAATACCCAAAGCAAGACCTGCTAGTAATGGGGGACTTTAACTACCCAGGCATCTGTTGGAAAAGTAATCCATCAAAACATAAAATTTCTAATAAGCACTGAACATAATTAATATTAACAACAATAGGGAAGGAAGACAAGTCAAAATAGAGAAAGTACAGATCAAAGAACGTTTAGATAGGTTAGATGTACTCAAGTTGGCAGGGCCTATTGAAATGCATTGCAGAGCTTGTAAGCAACTAGCTGAAGCAATTTCAGAACCATGAGCAATTATCTGTGAGAACTTCTGGAGGATGGGTGAGGTCCCAGAGGACTGGAGAAAGGCAAACATAGTACCTATCTTTAAAAAGGGGAATAAAGAGGACTTGAAATTAAAGACCAGTCAGCCTGGAAAGATACTGGAACAAATTAAGCAATCAATTTGTGAGCACCTACAGGATGGTAAGGTTATAAGGAATGGCTGGCATGGATTTGTCAAGAACAAATCATACCAAACCAACCTAATTTCCTTCTTTGACAGGGTTACTGGCCAAGCGGACAGGGAGGAAGCTGTAGACATGATATATCTAATTTAGTGAGCCTTTCGACACATTCCCACATGACATTCTCATAAGCAATCTAGGGAAATGTGGTTTAAATGAAGTTATTATAAGGTGAGTGCATAGCTGGTTGAAAGACTGTACTTAGAGTAGCTTTCAATGGTTTGGGTGCATCTAGCAGAGTACTACGAGGGTCAGTCCTGGATCTGGTACTATTCCATATTTTCATTAATGATTTGGACAATGGAGTGGAGAGTACGCTTATAAAATTTGTGGATAACACCAAGCTAGCACTGTGGAGGACAGGATTAATTCAAAACAACCTTGGCAAACTGGAGAATTGATCTGACATCACCAAGATGAAATTCAATAAAGACAAGTGCAAAAAACTTCACATAGTAAGTTAAAAAAATCAAATACACAATTACAAAATGGAGAATAACTGGCTAAGCAGTAGTATTGCTGAAAAGGATCTGGGGGTTATAGTGGATCACAAATTGAATATGGGTCAACAATGCAAGGCAGTTGTGAAAAAGGCTAATATAATTCTGGGGTGTATTAATAGGAGTGTCATATGCAAGATGTGGGAGTTAACTGTCCCACTCTACTCAGCACTGGTGAGGTCTCAGCTGAAGTACTGTGTCCAATTCTGGATGCCACACTCTAGGAAAGATATGGATCAACTCGAGTGAATTCAGAGGGAAACAACAGAAATGATAAAAGGTTTAGAAAACCTGACCTGAGGAAAGGTTAAACAAAACTGGGCATGTTTAGTCTTGAGAAAAGGCTTCCAAGGAAGATTGTGGAATCCCCATCATTGGACACTTTTTATAATAGGTTGGACAAATACCTGTCATAAAAAAGAATCTGACACATCAGAAAAGGGCGGACAAATAAACAGTGACAAGTTTTTAAAGTGCTTGTACACAAATGCTAAAAGTCTAAATAATAAGATGGGTGAACAAGAGTGCCTCATGATAAAGGAGGATATTGATATAATAGGCATCACAGAAGCCTGGTGGCGTGAGGACAATCAATGGGACACAATCATTCCAGGGTACAAAATATATTGGAAGGACAGAACACGTCGTGCAGGGGGGTGAGGGTGGGGAGGGGAGAGGCGGGGGAGTGGCACTATATGTGAAAGAAAATGTAGAATCAAATGAAGTAAAAATCTCAAATGAATCCACATGTTCCATAGAATCTCTATGGATACTAATTCCATGCTCTAATAAGAAGAATATAACAGTAGGGGATCTATTATTGACCACCTGACCAAGACAGTGATAGTGACTATGAAATGCTAAGGGAGATTAGAGAGGCTATCAAAATAAAGAATTCGATAATAGTGGGGGATTTCAATTATCCCCATATTGACTGGGTGCATGCCAGCTCAGGATGAAATACAGAGACAAAATTTCTCGATACTTTAAATGACTGCTTCTTGGAGCAGCTGGTACAGGAATCCCCAAGGGGAGAGGCAATTCTTGATTTAGTCCTGAGTGGAGCGCAGGACCTAGTACAAGAGGTAACTATAACAGGACCACTTGGAAATAGTGACCATAATATAATAACATTTAACATTCCTGTGGTGGGAAGAACACCTCAGCAGCCCAATACTGTGGCATTTAATTTCAGAAAGGGGAACTATGCAAAAATGAGGAGGTTAGTTAAACAGAAATTAAAAAGGTACAGTGACTAGAGTGAAATCCCTGCAAGCTGCATGGGCACTTTTCAAAGACACCATAATAGAGGCCCAACTTAAATGTATACCCCAAATTAAAAAAACACAGTAAAAGAACTAAAAAAGAGCCACCGTGGTTTAACAACCATGTAAAAGAAGCAGTGAGAGATAAAAAGGCATTTTTTAAAAAGTGGAAATCAAAGCCTAGTGAGGTAAATAGAAAGGAGCATAAATACTGCCAAATTAAGTGTAAAAATGTAATAAGAAAAGCCAAAAAGGAGTTTGAAGAACAGCTAGCCAAAAACTCCAAAGGTAATAACAAAATGTTTTTTAAGTACATCAGAAGTAGGAAGCCTGCTAAACAACCAGTGGGACCCCTGGACGATCGAGATAAAAAAAGAGCACTTAAAGACGATAAAGTCATTGCAGAGAAACTAAATGAATTCTTTGCTTCAGTCTTCATGGCTGAGGATATTAGGGAGATTCCCAAACCTGAGCTGTCCTTTGTAGGTGACAAATCTGAGCAATTGTCACAGACTGAAGTATCATTAGAGGAGGTTTTGGAATTAACTGATAAACTTAACAGTAACAAGTCACTGGGACCAGATGGCATTCACCCAAGAATTCTGAAAGAACTCAAATGTGAAATTGTGCAACTATTAACTATGGTTTGTAACCTGTCCTTTAAATCAGCTTCTGTACCCAATGACTGGAAGATAGCTAATGTAATGCCAATATTTAAAAAGGGCTCTAGAGGTGATCCCGGCAATTACAAACCAGTAAGTCTAACGTCAGTACCGGGCAAATTAGTTGAAACAATAGTAAAGAATAAAATTGTCAGACACATAGAAGAACATAAATTGTTGGGCAAAAGTCAACATGGTTTCTGTAAAGGGAAATCATGTCTTACTAATCTATTAGAGTTCTTTGAAGGAGTCAACAAACATGTGGACAAAGGGGATCCAGTGGACATAGTGTACTTAGATTTCCAGAAAGCCTTTGACAAGGTCCCTCACCAAAGGCTCTTATGTAAATTAAGTTGTCATGGGATAAGAGGGAAGATCCTTTCATGGATTGAGAACTGGTTAAAAGACAGGGAACAAAGGGTCAGAATAAATGGTAAATTTTCAGAATGGAGAGGGGTAACTAGTGGTGTTCCCCAAGGGACAGTCCTATGGACAAACCTAATCAACTTATTCATAAATGATCTGGAGAAAGGGGTAAACAGTGAGGTGGCAAAGTTTGCAGATGATACTAAACTGCTCAGGATAGTGAAGACCAAAGCAGACTGTGAAGAACTTCAAAAAGATCTCACAAAACTAAGTGATTGGGCAACAAAATGGCAAATGAAATGTAATGTATATAAATGTAAAGTAATGCACATTGGAAAAAATAACCCCAACTATACATTCAATATGATGGGGGCTAATTTAGTTACATCTAATCAGAAAAGAGACCTTGGAGTCATCGTGGATAGTTCTCTGAAGATGTCCACGCAGTGTGCAGTGGCAGTCAAAAGAGCAAACAGGATGTTAGGAATCATTAAAAAAGGGATAGAGAATAAGATGGAGAATATCTTATTGCCCTTATATAAATCCATGGTATGCCCACATCTTGAAAAAGATATACTGGCATTAGAAAAGGTTCAGAGAAGGGCAACTAAAATGATTAGGGTTTTGGAACAGGTCCCATATGAGGAGAGATTAAAGAGGCTAGGACTTTTCAGCTTGGAAAAGAGGACACTAAGGGGGGATATGATAGAGGTATATAAAATCATGAGTGGTGTGGAGAAAGTGAATAAGGAAAAGTTATTTACTTGTTCCTATAATATAAGAACTAGGGACCACCAAATTAAATTAATGGGCAGCAGGTTTAAAATAAATAAAAGGAAGTTCTTCTTCACACAGCGCACAGTCAACCTGTGGAACTCCTTGCCTGAGGAGGTTGTGAAGGCTAGGACTATCACAGGGTTCTATAAAAGAGAACTAGATAAATTCATAGAGGTTAAGTTCATTAATGGCTATTAGCCAGGATGGGTAAGGAATGGTGTCCCTAGCCTCTGTTTGTCAGAGGATGGAGATGGATGGCAGGAGAGAGATCACTTGATCATTACCTGTTAGGTTCACTCCCTCTGGGGCATCTGGCATTGGCCACTGTCAGCAGACAGGATACTGGGCTGGATGGACCTTAGGTCTGACCCAGTACGGCCATTCTTATGTAGAGATGATCTAGGTTTACTTGGTCCTGCCTCAGTGCAGGAGAATGACCTCTCTAGGTCTCTTCTAATCCTACAATTCTGTGATTGATACTTTATTGGATGAATTACACCAGGACAAAGTCTAATTGTCCTGTCCTGAAAAGCGCCTCAGTGCCATAAGACCATTTATTACTACTGCCTGATATACTGGGTTCTTATGTCTTCATCAGTAGAGCCTATTATCTGAGAGGGTTTCATTTGAAACTAAATTGGAATCTTCTGAAAAGCCATTTATTCAAAAATAAGAGAAAAAGAAAAATCTATCACAGTTTTGGAGAAGCACCTGACAAAACTGATTGTCCTTCAGATAAAAGGCCATTATTAAATTTAATCACTGAATGGAATTAATGTTTCTCTTGCTTGTGTGAATCAGAAATTTCCTATACATTCTGCCCCTGGGACATTTCTGAGAAGCTAGAGAGCATCCTGAGAAAGTCTGCCAATTAAAATATACATATTTCAGAATGTGAAAGTTGTGCGGAGGGAAATTTGATCTTCTGAATTAAGTGAGCCCTAGGCAGTAATTCTTGCAACTGAAACAGTTGGAGTCAGATCTCCACCAGATTGAAACCATTAAGAAACTTTTAGGCCTTAGTTAGCCTGCACTGAGTACCAGAAAAGTGAGAGGAAGGCTCAAAGGTGGCTTTTATTCTCCATATTTTGGGCCCCGTAATGTAAAAGAAGAAGTCTCAGGGTTCTAACCCCTCCATGGGCCATAAAAGGCAGAGAATAGCAAGTAGTTCTTTTCATCCTGGCAGGGGTCCCTGTGGTTACTCATTCAGTTTCATTCACAGGTGAGTCACTCAAGTAGTCCATACTTGTCCTTAACAGTTTGGTGGCACTGGGATAACTTGATGGGGATGAGGAGTAAGGACCAGAGAGTTTTAAGAGTCTCAGACAGACCTTAACAGGTCACATTTTGCCCTTAGATACTCACAGCAGCATGCATTTTCTCAGATAATATAAATTAAGACACTTATAATATTCAGCATAAAATGCATGTTTCCTTACTATATCTGAGGCTTCAGCAACTGGTAATTTGGGGTTTCTAAATTTATTTGTAATTGTCCCTAGATGTAGTAGTTCTCACTCCTTTTATATTATGAGTAGAAGGAGGATCTTTTAGAGAAACTCTTAGCTATATTCAAAAGAGATTAAGAGGCTATTGTGAAAAATGGCTCTAAATTTTATTATTGCTTCACTTTCAGAAGCACAGTATGTAAAAGAATAACAGTGAAAGGATATTTCAGGAGCACCAATCAAGCCTACAGATTACCTTACAAACTTACCAAAACAGATAACCACTGCTTGCTGTGGCAGACAAGCCACAGCTAACTTTGAGTTCAAATCTGGGGATCTAGTATGTTTTAGCATAGGTACAGAATGCAACACACAATGACCTCCTCTTTGTCCTGTACCCAAATCAGGGATGTTCCAAAAACTGAACAGGATATTTAGGAAGACAAGACTCTTTCCTAAAGGGGTTATTCAAAAGTCTTATTGGCCACCTTAAATTAGGCCAACATTTATATTAGCCAATATATGATCCATTAATAAAAATTAGGCCCTTACCATCTTATGTGAGGTAAGGTTACCTAATCACGGATTCACTTCCGTACAAACAGAGCTTCAAAGGGCATTCTCTCCTGCAACAGTAGAGCTCAAAGAACAGATCTGAGGCGTGAAATGGAAGGATAGGGCAAAAGTGTGCAGAAGCCATGTAAAAAAATATATATATAAACATCCCTGGCACCAGCACCTTTGGTGAAGCTATTCCCAGGTGTATTTCTGTAGAAAGGTGGTATTTCCTGACAGTCAACCAATCAACAATTCCATCATTCTTGTTTAAAGAGAGTCAGTGCTTCAGGGCTTAATGCCACCTAGAGAATTTGTGTGCAAACTGCAGCTTCCTTGCTTCATTTTGGAATTCTGAGAGATTTTTATCTTTGCAGAAGGTATTTCATGAGGGGGGAAATTCCCCACCTCTAAAATCGTACCCATCAGTCGGCCTCATGGACAAGAGATTTCAGGAAGGTTTAGGTTTTTATCACCACAAATTGACTCAGACTGATGTGATAATCTGATTGTTTGATTAGAGATCAGGCAGTATATTTTACATGCCAAGGTTCTGTGTTTCTCCTACAACAGTTGATAGCATTGCTAAGAGCTAAGGGAGCTGTGTTCTGTACATTGTATTGGACCTATTCATTACTTTATACACGAATTACTAGCAAAGCTACTATGCGCTTTGATTCTGTAACTTAATACAACTTGGAGCAAATAGCGCTGATTATATAAGAGAATCCAAGGGGTAATTTGGTTATCCCAGTCCTATCAAAGATAAGTCAAACAGCCACTGTTCAAATGTGGCCACAACAACAGATAGGCCAACGGGAGCTGCGGGAACTCAGTCATGCTAATACTGGCCTCCATGTGGGATGCCAAAACAGCATAGATCCAGAAGTCCATGCTCTTGATGGACTCATAACTAATTAAGGACCCAGTCTTAGTTCCATTTACATCAGTGGGAGCAGAATACAAGATTAATTATATTTTTTTCCAAGGAAAGAATATGGCAGTGAGACAGATTTCTTGTAAAGGTGTCCTCCTTTAAAGCTTTATCATCTCCTGGACAAAAGCTGGCCTTCTTTAAGCTTGACTGATGTCATTCTAACTGTTCCCTACAAAGCAATTGTGTCCCATGCAGTCATTTTAATCTCCCCCTCTCTGTTAAAGTAACTGGAGTGGAACTTCTCACTCATCATTACATTTCCCCTACTGAGAATCAGGATGACTTAAGCCTTTTCTCTAAGCTATCATCTCTGGAGGATTTCCGGAATCTTTGTTTAAAGTCCTTAATAAGGGATGATCAGCTTTTTGTGGTTTATCTTCAGCTGAAGATTTCTTTTAATAAATATTAATTTCTCTGTGATCTTAGAACTGGTAAGAGCTAGAAAGACGGCCCTGTAGATTGAATTCCTTAATTTATGCCGAGAGCAGATACAGGAGCATGGCTAGTGACAGAGCAAGCTTCTGGAACACAGCTACACCAAGGTGCCTCATCTCCTGACCTGCAGGGACCATCCTAAAGGAGGAAGAGGTGATGCCATTCTCAATGATCCAATGTATTGGATCCAAACACCCTTTTGTCACATTTCAACTGCCCTAGAAAGGACTGTGAGAACTGTGATGACATTTATTTCAACACTGTCCAGTTTCACCGTCAATCATACAATGGCCTCTGAATCTTTTGATGGAACCTAATTTTGTTACTCCCTATTTAGTGAGCCACTGCCAATATCACTGGTTCTCCTGCAGCTGCAAAGCATTAAGGAGACAGTTTTTCCTCTCTCAGTGGTACAGCAGTGCCACAGAAAGCTGTGTTTGTTGGGATTTTCACCTTCTCCATACTCACACCAATAGTACTGTAAAGACAACCATGCATCATTGTTTTACATCTTCAATCTCCCTCATTCCAGCTGGACAGAAGATGTAGAAATATCACAACAAAGTCAGTTCTCAAGTGATTTCCAGTCCAGTTTTTACTTCTGGTTCACAACATTTCTCTCTTTCCTGGCTTTTCCACAAGGCAGAAACATTTCCTGTAATAAAATTATTCTAATACTTAACATTTGATATGTCCTTTTTCATCCACTGATCTCAGTGTTTTATGAAGATGAATAGGTAATATTAACTCCACCTTACAGATGGGCAAACAGAAGTTTAGTGATTTTTTGAAAGCTACACAGTGAACCAATGGCAAAGCTGGGAAACAATAACTTCTAGCTCTTATATGGCATAATTTAGCCATAGATCTCAAAGAGCTCTATAAAGGAGGTCAGTATCATTATGGCCTGTGATATACACAGAAGATCAGACTAAATGATCTGGTGGTCCTCTCTGGCCTTAAATATTATATCTCCCTTTTACCAATAGGGAAACGGAGGCACAAAGAGGCGAAATGACTTGCCCAAGATCACCCAGCAGATCAGTGGTAAAGCCAGGAATAGAAATTCAGGGCTCCTGAGTCCTGCCCAGTGTCCTAGCCACTAGACCACAATGTGTGTCCTGGCTCCTAGCCTTAAGCCCTATTCATTGCCTCCCTGCATTTGTTTCCACTGTTGTATTTAAATAAAAAGAGACAGCATTCTGCATTTGCAGGTCTGCCTCTTGCCTTCATTTCAGTGCTGGAGGAAAACAGGAATTAAACTCAGCCATCTCTTTTTGGATTAATAGAGACGTTATGCTTTCCTAGCAGGAAGGGGTTTCATCTCCAACCCACTCCCTAGAGTTTTGAGGATTAATTACTTAATGTTTGTAAAATGTGTTCAACATATAAAGTGCTCTATACTATTATTACTCGGCATGAACCTTCATTTTGTCTTCCTTCCACTTACAGCCCATTCCTGTATTGAGCACAAAAGGCCTGATTCTGCCACCCTTGCTCACACTGAGTAGTACCTTACTCTGCAAGTAACCCCATTGGAAATAATGGAGTGCTTTCAGAGTAAGGCACTGCTCACTGTGTGGAAGGGTAACAGAATCAGGCTCTAAGTAATTACCATAAATTAGAATTCGATTCCAAAGCTTTCAGGCAAGGCACTAACAAGGGATCTTTATAATGCAGATGAATTAATAGGTTCTTTATTATGGGTTATTGTTCTGTGACAAAATACAGATCACAGCAAGGTACTCTTGAACCCAACATGGAGTAGAAACATCTTTGATAGGAAACAGATAACCAAGCAGCCTATGAGCCCATTTTTCAAACACTGGTGTAACCCAATGTTCTTTGTGTATTACCGGACCCCGAGGATACAGGTTAGCTACTGTTCTTTTAAATCTCCTGGGCTACATCTTATTCCCTGTTAAACCAATATAAGTTGGAAGCGAGTTCACTGAATTGTTCTAAAGCACTCTGAAGTCTCTGCATACAATGTGCTCCAAAGGTAAAAAAAAATAATTACATATCCATATATTCTTTTGAAAGAGATAAAGAATAACTAACAATCAAAAGCATTACTAAGAAAAAATATTGTAAAGTTGCTGTCATCTTGAATAGCAATGACACACTGGCAGCTGCATTAAAGCATATTCCCAGGTTCCACTTCAAAGGTTATAAAAATGTGCAATGTTTAAATGTATTCAAAAACTAAAGACTGCATCAGAAAAGTTAAAGCTGTGAAAATAATCTTGTTTCTTTGAAGTTTTTCAAAGGCTACATCCACGCTGTCCTATAATTCAGACCACAGGGGTTGAACTGCACTGTGCACTAAAAGGCAGCACTGTATCTCCCTTACATGAACGCCAGCTTCCTAGAACTAAAAGCTTCCTAGTTTGCATTAATGTAGTCCACTTTGAAGAGAACTACGCTACCATGAACTAGAAATCCTTTGCTTGCGCCTGTAGCAGCCACATGGAGCAGTTACAGCACAGCACTTTGGTGACCTGCAATGTAGTTTGACCTGCGGTGTAGACAAGCCCTAAGTCATGACCACTTCCCAGGCATCACAGCAGAGAAACTTTAGCATTTAGGGCCAAATTCAGAGCTGGTATGAGAAAGCAGAACTCTAGAGAAGTGAATAGAGTTGTTCCCACTCACACAAAGGATGAAACTGAGTCCTAGGAAGGAGCCCCGGAGTTCCAATCCTAGCCAAATTCTGTCTGTAGCAGGATGGGGGCCTGACCATGGTGTCAAAGCATCTCTTGACTCTGTAGACACCCATGCCAGGCCTTAAGAGGAGAATCCCTGGTCTTAGACATTTACCCTGCTAAGTATGATGCTAATACCATAATGGATGACACCCTCACTGTGAACCAGGTCACTCCTGGACTCAGGACAAACCAGACCTTAGTCAGGTGTAATAGAATAAAAAGTGTTTTACTTGGTTGTCACCCCCTTCAGGGAGGGCACCACTTGACCCAGTCTTACCCAGCTACAACACACAAGGCACAGATAACAAACAATAGACTCACATCCATCCGACCTTCCTTCTAGGGGGCTTTGGTAGGCAGAGGCGTCTCAGGGCCATCACAGGTAAGACATTGACTGTAGTCCAGCATGAGGCCTACCTTCATTCAGGAAGGCTCTGACAGGCAACCATCTCTTAAGGAACTCCTGGCTCAAGCCAGGCCTCTTCCACAAAGTGAGGCCTATTCTCCTTCCAAGTGAGCAGTACTCTCCCCTTTTAACCACCCCCCCTCCACCCCTGACTCTTGCTGCAGGGGTAGCAGGGCAGGGTTGACTGAGTCTACAGCAGCTTGTTAACCCTATCCTGGCATGGGGGGGAGGGTTGTATACCCGCACAGTCACCTCAGTGTTTCAGGAGAAGACCCACAGCAGTTTGTTGTGGGTTAGCAGTACACAGATGCAAAAACTTTCCTTAAAATATAAACCAAATAAATTCAAAATAAAATAAAGACAGAACAATTAATTTTGTCCAGTCCAACTTCAATTTCCCCTGTAAGAATTAATATGTGATCATCATACAGATTAGGGGAATGGTCTGTCCCTCCCTGCTGACCAGCCCAGTTTGAATGCCTTGAATCCCATCAATCCTTATTCTTTATTGTAAAGACAAAATTCTGGCTTAAAAAAATAGCATATTTACAATGGTTCGCAACTTTGCATATGTATGAGAGGATGTCGACATGACTGTTCTCTTTGCATTGCAGTAAAGACAGATATTGTTGTCTCTCTATTCTTCTAAATTAGGCCATTGATGCAAAAGGGATTAGGTGCTTTTGTAAACCAGCCACACACTTAATTAGGATATATGTATGTCCTACTGACTGAGTGAGATATTTTGATTGTGATTCATTGCACATTAATAACATTTTCACAAAGTTCATAAAGAAAACTAGAATTGTTATTTTGTTTCATCCAGCAAACAATTCAGCTTCCTCTTTATCCTAAGCCTCTTAGCAAAAACATTTTCCTCCTCTTATGGAAATGTAATGAACCGTAGCAACTGAATAAGCATGAGGTAAATTGAAGGAGCTGTACTTATTTTGCTTTCTAAACAGTGAACTCAGAGAAGATGAAAGTGTGCAGACCAACATTCCTGGAATCTGAGGAGCCCCTTTCAGCATACATAAGTCTTCCTTAGTACTGTCTCGAGCCACCATGCTTTGGAAGGACCAAATCTAGATATGAAAAAGAAGTTCAGTCTCCGTAACCCATTCAGTCCTTGGCCTCTGAGTCTTACCAACATATCTAAATTAGTGCTAATTGCAATAGTGGTTTCTGTTTGGAAGACATCTGATCTGTGCACTCAGAACTGGACCAAGACCTACCAGGTCTTCAATATTATGGCACAATTGTCAGATGACAACAATTTTTGTCCTCTCCTTGTAGTCTAGGGGTGAACACTATATTCTATTACTCAGTGTCACAGGATGGCACTGGCCCTTTATGAGGGAGTAGGGCCATCTCAGCACACCCCAATTAGGTTTTAAAAAGGGGCTAGAGGGGGCAGGAATGCTAGGGGGTTAAGAGACTGGCTGATGTTTCTGGGGAAAGCTACAGAGCACTCTCTGCAGCTCCTCCCTGAAAAGAGGGAGAAGTTATGAGGAAGTCAGTAGAGGGGCTAGTCTGCTGACTTTAGAAAGTCATAGTCAGTACTGGAAGGCTGAAAAGGGCCAAGGGGAGAAAACCAGTGGAAGAACTAGCTGGCTTAATTTTCTGAGGCAGAAAGCCACAGCCAGAGAAAGGAGGAGAAAGCTGAAGGCTCAGAGAGGCAGAGAGGGATGCCCACTGACTCTTGAAGATGGCTGAAGACCAGGAATGAGGTGAGGTGTGGGATGATGCAGCCGTACCAGAGAGCTGGATCTAGGTGATGGTGACGCAGCTGTACTTCAGAGTGGGGACGTAGTGAGGGATGCCAGGGCTCTCCCACTACTTGAGGTACTCTGAATTATGGTCATCAGACTTGAGTTATGATCTATGTTTCTTTTGTAATAAATTAACCTCACAAGGGCCATTTGTGCTCACAAAGATTTTTTTTAGACTGTTCTGGGGATTTTGAAGTAGGGAAACTGAGGCAAGCATGCCTCTTGTGCTGTGGCCTAGCTCAAGAGGGCACTCCAGCTGGGCCATCTTTTTGCACTGTATCTCTTGAGCCATCCAGTCTTCCTTCTCACTTTCTGAACACTTGATTTCGCTGATCTGGACAGGATGCCAGGACCATCCAATTACCCATCACAATTCCTTGAAAGAATGCAACTCGGAGAGAGGCTTGGCTCATGATGTTTAGATTTCAATCTGAACTTTCTCAAAGTTCAGGTGGTTGGATATGGAGCTTTGGTTCCAACCTCAGATCAAATGAGACACACAAGCTCTTAGTGTTTTTTCCTTCTTCCTTTTTTGATCCTTGAGTTTAAAAGTGAGTAAGCTATCCTCACTGGGTGATTATAATTTAAGTATCACCAGCTCACTTCTGCGTATATATTTGATCCAAGTCCCATTAAAGTAATTGGAAAGACTCCCAGTGATTTTAATGGGAATTGGATCAGCATCTAAAAAGAGGAGGAAGCTGTTGGAATAGACACCTGGTTTCCATTTCAAAATAGCAGTTTCTTTTATTTAGGAGCCAGGGCAACAGAGGAGAAAGAATTGCACACTGCCAGTAGCAGCAGGAGAACACTAGAGAATTCTCTTTTGGAAGGGAAGGTCTGCTGGAGCACTGTTGGTGTCCCCGCTCCTGCTAGCTCCTGCTGTGAAAGAGTTTAAAGAGCTGCTTTGGTCTCTGGGGATGAATTTCTTGATATCCAGGCAGTTTAACTGCATCAATCATAACCTGGGCTGGTCAGCAGGGAGGAATAAGGCCATTCCCCCAATCTGTGTGATGATCACATTTACTAACACTTACAAGAGAAATCTGAAGTTCGATTGAACTAAATCACTTTGTCTTTATTTTGTTTTGAATATATTTGGTTTATGAAATCTAGGACACTTCAGAAACACAGATATAAAAACAATGGCCAACATTTTCAAACCAATATACAGAATGGTAGACTCCAAAATCCATATTTAAGCACCTGAATAAAACAGAAAAGATTTCTAGTGGTGCTGAACATCTGCAACTCCCATTGTTTTGAGTACTTAGCACTGTTTAAAGTTAGGTCACTTTTATTTAGCAATCTAAATATGGATGTAGGGGCTTAGTTTTAGACAGCCAGGTTTGAAAATGTTGGCCAGTGCTGGCAGTGGAATAAGATGCCAAAGGAGGTTGTGCATCTTCTTCAATACGATGTCAAAAGAATACGTTTGATTGAAGACAACCATGGCTGAGACTTGACCCCCAACTACTGAGAATAGAGTTGAAAATTCTGTTCCGAGCCGTGGCATGATAATCTAGGTGTAACTTGGGATGTTTGCACGCTGGATTCAATGTTTGCCACAGCCACATGATGCACTGTTTGTCTTTTTGACTCACCTTGTTTAGAACGCTGATGTTCTAGACCTCGCTCTTGTCAACTGGTAGATTGCTGCAGTGTGCAGGTGGATTGTTAAATCTCAGCATTTTACAATGGAGAATCCTGAGTTTATTGTCACATTCTGTATTTTATTTTGACCTATTGCTTTGTGCCTGTTTCATCAAGTCCTGAGTCAGATTCCTGTTGTATAGGAGGATGGAGATGAGTGTGTCTCAACAAGCATAAGAGAGCAGATACAAAAAGAGAGTCCCTTGATTCATACAGTCTCTCCTCCTTTTATGAACTGAAATGTGTGCCGGAGTAAAGTGCTGGTTGCATAGCCCCAGAGACTGTAAAACTGGAAGTCCATGTACTGCACTGGCAGCAGAAATGCAAGCATCAATTACCCCGTAATGAATCTGGATGCATTCTGGAGGGACCTATTCTAGGAATCAGAAGAAAGTTTAGACCAGGGGTTCTCAAACTGGGGGTCGGGACCCCTCAGGGGGTCATGAGGTTATTACATGGGCGGTCACGAGCTGTCAGCCTCCACCCCAAACCCCAATTTGCATCCAGCATTTATAATAGTGTTAAATATATAAAAAAGTGTTTTTAATGTATAAGGGGGGTTGCACTCAGAGGCTTGCTGTGTGAAAAGGGTCACCAGCACAAAAGTCTGAGAACCCCTGGATTAGACTTTATGGCCTCTCTGCTGAGAGAAACTAGCTGCTGCTGCTTGGCCTCTTTGCTGCGAATGCCAGGAAAGCCAGCTGAAATGGTGGTTTTAGCTGTCAGCATGTGTCCATAAGAAACAGCCCTGTGGTCCACTAACTCAGTTCATACATGACAGCAAAGTGCCATCATACGCTAACAATTCATGAACTGGGCTGGTTTGGAACACTGTTGTCTTAAAGGCATAGGGTTCCATTTTCCTAAATATCCAACCCTCCTGGCAGCTTTATTTTATTTTTCAGCATTTGCAGTTTTGCCATGTGTGTGTGTTTGGCCATCATTGTGATCAAATATGAATATAGTCTAGCTAACAGACCTGTCTCTGACTTTCCAACAATGCTGCTGAAGAGCATTACAGGTTATTATACTTTCAGTCTGTGAAACTCCCATGATGTTCAAAAGGGGATTAGTGTCTATATCTGTGTACATCTAAATGTCATTTCCATTCTCCCCATGGCCCCAGATGTTTAAATTAACTGAATCAGCCTGCCCTCCTCCAATTCTTCCTGGGACTGCCTGTCTATTTAGGCACTGTGTTGTCCTCATCATCATGGTATGTGAGCACCTACATAAAAACAGAAGCTGTCTACTTGGCCTTTTGTCTAAGACCATGTATGAGAGGAGTTCAATATCTGATCCCTATAAAATGCTATTTATTATTTTTGATACTTGGCACCTATGTAGGACTTTTCATCCTAAAATCTCAAAGCATTTCACTAAGGAGGGTAACTTAGTAACTGCATTGTGCAGATAAGTATGTTGTACAGAGAGATTTTGACTTGCTCAAGATCACATAGCAGATTTGTAGGAAACTGGGACGAAAAGCTAGGAGAGGAATCATGACTTCAATGAAGTCAGTGGGGTCAGGATTTCACCCTAGGTCTTGCTAAATATTGGACTACACTGTCTATTCTGTGCTCTCAGTGTGCTCGACTAGAAGATCCAATGCATCTTTTCCATCCTTAACTTCTAGGATGCTTCAAAGATCTGAACACTTTCCGCTATTGTTTCTTAATCAATCATGAATACTGAAAATCAGGAATAGTAGTAAAATGGAAAAAAGGGAGCAAAAATCCAAAAATTGTTCAGTTTCTCAGGTTCCGTTTGTTTAGTGGAAAAAAGTGGTCATGTTTACTCAACAAATTTCAAGAAGAGAATTTTGTTTAAATAAGGTCTGTTCTTGATATTACTATGATTAAAAAAAGTGGAAAAATAAATTTTTAGGGGAAGGGGGAACAAAACTAAACACCTTCCTAGGCCTTCTTCATCCCCTATAAAGAAATAGAAAAAAGTGCACAACACCAGTCAAAGTAAATAAATAATAGTCCTTTGCAGATTGCCTTTAATAGGTGTTGTTTTTAATCCCCACAGCTGCCAGGGATTCAGATGGTAGAGAGAGATCCACTTGTGGCATACTGTGAACACTTGGGTTTTTTGGTGGCTCAACACACACACACACACACACACACACACACACACACACACACCCCTCTGATTACTGTTGGGTATCATCATAAAGAACAAAATCAGTGACTTGCAATCCATTTACATCAATAATATTTTCATGGATGGGTCACATTTCAAGCTCACCTAATTGTTCACCACTATCTAGTTGCAACAGCAAGGGACCTGCATGTTAGGTGGTTTTCAGATCAAATAAATGGAAAGATTGATAGGACAACTTCCTCTCAGCCTCTAACCAAGAAAACGAATGCAGGAGAATGAACACTAAATGGCCTTTTTAAACTTCAGTCAGCACAAGCCATTATAAAGCCAGAAGCAGCACTCAGAATCTCTCAAAATATAATAGATAGGAGCCAAATAGGCAGCAAAGCTAAGCCAGGGAAAACTCATTTTGAAGAAACATACCTCAATTTGAAAAGAGCAAAAATAGGCTGCACACCTGATCTAGCACCTAGCCAGCCTGAGCATGTTAGAAAAAGGACAAACAGCTATGAAGGAAACCTTGATTTGACAGATATGGGCCTTGATCTATGGGAATTATTCAGATAAATACTGTCATTAACAACCCTTGCCCATCATTTCCCTGTCAGTGGTTCTTTGCTCTGCATGAGCCAGGGCTCAGTATGATAGAAGAGGAAGTGAGCACTGGCAGGTAGTGGCGGGTCTCAAGAGCAACAAAGGCAACATGCTCCCCTGTTACATGTGAGGGGCCTGTGCATAAGAATGCTCAAAGCAAGTTGCCATGCAGTAGCAGAGGACTGCAAACTTTAGGCACCTACATTTGAAAATTAAGACCTGTCAGTCAGGCTCAGTGTGGTGCAGCATAGATCTGGAAGGAGGGCGGGGGGAGATAGATGAACATTACGAGGAGTGTGCAAAAGAGTTAATGATCATTTAGAAAATTCGTTGCTTGCATCGGTTCTTCAAGTACAACACTACACTGACTGCACGGCTGCAGCATGAAGATTTACAAAAGAGCTTAGCTACAAATCATTACATTCCCTGTATTAATTGTGTGCAGCTACCAACTTTGGGAAATGCATACAGCAGGCACTGGCATTAAGGGCTTGATCCTGCAAAGTGCTGAATGCTTCCTGAGAAGGAATTAAGAAGAGCTGTGGAAATTGGGGGTGTTTAGCATCTCCCAAAAGGTATACACCTTTTTATAGGATCAGACCCTAAATCAGTTAAACCATTTGCCTAACACAGGTTAACCCTTGGCAAATCCTAATAACTCCCTGGACATACACTGATAATCACCTCTGGTAAGGAAAATTATCCCCTTCTGCAAATAACATAATACTGCCCAATTGTGTCCAATAAATGAGTAGGAGGTGGGGGTAAACCTTCCTCTGATGCATCAAACATTGGCCATTGTCAGAGAGAGGCTAATGGATGGAGCAATGATTTCTGCTACGCTGTCAGTTCCACTGACCCTGTAGGCACAGGGCACACTCAGAGGCCATCACTGAACAACCCACACAGACTGATAAGGAGAGTGTGAACTGGACATGTTCTAGCTTTCTGCCTACTGTAGGCATTTTTAATGTCAATGTATCAACTCTAGGCATGAAGCACGTCACCGGCTTTGTAAAATATCATCCTCCAGCTGCATAACAAAAGAACGAAGGGAGCTATTGCCTGAGGTACGGAGGGATGAGCAGGATGATGCCAATGCAAATGTGTCAGTGGTTTGCTGAGACTCCTGGGTTACTACAAAATGCCTTTTATTTGAATGGAACATGATGACGCGTATGTAGAGCCTTGAGGCAGTTGGACATAACTATATATCCAAAAAGTTTGAGCTGTAATAGTAACTAGAGATAGAAAGCCATGAAAATGTTCTAAAGAGCTGGAAGATTTTTGGAAGAGCCCATGAGTGATGCATCAATTGAAAACCTGTTCTTCATTTCAAAGGCACCTGGCAATGGTTGGACTTCTGTTTGATGATTCATTATGGGGTTTAACTGGAGAATCAATTAGAGAGTGTGTGTAAGTATACGCAAATACCGAAAGGTGGAGAAAGTAAGAAAGGAGGAAGAAGTGCAGAAATGGAGAGAACCCTAAAAGAACTCTGAAGGGCCTTTCTTAGTCATCAGGCCCCCACAAAGGAAGAAGAGAAACAGGAAAAGAGCTTGGACTGAGCCCCAAAGAACACGCACAATAATTCTGCCCCAACAAGCTAATCTTTGCTTTTTTTGCAGTGGTGTTGTTGCTGTGTTGGACCCAGGATAGTAGAGAGAGAAGGTCAGTTTTGGACAGGGAGGGGAAAGGGGGCCCTCATGGAGAAAACTCTCCTGGCAGCTGCCCATTTTCATTAGGTGGCCTAGTAGCTCAGTCTCACCCACTGATGTCAGTTGAAGCAGTATGTAACATCAAGAGATGGTCTCTCAGCCTACAAAGTCCCACCTGATGTGTTTGTTTATTTCTCAGGTCAAAGCACAAAACACAGTTGTTGTCAGGAGGACTGGATTGGTGAGAATGAGAAAAGAGGCTCCAGACACAGCATATCTATCTGTTCACCGCAGCTTGCATTTAACACATTCAAGGAAGCAGCAGACAAGCTGGATACAACACATTAACTCTTGCTTTAGTAGAAATCAGCCATTGTCAAGTCAATGCCCCTATGCTCTGGTTAGTGTCACCTTACAAGACTTAAAGCTTCAAAAATGAATACTTAAAAGAAACATTCCAGAATGTCTTCTTGCTCCCTACACCTTGTCTCCCGCACATGCACTAACTCTTCCCATACCTATTCCCCTCTTCTCCCTACATACGGGCCTTCATTACCCATCTTCTATCTGATTAGGCGGACTCCTATTCAGAGTTCATCAATGCCACTCTCTTGTCATCCAGCCTGGATCACTACATAGAATCATATAGAATCATACAAGATTAGGGTTGGAAGAGACCTCAGGAAGTCATCTAGTCCAACCCCCTGCTCAAAGCAAGATCAACCCCAACTAAATCATCCCAGCCAGGGTTTTGTCAAGCTGGGCCTTAAGAACCTCAAAGGATGGAGATTCCACCACCTCCCTAGGTAACCATTCCAGTGCTTCACCACCCTCCTAGTGAAATAGTTTTTCCTAATATCCAACCTAGACCTCCCCCACTGCAACTTCAGACAATTGCTCCTTGTTCTGTCATCTGCCACCACTGAGAACAACCGAGCTCAATCCTCTTTGGAACCCCCCTTCAGGTAGTTGAAGGCTGCTATCAAATCCCCCCTCACTCTTCTCTTCTGCAGACTAAATAAGCCCAGTTTCCTCAACCTCTTCTCATAAGTCATGTGCCTCAGCCCCGTAATCATTTTTGTTGCCCTCTGCTGGACTCTCTCCAATTTGTCCACATCCTTTCTGTAGTGAGGGGCCCAAGACTAGTGCAATACTCCAGATGTGGCCTCACCAGTGCTGAATAGAGGAGAATAATCACTTCCCTCAATCTGCTGGCAATGCTCCTACTAATGTAGCCCAATATGCCGTTAGCCTTCTTGGCAACAAGGGCACACTGTTGACTCATATCAAGCTTCTTGTCCACTGTAATCCCCAGGTCCTTTTCTGCAGAACTGCTGCTTAGCCAGTCGGTCCCCAGCCTGTAGCAGTGCATCGAGCTCCCTGCTCTGTGCTACCCTCCAGGAGCTGAGCATGGGTTCCTCTCCCTGCTCCTCACACTACTGGGATGGGAGCAGGCACTAAAGATTGAGAGGGTAATGCTGAAAGAGTCATCCTTTTTGGCAGTGCATAAAGCTACCAATGAAATAGGTGGAATTAAAAAAGAAAAAGTTTCTGCTGTATTTGTCAATCAGTAACATGGGGGAAAACTGACAGACTAAAACTGCCTGCCATAGAGTGAGTGGCTCAAATTGATATGTTACTATTGCAGTGCACAGCAAGCACCAAAAGGAGGATTATAACTGGAATCTTTCACTGTGAATTGCTATCATGAAGGGACACCTTGAGCAGAGAATCAGAGACCTCAGAAGTGGAAAAGATCTGTGAGATCAGTCACACAGAGACTAATGCAGGATTGTTCCCTTACAATACACTGCACATGCTGTGTCTATCTAGTTTTAACCAGGGCTTGGATTCAATATGCAGTGGTATCTGATGTACTGGCACCTCAGTCATTCAGCTTCCTCATTCACTGGAATCTAAGCTTCCATTTTGAATAAAAAGAGTAAGTCTCTCACTGTTCTGGTGTGGAGATACATTTGAGTTTTCAAGGCTAACTGGTGCCTGCATTTGTAGAACCTGAAACAATAGTTCAGAGATGGGTGACCTATCCCATTCATCTCAATGGGCACTAAACCAGTAACCCAATGATAACAATGTTGACGTATCAAGGATTAGCGATGTCACTTCTTACAGTAAGTAAGAAAGGAGAGGGAGGTTCACTTTGTGAAGATCTCATGTTCTCCTCTAATGACAGTTCGTTTTGGTGCCTCCCGTGAATGGGCATCAGAGAGTACTGCCACTTTCCCCACCCTCTCCAACCAAGGAGGAGCTAAATTCAAGGAAGCCCCACAGAGCCAGTGGGCCCAGTGAAGCTCAAGAAGTCCAGGAAGCACGTAGGGGCATATTGTGAAACTCTGCCCGATCTACTGGGAGCAGAGTCTCATGAAGAGGCTCTTGGAAGAGTATCATCACGTTCACCCCTCGCCCATCTAGCCCTTGATTAACAGACTCCAGTGATGGGAACTCCAGTACTTCCCTTAGAAGATTTTCCCCAGCCGAACAGAGCTCACTCTTAGGACATTTTGTCCCTTCAGCCTCTTGAAATTTTTTCTTGCTCCTCTCTGAATTCCCTTCAATTTATTGATTCCTTTCTGTCCTTGGAAAAGAGCTTTCACTTCGGGGCTCTTAAATGTGGTCTTAATGGTTCCATATTGAGTGAGTTGATTCCTCCCTGTGCCTCTGTATGTACCCCAGTATAACATTTAAATGATCTCGGACTGAATCTCTTATTTTCTGCCTCCCTAAGTTCCTTTGCATTAAGAGCTATATGTGAGTAAATTATTATTATTGCCCAGTTTTCAGCGGTGTTCACAATACCTCCCAATGGGGTATCATCTGCAGCTGTACTTAATGTGTGGCCCATAATTTCTTGCAGGTTATTAATGAAGATGTTCAGTAAAAGCAGATGGGACACCTCCGCCCAACTCAATATGTTGCCATTCATCATTCACCCTTGATTTACATCCCTGTAGCTAGTTTCAACCCATGCAGCGATGCTCACATCCAAGCCAATTTGAGTTCATTTTCCCACTTTCTCGGTACTGAAGCCTGCTGCTCCAGATCCATCAAACTAAAAATACGCTGGCAGAGATAAAAAGTAACATGGTACAATGAACTGATTGTGGAGACTTCCCATCTCCCATGCATTACAGAGCAGATCCCTTTGAACTTACCCCCTGCTGTCAGTCAAAGCAATATGTTGGCTGGAGCACAAGAGAAGCAACATATGGGTATGTCATATCATCCCTATAGTTTCATATTGTCCCATGCCTGGAATTGACTATCATCTACAGATCCCAAATCCCACTGAAGTTATAAAAAGGTTCCCTTTGACTTCTGTGAGCTTTGCCTCAGGCCCCTGGATCCTTAAAATTTCAACTGCCCTGCCAGATGAATTTTACTGAATAACACTGAGTTCTTGTAATAAATACCTTCCCTTCCTACAGTGGAACCAGGGGATTCGAGGCTTCAAGACTCTAGTTAAATATGTCTTGGGGTTTTATTTGTTTGTTTTTACCTGATTCGGTCTATAATTTTAGATATGCCAGGTTTGAAAATACAGTGCATGGTGTATGGAGAAAAAATACTACCCGGTTCCCCTCCCAGTTTGGTGTAAACTAGGAGAAGAAGGATGGTCCCGTGGTTAAGGCATTAGACTGAGTGTTGCAATCAATTGCCTCCTTCACCACAGACTTCCTGTGTGGCCTTGGGCTCCTAACTTTCATTGATTTCAATGGAGCCTATATACCTTTGTGCAGCTGAGCCTTAGCCTCTTTGTGCCTCAGTCCCCATCTGTAAAATGGGGATTATAGCACTGCCCTACTCACAAGGGTATTGTGAGGATAAATATGGTAATGAGAGCCACATAAGTACCTGAAACAGAGAGGAGTAGTAAATGGGGTGACACCAGCATAATGCAGCAGCATCGGGATTAAAGCAGCATTAAAAGCTAAAGGAGTATCAGGCCTAGTATTTTAGCGGTTTAAATCTGTTCCCCCCCACTATATTCTTGCTCTCAGAAAGTGTTCCAGCTAGTTTAATAGCTCTACAGGAGCACTTGGAGACTTTTGAACTAAGTGGAGCCTTCTTATGTAAATAATATCTCGGAGATGTTGTGGAAATACATACAGAGCCTTTCCCTGACAAAAATATATGCTCTGATACCACCGTCCTTCTAGAAAATCTGCTATCAGACCGTGGGCCAGTGAGGAATAGCACATTTGCTGTGGCAACAGCAACGGTGCGGAAATCATTCCCTGGGAGCATTCACCAGGGTTCATCTCTGTGCACTTTTAAAAAGCATCTGGAAACTATTGTTTCATAGGTGTTTTCAGTTTTACTCTCTGGCTGCCATTATATGGGAATCTCTCCCCCACACTTACAAAGCAGAGGGTAAGAAGAGCAGAGAATTAAAATGCATCAGTGGACCTGCACTGCTTGCATAATGCGTGTGTTATTAATCCTGTAATCTTCTAAACTATAAGGCCCAGATCCTTGTTTAGGCTCCTATTTTTCTATTTATTTATTTAGGCTCCTATCTTCCATTGACTTCAGGGGAAGTTATGACCCTAAGTACCTTTGTGGATCTGGGCCTATGTTCACTCCTAACAATATTTTCCATTTACTTAGTTGGTGACTTCCACAGTTTGCCACTGTGTAACACTGTCCCTGACAGTGCGTGTGCCATTATAATAACCCATTACACTAATATCCAGATCCCATCAACATCTTACTGGAAATCAATTACTGGGGCTGCATCCTTCAAAGAGAGATAAGGTGTCATTTTAAATGAGACGTTATCAGTTGCTCATTGCTGAGATGTAATAATTGCAGTTCTTTTTGTGTAAAATTAAGAAGTCTAAAATATTAATAATAAAATAATCCCTGAAATTAATGACAGTGCTCTAATTTACTAAAGTGAAGAGAGAAAGTGCCTGTGAAGACCTAATTACTTTGGATACATGTTAAATTGGCTTTTTAATTTTAATGAATACAAACATGATTTTCATTATTTTGTGAATAGTCTGCCAGCCCACTAGATGCTTAACCAGCCAGTCACTTTACACTTCTCCACACTCCTTTCCATTTGCTTCTTCATAAGGCACTGTGTTAAACTAAAGCAAGCTAGAATTAAAATAGGTTCTGGAAAGAGAAAAATGGTGGGAAGGGGGAGCTTGTCTCTCCAATGAGATGCAAAACTAATTAGGTTATATTCCAATGACCTCTGAAGTCAATGGAAGGAATCTCATTGTCCATTAGAACCTGATTCAAAGCCCATTGAAGTCCATTTCAATGAGATTTCAATCAGGTTCTTAGTCATTAAAAGTTCCCATGGACTTTTTGCTAGAGTAGAAAAACTTAGCTCTGGAGTTTCTGGCCATATTCTATTTCAGAGGAGGACATTCTTCACACCTAAATCCCACCTGAAACTTAGGGTGTCCAGATGTCCAGTTTTTGACCAGAAAGTCAGGTCAAAAAGGGAACCTGATGGTGTCCGGTCTGATCTACCGACCAGACACCCAAAGTCCAGTTACTCCAGGCAGGGGAGACGGGAAGACACCGAGTCATCACCCACGCTAGTGCCTACTTAGCCCGGGGCACCTCCTACCTGCGTCAGGTGGCTGCAGCTCCCAACCCCAGCTCTGCAGGCAAGTGCCTCCAAACCCACACAGGGAGGGAGGGAGAGGGGAAAAGCAGTGAGTAATGGAGGGACGGAGGAAAGAAGAGTGAAGGGGGAATGGTGCCTTGGGGGAAGAGGTGGGGCAGGGTCGGATTCTCGTGGGGCAGAGGTGGGGCTGGGGAGGTTCCAGCACTTCTTCTGGAGTTTCCGTTTTTTAAAATATTACAAAGTTGGCAACCCTACTGAAGCTCCACATGGAATTCTTCCCTTTCTGTCTGAAAACTATTGGATAGGGTTGCTGTGTACCGTTGGGGTCACCTTGCACCCCCATGCTGATAGTATTTTAATGACTAGTAAGCCAATTCCTCTTCATAAAGTGCTTTGAGATCCTTCATTTTGAAAGATGTAATATTGAAGTCAATAATTAAACATTAAGAGTGAAATCCTGACCCCACTGAAATCAATGGCAAAACTCCCATTGACTTCAGTAGGGCCAGAATTTCACTCTAAGACTTTATTTAAAATCTATATAAAATATGTAGTTTTATGTGAAGGAGTCAAAACTGGATTACTTTGCAGTTACAGCAAAGGAAAATGGGATCATGCTGCAGGGTGTAGAAGTTCTCAGAGACACAGCGCAGAGGAATGAGACAACTATACAGAAAGTTCTGATGTTTCTCTTGGTTTGGCTGAAGCTCTTGTTTTAATCTGAACTGGTTCATCCACAATTAATGTCTAAGCATCAGAAATAATCATATGAACAAGCCACAGCTTGCCAGTAAGGCTGTCTCAGGAGCAGTGTGCTCTGAGATCCTGGCCCCCATGAGCATTCTGACCCTAGAGCAGTGGTTCCCAAACTGGGGTTCGTGAACCCAAATGTTACAGACAGTTCTCAGGGAAAAATTCCCTAATGGCGGACAGAGCTTTCCTAGGGACCCCGGGCAGCAAGGAACCAGCAGCTAAGCTGATCAAAGCAAGCACATCTATCACACTGAGGAGATTTAAACTTCAAGACTCCTTATAAGAAATGGAAAGGGAGGTGGATATTTTTTGCTGTTTTAAAACTTAAATAGGCAGCTAGTATTGTTTTTTAAATTATTAAGAAGAACAAGTTTAAGCTTTGTTGTAATGTGTGTTGTTTGCCTGGACTGCTCAAGCCCTGAATGCTTGTGTAGGAGGAACTCTTTGAGTTGGCTTCTTAAATATCTTCATGCTGTTTCACATCTGATACTCCTTGATGAAACATAGGAGCTTTGTCTTATAACAGGCTTATTCTAAGTGATACAAGCTACGAAAGTGAGAAGAATGTTGCCATTTTCATAATGTAGTAAAAATACTGTAATGATAAATAATAATTAATAATAGTGTGTAATAAGCATGTCATAAAAACAAATTTTATATTTCCAAGATCACTGCTTTTATAATTTATACTCAGGTAAAGGAGAAAATACCTAGAAATATTCATTTTTAGGAGGGGGTTCGCGAGACTTGACATTTTATTGAAAGGGGTTCACAGATTCTTAAAGTTTGGGAACCACTGCCCTAGAGGTTAGCACCAGTGGTAAATGCCTAAAAGAAGTGTCAGGTATCTTAAAATAACCAAACTCCAGCGAGGTTCCAGGCATGTGGAGGAGTCTCAGAATCCCAACAAGAAAGAATGTTTCATGATATAGATCAGAGGTTCTCAAACTGTGGTCCAGTGGTCTGCGAGCTCCATCAGGTGGTCCACGGATAATTTCCTCTAAGGTGCATGTCTAGGTGGCCGCACACAAGAGAATGAAGGGCTACCCACCTAATTAATGGAGCCGGCAGGCGTGGCTTCACTAATTAGGTGCCTGGATCCTGGAGAAGATGCACATGTAAGGTGAGGTGGTGGCCTTGGGGGGAATAGGGGGTAGATGGGAGGGGGCAGTGGGGTGAGAAGAGGGGGTGGGGGGAATTTGGGATGTGCAGGGCTGTGGCGGCCAGAGAAAGAGACGACTTTCCCTAGCTCCAGGGCTGCGGCAGCCGGGGAGAGATGGACCTTCTTCCCAGCCTCAGCTCGGGGGCTGCTGCGGCGGGGGAGAGAGCGCACACCCATTGCATTAGAAAGGTAAGACTATTGATATTAAAATATGAGTTGTATGCTTTTATTTATAGAACAAAAAAATGCTAATTATCATTAAGGGTTTTTTTTTAATATATATAGTGCTTTTATCCCAAGTGCTTTACAATAGTTAGCTAACGGTACAAACAACATTTGGAGAGATCATTAAGTGGGCCACCGAGACCAGAGGTGGGCAAACTACAGCCCGCGGGCCACATCCAGCCTGCAGGACCCTCCTGCCTGGCCCCTGAGCTCCTGGCCTGGGAGGCTAGCCCCGGCCCCTCCCCCACTGTTTCCCCTCGCCCACAACCTCAGCTCACCATGCCACCGGCGCACTGCTCTGGGCGGCGGGGTTCTTGCAGAGCCATGGCCTGTGCTGGTGCTCTGAGCAGCGCGGCTGTAGCGCCGCCAGCCACTGGTGCTCCAGGCAGCACGCTAAGGGGGCAGGGAGCAGTTGGGGGTTGGATAGAGGGCAGGGGAGTTCGGGGTGGTGGTGGTCAGGGGATGGGGGTGCAGATAGGGGTGGGGCAGTCAGAGGGCGGGGAACAGGGGGTTGAATGGAGGCAGGGGTCCCGGGGGAGAAGTTGCGGGGGGTAGATGGAGCAGCAGGGGGCAGTCAGGGGCAGGGGTTCCGGAGGTGGTCAGGGACATTTGTGTGAGGCTCATGAGAAGATATCAAGAGGATTTCCCAGCAGGACTGGTGTCATTTGGAAGAATTCAGTCAAAAATGCTTTCTGTGTTATGAGCTTTAGAAAATGGAAGAATTAAAGCTAGCATGAAGCCCTCAGAGAATGAAATAAGACCTGTGTTGAGACAGCACACTCAACAATGAACTCTTATTATCAGCATTCCACAGACATCTAAATCATAACAGGAACAAAGCATCTGGGCCTAACAGTGTGTACAAAGATCATAGCATCTGCCAGTACCAGGTGAGCAGATGTTTTCACAGCAAAATTTCATTGTGCTTCATGATTCAGTTCAAGCCATGTTTTGATTTTTTCACACTTTCGATCAAATATGAAGCAGTAACAATCTTCATTTCCACAAGGTTTGGGATCCACTTCACCTCTTTCTCCCCAGTCCAATCCGTCCATGCATAAAAATGTGGGCCATTAATATACACTCCTGACTCCAAATCCACACCCACTTATAGTTACATAAGGTACTATGTTAGGGGCTAAAGTCATCCCTGGTATAAATCCGCAGAGCTCAGTGGAGTTAGACCATGAATAAAATGTGGTCCTAGCTCTTACACCTGGTTTGACCATGTTTCGGCAGCTGCTGCAGTTGTCTCCCCATGATGCTATGCAAATTAAAATAATCAACCACTTAATTGATACATTCAGGAAACTTTCTACTCTAAGCAGGCACTAATAATTTTCAGTGGTGTCATCACTAAGGGAACTCTGATCCCAACAGGGATAACTACAGACTCTCAACTTCCAGGAACCGGGATGTGAAATCTAAACCAGGTGCAAGGCTTTTCTGTTTGATTCTCATTGTTTCATCCACATTCATCATCATTTTAAATAACTGCTATTACAGCTCCATATGTCAGTGAATCACAACCTGGTGAGAACATAATGGATATAGAGTCATGGCCAAATTGAGAGGTCAGGTAAGTGACAGGGTAAGTTACAAACTGGCCAGTCAGTATACATGGGTGCATGCAGCTGGCAGCTCACATAAGGATTTAAAAGGAGAGTGGTGGAGGAAAGCAATTAACAAGATGGTGCCAGATAATGCAGTGACAGTCTGCCCTATCTATATAAGTTCTTAGCTGAGAACGGTATCCTCTCCACTCAACCATGCAGATCTATTCAGTAACTAGTAACAGGCAAAACTCAAAGATTGACATAGACTTGGATGTTTAAACTTTTAGGTGCAGAAGTCTTGCAAGCACCAGCTTTGTTCAAGGCCTTCTCCTTCCTTATGTCACTCACACTCTTGCCCCACCGCTCACCTGAAAAGGAACGGTGGGATAAGTAGTGCAAACCCACAAGGTTCCGCTGTGTTTAGAATTCTCTCCAGATGCTCCTACCAACCCTAGTTTCCCCAGGGTTCCTGCAAAAGCCACGTGCTATAAAAGGGTTTCTCAAACTTCATTGCACTGCGACCCCTTTCTGACAACAAAAATTACTACACGACTCCGGGAAGGGGGATTGAAGCGTGGCAGCAGGGCCAAAGCTGAAGCCCGAGCCCTGTTGCCAGGGGGCAAAACCAAAGCCTGAGCCCTGCTACCCAGAAGCGGGGCCAAAGCCGACGTTTGAGGGCTTCAGCCCTGAGGAGCGGGGAAGGGGGCTGTTACCTGAGCCCCGCTGCCCATGTCTGAAGCCAAAACCTGAGCTCTGCCACTCACTTCAGCCCTGGGTGACGGGGCTCAGACTTTGGCTTCAGCCCTGGGCTTCAGCAAGTCTAATGCCAGCCCTGGTGACCCCATTAAAATGGGGTCATGACCAGTATTCCCTCTAATTTTTCACTTCCATGTGCAGAATGAATTTTTTTATGTGCACCGAGATGGAGGTGCCTCTCCCTGGCAGCAGGCCGCAGCAGTTCTGGTGGACCTGGGCCGGGCCGGGGGAGAAGCTCCTCTCCCAGCAGCTCCAGAGGGGGGGGGGGGGGGGGTGGGGAATAGCCTAAGACCAGCCTAGCCACACACAGCACAGGAACCCAGGTCGTGACCCCACCCTTGATGATCCCGACCCACAGTTTGAGGACTGCTGTTATAGACTATAATAAGATGTTTAAGAAGTTGGAAACTTATGTTGAGATGTTTATGACGATGGAACCATGTGTGCTCCATATGCTGTGGGCAAAATTTTCAAAACAGATGGTCTAAAATTAGGCAATTTTAAACATAAGTGTCCCTATGTTCAGAGGTGTGCAGCACTTAACTCTGCTGTTTATTTCAGTGGGAGTTGAGGGCACTCAGCATCTCACAGGAGAGACTCAGTGTGACAGCCATGGCAATTTTCTGCAGTATCCTTGGGAGACCTTACTGAATTAAGTTTAAGTATCTTTGGCGTCCATTGTATTAAATAAATGGTTTATGTATTATTGTGGGGCACGACTGTATGTAACCTCCTGAGGGGGGAGATGTGACATGCGAGACCTGAGTGTTCAAAGGACTACATTGAACAATATGCCAGACAAGTATGGATTTGGGGAACAAAAAGCGTTACGTGGCTTTCCTGGGGAATATCTAGAGTCAGGTGAATGTAAAGTCCCCACCTTTGGTTATGCAAAAAGCCAGCCTTTTGAAGCTATGCCCTGAGGAGTGGGCCATTGTCTGCTGATCATCTGGCACATGAGGCCAACATCAAAGACCCCAGGGAAGACTGAACTATTTGTGGTTGTTCTAGTTCTGAATCTGAGACAGTTGTGAACTTGTAACCATAGGGAAAATCCAGTTGTGGGTTTGGAAGGACTGACACCTACCAGAGCCTAAAGCTGGCCTGGGGGTGATCTCTGGTAAGCTTTTTAGCATGAGTGTAAGTTCTCTTATAGATTGTAATATTCTTCCTTTGTAACACTTTCACCTTAAGAATAAATGTCCTTGCTTAGAAGGAGCTGTGTGGTAACTTGTAATGGCAGGCAAGTACACTATTCAGAGCCTCTGGAGAGATGGCAAAGCATGGGTGCTGGCCTTGTACACAGGCCAGTTTGTCAGGAATATCACAGTGTAGGCAGGAAACTGTACAACCTGGAAAAACCCCAGTCAGGAGGGTGAGAGAGTCGTGACAACTGGGAGTCGGAAACCTGACTGGGTGCCCTCAGTGGACCACAGAGGGAGATACAGGTGCAGTTACTCTGAACTGTGACACTCAGCACCCTGCAGGATTCAGACTTTGTGTCCTGATTTCTGCACGACGGCTCTGACTGTCATCTCTTGTCAATATTCCATAGGAAAGACACCAGCTAGAGGGAGGAACACGGACAGAGAAAGAGGATGGGGACACTTTATGAATGTTAACCAGTCCCCTATTGGTCCTACCAATATCTCTGTGTGAAAAGAGTTATTTTCAGCCTGGGGATAATGGTGCTGGATAGTGTTCAGGCATGTTACTGGTGGCTGATTTTGATCAGCTCTAATTAGTTTGAGCATCTAAAATTACTCTTCAATCTAGATTATATTGTAAATGTGTGCAGGCCACTGTGAAATGCCATGTCACGCCTGCTGCTGCAGGAACTATATCCTATCTGTGGAATGAAGGACATGGCTTTAAGATTTCTATCAGGACTTTTAGAGACACTACTTGCACCCGGGAAGGGAAGTTCATGGAAAGTAGCATCTTTTGAATTAAGGGATGAGGATGAGTGCTATTTTGTATGCCTGTGGGCAGGATAAATCCTGCCAAACCTGCATACATCTGTGCAGTACAATTAAAACGGGAAACAATCGCATCCTAATTCTCAGTTTCCTGTTATGTGTAGAAAATATAGCATTGCTTGAAAAGGTTCACTCTACAGAGTTACATCAGGCCAGTGGCAGTATGAATGGGTAAAGAGAATACAATACTCAGGTTCCAGAGGGGAAATGTGTCTTATGGTAACTGGCAAAGAACTAGCAGTTTATTCATAAAAGGACAAAAATAACCTACAACTACCTGCACCTGGTAGTAATTATCATGTTAAGTCCTTGAATTGGTGTGAGGGGCACAAGGGATGGTTATGGTGTACTCCCACTTCCCACTACCGCCAGTTGAAACATTGGAAAAAATCTGGCATATACCAGTGTTTTCCCTCCCATTGAAGCACTGCTCACATTGGAACATACCTATGACCACCTATGAACTTCTCAGGTGTCCCTGTGCTTCACACCAAGGCTACTTGGAAGGAATAGAACTCACATCCTCCTTCTCCAAAAGCATAGGCCTCTTCCATTGGAGCTAAAAGAAGAATTCCTTTGACAGTCAACAGAGTAGGTCCTATGACACTCAATTGAGCCATTCTGATTCCACCCAACAGAGAGCAGTGGTGAGGGAGGCGCGCACGCGCACACGCACACACACCCACTCCGTTAATTACAGTATTGTATGATATGATTTTATGTGAGATCACAAACACTGACCATTTCACTACAGTACTGTATGTGGCAGGCTTGAGGCCATTGAAGGTATGTCTACACTGTACTCTAAGATCAGACTCTGACTCAGGTTTGAGCTCACATCCCTCTTCTGGCCACACACAAATCAGTCTCACTCAGGTCAGCAAGCACTAAGGACCAGACTCCTAGGCCCCTGTAAAGAGGAAGCCCAAAGCGATGGGCACCTGATAAATAGACATGAGTAAAACTAAACCCAGAAGCACTTTTTAGAAAAAATACACCCAGCAGCTAAATGTGTAGATCCAACTATTAGCCTTTGCATCTAATCTATCCCAACAAAGATAGTTTGGCAGGGAGCCTGTGACCCTCTAGGGCAGTGGTCTGTGTAACCTTATTACACAGGTGAGCCACATAAACCTAAGCTCAGCCTAGTGTGGGCCAATCAGATTCTACATATTTTAATAAGATTTAAAGTCACCTAGATTGATGTATATTTTAAGTTCAGCTTATTTTGTATATAGTTAGACAGAAATAACCTGTGTACAGTATTGTCTATTTACATACTTGTGTAAGTTAAATTGATGTAACCATGATGAGAAAACCGTAATGAATCAGCCGTTATTATGTGGCGTTGAAGCTGGCTGTGGTCCTTATGAAATGCTCTGCTGGGTGGTATATAGCCCGTGGGCCTTAAGTTGGGCACCCCTGCTCCAGGGTATCACATCCTCCTGCTTAGATGTTTCCTTTGTCTCTTCTTTTGCTGTGCTCTGAATCTACTGTTGATCTCCACCTCTTCTTTTCAGTCCTTAGTTTTTCAAGTGCCTGACTGCTCTGCAAAGGTGGGATTGCTCCACATGATCTCTTGCAGGTGTTGTTATCTAGGCTCTAGCTACAGTTGGCTTCCTTGTACCAGTGTAGCTACACTGACAGAGCCACACGAGGTGACGCAGGAATGAGAACGGTGATGCTGATGCTGGCACAGCCATGGCTCTGATGTGCTCATCCAGAGTGAGGAGACTGAATTTGTCGTTTGCCCAGAAGGCAGGGCTTGTTCAGTTAATTACTTGAAAGAAACAACAAGTTTGACCAATAGGGACCAGTAACTGAGCTATCACAGAGCCTGATGGAGAGCCCAGCACAAAGTGGAGTTTTCTGTCTTGGTGCATTTGGGCAATTTAGCCTGAGATTGAATTTGCTGACAGCACTATAGATGGGAGCAAAAAAGTGCTTTGTGTAAGCAATCGTTTATATGGATGTTTTATTTCAGAATGTCACACATACCGGAAACCAACAGCACTATGTGCAACAAACACTTTGCTCTGAGATGGTAGAGACATCAATAAAGCCATTTTTACAGCACTTAAACAGCTCAGGCAGGGCAATACAATTATTATCTAACCGTGTTCATGTGCAAGGTTGGCCAACCTCCATGTAGATGGGATGCTACATTCTTTGAAAATTACAAGTAACAGGCAAAGAGCTGAGTGTTTTTCTTATGCTTTGAGCTAGCAAGTTTTCCATAATTAATAGGGCATAGGCCATTCAGAGCTGAGAGGGATGTCAGGTTGGTACCAATGACTAACCATTTTATGTCATTTTTTCTTTCTTCTCCAATTCCATTTCACTTGATGGGGTTTTTATTTCTCTAAAATAACTCTTTTTTTTTTGTCTGGCTTCTCTCTGTTTATTTTCCTTGGAAATGTATCAGTCTGGCAAGTTTCCTCACAGACTTTATCTTAGAGAATTATATACTCAGGCAATTCTAGCATGAGATATGACTGTCTGTAAAAAAAAGACTCTGCAGTTTATTTTTATTTTCTCTTAATTAATTAATTAATTAAATTGTTGAGGGTAAAGCCCAGTTAACAGGATTTCTCACATGTTTAAAGTCAAACACAGTTCTATGTACTTTTTGCTGGACTGGGGTGACGCTCCTGGCCTTAACTTTACAGTCTAATCAGACAAATAATAGAAAACAGTTCAGACACACAAAGCATTCAGATCTGCTTTTTCAGAAGTGTCCGCTGATGGGGTGTCTCAATTTTTGGCTGTCTAGCTTAAAACACCTTAAGCCTGATTTCATGGGTGCAGAGCACCTGCAGCTTCTAGTGAAGTTGGCTGGGGATCTGGGTGGTCAGCAGGAAAAAGAACTGAGGCATTTAAAGACTATATCTGTACATTTGAAATGCAAATAAAGAAACTCTTTCCTAAGAGCACAGGTGGTTTTTAGCAATATGCAGGACAACCTGCACTCTGTCAGCTTTATAAAAACCTTATTTTTATATTTCTAAGTATAAATCATCATGTCAACCTTTCCTGATTAAAAGATGATGCCAGGACAACAATAATAGAATGTAAGACTACCTGGCAAAAGTCACAGATGAAGTATTCTTATTTAATTTGTGAAATACTTCACTGACTTGAAGTGGAAGATGAAAGTGATTAATAAAACTAAGTTAAATTCATAACTGGATTTAAAGAAGATCTTCTCATCAAGCTCTTCAGGAAACCTCAGAATAAAAACATTGCAGCATTTTATTGAATTTTCAAATAATTCAGTTGTCCTTTGTCAATGTAGTAGAATCCTTTATAAGAATCCGATTTTTTCTGATGAGTCTCCAAATGTCATGTTTTTTTTTAATATAATTTGTTCAGGACATTTGAAGTAGAACCAAGGGCAACTGTCTATCCACACATATACAGAATTACTGGCATCCAAACAGTTGTACCTATTGGTCTTTTAACAATGCACAAGGAGAGAGAGAGAGAGAGAGAGAAACAAATATAAAATTTAAAAGAATCTTGCAGGTTGTTGCTGAGATGGAATGTTATTTGGCACATCATAAACAAGCAGGGATACATTTGTAAAAAGGGAAGGGACAGGCCGTGAGCGGTTGCATGTACAACTGCACACCAATCTTTGAAAAATGAACTCTGGGTGCTTGACAATCTTATTTTAGCCCTCCATTCAGTTGTAGATACAAATTTCTTTTGCAGTGGCAATTTGCACCTGTGAAAGGAAGGCTGCTTCTTTTCAAAGTTTGTCTCTTAGGCCATGGCTACACTTGCAGATTTGCAGCGCTGCAGCAGGGTGTGAAAAAACACCCCCTCCAGCGCTGCAAGCTGCGGCGCTGCAAAGCGCCAGTGTGATCAGAGCCCCAGCGCTGTACGTTAATCCCCACAGGGAGGTGGAGTACAGACAGCGCTGGGAGAACTCTCTCCCAGCGCTGGCGCTCCGACCACACTCGCGCTTCAAAGCGCTGCCGCGGCAGCGCTGTGCAGCGCTAAGTGTAGCCATAGCCTTAGAGTGTGACATGGGATATAGGGGACTGTGAAAACGATTAGTTGTGAAGAGATGAAAAGTTATTTTACAGTTTGTGGTGGGGTGACAACTCACTGGCACAGTGCCTCCTGCTGGTCATCTGGAAATTAGCTCTTCCAGCCCGGAGTGCCCTGTGCAGGCCGGTGTCTCGCCTGCCACTGGCCCCCGTGTCCCTCCCAGACCCCGGTGCCCCTCTACTTCAGGGTTCTGCCCCCAGCAGCAACCCACTGTCTCGAGGTCTCCCCTCCCAGGGGAACCCCCAACCCTCTATCCCAACCTTGCCTCAGCAGCTACTGCCAGTCATCATCCAGCCCCCGCTCCCTGGGGCAGACGGCAGCCTGTAAACCACTCATCATCGGCAAGGGGGTTAGGACCTGCTGCCTCTGCCTATCTCTGGGCTGCCCCTCTGCAGCCCCAGAACCTTTTTTGTAGGCCTTTAACTCAGCCTGCGGCCTGGGGTTTTGCTAGGCTGGAGCTCCCCAGCTCCTCTGCCCTTCCCAGCTCCCAGGCAGCCAGGTCCTTCGCTTTCTGAGGTGAGAGAGAGAGTATGTGTTCTAGCTTCTGGCTCACAGCCCTCTTATAAGGGCCAGCTGGGGCTGCTTTCCCCATCAGCCTACCTTTTCCCAGCTGCAGTCCTCTCCAGAGCTGGAGCAGGGTGACCACCCCACTACACAGTTCTTTTGGCTGAGGCCAATTCCTTCAAAATCAAATTTCAATAGGTCTAAAATTTTTCAATGTTGTTCTTGTTGATTTAAGCCAATATTTTTAAACACTAGATTTTATACTGAATAAATACACTGTTTGAGTAAAGGACAAGAAAATCTAATCAGATGATGGATTAACATTCGATTGACTGGTTTGGGAAAGAGAATTCACTTATCAGGAACCGTTCTGGATAGGATAAATCGGTATAATCTGTAATGTGTCAGCAAGTAACTTTAATAACTTAGTGCACATGGTGAATTATTGCCTGGTGCAAAATTTTCAGATCTCTTAAGAAATCTAGATAGACTTGTGTGCAGTACTGGGGAGGAGCTGGAGGTTATGATACATGTAGGAACTAGTGACATAGGGACAGGTAAGAGAGAGGTCTTGGAGGCTGCTAGGTCAGAGATTAAAGTCTAGGGGCTTCCATGGGAGCATTCTCTGAAATGTTTCCAGTTCCATGCACAGGGCCAGAAAAACAGGAAGAAATGCAGGGTTTGGATGCGTGGATAAGACAATGGTGTAGGGAGGAGGGTTATGGTTTATTAAGAACTGGGGAAGCCACTTGGGAAGGAGGATCCTATATATGAAGGATGGGCTTCCCCTAAACCAGTATGGAACCAGATTGCCATCATATAAAATTAAATAGGTCGGAGAGGATTTTGTAAACTAAGGGCTGGGGAAAGCTGACAAGTGCGGAGGAATACACTGTTTGGGGAGGATTTATTACAGGAGATTCTCTATATCCTAGTAAAGAGGAGAGGATAGTAGTTGATAAAATACAGGTAGGAACTGAAGAGAAACAAGAAAGAGTCCCATTCAATTACATCACATGAAGGCAGGTAACTAAATATGGACAAATTTTATAAGTGCTTGTATACAAGTGCTAGAAGTCTAAACAGTAAGAGATGTGAACTTGAGAGCCTGGTATTAAATGAGGATATTGATATAACAGACATCACAGAAACTTGGGGAAAGGATGATAATCAATGGGACACAATAATATCTGGGTACAAAATACGTGGAATGATGGAGTAAGTAGGTCATGCTGGTAGTGGAGTTGCACTATATGTGAAAGAAAGCACAGAGTCAAACATAGTAAAAATCTTAAATGACTCAATTTCTATGATAGAAATTCCATGCTTGAATAATAAGAGTAGAACAATAGGAATACACAACTGGCTGTCTGACCAAGATGGTGACGGTGATTGTGAAATGCTCAAGTAGACTAGAGAGGCTACAAAAATAGAAAACACAATAATAATGGGAGATTTCAATTATCCCCATTTTGGCTAGGTACATGTCACTTCAGGTCAGGTTAGAGACATAAAATGTCTAGCCACCATTCATGACTGCTTCTTGGAGCAGTCAGCCTTGGAACCCACAACGGAAGAGGCAATTCTTGATTTAGTCCTAAGTAGCACACAGGATCTGGTGCAAAAGGTGAATATGGCTGAACCACTTGGTAATAGCAACTATAATGTAATTAAATTTAACATCCTGGGGGGAATACCAAAGAAACCCACCACAGCAGCATTTCACTACAAAAAGGGGAATTATACAAAAATGAAGAGGCTAGTTAAATGGAAATTAAAAGGAAAAGTCACAAGAGTGAAATGCCTGCAAGCTTCGTGGAACCTTTTTAAAAACACCATAACAGAGGCTCGAATGAAAATGGTACACCCCAAACTAAAAACAAAAACAACAACAAAAAACAGTGAGAGGATCAAAAAAATAAAAAAAGCCACCATGGCTAGACAGAGTAAAAGAGACAATTAGAGACCAAATGACATCCTTTAAAATTGGAAGTCAAACCCTACTGAAGAAAATAGAAAGGAGCAAGAACTCTGGCGAGTCAAGTATAAAAATATAATAAGGCAGGCCAAAAAAGAATTAGAAGAGTAACTAGCAAAAGACACAAAACTGTGGAAGCCAGTAAATAATTAACAAGGTTTTGAAGAGATCTTAATGAATGTTAGTTAGCATGAGTTAGGTTAACTGTGACCCTGGTGACGTGAGGAAGCAAGATAATGTAAGACAGAGTGAATTGTGTGAAAGTTATCACGACCTTGCAATATGCAGTCTTGCAGTCTTGTTTTTCTAGTGAGATAGCAGAAAAGCTTATGTATAAACAAAATGTATTTGTTGCTTTTTACTGTCTGTATTATTGTTAGAAATTGTCTGTAAAAGGTATAAAGGCTTGCTGTGATTGTTTACCAGTTGAGAGACCTGTCCAGGACCCTGTGTCCTATGGCACTCTCTCCCTCCATGGTAATTACTGGAGAAATAATAAAGTATTTGATTTTGCTGCACCCAAACAAAAAGCGAGAACTGAGTTTTCTTCGACAATTTGGGGGCTCGTCCGGGATGGCAACACCCACGGACCCACAGACAACTACTACGGATCATTCCCCTTCGAACCCCATGGCGCCACATGAGAGGTATGAGACCTTTTGAAATCTCTATTGGGGTATCGGAGGAGGACTTTCCGTGAGGACGTCTGTCTCTCTGTTGGGCTCACGCCATCTGAACTTATTGACTGTGCAGCAGGATCAGATGCAAAGTGGTATTGGGGAGAGGCCCCAATAAGGTTAGTTTATAGCAGTACTGGGAACTGCTGAGTTGAAGGAAATGCATAAGGTAATGCATAAGGTAATGCATAGGTAAATGCATTAGAATGCACCGGTGCTGAGGGGTTTTTACCGCCTCAAGAGGGGTTGTCATACCGCCTCATAGTATTGGTCCGGACCAGGTAAAGATGCATCATGGTTTAAAAAAAAAAAAAAAAAAAAAGATAAAAAGGTTAAAAAGAAAAAGAAAAAGGAAGAAAAAGAGGCCTTGGTGTGTGTGTGTGTACACCAGTGTGAGTGGCTGTTACCGGGCTAGCCCGGTAACTAGTGGATCTTTAGGAGATCCGACCCACGGTGGGCTGACTCAGCCTGGCATAGTCCGGCGAGGAAGCTGCCTGGGTCTAGGAGTGTGTGAACCCATCTTCCCTCCCCTTTCCTTGTGAGTCTCTCCTGTGTGAGTGGAAAATGGGTAAGGGACTGTCTAAATATTCCACCTTACCCCCTAAGGGAACCCCAGCATATTACATGTACGTACATTATGGTCCTAAAACCTGCAGGTATTTAAATGATTGGAATCTGTATACGCGTGAAAATTCATTTAAACAATGCCCATTAGAAGGTACCTTCAATCTAGATAAGATCATATATCTCAGTGGAGCTTTAATCACAAAGAAAAACCTCTGTTACAGTGTGAGCAATTTGTCTAGGAACGGGTTAATTTGAAATTCGGCTTAGCCCTGAGATAAAGGAGAAGTTGTTTTGTCTTCAAGGTCATGAATTAGTGCGGACTATGCTAAGTGCTAAGTAAAACTGCTTCAGCCCCAGCTGGTTGTGGAAAATAAAAAAAAAGGCAAACCAAAAAGCAGTATAAGTTACAAAACTGAGATTGCATTTACAAAGCTTAACGGTTCAGTGAGATCCAACAGTTTTTGCAACCCTGAAGCCGGACAGGCAGCTGACCTGAACTGGAATCTCTGAAAGAGACACCGCAGGAGATTCCAGGGTGTAAAAGAACAGCCATCCCAAGAGTGGAAGCATGTTGGAAATGCTGGACAAGCTGTATACAGGATAATCTCCCGTCCACCTATTTCCCTTCTCTGAACATTATACACAGACATGCCAGTCTGGATATGTGTAAGTATTAAAGTGGCTTAAGGCTTGGGGCATTCATATTTTTCCCGAGTGATGTGGGAGCATTCCCAACACTCTCCATTGTTGTTTTATTATTTTTAATGAAGCTTTAAAATTTGATTATATGCTCTTTCAGTTTGATCACCTGACATGAGGGATAAATTAGTAATAGGAATTTGTCACAGTTTGGTGAGCAACTGCAGAATTTACACCATCTATCTGTTTTACCCTTGTTAGTTTATGTTTGCTTTGTTTGGTACTGTTGGTGTTTTGTGTTAAGAATAGCATGATTATAGGTGAGATTTAATAGAATAAGGAAACACTATTTGGTTTTGGTGCACTATTTAGCTTTGGCTCTGTTTTGTTTAACCAGTTACTGATGTTTTTCTGCTCTGTTCATTTGGGCGTTGGGTGTGTGAGAGGAACTGAACTTCTCGTTCGTAATTCCTCAGGGTGGAAGCCGTGTGTGCGATGAAGCTCTGAGGTTGTCCTGAGATTTTTACAGTCCCCCCCCCCCCCCGTAGCGGACAATATAATAGAAGTAGAAAAATTTGGCTTAGACTGTAATTTTCTTTGCTTTTTGTGTAATTTTCTTTTCTGTTTAAGTGTCAGCAGACAAATGGGTGGGTCTCTGGGTAGACCCCCAAAGGGGTTTGGATTATGTGTTAAGTGAATGGCCATGTATTTTTGCCCAGGTGGCAAGCCTTACTAGGAAGGACTCAGGTAGTCTTGTGAGTAGAAATGTTTTGGGGACAAGACCAGAAGGGTGGGGGCTAGTTGAGTAGCCCACCCTCCTAGCTAAGAACTGGTTGTGGAACAAGCTAGTGTCCATGGACGGGACGATTCAGTGAGGAAAAAAGGATCGGGCCCAGACGGGCAGGCAACAGACAGAGAGATTGGAAAACAGGTTGGAAATTTTTGAGGGTGTAGTGGAAAGAAGGAGTAAGTGAAAATAAGCATGAGGATTTCACATACTCAAGAGGATATTTGGAATGGTGATTTGCATTGGTAAAGAGGCTGTTGGAAGGAAAAGCAATTGATTTTTAAGGGAAAATGAAAAATTGACTCTGTGTTTGCTGGGGGAAATAGCAGTTGAACTTTGTGAAGATGCTAAAGAGAACAGTTTTTGGTGTCTTTGACATGTTTGTGAATGAATTCAGGCAAAGAAATTATTAGATTGCACTCATTTGGCTATGAACGATTTTGTTAAATCAGTTGAAGAATGTATATAGTGCTATGTAATGAAATTTTATTAGGCCCTACAGGCACTATACGTGGGGATGTTTTCTTTCAGTGTTTAAAAGCAGGAGTTGACAGTATAAAAAAAGCAAGCCGGAGAGCATCTGTGTTAATGCAAATTAACTAACTGATAAGGTAGAGGCCGCTGAACCAGGGCTGTCTAAGAAGCACATACGTGAAAATATGGGGTAATTCCTCTGTTTTGCCTAGAATCAACAAGAGTATTTGTATATTTTAAGTATTTAACTGCCCCGAAGGGGTGAACCTCTGTTTTTGTCTTTCAGATAATCAAAGAACATTAATGCCAGCTGCACAGCATTCAACGTACCTTGATTTACTGGCACAGTAAAAAAAAATTATGTTGTGTGTTCTATGTTCTGTTTTGTGGTGTTTTGTCTCGTGGGAAAAAAAGAATTGTTGTGTTTAATATTTTCATGAGATGGTCTGATTTGACATCAAGCGAAAATGTTGCATTGCAATGCAGATACTTGTTTTGTTCAACTTAGAATACAAAGTGTTTGGTTACATCAGAAAAATGTGATATACTAAAGTCTAATACATTTTCTTCAGTAAAGGAAAGAAACTACATTGGCCAAATCTTTTAATTGAGAATTGTTGTTAAAATTTGCATACTGACAGTCTTTGGAAGCGAGGACATGAAAAGTTAACCCACTCCCCATATTGTACAAGGGATCCTTCTGGCTACCTCAGACTTTTAGCCAGAGGGCTGGGGATGGTGGAAAGCTATTGGACTAGAAGTTATATTAAGTGAACTTCTCAAAGTGGGTGTGCTTGTCCTGGCTTGTTCTTCCAAAGTTCTGTAATAAGGTTATTTTAGTGAAAGGGTATATGTGGCATACATTGAATGATAATACTTCTGTACTGTATAACAGTACTGTTTATGTGTTCATGGTATGAAAAAGGTGTATAATTGAAGAGTAAAAGTTTCCTTTGTAGGTTACATGGAAAAAACAACCAGAGAATGGCTAACATGCGCTGGCCCCAGTCAAGGACACCGCTTGGCTGCCTACCGAGGGAAGGAGGGGGGGAGGGAAAATGGTTGCTACAGTTACACGAGATTGGTGTGCAGCGGCCAGCGCACTCTCCTCCTTGGGGACCTTTTGTAAATATTCAGATTGATTTTATTTACATGTCTACATGTTGTGGTTATGGGATATGTATTTGTTTTAGTTGATGTATTTACCACTTGGGTTGAAGCTTTTCCCTGCAGGACAGTAGATGTCTTTGCTTAAAGATTTTGTGCCACGTTTTGCCATCCCTGTGGGTATCAACAGTGATCGTGGAATTCATTTTTACTGGACAGATTGTAAAGGAGTTATGTGCAACTCACTGCCCTCACCACCCAGAATCTGCTGGGACAGTGGAACGCCAGAACAGGATTTTAAAGAATAAACTGGCCAGATTTGTGCTGAGACACACTTAAAGTGGCCAGATGCCCTTCCTTTGGCACTGATGTGTATGAGAACCATTCCCAATCGAACGACTGGACTCAGCCCTCATGAAATTTGACAGGACACCCAATGCTGACTACCAACTGCACCCCCACTAACCCCAGCTCAGATGGACATTCATTTGCTGGATAACATAATGCTTAAATATTGTCAGGCACTAATGAAATGTGTTAAGTCTTTTTATACACAGGTGATGGAAGCACTACCAAAGGATCCTGTGCAACCTTGCCACTCGTTGGAACCAGGAGCCTGGGTCTACATAAAGATCCATCAGCGAAAGACTGCCTTGGCTCCATGCTGGAAAGGCCCTTTCCAAGTCCTGCTGACTACCGACACCGCTGTGAAGTGCCACAGACTGACTGCTTGGACCCAGGATTCTCACTGCAAAAAGACCCCTCCACATCAGGAGAATTTTCCTATTGATGATTAGCCTATTCTTTCTTCTAGTTCTACTGTGCTTCTGGACAGCAGGGAAAAAGCTCCCTTGTCCACTGACAGACCAACTGTGCCTTTAGACTTTTCTAGAAAAAGCACAGCTATTACAGGGTGATATGTGCTGGAAACCTCTCCCCTGTAGGATGCTAAACCTCGATTGTTTTGGGAAAGAAGAAGAAACACTCATTCCACTGACATTGCCAAAGTCCAGGAATTCCTGACTGAAAAGGACACTGAGAACTGACCCTGGTGAAGAAACAAAGAATTACATACTGGCAGGAAGAACTTTGTGGGACCCATGCTTGGGACTGTGGTATTAATTGGATTTTGGGGTTTATTCTACAGGCTGTGCCCTGTGTTCTGGATAAATCCTTCAGTATGTATTGCCCTCCCTAATTGGATTTTACCTGACATTGCCCTTATCCAGTTTTCTACATACCCAGATTGCTCACAAGGGGCTACCATTAGATTAGCACAACAAAAAGGCCTGGGTTATTTCCTCTGGACAAAAAGGGAATTGACCAGATCCCTGTGGGCTGGGTTATTTCATCTGGCCAATAGTGTAGTAGCCATTTGGACTATTCTTCCAGGCCAAGAACATGATAAGAAATTGGGGCAACTAGAAAAGGCCACTAGTCTTATTTTTGAAGCTCAGCTATCTTCAGTACAGGCTGGAGTTGCTGAGTTACATGTAATTTCCAGCCTTAGTTCTATGACCCAGAAGTTATTGACAGAGATGGTATTGAATATCACTGAGGCTGGGAAGGCATTGCAGTGGGATCTAAACTAGACTTGGCCCACTGCCCTTCCAGACATGTCAGGAGTACCATCTGATCTGTGGTCATGAAGACATACTTGGACACTTTCTGGATGGAAGTGTGGACATTCACAGTGCTCCTTCCAAGCATATGGACCGGTTAGGGTGGGTGTGGGCTCCCACATACCGAATCCTGCTGGGTCCATGGGGAGGATGCCTGTGGGACTGTAATTGTTTACCGAGACATCTGGGGAAATTAGACCACCTGGTATCTCCAACTGATTTCTAGACAGTACCCCTAGAATGACACCTGACATTTTGGATGAGAATAGAGAGTCAATGGACATTTTGGCCGTTAGAACCACCACAGCTCAGTGTATCTATAAACTGAAGCTAGGGGAAGTTGTCACTGTTTATGACAATATTTGTTGAGAGGGTGGAGGTCAAGGAACTACCCTGACGGGACACCCATTTTTTTTCAAGCTAATGATAGCTGTGTGTGCGTTAATGCCACCACTATACAAGATATACATATTGATCTTACCACTGCTGCAGGCAATCCTATCATTTCCTGGCCTGCAGATAGAATGTTACATGTAGCTCTTAGATTTCAGGTATATTTTGATTGGATTAGAATGGTGCCTGATCAGTTTTAAAATTTGCTTTCATTGTTACCAAAGGTTCAAAGAATCTCTGAATTGCAAGGGCAAATTCCCATGCTTTAAAATATATATCAAGATGGAAGGAATGCCTTTCATACAGCTTATAGAGTGTTTCCTTTATGTACTAGGTATGATGTTTTGTGCTTTGTGTTCGCAATTGTACAACAGCCCCATTATATTATATTATTCCTATGGGATTGTTATTGTTTGTGGTATTGTTAGTTAGTTTAGGATTATGTTCTTGTTGTTGTAAAGGATATAATGCTAGTAATGATACCTTTCATGTTCGTGCTGATCATGCATTGTCATTACATCCCATGAAAACCTTAAGATTGACATATTTGCTGTAGAATCTGATATCCATGGTTTGATGCAAATTGGGATTTGAAATGTTTGTTGTACTAGAAGTACAAAAGGGGGGAGTGTGGAAGCCAGTAAATAATTAACAAGGTTTTGAAGAGATCTTAATGAATGTTAGTTAGCATGAGTTAGGTTAACTGTGACCCTGGTGACGTGAGGAAGCAAGATAATGTAAGACAGAGTGAATTGTGTGAAAGTTATCATGACCTTGCAATATGCAGTCTTGCAGTCTTGTTTTTCTAGTGAGATAGCAGAAAAGCTTATGTATAAACAAAATGTATTTGTTGCTTTTTACTGTCTGTATTATTGTTAGAAATTGTCTGTAAAAGGTATAAAGGCTTGCTGTGATTGTTTACCAGTTGAAAGACCTGTCCAGGACCCTGTGTCCTATGGCACTCTCTCCCTCCATGGTAATTACTGGAGAAATAATAAAGTATTTAATTTTGCTGCACCCAAACAAAAAGCGAGAACTGAGTTTTCTTCGACAAAACTAACAGCAAAACATTTTTTTAAGTGTGCTAGAAGCAGGAAGCCTGCCAAACAATCAGTGGAGACAGTGGATGATTGAGTTGCTAAAGGAGCACTCAAGGAGAAAAAGGCTGTTGTGGAGAAGCTAAATGAATTCTATGCATTGGTCTTGAGTGCAGAGGATGTGAGGGAGATTCTCACACCTGAGCTGTTCTTTTTAGGTGATGAATATGAGGAACTCTCCCAGATTGAGGTGTCAATAGAGGAGGTTTTGGAACAAACGGATCAATTAAACAGTAATAAGTCACAGAACCAGATGGTATTCACCCAAGAGTTCTGAAGGAACTCAAACTTGAAATCACAGAACTGATAACTGTGGTATGTAACCTATTGCTTAAATCAGCCTCCGTGCCAGATGACTGGAGGATAGCTAATACAATGCAGATTTTTTTAAAAGGCTCCAGAGGTGATCCTGGCAATTACTGGCTGGTAAGTCTAACTTCAGTACCAACCAAATTAGTTGAAACTATAGTAAAGAATAGAATTATCAGACACATGGATGAACACAGTATGTTGGGGAAAGTCAACATGGTTTTTATAAAGGGAAATCATCCCTCACCAATCTATTAGAATTCTTTGAGGGTATCAACAAACATGCGAACAAGGGCGATCCAGTTGGTATGCTGAACTTGGACTTTCAGAAACTCTTTGACAAGGTTTCTCAACAAAGACTCTTAAGGAGTCTAAGCAGTCATGGAATAAGAGGGAAGATCCTCTCATGAAGTGGTGGATTAGCGCCGGGCAGGCAGAGCGGGGCAAGCCCCCGTGCCCTGACCCCATACCCCAGCAGGAGTGCTGGGAGGGGGGCCCTCACTTGCTCTGGCCCAGGACCCCACAAAATCATAATCTGCCTCTGCTCTGATGGATCAGTAACTGGTTAAAAGACAGGAAACAAAGGGTAGGAATAAATCGTCAGTTTTCAGCGTGGAGAGAGGTAGATAGCGGGGTCCCCTAATGTGTACTGGGACTAGTGCTGTTCAAATATTTGTAAAAAAGTGGTAAACAGTGAGGGCAAAGTTTGCAGACGATATAAAATTACTCAAGATAGTTAAGTCCAAAGCTGACTGCGAAGAATTCCAAAGAGATCTCACAAAACTGGGTGACTGGGCAACAAAATGGCAGCTGAAATTCAATGTTGATAAATGCAAAATAATGCAAGTGGGGAAAGAATAATCCCAGCTATACATACAAAATGATGGGGTCTAAATTAGCTGTTCCCACTCAAAAAGGAGATCTTAGAGTCATTATGGATAGTTCTCTGGAACCATCTGTTCTATGTTCAGCAGCAGACAAAAAAGCTAATAGAGTGTTAGGACCCACTAGGAAAGGGATAGATAATAAGACAGAAAATATCATAATGATGCCTCTCTATAAATCCATGATACGCCCACACCTAGAATACTGTGTGCTCTTCTGGTCGCTCCTTAGTAAAAAAGATACATTAGAATTGGAAAAAGTACTGAGAAGGGCAACCAAATTGATTAGGGGTATGGAACAGCTTCCATTTGACTGTTCAGCTTGGAATAGAGATGACTAAGGGGGGATATGATAAAGGTCTATAAAATCATGAATGTTGTGGAGAAAGTGAATATGAAAGTATTATTCACATAACATAAGAACTAGAGGTCACCTGATTAAATTAATATGCAGCAGGCTTAAAACAAACATAAGAAAGTACTTTTTCACACAACTCACAGTTAACCTGTGGAACTCATTGCCAGGGAATGTTCTGAAGGCCAAAAATATAAGTGGTTTAAAAAAAACCAATTAGATAAAGTTCATCAATGGATGAGAGGTTCATCAATGGCTATTAGCCAAGATGGTCAGAGATGCAACCCCATGCTCTAGATGTCCCTAAGCCTGTGACTGCCAGAAGCTGGGACTGGATGACAGAGGTTAGATTGCTCGCAAATTGTAGAGTGTCCAGACAACAAGTGTGAAAAATCAGGACAGGAGGTAGGAGGAAATAGGCCCCTATATAAGACACAACCCCAAATATCAGGACTGTCCCTATAAAATCGGGACATTTGGTCACCCTAGCTAATTGCCCTGTTCTGTTCATTCCCTCTGAAGCAGTTGGCACTGTCAGAAGACAGGATATTGGGCTAGATGAACCATAGGTCTGACCCTGTGTGGCCATTCTTCTGGTCTCAAGAGATGGATTTTAGAACATTTAAAAATTGAATGAATGGAGATTAGGATACTTACATTTAAGGCATGTTTCACTAATTGCAACATTAATTTTAAGAATTAAACATAAATGGAAAAAAGGCCTATTAGCTCATTGAATTTCAGTTGTACAAACTCTGTGGCTTTTAACAGTGAGATGGTTTCCTGTCTGGATCTCTCCCATTCATCAACAGATAAATGAAGGTTTAAGTCAATACCCCATGGGAGAACAATATCTGAATTTTAACTTGACAGTGTCCCTTTAAGCACTGAATGTCACCCTTGGCTCAAAATGCCATATTATTAATTTAAGTTGTACAATACTTGCCATGCCCTTTAAATGTCATTTTTTGAACTACGATATAGAAAATTTGTCAAACACGGGAGGAAATGCTGCAAGAAAACTCTCATTATTTCTACAAGGCACCAGGACAATTCCCTTCTAATGTGTTCCACCCAGCTCTTCATCAGCCCACCTGTCAGACTTGGGCTACTCAGTCCTGGTCATTCAGCAGCTATCCACAATGTGATTGCTCGTAGGGGTCACACGCTTCCTTTTATTTCCCAGTCCCATGTGGGGCTCTGTTCTCTAGACTCTTTGTGTCAGAATGCCATTTTCGAAACAAACCAAACCTAAATTAACTGGAATAAAGAGCAACCCAACTGCTGATCGGAGGGTGAAGGCTTAACATTTCTTAGATAAGGCACTTAGGTATAATTGTCTGCAAGGTCTAGAATCCTTACTAATCCTGGGTTACATAACAACAACAATAATAATAACTGTTTAGTTGCTCAGCCCAAGGATGGTTAGCAATATGAAATTTATACACACAGGGTATGTCTACACTGCGTTGTAAACCCGGGCGGGACCTGGGCTTGTGGACTTGGTGTTTCCAAGCCTGCACTTGAGCATCCACGCTGCACTGTAAACCTGGGCTTACAATTGCTGGACCTGGGTCTCAGAGTCATGCTAATGTGTCTGTACTGCACTACGCCACCCTTGTGAGTTGGGTTTATGGCTTGAACTGCATCCACTAGGACTTGGGCTCTGACCCACCCACCTAGATCCCTCTCTCCCTCCCACACACAGACTCTTCGCCATCCTTACACACACACACAATTTCACAAAAGCAAGGAGGCTTCTGGATGAAGCACTGCAGAATTGCTACTGGCTCAGCCAGTGAAAGGTTCCTGTTGGCGCCCAGCGGATCTGCCTGTGGAATACAAGGGGTCTGGGTTCCATCTGTTCAGGCATAAGGAGCAGGTGGTGAATGGAGTAGCTTACAGGACACACCTACTCAGCGAGGCTGCCTGCTGGAGGACTCTGCTAATAGATTGCATCTGTTGTAGTGCCTGGATGGCCACAGTGTTAATATTGAGTAATAAAAAAAGATGTAAGAGCCAAAGGAGCTACATGAAGTGGAGGGAGTTCAATGGCATTTTTCAACACGTGTCTATGTCTGTTTTGTACTGGTTACTCAACTGGACAGTTTGGAGGCCTCTGTAATCCATCACTGTAATGGGAAATCCATGGATTCATTACCTGCTCATCACTCTTATTTATCGTCAGCTTCCTTTCAATTTTCAAAAACAAGAAAAAGTCAGACACATTTTTTCTTCCCTTCAAAGAAAAATGTTGGCCAAAGAATGAATGCAATAGCTTGGGATGCTAGAGGGTTTAGCAGAGGACAGGAAATCAGAAAGTCCAGCGGTCTAATCCCTGTCTAGACACTGACTCACTCTCTCTCACTGCCTTGGGCAAGTCACTTAATCTCTCTGCCTTAATTTCCCTACTCTATGGAATGAGGATAATAGTTATTTCTCTGCTTCCCAGGATGAATTGTTTGCAAAATAATCTATACACAGTTTAGGGATCACTACTGCAAAGGATAAAGCTGTTGGGAGTTGAGGATTGAAACAGCTGGGTACTGTGCAGGAGGATTGAAGTACATGGACTGGGGGACTAGACGAGCAGGGGGTTGCTGCAGATCAGAACTGGAATGGCAGTGGGTGCTGTGCTGCGGAAGTCAGGAGAGAGGTGCATAGGTAAAGCTGAGTGAGAGCCTAGGACTGGTATAGCAAGGAACTGGTTTATTCCAAACAGAGAGGTGTGTTAAGATTTCTGCTGGAAATGGAAATATGAACCCCCCCAGATTAGTAGCAGGTCCTGGGGTGCTTTTTTCCTCTGCTTTGTGACATACTGAGAAACTAATAAATCAGGCACTGACATCAGGGAAGAATTCACAATAGCAGCATCCACCTAGTCAAAGTAAGCACCTCAGCCTTCTACTATCTGACTACTGGGTGAAATTGGGAGTAGTTTGGTCTGACATTCTGGCATAATAGCAGAACTTTGGACCAAAGAATCAGGGAGGAATTCATGTGCTCATATCTGATTCTGCTCTCACCCACACCAGTGTAAATCCACAGTAGCGCCCCTGGTAGCAGTGGATTTATCTCCGTGTAACAGCACAGATTATGGCCCCTTGTTAATTAATTAGCATTTGCTGTCCTTTGAAGACAGAGAAGCTTTAGCATGTGGTGCATGATGGAGGTGGGGGAGGGCTATTAAAAAGTGGACCACCAAAGGATCACCCTGACATTAGAGAGTAATTATACAAGCCATGTGTTTTGTAATAGGCCAGCCAGAAAGAGTCTGAGCACAAGGAGGTGGGATCCTGCAGAGATAGATGAAGGGACATCTGGTGGAGAGGAGTCCTATTGTGCTATAGGTTCAGCATGGTGAATGCTTTAAAGGGAGGAAATACATGTCAGTGCTGAGAGGACAGCAGGAAACTTCAAATGTGACATTACAATATCAGTGAGATGTAGAGGGTTTTGGAGCAGTAGTAGGTAGTGGCAATGTAAATCGTGCACCATTTATGAACATACAATACATCTTGCTTTTCCTTCTGCATGACTAGCAGCTTTGAACTAAGGTGTCTATATATACCTCATGACTCCCAGTTTCAGCATGCATGGGGTCTTGGGTAAAACCAGGGGCTGTCTATACACTGTTGTTCCAAACTCCTGCAGCCAGTGTAAATCCAGAGTAATTCCAGTGAAGTCAGTGGGCTTACTCCAGATGTACCCCAGTGTACATGGGCTCCGAATCTAGCTTCTAGTCCAGAACACCAAGGTGGGGAGCATTCCTGGCCTGGAGATTCTGTGCAGCCAAACAGGGTGATTCAGTGAGCTGGCTGCTGATTCTCAGAGTCTCAGTTTCTGTGTTCTTCACCCCTGGCAGACTCATACAGAGAAGAGAAGCTGGGAAACCATCCAAACTAGGAGGGATACAGCCAGCCCACCTTCACTGCAGCTTTCAGGCAGCCCTGAGACAGAAATCAGAAGGTTTTTGAAGGTAGTCTGGAGGAGATAAGATTGCATCCAACATCAGGACACATCACAGGTGTGATCAGAATGAGGTTCACTGGCAGAGTTACGTGAGGTTTGCAGGGCTGGAATAGCAGTGGGTGTGTGCTGTATGTCAGAAATGAAATGCACAGGCAAAGCTACAGGGTCCCTACCTGCACTTGCTGGCTCTGGCTAGTGCTGTCACCTCTAATGTTGATGAAGAGTAAATTGCCCTGCCCAGCTGAGGGGAGTGCTACTATGCTTTGGGGATATTTGGATGTATCTGTATTCTTACTGGGTTTGCATAGAATGAAAAGTTTCAGAGTGGTAGCCGTATGAGTTTTTTCATGGAGTTTATGGATTTCCACATCATACGGTTAAATTCAGTACCTTGCATGGTGACAGGTTTCAGAGTGGTACCCTTAACAGTGGACCTTAAATATACACAAGACAGTACTGCCAACCCCAAACACTCAATGATCATGAATCAGCCCCCTGATCCCCCACAAAAATCCTACAATTACAAACCAAATAAAAAGAACCCAGACTGTATTTATCTTCTGTTTTGTTAACCTTTAGGCTACTCTCAGTTCACATTTTCTCTGTAACCCTGAGGGCTAGAAATGTACTTTAAAAAAAGAAAGAAGAAAACATATCGCCATGAGCTGGAGCTTTAAGGAAAACACCAAATATCGCAAGATTCGCAATTAAATTGCAAGAGTTGGCTACACCGAGAGGCGGCAGCACACATTGAGTTCCTCTTGCCATGGAGGGGATGGGGGGGGAAATTAGTGTTTTCCTTCAGGTATTGAAATTCCAAATTTAACAGGTTCAAGCTGCCACAAGTGACCAAGTAATGACAAGTATCAGGGAGTAGCCGTGTTAGTCTATAGCCACAAAAACAACAAGGAGTCCGGTGGCACCTTAAAGACTAACAGATTTATTTGGGCATAAGCTTTCGTGGGTAAAAAATCCACTTCTTCAGATGCATGACAGCTAATGATGGCTTTTTCTGGGAATGCAAAAGTGCTTTCCTTGCAGCGTGCAGGATTATTGTAGCTGTGTCAGTGCCAGCATATTAGAAAGTTAAGGTGGGTGAAATAATATCTTTTATTGGACCAACTTCTGTTGGCGAGAGAGTGCTTAGTCTGCTTCATTCCTGTCTTACTAGTGTCATTTATAATTCTTTGCTGCCCTCCAGTGTCCCCACTGGCAGCATGCAAGTGCAGAAGGACGGTAAAGGTAAGATGCACAGAAAATACTCATTTTAACTGGCACATAGATGCTATGGGGAGACTTCCCAGCAAGAACACAAAGAGGGGGACTAATCAGACCCTATTTGAGACATTTGCACAATTGAGTGTCATGGCAAGATAGAAAAGTGGAGGGCTCAATTAAAAATGAAATTGAATGCTGAGATTTGAACAGTCACCGCCTCTTAATGGGACTCTGGGACAGCTGAGTAAGAAGACCATGGATAGGACATGGGGCAGATGATGCTATTTACCTGGTTGCCACCCATCCTTGGGCTCATTCAAGGAGAAGCTGCCGGGGGCTAGGCCAGGCTGTGGGATCATTCTGGGTTGCTCCTGCTATACCCCCTCCCTCTAGCTACATGGTCCTTGCTGAGGCCTGTGTGCACCTGCTAACGTATGTAGTATGCACACTGGGTGCACCCTGCTGATGTGCATTAACAATTCATTAATACACTTTGATCTAGTGTGATTTCAGAGCAGACTAGATCAATCAACAAACAAACCAAGCAGAGGATACAGGTTGTGCTGACTCAGAAGAAAATATAGTGCCATAGATACCAATGCCTCAGATCCAGTACTTGTGCTATTAGCATACTCCAGTACGCTGAATCCATAATACCTCAGCAAGTACTTGTGCTTAGAGGTACCATAGACACAGTAGCATAGTTATGGCCTGTGTAGAAGGTCAGGCTAGATGTCTTCCCTCAAGTCCCTCCATCCCTAAAGTCTATGATTCTATGGTGATAACCACTTCTGAATAGACCGATCTTTCTGGTGAGATGTACCTCTGAGTTCCTGAGTCAAGATTCCATAGTTTACAGAGGAGCAGAGGAGTTAATCAGACCGTCCGGGGCATGCAAATCCTCTGTTCTGTTTTAGGAGTTTATAGAGCTCCTATCACTGAAAAGTCTAGAAAGCTGATTCTCCCTTTTCCCCATTATACACACAGACCTGGAGTCAAGGATGATTGTAAGCATGAACGTTATTTGGGAGATGGATCTGTTTGTTTGATATTACTGTGTGGCTTTGCATTACTTTAATATCTATCCAAGTTTTGCAAATGGCCCCTGTCTTCATGATGATCCAAAGCAAAACTCAAATCCAAGCTTCCTGGAATTTTGGGGTGTTTAAAATCACAATCTGGATCTCAATGTTGCAACTAAAACTCATCTTTACCAAAAAATAAATACACTTTTGTATCCATCCTCCTTTTTCTGAGCCACCTAGTAATTTCCTCCCCTTGAATCTTTCCTTAAAGTCCTTTTTATTTCCCTTACTCTCTCGCAGTGACATATTTTGTGCTTGAAGAACATGCTGTAAGAATTAAATTGAATGTTTTGCAATGCCTAAAAACTGCTATTCAGTGGGGCATGAAACTGCTGCTTCAGACAACATGACAATTCAATCCTCCTTCACACATTGCTTGGAACTATCAGTCATGGGAAAAAAGCTTCATATGTTCCAGGGCCTTGTTCTCATAATCACCCCACTCAGAATCTGGTCAGTGCTGACAGCTATAAGCAGCAGCAGCTAAATTAAAAACCAGGGCTGTCAAGCGATTAAAAAAATTAATTGGGATTAATCGCACTGTTAGTAATAGAATACCATTTATTTAAATATTTTGGATGTTTTCTACATTTTCAAATATATTGATTTCTGTTACAACAGAGAATACAAAGTGTACAGTGCTCACTTTATATTTATTTTTGATTACAAGTATTTGCACTGCAAAAAAACAAAATAAGTAGTATTTTTCAATTCACCTAATAGAAGTACTGTAGTGCAATCTCTTTATCATGAAAGTTGAACCTACAAATGTAGAATTATGTACAAAAAAACTTGCATTCAAAAATAAAACAATGTAAAATTTTAGATCCTAAAAGTCCACTCAGTCCTACTTCTTGTTCAGCTAATCACTCCTCTGGAACAATGGCTGAAACATGAAGAGGCATATGAATCTTTAGTGCATCTGGCACATAAAATTCTTGCAATGCCAGCTACAACAGTGCCATGTGAACACCTGTTCTCACTTTCAGGTGGCATTGTAATGAAGAAGTGGGCAGCATTATCTCCCATAAATGTAAACAAACTTGTTTCTCTTAGCAATTGGCTGCACAAGAAGTAGGACTGAGTGGACTTGTAGGCTCTAAAGTTTTACATTGTTTTGTTTTTGAGTGCAGTTATGTAACAAAAAAAACTACATTTGTAAGTTGTACTTTCATGATAAAGAGATTGTACTACACTACTTGTATGAAGTGAATTGAAAAATACTATTTCATTTGTTTTTTTACAGTGCAAATACTTGTAATAAAAAAAATAATATTCTGTGTTGTAATTGAAATCAATATATTTGAAAATGTAGAAAAACATCCAAAAATATTTAATAAATTTCAATCAGTATTCTATTGTTTAACAGAGCGATTAATCACAATTATTTTTTTTTATCGCGATACATTTTTTTGAGTTAATCGTGTGAGTTAACTGTGATTAATCGACAGCCCTAATAAAAACATGACGTGCTTTGGCAATACTCGGGAGGAAGTTAAGGCAAAAGATACTGTAAGCAGAATGGGCAAATTAGGTTTTCTCTGAGCAATAATCACTAACTCCCTTCTTAATTTATCAGCTCCACTGTTTTCTCTTTGCCTGAGCAGCTGTGTGAACATGAAACATGGTGGAACAGTATGATTATTAATTATTATTAATGTAGTCTCTTTCCCTCTAGAGACCAGGATACAAATTTGACCTTATAGCAGGCCATAGGGAAAATTAGGTAGATTGTTGATATTATGTTCCCTTCAATGTAGAAATCACATCTTCCTATCTGTCTGAACAGCACCTAACAAAACAGGGCCCTGTTCCCTAAATTGGGGACTCTGGACAGTAGCATAATATGACAATTGATTGATGATTGGCAGTTGTTGATCCAAACTGGATCGCGCATAAGAGGTCTAACCAGGTGCCTGATGCATCTGCTTATGGCTGACAAACGCAATTCGAGAGCGACACAGCTTGTCACAAATCTCACAGATCCATGTGTTGTTTGAATTAGAGTCCAAGATTATAGCACTCTGCTTTCTTTTTCCTCGCTTTGCTTCTAACCTCTGGATCAAAGCCGCTTCATAATATAACAATAAGGAAAAGGCAATAGGGAATTATTGGAAGGCTACCTAGATGTCATCAAACAGAGACAACTGTCTAAATGTAAATATCCCCAGAACAGGCACAAACAGATGACACCAGAGATGTCAATCCAGCATCTTTCACACACTCTGCATTCACTTTAAAGAAAAACAAACGTGGGCTGATTGTTCCTTTCTTGCTCCTGTTGTGACCTAGCCTCAGCAGCAGAAGTGCCTTCAAACAGACAACCCAATTTAACAATATATTATCTCTTGTTGCCTGCAGCCTTTAAATACAATTAGACTCTAAAGAAGTGTCCTGTTTTCTGGCAACCACCTGAGAATAGGGTATGCACTGCGGATTGAAGTAAATCCCCACAAACCCACAGATTTCCTGCTCCTTTCTGATCGTTGAGGCCTGGGCATGACAGGCTGCATGCAGCTGCTGACTTTCTGGGCTGCAGGAGAGCTGAATCACTGGGGTAACACAGGACCAGGAGCTGCAAAGTGCCACTTAAAGAGGGGGGGAGGCCATACATTTTCCCCCCACCGCTGCCTGACCCTCCTCTTTCCCATTCAGGCACCCCTCTCTTCCCTCACCAACCAGCTGCACAGTTCCCGTGGTCCATAAGCTCCATCTATATCCACCTACTCCTAGGAGTCTCAGCCTCAGAAGGAGCCCCTCTACCATCCCTCCAGCTTCTTATCCCTCCCTGCTGGCAAGCCTCACCATCCAGTGATGGGTCTGTGCAGTTTCCCAGCTGATCCCCAGCACTGAGAGGAGCCACTGGTATTTCAATAGCTGTCAGGTGAGGGCTCAACATACACCACACTGTGCATACAGAGTGGGACTCATGTGCCAGCTGGGGTGTGCTTCCATCTGTGATGTGTGCAGCTGCTTGTTGCAAGGTTGCTACATGCAGGGCCATTTATGCTCACAGCAAAAAAATGTCCAATTACATCTCTTGGCTGGCAAGGGAGTAGAAAAACCAGCCAGGCCAGTAAAAAACTGGCCAGGTGGCAAGCCTATTTTCCGTATACCTTCCTAAAAGTGGTTGGGCCATGGACTCGGTGTCCCCCACTCCCAGCTCCGGGGCCTATGCCCTTGACTGCCATATTTCCAACTGCATGATATTGCTAGCCTAAAATGTCTGTCTGGTGATGTTCTCCTCCTAATACAGCCTGGCAAGAAAATCCTCAGAATATTAACGATTAACCTGTTGAATTGAAGATAGTTCACCTCCCAGTGACTTCATACATATCTGCTTCAATTATCTGTGGTAAATGAAATAATCAAACATTCATTCATTTTCTGATATAGCTGTAAAACTCATCTGAAAAGTTTTCAGAATAAATCACTGTTTAAGAATGTATAAGTGTACCTTCTAAAAATGAAACCTACATCTATCTCTGAGTTGTGAAGAATATGTATTAAGGTTATAACAACCAACAAGAATGCACTTTTATGTAGAAAACCATGATTAAATCAAGTCTTCCTGACTAGTGATTTAAATCATGATTTAAATCAAATCCACCCTGCCCACTGTGCTCTTGCCCCAGTCCCTTTATTCCCCGGGCGGGGCCCACAAATATGTTTGGCGCCAGGCCCACAAAAAGTTAATCCGGCCCTGTCGGAAAAGCTTTCCCAGCATTCCATTCTTGACAGGAAATACATTATTATAGTGGCACCTATTATTAAGGTTGCTTGACAATTCCCATTACATGACCCTGTTTTCAATTACTAATAACTTCAGTTTACCAGACATTAACCATTTGGGCTGAAATTTTACATGCTGGATATCTGCCCCCCCCCCCTTTTTTTTTAATTTCAGCCCGATGGTTAATTGTTCTCAATTAATTTCAGTTCAGCATTTTTAAAAACAAGACTAGTTTCAATCAGAATTCAGTTAAAGTGGAAATGACCTCTCATGCTCTGGTCTGAATAAAACCTTACTTACCAATTCCCAGAGTAAGTGACCTACTCTGTACCTGTCCACTTTAACTGCACTCTGATTAAAACTAATTCACTAGAGTTCTTGGAAAGAGAGAAACTGCTCTCTAAGCCCAGCATGTGGCAATGGTTTTTATATAGGAAAAGGAAATATCTGTCTTTTCTGTGTGTTATTGCTTGTGTTATTTATCTAACTAATAAAGAGATTATGAAAAGCAAATGTGTGCAGCATTTCCCTAGAGTCAGAGAAATGCAGGGTTTGAAAGGACCCTGAGAGGTCACCTCTGCTCTGAGCCAGGATCTAGACTGCCCCCAACAGGTGTTTGTCTGACCTGTTATTAAAAACTTCCAATGATGGAGAGTCTGCAACCTCCACTGGAAATTAGAAAGTTTTCCCTAATATCCAACTTATATCTCCCTTGCTGCAGATTAAGCCCATTGCTTCTTGTTCTACCTTCAGTGGGTGTGAAGAACAATTGATCACCCTCCTTTTTATAATGGCCCTTAACATATTTGAAGACAGTTATCAGGTCCTCCCCTGAGTCTTCTTTTCTCAAGACTAAAGGGTTGGGGCTTTTGTTTGTTTTGTTTTTTAACCTTTCCTCAAAAGCCAGGGTTTTCTAAACCTTTAATCATTTTTGTTGCTCTTCTCTGTACGCTCTCCAATTTGTCCTGTTTCTAAAGTGTGGTGCCCAGGATTGGACACAGTGCTCCAGCTGAGGCCTCACCGATACTAAGTAGAGTGGGGCAATTGCCTCCCATGTCTTACATACAACACTTCTACTAATACACCTCAGAATGTTATTAGCCTTTTTCACAGCTGCATCATAGTGTTGACTCATATTCAGTCTGTGATCCACAAGAACCCCTAGCTCTTTTTCAGCAGTACTACCACTTACCCAGTTATTCTCCTTTTTGTAGTTGTGCATTTATTTTTTTTCTTCCTCGCTGTAGTACTTTGCACTTGTCTTTATGGAATTTTATCTTGTTGATTTCAGACCAGTTCTCCAGTTTGTCAAGGTCATTTTGAATTCTAATCCTGTCCGCCAAAGTTCTAGCAACCCCTTCCAGCTTGGTGGTGTGTGCAAATTTTATAAGCACGCTCTCCACTCTATTATCCAAGTCAATAATGAAAATATTGATTAGTACCAGAGCCAGGACAGGCCACAGCAGAATCCTACTAGATACATCGCTCAGTCTGACAGCAAACCATTGATAATTATTCTCTGTGCACCAATCGTGCTGTTGTTCTGGGGGGCAGCGAATCATCCTGGAAACCCATTCTGATGCATTAAAGCTGGATGTTTACACATTATAGGTGGGATTTTCAAACACATGCAGCATTAGCCTTCGGTCTGCTCCCATTGAGATTAAGGGTAACACCCCTTCCCCAAAAGCTTTAGAAAATCCTATCCTATATGTGCCCATGGCGTTCCCACTTTAGGGTTCAGATATCAGCTGTATATTTAGTAAAGCACAAATGATGTTGGCTTTGTTTTCTTTGACATAAAGCTCTCCTGGATCTCAAGTAACATGAGTCAGGATTTCTAACGTGAGATAGATATACGGTTGCTCTCCAAATCAGGAGAAACCCAGTAGGAAGTTTTTGTTTTGTTTTGTGTTGTTGTTTTTACTTAAAACCAAACAAGACCTACCAGCTTTGCTCAGAGAAAAACTTAAATTGAAACTGAGGTGTAAATGTCACACAAAGCAAAAGTGATGGGAAAGTGCTGATCCCCTGGCTTACTGCTCAGTCCTACTTCCACACATTTTAAGTTGGAAGCGTATAGTAGCAGCAGTGCGAAATACTATGCCAGGGTAAGTGTATCATGCATGGGATATGCAAAAGTTTCCTTAGTTAGGTATGATCACTGCATTAAACATCAATTGTGAGCTCACACAAAAAGAGAGAAAAGGGATGGTGGAATCCTTTCCAATTTAAATTAAATGTCTTATTACCACACCAGGAAGGAACAAAGAAAGGAAGCAGCACCTTTGGAAAAAATAACCTACCATAGATGAAGCTGCACTTTGCCTGAATGTTTATCCTTTCTTCCTGAAAAACAGCACACTGATAGTGAAAAAGGGAATGACTACAAGAGAGGAAGGGAAATCATTCCAGATCCCCTTCATTTGTGTGACTGGATTTTAGCAAGGGGCCTAGCTTACTTATGCCACTGAGCCTTATATAAGCTCTGAGTGATGATAGGGTAGGTAGAATTTACTTGGACTCCATTAGAAGAATGCTCCCTCCAGTTTGTAATCTGGGCCATTCATAAAGTCAAGAAGCCTTTCCTGGTGTTCATAGGCAGTCAGGCCTAGTGATCAGAGCATAATCTGAGTTTGAATGCCAGAGCCAACCGTCGAGACAGAGTCGGAGCTGGGAATCAGAACCAGGAATCAGAACCAAGGGGCAGAACTGGATTACTGGAAGTCTCGGAAGGCAGGAGCAGAGCTGGTTCCAGGGCAGGAGCAAGGCCGGGACAGGACTGGAACAAAGCTGGGTGCAGGGCAGGGTCTAGGCTGGCGCAGTGAGGGGCAAGGCAGGAGCAGGGTGAGCAGAGAGAGGCAGACAATCCGTGAGCATGCGCATTGTGCAGTCAGTGAGCTACTGCTCCGATTAAGAACCAGCCTGCTGGCTTCCTCAGCCAATCAGGCAGGGCAGTCCATCAGGCAGCTTAGCTGACTTGTTAGGCTCTTAGGAGACTGAGCAGACACAGCTGCAGGGCCTTACACCTGACACTGGGGCTCATTCTTAGTGCGTATGGCTTAAAAGCAGCAATGTTAGATGTCCAAGTCTAGGCTGGCCATCCAATTAACTGCTTCAGGTGACATGGAGTCGATGGCAGAAACACCACCAGGATATGAACATTTGGGGCATTGGCTGACAGGTATTCCACAGTTCGAAGTTTGTTTCTGCTGTCATAAATAGGATTGTGTCTCAGTCCCCTTTTACTGGCCATGCAGGCACACCTGCCATGTGATGTGCAGATGCGATTCAAGGTGGACCATAGTTTCTGCTGGACAGAAAAGTCACTGGGTTTTCAATTTGGGTCCTTGATGAGGTGTTTGTTCAGCACATTGGTATCCTTTCACCTTGCTCACCATTGATCTTCAGGAGAATACCCCAAGTCTTCATGCTCTTACACTGCAAGCCAACAAGGTTTTCTGCATTTGAGCAAAAATCTTAGTATGTTATTTAGGTCTTCGTGTATTTGTTCCCTCAGATACAATGGTTTCCTGAAGGACTGTCACAATCACAGCGAATTTTGGGTTGTTGGATATGCACCAGTATGGGAAGCCACAGTAATGGCATTATTTTACTGTGCCTGTATTGGTCCGCATGGCAGTGTTAAGGTGAGAGTTGGCAAGTCATGCGGGGGAGCTGTGTGTCCATAGAGTTTTCCCTGAACATCATTATGGAAACTTGTCTATGCTGATGACATTGCTCTGACTACCCAGGCTCTGATTTTAACGATCGTAGAACAAATCGTAACCAAGAACGTTAAAACCCTGGAAGAATATTTGGAATATGCAACATCAAGTGTTTTGTGTTAGCACTTCACCTTAATAATTGAAAGGTTAAGGCAGAACTGCACATGAACCTCTGTGGCCATCAGATAAGACTTGATCCCTGTGACGCTGATAAACCAAGTGCCAGCTCTGGCCAAGCCCATAGGCATTAGCTAAGAACTGACAAACTCATAACCAAACCAGCTCACCTGTATGCTAGTTTTGTTCAAAGTAGGTATTAGTCTTATAAGAATGTATTTAGTGTTTGGACTTTATGAAATGCCAGTAAATTGCTGCAGGCATTAATCTCACTTGTAATGTCTGTATTCCATGCTATACAGAAATGTGTAAGTTTTGCTTTATAACTTTGAAAATGTTTGCTCTGAACTTATGAACCTGGGCATATGAATCATCTCCCCCGCCCCCCATTCAGGAAACCGATCAAGATTAACCGGGCCATTAAGGAACATTGCAACACAGAGAATCGATGAATGGCCCTATTTCACCTTGGAAATGCTACGTGCAAGGGAGCTGGTCACATAGACTGGAAGATTAAATGTAACAGATAAAAAAGAGAATGTTTCCTCTCTTTGCTGTTTGAACTCTCACAGGGCCAGACACACTAAACTAAAGCAGAGATCCCCAAGTCAGCCTCGGTTTGCCCTGACAAACACTTTGAATTGGCAAATCACTACCACTCTGTCACTCTGAGGATTTAGATAGTAACTCATTTGTGGGCATATGTTTGCTTGCTTTAACCTGTAAATAACTCTCATTTTTTATCCTAGTTAATAAACCTGTAGATAGTTTATTACAGAATTGGCTACAAGCTTTGTCTTTGGTGTTAGAGCTAGGGTACCAACTGATCTGGGGTATCACTGGTCTCTTAGGACTAGAAGCAACCTAAATATGATGTGATTTTTTTTTTTTGGTGTAAGAGACCATTTATCACTAAGTCCAGCTTGCCTGGGAGGCAAGATAGATTGGAGATCCTAAGGGAACTGTCTGTGACTCTATGGTAAGACTGTCATAGTGAGCCAGGTATTCACATTTGTTACTGGGTTGGTGAAATCTAATTATAGAACATACCACTAGTTTGACAGTCTGCCCTGATGTAGGCATTCACGGTTGTGAGCCACTCCAGGCTGCATGACAATCCCACCCTTAGATATCTTGGTGTAACATTAGACCGAAGCCTTACATACTACCAGCCCCTGAAAAGTATTCATGATAAAATAAAGATGCACGTACAACTCATCCAGAAACTAGAAGGAACAACCTGGAGAACTGATTCCTGGTAAGTGATTCCACTGAAAAAAAAATGGCGTACACCTGGGATGGATTTGGCCCATTCCATTTTGTACCTTACTTGTGGTTATCTTGACATTATTCATTTCTTTGAAAGATGTTTGATCTCCCCTGATGTTTTTTTAATTTGCTCTCACTGACGCCTTTAGCGGCTGCAATTAAACCTGTCACCAATAGGTCTCTGAGAGCGCCTCAGCTTTGAATCAAACATGACAGATCTGGTGCACACAACAGGAATTTGTTTGCACTCATCTGATCGTTTGTACTACAGTCAAGGAATCTACAGCAAAATGCTGAACTGAGTAGGGGTTTTATTTTCCCGCTCTCAGACAAAAAGGATTTTTGCCTGTAAAAATAATGCTCCACTACCTGGAATGTTTGTTAATTTCTATTACAGTTGTGGTATGCACACAGTAGTCTGGATAAAGGAATACTTTACACAAAAATAAATGTGTTCTGTGTGATTTCAAATTTGCCCCAAGTCTTGCACCTACAACCATTATTTTGGACATTGGGAAAAACTTCCTAACTGTCAGGGTGGTTAAGCACTGGAATAAATTGCCTAGGGAGGTTGTGGAATCTCTGTCATTGGAGGTTTTTAGGAACAGAATAGACAAATACCTGTCAGGGATGGTCTAGATTATACTTAGTCCTGCTATGAGTGCAGGGCACTGCATTAGAAGACCTCTCGAGGTCCCTTCCAGCACTACAATTTATGATTTTCCAATGATAAAGATAGGCTATAAACTATATGCTAGTTATATGGTTTATTTTTATTTGCTGTCAGACATGCTTAGGGTACTGGCACATTTTTAATTGAGTGTATAAATCAAAAGTACAATAAGCAAATAAAACTAAAATGGCTCCCCCACCCCAAAGTTATTAGTGAAATGTGACCCATGTAAACTTCCTGCAAACCCTTAATTTATTATCATAGGTTTTTAACATGACTTCCCTTTCTCAGATGGAGCCAAGACAGATCTGTGAGCTATGAAATAAAGCCCAAAGCAAACTTTTCAGAGCTGAATTTAGAACATTTCTTTTCTCTGCTCTCTGTGGGGGAAAAAGTCAAAAGATCAAGCTGACCATGAAAATCTGAGCTTATTATTGTGATCTCAAATGGCTTGGGACAGATCCAACCATTAAGCAGCTCAGTCATCTCACTTTCTGAAGTGAAGATATTCAACTTTGTCCTCAGCTTTGTCTGAAGTCTTAATGTGAGAGGAGGAGGAGGAGAGAGGAGACTACATTCATGAATAAAGCTACAGGAACAAATATGTATTCACATATGATGGAGGGGAGAAAGTAGCTTGTAACCAAGGCAACAGATAATTTCACTCAGGTTTCCAATGGGTTATTATTATTATAGCCACTGAAGAAACATTTTTCAAACTTGCGAAAAATCTCTTGGAGCATTGCCATTTTAACAGGCAGATGAACACTAGTGGAATCACTGTTGAATTTTGTCGGCTCTTGGATGAGTCATAAAATCAAGGTCTTGACCGCCAGAGGTTAATGAAGATAACTTTTACACTGGGTGTGCATGTTAGCTCTGACTTCCTAACAGAATTCCAGCCTGGCTCATTAAATGTAGGAGCTGGGTACTCTAACTTCTGTGCCTAGGGCTGAAAAATGGGCTCTTTGATTTATTTTATTTGAGTTTCAGGGCCAGATCCTTAGCTGAGGCTGAGCAGCGGTCAGTGCTCTGGAGGAGGAAGTATAGGAGGTTTGGCTTTCTACTACCTTATTGTCTTCTCAGTGCTGAGGTGGCCGTAACTTGTGCCCACTGGCATACCCCCCTGTGTGTGCAATGTTGTTGTAGCCGTGGTGGTCCCAGGGCAACAGAGAGATAAGGTGGGGAGGCTATTGCCACACTAGAGAGCTCTCCTGTTGACATAATTAATCCATCCTCAACGAATGGTGGCTGACATAGTGCTGTGCACACCGGCACTTAGGGTGGTGTAACTTATGTCACTTAGGGGGTGGCTTATTCACACCCCGAGTGACATAAGTTATACCAATGCAAGTGGTAGTGTAGACAGCCTAACGTAATATCTTTTATTGGACCAACTTCTGTTGATGAGAGAGAAGCTTTTAAGCCACACAGAGCTCTTCTTCCCTCTGGGAAAGGTCCTAGGAGTGTTACAGCTAAATACAAGATCAAATAGATAGTTTAGCATAAGTAGTTAGCACATATTCTGAGGGACCATTCAAGGTGAAGTAGCCCATTAATACCCTTGTGGTCGTAGAACAAAAAAGAGAGGTTATAGTGGGCTCCAGATTATTGTAATAAGCAACAAATCCAGTGTCTTCATTAACACCATTATTTTTAGTGTCTACCAAAGTTATGAATTTAAACCCCCAGGCTCAACTTTTGAGAGTGTCGTGCAGGTTTCCTTTGAGAATGGAAGGCTGGGAGGTCAGATACAGAGTGATTGCTTTGTGAAGTGTTTACCCACAGATGATATGGTGGTTTTTGTGTTTTAGCATTTCTGTGTGAGTTCATTCGAGAGTGTAGTGATGGTCTAGTTTAATCCACCTAGTTGTTAGTGGAGCTTTTAGTGCACTGGATGAGGTACATCATGTGTTGTGATAGGCATTTGTAGGATCCATGGATCTTGAAAGATTTGTTGTAGGGGGTGTCGATCATTGTAGCAGTGGAGATATGTCTGCAGGTTTTGCATCCGTTGTTCTGGCAGTGCACGGTGCTGCTTTGAGTTGGTGTGTCCTGGTCTGTGGGGAGTTTGCTTCTGATGAGCTTTGTGAGGTTGGGGGGTTGTTCGAAGGCCAGAATGGGGGGTTCAGAAAAGATTTCTTTCAGGATGAGGTCTCCATGTAGTTGTTTGGTGATATACTGTATGGGATCCAGTGTAGGGTGGTAGGTGGCAACTAGGGGTGTGCAATCGGAGTGGGTTTTTATTTCTATATTGAAGCAGGTTGTCTTGGCGTATGTGGGTGGCCCATTCCTTGATGTGATCTACTTCTCTGGGGGAGTGTCCTTGTTTGGTGAAGGCAGTTTTAAGTGTGTTAAGGTGTATATCCCGGACTTTCTCCTCAGAGCATATTCTGTGGTATCTGAATGCCTGGCTGTAGATAACAGATTTCTTGGTGTGTTTGGGGTGGTTACTGGATCTATGAAGATTGGTGTGGAGTTCTGTGGTTTTCTTGTATATAGTTGTCTGTGCAGTTCCTTTGTTGAAGCTGATCGTGGTGTCCAGGAAGTCAATGCCAGTATGGAAGTGTTCCAGAGAGAGTTTATTGGATGCGTGGTGGTTGTTGAAGTTGTGGTGGAAATCTGAGGAACTTTATATTGGCTCTCCAAATGATGAAAATATCATCCATGTATCTCAGGTAGATCATTGGTTTTGTGGTGCATTTGGCAGAGCAGGGGGTTGAACAGTGAGCACCTCACAGCACATTGGAAAGTTAGCATCTGTAGCTCCAGCATCGGAGTCAGCACCTATTCAAGGAGCTGCATATTAACCTCTGAAGAGCTGCATGGGGCTCCGGAGCCACAGGTTGCCCAACCCTGGTGTGAGAGCATCAGGATCTGAGTGGCCACACATGGCAGGTGTATAAGCCTTTCATTACAGCCCAAAAAGCACTGTAGAGTCCGCCAGGTAGATAGGTGCTATGTAAATGTAAATGATCATCATTACTCTCTATCACCAAATCAGTGTCACCTGCTGCAGGGCTCAAGATTTGATTTGTACTAAAAACAAACAAAAAAGAAGAGAAAGCCATAAACCCAGATATGTGTGGGGTTGATAGTGTGGAGATGGTCCAAGAGGAACAGTGTCTTTCATAGGCTATTAGGTGTATAAATGACAACAGTTCCCAAAGCTCAGCGGATGAATCTTTCTACACAGAACTGAGGTGATGGTTGGTTTGTTTTGCTTTTTACATACAAGCAAATCTACTTCATTCTCTGACCTAGTCAGTGAAGTTCACCTGAGAAAGGCAGGGAGAAAGTAAAAAGAAGAAGGCAGCTGAAATAAAAGACTAAGCCAGGTGAGCATAAAGAGATAAAAGTAATACAAAGCAGTAATTCTTCACCCACGTATATTGTCTTCCCTTTAAGGAGCTCATGGCCTTCCACACACTAATCCTTTCAGAGGTAGGGACATATTTAAATGCCTGTTTTGCAAATGAGGAATCTGAGGCGGCACAGAGAGGTAAAGTAACCTTCCCAAGGTCACAGAGGAGTTGATTAAAGCCCACTCTGTTGGTTTCAGGGGGGTTTGGATCAGCCCCATCATGAGTCAGCGGCCAAGTTGGCAACAGAATCCCGATCGCACACCCAATCTTGAGCCTTAGCCAAAAGCCAAGCCTTCTTCTGTACAAACATAAAGAAAGTGCTTTCAATAGCTACAGGGCCAGTCCTAGGTCAACAAGTCTATCAGGCAAGAAAGAGCCATCTAGAGAAAACACCTGCCTAAGGCAGTACATCACCACCAGAATGGGAAGGGGAGGACTCCAGTAGGACAAAAATCTTAATATAGTACCTCTCCTGCCTCAGAGATATCTATTAAAAACACACAGTCCAACAGGAAGGCTAGGCATTACTTCTGTAATTTGTATCCGTAGCGCTATTCCTTTTCTCAGTCCTGCTGGAAAGAGGTCTTTGTATGGGATCCCATTTCCAGAGCAACCAAAGAGAATATACAATGGAGTGAATTTATGTTTTAGAAATTACTCAAGGTCTTTTTTGTACATATTCTTTTTTTCCCCCTTTTTCATAGCTGTTGTATGTCCTTGAACAGTTCCGGTAACAGCTTATTTCATTTAGAGCTGAACATTTACTGTAAAACCTATTAGCATGATTATAGGAGTAGAAATATACCACCAAGCACCTGACCAGCCTGGGATGGTGATAGTGATTATGAAATATGCAGGGAGAATAGAGAGGCAACAAAAACAGAAAACTCAATAATAATTGAGATGAAATTTCTAGACACCATTACTGACTGCTTCTTGGAGCAACTTGTCCTGGAACCCCCAAGGGAAGAGGCAATTCTTGATTTAATCCTAATTGACGCAAAGGATCTGGTTAGGGTGACCAGATGTCCCGATTTTATAGGGACAGTCCCGATTTTTGGGTCTTTTTCTTATATAGGCTCCTATTACCCCCCACCCCGTCCCGATTTTTCACATTTGCTGACTGGTCACCCTAGATCTGGTCCAAGAGGTCAATATAGCTGAACTGCTCAGTAATAGTATCAGAGGGGTAGCTGTGTTAGTCTGGATCTGTAAAAAGCGACAAAGAGTCCTGTGGCACCTTATAGACTTACAGAAGTATTGGAGCACAAGCTTTCATGTGACATGCATCTGACGAAGTGGGTATTCACCCATGAAAGCTCATGCTCCAATACTTCTGTTAGTCTACAAGGTGCCACAGGACACTTTGTTGCTTTTTGCTCAGTAATAGCAACCATTATATAAATTAAATTGAACATCCTTATGGGGAGAAAATACCAAAGAAACCCACCACAGTAGCATTTCATTTTAAAAAGGGGAACTATACAAAAACGAGGAGGCTAGTTAAATGGAAATTAAAAGGAACAGCCACAGAAATGTAATGCCTACAAGCTTCATGGTGACTTTCTAAAAACATCATAATAGCAGCCAAATTAAATGTATACCCCATATTTAAATAAATAAAAAATAAACAGTAAGAGGACCAAAAGAAGGGCACCAGGGTTGAAGAAGAGAATAAAAGAGGCGGTTAGAGACAAAGAGATGCTCTAAAAATTGGAAGTCAAATCCTGGTGAGGAAAATAGAAAGGAGCATAAACTCTGGCAAGTCAAATATAATAAGGCAGGCCTACAAAGAATTTGAAGAGCAACTAGCAGAAGACACGAAAATTAACAGCAAAGGTTTTTTAAGCATCTCAGAAGCAGGAAGCCTGCCAGCGAGTGGTGTCACTGGACAACTCAGATGCTAAAGGAGTACTCAAGAAAGACAAGTCCATTGTGAAGAAACTAAATGAATTCTTTGCATCGGTCTTCACTGCAGAGGAGTCCAGCAAAGCCCTGAAGGATATGCTTATCTTTAGCCACGTGAATAGCTCCGTGAAGTCAGTTGAAATCCCATAAATCAATGGGATTACTCATGCACACAAAGTTAAGGATGGTCCTTATAAACTCTTTACTGGCTCAGGGCCATAGTACTCAGCACCTTGTAGGATTGAGCCCTGGCCCTGGATTACAGTTGAACTTGTGAGTTTTCGTTCTCTGTTGATTTCTGTGGTTTCACAGCCGCAGAAAGGCTGAAAGCAATACCCAGTTTGGCGGCTGCAGATCTGCTCTTTCTGGGGTGAGGAAACACGCACAGCAACAGAAAGGTGTCCTGAGGTATATAGATGACTCAGCATCACCCTTTCTGCACATCATGTACTCATTTGACTATTTTGTTTGTTATTGGCAATCAGTACAGTTACTCAGCTTCTGCAGCCAAATGTATACTATTGAAAGAAGCCTACCCCCTTCTGTCATTATGTGCTGTTAGCTACAAAATGGAAATTAAGAGCAATCAAACTCCGCAGCAACCTCCCAGGAAAAGAATCATACATGCTAATGAGCAACAAAACCGTGGTGGCTTCACAATCATGAACAGAGGAAGTTACACTGTTTAAGAAAGATGTGGGTTCCCACCCCCATTCTTCTCATAAACAGCAACTATTCTATATACAAGGATTCAGTGTATATTGAGCCATGCCAGGAACAAAGGGATATTAACATGATTTTGTTCTGTCATTTGTATCCTACTTAGTTCTCACACCATGATAGAAATAGTCTGGGGAACTCATTGATGGGACCCACGCATGCTAGGAATGGGAGAATGTATGTTTTTAGGAGAATAAATGGGAGTAAAGTGGGCTGGCAATTTGTGCAAATTACACATATTCTTTACCTCTGCCTGAGCCAGGTGAGTTTCCTAAGGTTATATGCAGAATTAGGGGAAGAGTCAGAAGCAGAAAACAAGTATCCTCGTTCCTAGTCCCTTGCTGTGATCACTAAACATCACTGTGAAAGAAGTTAGATTTACTGTATTATGTTAGGCCTCCTCATTAGGTGTTTGCAATATGCTATACACCATGCACCAAGTAATCACATACCTTCTTCCCCTCACCAAGTCTAAATGACGAGAGGTAGATGAAAGCCGCTTCCCGGATGCTGCTGGTTCTCATACTCATAATGCAGCAAATTGAAGCTATTTGCCTGAGTTTCTGATGAGTAAGCTATTTCCTGCTGTTCACCAATGGAATTAAAAACGCAGCCCGGAGGACAGGAGTCATTCAGGTCCAGAGTGGCGAGATCTCACCTATCATTTTCCTTATGCCCTTTAAGAGACAGGAAGTGAGGAATGGCTGAGGAGTTATTGACGCAGAGCTGGCAATTAGTGATGCTCTCCTGATGCTTTCTGCAGGCCTAAACTTTCCCTTTTCTTCCACCCAGGAGAACTGAACTCTGCCACGGGAAGTCTCCCTCTTCCTTCATTAATGCCTTTCTGAGCTGTCCCAGAAATAGCAGATATGTATGTAACAGGGGAAGGCAGGTAGAGCAGCTACCTGTGCTGACAAAATATAAACAAGACAAGATTGGGAAGCAGTGTTATTGTAGCTGCATGAGTCCCAGCATACTAGAGAGACGAGGTGGGCAAGACAATATCTTTGATTTAGAAGAGCTCTGTGTAGCTCAAAAGCTTCTCTCTTTCACCAACAGGAGCTGGTCCAATAAAATATATTACCTCCCCCGCCTTGTCTCGCTAAGATTAGGAAGCAACATGTACCATGAAGGGGCAATCTGTCTGACTTCTATTAAAGCCAATGGGCCTGATTCTCTTCTGACTCACTAGTTTTATCCCAGTGTAACTCCATTAATTTCAGTGGAACTACTGATTTGCACCCCTCTGATTCGAGGTTCAGCTGGTATTTCACATACACCTGGACCCACTGATTTCAATGGGATAACTCACCGGTGTAAAGGGAAGCCCATGAACAAGCACTTGCAGGATCAGGGCCAAGGTCCACTCATATTTACATGGGCAATTGTGGACGTGCATGGCTGAATGTTTGGGCAATTATTTACTCATTCCAAAAATACTCAAATTCTGGCCAGCAACATGTTGCATCTTAGATAACAGACGGGGAAATAAATCTCCACTCTGCACTTATAATGGCATCCTACAGCACTGCAAGGTACAAAGACCTGCCTTACGGGTGGATGACATGAGTGACTGCCCTGTGATCAATCCCACGCCCACTCCAGCCAGCCCACAGCCCCTAAAGGGAGCATTAGGCCCAGAGCTGGAAAGGGGCAGGACTGGGGGTGCCCCAGATGGCGGCTTCTACCTTGTGTTGGGCTCCAGCTGCTAATCCCGGCTGGGCTGAGGAGAGATGGGACTTCTTCTTCCCCTGCATGGGCTGCTCCCGGGGCCAGGTCAGACCCACCTCCAGGAACCTCCTTCAGCTGCAGGAAGCTCTGTGCGCGCGCACACACACACACACACACACAGTTTCCTGCCCCATCATTCCCCAGCCACAGGGGGAGCAGCCACTATATGGGGAGCTGTCCCTCTGTTTGCCCAATCCCCGTGCATCTGGACTCAAAGAAAGAGCACCAAAAGTTCACACTCAGGGTACCATTTTCCCTAAGGCCAGCGCTGAATACACACTGGGATTGCAACTGCTTTTTCACATGCAAAGCAATTCATTTGGAGATGATGGAAACAGCCAACATTCTGATTATTAAAGCCTCATAGGAGAAGCTTCTTATGAAAATCACATATCAAATAAATGACAAAATGATGATTTCCTTCATGGTGGTCAAAGTTCATCAGCTACTTTTACAAATGAAAGATATCAGTGATCAGTAGGGCTTGAATGAACAGTAAATGTGAAGCCTGAATTGAGGAGAGAATCTTATTTTTCCTGATCTATTTATTTAGTGGTTTGATTTAAAAAAAAAAGGCATTGTAATTTTTCCTTGTTTTTGTCCTTTTCTTCACACTGATATTGTATCTGGGTCTGTGTGTATGTTTACCAACATTTTTATCGATAACAACCACAAAGCAGACTAGGAAGGAAAGGCGAATTTCTACTCCTCTCTGCATCTGCCCAGACCACTATGCAGACCAAGCACAGAGTTCTTGATCTGAGGTTAAGTTTCAATGGTGAAATATTAACTGAATTGAAGTCATTGCAAAACTCCCAAGATTTCACCCCTGAAATCTAAACAATAGAGGAAAGAAAATTAGGACCCCCCACCCCCGTTCTGCAAATACCTACACATGTGAGTAGTCCCATATGATTCAATACGACTGCTCTGGTGCATCATGTTAAGCCTATGCAGAAGTGTCCTCAGGATCAGGCATTCAATGAAAGAAAAATGAAAGAACGCAGAATGAGGAGCAGATCTACAGCAGATCTATCTGAAAGTACACCAGTTCTCTGACTTCTAGCCAATTTTCAAAGCTATTCTTTTCCATCCTCTCTGATGTTCCATTATTGGCAGCAAACAATCACATTTGTCACTTGTGTTCTGAATACTAACCCCATATTGAAACTGTCCAAAGAAAATCAAGCATAATTGCTATTTTATTGTTTGCCTTTTCTTGTTTGAAGGCTATTGAAATTGACCCCTTCTCCTACTCCCTAGTGAGCAATATAAAGGCTGTTAAAAATATATGTTGATGGCAGAGTTCTGTCTGAAATAGCAAGTTGAAAGGCAGTGTTCCCATTCAAATACATGGCTACAACTGGTTTGATTGCATTGATCAGTTTTCAGTCAGTAACAAGTGCTTTTAATCTAAACTCAGTGATCTAAATTCAGGTGAAATAAGATCCAGAAGGAAAATAGTCTTGCGGAGAAGACACTGACTTGGGGTTCTGGAGATATGGAGTCATCATGTGGCTCTGCTACTGATTTCCTGTGTGAACTAGGACTCGTCCGATTTTCATTAGTGATTTTCAGTGCCTCAGTCTTTGGGTGCCCAACTTGGGGCACCTCAAAGAGGATTATAATGATCCCCTGGTAGATCACTTGTCCCTAGGGTGTCCAGAGGGCAAGTGTGAAAAATCGGGACGGGATGGGGGGTAATAGGTGCCAAAATAAGAAAAAGCCCCCCAAATCGGGACTGTCCCTACAAAATTGGGACATGTGGTCACCCTGTTTGTCCCTTGCATGCAGTCAGAGTGTATAGGTGTACATTTAGACACTTTTTAGTTTGCTAGCTACACACTTTGAATTCTGTTTGATGATGATATTGATATTTTAAAGTTCAAAGTTATGGTGCAAAAGAAAGACTTCTTGAAACACCAAACTATAACATCTATGTATCTGTGTCAAGTATCAGAGGGGAAGCCGTGTTAGTCTGGATCTGTAAAAGCAGCAAAGAATCCTGTGGCACCTTATAGACTAACTGACGTTTTGCAGCATGAGCTTTCGTGGGTGAATGCCCACTTCTTCGGATGCAAGTGAAGAAGTGCATCCGAAGATGTGGGTATTCACCCACGAAAGCTCATGCTGCAGAACGTCAGTTAGTCTATAAGGTGCCACAGGATTCTTTGCTGCTTTTATGTATCTGTGGTATTTCTAATTCACCCCTCTCTATAGTATCTAAACACTCATAAGCACGACAGTTTAAAACAACAAATGAAGGTAACTACTGGATGACTTTGATATCTATGGTTTGCAAAGGCTCCACAGAAACACGTGGATACTGTGAGCAACACTCACAAAATATGCACAAAAGACAACCAAGTAATTTTTTTACTTGGGGAGAAAAAAAACAACCAACCTGCTCAGTAACAAGATACACTGGAAGCCCCAGAATGAGTATTTAATTCAAAGAGGTAATAAAATAGACAAATGGCAGTCAAAATGAAAGCAAAAATGGGGTAGATCAGTGGTCTCCAATGCGGTGCCCATTTATGTGCACCTGCCTAGTGCCCAGCAGGGGAGAGAAGCCGCAGCCCTGTGCCTGACAGGGATAGAGAACTCAGGCTGCGGGCGCGGTGTTCTCTGTTCCCGGCAGGCACGGAGCCTGCCTAGTGCCCAGTGGGGGAGAGAAGCTGTGCATGCCGGGGACAGAGAACTTCAGGGCTGCAGGCTGCGGGCGCCAGTGTTCTTGGTCCCTGGCAGGCTCGGGGCCACGGCTTAAGCCAGAGAGTAGACACGGCTCCGTGGCTGCTGGGGACAGAGAACACTGGGGCTGCAGGCTGCAGGCTGCGGGCGCCAGTGTTCTCTGTCCCTTGCAGGCGTGGGGCCCGCCTAATGCCCAGCAGAGGAGAGAAGCTGGGGCCCCATGCCTGCTGGGGACAGAGTACTCCGGGGCTGCAGGTGCCGGTGTTCTCTGTCCTCGTGGCTTCCCTCCATGCTGCCCAGAACTGTCACCAAAAAAACCACAAAAAAAACGCTCCGACTCTGCCGTCCCAAGAATGAACGGAATGCCACTCCGTAGCATGTGCTGCCCCAGGCATGTGCTTGCTCCACTGGTGCCTGGAGCCGGCCCTGTACGTGAGTATTCTTCCACTGCACTAATACTGCTGTTTTCTTGTGCTTTGTGCTTTATTATTTTTTAACATTTTGCCCCAAAATGAGTGGTTCGAATAAAAGACAACGTATTTATTATTTCAACGCAGAGTGGGAAGAATCCTATTGTTTTATTGAAAATAAAGGGAAATGTGTTTGCTTATTGTGCAGGGGTGCTGTTGCAGTGCCGAAAAAACATAATGTCGAATGCCATTTCCAAACTAATCACTGCTCTTTTGACATTAACCATCCACTTAAATCTGAGTTGAGAAAGGTTTGATTTGAGTTGATTAATTTTCTTCCATCTGCCCAGCAATCTGTTTTCACTAGACAAGTGATAAAGTCTAAAAGTGCTACTATTGCTTCCTTTAAAATTGCTTATCTGCTCACAAAGAAGAAAAAACCCTTTCAAGATGGTGAATTGTTGAAGGAAGCATTTTTGACTGGTGCTGATTGCCTGTTTCAAGGATTTCCTAACAAGGTTGAGATTTTGTCGATAATACAAGACTTGCAGTTATCAGACAATACAGTTACGAGGAGGATACATGCAATTTCAAATGACATGCAAACTCAGCTAAAGGATGACTTGGAAATATGTGACTGGTTTTCACTGCAATTCGATGAGTCGACAGATATATCGGATACAGCGCAGTTGGCAGTTATGGTCAGTATGGTATTTAGTAACTTCACCATAAAAGAAGAGTTACTAAAAGTATTGCATATGAAAGGGCGAACAAAGGGTGAGGACATCTATAATTTATTCAAATCATATGCAACATCAGTTAGTATGCCACCACACAAGCTGTCTGCGATCATCACTGATGGGGCACCAGCAATGAGGGGCAGCGCCAATGGATTCATTGCACTCAGTAAGAAGAATGAATCCTTTCCGAACTTTGTCTTATCATTGCATTATCCACCAAGAAGCTTTGTGCATCAAAGTTCTTTCTTTTCAACACGTCATGAATGTCGTTATTAAAATAATTAACTCTATTCAAGCAAAACCTTTGCAACACCGACTTTTTAAGGCCCTGTTGGAAGATGTTGATGATAAACAATCTGATCTTATCTTGCACACAGAAGTACAATGGCTGAGCAAAGGTAAAGTTCTTACACGTTTTTTAAGCCTAATTGAAGAGATCAAAGAATTTCTGAAGTCCACAAATCAGAACTTCGAGCAACTAGAAGACTCCAGCTGGTTAATGGACTTGGCTTTTCTTGCCAACATCACTGACAAATTGAACATTTTAAATCTTGAGCTCCAAGGAAAAGACAAACATGTGGCTCAAATGATAGGTTCTGTAAAATCATTCAAAGCAAAACTGATCTTGTGGATGTCACATATGAAGACGAAGTCTCTCGTACATTTCCCAAGTATGAAGGAAATGGTATGTGACAGTGATTTTAACCCATCACCATTTGTTATCCACATTCAAACACTTCTGGAACTATTTGAAAAGAGATTTCAACAGTTCACCATCACTGAGCCTGTAGTTACCTTTCTTGTGAATCCTTTTACTTGCCAAATAGAGGTAACAGAAATGGCTACATCAATTGCGAGTCTCATTCAAGTAAAAACAGAAGACATGGAACTGGAGATTTTGGACCTTCAAAATGATATTGTTCTAAAATCCTGCACAACAGATGAAAACTTTTGGAATCTGGTTGACTAAAAAAAGTTTCCTGCCTTAAAAAATGTAGCATACAAAATAAAATCTTATTTTGGTTCCACTTATCTATGAGAAGTTCTGTTTTCAACAATGAACATCATAAAATCAAAATACAGATCTCGGCTTACAGTTGTCCATCTTGACGATTGCTTACGAATGGGAATATCATCCTACTCTCCCAACTACGAAAAATTGGCTGAAGAAATGCAGTGCCAAAAATCACACTGACTTTATTAGAAAAGACATGTGAATTAATTATACCTATTTTCCATTAAGTGCTGATGAGCACATATGATTAACTTGTGTTTAACTTTTTTTCATATTTGTTTGTTTCTTTATTGAAATCCAGATACAAGTAACAATACAAAGAATATTTTTAATTAACCATAACTGGCTATCTATGTTAAAGTAAGAATAATAAATATATTTGGACCAGCAGTTCAACAATGTTTTACTTTTTGTAAAAACTCCTTAATTTTTCTTACAGGTAGATAAAAAAGAGCAAATTCATATGGTAAGGTGAAAGAGTAATTGCTGAATAATTTAATTAATACCTTTTACATGTAAAATTATCTTTTTTATCTTATGGATTCATATATTATGTAATATTAAGTACGATGTTTTTCATATTATTTAATGTACAAATAAAAAATAAGCCTTGAAAAATTGTTGGCGTCCGCCACACTCTTCTGAAAACATGAATGTGTTACTGGCCACAAAATGGTTGGGGACCACTGGGGTAGACTGATGAACAGAATATTCCATGGAGTGCATAAAGAGAAGAGAGGGAGGTATTTTGCATCCAAGGCAAAAATTATTCAGTATAAATCTGCAAATTAAATTCAGCTACCATTTAAAAGAGGGATAGTTCCCTATTGTCACCGTGCCTTGGTGGGTCACAGCTGAGGACGCCAGATTCAGGACAAACTGATGAGAAATAGAGCAGATTCACCCCAAACTGAAGGTTATTCTATCATAAGATTACACCAGGCCAGTAACAACTTCTGTGTCACCACACTGGTTAACAAGAAGTCAAAAATGCAGTCTCCTTAGGCATTCCAACCCTAGTTTCACCACCCAAACACTGGACTATGAGGAGTGGTTACTGAAAACCAATTTTATCAAAGAAAGGGTTCTGATCTCAAGAGATCAACCACACAGCCCGGTCAATATATAATGTAGATCCTACCCATGCTGCTTCCAGTCCTTTAGTAACTAAAATCTAAAGGTTTTATTAATAAAAGAAAAGAAGGAGAGTTAAATGATTAATGGATCATATACATACAATAACCACAATATTCTTATATCCTGTTTGTAGAAATGATCTTATAGACTGCTGGCTTGTAAAGTCTCTGGTAACTTCCAAACGATTGGAAGGTCCTCAGTCCATAGTTCAATAAGCTCCTTTTAGCTGTAAATCCACAGCCCAGAGAATCAGGGCAGGAAAGAGGCAAAAAGGAGTCATGCCAGGGGTCTTTTATACTCTTGGCCATGTGCCTGGAAAATTTCTGTTTCAAACAAAGCTCACAGCCCAGTTTGTGGAAAGTTACTGGCACAATATGGCGTCCAGGGTCACATGAGCATATCACATGTCCTTACATGGCTTGCTGACTCACAGGAGCAGCCATTGTCCACCATATCCCTGTTAAGGCATCCACAGGAAGAGTACTGGGAAGGATGAATTTCTTCTATGGCCTATCATGAGCAGGGGCGGCTCTAGACACCAGCGCGCCAAGCAGGCGCTTGGGGCGGCCGTTTCCCGGGGGGGCGGCATTTGGCTCCGGTTGAGCTCCCGCCGGCTTGCCTGTGGCAGGTCCACCGGAGCCCGGGACAAGCGGACCTGCCGCAGGCATGACTGCGGCGGGTCCCGTCTTCCCGCGGCTCCGGTTGAGCTCCCGCAGGCATGACTGCGGCAGGTCCGCTCGTCCCGGGATCCGGTGGACCTGCCGCAGGCATGCCGGCAGGAGCTCTACCGGAGCCGCTGGAAGAGGGGACCCGCCGCGGGACCGGGGAAGGGCGGCGCAGCGCTCCGCGCTGCTTGGGGCAGCCCGATTTCTAGAGCCGCCCCTGATCATGAGAGTTAAGTGTCTTTAAAGGGCTATCAATCACATAGCTGTCTGGCTTCAATGTAGATTTTACCAGATGGTTGTTATCCAAGGAATACAGCACATATGAATGATGCCAGTACATAGTCAATATTTATTACTTCAGATACAAAAATCATATATGCATATAAACAGGATAATCATACTTAGAAAATCCTAACTTTTCCATTGACACCTTGCATGGTGTGCTTTGTACAAGATTTGTTGCAATTGTCTAACAGCGGCAATCTTAATGATATAAATGGTCATATTTCAATCATACAGCATCACGCCCTTTAATTTCAATAGAACTTTAAAAGCCAAATACAGTTTAAGAGAGACAAGGTGGGTGAGGTAATGTCTTTTTTTGGATCAACGTCTGTTGGTTACAGAGACAAGCTATATCCTGGGACCGACGTGGCTACAACAACACTGCATAAATACAATTTAAAGTGTTTCATTTAAGATCAGATAATTTCAAAGGATACATGACAACTCAAACTGGTCATTCTTTGACTATTACCTTGATTAAAATAGATTTTATTCCCTTATTTGAGATTGTAAACAGTTGTAGACCCTCAATTCTAACTTGAATGGAACGTAAACAAGCACTCTAAAGTTAAGAGCATGATTAAGTGCTTTGCTGAATCGGGGCCTTGGTATCTAGAAAGTAGCTACCTTCGCAAACTGCAAGCCAGGTCAAGATGATATTTGAAAGAGTACCCAGTTTGGGGGGAAATAAATGTCATAAACCAGTAAGGTACCAAGAAATGTAAGATGCACTGATTTTAATAGATGGGATTTTAATTTATAAATAGTGTTGTGTATGCTTCAGAAGGTGCCAGAGCACACATGTAATTAAATAATTGCTCCTAGAGATAGACAGCCTGGGATTAAGTTGTAACTTGGTTATTATGAACCCTTCAGATTTCACCCCTGAATTTACATATGGTTATAAACCACTAGAATGTTAAGAGCAAAATGTAGTAGGCAGGAAAAATATGAATGGATCATTATGAATGGAGTACTCAGATGCCCTTGAATATCACAATCAGAGAACAGATGGGGAAAAAAAAGACTAACCAAAAATATAATTGAGATGATAAACCCACAAATTGCCTTCTTTATACCTGTCAGATAGGGAATTAATTCAATTCCTATATAAAAAACATGAATGAGGCTGGAAACCGATCTTGCTGGAGACCTGCCTACTCACAGAGATACTCTCCAGAGTCAAGATGAAGAATATTGGCTGGAGATAGCGCAAAAGAAGCTTAAACTAATGATATTCCACTACAGTTTTACAAAGGACTTCGATCTATAGGGACACCAGACCAGCACATTTCATCAACAGCAAAGTCACTTATGGAATACTAATTTTAAAGGAAAACACTCTGCCTGCCCTGCACTCTAGTTCTGATCTGAGCTCAGTAGCCCTAATTCTCCTCAGAGAAATCTAGCAGCCCTTCAGGGCCTCTCAGCCCCATTCTTTAATGAGTTATATTTACACTTCTCCCTGTGGGAGTGTTTATTATCTGCTGCTAACCATAAAGACAATTGACCAATTTCTATCTTGGAGTTGCATCTGTTTAGCTAGCACTGTTGCCCTAAGGAATCCAGCTGGCTGGCTGGGAATGGTGCAGAATTTGTCAAAGGAAAATGAAGTCTTGGGACACTTTGGAACACACACAATCTTTTTTATCCTCTCTCTGGACTCTGTATTTTCTAAATGAGACTGTAGGTACAATGAAAAATCCATCGCCAACAATGTCAAGCATGGACTGGCCGCAAGGTTTTATAGCCATCTATATTATCTGAGTGTCTTACGGAAGAATATCACCATTTTCACTTGGTGTTCCCCAGAAGGTCACTTGCCAAGGCACTACAGCTCATCTTATCCATCCTGCCAGGAGTCAAATCCATATTTGTAGCTTGTCAACACTTTAATGGCACCTTCCCATATTTTGGCTATTTGTGCTGTAGAGGGAAAGGGATTGTCATCTTTCAATTCCCTTTGTGACACTGAACAGCTTTGGGGATCAAGTCTGTAGTGAAATCAGGAGTATCATATGGTACTAAATAAGAAAGGAAAGGCAATACTAATGCCAGCCATAAATTTATACCGTCCTAGTAGCCTTGTAAAAAATAATGAACTGGGCTATTGTATAGAATACTGAAATTTAACAAAACATCTAGGTAAGAAAAATGCACATGGTAGGAAGGAAAATGTGAAAAGCACCACCACTTTGAAACTGCCTCTTGAAATCCTTGTCTAGATTTTATTTTATTCAGATACCAAAATCAGTTAACAGGAGCCTCCAAAACAGGAAAATGAGTGCCTAGGAGTAGGAACAATCAGCAACTAAAAACAAAAAATATCCACTAAAGATCTTAAACCAAAATGGCCAGGTTTGAAGGTTTTTTTCTTATTGTGTTTCCAAGTTTTCTATATAACACAAGTGCTTCACACCATCACAAAACACTCTAGGCTAACAGCCCACCCAATCTGACCTTGAAGTGTGTTGCCTAAATCTTTGCTGCTGGCAATTTTCAATACAATGATTATAACCCAGACTTCTAGTTGAGTAACTACATTTTTCACATCACTCTGAACTTTCCTGTTTTAGGACTTAATCCAAAGCCTAGGGAAGTCGATGGAAAGATTCCCATTGAGTTCTCTGGGCTTTGAATCAGGCTTTTAGAGAATTTCCTTTCAAATAAGCAACACAGCTGCTTACATTTTATATTAGCTGGGCTTGGAGAACCGTGGCTTTTAAACTGATCGGTGGGACAGGTCAATCCTTTGTCATCAGCATCAGGGGATATCTGATCTGGCATCTCTTGGCAGAAGGGCACCAAGGTATTACTTGTTTCATGTGGCTTCATTGATTTTGGTAGAGATCAAATCTCTTGTTTGAAATGAGCACTCAGTTCTTGTTCCTCTGCTTAGCATCCCTCCCCGCAATAAAATTCAAATTCTAAAGGAACTCCAGTACAGGTTGGTTTGTTTGTGTTAGCCGGTGTAGCTAATCTCTCATTTTCTAATCCCTACGTTTTATGATGACATAATAACCATACTGAGCATTTAGCCAGCACCTTGCACTGGCAAATTTCTGTGCAAACATTAACAGGAACACTTGGGCCATAACTCTAGTGAAACTGCTTGGGAAGACAAGCCCCTATTGTACATTCCTTGGCACATGGCTGTGTCTTTATTAGCCTATAAAGCACTATGCAGACATCTGGCGCTGAAACAAACAAACAAACAAAAGAATCACTAGACTATGGTGGGTTTTTTTAGTCAAATACACAGATTGGTTCCTTTGGTGTTTAGCTGAATAATACAGCCATAGGCTGAGAAGACGTGCATAAGTTATGTAATATTACAGCAAGAACGCTAATACAACCAGTATTAAAATCACCTCTAGCCAGTGTATATTGCACGTACAACAAGCTACATTTTGGATTTTCTTATCTCAATTTAAAAAAACAAGAGAACATACGGTGCCTTGCATTTCAATCCAATTCCCTTTGGTTGGAGGTAGTGCTTTCTCGCTAGTTTGAAGACTTCAGAATAAGACCTCCAACTGGCAGGGTCTTCCTCCTGCCTTGATTCCAGCACCTCCTTCGGAATGATGTGATTCGGACATCTCCCTGTGTTCTTTCTTTCCCTGCCGGAGAAGGTCACTTCTGCATGCCCATCTCCAGGCAAACTGGAATTGAGCTATTCACCTTAGGGAGGAGGCAGGGCCTGGTTACAGTCTGATTTCTCCAGGGGTTGATTGTACGGTTGATATTGCAAACTAACAATACCTGGCTGTTATGCAGAACATGTTAAAACACTTTACCAAGGAAGGTGAGTATCTTTAGCACAGATGGGGAAACGGAGGCATGAAGAAGCAAAGCGACCTGCCTCAATAACCCATCCCCCCCCCAAAAAAAGGTCAGTGTAATTTAAGCAGCGGGGTGCCATACTGATGGGCTCTATAGAAGGTAGCGAGAAAGCGGGAGAGGCAGGCAGCTTGGCAATCGGGATAGCCTCCCTCAGTCCTTGCTCAAGGCACCCAACGTGCCCCTGGGGCTGCAATCTGCTCTGCTGGGGTTGCTGCTGTGGCGTCCGCACTGCCAGCGAGCTGGGCGCTGCAGATCGGCAGTGCCACCCAGGGCGGGGGACCAGCCCAACTATTTTGTGAATGAGAGCAGCCATCCCCCCACCCTAGTTGCCTGCAGCTGCCTCTGATTGGCCGGGCGGCGTCGCGCGTGTGGCCAGCTGAGGGGAAGCGGGCGGTGGGCACCATGTGTGAGTGCAACAGGCTGGTCCCCTCCAACGTGCTGCTGCGGGAGAGCGCGGAGGCTGCGGGCGAGGAGGACAGAGGGAAATCCCTGGCATGCAGCGAGCCTCTTGCAAAGTAGCGGGGCCAACGGAGAGCCGCCCCTCCCGGCCAGGCGGCTGGTTTCTGAAGGAGCTGCGGGGTGGCTGCGAGACCTCTCGCTGCAGCAGGTGGGTAAAGAAGCGAAGTTAAATATGGAGCAAAGGGAGGACGCACGTTATTTTGCTGCACTTGGCTCAGTGCAGCAGCTCTGTGAATTTAGCTTCTCGTGTAGTCAGTCGGCATTTTTATCGCACACTTTAAAAAATGTAGAGTGTGTGTGCCACTAGCTTGCAATCTCCGAGGGGGTTGTGTTTGTGTGTGGCTCGATTGCACGGTTTACACGGGAGTGTTGGCCTGCATTTCACTCGATTGTAACATTTTGTGAGTGTGTGTGTGTGTGTGTGACTAGACTGCAAAAGCTATTCGTGTGTGTGTGTGTGAGATTGAGAGAGAGAGAATGTCACTAGATTGCAATACTTTCCTGGGTGTGAATTTTCTATGCTCTCTGAAGAGACCCGTTGAATGGAAAGCGTTTTATACAAACTGATCGCTCAGATCAGGGTGCGAAGCTGGAATATACTTCTTTGCAGATCCCTAAATAAATTCCTAAATGGAAACAGAGAGAAATCCAGGAGACAGTGCTGTGATTGTTAGAGGATTTCTGTTGCTGCCCTTATGTTTTGAATCCGAGACACTTTTGTGACAGTACTTAAAGAAATTGCCTTTTAAAGCTGACAGAGTAATTCTTGGGATTTCTGTACAAAACTAAGCAAATGTGAGTGGAGGGCAGAATGAGAAATAAGTTAAAGACAAGGTACTTTGTTCTCCTAGTTAATTAGATTTTGCCTGTAATCTGTGCATAATTTGTACTTTTAATATCTGATTTTATTAAATAAATAGTTTATTTGCTTTTATCCTGGGTTGACAAAGCAATGGAGGAACAGCTTCAGTAATACTTATACATTCAGAATGGGATTTAACTGGCAGCTTGTGACTGTGAACAGAAAAGATGTTTTTAAACAGCTAGACATACATTCCAAAGAAATGGTGATGCCCCATAAAAGAAACATGTAAAAGTTTGTCTGAAGTTGTCTACTTCAGTTTTCCTCCTTTTAATATATAAATCTATAGAACTATGAGCTAATGCACAAAAACCTGCCTGCTATGCAAGCTCCCTTCAGACACAAAAACAGAATGTTTTCGTTATGACAGGATTACAATCTAGGTTTAGCTTAAACACACACAAATAGGAATTGCCATCGCATAGCAGATCTGTAGTACATCTGATCCAATATCCTGTCTCCAACAGCAGCCAGTACTGGTTACCTCAAATGACACTGGAAGAAACTCTCTAATGGCCAGTTAGGGTGGGATTTTCCAACCTACCTAAATGACTTAGACACCCAAGTGCTACTGACTCAGTAGGGCTCACGTGCCTAATCACTTGGACACTTTTAAAAATTCCACTCTTATAGAATAACCTGTCCTCAGGGGAAGTTTCCTCCTAACCCCCATCACTTTCAGGAGGGCTGTCAAACATATGACCTGCAGACCAGATCAGGACCACATAGTGTATGTATGTGGTCCACATGACCTAGCCACATTCTCCAGAAACTCAGCGTGTGTGTGTGTGTGTGCATGTGTGTGTGTGTGTGTGTGTGTGTGTGTGTAATCTTTTATGGTTGCAAAGAAAACCTTCCAAATGTTAAACCAGTGTAAACTGACACAGTGATGTCTGCTTGAGTCTGCCGAGAGTCTGATAAGATAGCTCTGAGGGGTGTGAACCAACCCACTCCCCATTCATCTAATTTGACACATCAGCTATAAAGCCCAGTGGTGATACTTCAACATCAGCATTAACTATTCCATGGCAGATCATTCTAGCAGACAGAACAGAAAAAGGGGGTGAAGGGACTAACACCATAGAAGAGCAGGGAATTGCTGCAGGAATGGAAATGCAAAGGAAGGAGTCACTGAGACTCTCAAAGATGGGAAGAGGGGAAGAAAGAGAGAGAAAGGAGGATGGAGAAGGAAGGGAAAGGTCAGACATAGTGGTGGCCTAAAGGGGAGCAGAGTGATGCTGAATATGACAACAAGGAATTGACTAAATTAAAGTTACTACAGGGTTTATATCCTTTCCACACTCTTTGTAAAATCCTTACTTAATGTAAATCTGGATATTCTCATTATCCATATAGACACCTACTCCTTTTAGAATCCTGCTAAGCTCTTGGCTTCAAAGATATCTTGTTACACGAGTTTCATGGGCTAATTGTGCCTTTTGTAAAAAAAAAAAAATCTCCTTTTTTGTTTGACATCTGCTGCCTTTCAGTTTCATTGAATGTGCCCTGGCTCTTGTGTCATGCAAAAGCATAACCACCACAGTCAAAGGCTAATCACACCCCCAGTATTATTTCGGTGTTCAGAAAATCAGATGTTTTTTCTGTTTGATTACTCCTGCTGTACTTAGCAGCTAAAAGCTCTTGGATTTCCCTGATAGCCCACCTTTCTCTCTTGTGAACAATTTAACAGTGGGAAAGTGCATTCAATGAGCTGTTTTCAGGATTCATGCTTCCTTCACTCTTTTGGATACTTTCTTCCAAGACCTGTATTTGTATCCATTTGTTTTTATAGACCATCCTTAGTACTGTCCTAAAAGACTTTCCAGAAACTCAGGCAAACACTAAGGAGAAAGGGGGAAGATATCAAGGGATTAGGAGGGAGAAGGGAGGTGTTTCAGACATGCAGAGAAAGCCAGAACCCCTTTTCAGACAGCACTGCCCACTTTTGTCACTATTGTGGGCCCGTACAGAGCCCCTACATTACGTATTGAAGTTGCAGATAAGTTATACTACTGCAGCCTGTTTCCCTGGGGAGGTTCCAGTGTAACCCTTTGGTGAATCTGGCCCATAGAATCATAGAATCTCAGGGTTGGAAGGGACCTCAGGAGGTCATCTAGTCCAACCCCCTGCTCAAAGCAGGACCAAACCCAACTAAATCATCCCAGCCAGGGCTTTGTCAAGCCTGACCTTAAAAACCTCTAAGAAAGGAGATTCCACCACCTCCCTAGGTAACCCATTCCAGTTATTCACCACCCTACTAGTGAAAAAGTTTTTCCTAATGTCCAACCTCAACCTCCCCCTCTGCAACTTGAGACCATTACTCCTTGTTCTGTCATCTGCTACCACTGAGAACAGTCTAGATCCATCCTCTTTGGAACCCCCTTTCAGGTAGTTGAAAGCAGCTATCAAATCCCCCCTCATTCTTCTCTTCTGCAAGCTAAACAATCCCAGTTCCCTCAGCCTCTCCTCATAAGTCATGTGCTCCAGCCCCCTAATCATTTTTGTTGCCCTCCGCTGGACTCTCTCCAATTTATCCACATCCTTGTAGTGTGGGGCCCAAAACTGGACACAGTACTCCAAATGAGGCCTCACCAGTGCTGAATAGAGGGGAATGATCACGTCCCTCGATCTGCTGGAAATGCCCCTACTTATACAACCCAAAATGCCATTAGCCTTCTTGCAACAAGGGCACACTGTTGACTCATATTCAGCTTTTCATCCACCGTAACCCCTAGGTCCTTTTCTGCAGAACTGCTGCCCAGCCATTCGGTCCCTAGTCTGTAGCAGTGCATGGGATTTTTCCGTCCTAAGTGCAGGACTCTGCACTTGTCCTTGTTGAACCTCATCATATTTCTTTTGGCCCAATCCTCTAATTTGTCTAGGTCCTTCTGTATCCTATCCCTACCCTCCAGCGTATCAACCACTCCTCCCAGTTTAGTGTCATCTGCAAACTTGCTAAGGGTGCAGTCGACACCATCCTCCAGATCGTTAATGAAGATATTGAACAAAACCGGCCCCAGCACCAACCCTTGGGGCACTCCACTTGATACCGGCTGCCAACTAGACATGGAACCATTGATCATTACCCGTTGAGCCCGACCATCTAGCCAGTTTTCTATCCACCTTACCGTCCATTCATCCAGCCCATACTTCTTTAACTTGCTGGCAAGAATACTGTGGGAGACTGTATCAAAAGCTTTGCTAAAGTCCAGAAATAGCACATCCACTGCTTTTCCCCTCCACTCTGAGGTCTCCTTGTAAGTTTCATGGTTCAGCCACTGGGCTAGTCATCCTCCTTCCTATTAAAATAATAAATGCCACTGAGAACAAGGCTGAGGTTGGGCAGTGTCTTTCTAAGCAGTACCAGCTTCTCTTCCCCTCATGTTAGCTGGCTTCTTTGAATTTCCCTCTTGCTTATGGGTGGGATTTTCAGACCTCACCATTATTACAAGCCCTAATGGGAATGTTACAGCTCACACTTGTTGACAAATCCACGAGTCAAACCATTGGCAGAGACTGGGGGCCAGATTCTCCAGTCCACAGAGGCCTGTTTGTGCCATGGCCTCCAAGAGGCTGGGAAAGGACAGTGGGAATTTCCCTCATATAGGGGAACTTTCTGCTGGCATTTGCGCCGTTACTGCTTTCCCTACCAGCTACTTCCCCACCCCAAACGGAAGGGGGGTGTATTCCAAGAGTGGAACTGGACAGCACAGAGCTCCACTACATACAATCCTTCAGTGGCCGAGGGGCCAAGCGCCACAAGCAACCCCCCCCCCACACACACACACAACACAGTCCAACCCCTGGTTCTGAAAACAATACAAAGGGAAAGTTCTGGATGAGACTAAGCACAGCTCCTACCAGCTTGGTCTATGATAGACTGTCTCTTGGCTCACCTGGCAGAGCTGCTGCCTATAAAAGACAGAGTCCTGGTTTTCTTCTTGGCTGTGATAATGTGTATGATTCACCCAAGCCGTGTCCTAATGCTGTACCATGACACCCAAAAGGAGTTCAGGGCTCTTTAACTAGCTTGCAAGGATTAAGATTTAGGAGCTGGGACAGCTAATACTATCCCACATATTGCCTTGTTGTATTCTTTCTCTCCTCCCAGTCTTGGCTTCCTGTCTTCCATCACGTTACCTCACATGCTAGAGGGTCAACTTCTTCTCATCTGCCATGTACCCTCATGTTCTTCTTTCATATCCCTCCTTCTAATGCACTTCTTCCAGCAGTCCTTTCATTCATCAGTAATCCTCACAACCCACCTTCCCTCTGCTGTTATCCTGTGTCTTATCTAGCTTAAAGCATGTGTTTTTCAGGGCAGGGAGCATCTCCTGCTATCTCCAGTCCAATGCTGCATGGAGTTCTGTGTAGGTACCATAAGGTGACTCACCATTAATGGTGTCTCCTCCTGATTATCCTGGGGATGAGCTCTGGCCAGGTATTGAACCCTTCTCTGGTGATGTCTCTCCCGTCATATCCTCTGTCTAGGGACACCTCTCACTCTAAGAACTGCAACCTCCTCTTCATGACTCTGGGTCACCATACACTACCCCTGGAAGGGGAACACATAACAAAGTCTTTCCAGGATAAACTGTCCCAGGCAATCTGCTGTCCCCTGCCTGGTTGGTGCCACATTCCCAGTGGCTGGTAGGGAAACCCAGGCCTGTCCTTTACTCCAGGTTCCAGCTCAGGGGCCCTCTGGTCAGCAGCCAACGTCTGCACTCCTATTCCTTGCTGCTATTCCCCTGAGCCTTCACCTACCTTAATGGCTTCCTCCCGCTCTGAGTTTGCCAGCCTACCCATTCCCTCTCCTCAGGGAGTACATCCTACTTCCCAGCAGCCTCCTTCTGTTGCCAGCTAACTGGCTTTATACAGGCCCCACCCATGGAGTTAATTAGCCTCCCTGGCCACCTTAACCCCTTCCAGTCCTGTAGAGCTCCTTGCTGCATTTGGGTCCACAGTTGTAGAGCACCAAGCAAATATAAGGTGCTATTACAGTGATTTCTGTTACTGATAAAACAGTTCTGGGAGGTGGGGAGGAGGGTAAGTCAGTGCCCTGTGCTTATGCTGCATTGAAAGGATAGTGTATACAACGAGCAAGAAATATCATTCTCTGGGAACAACACACAACTTGGGTATTGGGGTATCCCCCAGCACTGGCAGATAGCAGTAGAAATACAAGACTGTGGGTTTGGTCAATTTGGTGAAAGGGTCAGAAACACTGGGCAATAAATTCCCCTCCTTCAACCTAGCTAGGGGCAATATTTATTGGAAACAACAAAATGGATGCAAAGCTTTAGAATTCTTGCTTTCCACAGGTGTTTATTGATTGTATTTGAGATTTACAGTCTCTGTGTGGGAGCGTATTTCTCCTTAACATTTTTCACTGAGTTCAGTGGGTGGTGAAAGATGCCAGATTGGCAGGCCTGACCGAATCACTTGCTTATCCTCCAAGCAGATATAGCATAGTGTAAACTTCCCCCATGAACTGCTCTCACACTCTGCTTCATGGTTGAAATGGAAGGACCACCTGGAAGGGAGAATTGTCTATAGAGACTGGCCATTTGAATTCGCTCAAATCACCACCCATTATACCTGCATGTCTAACTTCGTATATTGTGGCTGGGGCAGTGTACAAATTGCTCACCCTACTGCCTCTTACTAGACTACCCGAAAAAATATAGGGCTATAGTGTGTGTGTGTGTGTGTGTGTGTGTGTGTGTGTGTGTGTGTGTGTGTGTGTGTGTGTGTGTGTGTGTGTGTGTGAGAGAGAGAGAGAGAGAGAGAGAGAGAATATTTCCCCACCTACAAACCTTTGAGCGGCTCCAAACAGCTTCCACTTTAAAAAAAAAAGAAAAATCAACCTGCCAAAGAAGTGTTTCCTTCTTTGCAGGTTACCCTGACACAACACTGGCAATAATTAGGTGACACGATTAAAGTACATGAGTCGGTCTTTGTACCATTAGAAAGCCAGAAACCTTCCTTGCCCAATGGTTTAAGGCTTAACCCCGGAAGCTTGTGATGTGTACAGTCCTTAAAAGTGTGCTATTCAAATGTACTAAAAGCTATTTTAGAAATTTTTGAAAGATTTCCTTTCCCTCTGAGGCCTGTTGAGTTGCACTTACAATAGTGAAGACATCTTGTTTCACAGGGAGAGGGATATGCAAAATAACATTGATGCAACTTTTAAGTAGCATGTGTGACATGTCATTCCATATTCTTTATGAAAATATGCTTAGGGTAATGAATATGACATAACTGAGATGTACTTCATGCAAGATGACTCATGTGAGATATCATTGGAAAGGCTGTGATTTACTGAATGCGATTATCCTATTGGTATTCATGTATCATTTCTGTATCCGAAGTTAAGAGTATTGACTATGAATCTGTATTTCAACTATGCTACTTGGGGTGATGCCCACTGCTAACACTTCAGATACAACAACAGGAAAGCCAGACAAGGTGGATGGCCCATCAGAGAGGACAATGGACTGTAAAAGAGCTTAGTCTTCCTGTGAACCTGTGGGTCAGCCTGTGGAGGGCCCTACAGAGTCAGGTGGTCTTGTTACCTAATATTAAAACATTACCTGGGACTTCTTGTCACTTTCCACTGTAAGGGAAGTGGGAGGGCAAACTAGGAAACAAAGTACTCCTGCTTTATGCAAATCCTATTTAAGGGTGGAGAGTGAGGTAATCCAAGGTCATCATTTCTCCCCTGCTACCCCACCCAAGATGACTGCTGGAAACAACTAAGACTGAATGGGGGAAAGAACTGGCTGGAAGGGCATCTGGCCTGTGAAGAAGATTATTAGAACCACATTTAGGGAGAGAACTTATATGTAACCAGCTTCTTTAGTGTATTAAGCTTAGTTTACAAGCTCTGTTTTATTTTCTTAGTAATCTGCCTTGTTCTGTCCGCTACCTCTGTAACGACTTAAAATACACCTGTTATAGTTAATACATTTATTTCTGGTTTATAATATAAACCAGTTTATGTAATTTCTAACTGGGGGGGCGGGGAAAGAAGTTGTGTACACCCTCCTCCACATTGAGGGAAGAGGCAAATTTCATATAATTTGGGGTTTATATTCCAAGGGAGGTGGACATCTGAGTGCTGGAGCAAGTCCCTTCAGCTGAGTCTTCCCAGAGCTGATCTGCAGGTGAGCTCTGCCTGTGTGTGTGTGTTAGAGGAGGTTTTAAAAGCCTGGCTCAGCATGACTGGTTAAAGGGGCCCAGGCTGGCAGAACAGGTAGACTCAGTGGTATCTCAGCACATCAGATGACTTCCCAAGGGGTCCAACCCGTCACAGCATGTAACACTTTTTGCTCTCTAATGTGTATATATGGCATATGCATAATACATGATGGCGGGATATAGTTAAGTAATTCCCGCTAACAACATCTTTTTGCCATGCCACCCTGTTAATCAGTATCATACAAAAAATGTATTGCTTTCTGCTAATTGCAGGTCAGTTGCCAGAAATATCTGGATGTGCTCTTAGAGGGGGGCTCAGAAGGTATTAGGAGCTAAGCTTTTGAGCCTAGAGGAATGTTCAAGTCCTTCTGCATCTACATAATAGTTTATTTGTATATGATATCAATAGGCCTCTAGCTGAAAAGGTCATTTACCATCAAATATGAAAGAGTGGAAGTAGAATTTACAGCTATTGTGTGGAAGAGAAAATAGCTTATAATGTTCTTCTGATATAATTCACAGGTTCTGAATATGCTCTGGACAATTATCGTGGTTAGATGAAGATAATAGCTATTTGTGCACTTAAGGATAGTCCTGGAAATGGCTGTGCATTTCATTTCAACAGAAAAGGGTAAGGTGGTCAGAAATAAAGAAATGAGGATGAACACAACAGAATCTCAGAAGGGTGAAAGAACAATAAGTACAGCTGAGAACAAGGAGAGAAGCTGAAGTGGGAGTAGGACAGTGCCAAATGCTATCCAAGATTAGCATTGACCTGAGAGATTGTTACAGGTTTACTTCATGTAGTTTTGGATTTTTTTCCACCCTTTCTTAGTGGCTAATGCAATTTTTACCACATGAAAGAGTTATGAGAGTCTGCAGTTCCTCACAACTCCTTTCCACGCTGCACATCAGAGTTAAACAAGACCCTACTGCCTTTCGGATTGCACAGAAGAATTTATTGTGCCCTGTAGCCGCTCTCTAACTTTACATTCTAAAGGCTGACTTTACTAATGCTGACTGCATGCACTCTAGCCTCGTAGAGAAGCAGCGTCTCCAAAGTCAAACAATCACTAACCACGCTTCCTGGAGCTGCAACTTAAACTGTGTCTGCTCTTAGCTTAACCCAGTTGGAAACCACAATGACTCGCCCCCTACATCAGTCACTTCCCTACTTTCCCCAGGTCACAGGAGTTCTGGAGGCATTTGACCATAGCTCTTCCTTGGCCAACCTCATGTCAATCTACCAGGCAGCCAACAGGACAGCCTTCAACTGGACAGACAGCCGGATTGTTGAGTGGGAGAAGTTTGCTGAGCTGGCCAAGTATGAACCAGAGTCCCAGAAGCCCACAGTGAAAGCTCTTCTAATCGTGGCATACTCAGTTATCATCATCATATCCCTGTTTGGCAACATGCTGGTCTGCCATGTGGTGATCAAGAACAAGAGGACGCACTCAGCCACCAGTCTCTTCATTGTCAACCTGGCAGTGTCCGATATCATGATCACTCTGCTCAACACTCCTTTCACTTTGGTAAGTGCCACAAGCCGCGCTGCTATGCCTGCTGAAAACAGAGCTAGGCATGGGCTTGGCCATCCAGCAGAGTGCTTCATCTGGTGGCTGCACTCACTCGCTGCAAGCTTCTGGGGCTAAGACTTGAACTGGGCAGAGTCATGGCCCATAGATAGCAGCTCTGCCAGGTAAGCAAAAGAGGGGTCTTTCCAAATCCAAAATTAGCTCCAACATCATCTCCTAGTCCTTGCCATTGAACCACTAGAGTGCAGTAGAGCTTCCATGCAAAATGGAGTGAGTGCTTGTATAGACTCCGCCACTGGACTTATTTTGGATGTATTCACAAGTGGGGTGTGATTTACAGGCTCAACCCTTTAGAAGGCTCTAGATGAGATGTGAAGCTCCTAGAAGTCGCTATTTGGCAAAATGTCTGGAATTTCAGTCTTAACCTTTATAAATAAGGCTAAGATTTTGTCAGGGATATTTTTAGTAAAAGTCACGGACAGGTCACAAGCAATAAAGAAAAATTCATGGAAGCCATGGCCTGTCTGTGACTTTTACTAAAAATATGTGTGTCAAAATGGGGATCTGCGGGGCAGCTATGGGGCGGCTAGGAGCTCTGGGAGCCCCCACCACAGGTTGGGTATTGGAGCACTAGGGTTCCCCACCACCAATGGCTGAGAGCTCTGGGGGCCCCCACCATCTACAGCAGCTGGGGGCTGTGGGGTACCCCCGCTGCCCACAGCTCTGGGGGCCCACGGTGCCTAGGAGCCCAGGGGTTCCCCCGCCACCTGCAAGCTCAGGGGCCCCCACTACCCACTGCAGCCAGGAGCCTAGGGGTTCCCCTGCCGCAGCCAGAAACTGTGGGGTACCCCCACCACCTGCAGCGGCTTGGAGCTCCAGGGGCCACCAGAGGCAGGGGGGGTACCCCTTCGGCTCCTGGCCCCTGTGGGTGGTGGGGGACCCTGCAGCTCCCGACCACCTCAGGCTGAAGTCACAGAGATCGCTGGAAGTCACGCATTCCATGACTTCCGCAACCTCTGTGTCTAAGTCGTAGCCTTATTTATAAACAATTACCAAGGAGTTTCAATGTCTAAAGTTGACAATAGTTTTCTTGGGCTTCAAAGGAAACCTGCCCCAAGCGACAGAGGGCACCATAAGGCTGTGTATGTTCATGAGCTCTCCAGATGCAGTCTCAAGAGCGCCTCTATTTGTTTGGCTCGGGTACACGAACCACTGTGCCCTGCTGATGGTTTTGCTGATTTGTTACATTCCCTGCAGGTTCGGTTTGTGAACAGCACGTGGGTCTTTGGAAAGGCCATGTGTCATATCAGCCGCTTCGCGCAGTACTGCTCTCTTCATGTCTCCACACTCACCCTGACAGCCATAGCTCTGGACAGACATCAGGTACAGAATCCCCAGACTACTGTAAGATTCCTTTGGCACAGCTGCTCCAAACCATTGTATCCCCTATCTAACCATGGATAAGCAAAGTGGAGTCCAGAACTGAAATAAAATGGGGTGTCACAAGAGGGGGCATTATCAGAGTTGAGAGGGGTGTTTACATAGCATCTGCCTGTTTTATTCTGGCCTACAGCCATTGGTATCAGCCTGTCATTTTTGTGAGCACTACATTCATTACAAAATGTAGAGAGAAAAAAATAGGAACATACAAACAATGTCCCTTCCCTGTAGAAAACTTCCATTGATATCAGGCAATTAGTGATCTTCAGACCCTGAAATTCTTCACAAATAATGTCAAAAAATAAAGAGCTCAGTTCACCTTGTATGAAAATTCAAAATACCCAAGCCAGGTGTGCTCTGTTGCCTCAGTTACAGTGTGAGGCATTTCTTAATTTGATATATTTAGAATAAACATCCTTTCAATCTTACACAATTGTCACTGCTCAGTCATGGTTTAAGGTATGATGTAATTTCAAGACAAACCAGAGAAAATTGACTTTGGTACCAGTTGTAGAGTTCTACGTTTCAGTTTTCTCTAAATCACTCTAATTTGTTAGGCATTTCTCTAAGTATTCAGTGACTTTCTTAAAAGCATTGGAACATGTGAAGAAAAATATCAGTTACGGGTAACAATGAAGGGACTTTTCTTTCCCGGTGAGATGATGGTCACTGTGAAGTCTCTACTGCAGGTTATTCTGAACCCACTAAAGCAAAGGATGTCACTAACAAGAGGAGCGCTGAGCATTTCTGTTATCTGGCTGATGGCAACCTGTTTCTCCCTGCCCCATGCAATCTATCAGAAGCTTTTCCAGTACAACTACCGGTAAGTTGCTCCTGTGCCCCCATGGCACGTTACACAGTCATTTAGAAGAATCGCTTCCCCCACTACTGAAATGTAGTTACTTCTTCAAGTGGGAAAAGCTGCAGCTGACATAAAGCAGGATAGTTTAGCCCAAGAAGTGACGATCACTGTGTCCAATTGACAATGCACGGGGAGTTTTATATAGACAGAATGGCCCAGATTCTCAAAGGCATTTAGGCACCTATCATGGATTTTAATGTTTGTTAGGTGCCTAAATACCTTTGAGGATCTGGGCCAATGTGATTACACAAAATGGAGTTTGGTCAAGACAGCTGGCCCACTGTGAAACTTGGGGCCTTTGGAACTTTAGTGAGCGCAAGTGCTCAGGGCCATGGTTTTCTATCATCGCTAAAAGACTTAGAAGTACTGTGTGGTTTCTCTCAGCACTAGATTCACTCCTGGAAGGCTATTTTAGCTAGAATGCAACTGTTTTCCCCATTCACTTTTTTGTTCATAAACAGGACACCCCTGCCATCCAACAAACCCTATATTCTTGTGAGGGAAGGTGAAGGAGGCAGGAATCAAACTTTCAAAACCACAGCACTCACGTCTGGTACTTACAGAGGCAAAGCTATACGTGTCTACGCCGCACATAGAACTATCTAGGGTCACCACATTACACAACAAAGACTTCCCTTGCTGATCAACAGGAGCGCAAACCTCAGCGAACTGAGCCACAGGAGCTGATTTACTCAATGAGCGAGATCATCTCACTTCAGCATCTTTGGTTTTATTTGTTTGATAAATCTAAACAAGGGGAGCCTCTCTCAACACATTAGGCACCTCTGACAAACACTTAAACACAATACATCAAAATAGAAGCAGCAGCACCATAACACATGGCGGTGCTTTTTAAGGTGGTCTGGTGATTCTGCAGGAAAATAAAACCTTTCTTGTTAATGCCACTTTGCTTTGGTTATTTTGCTGTGAAGAGGAGGTGAAGAGTGCTGTTTGCTTGGCAAACCTGAAGGAGATCAAGTGAAACTTCACATTCAGAGAAGATTCACAAAGTTCCACAAGAAGGTGAAGATTCTGAGCTGGAGTTTGGCATAGCAAAATCCATAAACGTTTCCCTTCTTGCTCCATTTGGGGAGGGGAGGGGAAGGGGGAGTCCAAAGATAGCTATCTTGCATCCAATTTCAAGATAGTTATCTAGTCTACCATGCGGAAGCCCAGACCCAGCAGTTGTCTCTTCTTAGTTAAGCCTTAAACTACTTCTCCCTTTATACGAGATTTCTTCTGACCCCAGTGCCCACAAAGCAGCATGGATCAGTGCGAGCAAAAGGCATGTAAATCAAACTCAGGGTGATACCTGCAATATAGCCAACACAGATGGGCAGAAGCTATTGAGGACTTATGGCTTTAGGATCCCGACATCAAAACATTGTATCATGGGGGCAGGATGGGGTGATGAATCCAGGGATCATTGTGCTCTGGGGCAGGGCCAAAATCATAGGTACTGCCTTAGTCCACTATTGACAGCAAGCTTGTGGCACCAGCTAATGAGACTCTCTTCCTAACCAGTAAAGAAAGAAGGTCTCTTCGGGATAGATGCAGCCACATATGATGCATCAAAACAAACCAGGTTTATTTTTTCCCATGTTCTCGTTCAATACTGCTGGTCAGTAAATATCAAGGAGAATCCCACTGGAGCAAGAGAGAATTGATAGTATCACAGTGAGCAATATTGTCTGCTTGAGATTTCAGTCCCAAGGAGAAGAATGTGTAGGCTATAATAATCAACATTAGAAAGATTTTCATCTTGCTTACAGATCCCTCTGACTTATCTGTTCAAAAACCACACAAGATAGCCTTGGCTTTCTTCCTTGGCTCACAGCTACTTCCCTCCTATGAATGGACAGCAAAAGAGAGAGGACCCAATGCTATTACATCAAAACTATTATATTAAGAATGTTGTCTAGAAAACCTTTAATACAAGTGCCCATTTGTTTTCCCTTGCCTCGCCTCTTAATTTCTCACTCCCTTTTGGGGAGGCAGGAATTCATATTTAAGATGATATATAAAATTAACGTGTAGTATATTGTATTCCTTTCTTACTTGAGCTTGCATTTTATTTGCCTGGGCAGTATCTTACTGATGTATACAATGCCCTCACTGGTTAGACCACGCAAACAGAATGCTGGATTACCTCAGTGGTTGCACTGCTTTGCAGCTATGTTTAATGTATAAACATGTTTATGAATGAACAAATGCTGCTCAGACTGTTACATTTGCCCCTGTCTCTGCTCATCCATTGACACATTAGACAGCTCAGCAAGGGGAAACATTGCCTTGGGTTGGGACTGGAGTTTTTGACAGTGTGAGGAACTGGTTAGGGAGTATGTGCATCATCGCCCTCTCGATGGCATTGAACGGAATCAGAACTGCACCACTGTGCGTCGCTGACATATACTGCTAACAAGTTCTGGAAATTCTTAAGTAGTAGTGGGCTAGGTTTTTGGAGCAGGATACAAGTTCTGTCAACAGCAAGTTCTAAGTGGCCATAGTGTGCAGCACTGTGGGAACCACTGAGTTCCTTGAGGGCCATAGATTTATTAAAATACTGTGATATGCCTGGTTTTGCTCTCACAACAGTTCTTTCACAAAGGGTCTACAACCTTTTACTATGCATTCCTGCATCCTTCTAGAAATCCCTGGAGATAAGTACCTGGATGATAATACCCGGAGAACTGTGAACTATGAGGATAGTCATCCATCTCAGAGTTCTCGTGATGGCATAACCCCACCTTGCACTCCTTTACAATACAATTTGAACCTCCTGATTCCTTCAAGTGATATTCCCCACCCTTGCTTTCACTAGCAGATTCGGATATTTATCAGGGGAGACATCACGTTGGGTGCTTGCCCTGTGCGCTGACTGCCTGATAAGCCTGGCTATTTATAGTGCTAATTCTGGATGTGCATAACTGTATATGTGCCAAGTGCTGGTGAGTGGGTTTGGTGGTATCTGTAAGAAAGGTAGGTCAGAGCACAGATACAGGTCATATGATCAGGGTCTAACTGATCACCAAATGTGGAACTGTGAAGGAATTTTTCCCTGGATCAAATTGGCAGTGACCTTGGGGGTTGGGGGGAGAGGGAGTTGCCTTCCTCTGAAGTGTGGCATGCAGTTTGCTTTCCAGGATCATCTCTGCCTGTGGCACATAATAGTTTAGGCTCCTGAGGGCTGTAATACCTCAGTCTAATTTCATTTGTTAGGTTTAGTGTTTGGCTGCTAGGTGGTATTGGTATGCAGGAGGTTAGACTAGATCAGCGGTTCTCAAATGGTGGGTTGGGACCCAAAGTGGGTCACGACCCCATTTTAATGATTTTAATTGATAATGGCCTGTAATATTCTGAACAAGCCTTACAGAAGTAAGATAAACTTTACTGAATTAAGTGAAACCTTACTGAATTAAAGTTAGCACCTCTGGAGTTGGTTGTATTACAAATGCAAATGTTTATGTGCTGTTGTGAGATTGTATGGAACTTCTTTAGCAGAAGGACAAGATTAATGCAATCTCTGGAAGGTATGAGAAAGCTCAAAGATCTTTTTGGAACAATGTGTTGGAAATGGATTTCCTTAGGAAATACACTGAGGTGAGAGGAATGCAAATTCTTCTCCTCCGAAGCCAACCTTTTGAAGATATGCCCTAAGGAGAGAGAGATCCTTTGTATACTTACTAGCTGCCTCTGGAAACTCAAGTTTTAAGACTTCTGAACTGTATAAAAAGGGAACTGAATGTGTTCAGAGTGGACTTGTTGTGAGCTGAAGCTCTGTTGAACTTGTAACAACAAGGACGCCCCTAGGGTGGGGTATTAAAAGATGTGCTTGCCAGAGCCCAAGAGAAAGTTAGGATGAACTCTAGTAAGCTTATTAGGTCCTTTTATTTATTTGAATATGTTTTCTCTGTAATGCTTTGTACTGTAAGAATAAAATAGGCTTGCTTAGAAAGAACTGTGTGGTAACATGTCTGTAGCAATTGCAGTATTATCCATCTCTGAAGAGAAAGCAAGCAGGTGTCCTAAGGTAACCTGTCCATGCTGGGAATGACAGAGTGAAGGCAATGGAACTGTCCAGCCTGGGAAAACCCCAGTAAGAAGGGAGAGACACACTTGTTTCCACTCAAGAGAAACAACACCTGAGGAGCTGGAAGCAGAGAGTGGATGCCCTGGCAGGACCACTGAGGGGAATCCAAGTGCAGTCATAGGCACTGACTTTGTGGGTGCTCTGGGGCTGGAGCACCCATGGGGAAAAATGGTGGGTGCTGAGCACTCACCGGCAGCCCTCCATCAGCACCTCCCCCTCCCCCCAGCACCTTCTGCCCACTGGTGGGCTGCACCGTTCAGTGCCTCCTGCTCCATCCCCATGCCTTCCCCCACCACAATCAGCTGTTTGCGGGAGGGAGGAGTGAGAATGTGGCATGCTCGGGGGAGGGGGCAGAACGGGGCAGGACAAGGCAGGGGTGGAGCCTTGGGGGGAGGGATGGAGTGGGGGCAGGGCATGGGGCAGAGCCAGGGGTCGAGAACCCCCCGCACATTGGAAAGTCGGCACCTGTGAGTGCAGTTGCCCTAAACTGTGACAGTCCTTTCTGGCCTTAAATTCTCTGTCTCAAAGTCTGCTTTCTCCATTTGCATCTACTTCCTTATTATAAAAAGTTTCCAAGTCCTAAAAATCCAAAATCTCTCTAGTTACACACCTGCCATTTGTCAGCTCCCCTGAGGGTTGCAGTCATCCCACATTCTCAGAAGTCAGTTCTGGAGGGTCTTCTATTAATGGCATAATAGTCAGTGTAGGAGGTTGACAACAGGATATTAAAGATATTAATCAAACTGTGGAGAATAAAGTCGTCTGACAGGGATTAAGAAGTCTTCAGTGACTGCAGCTGAGTACAGACGGAGGTAGGAAGAAGACAGGTAGGGAGAGACAAAGTAGAAGGGGAGAGAGACAGAATGAGATGGTTTTAAAACACCCCCAGGAAATAAATGTGTGTGTCACCACCTCCCTTACTAGTTCATCAATTCCAGCTACATGTACTTATTTTTGGTCTATGGGACGTTCAGTCCCTTCTGGTGGGGGTCACTGAGAAATTGATTAACTTAGATTAATAGATAACCTGACCCTATATGATAGGCAACTAACAGGCAACACCTGTGAGCTTGGGGAAGTGTGGGGAGGCATTGGATGGAGGCAGCCCACAGCTTGGGATATTACAGAGACACACTCCTACCTTCTGTTTGTCCCTTTGGGGTCTGTGTCAGGGAGATGAGTAGGAGGGTTGTGTAGTGTTCCTAAGAATGGTCTGATAGGGCTTTGTCATTCCTTCAGGGAACTCCCTTTTCTTTGCGGTTACTTGCTTTAAGACAGCTTTTGGTATCTTGTTTATAAAAAATGGGTCATAAGAGTTTCTCTTTGCCTTATTGAGGGGACAGGAGGACCCATCTCATGCCATGACAAACAAAACTGCCCGTTTCTCAGCAACAGCTTCCAAGAGAAGATTTCAGTTTTTTAATAGGCCTTTCTTGTTTAGAATAATGCAACACTTCAGAAAGAAACCCACACAAAGCATGTCATTCACTCTTGACAACAGGAATGTGGACCTCAATACAAGGAAGAGCACACCATGGTGACAAAAAAGCCCATTAGGATACAAGGACCTGATTTAGTCTAACACTTTTCTGAAATGCTGCTCTCCTTGGTCAGGATGGGAACCTAACATCTTCCACTTCATGCAAATACTGGAATGATTGTACTGGAACTGCCCTTCCTTTGTATCATAATGCACCAGACTAATGGCCCATCCAACAATGGCCAATGGTGGATGCTTCAGAGGAAAGTATAAACATCCTAGTGTGCAGTACTATGCTGTGACACCAGCAAGTAATCAGTTTACACCATAGATCACCATTAGCACTTTTAGTGTAAAAGTAGATAGTATTAATATTATTATTGTGCATAATAATACTAATTTACACATGTATGATACATATATGGACCTGTATTTTAATTAAGCAGCATGGGCCATATTAATTCTTGGTGTAGCCCCATTAGCCTCTCTGTATCAGTTACCTTTTCTATAAAATGGTGATGATCATGTTTACCCAGCTTTGCTAAGCACTTTGAAAGCGATGGAGAAAGAGGCCTACAGAAGTGTAAAATATTCATAAACAGAATTACAATATGGGGATAGTTATATTCATTTAACACAGAAGGGCTCAGGCTTTTTTGCCACACCATGTGTTGAAGGAAATTAAAAAAAAAAAAGCTGCGATTGGCGGCACTTAGGTGGCAGCTCAACCACGCTGCTTCATTCTTCAGCGGCAATTCGGCAGCGGGTCCTTCGCTCCGAGAGGGACTGAGGGACCCGCCACCGAATTGCCACTGAAGACTGGACGTGCCGTCCCTTCCCATTGGCTGCCCCAAGCACCTGCTTCATTCACTGGTGACGAGGGTTTGATTAATATCTGCTTGGAGATCATTGGCTGGAAAGCCTTAGAGAAGTAGCATTTTGTTACTCCTCTGCAGTTCCGCCCAAACATACCACAATCAAAATTGTACAGCACTCCCCTCCACATGTGTGTGCATACACACAAACACACACTATTATTACACTTCTGCATACGGTATATTCAGTTTCATAATCTGTCCTGCACAGTTAGCCTTCCCTCCCCCCTCAATTATAATTTATTATTTACAGCACCCGTAAGTGCAAGATGCTCGATAGACAAAGTCATGTTTTCTGTTCCAAGGAGCTCAAAAGAAGACACAAGTGGCACATACACACAAATAGGAGGATATGGAGAAGGAGAAGTGTCACAAATACAAGGCGCGGGATAATAGAGAATGCACACAAACATCTTGCAGTTACACTGTTACAGTATCTATAAGTAGTCACATCTGTAATTTATTTGTTTTTCTAGCAAGGGAAGGGGGGTTGGAAGTGGGGTGACATGAAAGACAGAGGTGGGAAGGTACTTCTTCCCCTTTGAAGGATATTAGTTACTATGAGCCAGGTTCTGCCATCCTTCCATCTGGTAGTATTTTACTATGGGAGTAGTCACATTGATTGCAATGAGGCTGCTTGCATATTAAGGTATGGTTCAGTGTACACAAGGCTAGCAGATTTGGGTCCTATGGAAGCAGTGGTGGCAATACTAGCTCTGTGATATCCACAAGTGCTGCAGACAGGCCATTTATATTGTGGCCTGAAAGTCTCACACTGGTTTGGGAAAGGAAGGAATTTGCATGAAGGTTTTTGTGGCCACATACTATAAAAAATACTTTTTTGTTTTGAAAGGGAAGCTACTGTCCGGAGTTTGTGTCTTCCTGATTTTCCTGAGCCTGCAGAACTGGTGTGGAAATACTTGGACCTTTCCACCTTCCTCCTCCTCTACCTCTTGCCCCTTCTGATCATCACCATCACCTACACACACCTGGCCAAGAAGCTGTGGCTGCGCAATGCCATTGGGGACATCACCACGCAGCAGTACATCACCCACCACAAGAACAAGAAGAAGAGCATCAAGATGCTGGTGTTGGTTGTGGTGGTCTTTGCTGTCTGCTGGTTCCCACTCAACTGTTATGTAGTGCTCATCTCCAGCCTTGGCATCAAGACCAAAAACTCCCTCTATTTCGCTCTGCACTGGTTTGCCATGAGCAGCACTTGCTATAACCCCTTCATTTACTGCTGGCTGAATGAGAGCTTCCGCTCAGAGATCAAGTCCTTACTCAGCATGTGCCAGAAGGTCCCGCAAACACAGGACAATGTGTTGCCAGCTGTGATCATGGCCTATCGAGAGGCCTGGATCGAGCAAGCCAGGTACAAGCAGAGGCCTTCCTCACAGAGCATTCGCTCCACCACAAATGTGCAGACAGTCAACACAGATTTGTGAATTGGAGCGTCAAGGTGAGTTCAAAACGTTTGGTGGCAAAGGGCTTTATTTATGATGCATCATTCACGTCAACAGGTTGGGAAGGGAGTTTTAGTGGAGGAGTTAAGTATGCCAGGAAATGAGAGATCATGGATATTGTTGATCCAGAGGCATAACATGAAAAGGGAGATGTGATGGGGTATGCCAGGCCTTCACTGTCCCCCGCTGTGGGTATCACTGGCCTGGCACCCCCCTGTCTAGATAAGCCACTCAGGCTCAGATACTTACAAGACTTGATCCTCCAGCAGCTCGAAGGGTCAGGCAATGGCCAATCAGGAGCCACCAGGTGAGTTACAAAGGCTTCCCTGCTTTGTCTAGGGGAGAGTATGGGGTGAAATGAGGACAAGAGAGGAGCTTCTTTGTCTGACTCAAGACTAAACGTGCCCAGTTTTTTCAGTCTTTCCTCTTCTATCATTTTTGTTGCTCTCCTCTGGACTCTCTTCAGTATGTTCACATCTTTCTTAAAGTGTGGCTCCCAGAACTGGACACAGTACTCTAGCTGAGGCCCTCACCAGGACTGAGTGGAGTGGGACAATTACCTCCTGTGTCTTAAATACAATACTCCTGGTTATACGCCCCAGAATGATATTAGCCTTTTTCACAACTACATCACATTGACTCATATTCCATTTGGATCCATTATAACCCTCAGGTCTTTTGCAGCAGTATCACTGCTTAGCCAGTTATTTTCCATTCCTATTTGAAGCAGAATGGTGTTCAGCTCACTGCCGCTGACAGATGCCTCCTCAAGCCAGGGGCAATGGATTCTTCCTAAAAGTGGGGGGACTGCAAGGCCCTGCCTCCTCCTCTTTCCCTGATGTCCCACCCCCGGCCAAGCCGTAAGCCAGAACCAGGCTGGGGAGCCCAGGCCTCTCCACCTGCCTGGGGTGGAGGGGCCCGCGAGCAGCCCCTGGCCCATGTTCCCACTCCCTTGGCCTCCCACCCAGGGCAGGTGGAGGGTCTGCGGCTCCTCTCAGCTGCACGCATGGCTCTTACCCCACTCTGGCTTCCAGCCTGGCCTAGGGGTGAGGACTTGGGGGCTGAAGAGCCACAGTTGGGCCATGATAAGAGCCATACAGGCAGCTGTGGGGAGCGGTAGACCCTCCATCTGCCATGGGTGGGGAGGCCAGGGGGCAGGGACACAGGCCAGGGGCTGCTCTCGGACCCCACCCACCCCAGGCATGTGGAGGGGCCGGGCACAGGCTGCTTTCCAGGGCCAGCAGGGGGGGGGAGGGGAGGGGGGAGGAGGGGAAGAGGGGACTGTGGCAAAGCGGAATGGTGTGGCCCTCCTCCCCCCCCCCCCCCCCCCAGCAGCTCCCCCCACCCACCCCATTAGCATCCATTAACCAATTGATACTAGTACTAAACAATGATGGTGACAGAGCAGAGCCTGGCCAAACTCCTGTGGAAATGGGAAGTTATGTCATGTATCTGCTGCTACTATTGAATTATTATTTTATTACATTTACAATGCCCACACAGATATCCATGTCACAAAAAAAAAAATATAATAATATATTTTTTTTTTTATGTCTAATGGTCCCCTAGCTAAAGCTAAAGAAAGAAATGTATTTATATGGATAACTTCACCCACTATTGTCTCCCCAGGCCCACCTGATGGATGGATGGCACATGGCAGCCATACAGCAGCTAACTGCCTCGCAGGTTACCAACACCAGAAGGGAAGGATTGAAACTTGAAACTGAAAAGAAAGGTTGTAAGGATATATTTATCTGAGGTAGAATTTCACCAGGACATCAATGCAACAGTGAATTGAAGACAGGACTAGGTATCAAGGACCCCTGAGCAGCTCTGACACTGACTTGCTGTGTGACTTTGGGCATTATCTCCAATAGGTATAACTGAAGAGGACAGTTTACCCCTGCAATTAGAATTGACTTAAAAAAATTGTTGATGCAGGAACCAGAATGGAATCCAAGCCATGTAGGAATTTGGGCAGATGCTGGGATTTTCACTGCAACTCTTGCGGAAAGTGCATAGGTATTTTCATAACTGCAAATAGTTAAATGGAATCCAGCAACAAGCTCTGGTGTCAACCTTTTAAGAAAGATGTTGAAATAATAGAAAGAAGAAAGTGCAGAGAAGAGCCACAAAATAATTTGAGAGCAGGAAAAATGCTTTTCTGTACGATTCAAGGAGTTCAATCTCTTTAGTTTGACAAAAAGAAGAACAAGAGATGAGCTGATCAGTGTATGAGTACCTTCAGGGGGAGAAACATAGCAGGTACTAAAAGGCTCTTTAATCTGGTGGAGAAAGACATAACAAGGCCAATAGCTAGAAATTAAAGCCAGCTCTACTCGAATTATAAATAAGGAACAAATATTTAATAGAGAGGGTGATTAACTATTAGAACAGGGGTTCTCAAACTGGGGGTCGGGACCCCTCAGGGGGTCTCGAGGTTATTACATGGGAGGTCGCGAGCTGTCAACCTCCACCCCAAACCACACTTTGCCTCCAGCATTTATAATGGTGTTAAATATATTAAAAAGTGTTTTTAATTTGTAAGCGGGGGGGTCGCACTCATACTGTATGAAAGGGGTCACCACTACAAAAGTTTGGGAACCACTGCATTAGAACAAACAATCAAGGGAAGTGGAGATTCTCCGTCTCTTGAAACCTTCACAAACCTGGATGCCTTTCTGGGAGCTATGCTTCAGTCAAACTCAAGTTACTGGTCTCAATAATGGATGAATTTCTATGGCCTGTGTTATACAGGAGGTCAGACTAGATGATCTAATGGCCCCTTCTGGCCTTCACATCTATGAATCCAGTTTGCTCTCACAGTGCAATGTTGGCTCTGCATATCTAACAAGAGTAAAAGCAGACAGAACTGATTTTGGCAGCAACATTAGCAGATATAACACAGAACACACACACACAATGAGCACGTCCATGGACTGTGGGTCATTATTACATAGCAACTTTTCAAAGTGGAACTTCACTTTAATATCAGGTCCTAGTTTGATTTGTTATAGTTTGGGATTTTTTATGACAACATTAATTGAGTGAATGGATTTACATTGGCACTAAGCTAGAGGCCATGAATGTTTTCTCAGGATTGTAGCATTTATTAACTTAACAGTTATATTACTCTATAGTGTTACTGCCTGTTATATCATAGTCTTAGTTAAACAACCGAGTTTACAGGAGCACAGCAACAGTGAGGATTTTATTTTTGCCTTGGAAAGATTAATCTGACTATGCTGAAGCAACTCCATTAGCTAGAGGGAGCTGCAGAGAGAGGAAAGGAGAGGGAGAGTTAGGGTGACAGAGTCAGGAAAGAAGAAAAAGATTTAAGAGCATTCAAAAAGAAGGAAAACAGTTTTGCCTGCCTGACACCTACAGGCAGCGTGGTACAGCGGACAGGTCACTGCACCCTGATTCAGGAGACTTGGTTTCTATTTCCAATTCTGCTAGTTGGCCTCAGGCAAGGGACTTCCCCTCTTTATGACTCTGTCTGTCTTGTCTATTTAGACTCCAAGCTCTTTGGGCAGGGACTGTCCCTTGCTATTCATTTATTCAGTGCCTTTGTCAATGGGGCCCAGATCTTGACTGGGACCTCTAGGCACTACCACAGTGTATCTAAGTACCAATAATAAATACAGACATTTTTTCTCAGTGTAGGCAGGTATTAAGGATAATTTTTTTTTATTTGGTCCTGCATACAAATACTTACTGCCCAATGCAGATAAACCCCACCCGAGGCAATTAAGCTCTGTTCCTGAGTCCCTAGGCTCACAGGAATACATTGTTCTCAGAGAGAGATGCTTTTCTTATGTGAACATCAGTGAAAAAAGAATTATTCCAAGAAATACTAAGACATTTCAAAACTACATTAAGGACTCATTTAGCAGACAACAGAGCAGGAAAACAGGCTGCAGTAAACTAAGTGTCTCACAGCAGGAAACTTAGGCTGGCAAATACCAATTCACTTCTGTTAACTACTGGGAATAGGTTTTTGAAGTTTTTATTCAAGGAGGGCGGCAGAGACGTGCATTAAACTGAAGACTTCCTCTGGCAAACATCCCATTTTACCTAGTATCAATAAGGCAATAATGGGGGAATTATATTGTACCAGACCAAAAATTCCAAATCAATCTGAACCACAGCATCCTCCATGGACCTAGCCTTAGCCAGTAATGTTTTGTAACCACAGAGGAGATAGTGTGGTCCAGTGGATAGACAGGGTACATCCCTGGAAGTAAGATGACCTGAGTTTTAATCCAAGCTCTTCCATTGCCCTGTTTCTTGACTTTGGAACTGGAATGTGATCGAGAGCAACCCTTGCAATAAACCAGAGAGATGACAACCTCTAATAAACAATTTTTAGTAGCATCAGAGTTGAGCTCATGGCTTGAAAATGTATGGTAGGTACATGCAGGGTGACCAGATGTCCTGATTTTATAGGGACAGTCCCAATTTTTGGGTCTTTTTCTAATATAGGCTCCTATTACCCCTCACCCCATCTCGATTTTTCACACTTGCTGTCTGGTCACTCTAGTCACATGCATCCAATGGGTATATCAGAAATATTTTTAAAGGCAATTCTTTTTGGAAGGAGAAGCCTCTCCCTTTAGATTGGGGAAGGGTAGGGGACAGAATGAAATATACTGGTAGAAGAGAGGGACAATGCTAACCAGAGACATATACATAGAATATCTGGAGAGGGCTCAGTTTTCCTGACACCAGTTCATTCTCCAAACCTGGGGACTTTTCTCCTTTTGATTCTTATCTATTTAACTTCTAACCATAGAACAAAAAACTTATCTTTCTAGCTCTGAAATCACACCCTGCAAAACCTATTGTTTGAATCCACTAGCTTGGAGCCTTCAGAGGTCATATATCATTTGACCAATTTGACAATGTAATCAGCAAAGGAAATTGCTCTAGCGACAGAGAAGATATGGTAATGGCTGGTTTAAAACCGCAGATGGAGAAAGTAGATGAGGATTCTTCAGGTAATGGAGTGGATGAGTAGAGCCAGAACTAGAAAACTGATTACGCCCCCCCCCCCAGCCCCTGCCTTAAGCATTTGACCTAAAGCTTTTCTAAGGCCCCCAAACTGGGCAAATGCCTTCTACTGTCCAGGGAATCCTTTTCCAGTAGCTGACCCCATATCATAGTCCTCTGGTTGGGAATATAATTTATCACAGGCCTTGAGGCTGTTTAATTCAGCTGATAGTGACAGGGCTCAACATCTATCTCTTGCGCAATGTTCTTTAAATTGCAGTTCATCTTTGTTCTCCCTCTTAGTAAGTCTGCCTGCTGAAAACTCTTAATAAACAGCCTACAAGATTGTATCAGTGAAGTGCCCAGGTTTCAAGTGCAATCTGCCAAATTATAAATCCTGAATGAGAGTTTCATTAGGAAGGGTTATTAAAAAAGGAGAGTATGGCAGATAGAGGGTGAAGCAGATAATGTTTTTATATTAGCAAAGACAGTTTTGTTTGTTTTAAACTCCCAGAAGAAAAGTTCATGGGATGGCCCAACTGCCCAGTTGTGTACAAAATCTATCACACCACAACGTAATCACCTCACTGATGACAATGCAAAGTCATACTGAAAACAAAATGGAAGAATATTTTCCCAACAGGCAAAGGGAGGGGCTTTTCTTTCAGACTTCCAGTGACTTGAGATGGGGGTGCTGTGGCATTATCACCATGCTCAGAGATTCCAAGGCTGGACTGGTTAAATACCCTCTTTGTTAAAAGGTTACAATTTATTTCCAGTCTGAGTTTGTCTAGCTCCAACTTCCAGCTATTGGATCATGTTATATCTCCCTCTGCTAGATTGATGAGCTCATTATTAAATATTTGTTCCCCTTGTAGGTACTCATAGACTAATCAAGACATCCATTAGCCTTCTTTTTGTTAAGCTAAATTGATTGAGCTCTCTATCGCTATAAGGCAAGTTTTCTAATCTCTCAATCATTCTTGTGGCTCTTCTTTGAACTCTCTCTAATTTGTCAACATCCTTCTTTAAATGTGGACACCAGAACAGGACACTGTATTCCAACAGCCATCATGCTAGTGCCAAATACAGGATTCCCCGGTTTATGCATCCATGGATTGCATTAGTCCTTTTAGCCACAGTGTCACCCTGGGAGCCCATGGTCAGCTGATTATCCGCCATGATGCCCAAATCTATTTCACAGTCACGACTTCTCAGGATAGAGTCCTGGATAGTTATTTAAGGTGGGGAAGATGGAGAGACACAAATCCAAGAACTTTCTCTGATCATGATTGCCATTCATTTAGAGTTGAGTGCCCAGTTTTGGCCAAGTACAAGTGGCCCCTTCTTGGCCAAGGGACAGAGCTTCTTTCTAGGTGATACAGTGAGTCGAGCATAGATGTTGAGGGAAGCAGGCAGCTCTGTAACATAGTAAAAAGGCTTTTAAAGTGGAGTTTTGGGGTGGCAGGGAGAGGTGTTCAAGGAGGTTTGTGTGATCCTGACCTTTTAACGTTCTGTAGATATAGTTCTGAGTTCTGTACCTTTGACACTTCTCAATGATAAATCATCTAGGCGAATGGGGGATTTGGTGAAGTAGTCATTGGCAAGAAAACCCCAGAACTCTCCCTCCTATACCCCAGTTTCACAAGAAGGCAAGCCTGTCACATTGAAAGTTTGGTGAACTGTCTGTTCCAGGCAAAATTTTGGAGCACAGGCTGATGTGAGTCAATATGTGAGGATTCAGGAGAGATGTGTCTAATGACCAATTAACAACATGGATTTATTATCACTAGCTCAAGCCAAATGAATCTAATGGCCTTCACCATAATTACTGATGAAATAGATAATGGAAAATGTGCTGCAGAGGATATTTGAATTTCAGAAACATGTTATATGGTCGCACTACATAGCAAACAAAGATGCAGGAAAAATGCCAGCTAGATAAAGATAACCCACCGTGAATTAGAAATTAGCCAATGAAGGAGAAACAATATAATCATTAGTTGTAGCCCTTCGAATGTGAAACAGTACCAAAGGCCTGATTCAAAGCCCACTGCTGTCAATGGAAAGATTTTCATTGATTTCAATGGGCTTTGATTCAAGTCGCAAGTGTAGCAAATATCACAGGGGTCACTATAGGAAACTACACTGAATTTTTCATTAATGACCTAGAAGAAGGTATAAATGTAACCATACTTAGATTTACTCCCACCAAGATCAGAGGAGAGGAAGCAAACAGACAAGCAGCTCAGAAGCAAACTGCAAAGAGATTGTTTACAAAGAGCCAAAATCACTGTTTCAAATAAATAGGTCCCCGCCAGGGCCGTTCCTAGCCTTTTGGGTGCCCTTCGCAGCTCCCACCACCCAGGGTCTGGGAGGCAGGAACTGTGGGGGGCCACTTTTGGGGGCCCCATATGCCCAGAGTGACCCGGGGGATTAGCCGGTGGCAGCCCGCTCCACTTCCCTCACCCCGGCCCCAGCCGTGTCGCTTGGGGGAGGGCGCTTGGGGGAAGGGATCCCCTACTCACCGGCAGTGGCAGGAAGCGGAGTAGCCCATCCCAAGTCCACTCTACTCCGCCAGCTCCCAGCCGTGGCGCTCCGCTTCCCGCCGCTGGTGAGAGCCGGGGGCCGTCCTTTCCCCAGCCTGAGCGACATGGCTGGGGCCGGGGCAAGGAAAGCGGAGTGGGCTGGGGCCGCATCTCTCCACTTCCCACCACTGCTGGTGAGTGCGGGGGGCGATCCTTTCCCTGCACTCACTGGCGGCGGGAAGCGGAGCGCCACAGCTGGGAGCTGGCAGAGTAGAGCGGGCTGGGGCCAGGTTGCTCCACTTCCCACCGCTGCTGGTGAGTGCGGGGTCACTGGGGGAAGAGGTGGAATGGGAGTGGGCCGGGGGCAGAGCAGGGGGGAAGGGGAGAAGACAGGGCAGATGGAGTTGTCCTGGGCCCCACCCGCCCCCTAGGGACAGCCCTGCCCCTTGTAGGGGGGGCCAGCCGAGGGATAAGGCTGGTCACCGGGGCTGGTGCTGCCACGTATGCAGCACACAGCTGCCTAGAGCACCATGAAATTTGGGGCAATTTGGTGCCCCAAATTTCATGGTGCCCTACGCAGCTGCATATGCCTAAGGACGGCCCTGGTGCCTGCTGCAGCAGAGACTGAAGTAAAAGCTTTTCTCTCAGGTCAGGATAACTTGCTCTACAGCTCATTGGCTGAATGGTAACATGTCTGCTTCCCACACACATGGCTGGCATTACCATGAGGCGAACGCCTCAGATGCCAGACTGTGGGAAGGCGCCAGTAGGACCCAGAGTGTAGAAAATTGTGTCTGCTGACTGCTGCATGTGTATTCTCTGTGCTTTAGATGCACAGAGATGGTGGAGTGCTATGCTGGAGGAAGGAGGGCACGAGAGACATAACAGGCAGGCAGGAGAAAAGGTGAGAGGGAATAACAGAAAGCAGCAGGAGCTGCAGGGAGAGAGAGGAGGAGGAGCCTCTTATGTACCTCTCTAGCACCCCCAGGAGCCCTGGACTGATTAACATCAGCTTCTCAGGAAGCTTCCTGTTTCCTGCTGCTTCCCTGAACTCACTTGAGGAGAACAGGCAGTCAACTGAAGTGGTAGGAGCCAGTTACGCCCTTAAGATGCTGATATCTTCCCTCACTCAGGCCCTGCTACCAGCCTGGTTATTTGTTCCTGTGATGGGGCAGCACTGCCCTGCACCAGCCCCAGCAGCGTTGGGCCAGTAGTACTGACGACGGAAGTCCCACCCTGTCCGTACTGGGCACGCTCCAAGTGCCCTGGGAGTATAAAAAGGAGAGAGTCCAGCTAATTCTGGGCTGGCAGCCGCAGGGGAAGGACCTGACCGGGAAGCTCCTGCGGAGGACCAGTGACCAGCTGTGGAGGTGCCGGGGACTGAAGCCTCTCCAGGCTGGCTCAAAGCCCTCCTACAGGAGGAACGCAGGGAGGTGACTGACCCAGAGGCCCACAGGGAACCTAGGGTCTCGTGGGAGACCTCAACCCTCAAGCCAGTAGGAAGCGACCCGGGGGGTGACGGACTGGTACCTTGCCCCTGGCAAGACTCAGCGTGTTTCAGTGGGAACCCCTCGCTGAGCCAGGGGCAAGGTCCTATGCTGTGGTTATGGCTGGAGGCCGGGACCTTGTGGAGTGGGAGAACATCTGGCCACTAGGCCGTATTGCCCTGCAACCCGGGGCGACTCTGTGGACTCTGGCCAATTCTCATTCATTGAACTTGGTGGTCAGTGATGCAGCATCAGCTTCTAGTGAGGCTGCTGAATTTTTTAAATGTAATTCAAAGCATCTATGTATTTTTCTCTGCATCAACTTATCGACGGCAAATTTTGAAGCAACATCTGGGAACTTTCTCTCTGACACTGAAACCACTGAGTGCCACACAATGGGAAAGTCAAGTGGAGGTGATAAAGCCTATCAAACACCAAATTGGAAAGATAGATGATGCCATAGTTGCCATTATAGAGGATAATGCTATGACAGGAACTGTTCATGGGAGAACAGTGGCAGAGGAATCACCAGAAACATACATAACTTCAAATTTCTGTGTGGCTTAGTGTTGTGGCATGACATACTGTTTGAAAGAAATGTTGTAAACAAGGGACTCCAAGGTGTTGACCTTGATATATCTGGAGCAATGGAACCACTGGACAAAGCAAAGTCATACCTACAGTCTTACCAATCAGATGAGGGATTTCAAAACATTCTGAAGAATGCACAGAAGTTGCAGAGGAACTTCACACTGAAGCTATTTTCTCACCCATTCAAGAATACAAAAGTTGCACGAACATTTCATGCAGCTCAGGGAACACCGCAATATATTTGGGATGTTGCATGATATTCCAAAACTCCTCACTATACCTGAAGAAGACCTACACCAGTAATGCAGGGCACTAGAGACAGTGTTGACGTATGATGACATGCACAATATTGATGCGAGTGATTTAGATGATGAACTGAAAACCCTTTCAAGATACATTTCAGCAGGATCAACTCCAAAGGCTATTCTGGAATATATGTGCACAAATAAGATGACCACCCTCTTTCCAAATGCTTTTGTTGCTCTGTGCATACTTCTAACACTTCCTGTAACAGTTGCCAATGGAGAACGCAGCTTCTCCAAGCTGAAGTTAATAAAAACACATCTATGCTCCACAAGGACCCAGGAGAGGCTGGTCAGCCTTGCAACCATCTCAATAGAGCATGAGCTGGCCCAGACTGTGGACCTTCAGCAGGAAGCAGTTCAAATCTTTGCAACCAAGAAGGCATGGAAAGCACCACTTTGATTATTCAAACAGATAAAAATGCCAGTGTTTACTATGCAGACAAGAAAAGTTACATTTGCTGTTCAGGCATTTGAAAGTTAAGTGTTACTTAAAATTTTTGAACAAGGCATTTTAAGTTGTTAGTTCTCCTTTATTGGAGTAGGTAGCAGAGCAGTACCATGAGAGGAGTAGGACAGGAAGAAGGCAGAACTGAGACCTTTCAAAGTTTTGGCCCAAGCGAGGGGGTATGGGGACATCATTTAAGCTCCTTGCCTCAGGTGCCAAAATGTTGTGGGCCAGCCCTGCCCTCACATCATATATTTAACGACACAGGCGTAATTTCAGCAGGTAAGCTACATTTCTGAACTTCCTACACTTTGGATGAAACCCCAGTTGGAAACCTCTGAAGGACACAAAGGCAGATTTATTAAACCAAATGTAATTTATTTCAGACACTCTTTAAAGAAGCTAAGCTCTAAGGGATGGTCTGCTAGCTTTGAAGGCTCAGATATAGCAGAAAGTCAGATGAGCGGAAACCATACAAAGCCTGTTCCCTCACTCACTGCTATGGCATATGGTCCCAGCTTTCTGAATAAAGTGTCATTATTTTCTTTCTGAATTTGTCCCATTTAAATCCTTCCATCCTTTTCATTCTTCTCTCACATTGCCTGCCTGAATCTGCTGCACATCGTTCCAGGCCTTGGCATTCTCCTTTTTCTTTTGACAGCAGATATTTTTGCCAGTGGTTTGCTTATTAATCCAGTATTTTACCTTTCATCACCCGGTCCAGGGCTGCGACAGAAGATAAAGCCATATTCTTGTCTTCTTGATTGTTGCCTCAGCGCCTAATCTCCTACTAGTGTGGGAAGGGCTTAGATACAGCCTGTTGGGGGAGGGGAGGGAGTTCTCTGGGGGAGGGGAGGGACTTCTGACAGCTTGCCCAGCTACAGGTCAGAACATTCGGTCCAGGTTGTTTATGAAGCGGTGTTTTGTTACACACTCAGTAGATGTTGTTTCTTTGTATTCTTTAGCATCTATTCCCTGAAAAGGGCTCAGGCTCACTGAGATACTAAAATAAACTAAAAAAGGCCCTGAGAAAAATAAAATCTGTCTGATGACACAGGGATGGATGGACTGACTGCAGTATCTGGGTGCAATCCTGCTCTCACTGAAGGCTGTGGGGAAGAGAGAGAGAGAATTCAACACTACACTCTCAGCTGACTAGTACCAGCTACTGGGAGGTCCCTCTGCCATGGTTCAAGACTCTATTTTCCCACCTAGATAATGGATGGCTGGACAGCCCCAGTCCCCAGCCCTGTAGCAGAACACTGTTTGTTCTCACGAGCTTAGCAGTGCCACCCTGATCTGACCTTGCAGTGCTCATACTCAGCACTTAGCTATCAAAGTTGTAATAAACAGAGCTTTTTTTTTTTTTCCTTCTTCACACAACACATAGTCAGTCTGTGGAACTCTTTGCTAGAGGATGTTGTGAAGGCCAAGATTATAACAGGATTCAAAAAAGAACTAGATAAATTCATGGAGGATAGGTCCATCCATGGCTATTAGCTAGGATGGGCAGGGATGGTGACCCTATTCTCTGTTTGCCAGAAGCTGGGAATGGGTGAGAGGGAATGGATCACTTGATGGTTACCTGTTCTGTTGATTCCCTCTGGGGCAGCTGGCATTGGCCACTGTCAGAAGACAGGATACTGGGCTAGATGGACCTTTGGTCTGACCCAGTATGGCCAGTCTTATGAAACTTGTAAGAGGGTTTAGTTCACTTTCAATAATAACTCCTACCCAAACCCCCAGCTCTGATTGAAGCAGACATCAGCACACATTCATTAGGGCACTTCAGAGAGTTTGGTTATCAATTTAGTCTCAGTGGACACCTTTCCCCATAACAAAACCACCACAGATTGTCATGATTAGCAGCCTGTGCTTAGTCGTTTCAGAGAAATTTTATGACTGAGATGCATTGGCAAAGCTGTGTAGGGGGTCTGAAGATTGGAATAGAACTTAACTGCAGTGAGATTCACGGACAGTGCTAATGGTGTGTGACCAGGACTGGAATAACAAGGGGTCCAGAACTGGCATCTAAACCATGCTGATTGTCACAATAGAAATGCCATGGGCTAAATTTGATTAAGTAGAACTGAGGCTTACTGGGAGGTCTGAGTGAGGGAAATTTGCATATCATCTGTCTGTCTAAAGCTTGGATAGCATGTATTTCTGGCTCAAGTCATTGCTGTTAGCCCCTTTTTAAATTGACACCACAATTTTTCCCCAAATTAAAACAAAAAGACAAATCTACCTCAGCACCCCTTGCACTTTCTTATGTAGAAAAGAAGATGCGTTTAATACATTTGAACAATATTTGGCCTAAATATTTGCAGTTTGCCCTCCCACTAGCCAAGCCTGACCTCCAGTTCCCATTTCACCTGAACCAAACTACTTGCACATCATGGTGTCATCATAGAACACAGAACTGACCCTCAAGTGCAGCTTTCCAATATTATATGTGCACACAAATAAGTTCCTCTTGTTGAACCTGCTAGGAAATGTGGGTCTGGCTTTGTGATAGGGAAATCTGTCTATTTAAGAGACTGTTGGTTTCTTTTAAAGACTGCTTGATCTCTAGGACAGGCTTCATTGAGTCTCTATAGCAGATAGGAACATAGGTATTGTCATATGACATTGTACCAGTGGTCTATCTAATCTGGTTTCCTGTGGCCAGTATGAGATGCTTCAGGGGAAGGTGCTTAAAACCCTATAATTGCCAATTATGGAATAACCTGCCCATAAAGGAAGTTTTGTCTTAAGTTTTCTAAGTTAGTGATTGGTTTATGCCCTGAAACATGAAGGTTTATATCCCTTCTACATTTTATATCCCATCTAGTGTATCTCTGGAGGCTCTTGTTATATGTATAAAATGTCTAGTCCTATAAACCTCTGGGCTTCAGTGATAGCTGTGTGCACAATATGACTGCTATTCCTATTCACAGCAATGGCTCACAGCTTCATTGAGAAGCGATGGCTGGGAGAAGAGTATATCTACCCTCCAGGTCTTTGGCCTCCACCTCCAAGAGAATTTCAATAACTAATCAATAGCCTAAACGCTTGTCAACTCACCTGCCTGTATTGTTCTGGAATCTATGTATATGGTCTTCTTGTTATGAAAAGGGGGACGAAGAGGGAGGGAACCGCAAATATTTGTCACTAAAAATTGCAGCTTTTATTTTCTGCTCACTCAGGATGAATGAATTTTGCAACTCTGGTGGGAAGTGCCATGTCAAGCAACACTCAATGGAAGCACAGGAGAGATCAAAGAGCAGAAATTACATTTTTGATCATGGGGTTTGGAGAGGAGGGAAGAGAATCTAAAAAGATACACCCATGAGGAGGAGAAATAAATGGAATAAAAAGAGCAAGGGATTCCCTTCAAAAGTTCTCCTCACTTTGTCCCCTGATTTTTTGAACCTTTTCACAAATCACAATGAAACTATTTAGAACTTTATACAAATGTTTGACAGGAAGCAGATGTTTCTCCCTTTTATTATGACTTTCAACCTTCACATTTCCAGTAAAGGTCTTGTGCTTGTCTGAGTTATTGATCTGTCTAGATGTAACTTTTTATTTTTTCAAAAGCCAGCGGTGGGGATTAAAGCATCAGGATCCCGTCTGTTCTGTGGATTTACTGCATCTCCTTGCTGTCATAACTGTGTGATGTTTCCTAGTTACCTCTTGGTCACTGGGGCATAATGGCATGGAGCTTCTGGCACAGGAAGAACCCAGCTGATGTTCAAAGTTCCTGGAAATGTTTCCTCATCATTAGTCTGGGATTTTTAGTTAATAAATAAATAAACTGTGTTCCTCATTGGTCAAATTGTGCAAAGAAAATGGGCCTTAGAACAAATAGAAAGTTTGTATGTATTATGTGAAATGAATAAAAAGATGTCACATCCCGAAGTCTGTCTATGAATGTTAAAAGTTACAGATGGAAGAGGGAAAAAAAACAACTGTGGGATCACCCAGTTCAGCTCCCAGGCGCAAGTCTGGATTGCCCCATCCAGGACATTTTCTAGCAAAATTATGGCTCATTATGGGTGATTTCAAATGAATAAATTTATATCCAGTGTATGACATTAAAAATTCAACATTTTCCCCAGTTTTGTGTTCTGAAAATGGGGCTGAAATTAATATAGATGTTTATTTTCACTGGCATTTTCCGATACATTTTAATGATGTCTGTCATGAGAAGTTTTTAAAGGATCCTATTGGAGTAGATACCTAATTGATTTTCAGTGGAAGTGGGGTGGCTCTCTGCTTTGAAAAGCCCAGCCTTAGAATCTAAAGTAAAATTACCCTTTCCAATTAGAACAGTTGGAGGGTAGGTGAAATGTTGGATTGAAAGTACTCTACAATCTCTTTTTATGTGTGTGAGACATTCTGGGGCACAATCCAGACTAGTGGGGGGGACTATGTCACCCACGCCCTGTAACCTGGGGTGCCCTTCATAATGCTCTGCTGTTGTAGCCTCCAACCTGGGCTGCTCACAAACAACCTCCAGCATGTAAGTCACTCCCAGCTATGTCTATGTGTACTACAGCCAGCCAGCCACACCTTGGCTCTCACCAGCTTTGGTTATGCTGCAGGGCGACCTCAATACACCCCCAGTCCTGGATCTTCCCCCAGAAATGTTTGTCCTGTACTGCCCAGCCCTCTCCTGGACAGTACAAATATAATAAGCCTGTTATTCCTTTAAGGGAATAACATGCCAGTTTATTATTTTAAATAGTTATCCAGACACTTCAATTTAAACACACTGAATTAGATTAAAACAACGAAACAAATTTATTAACTACAAAGACAGATTTTAAGTGAGTACAAGTAATGAGGCATAAAAGTCAGAAATGGTTACAAGATAAAACGCTTCCTGGTACTTATAATTTTTAAGTTATTAGATTCAAAGCTTCCTAGCCTTCAAAGCAAAGTTTTGTCACCACATGCTTTCGACAGTCTTACTGACCAAACTCTTTAGGTCAGGACCCTTCCCCCAGAGTCCAACTGCTGCTTCCTTTGTCTTTTCAGGTGCAGAGAATGTGATGGGCAGGGAGAGAGAGAAGGGTTTATTGGGGTGTCTACCACTTCTTTTTATAAGAACAGTCATACTGGGTCAGACCAAAGGTCCAATCTAGCCCAGTATCCTGACTTCCAACAGTGGCCAGGTAATGGTCCATCAGCCTTTGTCTCTGAGAAATGTGTTTGGCCACTGCCCACATTTATCTGGAAAAAGATATGTTTAGTCATGATCTCAGCTCATGTTTATAACTTCACATGTAACACACCGATGTGCATTTTGCCATGCTATTACTGATCATCAAATTATGAGGTTTTTAAATGATTCCTCACAAGGCATACTTTATACAGATGTTAATACAATAGCCTATATTGTGTGTGAAGCCAGGGGTATATTCTGTCACAGTGTGAAAGCATTTGTTTCTAGGTAATGAGATTTACCTTTGGTTCCTGTTAAGATGAGCAATTGCTCTCTATGAACTGCCTTGTTAAATGACAAACTGAGTGACTAAAGTAGCAGGAGGAGGAAAGATCCTCAATCTGATCCAGATTCAGATGTCCATCAGAACTCCAGGGGTTGGATAAAATGTGACGGAAAATCCAAAACATTTACTTGTATTTACTGGGAGGTGAGTGAATCAGTCTGATCAAGTGTGGCAGAGAAACAAATACCATAGTTTGGGATTTTAAATAACAAGCTTTGAGGGAGCTCCAGTTCAAGCAACTCCACAGATCACTGTAGAAGAGGGACAGGCTCTTGAATTTAAGTTCTTTTTGGAGTTTGTTACATCTACACATCTGTTGACCAGGCACTTGGACATACTTAGCGCAGTCCCCACCCAATGGCAGGAGCTACTATTTGTACTTTAACCCAGCAGAGAATCCATATGGGACCCTCTTGGTCTAAAAAGAACTGCTCTCCCATTGGCTGAGATGGTAGGAGCTATGCTGTAATCTCACCTGGAAGTCACTGTCTGTATATTTTACAGCCGTCAATGCTACCACAATTGGGAAGGTGGCGAACTGTCAGATTCTAATTGATTCTAACAGAAAAATGTAAATGTGCTCTTCCTTATTGAAATCTAGATGAACAATGGGCCAGATTCAGAATGGGTATATTATTTAGATCATGAGCGTTTGGGGGCTAGGCACTTTTTCTTCTACATGTCTGTAAAGTGCATACATGGTGTTGTTGCTATAATAATAGCCAACAAATCATAAAGTGTAAGTAGGTGCAAAACCACTGATGTCAACAGAGTTGAACACACTTTCACCTGCTCTGAATTTGGCCCACCTCATGTAGTTTTGCTCACCACATTTAGGGCCTGATTCTCCATTGCCTTGCACTAGTGTTTGCTCATTTGCACCAGAGCAAAATGAATGTGAAGTGGGTATAAAATGCTACCATTCTGTTTTCACAAGGCTTAACCCCCACCCCTTTTATATTGGCTTAAATGACGTCACAAGTCACAGGGCCATAATGAATTAGGCTCTTATATGGTAACTAACATCTCCATAGGAGAAATGCTACTGAACTGATCCCTGTCACTATCATCTGGCCCCTTGAATTTCTAAGGATTCATGAGGTAAATTATCCAATAATAGCCTGAAGGTGATGATCTGAATTGAGAAGCCACTATGAATTATGCCATTGCATAGATTGCTTGTTAAAATATCTTTTTCTGCTTTTACCTACCCAGTCAGCTTGACTTATGCAAATTAAACAGCTTTTCTATAGCTTTTGTTCATCCTGACTAGTACATTTTCCAGTCCTAAAACTCCACATATTAACTAATAATGTAGCACTTTGTGTTTGGCACTGTCATATTACATATGCATAATTTCCCCCTCAATACAAAAGTCACTAATGGATCATCACTCTGCAAATGCACCCAACTGTTTCGGGGGTAGGAGGAGTGGGGGGGGAGAGACATACTGAAGGCTAGACTGCTAAGTGACATTGCTTGTGAGTATATGGCACATTTCCATAAGGAAACTGATCATTCATTTTTTGAATTCACACTGAAAGATTGGCTTCGGGAAGCGGGACTAAAATGGTAAAATAGCAACATGTTTCATCCAGTTTAAAGCATGCACAGCCCATCATCACACTGATTGTTGGCTAGCACCTTGATTTAAATTACATGGCTTGTTAGTAGAGCTATGCCTGTAGCAATATCACCTTGGGTTGAGGCCTTGTCACTTTGTAAAGCACTAGAGCTGGCTGAAATTTAAAAAAAATTTTTTTGGTTGCAAACATTTTCACAAAAAAGCTCCCTCCCCATTCCCCAGCCCCATTTCTGACAAGTTCCACTAAGCGGGGCTGGACCGTGATAGTATATGGACAAGAGATCTCCCAAAACAAAAATCCAAATGCAGTAGGACATGCTGTTCTAATAGGTGGCATTCGTCTCTCCAAATCAATAGTGAAACAGTGTTCTAGCACATTATTAATGGGTGCTATGCTACTGCAGGTGCTGATTATAGATTCATAGATGTGAAGGCCAGAAAGGAGCATTAGATCATATAGCGTGACCTCCTGCATAACACAGGCCATAGAAATTCATCCATTATTGAGATCAATAACTTGAGTTTGACTGAAGCAGAGCTCCTGAAAGGCATCCAGTCTTGATGTGAAGACTTCAAGAGATGGAAAATCTCCACATCCCTTGGTAGTTTGTTCCAATGATTAACTACCCTCTCTGTTAAATATTTGTGCCTTATTTTTAATTTGAGTAGGGCTGACTAATTTCCACACACTGGCCTTATTTTGCCTTTCTTTAGAGAGCCTTAATACCCAATATGTTTCTTCCCCTGAAGGTACTAATACACTGATCAGCTCATCTCTTCTTCTTTTTGTTAAATAAAAGAGATTGAACTCCTGGAATCGTATAGAAAAGCATTTTTTCTGGCCCTCAAATCATTTTTGTAGCTCTTCTTGCACTCTTTTTCTCTAATATTTCACATTCTTTTTTAAAATGTTGACATCAGAACTGGTTGCCGTATTTCAGTTAACTATTTGCAGTTATTAAACTACCTAAGCACTTTCCACAAGAATTGGAGTAAAAATTCCAGCATGTGCCCAAATTCTTACATGGGCTATTTTATTCCACCTTGCCGGAATGTTCCCTGTAGTTTCAGTCAGATACAGTATTTTTCCTCTCTTCTAAACTTGTGTGGCTGCATGCTGGCAAACTTGTGTTTCACCTCAGTGATGGATGGCTACACTAAAATGGTGGGCGGAGTAATTTCCATGTGCTTATCCATGGTTTTTTTTATAATACTATATATCAGTTTGGTTGAGATCTTTCTGGCTGAAAGCTATTTTACAAATATAAGACAGCATTGACTCGGCAATTCATGTTTCTGCTCTGCGAAGAATCAATATTTTTTCCCACGCCCAGGTCCACTGTTATTTTCATGAAGGAAGGTCTGACCAGCTTTCTTCTCAAAGAAAGAGATAAAGTTTAACAGCTACCAAGTCTAGACAAGTTTGTGATGAATTTCTGGTCTCTGAATAATTGTGTAGGACCCAGAGTCTAGGTCATATACAGTAAACAGCTGGCACAATTACTAGATAAACTACATGTAAATGTAGAGCTAGGAATAGAACAAATTGGTAGTTGATAGAAAAAGAACTTTCTAAACTGTGCAATGAAGGCCATTAGTAGTGCAAATTTTGAAGCAAGTGTTATCTTCCAAAACTGAGACTAGGCATCCAATTTTGAGAATGTGGACATGGGGGATCCAGTGGATATAGTGTACTTAGATTTTCAGAAAGCCTTTGACAAGGTCCCTCACCAAAGGCTCTTAAGCATAGTAAGCTGTCATAGGATAAGAGGGAAGGTCCTTTCATGGATCAGTAACTGGTTAAAAGATAGGAAACAAAGGGTAGGAATAAATGGTCAGTTTTCAGAATGGAGAGAGGTAAATAGCTGTGTACTAGTCAACGTATTCAGAAATGATGTGGAAAAAGGGGTAAACAGTGAAGTGGCAAAAATTGCAGATGATACAAAATAGGGATTGGCAACCTTTGGCACACGGCCCATCAGGGAAATCCACTGGCGGGATGGGATGGTTTGTTTACCGGCAGTGTCAACAGGTTCAGCCAATCACAGCTCCCACTGGCCGCGGTTTGCCATTCCAGGCCAATGGGGGCTGAGGGAAGCAGCAGTCAGCGCATCCCTCGGCCCACGCAGCTTCCTGCAACCCCCATTGGCCTGGAATGGCAAACCACAACCAGTGGGAGCTGCAATCGGCCAAACTTGTGGACACTGCAGGTAAACAAACCGTCCCGGCCCACCAGCAGATTTCCCTGTGTAGGGATATTAAAGAAGGTTTATATTAAACATGGTTTATATGAAAAATGATTTATTGTTAAAAATGATTTATTGTTAAATGATACTTTATAACTGAAGGTTTATATTAGAAGTAAATGTGATTCCCAGCATTTAGCCTCTAACCTGCAAGTCACCAGCTGTGTCTGTGTGAAGCCTGCTCAAAGAAATACTTTGTATAAAACTTGTTAAACATTAATTGACTCTTAGTATATAGATAGAGACCCCCACCCTCTAAGTTTTCATCTCACTTTATTTTCGATTGTTAAAAGACAGGGAGTCTCACATAAATTGGTAACACCCCAAAAGGTAAAGAGACAGTGAAATAGATATGATTAAGATAGAGAATGTATGTGAATGAGTGCCTAGTTTAAATAATGAATGAATGGTTAGGGAGTTACCAGGCTGAAGAATTCAGTGTTGGCCAAAGAAGGTGTCAAGTGGGATCAACCAGATGACCCCTGGAGGGCAAACTGGAATCCACCCCACCACCTCCAAGGAAGGAAAAACAAACATCTGATAACATGAAGCCAGCCACCTGCTGATTGATTTAGCAACAGCAGAATGAAGCAACTCTCATGGTCTGACATAGGAATAAATTCCTATAAAACTGGACTCTGAAGACTGAGGACTTTGAGTCTATGGTTCTGCTGCCAGCCTCCAGGAGCATCAGATGCATCCTCATGACCAAGATACCTGGCCAATAACTTGGCATGAGCAACGTCTAGGCTGGTAACTATAACACCTATACAGAACCTGAATGAATGATTGTGTAAATGAATATGTATATATGTGTGTGTGTGTGTGTGTGTGTGTATAAGAAATAAGTATCAGAGGGGTAGCCGTGTTAGTCTGGTTCTGTAAAAGCAGCAAAGAATCCTGTGGCACCTTATAGACTAACAGACGTTTTGCAGCATGAGCTTTCGTGGGTGAATACCCACTTCTTCGGATGCAAGCAGTGGAAATTTCCAGGGGCAGGTATATATAAGCAAGCAAGAAGCAAGCTAGAGATAACGAGGCTAGATCAATCAGGGAGGATGAGGCCCTGTTCCAGCAGCTGAGGTGTGAAAACCAAGGGAGGAGAAACTGGTTCTGTAATTGGCAAGCCATTCACAGTCTTTGTTTAGTCCTAAACTGATGGTGTTAAATTTGCAGATGAACTGGAGCTCAGCAGTTTCTCTCTGGAGTCTGGTCCTAAAGTTTTTTTGCTGGAGGATGGCCACCTTAAGATCTGCTATTGTGTGGCCAGGGAGGTTGAAGTGTTCTCCTACAGGTTTTTGTATATTGCCATTCCTAATGTCTGATTTGTGTCCATTGTATAAGTAGTAAAACAATGTTGTTTGCTTTTGTCTTTTGCTTTACTATTATATTTACAATAAATGTGGCATCTTTGCCTTATCCCTCTTAATAAGATCCTGCTGGTTTTTATTATATTGGTATAACACCTGATGGGCCACATGCCAAAGGTTGCCGATCCCTGCTACAAAACTACTCAAGATAGTTAAGTCCAAAGCAGACTGCGAAGAGCTACAAAGGGATCTCACAAAACTAGGGGACTAGGCAAGAAAATGGCAGATGAAATTCAATGCTGATAAATGCAAAGATCCTAACTATACATATAAAAAGATGGGGTCTAAATTAGCTGTTACCACTCAAGAGAGAGATTTTGGCGTCATTGTGGATAGTTCTCTGAAAACATCTACTCAATGTGCAGCAGCAGTCAAAAAAGCTAACAGAAGGTTGGGAATCATTAAGAAAAGGATAGATAATAAGACAGAAAATGTCATATTGCCTCTATGCAAATCAATGGTACACTCACATCTTGAATATTGTGTGCAGATGTGGTTACCCCATCTCACAAAAAGATGTATTGGAATTGGAAAAGGTTGAGAAAAGGGTAACAAAAATTATTAGGGAGATGGAATGGCTTTCGTCTGAGGAGAGATTAATATGATTGGGACTTTTCAGTTTGGAAAAGAGATGACTAAGGGGGATGTGATAGAGGTCTATAAAATCATGACTGGTGGGGAGAAAGTAAATAGGAAGTGTTCTTTACTCCTCATGAAAAACAAGAACTAGGGGTCACCAAATGAAATTAATAGGCAGCAGATTTAAAATAAACAAAAGGAAGTATTTATTCAAACATTGCACAGTCAACCTGTAGAACTCCTTGCCAGAGGATGTTGTGAAGGCCAAGACTATAACAGGGCTCAAAAAAGAACTAGATAAATTCATGGAGGACAAGTTCATCAATGGCTATCAGCCAGGATGGGCAGGGATGGTGTTCCTAGTCTCTGTTTACCAGAAGTTGGGAATGGGCAACAGGGGGTGGATCACTTGACAATTACCTGTTTTGTTCGTTCCCTCTCAGGCACCTGGCATTGGCCACTGTCGGACGATAGGATACGGGGCTAGATGGACCTTTGATCTGACACAGTATGGCCGTTCTTATGAGAAGACTTTTGCTTCATTAAGTTGTCCAAGGATGCATTTAGTCGACAGGACTACATGTCACTCTCTACAGACAGAAATTCCCACTGAGCTGGGTAAGGTCTACGCAGATCCTCACCTCCTTGTTGTATGGCCCCTAGCCATCATGAGTAGTAGCTCTAAACATTCACAACTATAACCACAGAACACTGTTCCGTCAGAAGGAAAACCTAGATCCTCTACAACAGTGGTTCTCAACCAGGGGTCTGGGTAGGGGCATGGGTGGGGAGAGGTGCTGCAAGCAGGTTTCAGGGGGTCTGCCAAAATAAACCAGAGAGTAGGGATGGTGTTAGACTTGCTATAGCCAAAGCCCAAGCCATGCTGCCTGGGGCTGAAGCCAAAGCCTGAGTCCCACCACCCAGGGCTGAAGCCAAAGTTTGAGCAACTTAGCTGCATGGGGGCCCTGCTTATTACCTCCTAATGCCGGCTCTGGCTTTTAAGCTACTGGATGTGCAGAAAAACAATTGTTGTGGCACAGGTGGACTATGGCATTTTTATAGCATGTTGGAGGGGGCCACAGAAAGAAATAGGTCGAGAACCCCTGCTCTACAACAAGGAGGTCTTCCTTAAAGTGGTTGATAGTGGTAATAAAATTCTCTATTCTCTCTGTGGGCCAAGCCACGGGAGGAAATTTGATCTCTCTCACGCACACACAACCAAGAATCTTACAAACAACACACACACACATTGACATAAAGTTGTACTACAGTGCCTCATCCTTGCCCTGAGCTATCACCAGCAGTCAGATTTTAACAAACTGGGGGCATGGCTCTACTCCAATGGGGTACTTTTTAAAATTAAAGAAAAAAAAAAGAAAGATCATTGGTTTTGATTCACTTCTCAGGTTATAGAACTTCCTCAATAATGATTAAGGCCCTGAGCCTGCAAAGCACTTAAGCATGAGTTTAACTTTAAACATGGGTAATCACAGCAAATTTCAATCGGGATAACTCGTGTACATAAAAGCTAAGTACTTTGCAGCATCCAGGCCTGAGTTTATAAGCTCACTGGACAGTGATTATGTCTCTCTGCATTCTTGGGACACACCTAGCCCTCTTTTGGATGTCAGTAATGATAAACTTCCAAGAAAGCAGAGTGGAGGAATACCACTAGTTACAGTATTACCAGGGGCGGCTCTAGGCACCAGCAAAACAAGCTGGTGCCTAGGGCGGCAAAATGTAGGGGGCGTCCCCTACTGCCGGGGGGGGGCGGCAGGCTGGGCCGGCGGACCTGCCGCAGTCATGCCTGCGGGAGGTGCACCGGAGCCCCGGGAGGACTGGACCTGCCGCAGGCATGACTGCGGAGGGGGCGCTTGTCCCGCGGCTCGGCTGGACCTCCCGCAGGCATGACTGCGGCAGCTCAAGCGGAGCGAACCGTCCGCAGCCGCGGGAGGTCCAGCCGAGCCACGCGGGACCAGCGGTCCCTCTGCAGTCATGCCCGCGGGAGGTCCGCTGCTCCCGCGGCTCCGGGGCGCCTCCCGCGCATGACTGCTTGGGGCGGCCAAAAAGCTAGAGCCGCCCCTGGGTATTACCCATAGTGAATGATGGGCTTACTGTACATTTAAGAGCCTCAGAAGGCATAGTAGAGAGAATGAACTTATTCTGGAACTCTGCACTTTCTTATGAACACCGATTCGGGATTATGACCTTTTGCATTCAAGTTAATAAGCTAAAGTGCCTCCTAGAACTCACTTCTTCCTAAATGTTCACAAAAAGTGATCCAATTCCAACCTATTCCTTTCCCCAGGTTTCCCTTAACAGTGCATCCCCTTTTCTCCATATCTGTCTTTTGGTTTGTAAGGTCTTTTGGGGGCAGACTATCTTCATTTTGTATACCGTATTGCACCAAACCATTGTTAGCGCTTCAGTAAAGAACAACAGTAAATAATGCTAGTGTCTCTGAGCAAAGGCAGCACTAGTTACTGCTCAGAACAAATGTTATTTACGTCCAAAATGTCTCCAAAGCAGGTTGCAACTATGCCCTTCAGTCAATTTACTTATTCATTTTAAGGTGCCTAGAGCTAAGGCTGGTTATGTGAGGGGCTTTTGGGTTAACAACCCCAGACGACTGGAATAAAGTATCTGTCCCATTGAAACAGGCACCTGCATCATCTGGTTTGAAAAGAAAAGAAAAAAGAAATGCATGTCTTTTATTATGGAGAAGTCTTGTCAGTGTAAAATAAATGGAAATGGTAATTGTTTCAGTTCTGTTGTCGGCTCTCTTAGATGAAGTATCTCCATTTATATTGCTTGTGCTGTACTGAAAGATGCTGGAGTAAGAAGCAAAATTGCTTCCTTCTTGGGTAGCTAATGAAAACAAAGTGCAGATCTCAGAAGGCTATTTCAAGTAAAAAAAAATAAAGTAAATTAATTCATATTTTCCTAAAAAAAAACATTATGATTGTCTGGTGGTGGGTGGGGAGTAATAAGCATCCAGATCAGGAGAATTCTCACAGAACAGATCCTTTTTTCATGCAAATACTCTTAGCTACAGAAGAATAAGGGAGAAGAAATACAGAAAAAACAAACAAACAAACAAACACACGGACCATCTAAGAGGTGGGTAGGAATGACTCCCCCTAAATAGACCACCTATGTCTATGAGCCACTAAAGACAGTGTGAATGAAAGGACCCTGAACTTCTTTACCCCTTTCATTATTTATATCACAGCTAAAACCTAGATACCCCAGTGAGATCTGAGCCCGATTATGCTGGGCAATACACAAAGACTCAATCAGAAACAATCCCTCCATCGGAAGCTCACAATCTAGACATGATGGATAAAGGAAGGATTATTCAGCCCATTTTACAGATGGGGCAAAAAAGATCTCTGAAGTCAAGTTCCCATATGTGTCAGAATATCACTGCACAGTTAAACTGCTCTATCAGTTAAATTTCCACTACATGCATTCGACGAAGTGGGTATTCACCCACGAAAGCTCGTGCTCCAAAACGTCTGTTAGTCTATAAGGTGCCACAGGACTCTTTGCTGCTATCAGTTAAAGTAATTGATTACAATGATGCCTCATTTTTTCCCCTACATATTAATTGCTCATGCATTGTATTTAATGGAAAACACTGGCATTCTCTGGAGACCTATGCTGTGCCCTACAGTTTGCAGCATATAATGCAAAAAATGTTATTCTCATACTCCAGGGGCACAGCACAATGATTGACACAGTTAATAATTACCATGAATATTTAGCAATGCACTTTGACTCCTTAGTTTTCAACTGAAGCAGGCTTGAAACAAACATTCAAATTGTTTGGCTCAAGGCATTAGAATTCCCCAGACGTCCCCATGTTCCTCATCCATCAATCCCTGCCATGAGCAGTTTAAGTTGTTTAGAAACTAATTGATACCCTTGTAAAATATTTTGTGTGTGAAGACAGAGGATTATAGGTTTAAGATTAGCACGTTATGTGGCTGCAGCTGAAATGATAAGGTTCTGTGACTATTATCTATCCCCAGCATTGATGTAGGGAATAAACAGAGAGGTACAAGGCTCAGTGTCAGACACCTCTTCTGTTATCTTTGAGATTTAAAATTGTATTCTGTGGGCCTGATTCTGATCTCACTTACATGGTGCAATTCTTCAGTTCACAGATGTTGAAACTGAGGCACAGAGAAACCATGTAACTTGCCCAAGGCCACCCATTAAGTCAGTGGCAAGGCCAGGATTAGAATTCAGGATCTTGTAATGCCAGTTCAAATGCAGTCTCCCAACATCCCCAAATGGGTGTGGGTAGGGGGAAGATGGCTGGAATCTGAACATATACTGAATTTAACATCTGGCCTCTATCTAAAGACCAGGACAAATCAAAATCCCAGATCTGAACACCCATACGCTTAGGGGATCATAGAATCATAGGACTGGAAGGGACCTCGAGAGGTCATCTAGTCCAGTCCCCTGCACTCATGGCAGTAGTATCTAGACCATCCCTGGCAGGTGTTTGTATAACCTGCTCTTAATAATCTCCAATGATAGAGATTCCACAACCTCCCTAGGCAATTTATTCCAGTGCTTAACCACTAGGGTGACCAGATGTACCGATTTTATAGGAACAGTCCTGATTTTTAGGTCTTTTTCTTATATAGGCTCCTATTACCCCCCCCCATCCCCGTCCCGATTTTTCACACTTGCTGTCTGGTCACCCTATTAACCACGCTGACAGTTAGGAAGTTTTTCCTAACGTCCAACCTAAACCGCCCTTGTTGCAATTTAAGGCCATTGCTTCTTGTCCTATCTTCTGAGGTTAAGAACAACTTTTATCCCTCCTCTTTGTAGCAACCTTTTATGTACTTGAAAACCTGTTATCGCATCCCCTCTCGGTCTTCTCTTCTCCAGACTAAACAAACCCAGTTTTTTCAATCTTCCCTCAGAGGTCATGTTTTCTAGACCTTTAGTCATTTTTGTTGCTCTTCTCTAGACTTTCTCCAATTTGTTCATATCTTTCCTGACATGAGGCGCCCAGAACTGGACACAATGCTCCAGTTGAGGCCTAATCAGCACGGAGTAGAGCAGAAGAATTACTTCTCTTGTCTTGCTTAGAACACTCCTGCTAATACATCCCAGAATGATGTTCGCTTTTTTTTTTTTTTTGCAACAGCGTTACACTGTTGACTCATATTCCGCTTGTGGTCCACTATGACCCCAGAGCCCTTTCTGCAGTGCTCCGTCCTAGGCAGTCATTTCCCATTTTATGTGTGCAACTGATTGTTCCTTCCTAAGTGGAATACTTTGCATTTGTCCTTTATTGAACTTCATCCTATTTACTTCAGACCATTTCTCCAGTTTGTCCACATCATTTTGAATTATAATCCTATCCCCCAAAGCACTTGCAACCCCTCCCAGCTTGGTATCTGTATTATGAGGAACATAAAACAAATCCAGATTCACATTTTGCAGGTCTGGCGAATTGCTAGCTTCAGTGGGTTTATATTCTGCTGTATTTAGGGTCACATCTATTCAAATTAAACCCTCTTCAGGATTTACTGCACACTGTGGAGCAGAACTCTTGTGTGCATAAGGTGGTTGGGGATCTGCTCATGAAACAATTCAAGCTTTGTAGCATTTCTCTAACAGAGCAGAGAAAAGCCAAGAAGTATCAAAAGCTATACCCTCTCTCAATCAGGGCAAGTAGAGACAGATGACCCTGAGAGCACAGGGTACATTGACAAGTATGGCATGGGCTTGGTTGTGTATAAACTGGAAGTGCTGACATGAATAATAAGAGATGCAGTTTAGAAACAGTCTGCTCAGCAGGCAGGTATCTGCTCTTTGCTTAATTTCACAGATGGATAGTCCAAGGCATCTGACAGTTAAGGGACTTGGGTGACACCACACACAGACTCAGTAGCTAAGATACTATCCATGGCCAGAGTGTGCATACACACACATACACCCCTGAAGGGATGTTTATGCTGATGTAAAATACACTTTCATCAGCCCACATGGCTTGGGAACATGCTTGCTCCATCAGCTGAGTGAAGCAGAGGCTGGTAACTTCAGAAAAAAGGAAGCATCCACTCCTTCCCACCCCCCAAAGAGGAAAGCAACAACATCAAGATGAGCTGACTAAAGCACCTTGCCCTATGGAAATGTATTTGTGACTACCACCCCTCTGGGAATACCTGAAAACACAAGGTAGGTCACACGAGGCTGCCCCAACAAGCAACATCTTGAATAAATCAATGTCTCACTTTTAGAAGAACAGAGCCTGTCACAGTCTGTCTCTCTCCCTCTCCCCACCTCCAGGTGTCCTAGCTAGCTTTTGCATTTCCATGAAGGATACTGAGCCCTCTGTTTTTATGCCTAAATAAAGCCACCTACTCAAGCATGCACCCACCCATGGCTCCTCAGCCCTCATAAAGCATTACTTCCAAAAACCTCACCTCACCCCTCAGTGCATGTCTTTTAAAAAGGCAGAGCAGCACAGGTGTGCTCAACCAGCCAGACCTAGCGAGCAGCACATGCTACCATTTAATGAAGGGAAGGAAAGGGGTCCCCTGAGTGGACGGAAGCAAGGGAGTGATTGTTATTGATGGAAAACAGATGAAGTGGCTGGGAGGCTCTGAAGATGGGAATCTCATGTATATGGTCAATAGCTGCACTGAGAAAGGAAAACAGGCATTTTAAAGGTGTTCCCCACCACCACCTGCAGAGACACAGAGCAGTAGATAAAATACTTTGATTTGTAGGAGTTAAGAAAGAGAAAATTGAAAATGACTTCAGTGATCCTGAGGCTGAGACCTGTGTGGAGCCCATAAAAACTAAATGAAAGCCATTCTGCCTTTATCCGTAATTAACACCAGCTGACTACCCCTTCAGGACCTTTTGAAAGTCTGTGTTTCAACATGATTATATTGCTGCCTCAAACAAGCTTCTCTGATCTACAGCAGTGAGGCAATCCCCTTTTGTCATGAAGATACCAGGGCAGATAATGTTTATTTCAGTATATATTTTCTATAGATGTTATAGCAACCCCTTCTACAGATCAGCAGTGGTTATAGAACCCCTGGCCTTTGGGTCTAACAGCTTAGGTACGTCCACTTGTACTGAATCAATAAGTCTCATAGCTAGTTTCTTCTCTAGGAGAGCCAGCTGTGGGAGGTTAAGGCCTGGCACTGTAGCCACACACTCATAGCTTTTGTGTTCTAATATAATAATCTGGTATATAATGACTATACCATCAATGGGTACAATTTTCAAAAGCACCTCTGGCCAGGATCCTCAAAGGGACATAGACACTGCAACACTCAGCACTGCCATGCCCAACTTTTAAGTACCTAGAAAATGACTGGAACAACAATGGGATCCACAAGCCTAGGCTCTCTATAAAATGAATAGGGAGAGACTAGCACCTTAGAATAGGATCTACAAAAGCCATCACACTAGGCAGATGGCCACCTAAGTTGGCCAATGGGAGATGCTGAGAAGAAGAGTATGTCCTAAGCCCCACCCCTCTCACACAGGTTCCTAAAACTGCAGGTAGGTACCTATTGCTGCTAGCAGTTCCTAGGCAGGACTCCTCTTCTGGCACCTAAGCCAATTTTTGCAAGAATGAGTTAGGTGCCTACCTCACTCCACACAAAATGGCCTGGGGAAGAGAAGGAGACCACCTCCTTTAGCCCTGTGGTTAGGGTCTCACCTGGGGCATAGAGATCCCAATTCAATTCTCCCTTCTGAGGAAAGAGGATTTGAACAGGGATTGCTGTAGCCACTGAACTATAGAGAGATTCATATGCTTTATCTGGTCCAATTAATATTTAATTAAATTGTAATGGTTTCAACAAGAGACATTGAGAGAGACCCACATTAGACTATCTCATAATCTGGTGGTTAGGGCACTCACCTGAGAAATGGGAAATCCCCATTCAAATCCCTTCTCCTCATGAAGCTGAGGGAGGAATTAAGGCAGGGTCTCCCAACTCCCTGGGGAGTATTCTAACCACTGGGCTAACAAAGGTCATAGAGGCTACTTTATAGAATTGTAGAACTGGAAGGGATCTCGAGAGGTCTTCTAGTCTAGTACTTTTCACTCAAGGTAGGACTAAGTATTATCTAGACTATCCCTGACAGGTGTTTGTCTAACCTTGTCTAACCTGCTCTTAAAAATCTCCAATGATGGAGATTCCACAACCTCCCTAGGCAATTTATTCCAGTGATTAACTACCTGACAGTTAGGAATTTTTTCCTAATGTCCAACCTAAACCTCTGTTGCTGCAATTTAAGCTCATTGTTTCTTGTCCTATCCTCAGAGATTAATGAGAAAAATTTGGGGCCCTCTTCCTTGTAACAACTTTTTATGTACTTGAAAACTGTTATGTTCCCTCTCAGTCTTCTCCTCTCCAGACTAAACAAACCCAATTTTTTCAATCTTTCCTCATAGGTCATATTTTCTAGATCTTTAATCATTTTTTTTGCTCTCTTCTGGACTTTGTCCAATTTGTCTACATCTTTCCTGAAATGTGGTGCCCAGCACTGGACACAATACTTCAGCTGATGCCATATCAGCGCAGAGTAGAGTGGGAGAATTACTTCTCTTGTCTTGCTTACAATACTCCTGCTAATACATGCCAGAATGATGTTCCCTTTTTTGCAACACTGTTACACTGTTGATTCATATTTAGCTTGTGATCCACTATGACCCTTGGCTCCCTTTCTGCAGTACACCTTCCTAGGTAGTCATTTCCCATTTTGCATGTGTGCAACTGATTGTTCTTTCCAAAGTGGAGTTCTTTGCAATTGTCCATATTGAATTTCATCCTATTTACTTCAGACCATTTCTCCATTTTGTCAAGATAATTTTGAATTTTAATCCTATCCTCCAAAGCACTTGCAACCCCTTGCAGCTTGGTAGTAATAATAATATATGGAGATATACCTATCTCATAGAGCTGGAAGGGACCCTGAAGGTCATGGAGTCCAGCCCCCTGCCTTCACTAGCAGGACCAAGTACTGATTTTTGCCCTAGATCCCTAAGTGGGCCCCCTCAAGGACTGAACTCATAACCCTAGGTTTAGCAGACTAATGCTCAAACCACTGAGCTACTTCTCCTCCATCATCTGCAAACTTTATAAGTGTACTCTCTATGTCATTATATGACTCATTTATGAAGCTATTGAACAGACTAGACTCAGGACCAATCACTGCAGAACCCAACTCGATATGCCCTTCCAACTTGACTGTGAACCACTGATAACTACCCTCTGGGAACAGTTTTCCAACCAGTTATGCACCCACCTTATAGTCGCTCCATCTAGGTTTTATTTCCCTAATTTGTTTCTGAGAATGTCATGCAAGACAGTATCAAAAGTCAAGATATACCACATCTACTGCTTCCTCCCTATCCACAAGGCTTGTTGCCCTGTCAAAGAAAGCTATTAGGTTGGTTTCACATGATTTGTTCTTTACAATACCATGCTATTAGTTATCACCTTATTATTTTCTAGGTGTTTGCAAATTGATTGCTTAATTATTTTCTCCATTATCTTTCCGGGTACTGAAGTTAAGCTGACTCATCTGTAATTCCCCAGGTTGTCCTTATTTCCCTTTTAATAGATGGCCCCTATATTTGCCCTTTTCTAGTCCTCTGGAATCTCTCCATGCATCACTTATGTGAGGATGAGAGAACTTCTGTTTCTTTTAGTGGGTGCTGTATGGCACAGACAGGAACAGGGAAGGGCCCCTATAGTCACAACAGAGCCAAATGCTTTATTAATGCTTCTGTTGACTGGCCTCTTCCTCCTTCTTTGCCTTGGCCTCTGTGTGCATTTAGACTGTTCCTTGTTTTCTCTCTTTTGGTCTAGGCTTTGTCTTGTTATTTTACTTCTTTTTGGACTGGCTCTTTTCTTTCACCTTGTATTTGCCATATATTATTTTGTCTTTCTTTCCCTCACTTTCCACATTCTCTAGTACAGCATTCCCCTGAAAGATTAGTCCAGACCCTGGAGTTTCTCGATCACTATGACACGAGAAGCCATTGTCTTCTGTATCATCACAGATCCATCATAAGTTTTGTCCATTACAGCACTTTAGCTCTCATTTCTGCCATGGCCATGGACTACATGAAGCCCTTGCGTCTGATGAAGTGGGTATTCACCCACGAAAGCTTATGCTCCAATACTTCGGTTAGTCTATAAGGTGCCACAGGACTCTTTGTCGCTTTTTACAGATCCAGACTAACATGGCTACCCCTCTGATACTTGACTACATGAAGCTCTTGTTTGTGGAAAGAAAGTATATTCTTCCTGATTTCTGTGACAGCTGTCTGCAAGCTCCCTGTGACAGGATGTACCAGACCCTGAGGCCCCCTGGTGGAGGCCTTGTGGCTCTACCAAACCCAACCCCACCCCAGAAAGAACAGCTGTGGGGAAAACAGCCAATCAGAGAGAGGCTGCAGGGAGCAGCCAATCAGAATGTAACAGGCCCAGCTAAAAGGAACCCCAGGGGCTGAGGAGAGTCAGTTACTGCCTGGAGCTGGAGGAGCAAGAGTGGGGCTCTTGGTTGGCTGAAGGAGTTGCAGCATGAGGACAGAGCAGTTGCTGACTGGGACCAATAGATGATTGCTGGGGCTCAAGCTAGAATAACCCCAAGGCAAGGGTGAAGCTGAAGGGGCTGCATGGGAAGTGACCCAGGGAACCCTAGCAGCAGCAAATACTTAAAGGACACAGCAGATGGCTGTTAACTGTAGGGTCTCTGGGTTGGGACCCAAAGTAATGTGTGGGTCACCAGCAACCTAAGTTCCCTCTAAGCTGTGTGGCCATGCAGCAGCCTATTAAGCACTGTGCAGGCACTCAGGACTGTGGTGGGGAGAGATACATCTCAGCTCTGGACATGCTGTGGCCAGGAGAGAGGCACCTAACCCATGGCACCAGCCTCAGAGCTGATGCAGTGGGGAGGGGTGCCTCTACCCTCTCCCCCTGCCCCCCCCCAGCCCAGGTGCTGCTGCAGGGAGAGCTGGGGGGAGTCTTGTAGCCCCAGGGCAGCCTGCATCCCAAACTCCTCATTTCTGGCCCCACCCCAGAGCCTGCACCTCCAGCCACAGCCCTCACCCCAACCCTCTTCCCCAGCCCCTCATCCCTGGCCCCACCTTAGAGCCTAGACTCCCAGCTGGAGTTCTCACCCCTCTCCTGCATCCTAACCCTCTGCTCAGTCCTCAGTCCCTCATCCCCAGCCCTACCCTAGAGCCCACGCCCCTAGCTGGAGTTCTCACCTCCCTGCACCCTAATTCTCTGCCCCAGCCCTGAGCCCCCCTCACACTCCCAACCCCTCATCCCCACCTCTGCCACACACATTTTGTTCACCCATCACCTCCATATTGGTGCACATAACAAAATTCATTCTGCACATGCGTGGGAAAAATTAGAGGGAACGCTGCCAGCCACTAGGGAAGTGGCTTAAGTCCTGAGCAAAGGTGTAGCCCAGAGAAGGGGCTGAAGACCCAGCGAGAGGGTCAGCATTTGTGCGACTTTTGATATCACCCCGGAAAGGGACTGAATTGTGAAGAGTAACTCACCTGGAAAGCTAGGATCAGCGAAGCTGCTATAGGCAAAGAGTGCCCAGGCAGGAAGCCTGGGGAGCCCTGCTTCATACCAAAGTAAGGACAATGAGAGAGAACCCAGAAAGGGCTGAGAGGCAGTTCAAACCAGGGTATTGTGGTAGGGGCCCTGTTGGACTGAGTGAGAATAGAGCCCAGAGATAGGGCTGCAGATAAAGAGACGTTACAGAGGACACTGAGGGTATATCTACACTACGAAATTAGGTTGAATTTATAGAAGTCAGTTTTTCAGAAATCATTTTTTTTACAGTTGATTGTGTGTGTCCCCACAAAAAATGCTCTAAATGCATTAAGTCGGCGGACTGCGTCCACAGTACCGAGGCTAGCGTCGACTTCCAGAGCGTTGCACTGTGGGTAGCTCTGAGTAGCTATCCCACAGTTCCTGCAGTCCCTGCTGCCCATTGGAATTCTGGGTTGAGATCCCAATGCCTGATGGGGCAAAAACAGTGTCGCGGGTGATTCTGTGTACATGTCATCAGCCCCCTTCCCCCACCCCGTGAAAGCAAGGGCAGACAATCGTTTTGCACCTTTTTTCCTGGGTTACCTGAGCAGATGCTATACCACAGCAAGTATGGAGCCCACACAGCTGTCCGTCACCATAAGTCTCCTGGATGCTGGCAGACGTAGGACTGCATTGCTGCACAGCAACAGCTCATTGCCTTTTGGCAGCAGACAGTGCGTTATGACTGGTAGCCATCATCTTCATACTCCTGGGTGCTCTTTTAACTGACCTTGGTGAGGTCAGACAGGGTGCCTGGGCAGACATGGGAGTGACTCAGCCCAGGAGATGACGATGGCTAGCAGTCCTACTGCACCGTCTTCTGGCGAGCAGCCAGGAGATGATGATGGCTAAGCAATTGTAAGCAGCCTCTTCTGCCAAGCACCCAGGAGATGATGATGGCTAGCAGTTGAACTGCACCATCTGCTGCTAGCCTAAAGATGTAAAAGATAGATGGAGTGGATCAAATCAAGAAATAGACCTGATTTGGTTTGTATTCATTTGCTTCCTCCCTCCCTCTCTCCGTGAAATCAACAGCCTGCTAAACCCAGGGTTTTGAGTTCAATCCTTGAGGGGGCCATTCTGTGTGACAGTTGTTTGTGTTTCTCCGTGATGCAAAGTCACCCCCTTTGTGGACTTTAATTTCCTGTAAGCCATGTCCTCAGTCGCTCCTCCATCCATCAGAGCAGACAATCGTTTCGCACCTTTTTTCAGCCCAGATGTCATAGCACTGGGAGCCCGCTCAGATCACCATGGCAATTATGAGCACTGTAAACACCACGCACATAATCCTGGAGCAGATGCAGAACCAGAACCTGCCAAAGCAAAACCAGGTGAGGAGGTGACTGCAGCGCGGTGACGAGACTGATGAGGACATAGACATGGGCATAGACTTCTCACAAAGTACGGGCCCCAGCAATGTTCACATCATGGTGTTAATGGGGCAGGTTCATGCCGTGGAACAACAATTCTTGGCCCGGGAAACAAGCACAGACTTGTGGGACTGCATAGTGTTGCAGGTCTGGGACGATCCCCAGTGGCTGCAAAACTTTTGCATGCGTGAGGGCACTTTCATGGAACTTTGTGACTTGCTTTCCCCTGCTCTGAAGTGCCAGAATACCAAGATGAGAGCAGCCCTCACAGTTGAGAAGCGAGTGGCAATAGCCCTGTGGAAGCTTGCAACGTCAGTCGGGCATCAATTTGGAGTGGGCAAATCTACTGTGATCCAAGTAGCCAATGCAATCAAAGAGCTGCTGATATCAAGGATAGTGACTCTGGGAAATGTGCAGCTCATAGTGGATGGCTTTGCTGCAATGGGATTCCCTAACTGTGGTGGGGCGATAGACGGAACCCATATCCCTATCTTGGCACTGGAGCACCAAGCCAGCAAGTACATAAACCAAAAGGGGTACTTTTCAATGGTGCTGCAAGCACTGGTGGATCACAAGGGACATTTCACCAACATCAAGGTGGGATGGCCAGGAAAGGTACATGACGCTCGTGTCTTCAGGAACTCCGGTCTGTTTCAAAAGTTGCAGGAAGGGACTTTCTTCCCAGACCAGAAAATAACTGTTGGGGATGTTGAAATGCCTATAGCTATCCTTGGGGGCCTAGCCTACCCCTTAATGCCATGGATCATGAAGCCATACACAGACAGCCTGGACAGTAGTCAGGATCTGTTCAACTATAGGCTGAGCAAATGCAGAATGGTGGTAGAATGTGCATTTGCACGTTTAAAAGTGCACTGGTGCAGTTTACTGACTCAGATAGACCTCAGTGAAACCATTATTCCCATTGTTATTACTGCTTGCTGTGTGCTCCACAATATCTATGAAAGTAAGGGGGAGACGTTTATGGCAGGGTGGAAGGTTGAGGCAAATTGCCTGGCCGCTGATTACGCGCAGCCAGACACCAGGGCGGTTAGCAAAGTACAGGAGGGTGCGGTGCACATCAGAGAAGCTTGAAAACCAGTTTCATGACTGGCCATGACTGGTGTGAAAGTTCTGTTTGTTTCTCCTTGAGGAACTCTCCCCCCTTGGTTCACTCTATTTCCCTGTAAGCTAGCCACCCTCCTCTCCCCCCTTTGATCACCGCTTGCAGAGGCAGTAAAGTCATTGTTGCTTCACATTCATGCATTCTTTATTAATTCATCACACAAATAGGGGGATAACTGCCAAGGTAGCCTGGAAGGGGTGGGGGAGGAGGGAAGGACAAGGCCACACTGCACTTTAAAACCTATTGAAGGCCAGCCTTCTGTTGCTTGGGCAATGCTCTGAGGTGGAGTGGCTGGGTGGCCAGAGGCCCCTGCACCGCGTTCTTAGTTGTCTGGGTGAAGAGGCTATGGAACTGGGGGAGGAGGGCTGTTGGTTACACAGGGGCTGTAGCGGCAGTCTGTGCTCCTGCTACCTTTCCTGCAGCTCAGCCATACACTGAAGCCATATGAGTTTGATCTTCCAGCAGCCTGAGCATTGACTCCTGCCTTCTGTCAGCAAGCTGGCGCCACCTATCATCTTCAGCCCGCCACTTACCCTCTTCAGCCCGCCACCTCTCCTCGCGTTCATATTGTGCTTTCCTGCACTCTGACATTGTTTGCCCCCACGCATTCTGCTGGGCTCTGTCAGTGTGGGAGGACAGCAGGAGCTCAGAGAACATTTAATCCCGAGTGTGTTTTTTCCACCTAATCTTCGCTAGCCTCTGCGAAGGAGAAACATTTGTAGCTGGTGGAGGAAGAGGGAGAGTGGTAGTTTAAAAAGACACAATTTAGAGAACAATGGGTACACTCTTTCATGTTAAACCTTACTGTTCACATTACACAGCACATGTGCTTTCGTTACAAGGTCGCATTTTGCCTCTTATATTGAGGGCCTGCTGGTTTGGTGTGAGAGATCACTCACACTTCACCTCTCTCCCACACCGCATGGCTAACCGCGGGGAACATTTCTATTCAGCCACAGCCAAACAGTCGAGCAGGAACGGGGACCTCTGAATATCCCCTTAATAAATGCACCCTATTTCAACCAGATGACCATGAATTATATCACTCTCCTGAGGATAACACAGCGAGATAAAGAACGGACGTTGTTTGAATGCCAGCAAACACTGGGACCATATGCTGCCATGCTTTGCTGTGCAATGATTCCTGACTACGTGCTACGGGCCTGGCGTGGTAAAGTGTCCTACCATGGCGGATGAAATAAAGCCGCCCCCCACCAGAAACCTTTTGCAAAGGCTTTGGGAGTACATCCAGGAGAGGTTTATGGAGATGTCCCTGGATGATTTCTGCTCCATCCCCATACACATTAACAGATTTTTCCAGTAGCTGTACTGGCTGCGAATGCCAGGGCAAATTAATCATTAAACATGCTTGCTTTTAAACCATGTGTAATATTTACAAAAGGTACACTCACCAGAGGTCCCTTCTCTGTCTTCAGGGTCTGGGAGCACGCCTTGGGTGGGTTCGGGGGTTACTGGTTCCAGGTCCAGGGTGAGAAACATATCTTGGCTGTTGGGGAAACCGGTTTCTCCGCTTCCTTGCTGTGAGCTATCATCTTCCTCATCCCCAAAACCCGCTTCCATATTGCATGATTCTCCATTGATGGAGTCAAAGCACAGGGTTGGAGTAGTGGTGGCTGCACCCCCTAGCATGGCATGCAGCTCATCACAGAAGCGGCATGTTTGGGGCTCTGATCTGGAGCAGCCGTTTGCCTCTCTGTTTTTTTGTTAGGCTTGCTTTAGCTCCTTAATTTTCATGTGGCAGTGCTTTACGTCCCTGTTATGGCCTCTGTCCTTCATGCCCTTTGAGACTTTTTCTAATGTTTTGGCATTTCGTTTACTGGAACGGAGTTCAGCTAGCACGGATTTGTCTCCCCATATGGCGAGCAGATCCTGTACCTCCCGTTTGGTCCATGCTAGAGCTCTTTTGCGATCCTGGGACTCCATCACGGTCACCTCTGCTGATGAGATCTGCACTCACCTGCACCTTGCCATGCTGGCTAAACAGGAAATGAGCTTCAAAAGTTCACGGACCTTTTCCTGTCTACCTGGCCAGTGCATCTGAGTTGAGAGTGCTATCTAGAGCGGTCACAATGGAACACTCTGGGATAGCTTCCGGAGGCCAATGCCGTCTAATTGCGTCCACACTACCCCAAATTCAACCTGGCAAGGCCAATTTCAGCGCTAATCTCCTCGTCGGAAGGGGAGTAAAGAAATCAATTTAAAGATCCCTTTAAGTTGAAAAAAAGGGCTTCATCGTGTGGATGGGTCCAGGCTTAAATCGAGGTAACGCTGCTAAATTCGACCTAAAATAGTAGTGTAGACCAGGCCTGAGATACATGCTCCAACAGGGCCTATCCCAGAAGGGGTCTGTTGTGTATTGTTGTATATCTACAGGCTGTCTGTGACTTGGCTGAAGGGCTGAGTCACAGAAGGTTCACCTGAGAAGTTATTTGCCAGAAGGGGTCACCGCAAGCAACGCAGAGAGAGTGCAGGTGCAGACACATCTGGTTGACAGGAGGCATTCGCGAGAGGCCCTGTCACACTCCACACTAAATTGGGTTGTTTTAAAAAGCAGAGTGGAACCAAAAACCTTTGCTTGAAAGCTCCAGTTGGTGCTCGGTCAATGAACTAACTTTGCTTTCATCTGCCACAAGTTCTATTGTCTTGTAGGCTACCGGGTCTCTCAAATTTGCTACTTAAGACACTAATAAGCTACAAGTACAATCTTCCACAAGCTACTCCTCCCCCTGTCAGGAGACAAGGGATGAGAAGGAGGGAGAATCCCCTCCCCAGCAAGTGGCAGATACCTCCTGGTGAAGGAGCTCCCGTGTGCTTTATTCACTGCTCAGTGTATTAAGCTGCACAGGCCTATAGCATAAGGGCAACCTTGGTACTGATGTTAAAGCTGCTCCTGGTAACTTTAATTGGGGTTGTGGCTATTCAGCACTTCTGAAAAATCCAGCCCTAAATGTCTCAAGCTGGGTACTCAAAACCAGTGGCCACTTCATGAAATGTTGACCTTAGCCTCTTTGTGCTAGTGTTTCCATATAGTGATGAATTCCTCCCCACATCATAGGGACTTTTAGAGCTATTTTAAAGCATATAAACTTCCTCCACTTAAAGGTGTTATACCTGGAAAGTATTAGTTTTTTATGAGTTTGTACTCATGTACTCAGTATATGAACCTGAAAGAAAGTGTTTTCTCCTATAGCCACTTTCCTTTTTAGGGGACAGGATTTATGATTGGGGGGGGGAAATCAGGCTGTCTGGGTTCTCTGACCTGCTGTTTGACTTTGGGCAAGTCACTTCCTCTCTGTGCCTGAGGTTCTCCACTTGCATAATGAGGGCAATGACACTAAACAACCTTTGTAAAGCACTCTGAGCTCTGTGGATAAAAAGTGCGATAGGAAAGCAGCGACAATCTTTGATTTGGAGGATACGAACGCTCTCGCACAAACAGCCTGGGCTGTTTAATTCTAAAAGCACTTGCATTCGCCTCCAAATCAGAAATTATCCAGAAAAAGCATTACAGGAAGGACGCAAACCTTGAACGATAGTGTGGTGTAGGAGACCATGGCAACTTCGGCACTTTGCTTGGCCTCACTGCCGGTAGATAGTTTTATATTACAGCCAGGGGTGAATGGAATGGCCTCAAGCCCAGACAAACTGCATTTCCTGCTGCTTGTTTTTGTTCCCACCAAGACAGACAAATTAAACCTCAGGGAGGGTTTTTTTGTTTGTTTGTTTTTAAAGTAATAGTCTCCATGTTAGAGATCTCCCATTTTATTTACTCCTCTGCCTTGGAGCAGCTCAGGAGGCCTCCGAGTCATAGCCTTGTTGCCAGGGCCAGACATGAGGGTCTGACTGGCCCCAGCACTCCTATTAGAGCTGGTCTCTGTTTGTTAAAGCTTATTAGTAACCTCCCACATTTGGGTGGACAAGACCAAGCAGATCTGCCTATTTTTTTCAGAAGCCAAACTCACAAAATATGTCTTTAGATTTGGGAGTGGGGGTAGGGAATAGAAGAAGAAGAATGTTCATGACTATGAAAGACTAAAGGGAATTGGCTAAAACCTGGGAGAAGTGGGCATTCCCCAGGTAAACTCTGCCACCGTACATGGATCTGGACAGGCTGACACATGTTCTGATGTTCCATTTTGATGGGCTGTCCCTCTATATCCCTGCCTAAGCATTTCTCTCCTGATTTGCAGCACTTCTTGCTAGATCAGTCTTGGGCCCACAAACAGTTCTGCCAATACTCTGGGATCTTGACCTCCAGCACATACCCTGGGTGAATCCCGGTCCATGATTCCTTCCTGAGCAGAGGATGCCAATCAGATCGGTTTGGCAGATGTGGAGAACCACTAATGCAATATTAGATTGGGTGGATGAGTGAGGTTCTGTGGCCTGTGATGTGCAGGAGGTCAGACTAGGTGATCATGACAGTCCCTTCTAGCCTTAAAGTCTGAATCTATGATTGACAGTCACATGCCCTCTTTATGCCTCAGCTTCAAATACTGAAACCAAGTACTTCAGTGGTTAAGAGCAGATATCCTGCTGGATGGCCGTACCACTTCTGTCTGTGTGCTGCAACCGGAAACCGGAATGTAAGGCCACTGCTTGGCAAAAACAATATTGTGATTTGAGTTTGGCAGATCTCAGTGCAGTCCCCACTGGACAGTGCTCACATCACAGGGAAAAAACAAAAACAACAAACAAAAAAACCACCACCACAGTTTGGTCTAATTGCCTCCCCTTGTGAGCAGTCTCACTAGCAAGGCCAAGTATTGAATGGAACATGGAAACCGTATTCTTATCATTCCAGGGTTGATCGTTCCAGCTCAGGTTTCAGTTAACAGTGGACCAATTCCCTTACTTTTAAGCTGTTTTCCCCTCCGTCTCCTGAGGAGTGTATCTTTAATCCCTCTATTCATTCCACTCCATGTGTACTTTCAGCTTCCCAGAATATTTTAAGACTAGATATTTGAGCTGGTGTTGAGCAGGATTTTAATCCTCAATGGACAATGCCTTGAATAGCAGACACTTAAGCAGCTATGGAAATATTTACCAGAAATGTCCTTATGTCTGGAATTCTTGACCAGCAAAAAGTACAGGGATCAGGTTATTATTATCTTGCTAATAGCTGGCAAAGATAGAGTACAAGAGACGCACAGGGAAGAAGAATAGTATAAGAGCAAATCAGTGCAACATTCTCAACAAAAAGAACTCAAATGTGGCTTGTGGACAAAACCCGAGGATTGCAGCAGAAGCTCTGAGAAGAGGCACAAAGTGAACAGAGGGACCCATACCAAAATGCCAGTTACAACGGGACCCAGATGGAGACCCAATAGGAACTCATTTCTCATGTGAACAGCCAGAATTCTCTGACTGGATTTGAATCCAGAAGTGAAAGGCTCTATTGCACATTACCAGCTTCTGTTCACCATTTCTCTCTGGTGGATATAAAGTGGTGAAGGCCAAACCTGACATCTGGCGTGAGGAAACTGAGAAAGCTGAGGGCTTTATTGACCATTCTGCCACAGTCTAGCACCTACTACTGGAAAGACAGCAAGGCCTTCTAGGAGCTCCTCCTCTGAGTGGAGAGACGGGCTCTTGTAAAGATTTCATCTCTCAAATTGTCCTCTTTCCATGCATTAGAGGAAACAGAGCACCACAGAATGAGGTGGGTTGGGGAAAAATAGGAACAGTGCCACCAAGCTGTATAATGACCCCCCCCACACACACACACACCCCTGCATGTCAGTACATCCAATGGGAGTAACAGTGAAGAATATAAGAATCTTAAACCTGCCCTAACCTGCAAGCAAAAGCAAAGTGCTTGAAGAGAAGTTTTTGTCATCGGTGGTTTTACTACATCCAAATAACTATGTTCAAAGGTTGTAAAAGTCAAGCCCTCAAAAGTTAGGAAATACCACAATTAAGGCTGCCTGTGCCACTTTAAACTCATTCCCCTTGTACCTATGCATTATGATACCATCCTTCTTCAAAGCATGGAGGCATTACCACGTCTCTGCTGAATGGTTGTAAGAATTTTGTAATGTGGGCAAAACAATGTATTTTTTCCCTAGCCTTGTTCTCAAACAGCTGAACTGCTTTAGCTAAAACTTAAAACAAAAACAAACAAACAACCCAAGCAAACAAAAAACCAAAGGCAAACAGCCAGCCTGGAAAATTTCAGCCCAGATAGTTTATGTTTGGCAAAGTTATAGGAAGCTGAAAACAGGATCTTATAAAGGAAAGTGGTGTACAACCTTAACTACAGGCTTCACTCCCTATAACAATAGCATGCAGTGAATAGGGTCCTACCAAATTCACAACGATGGAAAAAACACATCACGGACCGTGAAATCTGGTCTGCCACTGTGAAACCTGGTCTTGTGTGCATTTACCTTACACTATATAGATTTCATGGAGGAGACCAGAATTTCTCAAAAGGGAGTTGCAGGGGGGTTACAAGGTCATTTTAGGGGGCGGGTCAAGGTATTGCCACCCTTACTTCTGCGCTGCCTTTAGAGCTGGGCTGCCAGAGAGCGGCAGATGTTGGCCGGGCATCCAGCTCTGAAGGCAGCGTCCTGCCAGTAGCAGTGCAGAAGTAAGGGTAGCAATAACATACCATACCATACCACCCTTACTTCTGTGCTGCTGCCTTCAGAGCTGGGTGGCCAGAGAGTGGAGGCTGCTGACTGAGGGCCCAGCTCTGCAGGCAGCAGAGCAGAAGTAAGGGTGGCAATACCATACCTGCCATCCTTACTTTTGCACTGCTGCTGGTGGCGGCTCTGCCTTCAGAACTGGGCTCCCAACCAGTAGCTGCTGCTCTCCAGCTGCCCAGCTCTGCAGGCAGTGCCCGCCACCAGCCACAGCACAGAAGTAAGGGTAGCAGTACCGCAACCCCACTACAATAACCATGCGACCTCCCCCAACTCCATTTTTGATCAAGATCCCGACAATTACAACACTGTGAAATTTCAGATTTAAATAGCTGAAATCATGAAATTTGCGATTTAAAAAAATCCTACAACCGTGAAATTGACCAAAATGGACCATGAATTTAGAAGGGCCCTAGCAATGAAGCATCACCATGAATGCATACAGCACACAACCCTCCCACAGCTATTATCCTCCTCTCTCTCATTGTTTTCAGCATGCAAGATGATTTCACATTAACAGAGTAGGTACTCAGATGCCAGGGGTGCTGAAGTTGATAAATTAATTGTTGTGTTAGAATTATCCTTTAACAGTTACACATTACAAACAGAAACAAAGAGAAAGAAGTCTCTCTAGCCCTGCCAGCGAGGAAATGTATTAGCATGAGGGTGAATGTGTGACACTCACTGTAGGCTCTAGAAACACAAAATCCTGCTTCATGAAATCTCATTTCAGAGCTCTCAAGTCTTTGTGTCAGAAACTGGAAAGTGGGTGATTGTGCCTAGTGGTTGGAGGAAGCATCAGCAGCCCCAGGGTCAGAGCGGGAGACAGGGGCCAAATGCCAGAGCTGAGTGTCAGAGCTGGGTTACCTGGAGTGAGGCAAAGCAGGAGCAGGGCTGGATGATCCAAGGTAGGGAACAAGCAGGCACAGAAGCTATCACAGCTGTGGACAAATGCTTGGAGCAGCCACTGAACTGCTACTGCTGCTGGGCTTAAGAGCTGCTCTGCTGACTCTTCCCACCAATTAGGAAGCTGCGCTCACTAAATTGCCCGGATACTGGCTCTGCTACAGACCTGGATTCCACAGACTTCGGCTTGCTCGAGAAACAGGACATTATTCCTTTCGTTCCTGTTTCCTCCATGGCCTGGAGATGGCATTTTCAATAGTAGTTAAGCTCTTCACACAACCATCATGTTATGTACAGGCATGTGACCACAGCCCTCCTCTATGAAGACCTTCCTACTTTTCCACCATCTCAAGTTCAACATTTTTCTCTTTGTCACCTTCAAGCCCTTCACACATCTAGCTGCCCTTCTCCATTTGCCCTCTTGCCTCTGTAACCCTTCTGCCCATCAGAGTTGACAGCAACAAGGGCTGGGTTCAGTATCTAGGGATTCCGTTTTAATAACGGAATGCAAAACCGGCTCAAGCCCCCACCCAGTGACCTGGGACAATTACATACCACCCCCCTGGGCACCTCTAAGAAGCAATACTTCCCCTCTCACGAGCACAGAATCTGAGTGTAGCAAAAGCCTTTTAATAAAGGAGGGAAATAATGCAGCATTATCTTGGGGAAAACACCACAAATAGGATTCATAACACAAACCATGAGCAAAAGACCCACCCCCAAGTTAGTTTGGCAGGGTCTTAAGACCAGCAACCCAACAGTCACCCCACCCACAGTTTCTGACCTTGGTCAATGCAGCCCCCAGAATTCAGAAGTTCATCTGCAGAGTCTACTTCCCAGCCTGGGTGGAAGTGGGGGAGGTACTGGGGGGCATCTTAGCCGTCAACCCGAGCAGCGGAGCATGTGAGTGCCACGCCTCTCCATGGGGTTCTGCTGCAATCTTCACCGCCAGCTGTGAGTCTCCACCAGCCATCCTGCTGGCTGCTCTGCTCCGCTCTCCACCAGCTGCCCAGCTATGCACTCCTCTCTCCACCAGGCGCCCAGCTACCCACTCCGCTCCTCTCTCCACTAGCCGCCCGGTTACCCGCTCTGCTCACCATCTTGCTGTCCACTCTGCCATCTTGTCTTCAGGCTCCCCTGCCACTTAACACAGCTCTCAGTGATCTCAGCTCTTAGTAACTTCAGCTCTTTAGTGACATCAGCTCTCAGTGAGTTTAGCTAATAGTAGGGGAGCCTCAGTGCTGGTGCACTACTAGCCCAAAGTAGGTCTAATGCTTAGACCTAGGTATCAGTGATTTCAGCTCTGCAGCACGCAACAAGACTCCTAATGGAGTCAAAATTTACTCTGTTATTACACAATGGAGAGATGCTACATAAGAATGGTGTTTAGAACCCACAGTACACATACCTGTCTTCCTCCCCAGTTCACTGGGCTTTGGAACCCATATCCCTTGCCTAGTGAGTGCTGCTTAGTTGAGGGCAAATCCTTCCATCATAAAATGCCAAGTGCAGTTCTACTGTCCTTGATTCACAAAACCAGGATAACAACCCTTTACTACTCCTTCCCCAATAACAAAGAGACTGGGGATCCCAGAGCAGCCAAAGTGACCATTTGGGAAGGCAGTCCCTCATGTTAGGCAGGGTGGGTGTGCCCATGCAAACGAGATCAGCCCCTGAAGTTCTTTTCCACAACTCACCACCAGATGTCAGGATAGCGCTCATTCTGACTCTGCTTACATCTCTCATCATGTCTTCCCCTGAGTGTCCTCGATCCTCCACATGCCCCATTATACTAGCTTCAGCCACCCATTTATCCACTTTCCCCCAGCTGTCTTCAGGGGCCGATCTTGGTTAGTGTAAAAGCAGTTAGCAGCCACCCCTGACACAACTGACAAGCCTCAGCTGATCTGCCAATCTTTCTCAGAAAAGAAATGGTCAACGTTTGCCTTTAGATCAGTGGGGGTGGAAGATTGGGTGGAAAGGAAGAAGAATGTTTGTGGCCATGAAAGTCTCTCTCCTACAATATCTCCTGATTTGCAGAGGTTCTGAAAGCCCCATGTTCCCATTGACTTCATATGGGATTGTGGGTGCTCAGCACTTCTGAAAAATCAAGCCTGTTAGTCTATTCGGTTTGGGCATTTGTTTGTTTGTAATCCATTAATTCCTTTTGGACCACTTCACCTGGGTGTTTGATACATTATCACAGGGGCCACAATGGTGCATTATTCACCTCACAAAATGCCTTCCTCAGGGGAGCTATAATTGAATACAACGCCACCCTAATTATACAATTTTCTTAACCCTGTTAACATAGGGGCTGTTACACCACAAGTAGGCAAGCCAATCAGTAAAAGCTACATTCACCACAATGAGATGGAGAAGGAGCACAGGAGTTTCACTGGGATAAGAACAGCATGTTTTTGATGGATAGTGGTAATGACCAGCATTTGGTTCTCTCTCAGGAAAAAGGGTTTTCTTTTTAATGAGTGAGGTTTTATGATTAAGCCTGCAATTTTTAAAAATGAATTTCTGCCTCTATTAAACACAGCTACCTCCCTGCATTTAATCTCCTCTTTGCCATGAGTCTAGTTCTGCTAGGGAACATTTCCCTATCATTAATATCACCAGCAAAAATTTCCTGTGCAAATATTCTTCCCTTTGGGGTTTTAAAAGCTGTTTCCACAGCAACAGCGAGTACTGTCTAAAGGAGGGTGTTTGTTTCCCCCTTTTTTCAATTTTGGAGGGAATTAAGCAAGGGGAATAATACCCAGAGCTGGGGGGAGCAGAACTTCATTTGGACAGTGTAACAATAGGGCTATATCAATTTTTGTGGCTTTGTAGCACTCCGGAGATATAAAACAGCTGAAAACTCAGCCTAAGCAGCCAGTTAACTCATAAACTGCCCAGATTTACAGCTATTTTATGACACTTGAGTGATGCAAAGCAGCTGGAGGGCACCTGTGACTCTGCCTCAGAGTATATAGTGAGAATTTACCAGGAGAACAAATCTTACCTCCCATCAAACCCACTCTATAGTATGGATCTGAAATTTAGATTTTCACTCAAGCACTGTATTTGTGCCCTGTGTAGACTGTGAAAGAAGCAAGCAGAAGGAAAGAATCCATGGAAAATATAAAGTGGAAAATGGAGCAGAGGACAGACAGAGTGAAAAAACAGACTGAGGAAATTCAGCAGAGGGAAGAGGGAAAAATTCAATGACAAATGAAATACAGTCTGTCTAGTGTATTCAGAGCTTTTGCTTGCATCAGTCATGCTTTAGGGGAGAAACATTCTGTCCCCAGTGTGTAGAGAGTACAGGTTTGTAAGAGTCTGGGGTTTAGCACCACAGATAGCTACATTGACCAGGATTCACTCTGAACACATGCAGCTGCAACAGAAACAAAGACAGCCGAGAGAATGGTTTATTACACTATTGACACTGCTTCCTACCAGAGAGTCATTGCAGGTTACCAGAAAATGAACAGAAATGGAGAACAAACAATACAGGCCCCATCCTTAAAGGCAAGTAAAAAACGTTAAGGTCAAGCATTGACTTTCCTTGAATTCCCCCTCTTGTCGTCTCTACTTTCCTTACTATTCTTCTTTCCCCAGAATAAACAATGGACAAGTTGAGAAACAGAGGCAGATTCTGGCTCCAAGTCCTTCTGCTTTGTGCAACTCCAGAGTTGCAAAGCAGCTGCAAAGCTGGTTAAAGCGGGTAGCTGGTATTCCCTTAACATACAGGGAATAACCAGCAACAGCATCTCCTTGTCCTTCAGTACAGGGGTGTGTCTTGGGAAAAAGAGGCATAAGCAGTGACCCAAATCCACAAAGGGACTTAGGTGTTGCAACACCCACTGTTGCAATGCTCAACTTTTAGGCATCAATGAAACAACCCTGGAATGCACAAAGCTTGAGTTAGATGCCCAGGTTCCCTAGACAGTGAATGAGGAGAAATAGGCACCTATAAATGCAATCCACAAGAGCCAGCATACTAGGCAGGGAGCCACCTAAATTAGCCAATTGGACATGCTGAAGAGAGGAGTGTTTCTTAAGCCCTACCCCTCTCACAGACTTTAGCATCTATCTCTGCTTGTGATCCACAACCAACTTTTTCTGGAGTGGCAGGAGCGTTACATAGGCCAAAAGGCATAACCAAACATTAAAAATGGCCACACCTGGATTGGAATGCCATCTTCTACTCATCTGTCTACTGGATTCTGACCAAGTTATATACTCCATGCATGTCCAATTTTGTGAAGATCCAGGCTGACTGGAGTCTTTCCAGGAACTTATTAATAAGAGGAAGGGGATATCAATTATGCACCGTGATTTGATGTAGTGCCTGGTAATCAACACAATGTCAGAAAGAGCCATCCTTCTTAGCTACGAAGAATATAGGGTCACCAGCTGGGGAGATAGAGGAATGAATAAATCCCTTCTGCAGGTTTTCCTCTAGGAACTCCTGGAGGGCCTGCAGCTGTGGCTCAGAGACAGCATAAATGCATCTGAAGAAAACCTCCATCTCTGGCGGGTTCAACAAGGCAGTCATAACTGCAGTGGTGTGGTAGAGTGTCCACTCCTGTTCATTGAACACTCCGGTGAATTCTAAGTATTTGACAGTAATCATAAGTGTGGCTGGGCCTGCTACTTGGGATACTGGGGTGGGCTAGAACACCTCACAGAGTATGGTCGACTGTGGACAGGGGCTAGGGGGCCAGTCTCATTGATATGCTAGGGAGAAGAGCAGCACTGTCCTTGATCACCTGCTGATTAGGGGATCGTGGGAGACAAGCAAGGAGTGCCAAGGATGACCAGCGAATGTGGGGCATACCCTGAACTTCATGATTTCCCAGTGGTTGCTGCTGGTGATGACCTCCAGAAGCACTGGTCAGTGAGTCCACCAATGCCTCCACACAGAGGTGGGGCACCACTCTGTCCCAGAGGTAGAGGGAAAGATTTAGTGGATTGGTGTGTTGGGACTGTCAGGATTCCAGCAGAGTGGCTCACTGCAGGGCAGTGTGAAGTACTGGCCCATCTCTGGCCCCACTACTGAGGCTGGGTCCTGGTGTTTTTTCTTGGCTGGACAACCCACTGCTAAATGCCTAGATTCCCCACAGTAAATGCAGTCTCCTAGAGCCTGGTTCTGGCTCTTTTCCTTGGCAGAGAGGTGGAGTCAAACTTGGCCTATCTGCATTGGCTCAGTGTCTGATGGATTGTCTGGAGTTGCAGAGAACGGAAGTGGTTTGACAAGGTTCAGGTGATGCACTTCCTTTCTAGCCTCGTTTCATTAGCTGGTCATCCATCGTTATACACAGATTGATCAGGGCCCCTCGGATAGGCGAGAATTCTACTCGAGCTAACTTATCCTTAATAAGGTCATGGAGTCCTTGCCAGAAGTGATGTCCTTGCATAGCTTCATTCCAGTGGGTATCGGCTGCCTGGCATCAAAACACAGCTGCCTATCTGGCAATGGATCAGGACCCTTGTTGGAGGACTTGGAGCACAGCTTCTGCATTGTGCTCTGTGTTAGGGTCACCAAAAATGCCTGCCAAGGCCAGGTCACACTCGTCTAAGCATTTGAGAAGAGATCTAGACCCCTCTAATAGTGGGGAAGCCCATACCAGTGCCTCTCCAGTAAGCAGGCTAATCACAAACCCTACTCAGCGCTGGTCCATAGGGTACGATAGGTGTCACAGAACAAACAGTAGGCCACATTGATTCAAGAAGTCCTGGAACTTGGCATGATCCCCATTGAACTTGTCTGGTCAGGGGACTTTGGGCTCACAGACAGCAGGTGTGAGAGTTGGTGGGAGATGATGGGGGCATATTGACACCACTTGAGCTAGAAGGGTTGGATTCCTTACTCATAGTGCAGCAACCTGAACCTGCAGTTCCTGTTAGGCCCCGACTAAGACTGCAAGGATGAGCTGGGCTCCCGCTGGGGTCGTCCCAGGAGGGACCTCCATGTTGTTAGGCCCGTGCCCTCCCTATGTCTGGTCTCTAGGGCTGCTCAAACTGTAAGCTGCCGGGATGTGGGCATCAGCTTACATAGTGGGTAGGCCAGGTTGCAGAGGCAGTTTGAAGTAATAGGGAGCATAGATCCAGGAGTCAGGTACCAGGCCTAAGGTAAAGCCGGGGTCAGGGTCGAGGAGCCAAGCCAAAGGTCAGAACTGGAGTTAGAATTGGGAGTAGGGCAGAAGGGCAAGGACTTGACAGAAGTCAAGGCTAGAATGAGGACTAGAGGAAGGGCCAGAGGCAGTCCAGAGCAAGGACTAGAAACAGCAGCAGAACAAGCACAGTTACAGATGTGGTACACGTTGAGAAGTCACTATGCAGCTGCCACTACAAGGCTCAAGTAGCAGGCTGCCGGTTCCCCTGCCCAGTCAGGATCATGACCATTTGGAGAAGCCTCATTGGGCCCAGCTGAGCTTGCTGGGTTTCCTAGCAACCAGGTTGAGCGCCAACTGTGCCTGGCTGCGCCTCTGCGTAGGAGCTGGATGGGACATGCCACTGCTTCTGGGAGTTGCTTGAGATAACCCAGAGCCTGCACCCCTGACTCACTCCTGCACCCCAACCCCTTGCCCCAGCCCTGATCCCCCTCCTGCCCTCTGAACCCCTCGGTCCCAGCCCAGAGCACCCTCCTGCACCCCCAATCCCTCATCCCCAGCCCCACCCAGAGCCCACACCCCCAGCCAGAGCCCTCACCTCCTCCAACACCCAATTTCATGAACATTCATGGTCCGCCATACAATTCCCATATTCAGATGTGGCCCCTGCTCTAGAGTCCTGTGCATACTGGACAAGTCCACAGTGTCTTATTTGTTCATGAGGAAGTGGAAGGTTGAAGTTAAGATGTTGCAGTTGCCATTTTGGGGGAAGAGGGAAAATGTCATGTGTTCCCTTGTTGTAGCATCACAGTTGAACCTGGTCAGTATAAATGCACTGACTTTACAGCACTGCTGCTTATCTGGTGCATAACTTCCACTGTGTTTGGTTGCATGACAGATGGCCAATTTGATGCAAGAATCAGTGACGGCCCCGGCTCAGAAAGGTTTGTGGTGCTGTATGAAATAACCAGGCTTTCAGTGCAACCCATGCTTTTCTCCCTGTAAATGTGCGGGACTCACCCCTGCGGCACCTCCTGCTGGTTGTCTCCGGGAGTTAGCTTTCCAACCATTGGAGCACCCTCTGCAGACCCATGTCCCGCTACTGCTTGCTGCCCCCCATGTCCCTCCCAGGACCCTGGTGCCCCTTTAACTGGGTGCTGCCTCCTGGCAGTACTCTCACAGTTTGGGTCTCCCCCTCCTAGGGGAACCCCCACTCACTATCCTCACTTTGCCTCAGTCTTGGCTACTGCCAGTCCTCATCTAGCCCCCGTTCACTGGGGAAGAACTGCAGTATAAGCCACTCATCACAGCAAAGGGGTTTGGACCTGCTACCTCTGCCTACCCGTGGGCTGCCCCTGCAACCCAGTACCTAATAGGCCTTACCAGGCCTGCAGCCTGGGGCTTTCCTAGGCCAGAGCTCCCTGGCTCCCTTGGCCTTTCCCCAGCCCTGCTCCACTCTAGATACCTAGTTAACCTCCCTGCAGCCAGGCCCTTCTCTCTCTGAACGCAGAGAGAGACTCCTGGGCCTCCGGCTCCCTGCCTTTTTATACAGGCCAGCTGTGGCCTGATTGGGGTGTGGCCCAGCTGTGGCCACTTCCCCAATCAGCCCAGCTTTTAGAGCTGCAGCCCTCTCCAGGGCTGCTTTTACCACTGCAGCCCTCCCAGGCAGGAGCGGGGGACCACCCCGCTACACTCCCAAACCCCTGGCTAAAACAGCCATCCACACAACCAGGGAGAGGAGGTTGGCCGATGGAGACTCCTGTGACTGTGGGGCTTGTTTCCGATCCTTAGTCCGTTCACGTATCCGGGCGGAGTTCCTCTGGGCGGCGTCCGCTGGCTCCCTTGACGCCTTCGAGGAGCAGGGGGCGCTGTCTGGGGTTCTCTGCTCGGTGTCCCCGTCAGGCTCCCTTCTTATGACCCTTTGACCGCACTCCTGCCCCTGTTCTTTTATTAGTTGTCCCCCGGAATCAGTTGGGTTTTTGAGATCCTGTAGATCCTCCCCTTAGGCTGGGGGGGAGATCTTTTAGCAGTGGGCAGACTTCTGCCCGCTCACTTCCTGGAACCCAATAGGTACACTCCCATACCACATTCAGTGACTACACCTTATTCATGCAGTTAGCTCTCTAATGCTTCCAAACATAATAAGTTGCACCTCTTAACCTCTAGCTATACAGCACTTGTACTCCATAAAATCCATTCCTCATGAGGCTTTACTTTTCATTTCCATACCTTTAACACATGTAGTTACACAGAATCTGCAGAACACTCAATGCTGTTGACTTTTTCCGTTCTCTGAAACCATTATGCTACCTCCCTCCTGTTTAATAGCTAACATGCAATATACTTGTGAGATTCATTTACTACTAAACTGACTAAAGAGCTTAGGGGTTGAAATCAGTGGAGTAATGAAGCTATGCCAATTTACACCAGCTGATCATCTATCCCTGTGTTTTCGTTCCATACACAACTGAAATCGTTCACTCCTAGGAGCACAGGGACTCTGAAAATAGGAACTCTAATGGAAATAGACTTACTGGGGAATTTCAAAATACTGACATAGCTTGATAACTCTTCCCTAGCTAGGATCTGCTGAATTAAACACTTCCCTTAAGTACATTTCTATGATTTGCATCCAGTTAATGGGCCAGATTCTCAGCTGATGCAAAGGAGTTTAGCTGACTTCACCAACTCTTCTGTATTTCAATTGAGATTGAGAAGCTGGGTTTGTTATTGAGATTAATATCCAATGGTGAGTGCAAATGATAACACAAGGTATAAAACAATGAAGAATCAGACTGTGACAGAGTTCACTCACTGGAGGGGCACCTCCTGCTGACTGTATCAGGGATTAGCTCTCTCAGCCAGCACTCCATCTCCTGGTGGTATTTCTCCCACTGCCTTCATCTGCAAGCCTGCCTCAGTCCAGGAACTGCAGCATTCTCTTCATGACTCAGCCCTCCGGCCATGTCACTATCTATGTTTTCCCACCATCTTGGGGAGCATGGGGGTGGAGGAGAGGATCTCCCCATGCTATAGTCCAGCCACTTTCCCAGTTGCAAGTTGGGGGACCCAGGCCCACTCACTACTCCGGTGCCAGCTCAGGGACCCTGTCAATAGCAGCCTCCTGCTGCCTCTCTAACTTTTCTGTCAGAGCTGCTTCAATTCCCTGGGCCACCTTTCTGTGGCCCAAGCACCTTCTTCTCCCTCCTCTCAGGCCCACGAGCCAGCCAGGAGCTCCCTCTCGCTCCCCTGGTCTCTGCCAGCAACTGCTCTGTCTAAGGTGTTACCTTCCTGCAGATCACTAAGAACGCAGTTCTCTCTCCTTGGACTGCCTTGCAGCAACTGATCCTACTCTGTCTTGCAGCTCCCTTTTATCTGAGTCTGCTGGGGTAAGATTGGTTGCTCCCTGCAACTCCTCCCTGATTGACTGTGCTTCACGCAGCCTCCCTGGGCCACTCAGAGGACTCACCTCCATTGCTCTTTCCAGGATAGGGCATGGTTAACCTTTTCTATACATATGTGGGGCAGGCACCTCATCACAAAGACCCAATCATTGCTAAAGTAAATTTAATTTTGAGAAGCATTTTCTGAGCATTAATAAAAGATAATCATATCTGTCACATAATAATTGACCTGAATCAGCCTTTATTGTGTGATGAGACAGCCACCTCATTAAACCTCAGTGAAATGTATAGCTGAGAACCCTTGCCCACCCTGTTATTACAGATGCTTTTCTCAATCTCTTTCTATTCAATCTGGGCTTTTTAAAGTGGCTCTGGGTGACCTAAGGTGACTATCTGTCCACTTCTGCAGTGTCATTAAGCTTTACCCAACTGCAGGTGGAATCCACCAATCCTTCTATTATCTATGTCCTCAGGGAAGAACAAATGTGGGGTTAGCATTACAAATATTTTTAATGTGTAATAAAAGCACCACACCAATAGAACTGATGCAAACCCCAGATGCCTTTTCTACCTCTTGCCACAGTTTATTATTGTGACACTACGCCCCATATTCTTCATAGAAATATTGTTATAAGATGATTATAGCACAGGGGTAGGCAACCTATGGCATGCGTGCTGAAAGCGGCACATGAGTTGATTGTCAGTGGCACTCACATTGCCCGGGTCCTGGCAACGGGTTCGGGGGGGCTCTGCATTTTAATTTAATTTTAAATGAAGCTTCTTAAACATTTTAAAAACCTTATTTACTTTACATACAATAGTTTAGTTATATATTACAGACTTATAGAAAGAGACCTTCTAAAAATGTTTAAATGTATTACTGGCACGCGAAACCTTAAATTAGAATGAAAAAATGAAGACTCGGCACAGCACTTCTGAAAGGTTGCTGACCCCTGTTATAGCATATATAAGATGTATTTTATGCAAGATGGGTCTTGTGAGATATCATTGGAAAGGTTATGATTTACTGAATATGATTATCCTCTTTGTATGCATGTATCATTTTTGTATCTAAAGTTAGGAATATTGACTATACATCTGTATTACAAAAGTGTTTGCACCTGGGGAATGCCCACCAGACAGAATGAAATCAGTCTGGCTGGTTAGCTGGGGACAAGTCAATAAACCATTAGGGAGAACAATAGGTCTTTGAAAATGCTAATCTCCCACCTTCCTGGGATGCTACAATCGGCCTTTGATTCATAGCTGCTTTGACGCTTCAGGGTCATGTGATCATGTCACCTGGTACTGGACTCCATAATAGAATATCAGTATTTTTCCACTAAGAAGGGGAGGAACCACACTGGAAAATAAAGGATCCCCACTATATGTAAATCCTATTTAAGACAGGGGAGGGAGATGAGTCCCTTCACTGAGTCCCTGCCTAGGATGACTGCTGGAAACATCTAAGAAAGAAAGACAGAGCTGGGGAGAAGAGCTGAGCCTGGGCTGGAAAAGGTGTCTGGCTTGTGAAAGAAATACCTGGAGTTTTAAGCTGCAAATAAGAGCAGCTTGCCTTCAAGAAACTCTGCAATCTGCCTAAAACAACATTTAGGGTGAGAAATTACTACTTGTAGCCAGTTTCTATAGTGTATTAAGCTTAGTTTGTGTGTTTGTTTTATTTGTTCAGTAATCTGCTTTGATCTGTTTGCTATCCCTTATAATCACTTAAAATCTATCCTTTGTAGTTAATAAACTTGTTTTTGTTTTCTCTAAAACAAGTTTGTGGAATTCATAACTGAGGGGCAAAAGCTGTGCAGATCTCCCTCCATGTTGGAGGGAGAGGGGGAATTTCATGAGCTTATGCTGTACAGTGCAAGACAATATAATTTTGGGTTTTCACCCCAGAGGGGGTGTGCACTTGAGTACTGAGCAATTCCTGAGCTAAGTCTTCCCCTGCAGAGCTGATCTCAGTGTCTATGTCTTTCTGCAGCTGGGTATGTCCCTACCTGTGTGTGTGCTGGAGGAGGCTCGAAGGTCTGGCTCAGCAGGACAGGGTGAGGGAGCCCAGGCTGGTGGAACAGGGGGCTCAGTGGTACCTCAGTGCATCAGGTGACACCCTAGAGGAAGGGGAAACCCATCACAATTATGACACCCCATCTTTCTTACCATCCTAAGTTCCCTTGGAGCTGGATTTGTTCATAAAATATCAGGGTTGGAAGGGACCTCAGGAGGTCATCTAGTCCAATCCCCTGCTCAAAGCAGGACCAATCCCCAGAGAGATTTTTGCCCCAAATCCCTAAATGGCTCCCTCAAGGATTGAACTCATAACCCTGAGTTTAGCAGGCCAATGCTCAAACCACTGAGCTATCCCTCTCCCCTCATTTTGTGTGAATGCCTCCATTAATGTGCTAACAAGATATACCTGTGTGCTGGTATCCTCTGAGTTAGAAAACAAGGGAGTTTTGTCAGGGAGTTTAGAGAGGGAATGTGAGTCACTCCATCCAGGTACAGCTAAGCAGGGGTGGCTCTAGGTATTTTGCCGCCCCAAGCACGGCAGGCAGGCTGCCCACGGCGGCTTGCCTGCGGGAGGTCCGCCGAAGCCGCTGGACCAGCGGACCCTCCGCAGGCATGCTGCCGAAGGCAACCTGCCTGCCACCTTCACGGCAACCGGCAGAGCGCCCCCGTGGCTTGCCGCCCCAAGCACGTGCTTGGCATGATAGTGCCTGGAGCCACCCCTGCAGCTAAGAGACTATAACTACTAGAAAGGTGTCAGAAAAGCCCCCTTGAAGAAAAACATGGGTGGGAGGAGAAGAGGAGAGAGAGAGAGAGAGAGAGAACAAAACCCTGATACACCTAACAAACATACTCGAAACGTAGGCCAATAACACCACCCACCACCACCAGAAAAAAATCCCTACATGAGTACAAATAATGCTGTCAGAAGTCCAGCAGCAGAGTGGGAGCTATCTAGTTTATTGTACTGAATGCAGCATGAACATTTTTTACCTGTCTCATGGGTATGTGGCTTGTGTGCGTATATGGTGCAAGCAGCTCATGACTCTCAAAGACACAGTACCGGCTCTTGACATCAGAGTAGCGAAGGGAAACAGAGAGGTATGTAGATAAGGCTTTCAGGGACATAACAGAGCAGTCCCACCCCAGTCTGACAGCCTCCGTGCTGTTGAGGAGAATGAAAGTCTCAGGGAAGAAGAACATCAAGCTGATATGGAGAGAAACAATTCCATAGTTGGGATCCTCTTTCCAGAAGAAGTCATGGTATCCTCTGAAACAGAGGATACCTCTCCTGGGGAGGGAACTCTCCTAACTTGGAAGAGCAAGTTAATAATAATGGGGGGGGTTCCATTATTAGAAATACAGGTAGTTGGGTTTGTGATGACTAGGAGAACTGCATGGTAAATTAGCTTCTGGGTACAAAAGCTGCAGATCTCACAAGACATTTGGACAGATGTATATGCAGCGTTGGTACCAATGACTTACAGAAAGGTAGGAGAGAGGTCCTGGAGGCCTAATTTAGGCTTCTAGGTAAGAGATTCAAGTCCAGGACCTCCATGGTAGCATTCTCTGGAATTCATACACAGAGCCAGAAAGATAGGCAGAACTGCAGGGTTTCAATGCATGGATGAGATGATGGTGTTGGGAGGAAGGTTTTAGGTTTATAAGGAACTGTGGGACCCTTTGGGGAAGCAGGATCCTATACAGGAAGGGGGAGATTCACCTAAATCAATATGGAACCACATTGCTAGCATGTAGAATTTAAAAGGGTATAGCAGATGTTTTAAATTAAGGGCTGAGGTGAAGCAGACAGGTGCAGAGGAGAACAGGGTTTGGGCACAGACATCCCCCAGGGATGAATTTATTAAAGGGGAAACTCTATATCCTAATAAAGAGGACAGGCAAGACATTGGTAAAGTACAGGTAGGAGCTAATGAGGAACAATCAAATGTAAAAGAGTCCCATTTACATATAACATGAAGGTAAGCAACTGAATATTGACAAAACGTACTAGTGCTTATATAAAAATGCCAGAAATCTAAATGCTAAGATAGGTGAACTTGAATGCTTGGTATTAAATGAGGATATTGATGTAATAGGCATCACAAAAAACATAATGGAATGAGGATAATCAATGGGACCTGGTAATACCAGGGTACAAAATATACAGAGAGGTCACGGGGGTGGAAGAGTGGCAAAAATCATAAATGAATCAAACTGTACCATAGAATGAAATTCCATGCTTGAACAATAAAAGTATAGCAGTAGGAATATGCTCCCGACCATGTGACCAGGACGGTGATGGTGATTATGAAATGTTATGGGAGATTAGAGAGTCTACAAAAGGCAGAAAATGCAGTAATAATGGGGGAATTCAATTAGCCTTATACTGACTGGGAACATGTCACCTCAGAAAGGGATGCAGAGAGAAATTTTCTAGACACCACAAATGATGGCTTCTTGGAGCAACTTGTCCTAGAACCCACAAAGAGAGGGGCAATTCTTGATTTAGTCCTAAATGGATTACGGGATCTGGTCCAAGAGATAAATATAGCTGAACCCCTCTGTAACAGTGACCATAATGTAATTAAATTTAATATCCTTGTACGGGGAAAATACCAACAAAACCCACCACGATAGCATTTCATTTCAAAGGAGAACTACACCAAAATGAGGACATTAATAGGAAATTAAAAGGAACAGTCACAAGGGTGAAATGTCTGCAAACTGCATGGAGACTACTTAAAAACACCATAGTAGAAGCTCAAATAAAATGTATACCCCATCTTCAAAACTCTCTCTCTCTCTCTCTAAAAGGACCAAAAACATCACCATTGCTAAACGGCAGAATAAAAGAGGCAGTTAGAGCTAAAAAGGCATCCTTTAACATTTGGATGTCAAATCCTCATGAGGAAAATAGAACGGAGCATAAATTCTGGCAAGTCAAGCACAAAAGAAATAAGAACGCTGGCCAAAAAAGAATTTGAAGGGTAAGAATAATTAGTCAGTTTTCACAATGGAGAGATAAATAGCGGAGTCCCCCAAGGATCTGTACTGGGACTTGTGTTGTACAACATATTCAAAAATGATCTGGAAAACGGGGTGAATAGTGAGGTGGCTAAATTTGCAAACAATGCAAAGTTATTCAAGATAGGTAAGTCCAAAGCTGACTGCAAAGAGTTACAAAGGTATCTCACTAAACTGGGTGACTGGGCTACAAAATGACAGAATAAATTAGATATTGATGAGTGTGCAGTAATGCACATTGGGAAACATAATCCCAACTCTACATACAAAATGATGGGGTCTAAGTTAGCTGTTTCTTGAGTTTCATTACTCAAGAAAGAGATCTTGGAGTCAGTGTGGATAGTTCTCTGAAAACATTTGCTCAATGTGCAGCAGCAGTCAAAACATCTAACAGAATGTTAGGAAAGGGATAGATAATAAGACAAAAATATCATAATGCCACTTTATAAATTCATGATACACCCACTCCTTCAATACTGCATGCAGTATTTCAAAAAAGATATATTAGAATTGGAAAAGGTATATAGAAGAATAACAAAAATGATGAGGGGTATGGAGCAGCTTCTGTATGAGGAGAGAATAAAAAGTTCAGCTTTGAAAATGAAAATGAAGGACTAATGGTAGAATACGATAGAAGTTTATAAAATCATGAATGGTGGGGAGAAAATGAGTAGGGAAGTGTTATTTACCCTTTCACATACACAAGGACTAGGTGTCAGCTGATGAAATTAATAGGCAAGAGGAAGCAAGTACTTCTTCACACAACGCACAATCAAGTTCCACAACTCAATGTCAGGGGATGTTGTGCAGGCCAAAAGTGTAAGTGGGTTCAAAAAAGAATTAGATATGTTTATGGAGGATAGGTCCATCAATGGCTATTAGACAAGATGGTCAGGGACACAACCCCATGTTTTGGGTGTCCCTAAACCTCCAACTGCCAGAAGCTGACCTGGACAACAGGGGACCGATCACTCAAAATTGTCTTGTTCTGGTCATTCCCTCTGAAGCATCTAGCACTGGCCACTGTCAGAAGACAGGATACTGGGCTAGAGATGGACTATTGGTCTGACCTAATATGGCCATTCATATGTTGGATGGAAGGATTTAATCAGGTGCATGTGTTTACCTAGCCTCCTAGTGGCAGAAGCCTTCTCCTCCATTCCTCTCCCTGCTTGATGTGTCAGGTAAACAATCAGTACCTGAACTCGGATATTGACAGGTGATGGGGAAAACAATTTTGGTTTTGATACAAAACGTATTTATCAGACCTTTGCAGCCTTCCCAAATCCGTCCAGAGGTAATCTTCCTCAGGCACTTTTGTTTAGTTTGACTTTTATGTGTAGTCTCAGTGAGTTCCATTTCTGAGTTGCTTTGGGCATTGGAGGAACCGCAACAGCTCCTATAACTTAAGTTCATTCAGCCTGGGCCTTTAGAGGAAAGCTATAACTGAGCTCAATGAGGTATGGGGAGGATAGAGTGTGTGTGCTTGCAGCCAGCAATACAGGGACACTGCGAACTCATACATTTTTAAAAATCAATTTTTTCTTACCTCTTAGATTATTCAACTGAAAGGACTTTAAAACTCGAATGCACCACTTACCATTTGTGCTCTTTACTTTTTGCTCCTCGCTCAGTTTAAGATGGAATAACTACAGACTGCACCAGCTGTCATTTGTCTTAAGGGACCATTATAACAGGCAAAGATAGGCTAGGTAGCAAAATGGAGGGAAGGATAGCTCAGTGGTTTGAGCATTGGGCTACTAAACCACAGGGTTGTGAGTTCAATTCTTAAAGGGGCCATTGAGGGATTTGGGGCAAAAATCTGTCTGGTGATTGGTCCTGCTTTGAGCAGGGGGTTGGACTAGATGACCTCCTGAGGTCCCTTCTAACCCTGATATTCTATGAATGTCTTCTGTACTGCCTTTATGGAGAGGGATCACCCTGAGTGGGCTAAGACAACTTTAGGGCTGCTTTGAACCCTGGAGCAGCACGATTGACTCATCCAGATAATATACAATTAGAAGGCTATATCCTATGGGGATGTTATAGAGAGCACAGCCACTGTTTACTTTCCAGGGCTTCTGAAGGAATTCTTTGAAACCAGTGATTCTGCCCTATGTCATCTTAGGCCTTGTCTTCATTAGGAAAAAGGTGTGTTCTTACTTTGTGCTAGCTAACAGGTGGTGACTAACACAATGTTATATATCCTAGGGAAGACAATCCAAGCTGTAGTTTGAATAAAAGTTAGTAGGTCCAGGTAAACCCTAGGTTTCCTTAGTGCCTTTACTATGAACTGCTTATGTAATGCTGACAGACTGCAATCCTCAGCAGGTGGGATCAAACCTGGGAGCTCTGAAGCTTAGTATATGAGCCTCTACTGCATGAGCTAAAAGCCATGTGTCTCAGCCAAGGCTGTAGCAGACTCATCAATCTCTAGCTGGGCTAGGTGCCAGTAGAGGGAGACAGAGCGCCACACTAAGAAGGCCTGGGTTACACTACCACATGTGAAAGCTACAAACTGCTTTCCCCTTGCTAGGATTTTCCCTCATGTTAATTACCATGTGTTAGCTAATGCAAGGTATAAACACACCTTTTTCCTAGTGAAGATGTTTCCTTAGGGGGATGAAATTTGTCCCTAATGGTGTGCAACTTCACTGTGTTTGGTCCACTGTCCGTCCCCCCCGTGCTGTGGGTACCATGCTGACCCCCACTCTCTGACAAGCGTGCAAGGCACTTGCCTTGAGAGCCATTTCAGTGGGGTACGGAGCATGCTTTTCTAAGCCTGCCTGCCTGCCCCCCGCCCCACACACACACCGGTGTATGTTTACAATGTTTTCAGGGCATTCTGTTGGGTGAAGCTGGTCCATTCAGTAGATCTGAGGGAATGTATGGGCATGCCTTTCATAGGGTATGTCTACACTACCCGCCGGATCGGCGGGGGTAGCAATCGGTTTATCGGGGATCGATATATCGCATCTCGTCTAGACGCGATATATCAATCCCCGAACGTGCTCCTGTCGACTCCGGAACTCCACCAGAGCGAGCGGTGATAGCGGAGTCAACAGGGGAGCCGACAGGGGGAGGACGGGAGGTAAGTCGAAATAAGATACTTTGACTTCAGCTACGCTATTCACATAGCTGAAGTTGCGTATCTTACATCGACCCCGCCCCCTAGTGTAGACCAGGCCTTAGACCTTTCAAGTGCCACACTGCACATTCCTGGCAGATCCTCCATGCCTTAAGCTGCACATGTATTCCTTTTATGAACACCACATGCATCACATTGCATTGCAAATGCATTCCCCTTGTACATCCTGTGTGTGTCTTGCACGCATGCATTCCTTGTGATATTCTATGCTGCAAGTGTTGTTCCAGCTTCCTATTAATAGTGTTACAGTAGAACCTCAGAGTTATGAACACGAGAGTTATGAATTGACTAATCAACCACACACCTCATTTGGAACTGGACATACACAATCAGGCAGCAGAGACCAAAAAAAGGCAAATACAGTACAATAGGCAAATACAGTACAATACTGTGTTAAAAAGGGCAAATACAGTAAATACTGTGTTAAATGTTAACTACTAAAAAATAAAGGGAAAGTTTAAAAAAAAATATTCGACAAGGTCAAGAAACTTTCTCAGTTTGTTTCAATTAAATTAAGCTGGTTAAAAGCAGCATTTTTCTTCTGCATAGTCAAGTTTCAAAGTTGTATTAAGTCAATGTTCAGCTGTAAACTTCTGAAAGAACAGCCATAACTTTTTGTTGAGAGTTACAAACATTTCAAAGTTACAAACAACCTCCATTCCCAAGGTGTTCGTAACTCCAAGATTCTACTGTATTAGGGATAATTAATCCTCTCTTTGGTAATTAGCCAATAAGAAATTCAATGACAGGCAGTTATAAAGGATTTTATAACAGATTATTAAAGCGAGTCAGGAAGAGATTTCACAGCCTTATAGCACTTTACCACAGATAGCCCATTGGGTAGGGCATTGTTTTAATCATCTTTTCCCTTGCAGCAGAGCCAGGCGTGCTCAAAGAGCAGCACTATGCAAACTACTGATTGAAGTCTTTGTTCGAAATCTGCTACTGTTTCCAGCTCTACCTGCAGGGAGAGTCTGTGGAAGTGGACAGCAAGTTGGATTGATCAAGCCTCATTATGAGCAAAGGGCCACAAGCTTCAGGCACCTCAAAGGAATTTGTTATTGAGGCTGCAGGACACCAACAGTCCCTCTGGTTCTCTATCTCCCAGTCCATGCTGCATGGTTTCCCCACCCAGAGATGCTGTAATTCCTGGCCTGGATTATGCAGGCACAGAGGGGCTTGCTGACTATACTACAGGCAGCTTTCAGCAGCATGACATTCACTTAACAAGTGTGAAATGTTTGTAGCCTTGTGTGGAGGAAATGCAGCCCTCCAGGGTCTACCTTCTCAAGAGGGAGAGAAGAGCTAAAAGGAAAAGAAGCAGAACAAGGAGCAATGGTTTCAAGTTGCAGTGGGGGAGGTCTAGGTTGGATATTAGGAAAAACTATTTCACTAGGAGGGTGGTGAAGCACTGGAATGGGTTATCTAGGGAGGTGGTGGAATCTCCATCCTTAGAGGTTTTTAAGGCTCAGCTTGACAAAGCCCTGCCTGGGATGATTTAGTTGGTGTTGGTCCTGCTTTGAGCAGGGGGTTGGACTAGATGACCTCCTGAGGTCTCTTCCAACTCTAATCTTCTTTGAAAAGACAAATAGCAAGCACGAGTGATGGGAGGCTGTTATTGTCAAAGCACCTGCTGGATGTAACCATCTTCTCTACACAATGTAAGAGAATATCTGTGCTGTACCTATTCACAGATCTGTCATTCCATGTAGTTAATGCAGGATTCTGTTATTGCCCTGTCACTTGTAGTAAGGCACACAGTGGAACCCCATGCTGAGGAGTGAAGCTGTTACATTAGCAAAGTACAGTACCCGAGTGTCTCTTCCGCCTGATACACTCTCCCCTCTCTCCCTGTTAGCTTTCCTGAGTGACTCTCACTACTCAGTGCATATTAGACATGCCCATAACGGGGGACTCATCCAGGGTGAGGTGGAGAGGGGGGTGGATCCCTCATGTATAACACTGCAACAACGCTCATTTAGGCCGTTAACCTAGAAGTGCAGTAGGCCCAATGATTTATAGAGTTCAGCTCTGACAGGCAGGGTTAAGAGATTGTCTATGAATGGCAGGGAAGAAGAGAGGGAGTGTGGCTCAATAGTTGGAACAAAATTTTTGACGGTCACTAATCATTGTGGGAATTCAAGCACTTTACTCAACTTGGCTATGGCTCAGTTTCCTTCTCTACCACACAAAAAGCAATGACACTTCCCTGCCTCACAAGGGGTTGTGGTGCTTAGTGAAGGTTATAAAGGGCTGGGAGACCCTTAGCTGTAAAGTACTATAAAAGTCCACACTTATTATTCATGCTGCTGCCTGCCTGGTGTGTCCGCTGGTGCTCTAGGGGGTGAGTGCTCCATTCACACCACATTTCTTTATAGTTTGCTGCCAGCTTCTGAGCATGAGCAGGGAGGAAACACACTTATTTCTAGCTCCTGAGCCCTATACAAACCTGAGCATAAAAAGATACAATGAGTATATAGCTGAAAAATTTGGAACCAGATCTGGGTTTGGATTTCAAATCCTTCATCCCACATTGTCCCCAGTTCTGATGCCCTAAAAATGGGGAAGAAGCACCTTTGCTTGTCAGTATCAGCCACCAACCACCATCCCTTAGTGATGGATCAAGAGCCACATGCTGGATTCTTCACAGGTTCAGGCCAGGCAACAACCGTCACTGCCCGGAAGAAGGGGTCACACAGGCAAGAGATCTCTAAGATGAGGACAAGAGCTGCATGCTGGGAAAATCTATTTGCTCTGTGCAGAGGTAAACGTGCCTTTGTGGGTCACAACAGAGAATACCAAATTCAGGACAAACTGCTGAGAAATAGGGCAGATTAACCACTAGTTTTGTGGTCTTTCTTCCACGAGATATTCCAAACCAGCAACAAATGTAAATTTCTGTTTCACCACACTGGCTAACAAGAAGTCAGAACAGCAGTTTCCTTAGGCATTCCAGTCCTTGTATCACCACCAAAAACACTAGACTTAGAGAGGAGTGGTTCTTTAAAACCAATGTCATCAAAAAAAGGTTTTTCTGATCCCAAATGACCAGCCACACACTCAGGTCAATATACAACTCAGATCTTACCCAATAATCACACTGTTGCCAATCCTTTAGTATCTAAAATGTATATTTCAAGAAAGAAAGAAAGATGTTAAAATTGGTAAAGGAATTAAATACATACAGTAATTGCAAAGTTCTTTGTTCAGGCTTGTAGCAGTGATGGAATAAACTGCTGGCGTAAGTTAAGTCTCTGGCTGCTTCCAAATCATTAGGAGGTCCTCAATTCCTTGGTTAGAATGCTTCCATTAGTGTAAGCCCATAGTCCAGAGGTTTGAGCAGGAAAGAGGCTGGAGCAGGAAAGATATTTCCAGGGCCTTTTATAGCTTCTGCCATGTGGAGGGAAACACCTTTGTTCTCACTGTGGAAAACTACAGTAACAAGATGGTGTTTGGAGTCACATGGACAAGTCACATGTTCATGCATGATTTTGCTTAGTCATAGCAGAATCCATTACCTATACCCCAGACAGAACATTCATAGGACAGTCCATTCAGTGTAGATGGGAGTCTTCCATTGTGAGTTAAATGTCCTTTTGATGAGCCACTTAACTTGAATAGTTCCTTCACAATGTGCGCGGTAAACATCTTGGTGTTTCCCAGAAGCAGACACATTAGAAATACAAGCATAGAGCCAATACTCATAACTTTAGATACAAAAAGGATACATGCATACAAATAGCATAATCATATTCAGCAAATCATAACCTTTCCATGGACACCTTACTTGACAACCTTTGTACACGGTTGCAATAATATAACAGTGGTAGCAACAATGATCTACATGGTTATATTTGATCAGATAACGTCACAGCAGATAAGAGAGCTTCAAAGTATATAATAAATAGTACTCTCCCCTCATCTTCTCCTCTCCCCCTGCCCCCTGTTCAGAGGATGTGAAGGGATATGTTTCAAGATCTTCATGCTGTTAGGTCACAGACCTTAAAAAAACATCCTACAAATCAGCTATGAAACACGAGGAAAGTCTGTGCATGCCTGTTCCAAAGGGGACCCCAGGAGAAATACATCTGCTCTGAGTCAGGCATCTCTCTCAAACTGAAGAATTGCCAGGCATCTGGCCCATAAGCTTTGAATATCCTTGTAGTGTCTTAGTATCCCAGCTAGAGATGTCCCCTCCCCTCCGGCAGTTCAAGGGATTGCATGCACCCCAGCATCTTAATGTGCTGCTAAAGTCTCTGCAAGGTGAGGCTGATAAAGCCTCAGGAAGGGGAGGGAGGAGCCAGCCTTGTTCCGATTTATAGGAACGGTGAGCTTCAGTCCCCGCTTCTCTGCCGGGATGGGATATGCTCTTTCTGCCAGCTACTGTCTACAGATTGCTAGCTTTTATTCACAATAGCAAGAAAAATAACCCCCCAAACTCAGAGCTGCTTTGTGCTGGATCCTGTGTGATGCCCATTGTGCGTCAGCCAAAGTCTCAGCGAGACCAGATGGGAATTCTACCTCTGTCTGTGTACACTGTCTCCACTTCCTTTCTCCCCAGGAGGACCCCAGCCTTTTGCAAGTAACTCCTTTCCCTTTGGAGGTGTTCCAGAAGGCTGCCCCCGTTCCGTGAGTGTACCACACCGCCTGACTACTCCAAACTGACATCTTACATAAAAGGCCTGTAGAAGAGTGTGCACTCACCACACTCTGAAGGCTGGGTGTGGTGCAGCAGGCTCTCTTCCTCTGTTCACAGCCGCTCAGGCCTTCTGGGAGTCTGCCTCGTCTCCAGGCTCAGCCCTCGGGCCAGGTCACATCCAAGGTAAGCAAAGAGCCCACTAAACTGAATGTAAATAAACGTCTTTGCCCCTGCCTTGGCCCACTCCTCTGCAGGTGCCTCGCCCCTTCCCAGGCTCAGCAGGGTTGTTCCCCTGCACTTGTGCAGAGCAACACCTCCCAGGGCTTTCTCCTGGGAGCCTGGCTTCAGACTCAGTAGTCCTTCTCCCCTTTGTGTCAGGGGGTTTCCACTCCACCTTTTCTAGTTGCTGGTAGGGGGATCCAGGCCCTCTCTCCTCTCTGGGCTGCAGTCCAGGGATCCTGAGACTCCTTGCTGCCTCCCTGGACTTCTTCCTACCTTGGTCTTCCCCCAGGGCCGTTCCTTCAGCCCCTCCCTGGGCTTATGATACACATGCCTCAATCTAGGCCTTTCCTCCACTCTCTCACAACCAGAGAGGGACTGCAGAGCTCTTCTCCTTTCTCCCTGCAGTCCCCTGCTCATCTGGGCTTCCTCTCCTTATGCTCACCACCCACCTCCTCCCCCTGCTGGGTTTCTTCTTAGTTTGGGCCTTGCCCATCCTGCAGGTGTAGCCAGGTGCACTAATTTCTCTCTGTCTCCTGGAACTCTTTCATTAGCTGTGTGGGGTATATACCCCATCACAGGGCCACACTGGAACTCCACAGCGTGTCAGCATTATTAAGGCTAGAGAGGTGACAGTACAGGCTAGGTTTAATGCAACCAGAAGTGGTGGCCTTTCATCACACAGCTCTGCCAATGCACTTCAATCCTCACTTGCAGCACCCCCTACTTTTCTTGGTTCCCAAACAGGAAGAATGAGGTGCTTGTGTGACAGTCATCTGGAAGCCAAAGGATGTGAGCTAAGTGAAAATTCAGCAGTTATATTCTGAAGTCCAGCCACAACAATCTGCAGGGAAACTCTCTTCAAATCCTGCTCTTCCAGCACGGTAAATCTGGGATTCTTCTCCAAAATTGAGCCACAATATGCCAGGCCTTATGAATTCAAGCTGTTCTCTGTGAGCAGGCTTCATAACTCTTAGCCAAAATCCCAAGATCTGCTTGGAACATTCCCTTCAACTCTGGACCAGGACTTTGGAACAATCCAGGCAGGGGTTGAAGAATGCATGGCACATTTTACCGAGAACATCAGCCCAGGCAGACCAATCGTCAGCTACTAAGTTCTACATTTCAATATTAATTCTTAGGGTATTTCTACACTACAGTCAGACACCCGTGGCTGGCCCGTGGGCTAGAGGGGATGTTTAATTGCAATGTAGACATTCAGGCTCAGTCTGGAGCCTGGGCTCTAGGAGCCTGAAAAGTCCCAGAGCTTGGACTGCAGCCTGAGTCTGGACATCTACTGCCCTTTAGTCCAAGTCAGCTAGGACAGGCCAGCCGTCTGTGTCTAACTGCAGCGTAAACATACCCTTAGAGTGTTGTTTCAAGCATCTCTGAAAATGGAGATGCAATACTGCCCACTCAGCTCTAAGAAAGCAGCTTCTTTAGAAACGCTGCAAGATGAACGGCAGCCCTGCACCAGGCCTGAGGCTGTGTGGTTCAGTTGTGTCTTCACAAAAGAACAGTTTCACTGACCTTTTTCACTAAGGGCTCGTCTACATACACATTGCACCAGGATAGTTAAAGTGGTACAAAGCCCCTGGTGTGGACATAATTATACCACTACAAAGGTATTTGTAGGGGTATAGCTTATTATCCTTCCTATACAGGAATAAGTTATATAAGTATAAGGCACCTTTAGACCAGTGTAACTGTCCATGTTAGGGCTTGTACCAGCATAAGTATTTCAGTGAAAAAAATATTACCCCAGTACCAGTACAACTTTCAAGAGTAGACCAGACTAATATTTCCAAAACTGAGTGCTTGAAGTTAGGTGCCTATACCTCTATACCTAAACAAGTGGTCTCACTTTCATAGATTAAGAACCACAGCTTCAACTCAAGTTATTGCATACAGAACCTTAACTCTGCCCCCTTATGTGTGCTCATATCTTATTTCCTCACATTGTTTTTGTTTTTCCTATCAACTTAGATACCCATGTGGAACATCGTGTAGTTCTGTAAACTATTGTGTATATGTCAGACAAACAGGATGGGGGAAAAAACTCACTGAAAACCACCAATATTTTCTCTTAAAAATTTATTTAACTACAAATACAAAAAACATTCAAGGGCATTGAATCCAAGACGGAATGTGGGAAGCCCCAAAACATTCCCTAGTACATTAAAACACAGGATTTTTAAAAACAGATGGGGGGGGTGAGGAAAGAGCTTACGCTCTGATTTACAATGCCAATGAATTTACAAAAATATAAACAACGTGTTTACAACCTTTACAAAAATAATATTCACCATAAAAAATACAAAACCTATGTATTTCCATGGACAATCCCTGACGACAGCAATTGAAAACAACAACAACAACAACAAAACTGCTCATGAAATGCACCAGGATGAGTACCACGAGGACTTCCTCCTAGCACTGAACACACCAGAATTAAGGGTGCCCTGAGCACTAAAACACCTTTCCCAGCAGCTACCTGCTCACGTAATAGCATGTACAGGCTAATTCAGCTCAGTATCCCTGTTCAAGACAGTATTTAAAATATGTGCTTAAATGCCATTAAAGTCAATTGGACTTAAGCACATGCTTAAAGGTAAGAATCGATTTAAGAATTTTACTACATTCTTTCCTGAATTAGGGCCTGAGACATGATTGAGAAAAAGGAAGTTGAGCCAGGAAATATTTCCATGGTTCTAAATCAGTTATTCCCAACGGAACTCTTACAGAGGCTGAATAATTTTATTTCCTTTAACTCATTATAAGCCATCCCTGCTCAGCATTACTGGCTTTCTACACTGAAATGCAGGATTCAGACTCTCTGGAGATTCCCCACACCCAAGTTTGTTCAACATTAAAACAGAAACTGTAAGTCACAGATTTCTGGAAATTTCACATTCCATTCACGTCTCTGAAATTTTTCTTAAAAAAAGAAAAAGAAAAAGTGAAGAACCACTCTCACTGGTTTGCAGCCAAACCTTCAAAATGGCCATTGACTGTGGATGCCACCATTTTTGGTGGCCAAACTGAGATGACCGGGGCCTTATTTTCAGAGGGGTTAAATACCCACAGCTTCCATAGGCTTCTGCAGGAGTTGTGAAAATCAAATCCAAGGCATTTCAAGCTAGGCACCCAAAAGCAGTGGGTCACTCTTTAAAATTCTGGCATTAGTAAATTATTTTGGGCCCAATCCTGCTCCCCCTGAAGTCAAGGGAGTTTTGCTATTGACTTACATGGAAGCAGGAACCAGACCTTGAACTCCAGTTACATTTTTCCTAACCATTAAAAGCCCAGTCCTGCAACCCTTTACTCATACGATCAATCCTCTTCAAAGACTTTCTTTGAAGCCAATGGGATGACTCACCCAAGAACTACTTGCTTAAGGGGTTGCTTGGGCCCCTAATTTGCTATATGCAGAAGAGTAACTAGAATCCAGTTAAACTAGGCAAAAATAGTCCCATCCTGTATTTAATGAACACTCTTTCATTAAATACACCGTAATTGAACAGCTGCACTGTGACTGGCCTAGAGAATACAGACTGTGCTTCAGGAGTAGTTTATCTGCATGCTTTACTTGAGCAAAGAACCATACATCTCAACCACTTCATTCCTAAGGCAGAAGTTAATAAGGTTTGTCAATGAATAATATTGATCAGGCTCTGAACAACATGGTACACAGCTTAAAAATGATAGGGCACCTTAAAATATAGACATAAAAACCTTGAACTAGGGAAAGGACATGTTCGCTTAGACCAAATTCTCCAAGAGGAAAAATTCCTTTACACTGTGCTTTCCCCATTCACCATCAAGGCTACCCGGTGAGATCAGCAAGGACAAACAACACATCAGCAAATGGCAAGAATTTGCAACACACATTATAATACTCACATACAGAAATCACTGATTGTTAACAACACTTACAAAAGGATCATCAGCATTTACCCAAGCTCAGCTTTTTCTCCCAGAGTGTAACTCCAGCGGTTCATTTATTCTTAATTACATGATTATGCAGTTGGGCAGTAACAGACACAGCAGCCCCTGAAACAAATGAAGGAGCAGGAAAAGCCTTACACTCAAACTGGGCCAGATCCTGTGTGGGAGCACTGCTGAGCACTCTGAGTGCTCCCCCTGAAGCCAATGGGAGCTGATGTACTCAGCAAAGCTAACTCATGGGGCAGAACTACCATTGACTCCAATAACCCATAGTTGATGACATGAAGGGCAGGTGAAAATCCATCACACTAGTGACCAGATTCTGATTTCACTGGTATAGGAGTAAATCCAGAGTAGCCACTTAAGTCAGTGACATTACTACAAATGTATGGTGGTATAACAAAGATCAGGATCTTGGCCCCAGATCTGCATTTGCCCTGAGATGTTTTATATTTCAGGCACCTTTCTAATTAGTGCTGCATAGTTAAGTAACCAAGTAATGAGGTATCATTTACTGACATTTTAACTTAGAAGGGATAAAATGTTCCACACTTCTGTTTACTGTAAGGCAATCTCAAAAACTGCAACAAGTTGAGCTTGACTTTGCCAGAGGTGAATAGCAGACCGGGAAAGCATCATGTCCAGCTTTAGGTGGCCATGCCCCGCATGAGAGTTGACTTTGTCCTCAACAGGTTCAGGTCTTAAAGATGTTCAACAGAAACCAATGTCTATTAGTAACAAACCATCCAGGTGAAACGCGCACTTGATATTAAACAAGGCAATACTGCCCCCTGCTGGCTGCTGGGAGACACCATGCCTTTAATTACTCCATAAAAGGCAAACACCAATTAATTATAATCTAATTACACATTCCCATGTGGTCTGTGTTCTCAGCCAACTTCAGGCACCCAGAACTATGATAACAGCCAAGGGATTGCTATGATCAGATGAACCCAACCGGGTTTTGATTATATAAATTTCCTATTGTCAAACTTTCAACCGTAAGATTCAATAATGAAATATGTCAGGCTGTTAGACAGTCTTTACATGCCAGTTAATTAGTACCTAAATGGTTTTAACTAGCTCAGCACTGGAACTGTCAATACCAGGGGCTCTCTAATCAGAACTATGGTCTTGAAAATACACCGCTACCTCGATATAACGCCACCCAATATAACAAAAATTTGGATATAACGGGGTAAAGCAGTGCTCTGGGGAGGGGAGCGGGGGCTGCACACTCCGGCGGATCAAAGTAAGTTCAGTATAACACGGTTTCACCTATAACGGGGTAAGATTTTTTGGCTCCCAAGGGCAGCGTTATATCGAGGTAGAGATGTATTTAGACATTTGCAAGTTCTCTGACTCAGAACAATAGATCAGGTGCATGACTGAGTGCACAAAGGGTGTCGTACATGGAAGCTGATCCTGGGGTTAAAAGAGCTGATGTTTCTATCCATATTGCTGAGTAGTTGAGGCTCGGATACAGAAGTGACATCAGAAAAGTGCAGACTAGTGCACACTTCTAGGACTGTAAAGAGTTTGAAATTTTAAATTTGGGGAAAGAGGCAGGGGAGTGGAAAGAGGGCAGAAAACACAGACGCAGGAAAATGCACAGAAATAAAGGGAGAAGAGGGGAGCCTGAGACACAGGATAGGGAAGGGAGGAACCATGTACCACAGGCCAAATCCTGATCCCATTGAAGTTAATGATTATTTTGCCTCTGACTTTAATGGGACCAGGCTTTATGCTACTTGACCAGCTCTGTCATTCTCATTTGTCTCCCTTCTGAGGCTCTCAAAGGAGGCTGTAAACATTAATGGATTAATCCTCACAAGAGATCTACGAGGTAGGAGAGTATTATTGTCCCTACATTAGAAGTGGGGCAACAGGAATGGAGCGGTGAAGTGACTTGCCAAACACATTCAACATGTATGGCCAGGGGCGGCTCTAGGCACCAGCAAAACAAGCTGGTGCCTAGGGCGGCAAAATCTAGGGGGCGGCAAAAGGCTGGGGCCCCAGCTCATTCTGCCGCTGCGAGCCGAGGAGCGGCCCGTCCCCTGCAGCCGGGGGGGGGGGGGTGGCAGGCTGGGCCGGCGGACCTGCCGCAGTCATGCCTGCGGGAGGTCCACCGGAGCCCCGGGATGACTGGACTTGCCGCAGGCATGACTGCGGAGGGGGCACTCGTCCCACGGCTCGGCTGGACCTCCCGCAGGCATGACTGCGGCAGCTCAAGCGGAGCCGCCGGACCAGCGAACCGTCCGCAGCCGCGGGAGGTCCAGCTGAGCCATGCGGGACCAGCGGTCCCTCTGCAGTCATGCCCGCGGGAGGTCCGCTGCTCCCGCGGCTCCGGGGCGCCTCCCGCGCATGACTGCTTGGGGCGGCCAAAAAGGTAGAGCCGCCCCTGTGTATGGCACAGCTATGTGCAGATCTCCTGACTTCCAGTGCTATGCTTTATCCACAAGACCATCCTTCTGCTTTGTCCCTTTATAGCTTGATGGCTGCAAAGCACCATTTGGTAACTGGCATAAGCAATATGTTTTTCACTCCGGAGAGTTGTTTACTAAACACAGTGAAAACCACCACCCTTTCTGCTCTCTAGCCCGGCAGCAACTGCAGAACATCCCCGGAACACCCAGCAGCAGGGACGCTGTGTTCTCAAATGTACCAGTGAGGTCCCTGGCACACCACTGATGCTCAATGTGAATGAAATTAAGACACCACAGCACTGTCAACAGCTTATGGTTCTTAGCTAGGATAAGGTGAAGGGTTTAATCAAGGACAGTCCAGCTCACTTTTCCCAAAGCTCATGAGAAGATGAACAGTGCCCACAATGCTAACTGGCTGCAGATGGGCTGATATCTTGCATGCTATGCCTATGCACTTTGGCAGCACTATGTATGCTCAGCAAAACTCCCCCCTCACCACCCAGTATTGGTCTACGGACTCTAGTACCAGTGAAACTCCTTGAGTATGTCCCAGAGCTCATGAGGTTAACAACTCTACATTGGACTTGAACACTCAAAGGTGTAGCAGGGTGAAACAGACGTGTGGCTAAATGGGGCAACGCCAACCCCAGATATCGGTCTCAAGCCTTCACAAAAAAAAGCAATCCCCACATGCTGAAGTGCAGCGAAATCCAGCACACGTGGGCAATGTCGTGCAGCCCAACACCATCACCCTGTGCAATGTGGAGCCAGCCAAATTCTTCTTCACCCTTGTTTGAAACAGCCAGCTCCACAGACTGGGCAAGAACCCAGGAGAGATTATTAGAAAGGCACCTCCTTTCCCATCCACTAGGTGTCAAGGTTGTGCTACAAATGAAGTAAAGATCCACCTGGAGATGGCATTTTAGGGAGCCTATGTCATCAGCCACTCGACAGAGCCACACTGAATCCCACCTAACGTGAAACATAGTGAAAGTGTCTTTTATAGAATCTGAATGACAGCCTCCATCTGTCTGAATTCATGGCAAAGTGCTGCTTGCAGTCATGCTCCTGGAGACGCCTCTCCTCCTGGAGCAGCTGCTCTCTGAAAATGACCTCACTATGAAAGGAATCCATCACAGCTGAGTGCCAGAGCTGAAAAACACATTAATATAATAGAGTATGTCACATGCCCTGATTGCTAGGATCCTCTCATGAATTGACCATGGGTGTGTTCTGCAACCACAAAACAGATATTGCAGCTGATTGCCAGGGCTGGATTCCTGTCCTCTCTCCGGGAGACGTGGGATGTGTCATGTTTTCTCCTGAAGTATTTGCCCCTGACAACGATACTGCACTTAGAAGCTTACTTTAATATTGCCTGTCAGTCAGTGAAGTGACCCAGTGGCAGGATTTCTCCAGCCTTACAGAAGACTTGGATTGTTTCATATTCTACAACTTCCCCGCACCAATCCAATTTGTCAGGTAGCAGTTCAAAGTGTAACCTGCTCCTGCTTAATGCACAGTAAGAAGAGAAGCTGGTGGCAGCTTTGAGAAAATAGCACAAAAACTTGCAGCCACCAGTTCCAGGAACTTCAGGAAGTCTAACACAGCCAAACCATGGCAAACTCTGACAAATCCTCCGAGAGAAAATTAAAGACAGAAGAGCGCATCCCTATGGAACAGCCATTCTCAGAAAATGAGGTCATCTTTAGTCTGAACAACACATTATTTTACAATAAGGCCACTTCACCACTCATGGCATGATTACTTTGACAGGCAGCATAAAGTGGCCAGGACACAAACCTCCAGACACTGGAGTCATTCAGCCAAATCAAATACACATGGCACTGGGATGAGAAGTCATACATTCCTGCTCTTCAAACAGAAGCCTCTTGCAAGCAAATGGCAACCCTCATTACCTGGGAGTAGTATTTAGCCTCCCTGCACAGGTTAATAATCAGAATCTGACCACACAAAGGTCTGATTAATTCTAGTAGGGGGCGTTATGCACCTGGCAGTACATTACACTAGCAGTGAGAAAATATTCTTTTGAGACTACTCCATGGTGTTTCATCCAGCATTTCCCATTATGAACTTGGCATAGTTAGTTCTGGAGGGGTTCCATCCTTTCAGTTTTTAATTAACCAATGCAAGGGGATAGAGTGGTTGTGCCATTGAGACACCCTCCATTATTATTCTGAGTTTATTTTGTTGTGGCTACGTAACATACTAAACCCCACCGGCTCTGTTTTCCCAGCATAGGAGAGAAGCACCTCCTGCAGAAGCCAATGGGAATGGCCTGCATCCTACAGCAAGAGAATTGGGCACCGGATGAGTTGAAAGCTGTCATAAACAGATAGTTAAGGGTTAATGTCTCTTTTACCTGTAAAGGGTTAACAAGCTCAGTGAACCTGGCTGACATCTGACCAGAGGACCAATGAAGGGACAAAATACTTTCAAATCTCAGTGGAGGGAACTCTTTGTTTGGGTTTGGTTTTTTTTGAGGGTTGTTCTCTTTTGGATCTAAGAGGGGCCAGACATACATCCAGGCTCTCCAAGCTTCCTAAAATAGTCTCTTCTATTCAATATAGTGAGTATTAATTAAAAAGGCGGATTAGTCTTTTGCTTGTTTTCTGTATTTGCAAATGTGTATTTGCTGGAAGGATATTTTATCTCTGCTGCTGTAACTTGTACTTATGCTAGGGGGGAGGGAGTCCCTCTAGTTTTTTATAAGCTGTATACCCTGTAAGCATTTCCATCCTGATTTTACAGAGATAGATTTTACTTTTTTCTTTCTTTAATTAAAAGCTTTTCTTTTTAAGAACCTGAGTGATTTTTCCCCCTTGTTTGAGACCTCAGGGGATTAGTCTGACTCACCAGGGAGAGGTGGGGGGAAAGGAGGAGGGGGAAGATGAGTCCCTCTTTGTTTTAGATTCACGGAGTTTGAATCAGTGAAGTCTCTCCAGATGACCAAGGGAGGGAAAGTCTGTGGGGGGGGGAAGGTGGGGGAATGGTTTATTTCCCTTTGTGTTAAGACCCAAGGGGTTTGAGTCTTGGATTCCCCAGGGAAGGTTTGGGGGCAGGGGCGGCTCTAGACACCAGCGCGCCAAGCAGGCGCTTGGGGCGGCCGTTTCCCGGGGGGGCGGCATTTGGCTCCGGTGGAGCTCCCGCCGGCATGCCTGCGGCAGGTCCACCCGAGCCCGGGACGAGCGGACCTGCCGCAGGCATGACTGCGGCGGGTCCCGTCTTCCCGCGGCTCCGGTTGAGCTCCCGCAGGCATGACTGCGGCAGGTCCGCTCGTCCCGGGCTCCGGTGGACCTGCCGCAGGCATGCCGGCAGGAGCTCAACCGGAGCCGCGGGAAGAGGGGACCCGCCGCGGGACCGGGGAAGGGCGGCGCAGCACTCCGCGCTGCTTGGGGCAGCCCAATTTCTAGAGCCGCCCCTGTTTGGGGGGAATGGAAAGTGTACCAAAACACTATATTTTTGGTTGGTGGCAGCGCTATCAGATCTAAGCTAGGATTTAAGCTTAGAAGGGGACATGCAGGTCCCCACCTTTTGGACGCTAAAGTTCAAAGTGGGGAACAAACCTATGACATGGTGTTAACAGTGGGATTTTTTAAGAACCAAAAGCCAGTGAGATTTTGTTTTGTTCTCTCCTTCTAAGGCTAGGAAAGCAGGCTAGAGGGGATTGTTTTAAAAACCAAAACAAGGGAGTTTTTTTTTCCCTTTCTGGCTGTTTGGAAAAGCAGCCTGAGGGCAGAGGTGTTAAGTTTTCTAACAAGGCTTTGTTAGAAGGGGATTCCAGCTGGGCTTAGCTGAAGGGTAATTACAGTTTGCAAAAGACAAGTCACAAACCAGTTTTTCTGGTCTCTTCTCAGTCAGAGAAGTCCAGTTAAAAGCTGTGAGTCAGCAAACACCAGCAAAGGACATTTGCAAGTGAAGTGTTTTTTTTTTCTAATTCATCCAGGCATAGAAAGGTTAGGAAATCTCTGTAACAAGCAGCCCTGAGCTGAAGCATCCCAGTTCAGTGAACTGCAGAGGGGTGTGGCCAGCACCAGAAAGCAGAAAAAATGAGAGCCAAGGAAGCATCTAAACAGGAGCTGATAAGGCTGGAGGCAAAACAAAAAGAAATGGAGTTAAAAGAAAAGCAGCTGGAAATAAAACAAAAGGAGATGGAGATGAAAGAAAAGGAGAGAGAGAGATGGAGAGGCAACAAAAACAGCTAGAGCTCCAGAGGGAGGCCCACCAGCAGGCCCTGGAATTAGCAAAGGCTAAGCCAGATGTTCCAGCCAACCCTAACAACCCTTCTCCAGGTACTGTTTCCCATCCCAGGAAATTTCCCACCTACAAGGCAGGTGATGACAAATGTACCAGTGAGGTCCCTGGCACACCACTGATGCTCAATGTGAATGAAATTAAGACATCACAGCACTGTCAACAGCTTATGGTTCTTAGCTAGGATAAGGTGAAGGGTTTAATCAAGGACAGTCCAGCTCACTTTTCCCAAAGCTCATGAGAAGATGAACAGTGCCCACAATGCTAACTGGCTGCAGATGGGCCTTCTTAGAAAATTTTGAAAGGACCTGCCATGGGTACATCCCTACAGACCAGTACATGATAGAGCTGAGGCCACAGCTCAGTGGACCCTTAGCAGAGCTGGCGGCTGAAATGCCTAAGGAACACATGAACGATTATAAACTGTTTCAAACAAAGGCCAGAATCAGAATGGGGCTAACACCTGAGCATGCCCGTCGGCGGTTCAGAGCCCTAAGGTGGAAACCAGATGTGTCATTCCCCAGACACGCCTACTAAATTGGAAAAAGTTGGGATGCCTGGATGTCAGGAACAAACGTTAAAACTCTAGAAGAGCTGTCCCTCCTGATGCAAATGGAACAGTTCATAGAGAGTGTTCCTGAGGAAATAGAAAGGTACATCCTAGATGGGAAGCCCAAAACTGTAACCAAGGCGGGGGAGATTGGAGCCAAATGGGTGGAAGTAGCAAAAAAAAAAAACCCACCCAAACAAAGACTTCCCTCCACCGAGATTTGAAAGTATCTTGTCCCTTCATTGGTCCTCTGGTCAGGTGTCAGTCACTGAGCCTGTTAACCCTTTACAGGTAAAAGAGACATTAACCCTTAACTATCTGTTTATGACAAAAGCCAAGCCATCCTTCAGTCTGCACTTCAAAGGGGCACCATCCAGGCCAAGTGGTCTCCATTTAGTGTTTAGAAGATGAGACCCATGGTGCTCACAGGAGGGGCAATGGAGGGGAGACCCTTACCCTGGGTTACACATCCAGATTCCCACAAGGGTTTTGTTTGGTTCACGTGTTCTTAAAACTTCAGATGTGCAGAAGAGCAGAATACGTGCTCTTCTGCACAGAGGAGCCCGTTAGCAACCACCTTTGGGCAAGGGAGCAGAGGTGCTTAGAAGAAGACTGGGAAATGCAACAAGTACACTGGCATCTGCATTGAAGCAAATTCCACCATGCTTAAAAAAATCCTGACTCTCAATTCAAAATATCCCTTTACGAAAAGTGTAGCATTCCACAGCCAGGAAATACAATTAAACACACCGCTATTTTGATATGGCACACAGAAATTCAGCGCATGAGTCCCTCCTCCTGGCAAAAAAAAAAAAAAAAAAAAGGAGTGGCAGCTAAACAACCCTTCTCCAAGAACAGGTCCCCTCGTCGGCACACAAAAGGAGAAGTAAACAAAAAGGCAGCCACAGCAGAAAGCTGAGCAGAAAGCCAGCAAAATACAGTGTCTGCCAAATAGAGAGGGCCCACCTCTAAACAGTGGGGGCGGAGAACAAATGATGATCAGGCATCTAAGAGGAAGATACAATCAGCTCAGGGGGAGAAATCCAACACAGAGCGTCCAGACCCTGAGCTCCCTCTTAAGAGTTGGGGGATATTTTCAAACCCTCTCCTCCTCTCCAGCCCCTCACACAATGAGTTCAGTCATTACAGCTGAGATGTGATTCAAGGAAACACTGTGTGCTTCGAGGGTCCATTATAAATCCACACCTTCCCACGGAGGCAAATGGCCCTGTAACCATGCATGGTGACCATGAGGGCCACGAGGTCTCTGGGCATCAATATAAACACGTATGAAGAAAGGTGGTGTTTGGAGGTAGCACATGCATCTGCCAACCATCACCAGCACAAGGTGGGACTCAAGCAATGGTTGAGATATGTTTACTCAGTGAGCACTCACAGACTTATCATTCTACTGTGATTCTACCCCCAGCATTCAAAGGCCACCTCCACACAACCCACAAGAGTGGGTAGGAAACCATGCAGCTGCATCACTGCCAGGTTCACCCAGCCAAAACTATGCCTGGAGTTACCCCTCCCTCTATGTGCTGAGGCAGCGATGTGTGTTTCTCCTAGTGTTGGCAGCCCTGGGCCCGGCTCAGAACGAAATGATCGCAGAGTAGGAGCAAGGCATCGAAGCGCTGGAGTCGCTGTAGGATCCGGGCCAGGGCAGGGACAGTGACTGTGTCTCCTGAGGAGGCGAGGTGAGCGACAAGCTGCTTGAATCCGGACATCCTGCTCACCAGATGGGATGGGACCCCCAGCGCCACCCCCACGTGGCTGAAATTCTTGAGACCAGACAAGCAAGGGTCCAACTGGAAGCCAAGTGACAGCACCAAGGAGTGGGGGAGCTGTACTATGGGGAGACCTGGGGATGGCAAAAAAGGGAGGTGAGAGCCTGTCTACCCAGCGAGGGAAGAGTGTCCTGCAAATAAGGCAGTGAGGCCCATACCACGGCCCCTGCCCCCACCCATCTGATGAGCAGCTGCAACATCACCTTCTGCCTGGCCTCACCGCAGAGGGAACTTTTGCCACAGGGCACCAATGCATTTCCTTTCAGTGCTTAGCCTCATGGAACCTGGCTCTCGGCCCCAGGGGAGCTTAATCCTCACCACAGGCGCCAACTTTTCAACTGCCAGGGGTGCTCAACCTCTGGTTCTGCCCCAGGCCCAGCCCCCACTCACCCCTTCCCCAAAGGCCCCACCCCGCCTCTTCTCGCCTCTGCTCCACCCCCGCCCCACCTCTTCCAACACAGTTCTGCCCCCTCCCCCGAGTGCACCGCTTCCCTGCTCCTCCCCCTCCCTCCCAGCCTCCCTGCATGTGGCAAAACAGCTGTTCGCGGTGGGTGGGAGGCGCAGGGAGGGAGGTGTTGATGGCAGGCCCCATCGGCGGGCCGGAGGCGCTGGGAATGGGAGGGGGGAGCTGATAGGGGGCTACCAGTAAGTGCTCAGCACCCACCATTTTTTCCCCCATGGGTGCTCCAGCCCCAGGGCACCCTTGGAGTCTGCGCCTATGATCCTCACTGTTAATACAGGTAAACTAGGTGCCTGTCCCCCACCCCACCCACATTCCAAGGTGTGTCACAGAATGGCTTGACCATTCCCCGCATTAATGCCACAGGCCCAGTGAAAGAGGGTCAGCCACAGATCTCTATGTCAATTGTCAGGGCGACACTGGCCAGGCTGGGGTTCTGCAGGTGGTCTGCCTCCACCTGAACCCTTGAGGAGCAAGGACATGACTGAAAAATGCTGCCCAGACATCCACTCACCTTGTGTGATGCTGCTAATCTCACTCACAAGGCTCAGGACATCATTCACCTGCTAAGACAAAGATGCCCAAGGATTGGGGAGATTCATCAGAGAATGAGCAACAATCACATGTGGATCTTGTCAGTGCTCCACCCACAGGACCAGCCACATATTAGTAATGGCCTGGATATTTCCATTCCATCCATACAGCACCACTCAGTTAGGGCAGCAACCCTATTAAGATGCTCTAAGTTCTTCCAGCAAACCACCATCTCAATAAACAAGTACTTGAACCTAAGCTAGTAAGTTAATTACCCGCTAGACATTTTTTAGACTTCTGTTAATCACTAATCCATCACAAACTGGTGAGGAGACCAGATGGCTCAGAGGACAGGGAAGCAGAGTCGTTCACCACCAGGTCAGTTTTCCATACTGGCAAACATGCAGAGATGATTCATGGGTGATGCAGGGATCAGGTGAAGTGCACAGATCCTGCTGAGTTAAGGACGTGCTTGGACTTTGCCCTTTTGCCAGGCTGAGTATCTGAACCCAGCCCAGGTTGGTAGTTGCAACCATCTCATAGCTCTTTGGTGGCCCTTAGACAAGTTGGTGGGTCTTAGACCAGTTCCTTGCAAACAAAGAAGCACCACAACTGGCAGCTTTCCTTGGGCTCTCAACACCAGTTAGTTTAATGGTGGAAGTGGTGGATGTGTTATGTTCTACCCTGGCCAGTGGGAACTGGGCTGTGTCCCTTCCCAAACTCATGCCTCACAGCTCACTAAACAGCAGATGGTGATGACTTTTGGACAGTCACTACCAGCCAGTGCTGGATCTGAACCTGCTCAGAAGTGAAAGGTTTTGTACCCTCAGCTCCTCTGCTATCCTGTCCCTCCCTGTGTGATCCCCGTAGTAGCTGTTATTATACAGAGGCAGGTGAGATGGGAAGTACTTACAGGCTGCTCCCTGCTTTCAGCAGTGGGAATTTGGAAGGATGAGGACGATCCCCTGACAGGCTCCAGAACAAGTTCACTTTGTGTTATCAGAGGGGCACCAAACAGGGGAACTTCAAGGGTTAGCTCATCTGTATGTCTCCGGATCCTCTGAGCCGCCTGCTTCTCTGCATCCTCCTGGCTTTTGGTGCCCATGAACTCGGCCTGGGTGGAAAACTTCTGCAGGTCTAGCTCCGTGCACTCCACTGGGGCATGGGGCCACCTAGGCTGCATCTCTGAGGCACATGATGAGAGGGGAGTTGGGGCCTCTGTGAACCCAGCTGTGCCCTGCCTGGCATCTGAGGATGACGGACCCCCTGCAGAACAGTCGCTGGACCCTGAGTTCCTTATCAGGGGTTGGGTCTCCAAGACGCTTCTCGCCAGCTGGGATTTGGGACTGGGGCTGACAGCAATCGCTTCCAAACTGGGCTGGAGAGCAGGGATCTGCAGGCCTATGGCTTCACCATTCGAAATTAACTGAACTGGTTCAACGGGACCTGGAACCAGAAACCCCATGGCTTAAAAGTATATGGGTTCCCCTTCCACCAGCCTCTCCACCTGCCGGGGACTGGGCTCCCTCCAGTCAGCCACTCCTTAAAAACCCCATCTCCCACGGGGCACTGCCACTGCCTGTCTCCAGCTGCAGAGGAACAGACAGGACAGGGCTACTCGGTGCCTTTTGTCCGCAAGGTGGCAGTGAGCGCTGCTGAGCAAAGCAAGGCTCCCTGCTCTTCCAGGCAGGGGCGGCTCTAGGCACCAGCAAAAGAAGCTGGTGCCTAGGGCGGCAAAATCTAGGGGGCGGCAGGCTGGGCCGGCGGACCTGCCGCAGTCATGCCTGCGGGAGGTCCACCGGAGCCCCGGGACGACCGGACCTGCCGCAGGCATAACTGCGGAGAGGGCGCTCATCCCGCGGCTCGGCTGGACCTCCCGCAGGCATGACTGCGGAGGGGGCGCTCGTCCCGCGGCTCGGCTGGACCTCCCGCAGGCATGACTGCGGCAACTCAAGCGGAGCCGCCGGACCCGCGAACCGTCCGCAGCCGTGGGGGGTCCAGCCGAGCCACGCGGGACCAGCGGTCCCTCTGCAGTCATGCCCGCGGGAGGTCCGCTGCTTCCGCGGCTCCGGGGCGCCTCCCGCGCATGACTGCTTGGGGCGGCCAAAATGGTAGAGCCGCCCCTGCTTCCAGGGGTCGATCACCAGCCCTCCAGGGTCACCCCCACTACAACAGCCAAGCACTCTCTCCTCCCCAACCCACACATCCCTAGGAGAGAAAGACACTGAAGCTGGAGGAGTGGAACCTACATGTTCCCAGTGCCAGTGCAACATCTTCTGAGTTCAGATTCCTCCCCAGGCGTCCACCTTTCACCCAGAGGAAGATTCCTAGTGGCACTGTGCTCCATCCACCTCAATTATCCCAGTGTCTGACCACAGGGGCTGACCCTGGCAGTAAGCCTCATGGCAGCAGCAATTTTGACACCTCCACTCCTCCCCTATAGGGTGCTCCTTCCGCCTGAGGAATGGAAACTGAGCAGACATAAGGGTGTGGGGGTCACCACCCAGCCTGCCCTTCCCCCTAGACCCAAGCTAAAGCAGCAGAGCAATGAGAAGAGTTACCTTCTGCTTGCCTGGAGCAAGGGCTCAGGTTCTTCACACCCAAGCAGCAAGGACTAGACATCTGTTCCTCACAGGGAAACCTGCTTGGCATGGCTGAGGCCTGGAACATCACCCTCTGGGCCGAGAAATTCTGGGTCCTCAGAAACACTTTAAAGGATAAAGAGCAACTGATATCAGCGAAGACCTGGCTTGTTTTCCCAGAATGCACTAGGCCATCTAGTATGGCTATTTATTTGGTGACTGTAAAATTCAGGAGCAATCAGGCCTCACTGCCTGGAATGGAGAGGGCTAGTGCTGTGCACTGTTCCCCGCACAGCTGTGCCAATGCACCTCAATTGTGTCTCTCTAACCTACTCCTCCTTGCTGTTTTCCTCATCCTCTTAATTGCTTCATCCTCTGCTGCTCCAGTCCTGGCCCCCTCACCTCCACAACTGCCAACATCTCCTCTGTCTTAACCCAGCCCGGGAAAACCCTAGAAGAGAAAGCACTAACCTCAAAAGTGACAACCTTGCTGGCCCCATCTGGCACTCTGAATCTGAGCCCTTACATCCTCCTCCTCTTCCCTACTATTTCTAGGGAAGAAAGGGCAGGGGAAGGAGGACCAGAGGGATGCTGCGTTGCATTCACTCACCTCGCTGACACTGGCTCTTCCAGAAGCGCTTGCAGCAGATGATGGCAAGTGCCAGCAGCACCAACACAATGATGACTAGAGCACTGCTGGTTAGCACTAGGAGGGTGGTGTCCAGGGGAGGTACTGTGGGGATCGCTACCTTCACCAGGCTAGTCCTGGAGCTGCCTGCAAACATACCAGCCAAAGAAAGAGGTCAGAGTCCCATCAGCACATGGTGCGCTGCAGGATGCTACAGAGAAGAAAGCAGACAGGACTAGGGCAGCACAGATCCAGCCCAGAGTGATTAGTACATGACCAGTTACAAGGATATTAAACACATACACACAGATGTCCCTTAGGACAAGAGATCTCAACACAGAAATTAAAAGCATCTAAGGGCTAAGTTCCCTGTAAGCTGCGTGGCTGCACGGCCATGCAGCATCCTATTTAGCACCGCACAGGCACTTAGGGAACCTGCCTGGGGACCTGCTGCTGCTGAGAGGGGCGCCCCAACCTAGCCTGGCCCCCAACCTGCCATGGCTGGGGCGGCCCCCCAGTCCCAACTATGCCACTGCCTGGACCTGCAGCGGCCTGGGTGGCCCAACCTGAACCCAGCTGCAGCCGGGGCAGCGCGGCGCACATAATAAAATTTATTCCGCATATGGGTAGGAAAAATTAGAGGGAACACTGCCTACGAGGCTTAGGAACCTAATTCCCACTGACAAAGAAATTTAATGGACTTAGATACCTAAGTCACTCCTAGGTGGTCACTGTCAGAGATAGGGGATATTGAATTACATGCATCACTGGCCTGCTCCACTCCACCACTCCTCCCACCTCCTATTACTCTAGGGAATCTAAGTCCATTAACTTTCTTTGACAGTCAGTGGGAATTAGGCTCCTAAATCCCTTTTGAAAACTGAACATAATAATCCAGTGCCATCCAGCAGCAGAGTATTTTTAGCTCCAGTTTACAGATGGAGAAACTGAGACACAAGCAGTTTAAGTGACTTGTCCACAGTCAGTGGCAGAACCACCAACTGGACCCAGGAGGACTGAGAAACAACAGCTAAAATTATCTCCCGGCTGCCGAATGACTGCAAAGTGATGGGGCTGATTTTTCTTGATTTTTAGCAACAGAAATAACAAAAAATTACAGGATAGAAAATGGCTGAGCTGCTGTGTCTGACCACATATCATGGCACTGCTGGCCCCACCTGCCCCTCCCCTCCAGATAAACACTGTCAGCACTTCCTTGGTCAGAACTCACTGGGGCAGAATTCTTCCGCTACAGCTAGCGTAATAAACTTCAAAACAAGCACTAGACATTTGAACGAATAAGCACAGCCTCTGCAAGGACACTCAAGAGGACAGAAACAACAAAAAGCCTCAATCTTCATATTTCAGGGAAAAGATGATCAGCAGCGGGGGTCAGGAGGGAATTTTCCTTTGCACACTACAGAATTACTTTGGTATAACTACGTCAGTCAAGGGCGTAAAAAATCCATATCCCAAGCGACATAATTATACCGAACTAAGCACCGGTGTAGACACGCTTCTCCTGCCTACACAGCTACCGCCTCTCACAGAGGTGGATTAACTAAATTGACGGGAGAGTTCTTTCCCGTCAGTTTAGAGCGTCCTCATTAAAGCACTACAGCCGCGCAACTGTGCCAATTCAGTGTTTTAAGTGCAGACCTGCCTTTAGTTACACTATGGGGGTTTATGCCTTTATTTGAAGCATGTAACAGTGGCCACTGTCGGAGATAGGTGATACTGAATTACATGCGTCACTGGCCCTCTCCACTCCACCACTACTCCCACCTCCTGTTAATCCTGCAGGACTCATCGCATGCCCTGTGACATGACATGTTACACAGTGAAAGACAAGAGGTTGGAGTGCTGCTGGCTACGTACACTGATGCTCAGAGGAAGGAGTCTGCTTTGTGCAGGGGATGCATTCCAGATCCTGCAGCCCGCCAATCCGGGTTTTACTGTAAAACCTGCCAAAAAGTAAGTGGAGAATGCTTAACAACAGGACAAGATATAAGAGAATTGTATATATCATCTCTTTGAACAGCACCACCCTACGCCCTCCCACGTGCCTCTGCTTCTGGTGTTCCAGCTGCCAGCTGTACTCACCCTGGCAGACATTCCCCACAGTCTGCATTGGAAGTGGCAGTGCAGTTGGATTTCTGGACACGGTTGATGAGGGGGCAGGAAAGACAAGGTTTGCAACCACGGAACCCCCAGCTGTCCTTAAACCTCCTGGGAGGGCAAGCAGTGCACTGGGCATCCCTTCCTTCACCATAGCCACACTCCTGCAAGAGACAAGCGCAGGTCCATGACTGAGACAAAGAAATGGCATCAGATCCGAAGATACCACAAAGGGAAGAAGCTGTTCTGTTCTCTAGAGGCAGATGGCTTCTCTTCAGTGAGAGAATTCTCAGTTGCTTTTCACACTCTGGGCATCTCACATCTTTGCATTGCACTGGATAGTAGTGGGGCAGCCATTCTGCATTCAGCAACAGGTCACACATTGCCTCAGGGCTTGGCTACACTTACAAATTTGCAGCACTGCAGCAAGGTGTGAAAACACACCCTCTGCAGCGCTGCAAATTGCGGCGCTACAAAGCGCCAGTGTAGTCAAAGCCCCAGCGCTGGGAGCCGCGCTCCCAGCGCTGTCCGTTATTCCCCACAGGGAGGTGGAGTACGGACAGCGCTGGGAGAGTTTTCTCCCAGCGCTGGCGCTTTGACTACACTTAGCGCTTCAAAGCGCTGCCGCGGCAGCGCTTTGAAGTTTAAGTGTAGCCATAGCCTCAGTCACTAAAACTTGTTTTACTGCCAGGGGGATGCTGGTGTAATGCTGTGCCCTCGGGGGGAGCAGAGGGTTTGCTGGCAGCTGGGATCAAACAGTATGAGCCTGAGCTAGTCAAGGCTATATATAGCAAACTCACTAACCACAGTGGAATGTGTAAATCACACCCATTAAGTTTGGCGCTCTGTCCTCTTCCAGTGGTGAGTGGATCACACATAGAGGTTGATGAGTCTATACTCTTGATGAACAGAGCTAGGTCTCTTAGCTTAGGCATAGAGGCTCATTTATAGAGCCAGAGATCCCAGGTGGACACCTGCTGCCAATGACCCACACAAGGACAGGTTAGGGGTTCTATTTCAAGAGTGGGTGAGGTTCTGTCACCTGAAATGTGCAGGAGGTCAGACTAGATGATCAAGATGGTCCCTTCTGACCTAAAAGTCTATGAGTCTATGAGACATTGCATAGCTCTGACCAGGACACTGAAGTTATCCGCCAGAGGGATTTTGACTTCCCCTGGGAGCTGGAGATGATGGGCTCTCCTTGGTGTTTACATAATAAGCTACACCAATTTGAAACCTTTCCTTACTTATTGGTACTTCCATCTTCCCATTCTCCTATCCTCATCCCTGCATCACTTATCATGATCAATAGAATAGTCTAATGTCCCTTGCCAATAAAGCTCTGTTCTTTTTAAAGGCATGGACATCCATTTCAGAGAAAGCTCTGATACTATCCTTCTACTAAAGGCTAGCAGAGGATTCACCTAGCACCACCAGTACCAACAATCCAGGTTCATCCCAGAGCAGCCAAATTACCTTGGAAAGCTCCCATCCTGGGCCACACTCCCTGCAAGGAACGCACTTCCTGTGCTCATCCAGATACTCATTCTCCTGGCATTCCATTGGGTTTCGAGCAGCACCTCGGACCTAGAGAAACAACTGGGGTTACTACAAGTCCCAGAACACTCCTGAGCTGAACCAAGCGTGCCCTTTACTGTGCAATGCTTTCTCATTGGAAGGAAAATTTGCCTGCATTCCTTGCACACCCCAAATTCCCACTTGCTTTAGTACAGTGGTGAGCTCCCAGTGGCCAGGAATGGCAAACGGGGGCCACTGGGAGCTGCGGGTAGCCGGGCCTGCAGATGGTCAATGTAAACGTGGCCCGTCAGCAGATTACCCTGATGGGCCACGTGCGGCCTGTGGGCCGCAGGTTGCCCACCACTACTTTAGTAGATGCTTGTGTTGCACGAGGAAAACCTCATTTTGGCAAAAGCAGAGCCATATTCCTTCTTCCCAAAGGGCAGTAGGAGGTGCAACTGGCTAAGCAGAGGCAGAGGAGGGACTTTAGTAGGTCATGCAGCTGAACTACCCATTCCTTGTGCCATTTGGTGGCATTTACAAGTGAAGTAAGGTGCGGTCAGTTGTTATTTCCAAACTCATGTTGGACACTCTGATCAGTGATGATTTTTAAGATCAGGTCTGCAGCTTCCCTGATGGGAGGTCAGTACATAGTCCACACTAGATAACTTGTAATCCTGGTCTTCTAAACTGTAGGACTCTTCCTAATTTAGAAGCATCACAAAGATCTCCATAAATGGAGCAGTGGAAAGTACACTCATGTGGTATCCAGGTCCGCAGAGAGCACCAAACTGGATGGAGCACACAAAGCAGATGTTCAATCCAGATCCTTAGTTGGTATAGAGCTGACAAATACCTACACTCAGAGGAGCTCATGTTCACGTGATTTGGTGTGAAAACAGTGCAAGAGAAGATAAGTTAACTACACAGTCTTGGATCAGTGGGGCAGAAGGAATCTGGGGATATATAATATGGGGCACAGAACATAGCAAGGAATAACTATCGGTTCTCTAAAGAACTAAAGCCACACTTTATATTACTGGCCACCAGGCTACCACCCAAGATTTTAATGCAACAAATGGAATTCATGGCCAGAACTTAGCACAAGACACAAAACTGATGTGAATCCTCAGCTGCAAACTAAACAAAACTAGTCAAAGGTACTAGGTAAGGCTAGCCCACAGACTTACAGCCCGGCCATGCATTCCTTGGTGAAATCCTTGCCCTACTGAAGTCAATGGCAAAACTTCTATTGATTTCAGCCCCCACTGAACTCATTTGGAATTTGGGCTATGCAAATAATGCAGACTACAGAGAGCAGAGCACATAGAGAGAATTCAACAGAAATCAAACTGAAACTATTAAAACACATTATGCAGAGGTTTCGGTTCATTTGTTTCAAGTGGATTCCTACCTCAGTGACAAGAAATAGAGCAAAAAACAGCACTGGGTCTCTCTTCATGTCACTTCTCTCATAACCTCATCCAGCAAATCAGGAAAGAATTAATAACACCGTGTCTGCCTCATGAGGTCGACTCATTGGAATCTAAACATTAAAGAAGAGTAGAAAGGGCTTGAGAAACATGCTTTCAAAGGCAGCCACTGTTATAACTTGAAACAATTCAAAAATGAGTGGAGCACAAGTTTTTGTCAGCCCAGCCACAGGCCTCATTAGGAACAAGTCAAAGGACAGCCTGCTAATATTCACACAGTAGAGCCTAGGAACATACTGGAAAAGATGATGTTACAGCAGTAGATATACAAGCACTCTCCACTTCTCTTCCCCCCCCCCCACCCACATCAAAACCCATTTCTATCTATGCCACCATTATAAACTGTAAATGTAAAGGGCCCCTCAGTAAATGTTCCTTGCTATGCCGCTCAAGTCTGATCTCCCACTCTCATGAGCCCTATGCAAAGTAGGCTGCACTTTGGAAGTGGGCTATTGGCCAGGCTTTTCCCACTATCCAAACAATCAGGACTCATCTGATATGGCGTCTCCACTGGATAAGCACACAAAGCAAGATATTAGTTATTACTATCAACTCACATACCCTGAGCAGTATACGCTGCAAAGAAAGCCATATGACAACGAGAAATTAAGGGTGCTAAATTTATCTAGCCCAGTAAAGCAAAGATCGCAGGAGGGATGAGATCACAGTCCATAAATAGCTTCAAGGATACTGACACTATAGAGTAAATAAAGAGAGTTTGTCATAGTCTCAGAAGATGGTGGTCACGGAGCTATGGGCTGAAGCTAAACAAGAAAATGTTTAGGCTCAGTATTAATGTCTAGTTAGGGCCCATTTCTGTTAGGAAAAAAATAGAAATGGGCCTGAACCATCCTCCCAAATATAAACCAATCACAGATTTGAATCCAAGTTCATATCTGAAATTTGTCTCCATAATAGGCTGACTCCAAACACCCTGAACTTTGGATAAGCTCAGCGTTTGAAGCCCCAAGTTCAGCACTGTTCAGATCCATGGTTTAGCGTCTGTCCATTGTAGAGGTAAAACGTTCAGATATGGACCCAGATATGGAATTTGGAACGGAGGCTTTGATTTGGGCCCATATCTATGAATAAATACAAACGGAACAAGAGCAAATTCCCAAGTGAAGTGGAAAGGCACCATTCACTAGGGTGTCTTAAGAACAATGGGGACCTAATCTTGGTGGGGGACCCCAGGTGTCATCCTAATACAAACAATAAATAGTAATAAAAAAGAATAGGCAAGGTGAGACAATAATAGGAATGATGTGGGGAGCAGGCCTCCCAAATACAGTTTTATCCTGCATAATCTTTTCTATCCTTTGTATCTATGGCTCCTTGGTCCTCGCTCCAGTTTAGCAATACATGGACACTGAAAGCTTTATTGAATTTCTGGTGTGAGTCACCTCAGTTCCTCCTATTCTCTGCTTGTGACACATAATAGTCCAGTCTCCTGTGGGCTGCGATACTTGGGTCTAGTTCTGATTGCTGGATTTAGTTTGGAGGTGCTGACGGCCTGTGATACGCAGGAGGCCAGACTAGATTATCTGGTGGTCTTAAACTCTATGACTTTATGAGCGCCCTCAATAGAAAGCCACCTTGAGATTCTAGCAAGTGATTAAAACATTTGGTCCCAATTAGGTTAAATTGCAGAAGCTGTACAGAATCTCGAGGCGACTGCCAGAATAAGATCTCATTTTCCGGATTGGGACCTAAACATCTCACAGTATCAGCCTGCTCATTGATTTTATAGGGAAACAATCTACAGTCATTGTTCTGTGTTAAGGGGAATCTATGAACTTGGTGTATAAAAACTGTTAAATTATTGAATCAAAATGATTTCATGATTTGTTAAAAATCTCAGTGAAAACAGCTTTCCCCTATTTAAACACTCCCTCGTATGTGTAATACTCACCCAAAATACTGCACTAGAACTATTGTAAGATGGAGTGGTTTGGACCATTAGTGTAGAATACCATAGTTTTGGTAAACGTCCTGTTTTCTGCAGTTCCACCATTCTTATCCCACTGGGTTAGACTACGGCATTTATGCCAGGGCCCTGTGGAGTGGGTGGGGCAGGGCTGCATCAGCGAGATTGTATCGCAGGAGACACAACTTGTCAGGGAGGGCTCAGTGACCGCAGTGGATGAATCTGATTGTCGCCCAGGCGCACCAGCCATACTCCGCAGGCCAGTGCAGATGCGAGGCTGGCCCATGACCATGCCTCATCCTGATCCTTCTCTTATAGCTTCATGCGTCTCAGGGGAAGCACAAGTCCCTGCACTCCTCAGAGCATAGGGACTGCAGAGACTGCTGGTATAGGAGGCCCTTAGGTAGCTGCAAAAGTGGGAGGAAGCTTCATTTTTGCACTCCACCACTGTGTGCCCATGCAAGGACCACTCGCAGCCTAGCCTTTTAACTAGACAATAGGATATTTCACAGAGGACTTAACAAGCTAGACTGGCACCTTGTAGTACATAGAGCTACAACTGCATACTGAGGCCCTGATTACAAGCCCATTGAAGTCAATGGGAGTGTTTGGATTAGGCCCTACCTAACTTGCACTTTCCTTGAACATTGGTCAGACTTCATATTCAATTGAAAACTGTTTTTGTTTTTTGTTTTTTTTCCCCAGTAGCTGCTTGATTTATAACTATCCAAAGCATTGAATTGAAATAAAAATCCAGGAACTGACAGCAACACTCAAATTCTTTTCAGGAAGATCCCTGAAATTCGAGGGTACTTTTTTTGGTTTATAACCTAGTCTGACCCAGGGCCGCCCAGAGGGGGGGGCAATTTGCCCCGGGCCCCGGGCTCCGGAGGGGCCCCCAAGAGAAGAGCGGAGGCTCCCGCCTCCGCCCCTCTCCTGGAGCCTCGGCGCATCAAGCGCCAAGACTCCGGCCGAGCCCCTGAGCCCCGCTCCGAGCCGCATGGTGAGGAGGCGGGACTGGGAGCTCCAACGGGGCCTGAGCCCCACCCCGCTCAGAGCGCCGTGGGGAGGGGGCGGGGTAGCTGCCTCCGCTCGGCGTGGAGCTCCCAGCCCCGCCCCCTCACCACGCGGCTCTGAGCGGGACGGAGCTCAGGCCCCGCCGGAGACGCGCTCGGTAAGGGGCCGGGGCCGGGGCCGCGGCTGGGGCCGCTGCCGGCCTGGCGGGAGAAGCCGGGGCCGGGCGGGCGGGCGAAGCCGGGGCCGCGGGCGGCCGGGTGGGAGAAGCCGGGGCCGGGGCCGGGCGGGCGGGAGAAGCCGGGGGCGGGGAGGGGCCGGGCGGGAGAAGCCGCGGCCGGGGCCGCTGCCCGCCTGGCGGGAGGGGCCGGGGCCGGGCGGGCGCGGCCGGGGCCGCGGGCGGGCGAGGCCGGGCAGGCAGGAGAAGCCAGGGCCGGGGCGCGGCCGGGCGAGGCCGGGGCCGGGCGGGCGGGGAAGCCGGGGCGGGAGGGCCGGGGCCGGGGGAGAAGCGGGACCCGCGCCGAGCGCAGCCGGTCTTGGCGGCGGGGCCTTCCGTTCTGGGACCGCCGCCAAAGTGCCCCGAAGACCCGCGGCCCCGCCGCGGGTCTTCGGGGCACTTTGGCGGCGGGTCCCGGAACGGAAGGGGCCCCCCGCTGCCGAAGACCCCGGGCCCCCGGAATTCTCTGGGCGGCCCTGGTCTGACCTACAAACTTTACACAGTGAAGAACATTTATATTTGTTTGATAAACACTTGCCATCTTTTGAGATGGCTCCTGCTGTTCCTAATGGATATTTCTGTCTACATTTTCAAAGTGGCAAAGAGATTTCAATGAACCGTGAGAGTGGCATCAGGTTTAGCATTACTGGATTATCAGGTCAACATATTAGAGTTAAGGGATCATTGAAGATTTACCAAGTCTTTACTGGTACCATACAGCACTACTTGCAATATACACCTCTACATCGATATAATGCTGTCCTCGGGAGCCAAAAAATCTTACCGTGTTATAGGTGAAACTGCGTTATATCGAACTTGCTTTGATCCACTGGAGTGCGCAGCCCTGACCCCCCGTCCCCCGGAGCACTGCTTTACCGTGTTATATCTGAATTCGTGTTATATCAGGTCGCGTTATAGCGAGGTAGAGGTGTACCAGAATGGGAAAAATTGCTATAAAACACTTACTGCATATCTGAAGTTGGCAGCTGGTAGAATTGGGCAGTGGAAAACAGGTCAGCCAGATTAAATGCCATCATGTGGTTTATATGTTGCTTTAAAAAAGAAAGGATGACAATGTTAAATAAAAGCAACAGGAGAAAAGGATTTTTTTTAAATCCCAAAATATTAATCTGGAAAATATTCCTGCATGTCTAGCATTTTCTCCTCATATTAAGTCAAGTCCTTGCCTTTAGTGCCAATATCCTCTGTTCCCCATTCACTCAATACTATTCATTTTGTTCTGCAAGCATTTCTTGATACTATATTGTGCTTAATATATAGGACTCTCTGAGCCAGATTCTTCTATCTTTACTCATATCAAGTTGTACCTTACTTTGTAAACAGTCCCACTGATTTTACCTTTAAAAAGGTATTGCTCATCATAAGTAAGAAATGGTTGAATCTTTTAGCCTGGTTTGGAAATAAACACATTTTTCAGTGAACTTGTAGACTTTCTCCAAGTCACAAAAAGTTCAATAAGTGTGTAATGTGTCCTACTTCAAAACTCTTAGCTTGTTTTCTGTTTATTTTTAGAAAAAACACCCCAATATCAAAAGGGGAGTGCGCACTGTGCTGATTTTACACCTCTCTGACATTATGACAATTTTTTTATGCTCCAACTCTTGTCATAATGTTCATTTTAGACTTCTGTTTCTTTCAATTTGTTCTAACAGCAAATAAAATGAGACTTTAAATACAGTAATAATACCCAATGCAGGAATTACTGTATTATTATCACTTGGATTCCTGTAGTGCTCACAGCATGTGAAATGCCATTCAAACACATAGGAAGACCTATATCATCCCCAAAAGAGTTTATAATCTGAGGCCCCAATCATGCGTTGGGATCTGATTAATACAGAACTCCGCACCCATGTGAAGTTCTGTTTAATTCAGTGGGATTCCCCAGGAGTGCGGAGAGCCATGTTAGCAAATCACAATGCAGGATCGAGACTTAAGATGACAAACAATCTAGGAAAGAAAGAGATACAATTGAGACCTTGAAATCAATGGGACTGCTCACGTACATACAGTTTGTCTTGTGCCTAAGTGTTTGCAGGATCATGGACATAATATGTATAATTTTCATATACACTATATATATGTTTTATACACATAATTATACACTGGGGGTCAAGATTTCCAAATGTGACTAGTCTGTGTTGGGGGCTGTTTGAGTATTTTTCAGTGCCTCAGATTTTTGGATGACCAATCTAAGCATCCATCTTCTAAAAACAGGCCTTTTTAGAGAGTTGCAAGCTGACTTCCCAAAATCACTGGTATCTTTTGAAAATCTTGGCCTCTTTTTTGTCTGTTTTCCCCCTTGACCTATCCATTATTAACTGGCCAGTTTCTTGATTATTGTAACAATTTTTTGTACCCCCGTTACTCCTTTTTGCTTTTGTCCTCTAATGTCTAACACATCACACCACTGACAACCTATCATTCATACTCAACTCACAGGAAAAAATTACTGCCTCATTTATAATTAATTTTACAAATAAAACCATTTCTAATCTGTACTTACTAAGAATTACTCCAAATGTACATAAAAATGCTTAGTCAGTTGCTAGACAGAAGTATTTAAAATATTTACAGATGAAGAGTACACCCATAGATACCATAAATATTATACACACAGTGCTCAGGAAATGCATTTTTAAGAACTAAAGAAATCATTATCAACTACTATCTCATTATTTATTAAACTTTAATATAAATAATTACAATAATGGAAAACGTTGCTCGTACTCATTAATATTTGCTGGTGCTAATACTAAACTCAATAGCATAGTTTATCATAAATAACCAATAAGATTATTCATTTGTAATCTTCACTCATATTTATCGTTGGCTGCAATCTCAGCCTTGAAATCTACAGCTCAGTGCTCTAAACACTTTGGTGTCTGCTGTGTTTTATAATCAGGCCTGCCACCCCCGCAATAGCGTAAAGTGTCGGGACTTGCAGCGTGCCCTTCCAGACTATAGTGGTGTCACCTACCAGTGACTCTTTGGCATGCAGGCAAAGTATTCCACGGCTTATTCCAAAGTCTGCGTTTGCACGGATCAAAATATCTGGACCGTTTGTAAAGCGATCAGATGAAACCCCATCTGCGGAGAGTGGGAGGCTGAGCTATGGCTGGAGATTGTACCTGCAACAAGTCCAGACTCGCCCGCTCACCACGTGTCAGTACCAGTTTCCTTCCTCTCCGGACCCTTTGCACCGCTAGTGCAGATCCGTTACCCCCTCGCTCCCGGGAAGAAACGGAGGGCCCTGCTTTGCAGCTTGGTACCGGACAATCATAACCTTGACTCCGAGCGCGGAAACTTACAAGGAAAAGCTAATAACAAGACCGATCCTTCCTGGCAGCCCGCTTCTTTTCTCCCTACAAGGATGTCTAGCTGAGACAGACAGGCTCGCCCACTGGAGCCTCTCCCTCCCCTGAAACACGAACGGGAAAGTGCGAGGGATGCTCCAGCTCGCTGGGATATGCCCAGGCATGTACGCGGCACAGCGACTCTGCCGCCTGAACCAGCCCGAGACCTCCTCATGCCGGAGAGACCCAGCCAGAGTGAACGTAACCCACGGGCCGGGATGGACACACGCAGCCCAGACAGACGAGTACATTTAGGGTGCCGCATAGCGATTACAGCCGCTACGGATCGGGGGCATTCGCTGGCTGTTTGGCATCTAGAGTTGCAGAGTAACTTCAGACGCCCCGGCAAGCTGGGTGGGCAGTACGGACAAGACGAGGCAGCTCACACGCACAGAGATGATCACTAGGCAATTAACTGCCCTACCCATGAGACAGGCAAGTACCAAAAAGCATCAGGCGCCGGGCAAACATGTCCCATTTTACCTGCTTCCCAGCCGCAGCGACCCTGGCGCGGGCTCCAGTTCTGCTCTGCCCCAGACAGCCCCACAGACTGGCCAGCGGGCCCGGGGCCCCACGGTTGATGAAATCAGCTGCAACACCCACCACCACTTCAGTCATCCACCCACCCTGCCTCCTGCCCTGGAGGGACCCACGAGAAGCGAAGTTCCACCCCGCGACTCCGCCCCACAGACAGGCACGGCTTCCCATTGGATAGAAGCAGCCTCCTGGGCGAGGCTATGCAGATCAGCCTGCCCAAAGGGGCGGGGTCTGAGGGCGGCAAGGTGGTTGATGCTGCATGGGACTCCGCGGTGGCCGGTGTGACGACACATTGAGCAACCCTTCCGTTTTGCAGCTAGGTGCAGTTTCTGCCGGGCAACGTAACCATCTGGGCTCCTGCTCAGGACTTGCTGCCGCCTGGTCCATGGGGTTGCAAATCAGGAGGGACAGGGTTTGTGCTCGAAAACACTCCAGGGCCGCCCAGAGGGGGGGCAAAAGGGGCAATTTGCCCCGGGCCCCGGGCTCCGCAGGGGCCCCCAAGAGAAAAGCGGAGGCTCCCGCCTCCGCCCCTCTCCTGGAGCCTCAGCGCATCAAGCGCCGAGTCTCCGCCGGGGCCTCTGAGCCCCGCTCCGCTCAGAGCCGCGTGGGGAGGGGGCGGGGCTGGGAGCTCCAACGGGGCCTGAGCCCCGCCCCGCTCAGAGTCGCGTGGGGAGGGGGCGGGGCTGGGAGCTCCAACGGGGCCTGAGCCCCGCCCCGCTCAGAGTCGCGTGGGGAGGGGGCGGGGCAGCTGCCTCCGCTCGGCGTGGAGCTCACAGCCCCGCCCCCTCACCACGCGGCTCTGAGCGGGACGAAGCTCAGGCCTCGCCGGAGACGCGCTCGGGTAAGGGGGGGGGGAAGCGGGAGCCGCCGGGGCCGGGCCGGGCCTGGGGGCGGAGCTGCCGGCGCCGGGCCGGGCCGTGGGGGGGGGGGGAAGGGAAGCTAGACCCGCCGGGGCGGGGCCGGGCCGGGGGGTGGGGGAGGGACGCGAGACCCGCCGGAGTGGGAAGCGGGACCGGCCGGGGTGGGGAAAAGAGGGACCCGCCGCCGCCGAAGCGCAGCCCGGTCTTCGGCGGCGGGGGGGGCCCCTTCCGTTCCGGGACCCGCCGCCTAAGTGCCCCAAAGACCTGCGGCGGGGACCCGCCGCAGGTCTTCGGGGCACTTTGGTGGCGGGTCCCGGAACGGAAGGGGCCCCCCGCCGCTGAAGACCCCGGGCCCCCGGAATCCTCTGGGCGGCCCTGAAACACTCACATTCTGCTTCCTCCTGGCTAATGTGCCAAATTGACCTATTGCAGGGGTCTGGGGGGTTCTGCATTTTAATTTAATTTTATATGAAGCTTCTTAAGCATTTTAAAAACCTTATTTCCTTTATATACAACAATAGTTTAGTTATATAGTATAGACATAGAAAGAGACCTTCTAAAAATATTAAAATGTATTACTGGCATGCGAAACCTTAAATCAGAGATACTAAATGAAAACTTGGCACAGCACTTCTGAAAGGTTGCCGAACCCTGATCTTTTGGATGATTGAGGCATACAGAGCACACCCCTGATCCCAAGGTGATACCAGAATGGCCCCTTTCATTTTTTCCACTGGCTTCCTCCTTGCTTATTTCCAATGACTTGGCTGCCAATGCACCTGTCACTGGTCCGACGATGATTGTGCACCTGTCACTGGTCCAGGGATGGTTGCAAATCAGGAGGGATGGGGTTTGTGGTCAAAAACACTCACAATCTGCTTCCTCCTGGCTAATGTGCCAAAGTTACCTATTGGATGATTGAGGCGTGCTCTTTCACTTGTTTGTGTGTGTCAAAGTTAGAATCAGGACTCACAATTTGTCAGACCACTCTGTTTTATTAGCACAGCACTCTGCCAATAACACCCAGATAATGTGAGTGGCCATGCAAGACCCAAACAGTCTTATTTATACAGATAAAAGAGTGGGAATTAAACAAAGCGATAAAGAGAACAAAACAGTAAAATTCACCTGGGGCACAGCATGCATATCCTACTTCCTTACTAACTCTTATCGATCTAAGGCTAATGCTTCACCAATTGCCCTTAATGGTGCAATTGTTCTATGTTAATGTCTGTATTCCTGACACCTGGATTGCAGCATTCCAGCAATTTTGCTTAAAGGTACAGACAGCATTTCTTTAATCCTTTCTATTTTTACAATATAATTCATTCTACTTTCACAATCCCTCCTTTTGGTCATGCTTCGCCATGACCAACATTGGACTGGGTTCCACATATTAACCGTTCTTTATCTCTTTGTTCATCAGCGATATTTAAAATCATCATATTAGCACTCTGTTTTGGGGCAGTCTAGACAAGTTTGTGATGAATTTCTGGTCTCTGAATAATTCTGTAGGACCCAGAGTCTAGGTCATATACAATAAACAGCTGGCACAATTACTAGATAAACTACATGTAAATGTAGAGCTAGGAATAGAACAAATTGGTAGTCGATAGAAAAAGAACCTTCTAAACTGTGCAATGAAGGCCATTAGTAGTGCAAATTTTGAAGCAAGTGTTATCTTCCAAAACTGAGACTAGGCATCCAATTTTGAGAATGTGGACATGGGGGATCCAGTGGATATAGTGTACTTAGATTTTCAGAAAGCCTTTGACAAGGTTCCTCATCAAAGGGTCTTAAGCATAGTAAGCTGTCATAGGATAAGAGGGAAGGTCCTTTCATGGATCAGTAACTGGTTAAAAGATAGGAAACAAAGGGTAGGAATAAATGGTCAGTTTTCAGAATGGAGAGAGGTAAATAGCTGTGTACTAGTCAACGTATTCAGAAATGATGTGGAAAAAGGGGTAAACAGTGAAGTGGCAAAAATTGCAGATGATACAAAACAGGGATTGGCAACCTTTGGCACACGGCCCATCAGGGAAATCCACTGGCGGGATGGGATGGTTTGTTTACCGGCAGTGTCCACAGGTTCAGCCAATCACAGCTCCCACTGGCCACGGTTTGCCATTCCAGGCCAATGGAGGCTGAGGGAAGCAGCAGCCAGCGCATCCCTCGGCCCGCGCAGCTTCCTGCAAACCCCATTGGCCTGGAATGGCAAACCACAACCAGTGGGAGCTGCAATCGGCCAAACTTGTGGACACTGCAGGTAAACAAACCGTCCCGGCCCACCAGCAGATTTCCCTGTGTAGGGATATTAAAGAAGGTTTATATTAAACATGGTTTATATGAAAAATGATTTATTGTTAAAAATGATTTATTGTTAAATGATACTTTATAACTGAAGGTTTATATTAGAAGTAAATGTGATTCCCAACATTTAGCCTCTAACCTGCAAGCCACCAGCTGTGTCTGTGTGAAGCCTGCTCAAAGAAATACTTTGTATAAAACTTGTTAAACATTAATTGACTCTTAGTATATAGATAGAGACCCCCACCCTCTAAGTTTACATCTCACTTTATTTTTGATTGTTAAAAGACAGGGAGTCTCACATAAATTGGTAACACCCCAAAAGGTAAAGAGACAGTAAAATAGATGTGATTAAGATAGAGAATGTATGTGAATGAGTGCCTAGTTTAAATAATGAATGAATGGTTAGGGAGTTACCAGCCTGAAAAATTCAGTGTTGGCCGAAGAAGGTGTCAAGTGGGATCAACCAGATGACCCCCAGAGGGCAAACTGGAATCCACCCCACCACACCTCAAAGGCATTAAAAACAAACATCTGAAAACATGGAGCCAGCCACCTGCTGATTGATTTAGCAACAGCAGAATGAAGCAACTCTCATGAACTGACATAGGAATAAATTCCTATAAAACTGGACTCTGAAGACTGAGGACTTTGAGTCTATGGTTCTGCTGCCAGCCTCCAGGAGCATCAGATGCATCTGACACAGACTCGGCTCCATCCTCATGACCAAGATACCTGGCCAGTAACTTGGCATGAGCAACGTCTAGGCTGGTAACTATAACATCTATACAGAACCTGAATGAATGATTGTTTAAATGAATATAGATATATGTATGTGTGTGTGTGTGTATAAGGAATAAGTAGTGATAGAAATAAGTAGTAAAACAACGTTGTTTGCTCTTATCTTTTGTTTTACTATTATATTTAAAATAAATGTGGCATCTTTGCCTTATCCCTCTTAATAAGATCCTGCTAGTTTTTATTGGTATAACAAAACTAGGAGGAGGGAAGGTGTTCGGAGGATGTACGACGAATCCTGCTGGAGAGCAGAAAGCCATCCACACGGCGGACGTTCCTTGCTAAATGGTCTAGGTTCTCCAGGTGGGCAGGGGAGCGGGGCACCTCCCCATCATCCGCATCCCTACAGCTTATTCTCGATTACCTCCTGTCCCTTAGAACTCAAGGGCTAGCTCCTGCCTCCATCAGGGTTCATTTAGTGGCCATTTCGGCCTTCCACCCTCCAGTGCAAGGTCAAGCAGTGTTCTCCCACCAGATGACCTCCTGTTTTTTAAAGGGCCTAGATTGTGCATTCCCGTACGCCAGGGCCCCGGTCCGACAATGGGATCTGAACCTAGTGTTATCCCGCCTCGTGGGTCCTCCCTTTGAACCCTTGGCCACGTGTTGCTGGTCCCACCTATCCTGGAAAGTGGCATTCTTGGTGGCTATCACCTCAGTCCGTCAGGTCTCGGAGCTTAGGGCCTTGACCTCGGAACCCCCGTGTACGATTTTCCACAAAGATAAGGTCCAGCTTCGCCCACACCCCGCTTTTCTCCCAAAGGTGGTCTCCACCTTCCATATGGATCGGGACATTTTCCTACTGGTACTCTGTCCTAAGCCCCATTCCTCCAACGAGGAATGCCGCCTACACACGCTAGACATACGTAGCCTGCTGGCCTTCTACCTGTACTGAACCAGGCTGTTCAGGAAGTCCTTGCAACTATTCGTTGCGTCGGCAAGCGGATTAGGGGGCAACCAGTTTCCATCCAGCGCATTTCCTGCTGGATCACCTTGTGCATACACACGTGTTACAACTTGGCAGGGGTTACCCCACCGCCTATAGTGAAGGCGCATTCTACGAGAGCGCAAGCCTCATCGGCCGCCTATGTCACCCACATCCCTATCCAGCACATATGTAGCGCTACCACGTGATCATCTGTCCACACTTTTTCCTCGCACTATGCGATCATCTCCCAAGCACAGGATGACGCCGGGTTTGGTAGGGTGGTACTTCGTCCTGATAACCCTTAAACTCCTACCCACCTCCATCAGATATAGCTTGGAGTCACCTACTGTGGAATACACAGGAGCAGTCACTCAAAGAAGAAAGGATAGTTACCTGTTCTGTAACTGGCGTTCTTCGAGATGTGTTGCTCTTGTCTAGTCCACATCCCAGCCTCCTTCCCCTCTGTCGGAGTTGTCTGGCAAGAAGGAACTGAGGGTGGGGGGAGTGCGCAGCTCCCCTTATAGCGCTATAGAAGCGCCACTCCAGGGGTCGCAGTTGTGCTCCAAAAATTTCCGGCACCGGTACACCTACTGTGGAATAGACCGGAGCAACACATCTCAAAGAACACCAGTTACAGAATAGGTAACTGTCCTTTTTAAAGGATGTCTAGATTTAATTCCTGTAGTAACAGAACTGGTGATAGGAAAGCAGGAAGAGAGAGAGAGGGGTGTGTGTGTGTGTACAGCTTAAATTGGTTAAATAGTCTAACTTTCAGTACTCAGTGTTTCAAAAATGTTAGACTGCCAACCTGTGTCATAGAGATGTCTTCTGTTTTTTAAAAAACCCAGGAATAAAGCTACTTTAAGGGAAATTACTGCTTTGTCCAACCCTAAAGAGCTATGAGATCTTTACTCACCAATTCTCATAAAACTTGTATTTGTTATGCCTTTTTGGTGACTTTAGTATTATGATCTATTATAAATAAAGTGCATTTCATTGATTGATTTTAAAATGAAATTAGTAACTGGAAAAAATGGCCAGTATTTTTTTTAAACCTGTGACAATTATAAGCTACTGTATTCTGTCGTTTACTTTCTAGAATCAAAAGTATATCTAAGTATAATCTAAAGTTCTCCTGCAAAATGCTGGCTGTGCAAATCCTTCTGTGGCTGGATCATTCTTTTGTTTTTATTTTAAGTACAAAATAAATATGTATAACAAATTTAAAAGTATGTAATTTGATATGTTGGATGGCGCCTCTTTTGATGTGTTTGCTCCCCTGATGTTAGAACCTGGCTATGCCACTGCTGTAGAGGGCTCATCACCCAGCAGCTGGGGGCCACCATGCGGGCTCAGCAGGGCTGCTGGCCACAGGGCCAATGGGTGTGGGTTGGCTGGGTGGGATCTCAGGAGTCACATCTCAGGGATCTGCCCCGCTCCCCAGCACTGCTCCAGCTCTGAGCTGTCTCCACTGCCTGGGACCTGTGGGGCCCCACCTGCCTCCCCGGGGGAAGAGCCACCTGGGACTGGTGCAGAGGCTGGGCCAGTCTCAGCCAGTCACAGGGGACAGTGGGGGGTGGGGGGGGAGGCTCAGCTGGGTCTTGAGGGAGCTTGGCCCGGGTAGGCTGTGCTCCAGCCTGGCTGATTGCACCACTCCCAAGGGGCCACTGTTCCCCCCCCCAAATGGGGGTTTTGTCCCCGCACAGTGTCTGGCAGCGTCTCCCCCCCCTGGGCTTAACCCCGGCTACCACCCCCCACCCCCAATTTTTCCCCTTCAGCCCCTCTCCTGCCGCTACCTACAGCAGCTTGATCCCCCCCTGGCCAGTAAATTTCTGCCCCCTGCTCAGATCCCGGCAGCCCCCCCACACTGCAATTTGCCCCCCTTGATCCTTTTAAACCACCCCAAAGAGGAGGCAGCAAATCGTAAGTAGAAGTGAGGGCAGAGAGAGGTCAGTGGCGACAGCAAAGGTTACTGGGCATGCTCAGTTCGGGTGCGCATGCTCAGCGCAGCCAAAGTAGGGAATCGGTAGCGGGAGCTGTTTCTGTCCTTACAACGCAGGAGAACACAACAGGACAGAACAATGCAATAGAATACAACAGCACAACACATCACAGTATTAAAATAAGGTGTAATCAAATACCACAGAGCCACACAGTACAATAAAACGAACAGGCGGAGTGCAGGATAGCTCATAAAAGTACAGTAGTAACATGGTTTAAACAAAAACACAGTTGAGCCACCCAGTTATAAGTGCAATATCCCGCAGTGATAATTGCAACGCAGTTCACTGACAACAACCAAGTAAAATATAATACATCCAACGATGAACACACAAACAAGAATGACAGAGATACCATTAAGCCATAAAGCACTGCCTCTGGAACAGAAAAGAACAGTCATGCTAAACACAGACAGGGAATACCAATCACTGTAATGCCCTTATTTTGGGTGGATACGTGATATACTGCACCTGGCAGAGAAACAAGAGTTTTGTCCACTATTATTAATTTTTACTACTGTACACCAGCAGCCCCAGCCATGGACCTGGATCCCATTGTGCTAGGCACGGTACAAACTGAAGAAAAAGATAGTCCCTTCCTTAAATAAGTCCATAATTTAAGTATAAGACAAGAGGCAACAGGTGGAGACAGACAGAGAAGGGGGGACACAAGGAAACATTGAGACTAGAGATGATCATAAAAACTTGGATGGAACTGTCAGAAAATGCAGTTTGTCAAAACAGAAACGCTTTGTGAAATGATATCAATTTTGCTGAAATTTTGTTTTGGAGAAATAAAGGGGAAAAATTTCTAACAATGTTAAAATGTCCTATTTGTATATTTTCAGCACAAAATATTTCAATTTTTTCTTTTGAAACACCTTTTCATATTGTTTTTTTAAATGTATTATATAGTATAATACAATAATATATATATAAAATAAAAGGAAGATGAAACATTTCAATGTTGTTGAAAAAAACATTTTGATGGCCTGAAACAATTTCCCCCGCAGACTTTTCTTTCACAGAGATCATATGTGACAACAAAGAGATTATATTGGTCAGCATGCTAGGCTGTGGTTTCAGCATACCAGCTGCCTCACTGTTGTCCACTTTTTGCACATTGGCAACAGTTGTGTGGTGTGCCAATAAAGTATTTTAAATTTGATTTAAATACAACCTAATGCAACTGTATAAAACAATGCCACACAGTAGTACAATATGACAATAGACCAGCATGCAATAGAATAGTACAACACTGCAACATAATACAGTACAGCATAAACATTGTTTATTAAGTCAGGAGATGTGGAAGTTATACAGATAAACAGGGGGTTGGATGCATAAAGAAATTTGCTATGTATTTGATATGGGTTAGTGGGCATGATAATTTTAAATGAGTTTTTGGAAGGACAGTCAGGTGGTCCCCAAGTGCACTGGGACGCAGGAGATCTGAGTTCATTTCTCAGCTCTGCCATAGACTTCCTGTATGACAATGGGCAAGTCTCTTATTCTCTATGCCTCAGTGCCCCGTCTGTAAAATGTGAATAATCATAACTTTCTTTTTCTCACCATTTGTCTGCCTTGTACATCTGGATTGTAAGCTCCCACTAATTATATATGTACAGCACCTAGCACAGCGGGACCTCTTAGCACATTGCAACACAAAATAAATATTGGCATGGTCTAGTGCAGAGTTGGGCAAACTACAGCTTGCGGGCCACATCAGGCCCACAAGACCCTCTTGCCCAGCCCCTGAGCTCCTGCCCCAGGAAGCTCACCCCGGCCCCTCCCCTGCTGTTCCCCCGCAGCCTCAGCTCGCCCCGCCACTGGCACAATGCTCTGGGCAGAGGGGCTGCAAGGTCCTGGGGCAACACAGCTGCAGAGCCGTGGCCTGACCCGGTGACCTGTGCTGCGCAGTGGCGTGGATGGCTCCAGCCAGGTGCCTGTCCTGGTGCTCTAGCGCCGTCAGCCACCGGTACTCCAGGCAGCATGGTAAGGGGGTGGGGAATGGGGAGTGGATAGAGGGCAGGGGAGTTTGGGGTGGTGGTGGTCATGGGGAGGGGTTGTGGATAGGGGTCAGGGCAGTCAGAGGGCAGGGAACAGGGGGGTTGAATGGGGGCAGGGGTCCTGGGGGGCAGTCAGGAAGGCGAGGGGGGGTTGGAAGGGGCAGGACGGGGCAGCCAGGGATGAGGGTTCCAGGGGTAGTCAGGGGACAGGGAGAAGGGGTGGGTGGATGGGGCAGGGGTCCTGGGGGGGGCAGCTGTCAGTGAATGGGGGGGTTGGATGGGGCAGGAGTCCCGGGGGGTGGACAGTCAGGGGGTGAGAAGCAGAAGGGGACAGGGCCACGCCTGGCTGTTTGGGGAGGCACAGACTCCCCTAACCAGCCCTCCATACAATTTCCAAAATACGATGCGGCCCTCAGGCCAAAAAGTTTGCTCGCCCCTGGTCTAGTGGATAGAGCACAGGACTGGAACACAGGAGACCAAGGTTTTATTTCAGCTCTCTCACTGTCCTGCTGTGTGACCTTAGGCAAGTCATTTACCCTCTCTTGGCCTCAATTTCTACTTCTATAAAATGGGAATAATCATAGAATCATAGAAAATTAGAATTGGATGAGACCTCAGGAGGTCATCTAGTCCAACCCCCTGCTCAAAGCAAGACCAACACCAACTAAATCATCCCAGTCAGGGCTTTGTCAAGTCGGGCCTTAAAAACCTCTAAGGATGGAGATTCCACCACCTCTAGGTAACCCATTCTAGTGCTTCGCCACATTCCTAATGAAATAGTTTTTCCTAATATCCAACCTAGACCTCCCCCACTGCAACTTGAGACCATTGCTCCTTGTTCTGTCATTTGTCACCACTGAGAACAGCTGAGCTCCATCCTCTTTGGAACCCCACTTCAGGTAGTTGAGGGCTGCAATCAAATCCCCCCTCACTCTTCTCTTCTGCAGACTAAACAAGCCCAGTTCCCCCAGCCTCTCCTCATAAGTCATGTGCTCCAGCCCCCTGATCATTTTCGTTGCCCTCCGCTGGACTCTCTCCAATTTGTCCACTCCTTTCAGCAGTGGAGGGCCCAAAACTCGACCAATACTCCAGGTGTGGCCTCACCAGTGCTGAATAGAGGGGAGTAATCACTTCCCTCGATCTGCTGGCAATGCTCCTACTAATGCAGCCCAATATGCCGTCAGCCTTCTTGGCAACAAGGGCACACTGCTGACTCATATCCAGCTTCTCATCCACTGTAATCCCCAGGTCCTTTTCTGCAGAATTGCTGCTTAGCCAGTCGGTCCCCAGCCTGTAACGGTATGCATGCAATTCTTCCATCCTAAGTGCAGGACTCTGCACTTGTCCTTGTTGAACCTCATCAGATTTCTTTTGGCCCAATCCTCCAATTTGTCTAGGTCACTCTGGACCCTATCTCTACCCTCCAGCATATCTACCTCTCTCCCCAGTTTAGTGCCATCTGCAAACTTGCTGAGGGTGCAATCCATCCCATTATCCAGATCATTAATACAGATGTTGAACAAAATCAGCCCCAGGACCGACTCCTGGGACACTCCACTTGATACCGGCTGCCAACTAGACATCAAGCCATTGATCACTACCCATTGAGCCTGACAATCTAGCCAGCTTTCTATCCATTTTATAATCCATTCATCCAATCCATACTTCTTTAACTTGTTGGCTAGAATGCTGTGGGAGACCGTATCAAAAGCTTTGCTAAAGTCCAGAAATATCATGTCCACTGCTTTCGCCATATCCACTGAGCCAGTTATCTCATCATAGAAGGCAATCAGGTTGGTCAGACATGACCTAGTCTTGGTGAATCCATGCTGACTGTTCCTGTTCACCTTCCTCTCCTCCAAGTGCTTCGAAATGGTTTCCCAGAGGACCTGCTCCATGATTTTCCAGGGACTGGGGTGAGGCTTACCAGTCTGTAGTTCCCCAGGTTCTTCTTCTTCCCTCTTTTAAAGATGGGCACTATATTTGCCATTTTCCAATCATCCAGGACCTCCCCCAATCGCCATGAGTTTTCAAAGATAATGGCCAATGGCTCTGCAATCACATCAGTCAATACCCTCAACACCCTCAGGTGCATTAGAGCTGGACCCATGGACTTGTGCATGTCCAGCTTTTCTAAATAGCCCTTAACCTGTTCTTTCATTACCGAGGGCTGCTCACCTCCTCCCCATACTGTGTTGCCCAGGACACTAGTGTAGGAGCCGACCTTGTCTGTGAAGACCAAGGCAAAAAAAGCATTGAGTACTTCAACTTTTCCCACATCATCTGTTACTAGGTTGCTGCCCCCATTCAGTAAGGGTCCCACACTTTCCCTGACTTTTTTCTTGTTGTTAACATACCTGTAGAAACCCTTCTTGTTACCCTTCACATCCCTTGCTAGCTGCAACTCCAGTTGTGTTTTGGCCTTCCTGATTACACCTCTGCATGCTTGAGCAATATTTTTATACTCCTCTCTAGTCATCTGTCCAAGTTTCCACTTTTTGTCAGCTTCCTTTTTGTGTTTAAGCTCACCAAAGATTTCACTGTTAAGCCAAGCTGGTCTCCTGCCATATTTGCTATTCTTTCTGCACAGCAGGATGGTTTGTTCCTGTGCCCTCAATCCTTATTTAAAATACAGCCAGCTTTCCCGGACTCCTTTCCCCCTCATATTAGCCTCCCAAGGGATCCTGCCCATCAGATCCCTAAGGGAGTCTAAGTCTGCTTTTCTGAAGTCCTGGGTCCATATTTTGCTACTCTTCTTTCTTCCTTTTGTGAGGATCATAAACTCAACTATCTCATCATCACTGCTGCCCAGGTTGCCACCCACTTCTACTTGCCCTACCAATTCTTCCCTGTGTGTAAGCAGCAGGTCAAGAGGAGAACAGCCCCTGGTTGGTTCCTCCAGTAGTTCCACCAGGAAGTTGTCCCCAACACTCTCCAAAAACTGCCTGGATTGTCTGTTCACTGCTGTATTGCTCTCCCAGCAGATTTCAGGGTGATTGAAGTCCCCCATTAGAACCAGGGCCTGTGTTTTGGAAACTTCAATTAATTGTCCGAAGAAAGACTCGTCTACCTCATCCTCCTGGTCCGGTGGTCTATAGCACATGCCCACCACAACATCACCCTTGTTGCTCTCAGTTGTAAACTTAACCTGAAGACTCTCAACAGCCTTTTCTCCAGTTTCATACTGGAGCTCTGAGCAATCATACCGTCACTTACATACAGTACAACTCCTCCACCTTTCCTCCCCAGCCTGTCCTTCCTGAACAGCTTATATCCATCCATGGCAGTGCTCCAGTCATGTGAGTTACCCCACTAAGTCTCTGTTATTCCAATCACATCATAGTTCTTTGTGCCAGGACTTCCAGTTCTTCCTGCTTGTTTCCCAGGCTTCTTGCGTTCATGTATAAGCACCTAAGATAAGTAGCCGATTGCCCTGCTTTCTCAGTATGAATCAGGAGGCACCCTCCCTGTTGCACCTTCCTTCTTGTGTTTCCTCCCGATATCCCACTTCCCCACTTACTTCAGGGCTTTGGTCACCATCCCCCAGCAAACCTAGTTTAAAGCCCTCCTCACTAGGTTAGCAAGCCTACCTGTGAAGATATTCTTCCCTCTCTTTGTTAGGTGGATCCCATCTCTTCCTAGCAATCCTTCTTCCCAGAACAACATCCCATGGTCGAAGAATCCAAATCTCTCTCTCAGACACCACTTGCGTAACCACGCATTCACCTCCACAATGCGAGGGTTCCTACCTGGGCCTTTTCCTTCAACGGGAATGTGGTAGTGATCTCTTTGTGATCTGCTGATGAAAAGTGCTATATAAGAGCTAAGTATCAACATCATCAAGGGCCTTATCTAGACTACAGAACTAGACTGATTGTTCTTATCTCATGTTTTGTAGCTGAATTAAAGTTAACACGATGGTTTGTATCCCCACTTGCATTCACACCTGCATTGCGTACATCTTTCACTGAGTGTGGCCTCTGCTGTGGGAGATGAAAGAAATGGGCTGATGGCCAGATAGGCAACTTTGGCTTTGTCTACGCTATGGACCTTACAGCCATGTAGCTGCTCAATGCTGGCAGGAGAGAGCTCTCCCGGAGTCATAATTAAACTACCCCCAACGAGTGGCAGTAGCTATGCCAGTGGGAAAGCGTCTGCCGCCAACATAGCACAGTCCACACCAGACTTTTGTCGGTGAAACTTATGTCAGTCAGGGGGTGTTTTTTTCAAAAGTTTTACCGACAAAAGTGCTAGTGTAGACATAGCCTTTGTTGGGCATTGTGGAGTAGGATCACAGGATTGATGAACGTTGATTACTATAGGGGGGAGGGATAGCTCAGTGGTTTGAGCACTGGCCTGCTAAAGCCAAGGTTGTGAGTTCAATCCTTGAGGGGGCCATTTAGGGATCTGGGGCAAAAGTCTGTCTGGGGATTGGTCGTGCTTTGAGCAGGGAGTTAGACTAGATGATCTCCTGAAGTCCCTTCCAACCCTGGTATTCTATGATTCTATAACCCTGCATCAGCCAGCAGTTACACTGGTGCTCTCACGACTGAGATAATACAACTGAAGCTAACACTGGGGCATAGTGCAGGCCTTCACCTGAGTTACTTGGTATGATGGGGTGTTCACCCCAGTGGCATAGCTAGGAGTGGAAATTTGGGGGGCCCCAACTTTCAGGTGGGTGGGCAATGACAGGCTGCGTTAGCTCAGCTTCTCCCCCATGCCGTGCCCTCTTCCTAGCCCTGGTCCCGCCAGACACAGGGCTTCACCTGCCGAGCTGGGCACGCACATGGGGCCAGGACCCCACCCGCACGTGCCAATGTGAGTAGCTGCTTGGGTAAAAGAGGTTCCCCCCTGTTCAGGCTGAAATTCCCACATTCCTTAGGGCAGAGGGGGGATAATAGGCGCTGACCCCCCCCTTCAGTCGAGCAGAGTCTGAAGGCTACGTCCCCCCGGCTCCCCCCTCCTCTGGCAGGGTACCCAGCCAGGGAAACAGGTTCCCTGAGTCTTGCCATCTTGGGAAAAGGGAAAGTTTATCCAGAGCAGGGAGGGAAAACGGGGGCAGAGCAGGAAGAGGCTGGATGGGGGAGGGCAGAGGCCGAGGTCTGGAGTTGGGGGGAAGGGGCAGGACCCAGGGGGGCGCAGGACGTGAGTGAGGCGGCAGAACTGGGTATCATAGCAGAGCCTGGCACTGGGGGTACAGGGACAGGACTGGGGTGCAGGAGGGATCTGGGGCCCTGGGGAGGGGGGCAGGAAGGATTGGGGGTGCAGAAGAGATCAGGGGTGGAAGAAGGATCAGAGGCCTGGGGAGGGGGCACAGAAGGGATTTGGGGGCCTGGGGAGGGGGGCAGGAGTGATCGGGGGGTCCGCCTCCCCCCATCTACTCCAGCCCTTACCGCTCTCAGGCACCAAAAGACAAGGCTGTGTGAAAGTAGAATGAATTATATTGTAAAAATAAGAATGGATTAAAGAAATGTTGTATGTACCTTTAAGCAGAAATAAGAAATGTTGAAATACAGGTGCCAGGAAAAGAAACATTAGGCATAAACAATGGTGCTAATGGCAAAACATTAACAGAAGATGGGTAATAGAATAAGATATGCATGCCTAGCCCAGGTAAACTTATCTGATTCTGCTTCCTTTGTTATCTTGTTAAGTTCTCACCCTTTTATCTGTATAAATAAGATAGTTTGCGTCTTGCATGGGGCTCACATTATCTGGGTGTCATTAGCAGAGCGCTTTGCTAATAAAACAGAGTGGTCTGACAAACTGTGAGTCCTGAGTCTAACTTTGACAATTTGGAGGTCCCACCGAGATGGCAACCGTCTTCACTGGGGCTGTGTGATTCCTGACTGTTTTTGTAGGATGACCGTGGCAGCCGGCACCTGGGCATTTGGCCCGAGCGGTCCTCCACTATAACAAAAAGGTGCATGACCACAGTGAAGTCTACGCCATTGAACCTGTTGGTTCCCACTCTGTTCTGGTAGGGATCCCGGGATCTGACATCAGGAATCTGGTCAGGTAATTATTTCTGTGTTTTGTCCGGACTGAGGACTGTCCTGTCTCTGTGTCTATCCGTCTTCCTGTGGAGTGTTTGAGTCTGGGTGCCATCTCCGTCCGGGGATTGGCCGACCAAGGGGTTCCTGTCCCCGCGGTCTGAGTGAGTGGAATCTGCACAATCGCAGCCGCACCGCACTTTGGGTAAAAGCCCTGGTGTGAAAGCAAGGGCGATTGAGGCAGTAGCCTGTGGGCTCCTAACCCGAATTTCCTTCTTGTGCGATTGGTGTGTGAAGTCCTCCTGTATGGGTAACCAGACGTCTAAGTCAGGACAGTTCCCTAAATGAACGCTGGCTCATTTTATATATTTAGGATGGGTCCAGACTCCTGTAAGAAGGGTCCGGACTCCTGTAAATTTCTGGAAAAATGGTCTAGGCTAACTCAGGGGGATCCCAAAACTCAGTGGCCACTGTTAAAATCTTGGAACAAAGACCGAGTGGACGTCTTAAAGGACAAACTCGGCCAACCTAAAACTAAATTGGCTAAAGAAGAGGTTAATTGTTTCATTCAGTGGTGGGAAGAGGCAAATCGTAGCTGGACAAAGAAAAAAAAAAACTCGCCTCTCTCAAATATTCAAATAATCAGTTAAAAGCTTTATTAAAAGCCTCCTCTCCCACCACCAGACCGAGCACTCCCCTTTACTCCGTTCTCAAAAACCCACCCCGGATCGATCCAACGCCCTTAATACTCCCATCTCATTGTAAAAAGGACAAAAAGCCCCTTGTTCTGTTCCCCTTTGGGGTCTGCCTCAAACACTGATTCTTTAGAGTTCCACTACCAATTCAGCAAGGAGGGTTGGCTCCTCAACTAGCCCCCACCCTTCCTGGTCCCTTTCCTTAAACATTTATTTCAAAATTGTGAAGTGACCACAATATCACTCACAAACAGTTCATTGGAAAAAAAAAAAAGCAGGATCGGGCCCAGAAAAGCAGGCAAGCAACAGATAAAGAAACTGAAAAACAGGTTGGAAGCCCTAAGGGCATAGTGTTGGCAGTAAGAAAAGCAGTAAGTGCAGGCATGAACCCCTGGAACAATACTTAAAATGGTGAAATCTGAGGTGATAAAGGTGTTATTTTGGGAGATAAACGAGTGATTTAAGGAAAGAGTGAAAAGTTAACTCTACAAAGGCTGGAGAGAATTAAGCAGTTAAACTTTGTGAAAATGTTAAAAAGGACCATGTTAAAGAGAGAGAATTCTTGGTTTCTTTGCAGCCATTCTGAAGGGAAAATGGGCCCTTTTCCAAAAGAGTGCCTGTAAATAATCCAAATATATATAGAGCTATGTAAAAACAAAGCAGTGTAAAGGAATAGAAAATGTGTATGTATCTATTTGTCTGTGAAAATATGTAAAGTTCTAAGAAGCTAAACCAGCACATCTGGTTTGTAAAACTCCTGTTTTGTAGGTGTAAGATAAATTGGTTTTGTTTTTGTTTTTAATGCCACTAAAAATTCATTTGACTCTTAATTCAAAGTTGCAAAACTGACAGACCTTTTTGCAAGACACAGGTAATTAATGTTGTTTGGCTTTGGGATTTAGCATTTAACCCTTAAGGGGTAACTTGATTCTTTATAAAATTTAAAATGTTTTTTTTAAATAAAAACCAAGTCATGGCTGCAATAGGGCAGTCAAAATCAGGAGAATAGGGAGAGATTCTGGAGTCTTTTTGTTTGTTTGGTTGTTTTTTTTGTAACAATAGCAGATACGAACTGTAGTGAAAAAAAAAATTTTTAACAGTGCCCCTCTGAAGCAACAGGTGAGGTGCATAAAACAAAAAGAAGCAATGTTAAAAACATTGAGCCTTAAAATGGCTCTGTGTAATCACACTGTCACTTTTGATAAGGGTACATGAAAATTCTGTATAAAAAAAAAAAAAAAAAAAAACACACAGGAAAATATGGAGGTAATTCCTCTGTTTTCCCTGCAATCAGCAAGGGTATTTGTAAAAGAAAGGAATTTTTTAAGTGACAATCAATGCCACCCTGAAAGGGGTAGAAAAATGTTTTTTGTCTTTCAGAAAATCAAAAAAAAAAGCTAATACCAGCTACAGAACAACCTATTACAAAAACAAATGAAAGTAAAAAAAAAATACTGCAATAGCTATGAAATATACTGAAATGCAGATATTTAGAACATAAAATGTTTTGGGTAATATAAAAAAATTAAGGTTTTGATACATCTGTTAAAGAAAAAAAAAAGGATAATTGTTTAATACCTATCAATATAACTGGATGCAGTATGTCTCCAGTACGGTAAGACAAAATTTGTTAAGTGAAAAAAAATTGTTATTAAAATTGCACACCAACAGGCTCTGGAAGCAAAGATATGGAAAGTTAGCCCACTCCACAGATTGCACCTGGGATCCTTCTGGCTACCTCAGACCTCAAGCCAGTGGGCTGGAGAGGAAGGGAAACTATTGGACACTAGAGGTTGTACCAAGTGGACTCCTCAAAAGTGGGTATGCTTATCCATGCCTGTTGCTCCAAAGCCCTGTAGTAAAGGCATCTCACTAGGATCCTGTATGTGGGATACAATTAATAATTAGGCCAAAGTATTGTATAACAGGCAATGTGTGTGTTAATTCTTGGAAAGAAGTGTTTTAAAAGGATAAAAGTGTTAGCAACCCATCAGTAGACAAATGTACATGTAATGTAAGTACTGTGTTTACCAATAATCACATTTACTATTTGCCACAACCAAAAAGTCTCAGCTTACTGTAAGCACTGATTTAGCTGAGTTCTCTATCAGTCTTAGCATTGAATGGCAAACAGTTACCAATTATCTGTTTAAAAAGGTAAAAAGGTAACATAGTTCCTAAAAACGAACAAAACAATGTGGGAAACAGAACCATTCATATTATCTGGATGGTCTCCCACAACTACTGGCATACTAATGTTACTACCCCTAATTGTTTTTGGTTTTAAATTGTATGTGTTTAATTGAAATGTTTAAAATATACTGGTGGATAAAACAAATGTATGCAAAGCTAGAGCCACAGGCCCAAATCACCTCCCAGTATTTTACTACATAAGAAGTGACACTGGCGATTAATAATCTTAGTGTCAAAAGGGGGATATGTAGGAGCTGGACTTTATAATGTATAATTTGATTTCATCCTACCAGCCACCCTTTTTGAATAGCAGAAAGAAATGACCCTCTGGGACTATAAGATTCTGTTTTCCCATATGCATTACAAATTGGGCCCTCTCTAACTCTTTGTTTTAAGATTTAGGTAGTAAGAGACAGGATTCTCTATTGTGTCTATGTTAAGTAAATTAGAGAAACATTGAAGGCCTGGGTCTCAATGTAAATTGTCTTGGTTATTAATTGTAAAACTTAGCAAGGTTCAATTTGCAATGCCTTTTTTGCTCTATATAAAATACTACTGTTTGTATTCTCAATCTGTTTGTGTGAATGAGGAATGAATGCATCAGGAAAAGATAAGGTGTGAAGGCCATTGTTATAGCCAGAGTCAAGGAAAGAAGCAAAAAGACTTAAAGAGTATCAAAGAATCATCAGGCACTGCTTACTACCCAGATGGCTGTTAAACTGTCTGGCATCCGCAGCATGAGTACATGCTTTGCCGTGTAAGAATGCACCACCCCCAGTGAACCAATCACCACCTCAGGACCACGCAGAGTCAATTTTGACTCCAGAAGATGACGTAGAGGAACAGCCTGCAATACCTTACAATCTACATTCTCGTAAGGGTTGCCAGAAGCAGACGACTACCTAAAGCAAGGCCCAAGAAAAAGCAGTAGTGAGCCTAGCGCCTGCTGCCTGGTGGACATAAAACTGTGACTACAGTTCCCTCAGTTGAGGTTGTCAGAACCAGAAGGGCCCTGCCTCCAACATGTGGTGCCTGTTCCTCGGCTGTTGGTGTCTGAAGGTCTGGGGAGTCCACAATGACAATTCTTTTATCCAGCAAGTGTGGATAGCTCAGACCCTTAATATTTCTAAATGCTGGGTCTGCAGCCACATCCCAGCCCACTCTCAAACTGATGTTCCTGTCCTGGCTCAATTCCCCAGACCTCACTGGAGGACCTTGTCCGTTTAACACAATATGGAACAGTAATGACACCTGGGAAGAGACTATTGGCAGTTCCTTTAACCCACTTGGGGGAGTAATACACCAGGCAAAAAAAAAAAGGCTCCTGAGGTTAAAAGAAGTAGTTAAAATAATGGCAAATAAAACTGGAGAAAGTTTAAGAGCCCTGGCCAAAGAAACAGGGGCAATCCGACAGGTGGCCTCCAAAACCGTCAGGCATTGTACATAGTGCTGGCGGCCAAAGGAGGGACCTGTGCTGTCATTGGAAAACAATGTTGTGTGTTTATACCTGACGATACCAATGAGATAATAGATCATGCTAGCCACCTAGAACAAAATCGCATATCCCCATGAAGAGCCGAGTTCTTTATGGAAGTGGCTAAGTAACCTGTTCAATTTCTCTGGCCTAGGAAACTGGTTGTTTCAGGGAGCCCTGACTATCCTGTTTGGAATCCTAACAATTTTCGTATGTTTTCAGTTAGTCTCCTGTTGTACCCAATATTGCGTAAGGCATGCCACTCAGGTGACTGCCCCAGAACAGAGTGCTAATATGATAATTTTGAATATTGCTGATGAACAAAGAGATAAAGAACGGTTAATATGTGGAACCCAGTAAAATTTTGGTCATGGCGTGAGCTTGACCAAAAGGAGGGATTGTGAATGAATTATATTGGAAAGTAGAATGAATTATATTGTAAAAATAAGAATGGATTAAAGAAATGTTGTATGTACCTTTAAGCAGAAATAAGAAATGTTGAAATACAGGTGCCAGGAAAAGAAACATTTGCAAGTAACGGAGGAGGAGAAGGACCTAGGAGTCCTGGTTGATCGTAGGATGACCATGAGCAGGCAATGTGATGTGGCCGTTAAGAAAGCAAATGCGGTATTGGGATGCATTAGGCGAGGTATTTCTAGTAGGGATAAGGAAGTGCTAGTCCCGTTATATAAGGCGTTGGTGAGACCTCATTTGGAGTATTGTGTGCAGTTTTGGTCTCCCATGTTTAAGAAGGATGAATTCAAACTGGAACAGGTACAAAGAAGGGCCACTAGAATGGTCCGAGGAATGGAAGGCCTGTCATATGAAAGGAGACTTGAGGAGCTCGGTTTGTTTTCCTTAACCAAAAGAAGGATAAGAGGAGATATGATTACACTCTTTAAATATATCAGAGGGATAAATACCAGGGAAGGAGAGGAATTATTTCAGCTCAGTGCTAATGTGGACACGAGGACAAACGGATATAAATTGTCAGTTAGGAAATTTAGGCTAGAAATTAGACGAAGGTTTCTAACTATCAGGGGAGTGCAATACTGGAACAGCCTACCGAGGGAAACAGTGGGGGCGAAGGACCTCCATGACTTTAAGACTAAGCTAGATAAGTTTATGGAGGAGATGGTATGATAGGATACCGGGCTTAGTCAATAGGTTAATTAAGTGCCACACTGGTAAATAGTACAATGGGTCAATGATATGTTATTCTTAACCTTTTTCCAGAGGGTATGGCTGGAGAGTCTTGCCCGCATGCTCGGGGTTCAGCTGACCGCCATATTTGGGGTCGGGAAGGAATTTTCCTCCAGGGTAGATTGGCTGTGGCCCTGGAGGTTTTTCGCCTTCCTCCGAAGCATGGGGCAGGGGTCGCTTGCTAATGGAGTGGGGAGATCGGCTAATGTGGCCTGCATCTTGCAGGAGGTCAGACTAGATGATCATATTGGTCCCTTCTGATCTATGATTCTATGATTCTATGATTAGGCATAAACAATGGTGCTAATGGCAAAACATTAACAGAAGATGGGTAATAGAATAAGATATGCATGCCTAGCCCAGGTAAACTTATCTGATTCTGCTTCCTTTGTTATCTTGTTAAGTTCTCACCCTTTTATCTGTATAAATAAGATAGTTTGCGTCTTGCATGGGGCTCACATTATCTGGGTGTCATTAGCAGAGCGCTTTGCTAATAAAACAGAGTGGTCTGACAAACTGTGAGTCCTGAGTCTAACTTTGACAGCTGCCCAGGGCACACAGGCTGTGGGGCATGCCCGTGAGGCGCAGGGGAACCCCGCCAGTGCTCAAGCTCCTGAATCCAGCTCAGTGTCTGTCTGCATGGCCGGCCATGTCTCTCTGTCCTGCCGGCGCCGCTGTGTCTGTGCGTCCTGCACCACGTGCTGCTGCCCCAGTCTCTGGAGGCCTGCCCATGGGCAGCCCAGTCATGTGCCTAGGTGCCAGGCCTGGCTCCACTCTGGCCCCAGCACTAGCCCTGCCCAGACCCACCCCCACCAGGCACACCCCCCCTGCCTGGGTCAACTCAGCCCCCCCCAGTCTGTAGATTCAGGGGGCTCCGGCCCTGCCCACACTCCATCCTGGATTTCAGGTGCCTGAGTGATGTTCTGGGCCACTGTGGCTGCACTACACTCCTGCTCATATTTGGGTGGGCCTGGCTGCTAAGTGGGTGGAACATGGCCCAGCCAGGCCCAGCCATGGCTACACCCCTGGTTCACCCCCACACCAGTCTGGAAGGGGTTAACGAGGCTGAGATGGGGCCAATTAACCAGATAGGCCAGAACTGAGGGGAAATAGGTGGCCTAAGTAATCCCCTGAATGCTGATGGAGTCCAACTGAGACAGAAGTGCATGGGGCGGAGGCAGGGCCGGGGTGGGTTGGGATGGGGTGGGGTGGAGGGAGAGCTAGGGTAAAGAAAGCCAGGAAGCTGAGAGAAGGGAGATGTGTTTGAGGATTACAGTGCCTAGTAGCCTGCAATTTCTCCCTGGGAAGAGGGAGTTTGGGCTGGCAAACCCACAGAGTTGGGGAGCCAGAAGGTAGAGCTGAGAAGTAGGAAGAAGTCAAGGGAAAGAGCAACCAGTGCTGAGAGACAGCGGACCACAATTGCAGGTATAGGGTCCTTGGACTCGAGCTTGGAGTAGTGGAAGGGCTGAGGTTCCCCTACCAGCTACTGAGGAAATGGCACGGACCAGGCAGTGGAGTGCAGATGGACTAGGATGGTTGTTCGGGGAGACTTTGTGACCCGCAGGAAGAGAGGACTATAGTGACCTGGTTGGAGGGCTGAGTCATGAAGAAGGAGCACCCTGAGTCCCAGAGAAAGAAGGAGACCATGGGGTGAGGAACTGACAGAAGGAGGCATTAGACCTGAAACCAGCTAATCCCCAGAGCAACCAGGAGGAGCACTCTGATGGTTTGTAGACCCCATGCTGCATGACATAAGCAATAACTCAAGCAGTACATGATTGAGGGACTTGTGCATATTGATGGAAAGTGAATTAATGTCAAGCTAAAGAAAGCAATCAGTTTGTAACTCAACCATAAACTAATAGTGGGCTGATAAAAACACATGGGAAACTAAACTTTAAAGGTCTGTGATATAACAGAAATCTAATGGTTTGAGCTTTTGAGTTGTTATGGCACAACAGTATTACCTTGAAACGTTTCACTGGATTGTTGCTTTAAACATAACTAACTATAGAGAACACTAAAAAATCTAATTCTGATACTAATTCAGATACTAATTCCTTTAACTCTTCACTCCTCTAGGGGATGCACCTGAATTAATAGATTTTTATCTCTGTAACATCCTTATGATGTTCCCGATTAGAGGGAGCTGCCTAAATCAACGCAGTGAGATAACAGTCAGGTGTATACACTATGTTATTTCTTGTTCATGAGCGCTGCATCTGTATTCACACAACCCTCACTAAAATCACCAAATTCTGCCCCAGAATGAACTCTGTATAAAATGTGGGATGGATTATCTGGGTTTGGGTTTTCCTTTGGTTATTCCAAAGTTCTAGTCAGGGATCTGAAGGTGAATCTTCCCTTGCACATTACAATTCATTTTTAAAAATTGAGACATTAAGACGGACCAGCCCCATTTGTCTGCATGGCAAGAACATGTTTCTTGGATATACCTTATCCTAGAAAGCAGTAAAGGAATGAGAATGGACCAAGCGCTAGAGAATACACCGTAGCAAATAATTCTGCTCTAGTCCCCAGAGGGAATGGACTAAAAGTGTTTGTAACTCGGTAGCTTGCCCCGGGGCTGGAGAACCTGGGGCCAAGCCAACCCTGACTACAGAATAAGCCCCACCCGAGGGGAATCGAGCCATTTCCTATAAAGAGCAGAACATGGCTGCAGTAAGGGGGAAGCTCAGGAGGTTGTGGTGAGATTTCAGAAACTGAGTGAGGCTCCTGCAGAGGCAGCCTTGGGAGTCTAGGACTAGAGGAATTGCTCCAGCTGGGAAGGGCTGGGAATAGCCTACCAAGACAATAAGGATTTTGGCCAGACCAAGGGAGTTTGGGCTGTACCCAGTTGAAGGCTGGAGGGAAGGCATTTGTGTTTAATTTTGAACTTTAAGTTAATAAAGCAGACCCTAAAGAGGATTGTTGTGACTGGACTGGAAAAACTCTGTGTGCAATTTATTTGTGGCAGTGGTTCTCAACAAGGAGTATATGTACCTCTGGGGGTACACAGAGGTCTTCTAGGGGTACATGAACTCATCTAGATATTTGCCTAGTTTTACAACAGGCTACATAAAAAGCACTAGCGAAGTCAGTACAAACTAAAATTTCATACAGACCAAGACTTGTTTATACTGCTCTATATATTGTACACTGAAATGTAACTACAATATTTATATTCCAGTTGATTTATTTTATAATTACATGGTAAAAGGAGAAAGTCAGCATTTTTCAGTAACAATGTGCTGCGACACTTTTGTATTTTTATGTCTGATTGTGTGAGCAAGTAGTTTTTAAGTGAGGTGAAACTTGGGGTACGCAAAACAAATCAGATTCCTGAAAGGGATACAATAGTCTGGAAAGCATGAGATCCACTGATTTGGTGGATCCAAGAATGGAATCAGATGTGGGGCTGTGTGCAGGGCTGCCATGAGGCCAATATGGGGCTCTGTGAGGCAGCCACTAATCTGCAGTGGTCAAACAGGCTACACACACACACACACACACACACACACACACACACACACACACACACACACCCTTTACCTCCCTTCTAGGGGCCTAGCTCCTGCAACAGGAGCTCTTGAAGTATACCGGGAATATTGAACTGATCCTCAACATTTTCCAAATGTTACCATGGGATCTTTAACTTCCATCTGGAGAGCCTCCTGTTCTTGGTTTCCCAGGTTCTGATCTTTTTACTTATTGGCAATGCTTGCATAGTTTATTGAACCAAAAGAGTATTTCAGAGTTTCACTTCAATTCAGCTTGTGTTTGTTGATCTTCCAGGCATGTTGCAAAGCTTTTCTATTTCCACAGGCTTTTTAACGATGGGATGGAGATAGCTGAGGGTTGCTTATTTTCTCTTTGATGGGTTGGGAAGTAACCCTTGGTGTCACTGCTGTGTGAATTTGATTTTGAATGTGTTTTGAAATTTTGTATTTTGGGGCGCTGTATCTGGGTCACTATGTATATCTTGTTAGATTGACAGTCAGACAGACTGCTAGCCAGTAGAAGTCTTTCACTGAAGAAATCACAGAAGTCCTCACTAATGTCCAGCCAATATGTAATAGAGAAGTTTGATTGTCAGTGATAGCAGATTGGCATAACTGGCAGGATTTTATATGGAGTTCTGTTAAACCGTCAGTCCACAGAATCCAGTCTTTTTCTAACAGTAGCTATTTGCTTCTTACAATACACTGATCTGGCTGAGAAGACCATCAATGACACAGTCCTCACAGGGAGCAAAGGAGAACAAGTCTTGTAGTACACAAGAGCAAGCATGATTTCATCTTTTGTGTGGAGCAGCATGTCTCCTGTGATTCCAGAGTCTGATGCAATTGACCTGTGCTGATCCTTGTCTTGCATCATTTGAATGACAGAATGCATCCAGCCAGCTGTCTGACACAATGGCAGCTCATACCTGTTATTGAGTCATTGCTTTACAGATGGCATAGGTCAAGAAATGTACATGAGCTTCTGCAGTTTCTATGACAGACTGCAGGTCTGTTTTTTCCTGGGCAGCTATTTAAATAATAGTGAAAGTTTTGTACTAGAGCATCATGCACAAGTTGTATGGGCTGATGGCTGACCATAAGTCTCACTAGTACAAGACTCTGAGTGTAGTGTGTGATCCTGCCCATGTCAGGACTCATCATTGCTGGAGAGCTGTCAAATAAGGTGTGTGATATTTACCAAATGTAGGATACAACAGTCACAGAGGTCCATTAGGTCTAGCAAGCTTTGTACTTCTGTGTGGTTACCTTTTGTATGGCTGAGGTTGCCTGTCTGATAGTACAAAACTATGCCTGAAAAATCCCCTCTCGTACTCATTGTGCACTTAGTGTGATGTTGTGTTCATGAAGTAACACAGCTATCAGGTGAGAATTATGCTCTTCAGATGTTTTCCTGTATGCTGTGGTGTTTAGAACTCCAGATGGCCCTAAGACTTCACAGATTGTGTTTTGAAAGAACTATGCAGCTGGAGAGATTCTAAAATCATTTGTAGCAAATGCAGGCATTCATGTGTTATGAATGTTATGGATCTGAACTCCTGGTGAAGCTCCGTTCAGTGGTACTCTGCTGCAAAAAAACCCTGGGATCCATTTAGTTCATCTGCAGTCTGATCCATAGTGAGGTGATGATGTGTCTCAGGTCTTATTTCTTTATTTAGTAGGTGCACACTAACACGGATTCAGATCTTGCCTTGTTGCTTTGTTTTCGTTTTTCTTTTTAATAGGAGAAACCTAGGGGATGAGGCCTTCTTTGTTAAACATCAAGTTTTTCTGGGCACATTAGTCCTCCTGCCTCAGTTTCCAGATGTGGAATAGGTTCTACCAGTGTGGTAAGGCTTCCAGGTGAATTGTGTCCCTGTGTGCAAGTTGATTCAATGTCCTCTCGGTTTCTAATGCCTTGGAATAGAGTGTGTTTGGCAGAATTGATTCATTAGTCAGATGTCACAGCATTTACTGCATGCATCCATCCTACCTCAGTGGCTGTGGTTTCTGTCCCCTGGTCACTATTTCAACTGAACGTTTCATCTGATTACCTCATGTTAGCTGTGACTCCACCACATACACAGCTAGTGATTCCATGTGGACAAATTTAGACTGTTGCCTTTTTGCAAGGGCATGAAACTCATGTATACCCGTTTGGCCTGCTTGCTGCTTGTGTTATTCCAAAGTCCTGGTCAGGAACTGAGACAGGATTTTCCCCAAGGCATTGCACACACTGCTGTGTCAGAAGTGGGCATGTGCTCTAGTTTGGTATGGGACTTGAAAACTGTGGCTTGGTAGCCTAGAAGTGAGTGTTGCAAAATGAGACACAGTGACAACTAACTGAACAATTAGCTTCGACCTGTCCAACCACCAATCCAACATAGGCTCAGTCCTGGGACCAGTTCTGTACAATGTCTTCATCAATGATTTAGATAATGGCATAGAGAGTAAACTTATAAAGTTTGTGGGTGCTGGGAGGGGTTGCAAGTGCTTTGGAGGATAAGATTAAAATTCAAAACGATCAGACCCTTTCTCCAGTTTGTCCAGTAAAAAATAGGATGAAATTCAGTAAGGACAAATGCAAAGTACTCCACTTTGGAAGGAACAATCAATTGCACACATATGAAATGGGAAATGACTGTCTAGGAAGGAGTACTACAGAAAGGGATCTGGGGGTCATGGTGGATCACAAGCTAAATATGAGTCAACAGTGACACACTGTTGCAAAAAAAAAAAAAAGAGTATCATTCTGGGATGTGCTATAAGTAAGACAGGAGAAGTAATTCTTCCACTCTACTCCGTGCTGATAATGCCTCTGCTGCAGTACTGTGTCCAATTCTGGGTGCCACATTGCAGGAAAGATTTGGACAAACTGCATAAAGTCCAGAGGAGAGCAACAGAAATGATGAAAGGTCTAGAAAACATGACCTCTGATGAAACATTGAAGAGAACTAGGTTTGTTTAGTCTGTAGAAGAGAAGACTGAGAGGGGACATGATAACGAACTTTTATGTACTTGAAAACTGTTACAAGGAGGAGAGTGAAAAACTGTTCTCGTTAATCTCAGAGGATAGGACAAGAAGCAATGGGTTTTAATTGCAGCAAGGGCGGTTTAGGTTGGACATTAGGAAAAAACTTCCTAACTGTCAGAGTAGTTAAGTACTGGAACACCTATCAGGGATGGTCTAGTCAGGGGCAGCTCCAGGCCCCAGCACGCCAAGCGCGTGCTTGGGGCGGCAAGCCGCGGGGGGCGCTCTGCCGAAGCCATGGGACCAGCGGACCCTCCGCAGGCAAGCCGCCGAAGGCAGCCCGCCTGCCGTGCTTGGGGCGGCAAAATGCCTAGAGCCGCCCCTAGGTCTAGTTATTACTTAGTCCTGCCTTGAGTGCAGGGAACTGGACTAGATGATCTAATGAGGTCCCTTCCAGTCCTGCACTTCTGTGGTTCTGTGTTGAAGGGATAACTTGTTTATGATCTGTTAGTCTCCACATTAGAAGATACCACCTCTAAATTTACTTCATCCCTCACAGTTAGTTAGTTCCCAGATGTTGTTTTACCTTTCCTCCAGCAGAGGGTGACCTATGTATGCTATAAAATAGCCTCTGAATCCTTTCTAGCAACATCCCATCTTCACCCTCACATGTAAGAGTATCCACTGTCCCAGAAGAACAGAGGAACAGCTCATTCTAGTAGCACAGTTTGGCCACGACACCTAGTTGAATTTGAATCCTGGATAGGTGAAGATGCACACTTGTAGAGATAGACACGAATAGGAAATAGGACCTAAACCCTCAAGATCTTTAAAGAAGTTCAGATCCAAATCTGATTTGGAATTGGATCTTTGTGACTCAGACTCATCTGTTTTTTCTGATGGCTGTCAAGGGAATCACGAGATCAGGGATTTTTTAAATGTTTTTAAAAATAGCCATGACTTTAACTGTTTGAGGGTTTTGGCATACAAGCTGCCTTTTGCCCAGGAGAGGGCATTGAATCTCTACTTTGAAACAGCAGCCAGAATAGCTGCCCAGTTCTGCTGCTCACAGAAAAGTCTTTGGGAGAATTGTGTTTTCTGAGTCTGGTTTTGAAGATCCCATGATCTCAAACACAGAATTCATTTTCGTTAGCCTCAGGCTTTACTCTCTCTGCCTGCTTTATGCTCTTACTGATCTGCCAGTATTTATCCAGGTACTCAGCCCTTTGCCCACCCCATTGTTCACTCAATTCTCTATCACCCACAAGACATAATTTTACTAACTATCCCAGACCCCACTCCGCAACCTGTTCGGTGCTGCCCTTTGCCATGTCTCCCCACAACTTCTGTCTGCACATGACCCAGCAGAGCAGAACAGTCCTGTTCTCTCTCTTTCATAAAGGTACATACAATATGCAGCTTTAATTATAAGCCTAGAAAGGGGGCGCCAACTGAGGGCCTCCACTGAGGGAACTGGATGTGTGTGAACTGGCCCTTGGGAGAACATTCCACAGTTTTCATTGTCAAGATGTGCTTCCTGACATCCAGCCTTCCTTTACCTTCTTTCAACTTCATCCCTTTATTCCTACTCCCTCATACAGTTGTTGAATGCCCGGTCTCTCTCCTTGGTGTGCCCCCTCCCCCCATCCTCTTCAGACATGGTTAGAATGTAGGCCACTTCATAATAGCTGATTAGGCAACTGAGGTGGATTTAGTTTAGTTTGTAAGTCAGTACTTCCAGTTCCTAGATTACTTGTATTGACAGACTGGATGGAGTTCAATCTCTCTGGCACTGAGGTGGCCTGAACTAAATGGAGGATTCCAGGAATGATCTCACGTGGACCTCTGCTTCCCTGACCATTATCATTCTTACGTTTCAGTCTTAATGCTTTCTAGGTTTCTCCCTTCCATGAGATATTAATAGTATGGTAATGACTAGAGTTCCCAAAAGAGAGCTCGGGCCTCATTGTGCTAGGCATTGTACAAATGCGTAGTGAGAAACAGGCCCTGCTCTGAAGAGCTTATAGTTTAAATAAAAAAGACAGACAAAGGTGGATGGAAAAATAGAGATGGCGTGAGTGGCCCAAGGTCACACAGGTCAGAGACCAAGCTGAGAATTGAATCCAAATCTCTTGAGTCCAGTGTTCTGGCCACTGCACCACACTGCCTTGCAACATTTGTCTTCCACCTGATTTTCCCCAAACATATTAACTTGAATTTTTCCAAGCTGAGTCACTTTGCCCTTTTCCTGCTCATGGTTCTCACCTCTCTAGGATCCTTTGTATTGTTTTTCTGTCCTCACTAGTTATTTACAGTGCCTCTGAACTTAGTGCCAACCACAAATGCCATTAAGATTCTGTTTATCTGCTTACACCCCTCGTCTTCAGGCCCATTAATGAGGCTTTAAACAAGAGCACCAATAACTGTGGTAACCTGCTGAACACCTCCCCCAACTCATTATTATTTATGATCTGTGTTTGGCTTTTCAGCCAAATCTTCAATCATGTCATTGTGCCCAATTTAGAATTGTGCAAGTAAAATGTCATGATATGCTTGAACACATGCATTATTAAACACAAAACCTGGCTGTTACACTAATGTAATTATATCAAAAAAAATAATCAGTCACATTTGGCCAGTGTGGTGACTTATATATGTCTAAATCATGTCCGCAGTGACATCTCTGCTACCCCCATTGCCTTTGATGCAATTGAACCGATGTAGTAGTTTGGCCCTATATCTGGAACACAGGACCTCTTCCAGCCCCCGTTGACTTCAAAGAAAGCAGGATCAGACCCCAACTAAACACTAATAAAGATTTTTCTTTTGTCAGTAATAATAGGAGCAGATATGTCTCAGGCTCCCTGTGACTGACCTATCTGAGTAAGAAGGAGCTTTATTGTTATACTGTCGTCATATTTCAGAGCAGATCAGCACTTTTAAAAAAGCTGCTATTATCATGTCAATGTCCATTTTCATCTGTAGCAGATACAGCTGAGTGAATAAATGACTTTTTGGGGACTGTGGCTGAACCAAAAAATTGCATATATAATTTTGGGTTGAACAAAACATTTTGTTCGTCCTGAAACATGTGTTGTTGTTTTTTCATTTTGTTTCATTAATGGGTGTCTTTCCGCCTCTCTCCTTTTTAAAAAAAATCCTGTAAACTTCAAAATGAAAAGTCAAAACATTTTCTTTCAAAATTGTTGGAACCAAAAGGGATACATTTTTTTTTCAATTTTTTCTTTTCCATCTGAAACTGCTGCCCCACTCCCTTTGTGAATAGACTATCCAAATTTCACCCAGCTCTGGTAGCAGAGTCACTCTAGTATCCCATCCTTGGTGATACTGTTCTGTGAATTCTTACCTCATATATATATATATATATATAGAAAGAGAGAGAGCGACATTGTACTTTTTTAGAAACTGATGACAGCCATAAGATAAATACACTAACCTCAGGAATTAATGCCACATGGGACTTCAGTTAACTCAGTGGGTGAAATACTTCCTTGATATACAGTACTGCATGTAGACCATCCACTTATATAGTGTCTTTCATTCTGCGGTTTCCTAGAGCACCTTACAAACTTTTAGTGTAAGAGCATTACTGTTGTGTATATGTCCTGTCAGACTTCTAAACTTTTTGTTCCTCTCTAGACCTCTTCAGTCTCAGCTAGATCTTTCTTAAGGAGCGAAGAGTGGAGAAAGTTCAACCCAATCCTTCAGCCTATTGTTTGCTTTTCACAAGGTTAAAGTCATAACAAAAGTGGATGTAAGAATGCCTAAAGAACACTGGGGAAATGACTGCAGTTGGGAAATTATCAGCTATTAAAGCAGAAGTGTTGCCTAATGGATTTATTGTTCAAGTTTTCCACCAGATGTCTGCAGCTCTTTACGTTCAAAACATGCTATGCTCACTTGTACTAGCTGAGTTAAAAGGGCAAGGTTGCAGTGTCTCCCCTTCGTGTTTTTCACCCTTACCTCCTCCACTTCCAATGCCTTAGATACCCAGTGAACTCTTCCTCTTCCCTTGGCTTCGTCTGGGGCACTCTTATCTAACAAAATGCAGATAGGGCTGCAGTGGAGGGTCAGAGATTTGTGTTATCAGGATACAGAATGAAAGGGAACCGAATTTCAGAGAAGAAGGACGAGGGCTGTTTTTAGCTTTTTTGCATTCCCAGACTGAAAGACTAAGAGCTACGTCCTAGTAGGGGAGAGACCATATGCCAGCAAGTCATAACTCCAGTCCAGCTGGGTCATGGACACTGGCAGAGTAGGCTGCGGGTGTTGAATGTTGTACTTCGATATCTATGTTGTATTTCTGTATGAATTTGAGTCATCTGTTACCATCTGATGTTTGTTTAGTGGCCGAGGCAAAATGAGTTGTGGGACTAAGGCCTTGTCTACATGGTGAGGTAATGCACAGTATGAGGATGTGATTTCTAAAGTGCACTAGCATGTTGTGCATTGACTGGTCCGTGTAGACCAGCGGTGGGCAAACTTTTTGGCCTGAAGGCCACATTGGGGTTGCAAAACTGTATGGAAGGCCGGGTAGGGAAGGCTGTGCTTCCCCAAACAGCCTGGACCCCGCCCCCTCCCACTTCCTGCCCCGTAACTGCCCCCCTCAAAACCCCTGACCCATCCAACCCCCTGCCCCTAACTGCCCCCTGGGACTCTGCCCCCATCCAACCTCCTGCTCCCTGTCCCCTGACTGCCCCCTCCAAGGACCCCTCTCCCCTAACCACTCCCCAGGACCCCACACCCTATCCAACCCCCCCAATCCCTGACTGCCCTCCTGACCCCTATCCAGCCCCCACCCCCTAACAGGCCCCCCAAGACCCCACATCCATCTAACCCCCTCCTGTTCCATATTCCCCAACTGCCCCCCAACCTCTGCCCCTTACCCAACCCCCCGGACTTGGCCCCTTACCATGCCGCTCTGAGCAGTGTGTCTAGCCACTGCACCACCCAACCAGAGCCAGACACGCTGCCACACTGCTCTGCAGGAGCGCGCAACCCCACCGCCCAGAGCACTGCTTGCACGGTGGTGTAACTGTGAGGGGGAGAGGGAGGACAGCAAGGGAGGCGCCGGGAACTAGCCGGCAGGAGCTCAGGGGCTGGGCAGGATGGTCCCGTGGGCCGTACGTGGTCCGCAGGCCGTAGTTTGCCCACCTGTGGTGTAGACCCTCTGCTGGTGCCCTTTGACAGAGTGCTGTTTGAAATAGTACTAGGCTAAAGCACAGTAGGGAACACATAAACTATGTCTGCACTGCACAGTTTACAGTGGCACAACTGTGCTGCTAAAGCCTTGCCAGTGAAGGCACACTGTGTAGCCACTCTTTGTCCGCAGGAGAGAGCTCTCCTGTTGACAAAATAAAACCACCCACCAATGAGAAGTGGGAAAGCGTCTCCCACCGACAAAGCATTGTCCACACTGGCGCTTTTTGTCATGAGCACCATAAGCAGGGATTCAGCCATTTGGTTACATCAGAAGAGTACAGCTCCTCCTCAATGTAAAAATGTATTACAGCATATCCACTTTGAGTATAGAAGGAATTGTCTGAGAATTTATAAGGAAATTGGTTTAGTTTGTACACTAATTTGTTGAAACTAATTTAAAAATGGATCCTTTCAGAAATTTAACACCCATGTCAGATTATTTTCCCCAGATTATGTTAACAGAATAATGCAGAGTGTTCCATAGAGTTAAAACTCACTGAAATCTCATGCTTTGACTAGGTTTGAAGAATTTAATTTGTGTTAGGATTAATGGCCATTTTTTGCTGTTGTCCTTCATAACTGAAAGCTTTTCCTTCAGCTGATGACAAATATTGTTTGACGATCGAGAATTCCACGAAGAATGGCCTTCTTTCAAAATGGCTGCCATCTCCTACTGTTCACAAGGGGAGTGCTGCTAGAAGCTGTTCTTAACAAAGCCTCCTATTGTTCGCAAGAGGAATGAAGCCAAGCTGCCCTCAGGGAAGATGCTGGCCCATACAAATATAAGTGGCCACCATCTTCTCTGAGGGCAGCTTGGCTTCCCTCCTATAGGGAACAATGGGAAGCAGAATGGAGCTGGTGTTACACAAAAGGCCAGAGCGATGGTAGAATTCCCTAGCCCCAGATTCCTCTGGCATAGGGGATTCCTTAACTAGTGTAGAGCCAGCTCCGATGTCACAACCTGCATAGCCTGTGCAATGTGGGTTCTGCATGGGACATATTTGAGAGTTAGTGCTGCTGGACTAAACTGTTTTAGTGATCTTTGGCTACCAGACAGCAGTAGCTCCAGAGGCCTATTTCTCCCTCACCTCATCCTTTGCCGCAATAAACAAAAATCTAAATAAACATGAAAAGAAAAATCTTGAACTAACCTGGTGTGTGCCCATCATCACTCTGTCTGCATGGTGTAGCACTTTTAACTCACCCATCCTCTTTATTCTTTTGGCTTTTCAGATAGTAAAGATTGTCTCTTAACATTGTATTGGGCACTGCACAAAACACAATAGGGCCTAATTTCTCATTGGGGCCTGTGGACAGTATTGATATAATCATCTTCAGGCCCTGAAATTAGGGTGACCAGATGTCCCGATTTTATAGGGACAGTCCCAATTTTAGGGTCTTTTTCTTACATAGGTAATAATTGGAGCTATACCAATCTCCTAGAACTGGAAGGGACCTTGAAAGGTCATCGAGTCCAGCCCCCTGCCTTCACTAGCAGGACCAATTTTTGCCCCAGATCCCTAAGTGGCCTCCTCAAGGATTGAACTCACAACCCTGGGTTTAGCAGGCCAATGCTCAAACCACTGAGCTTAGGGGGCTCTTATTACCCCCTACCCTCTGTCCCGATTTTTCAAATTTGCTGTCTGGTCACCCTGCCTGAAATATATATGAAGATACTATAGAAACTATAGTTACAAGATGTCAGTTTTGTCTGACTTTGCAGACTTGAGAGTCTCTGTTGCTTTCTCACAAAATGAGTTATTATCTGCTATGAAGCAAATGACTCATGATGGCTTATGCGAATAGCTTTATATCTGCTTCCTTCATGTCAAACAAACAGTTTCTGTTTCCTCAAAACTAGTCATACTGTTTACCACCTGAATTTTCTGCTATTAAAACACAGATATTGTCACTTTTGCTTCTGGTCACCACTTCTTAATCATACCTCTAGTTTTGTTGCCTCCATTTTCCTTATCCAGCATGACTCACATGTTGACTTCTTCCTAGCACATCTGTAACGTCCTGAAATAGCCTCTCTCCCTAGCACTGTGTGATGGTGCCGAACTCAGGGAATTTCATAACTATATATGTCACCATTCTTGGCAACAGTTGCTGGTTTGGAAGCATTTTCTTAGGGTACTTACATAACACTCATCACTGTGGTATCTAAGCCCAGCCCTCTCAAGATGTGACTTGAGAAAACAAAGATGTTGGAGCATCAGCTTTCTGGCTTAAGTATAAGCAGCGTACTGATGACATATTTATTCTTACCAGTGTGCAGCATCCTGGTCATCTATATCCATTTCATCTAAAGACTTGCTTGCCTTTCAAAGGATTTTCTTTTCAGTACATTTTATTATTTCCAGCAGATTTTGCTTGGTATAGTGGGATCCATTTTCACTTGCTCTTCAGACATTTCAGCATCCAGATTCCTTTCATAAGACCAGTCATTCAGCAATGCTCCAATTCTCTCATAGGCCCTGAGTGAAAACCCACTGAATTCAATGGAAGGACTCCCCTCCAATGGGCTTTGAGTCAGACTCAGTGTAACAGGGCCAGGGGCGGCTCTAGAAAGTAGGCTGCCCCAAGCAGCGCGGAGCGCTGCGCCGCCCTTCCCCGGTCCCGCGGCGGGTCCCCTCTTCCCGCGGCTCCGGTTGAGCTCCTGCCGGCATGCCTGTGGCAGGTCCACCGGAGCCCGGGACCAGCGGACCTGCCGCAGTCATGCCTGCGGGAGCTCAACCGGAGCCGCGGGAAGACGGGACCCGCCGCAGTCATGCCTGCGGCAGGTCCGCTCGTTCCGGGCTCCAGTGGACCTGCCGCAGGCATGCCGGCGGGAGCTCAACCGGAGCCAAATGCCGCCCCCCCGGGAAACGGCCGCCCCAAGCGCCTGCTTGGCGCGCTGGGGTCTAGAGCCGCCCCTGAACAGGGCCCTCTGCTGCCCCAATAAAGCACAGAGAGGCTTCTCTTTCTGCAGCACCCATGGCTTTATTTACAAAGTTCTCCCACCACCAGTGATACTATTTACAGAGCTTGCAGGCCTGACAATCTCCTCTCCTACCCAGAGTCTACCCTCAGCCTGGAGACTGACCTTCCCCTGGCCGTTCTCCCTTCTTCTGGCTGCCAGCCAGCCTTTATAGCCCTTGAAGCCTCAGGCCCACAGGTGCAGCCAGTTCTAAAGGCCAGGCACCAGACTTCTCCCCAGCCCCAATCTATTTCCCCTGATTGGGGCTGGCTGAGCAGGGGCTAATTAGGTGAACATAAGAACATAAGAAAGGCCGTACCGGGTCAGACCAAAGGTCCATCTAGCCCAGTATCTGTCTACCGACAGTGGCCAATGCCAGGTGCCCCTGAGGGAGTGAACCTAACAGGCAATGATCAAGTGATCTCTCTCCTGCCATCCATCTCCATCCTCTGACGAACAGAGGCTAGGGACACCATTCTTACCCATCCTGGCTAATAGCCATTTATGGACTTAGCCACCATGAATTTATCCAGTCCCCTTTTAAACATTGTTATAGTCCTAGCCTTCACAACCTCCTCAGGTAAGGAGTTCCACAAGTTGACTGTGCGCTGCGTGAAGAAGAACTTCCTTTTATTTGTTTTAAACCTGCTGCCTATTAATTTCATTTGGTGACCCCTAGTTCTTGTATTATGGGAATATGTAAATAACTTTTCCTTATCCACTTTCTCAACATCACTCATGATTTTATATACCTCTATCATGTCCCCCCTTAGTCTTCTCTTTTCCAAACTGAAGAGTCCTAGCCTCTTTAATCTTTCCTCATATGGGACCCTCTCTAAACCCCTAAACATTTTAGTTGCTCTTTTCTGAACCTTTTCTAGTGCTAGAATATCTTTTTTGAGGTGAGGAGACCACATCTGTACACAGTATTTGAGATGCAGCAAAGAATCCTGTGGCACCTTATAGACTAACAGATGTTTTGCAGCATGAGCTTTCGTGGGTGAATACCCACTTCTTCGGATGCAAGCAGTGGAAATTTCCAGGGGCAGGTGTGTATATATAAGCAAGCAAGAAGCAGGCTAGAGATAACGAGGTTAGATCAATCAGGGAGGATGGGGCCCTGTTCCAGCAGCTGAGGTGTGAAAACCAAGGGAGGAGAAACTGGTTCTGTAATTGGCAAGCCATTCACAGTCTTTGTTTAGTCCTAAACTGATGGTGTTAAATTTGCAAATGAATGGGAGCTCAGCAGTTTCTCTCTGGAGTCTGGTCCTAAAGTTTTTTTGCTGGAGGATGGCCACCTTAAAATCTGCTATTGTGTGGCCAGGGAGGTTGAAGTGTTCTCCTACAGGTTTTTGTATATTGCCATTCCTAATGTCTGATTTGTGTCCATTTATCCTTTTCCTTAGAGACTGTCCAGTTTGGCCAATGTACATAGCAGAGGGGCATTGCTGGCATATGATGGCATATATTACATTGGTGGACGTGCAGGTGAATGAACCGGTGATGGTGTGGCTGATCTGGTTAGGTCCTGTGATGGTGTTGCTGGTGTAGATATGTGGGCAGAGTTGGCATCGAGGTTTGTTGCATGGGTTGGTTCCTGAGCTAGAGTTACTATGGTGCGGTGTGCAGTTGCTGGTGAGAATATGCTTCAGGTTGGCAGGTTGTCTGTGGGCGAGGACTGGCCTGCCACCCAAGGCCTGTGAAAGTGTGGGATCATTGTCCAGGATGGGTTGTAGATCCCTGATGATGCGGTGGAGGGGTTTGAGCTGGGGACTGTATGTGATGGCCAGTGGAGTCCTGTTGGTTTCTTTCTTGGGCTTGTCTTGCAGTAGGAGGCTTCTGGGTACACATCTGGCTCTGTTGATCTGTTTCCTTATTTCCTCATGTGGGTACTGTAGTCTTGAGAATGCTTGGTGGAGATTTTCTAAGTGTTGGTCTAAGTATTTGAGATGTGGGCGTACCATGGATTTATATAAGGGCAATAATATATTCTCAGTCTTATTCTCTATCCCCTTTTTAATGATTCCTAACATCCTGTTTGCTTTTTTGACTGCCTCTGCACACTGCGTGGACATCTTTAGAGAACTATCCACGATAACTCCAAGATCTTTTTCCTGAATCGTTGTAGCTAAATTAGCCCCCATCATGTTGTATGTATAGTTGGGGTTATTTTTTCCAATGTGCATTACTTTACATTTATCCACATTAAATTTCATTTGCCATTTTGTTGCCCAATCACTTAGTTTTGTGAGATCTTTTTGAAGTTCTTCACAATCTGCTTTGGTCTTAACTATCTTGAGTAGTTTAGTATCATCTGCAAACTTTGCCACCTCACTGTTTACCCCTTTCTCCAGATCATTTATGAATAAATTGAATAGGTGCCTTTGCACCAGCACCCTGCTACACTCAGAAATAGGAATCTCTGTCTCCATCTCAGGCTATGGCAAGGGAGCATTCTCCAGAACTGGATCCTGCATCTAGCTCATCACCTACCACCTCTCTGTTTACAGGGCTCCCCTGTTCATGTCTGGCTGTATCAATGCAGCACTTGCTCAATGTTCAAACCTTCACTGTCTGTTCTGGAGCATGTTGATGACAAAAGTAGGTTGACTGCTTTTTTCATAGATTCAAAGGCCAGAAGGGATAATTGTGATCACCTGACCTCATGTATTACATGGGCCAGAGAACTTCCCCAAAATAATTCCTAGAGCAGAGCTTTTAGAAAAACATCCATCTTGATTTAAAATTGTCAGTGATGGAGAATTCACTACAACCCATGGTAAATTGTTCAATAGCTAATTACTCTCACCATTAAAAATTTACACCTCTTTACTGGTTTGAATCTGTCTAGCTTCAACTTCCAGCCATTGGATTGTGTTGTACCATTCTCTGCTACATTGAAGAGCCTGTTAAATATTTGTTTCCCCCATAGGTACTGATAGACTGTAATCAAATCAACCCTTAACCTTCTTTTTATGAAGATAAATCGATTGACTCTATCACTATAAGGGATGTTTCTAATCCTTTAATTATTGTTGTGGCTCCACTCTGAACTCTCTCCAATTTACCAACATCCTTCTTGAATTGTGGGCACTAGAACTGGACGCAGGATTCCAGCAGAGGTTGCACCAGTGCCAAATACAGTGGCTAAATAATCCTTCTACTCCTACTTGAGAGTCCTCTGTTTATACATCACAGGACTGCATTAATCCTTTTGGTCACAGCGGGAGTGTATATTCAGACGATTATCCATCATGACCTCCAAATCTTTTTCAGAGTCACTGCTTTCCAGGATAGAGTTCCCATCCTGTAAGTATGGCCTACATTCTTTGTTCCTTTCATGGATGTTTCCCTGGTGGTGTGGTGGTGGTTGTTATGATTATTTATTTACAGTAGCATCCATTATGTGCTAAGTGCTTTCCAAACATGTAAGAATACTCCCTGCTTAGAGCTCACACATATACGACAATTGGAATGAGACAAAGAAGATTAGCATAGTCCCTGTGCAAGAATGACACACAAATTCATGAACTAAAGACATAGGTCAGGGGAAGGAGAAAAACAATAGGCAAGATATGTACAATGAAGGTACAAATCAGCAAGATTCACTGTAACTAGCACAATAGTCCTGGGTCTCTACAGGGACTTGAGTGTGGACAACCCATGCATAAGAACTGTATGGAAGAAAGCATGGAGGTGATTATGTGAAAATCCAAGAAAGTAGGATGAGGTTGGGAGCCTTGGCAGAATGGAGGGGACAGGGTGACATGAAGCCGGACAAGAGAGGATAAGCAGGGAGGGGCAGAGTATGTAGAAGTTGGGGGACACAGCGTACATTTTGTATGATATTAGATGGGAAGCCAGTGGAGGGATTCAAAACCAGGAGTTATACGCTCAGACCAATGGGCAAGGAAGAGTTTACTCCCTTCAGAGCTTTTCAGTTTAGGCTTCCTCTTTTATACCCTCGTTGTTTCCGTGGCTGGCACTACTAGATGCCAGCGTTAACAGTCATGATGGTTTTACATTCACATCCCAGTTTGTTGATGGTGGGGAGAAGAGCCTGAGCCTTATAGCAGCTAAATTAAGAAAAAACCCAAGAAGAGTAGCCAGATCCTCACTACTGCTGTAAATTGATTTCAATGGAGTTTTGCTCATGTTGCCCCTGACCTGAGCAGCTACTTAATGTTCAGTTTCATTTCTTAATGTTCAGTTGGTAACAGTCAAGGATTTCTTCAATGCAATCTTGTAATTCACAGGGACTATACAAAGTCCTCTGTGTCTGAACACAGAAAGAATCAAATAGCAGGAAACAGCTTATTTTACTCACAGCACCAAGAACACCCTCTTTTCAGCCCACACCCCACCCAAAAACTTCTCCCCAGGTTTCTTCCAGGGTCAGATACTTCACTTTCAGCTGCTCCTTCATGGTAACTGTGTTTCTCTCTAGTCTTCTGTAGTCTGCCTTCTCTTGCTCACACTCACATGTACCCACATCCCCCCCCCCAAACAATACAGTACTCAAGAAAAACTCCTGGGTGGGGTCACATACTCCTTTTGTCCTAGGTTGGGGGTTATCGTTACAATTATGTTAATTGAAAGGTGTATTCACACCTATGAATCTCAATAAGCTTTTAACTCAACCCATAACAAGGTTTCACCCAGCTGCTGACAACCCATTTGCACCAGCAGAAAATTTGGCCCAATGTTTCTAGGTGTGTCAGATGCCATTGCAAGACAGTCAGTACTGCAGATTAGAAATAATTAAACAGAAACACACACAAACCACAGACAGAACCTTTTGCCTCAAGTGTATTTATTAATAGGCACCTATAGAAACCAAATGCCATCAATCACCTGAGGCAGTTGACGATCCCTGTGCACAATCTGTTACTCTCACAACTATTGTGTGGTTTTGTGTTGCTAATATTAAATGACATTTCAGGATTTGACCAATATATATAGTAAATAGTTTAGTTTTGTTTTTAAATACAGTCATTGCATGAAGTTATCCAAAACCAACAGGGGAAAAGTACAGGCTGGCATTGAAGGAGAGGGCTTGAGTAACTACTAGACGGGTGGTTTTAGCAAGCTGACAACTAGCAAAGCACAAGCAAGATTTCCTCACACTTGCGGCAGGGGGTAACAAGGTGACTCACAGTCCTGGGTACCCTAAGAACCATCCCACAAACATCCACAGCTGTCCAGTTGTACAGCAATCCCAGTATTTCTTCAGCATGACGGAAGGCACTATAAAAAAGACAAAAATTATCCCAGTCTCAGGCCTCATACTTAGCAGTGGCTGCCAATACTATGGTAGTTTAGTGATGTGGACAAATATCTTTTAGAGATCAGTATGAGCAACATATCTATCTTTTCTTCCCATCCAGGTCAGAATCTGAGCAGAGGTTTGCAGAAGTGAGAGACTAAATTCTTCAAAATTCTTGCCTTCATTTCCTTATGAGGGTTGTAAGCCTGCACATGCTTTATTTGATTATTAACTGGGTCCTTTGCCACATGGAATGAGTAATTTACATGACCCAGAGGACTCTTCCCAAGCTGAGTAGCATGTGTGTGACACAGACCTGGTTAGTTATGCAACTTCTTCATATTTTATTTTATAGACCTTATTTATGGTGCCATTATTGTTTGGTGGCCTTTTGTCCTTTTTTTTTTTTTTTGGCAGTGATGATGATTTCTCTGCTGTAATATAAACCAGGAGCTGTGTCCATGAGAGTATTCCAGGTCATTTTCACAGTACACTGCTCATAAACACTGGGCAGGCTGCTTGCCAGCAGTTCCCTGCCTGTCGTGGGGCAGACAGCTCTAGTGTTGCTGTGCACAATGGGACCATTATAATATATGTTTAAAAAAAAACAGACATTTTATTTTAAAGGTGGCCCAGAACCAAAATCTCTCTCTGTCTCTCTCTCCTGACTAGAAGCCCAGGACTGAATTAACAGGGGATGCTGCCGATCAACCCTGAGGTTCAGAACTGTGGGAAGGTCCATGACTGCAGTAGCAGGAGCTGCAGGTCAGGATGGAGGAACACTGGTAAAGCTCCATATGGGAAGCTTTCAGAGTACTGCCTACACTGAACTTGGCTGTAGACCAGTGGTTCTCAACCTGCAGCCCGCAGGCCACTTTCGGCCCAGTCAGCACAGAGCTGCAGTCCATGTCACAGCCTTAGGGCCATACAGGTAGTATTGGATGTGGCCCACAATGGTAAATAGGTTGAGAGCCACTGCTGTAGACTGTCAGCCCAGCATTTGCATGAATACCTCATGCATTCAAAACTTTCAATAAAAAAAGCTTCTCTGGATCCATGGCAATTAGAATCACCAGGAAGATTAACATAATTTACCCATCATGTGGCTTCTTCTTGGACTCATTTTCCTTTATGAAGACAGTAGTGAACCATATAATTTATTGTTGCTTCCTGCCTGCAGCCTATTCCCTTTGCTCACATCTTTCTCAGCAGTTCTGACAATCTTTGGCTGTAACTTCACTAGCCCAGCTCCAGTTCAACTCTCATGTCCTGTCCAGAGTTGTGGAGGATGAAATGCATCCTGAGACAACCTCTGATCCAGGGAATCCCCAAAGTGTGAGATTAGACGGCCCCAGGGAATTGGAGTCCAACAGCCAATGTGTGACGGATGATTCATTCTTAGCCAGGCCCATCTCCCTGATTGAATATCACCAATAATAGTTGGCAGGGTTAGGAAGAAGCAGTAAGGGGGCCAAGGGGACAGGTTCTAGGCTGTAGACACTCTGGGGGATTAGGGAGAAGGACATGGGAAGAAGATGACCTGTCAGTGGCTGAGTATTAGTGATCAGAGGAAGGACAGGATAGGGATCCATTGAAATTTATGGGTCACTGCACTGGAGTGAGAAGGAGGAAAAACTGCAATTTGAGATAAGTCTTCAAGGAATTGGGTCTCACCAGGCAGAGAGTCGCTTCACACACTACTATACAATTGGATACAGGAAATGATCCCATAAACTGCTGAGTGGTCTCAATTCCTATGGTAGGTCCTGTTAGAGTTGGGAGCGCTCCAAACCTAGCAGCTTGCAGGATTGGGCTGGAAAAATGAGGTAGGGTTTGTCTTATGCTGGAGGCAAATCATAGGAACTTGACCTGAGACCCCAGGAGGACCTATTTGGAAAAACAAAATGAACTCACCTTAGGGAATATGGAGGGACGTGTCCTTTTGCAGCATGCTTGCATGGTTCAGAGCTCCACTGTCATACGTGAAAACAATAGATTAATCTATCACTTCATTCATTGAGGTTGTTTTTGCCCTTGACTCTATTGATCTTTCCAAGACAAATATCAAACAGCTTTGGCCTTTCAGCTGTAGTGAAAACAAACTTCCATTGATTTATTACTTTAATTCTTAATAAAAAATTTCTTTTGTAGCTGCTCACTCATATGAAACACCTTTGGCTTCAAGAGGAGTTTGGAACAAAGTAAGGAATACAGCCTTGCTTTGCTTATGGATAGCACTACCTCTTGGCTCAGACACAGATAATTTCATCTTTGCCTGAAAGATGTAAAGAGGAGTAAGGAAGCAAGGCTGTGTATGGCTACAGATAAGCATGCAGAGCTTGGGGGACTGGATGTCTCATGGAACGGATAGTGGCACATTGAGCCATTCGCCTCTGTTTCCAGCTTGGATCCAGCCCAGCTGACTAGTGAGCTGTGATAGGAAGTTACCCATCTGGCAGCAGTCCAAATGATATAAATCTCAGTCCACATCCCAACAAATGCTGGCACTAACTGGCAACCTGGTTTTCAATCTCAGAAGAGACCAGGGATTGCTGGGACCTTGGAGACTGAACTTGCTTCTTGAGGAGTTCCTTCTAGTGCAGGGGAAAGGCATCATAGCAGGGAGTTTGGAGGAAATTTGCAGCCTGAGCAATAGCAGTACATCTGTTCTGGGAATAAAAGAGAAGGCTGCCAAGCTCACATTTTGTCAGCATGCACTACATAAAAAGAGTCCAGAGCCAAAGGACTGGTGAACAAAGATATCTAGGAAGGTGGTTTCAGGAGCGTGCACAGTTGGGGTAATAGCAAGATGATGGAATACAAACTCCTCTTTCTTGTCTCTTCTCCAACAGTAGGATCTTGGACAGTGTCAGGGTGAATTAACTAGTAGAAATGGAGAAGGAAGTAAGAGTTGATACAGACAAGATCCAAAACACCTGAGCTTATAACAGTTGGACAGTAGTGCTTTAAGCATCTAGAACAGGGCCTTTTAAAATATTCATTGTCTGGATCCCATTTCAACAGAGGAGTGGTCTTGTGGACGTCTCCTCTCATTCGTGATTGTGGGTACCACCTCCTCTCCATCTAGAAACCTATTAGAAGTAATAACACCACCAATTGTTTGCATGGTGAACTGGCATTAGGGAAAACGCCAATCAAAGCTAGATGAAAAACAGGGAGATGATTTCACGAAACACTTATTTGGAAGTTGATTCCAGTTCATAGGGTTTGTAACAATCCATTTTCTGGTTTTCACAAAACTTCCTCCTCTTTTTATTGACTAGAAACTTTATCTGATTTTTTTGAGATGTTCTCCAATAATTTTTTATCAAAATTGCAATCTACGTTTTTTAGACTACCAAAAACTACATTTTCTTACTCAGTGTTTGGTAAATAAAAAATGTTATGGACATGGCTTTGAAAAGGATTTAAAAGAAAACTTGGCAAAAATGTCACTAATGCTATCACAGAAAAATGTTGTGGAGTAGTCTGTAATCAATAGTGTCACCATTTTTTCAGGAAAAGTTTTTTTTTTTTTTAAACAGACTATTTTTTGATGAAAAATGCATGTGGGAAAAAAAAGTCAGTCAGCTCCCATACAATCTCTGTCTCTACCTGCTGTTCATTATGCAGTAGGAACTGGAAATAAGGAGAAGACCCAGCACAATGCAAGCAGCCCTGTCTGTGCACCTAACAAGTAACAGTTCTATGAGCTACCAATGTTCCGTGAACAGTAGAGAGATTGCTGTTGGAGAGCATCTAAAGTATGTTTTAGAAATGTTTCTCTGTTGCAGTTGTTTTAATCCTTCTTTTGTATGTATTCTTACCTACAGTTTCCAAAGATCATGTTAGCCTCCCCCATGTAACTCCTACCAGACTAGAATTACAATATATGCTCTCAGTTACAGAGGTGAAAGTAAGCCGGTACAAGCCGGTACGGTGTACTGGCAAGAGCCAGTACGCCATGCCGGACTTCACCGGCTTTTGCTGCGGGGATTTAAAAGGCTCTGGGCTCCCCGCCGCAGCTGGCAGCCCAGAGCCCTTTAACCCCCACGCCTCCAGCGGCTGGGCGGGGACCGGATTTAAAGGGCTCTGGGCTGCCGCGGCAGTGGTCAGCCCAGAGCCCTTTAAAGCCCCGCCCCCGGCTCCGGCGGCCGGGCTGGGGCCGGATTTAAAGGGCTCTGGGCTGCCGCAGCTGCGGTCAGCCCAGAGCCCTTTAAACCCCCCAACACAGCTGAGATTTAAAGGGCTCAGAGCTCCCCGCCGCTGCGGGCAGCCCAGAGCCCTTTGAATCCTGGCCGTGGCTCCGGTGGCCGGGTTGGGGCCAGGATTTAAAGGGCTTGGAGCTCCCCTCAGGGGCAGGAGCTCTTGGCCCTTTAACACCTGCCCCAGCCCCGCAAAGCTCAGGGTTCCCCGTGGCAGCCAGAGCCCCGGGCCCTTTAATTTTCCCCTGAGCTCTGGGGGCCTCCCAGCTACCTCTGCAGCTGGGAGGCCCTGGTTGATTTAAAGGCCCTGGGTCTCCCAGCCACAGCTGGTGCCCCAGGGCCTTTAAATCTTGAGGCCACGCCCCTTCGGGATGAGGCCACGCCTCCTTGGGACAAGGCCACGCCCCCTCAGGACTCCGGCAGTACCGGTAAGTCCTGTAAGTTACTTTCACCCCTGTCTCAGTATCACAGAGCCATCTCACTAGGGTAGCTCTATTTAATAACAATCATAAGCCAATGTAATTTTCATATTACATGAAGCTTTGTATATCATTTTCATGGCGGTGAGGCTGCATATGCAATGTTCACACTGCTAAGGCAGTCATATAACACTGTCTTTCGGGACCTTGACATTTTAATTTGTATGTAAAATGCCATGAACATCTCTTGCACTCTATACATAATAGAAAATTGACCATATGTTGAGGTTGTTTCATTATTCAGGGGGAAGCAGGATGGAAATATAATAGAGGGAGAAAAGTGCGTCTATAGCCAAAATCCATAGATGGATGATCAAATTGATCCCACAGTCTCATCCAGGGAAATCAGAGATGTTATTTCAGAAAAATTCAGGGGAGGGGGAAAAGTTGGGATAGCATATAGAACATTATGTGATTATATTATATCCGGCAAAGGGTGGGGGGGGGGAGTGCAAAAAGTGGGAGACCTAGTGGAGCATATAGACTTACAAAACATCTGAAATGAGAGGGCAACTGCACCCCTTGCCTCATAGCAAATGGTGCCCCAATGGAAATACCAAGATGAAGGAGCTGGTAGCATGTTATGCATTGGTGCATTGTCTGAAATACTCATCCTTTTAGAGGGGAAAGTGGGTTTTCTTTAACATGCCATCTGTGGCACTAGCCAATTGTTGTGGATCTAAATATCCTTCTACCCTACATATAAGATACAACACAATACATCTGGCATATTCCTTCTGACCTTCAGTCCTTATACATACTAACTAACCTCAGCATAACAGTGCCAGCTGTCAAAGGGAAAGCAAAATTATCTCTTGGTATTTATTTACCCATTTAAAAAAAATCATTTTCCTCATGCTGGCTTCTGATTAGTCCTTTGGAAGATAGATACAGCATTTCCCCAGTTCATATTGTTTCTTCTCTGTTGCATCTGCAGTTTTGCTCAGAAGTGCACATTGTTTCAAAATAAAGACAAAGAAAATGGTTTGTTGTTGTAGGGTTGCTTTAAAACAATGACCTGTACTGGCTTTGTTTTGCTTATTAAGGGTTCCTGTAAGCACAGTTCCCATTGATAGTTGGGATGATGCATGCTTTTCCCTTCCATCAAAGGCAGGAACACAGGACATGGTGATAAGGGGCCAGCTGGCAATAAGTCCTTTCTCTAGCGGCAGATGGAGGTCACATTCTGACCTGTACAGAATAAGATCGTGTTTTAATAAATGAGATTTAAAATCAATTCAACAGGAGAGCTTTGTAAAAACCTGGAAAAAAGAGAATCTTGGGATCTGACTTCCCTTCAAGCCACAAACAGTCTCTGCATGCAGCGTATATATACATTCATTATACTCAGCTCACTTCCTCTTCCTAGCCAGATAGTCCACAAACAAACAGAGAAACCCAGGCATTCATACAGTACTGACAGAGCAGCTGGAAAGGCTGTGTTTCCCCAGTAAATATTGCAAGGGCTGAGCCTCAGAGTGGTGGTTGTCTCTATATATTAAAGTCTTGAGAGCTACGGACATACTGTGTATGAAACCTTCATTTATAATCTGTATAAGGAACACTGCCATGCTTACAAGGATGTCCTAGCTGCCAAGGAACTGTGCTATGTAAACAAGGTAAAAGTAATTCTGAGATGTATCTGAACCACCTTCTTGTCTCCCCAGTAATTAAGGAGACTTTGAACCAAGAAGGGGAAGTAGGGAAAGATAAATTTACCAAAAGAGATGCAAGAGCATAAGGAAAACAAAGGACATAACACACACTGTATGGCCACCACAACAGGGGCAGCAAGAGTGATGATAATAGAATAATGCATTCTTAGTAGAGGAATAATCTTCATTATATTGAAGGTTTTTCCCTATAGACAGATCTCAAAATGTTTTCCAGCAGAGTTTTTTTAGAATTTAACAACAGATATGTAGTGCTGACCTGCTACTCCCTGCTATTGCCTGGTCTGCTGCTTTCCAGCTGCTAAGAGGCTTCAGCCTAGAATTCAGAACAACAAAATCAAACATTTGAGTAAGATGAGTTTACTAATCTGAGTAAGCATAGCTCCCTGATCTAAGTCCTTCCCTGTCTGACATTATATTCCCACATCTGTCAGTTAGGCCCCAGTTCAGGAAAGCACTTAAACATGTACTTAATGTGGGACTTCAATAAGATAAAGTTGAAGCATGTGTTTAATACACTGAATACTGAATCAAGGCCTGAAATGTATGCCACTCAGAGAAGGTGTTTATTATGAAGCGTCTACTCTGTTTGGAAGCTCTATTCAAAAATAAAATACTATAATTATAGGCTTACAGTTCTGCCATTAGCTGTGCACATAGAAAAATATCTGATGTAAGAGTATATAACACAGCAGCCTGCTGGAAGAATGAATAGGAAACGATTATATGTAAAGATCTTGGGGCATAGACATGACCCAGAATGTTAATATCTTGCACTTTAATAGCACTTTTAATGGGAGGCTCTCAAGGCACTTTGCAAATGTTAATTCATTAAGTCTCGCCTGTAAAAGACCAGCATTATGTGGCCGTGAATGGATACTGTAATTCTAGGAACCACTGTGTGGAGCTGGCTGGGGTAATAGGGAGGTAATTCGACCATTTGAAGAAGTCACACAGGTCTACCTAGCCCATTTTCTCATTGCTGGTTCTCTGCTCTGCAGTTCTGGTCCCTTCAGGTCTACATTCGACCTAAACTTCCTAACATTTCCTACTGTTGCTACCACCAGTGATAGCAAAAGGAGGCGCACTTAGTGTGGATAAGCAGATGGTGCTTCAATCATCATGGCATCTAGACCGACTCTGATCACAACTAGACCATACAGTGGATAAAGTGCAGGTTGCCACTGCACAGTCACGCTCCCACTTTGCTGCTGCCAGTGGCGCTGCCACAGTGGCTAGGGGAGATTTGGGGTTTTTTTTGGTGGGGGGGGGGGGAAGAAGAGGTTAGTTCAGACACCCCTATCTATTGTGGGTTATTTAAAAGCCAGAGGCTAGCTCTTCGATCTGTGCAAATATTCTATCTATGGCCACATGCAGCAGATCTCGTTCACATAGGGCCCATTCATGCAGGACACTGAATGCCTGGAGTTTCCCTTGTCTCCAGAGGATGTTGAGGGTGCTCCCAGGATCTTCTCCTTAATCAAGACAGAAGAGATTTTTGCATTATGAAAATACCAGCATGCACAAGCAGCTCAGTGCAGTGCTGCTGAGGACTTGTGCTATGTTTAAGTCAATATTAGTTCATTTTTTGTGGTAAATTCTGTTACGCTGGCATGTGTACTAGGTATTTTGTGTTGATTTTTGCTTGCTCCAGTTAAGTTGGTATCTTAGCAGGAGATGTCTGAAAAGTGCACTTGGATTGCAAATTGTTTTAGCTGGGGCTTGCTGCTTCTGTCCTGCAAGTGCAGGACTAAATTGTGTATCTGTGGAACCTACAACCTACGTGGTATACCGCAGCCAGCTTCTAATTATAAGGCCAACATGAACATATTACATGGTACTAGTGCTTTACACATTCCACTGGCCACACATTTACTTCTGGAGTGAATTCCACATCCTAGTGTTAATCTACAAGGCCTTGAATGGCCTGGGACTTGATTACCGCTCAGATTACCCCCATCCAAGACAGCTACATTCCATAGCAATAGAGCCCAGGCCAAGGTGTGACAGAGCATTCCCATCAGCTGGTTTGGAATTCTTTCCCAGAGGTCATTTGACATTTAGGTCAACAGGACAGGATCACCCTTTGGTTAAAGCTTTCAGTTCAGTTACAACTTGCCCATGGCTGGCTGGAAGTGCAACTCCAGTGTCATGTTTGCTAAAATGGTTTCAGAGCATTTGGAAACAAAAGTGGGAGTGAGAGAACTGAACTTTCTCAAATTTACTCAGCAGTGTCAGGGATTAATTGGTGGTAGGCGGTGAGCGTTGCTCTTTGATGTATCTGAGCCCTGGGTGCTTTCCATCAGAGCTATAACCAAGCATTCACAGGTGACTACTAACTTGTTTGTGTCTACAAGCAAATAGTGAGAGCAGTGACAGGAAATGGTCACTAAGCTTTATACAGAGTAAAACAGATTTATTTGGGGTTTGGACCCCATTGGGAGCTGGGTACCTGAGTGCTGGAGACAGGAGCACTTCTTAAGCTGTTTTCAGTTAAGCCTGCAGTTTGTGGGGGATGTGGTTCAGACTTGGATCTGTGTTTGCAGCCAGGGACAGCTCTAGCTTTTTTGCTGCCCCAAGCTGCCTTCTGTGGCTTGCCTATGGGGGGTCCGCCAGTCCCGCGGATTCAGTGTACCCGCCGCCGAACTGCCGCCGAATCCGCAGGGCCGGTGGACCCCCCACAGGTAAGCTGCCAAAGGCTGCCTGACTGCTGCCCTTGCAGGGACCGGCAGGGCGCCCCCCGCGGCTTGCCGCCCCAGGCACGTGCTTGGAGTGCTGGTGCCTGGAGCTGCCGCTCTTTGCGGCAGGCAAGTGTGTCTGGCTCAAACAAGATAAGGTACTGAAGTCCCAAGTTGGTAGGGAAAACGGGCTCAGATAGGGCCGGCTCCAAGTTTTTTGCCACCCCAAGCAAAAAAAATTTTCCCGTGCCCACCCCGGCCCCGGCTCTTGCCCACCCCATTCCAATCCCTTCCCCAAATCCCCAGCCCCACCTCCTCCCCCGGGCATGCCACATTTCCCCTCCTACCCCTCACTCCCAGGCAAGCCTGGGAGGAGGGAGGGAGGGAGAAGCAGAACAGTGGCACGTTTCGGGGAGGAGCGGTTCCTCTGCCCCTGCCCCCCAGGGTTACTTCCTGCGGCCTTTCCTGCCCCCCCCCCACTGCTGCAGCTCACCTCTGCTCCACCTGCTCCCCTTAGTGCTCCGCTGCCACTCTGCTTCTCCCCCCTCCCTCCCAGTCTTGCCACAAAACAGCTGATTCGCAAGGCAAGCCTGGGAAGGAGGTGGGGAGATGCGGAGCGGCAGTGCGCTCGGGGGAGCAGGTGGAGGTGAGTGGGAGGGAGCGGTTCCTCTGCTCCCCCCGGGTTACTTCCTGCGGCCTTCCCCGTGACCCCTACCACCACAGCTCACCTCTGCTCAGAGCTGGCTCCTGGATTTTTGCGCCCCAAGCAAAAGAAAAAAAAAAGGAGCCAGAGTGCCGCCCCAAGCACATGCTTGGAGCGCTGGTGCCTAGAGCCAGGCCTGGGCTCAGATGTAGTCCCAGCACATCAGGTGGCAGTCCCAAGGGGTTTCTGTGATCCGACCCATCACAGAGCTATACGGAGACACAACCACATCCTGCACAGCTGGGTCTGAAAACACACACACAGCAGTTAAATTACTCATAGAAGAACAAATACTGTAGTCCTAAATTTTTACCATTTTAATCCCTTTCGTGCCAGCTTCCTGCTCCCCTTCCAAATGTTGACATAGCACCAATATGTTCCCCTTGAAAAGTGCTGAAATCTGTACTTAGAATATGCAGTGAGAGAGCAACCATCAGTATGCAGGGGCATTTGCAAGCTGGTGCCATTACTATCAATGCGAGACACTTAATGGATTTTATTTTCCACTTTTTTTGGTTTTTTGAAAGACTGTGTCTTCCACTAATGTGCTCGCCTCCTGCGGATGGAGCAGTATTTGTTCTCTGCAGCCGGTATTTAAAATTTAAATTGTAAATTCTGAACAAAAGTAAAAAGGCAGCATACCTAGGCAAACATCCAGCTAAATGCTTTTTTCATTGTCCCCAGAAGGGAACATCAAAGACGCCTTGTAGCCATAAAGCCTGTCTGAAGAATTTCTGGATCTTTAGTTTTAGACATATTTATTAGGTTAACGTATGCTGCTTATGTTACCTTCCGGGGCATGGACTTACTTCTTGCACTGACGATGGGTTTCAACTTCAGGGAGATGTTCAAGTTAAGGGCAACATTTTCAGAAAGATGCTCCTCTGTATACCCAAGGTGGAAAACGAGTTGAACTCCCCAGACAAATAATTGCTTGCTATCTAGCTATATGGTACACTTGATCATTAATTTCTATAGGTATAAACATTTTATCAAATGTCCTAAAGATTATTACTATAGGTATGGTAAAAAAAAAATCACTGTATGTTGTATGTTTCATCTTCAGGGTTATTTTTTCTTGGCTGTTACCATATAAATAATTCTAGATAATACTCAGTCCTACCATGCATGCAGGGGACTGGACAAGGTGACCTCTCGAGGTCCCTTCCAGTCCTATGATTCTATGGTTCTACACATAACAATGTTCTAAAGAAAGCGTTTGAATGTGTGTGCGTTAGATCAACATGTAGGAGAGGACTCATCTGCAATGGGAGTTGGGTGCCTAAGTGTCCTTTGTGCTTTTAAAAAAAAAATCTTCCCTATTCTAATTTTTCTCATGGGATTATCTTCCTTTTAGCCTTCATCAGCAAGAAGATCTGTTAGGATGACACTTGTGTAGCATCACAAACTAACAGCCAGATTTTCAGAACTATGATGGCAGGTTTGCTCATGTTCATATGAATTTCCATGCCTAATTGGTGTAAGTACTTACTGCCCTTGCAATCGCGCTAACCGATCTATTTCCTGTTATTTACCCTGAGATGGAGTCAGCTTGGTGGAATAAATAGAATCAAATTGCAAAATACCCATCAGTAGCTGCGTACTTGAATACTGCTGATGTTGTTTCATTAAGGGGGTGTCAGGTTGCAAAAAGGTTAGCTATCCTATGTACTTATATGGCCTCTCTTACCAGTCTTGAATATATTTATCCTCCCAGCACCTCTGTGAGGTAGGGAAGTGTTATCTCCATTTACCGATGGGAACCAAAAAGCCAGAAAGACTAAACGACTTGTCCACTGTCAACAGGAAGTTGTGGCACAGGAGGGAAGTGAACCCTCCTGTGCCACTGAGCACTGTGTGTGATGTTACAAGGATCCCATTGTGAAAAGCTTAAAGTGTAAAAAATAAAGATGAAACAACTATTTGTGCATCTAGTAACTAGTTACATGAGGGAGAACAGCTGATGTTTTGAAGGTCAGCCAGCATAAACACTACAGGGTTTAAAGCCAAACTGGACCTCCAAAACATCATGGTTTCTTGATTTAAATCAGACTTTAGAACTTGTGACTGCTGGAAAAGGATGCGTTCTGGTTCATTTTCATTCACTTTAATTATGTGAATATTCTAGAAGTTGGGTAAGAGTAATTTTCAGGCAACAATCTTTAGTATTTGCTTAGCACAGTTCTCCGTTTAAGTTAGAGAAACTAGCTCTTCTGATTCAGAGATTCTATTTTCTTTGTAAATTACCTTGGAATAAAGAGGTAGGAAAGAGTAAGAGCTGAACATTTTTTTTTGTATGATTCCCTCCAAATTTTAGACTGAATATTAAGCGGGTCAGTGATTAGATTTCTACAGCATATGAAAAAGCAATGGGTTTAACTTTTTCAATCCCGTCTCTCTTCAGAGGAAATCAAAGTGATGGCTGTACAAAGTCCATGAATGCTATTTTAAGATCTAAAATGGTTTAAGCATCCAGCATTATATTGTTTTGTGAAGTGCCCTCGACTAGGACCGCCATGACTGCTCTCTCTCGGAACTCTTCCATAAAGTGAGACATCTATCTCATCCCTGGGCATTCTGTAGCATGCAAACACTGCAAGCAACCTTTCAGAGTGGAATCCATTTTACCACCATGACACAAACTGCAACGGGCTGGCACAAAACCCCACCCTGATAGGAGATGGCTCTACTGGAAGCTGTAAAAGTGTGTTTTGATGACTTCCTGGGGCAGGTGGTTCAGATATAAGGGGACTGGGAGTAATTCTCCACAGAACAAGGAACTAGGGTGTGGGCTGAGCAGTCCTTGGATAGGAACCCTTGAAGCATCCAAGCCTGAGAAGGCTTGTGCTGATTTTGTGTTGTTTCATTTGATTTTCTTGTATTAATAAGGCCAGGTCTACATGACAAACCTATACCAGTATAATTACATTGCTCATGGGTATGAAAAATCCATGCCCCTGACGGATGTAGTTATACTGACCTAATGCCCGGTGCTATGTTGATGGGATAGCTTCTCCTATTGATATAGCCACTACCTCTCAGGGAGGTGGATTAACTACACTGACAGGAGAAGCTCACTAGAGCACTACAGCGGTGCAGCTCTGCTTCTGTAGCACTGTAAATGAAGACAAGCCCTAAAACCAAAATGGTAAGAAGCGTGTGTGTTTTGACCCAATGCAACCTGCGTTGGCTGTGGATGGAGCAAGGTCAGGAAAGATGCTCACACAAACACATCCCATATCATTTCTTGTATCTGAGTGAATACCATGGCTATCCACTTAAAAAGGAAGGCTCTGATGTCTTGTCCCCAAATGACAGCTGATCTAAAGTCCAGTGATTCAGAAATTTACCAGGTTAGTTATCAGAGGAATCTCTGGCATCCTACAGAAACGTTCAAGAAGTTTAGACGGATCTGGTGGCATGGTAGTTTATTTCTCTGTGGACGGATTACTGTAAACTAGCTCCTGCCATAAGACAAAATGTGCCCAGCCCTTCCATGAATACAGATGACAGAGTCCAAGGTGGAATGATTTTTGTTTGCAAAATAGCATGCAATCTCCTTGCAATTGGAGGGCCTTGAATCAGCCATGGAGTAGAGACAGGATATATTAACCAATGTGGATATCCTTCAGTCAGTACAATTCACTGACAGACTCTTTAGAAGCCATAGAGGGGTAAAGAAATTCTCCTTTGCCATGGCAAAGCCAGAGTGCAAGAGTTCAAAATTTCAGGACACAATTGATCAGTTTCATAACTACTTTTCTACCACGTGTGCTAACTTCCTGAGGCTTCATAGAATTTTATACCTGGTCTCTGTTCAGCTCTGATTCCCTTCAAATGAGAGTTCACCTGTCCTAGGCCATCGATAATCCAGGATGGCCTGGGAGGAGGAAGCTAGGGGAGAGAGCTACTTCATCAATCCAGGGCCGACGAGAGTGGCGGGGGCGGGCGGGGGGAGAAGCTGGTACAATTTACCGGGGCCTGGTGGTCTGGAAGGGGGCCCTCGGCTTCGTCGGCCCTGTTTAGCCAGTCTGCCCTTGCTGGAGGACCTGAAAAAAAAATTTTCACCAGGGCCCGAACCCGCTCTCGGCAGCCCTGCTGAGAACAAAAGATAACGCTAAAGTCCTACCAAGCCATCAGTGGAGTGCCCTGCAAGAGGAACAGGACAGTCTGTTCAAGAAACAATATTCTCCCTACCTCAAGGAAACCTCAAGCAGTGGGTCTGGCTTTTCTAAAACAGAAGTCACAGGTGCTTTCTCCCTCAAGGATGAAATAGAAGTGTTATTTGTTCTCCCTTGAGATGAGAAAGGATGTGCACCAAAACATTCCAACACACGAAAAATCCCCCAAGTCAAAATTCAGGTTCTCCAGCCAGGGATTTTCAATCTGCAGTCCTCCAAGGTTTAACCCTAGCTCACAAAACTTAAATGCCCCAGCCTTCAGATTCAGGAGTCCAGCACCTTCCCAGTGTTTGAATTGTCATCTCATATCATTTGCGTTTGCCCCTTTCCTAGTGAACAGGAGCAGCTAACAGGGGAGTTTGGTGATGGAATTTACACAGGGGGAGTGTGAGCAGGGGCTAGATACACCTAACATTCTTTGCACTTAATGGTCAAAACACCACTTGATAAAAACGAAGCACCAACAAGGGAACAAGCTTCAGGAGTAAAAAGCAAATGCAGGCAGAAGTCCAGCAGAGTGGGAGCTACCCAGTTTATTGCACCCAATGCAGCATGTATGATTACCTGCCCTATGGGCTGGTGGTGTATGTGTGCATTCAATGCAAGGAGCTCCTGGCCCTCACACTGTGTATGGACTTTGGAGAGCAGAGTGGCTGAGCTGGAGGAGCTAAGGGAGACAGAGGTGTACACAGGTGAGACTTTCCGAGACACAGTAGAACAGTCCCACCCCTGGCCTGACAGCCTCTGTGCTGTTGAGGAGGATGAAAGCCTCAGGGAAGGAGAACATCCAACTGGAGCAGAGGGAAACAATCCCATAGTTGGGACCCTCCTCCCAGATAATGTGTGGTATCCTCTCGCATTGAGGATACTTCTCCGGGGGAGGGAACTCCAGTTATTAGGAAGAGACAGGTAGTAGTAATGGGCGATTCAATCTTTAGAAACAGATAGCTGGGTTTGCGGTGATCGGGAGAACCGCACGGTGACTCGCCTGCCTGGTGCGAAGGTTGCGGATCTCTTGAGACATCTAGATAGGCTAGAGTAAGCAGATGGCCTGATTTTATAGGGACAGTCCCAATTTTGGGGTCTTTTTCTTATATAGGCTCCTATTACCCCCCAGCCCCTGTCCCAGTTTTTCACATTTGCTGTCTGGTCACCCTAAGATAGGCTTATGTGTAATGCTGGGGAGGAGCCGGTGGCTGTGGTACATGTAAGTACCAACAACATGGGGAAGGATAGGAGAGAGATCCTGAAGGCCAAATTTAGGCTCCTAGGTAAGAGATTGAAGTCCAGGACCTCCATGGTAGCAGTCTCTGAAATGCTTCCAGTTCCATGCACAGGGCCGGTTAGACAGGCAGAACTGAAGGGTCTCAAAATGTGGATGAGACGATGGTGTAGGGAGGAGGGGTTTAGATTTATTAGGAACTGGGGAAGCTTTTGGGAGAGGGGGAGCCTATGCAGGAAGGATGGGCTCCACCTAAACCAAAATGGAACCAGATTGCTGGCTCTTAAAATTAAAAAGGTCGTAGAACAGTTTTTAAACTAATGGCTGGGGGAAAGCTGACAGGTGCGAGGAGCATGTGGTTCAGGCATCCCTTGGGGGGGGATCTATAAACGGAAATTCCTATGTCCTAATAAGGAGGAGAGAATGAAAAATTATAAGATACAGGGAGGATCTGATGAGAAACAGTCAAATGAAAAAAAAGTCCCATTCAATTACATCACGCAATAGGGGACAGCCAAAAAATGACAAGTTTTTAAAATGCTTATATACCAATGCCAGAAGTCTAAATAATAAGATGGGCGAACTTGAGTGCCTAGTATTAAATGAGGATATTAATATAATACGCATCACAGAAACCTGGTGGAATGAGGCTAATCAATGGGACACAGTAATACCAGGATACAAAAATATATCAAAAGGACAGAACAGGTCACGCTGGTGTGGGAGTGGCACTATATGTGAAAGAAAGCATAGAATGAAATGAAGTAAAAATCTTAAATGAACTAAACTGTACTATAGAATCTCTATGGATAGTAATTCCATGCTTGAAAAATAAGAGTATAACAGTAGGGCTATATTCCTGATCAGGATGGTGTTAATGACTCTGAAATGCTCAAGGAGATTAGAGAGGCTATTAAAATAAAAAACTCCGTAATAATAATGGGGGATTTCAACTATCCCCACATTGACTAGGTACATATCACCTCAGGAAGGGATGCTGAGATAAAGCTTCTTGACACCTTAAATGACTGATTCTTGGAGTAGCTAGTCCTGGAACCCACAAGAGGATAGGCAATTTTTGATTTAGTCCTAAGTGGAGCACAGGATCAGGTCCAAGAAGTGAATATAGCTGGACCGGTTGGTAATAGTGACCATAATTAAATTTAATATCTCTGTGATGGGGAAAACTCAGAGGCCTAACACTGTAGCATTTAATTTCAGAAAGGGGAACTACACAAAAATAAGGAGGTCAGTGAAACAAATTAAAAGGTTCAGTACTAAAAGTAAAATCCCTGCAAGCTGCATGGAAACTTTTTAAAGACACCATAATAGAGGCTCAACTTAAATGTATACCCCAATTTAAAAAACAGGGAACCAAAAAAGAGAGTCACCGTGTTAAACAAAATAAAAGAAGCAGTGAGAGACAAAAAGGCATCCTTTAAAAAGTGGAAGATAGATCCTAATGAGGAAAATAGAAAAGAGCATAAACTCTGGCAAACGAAGTGTAAAAATATAATTAGAAAGACCAAAAAAGAATTTGAAGAACAGATAGCCAAAGACTCCAAAAGTAATAGCAATTTTTTTAAATACATCAGAAGCAGAAAACCTGCTAAACAACCAATGTGGCCACTGAATGATCAAGATGTTAAAGGAGCACTCAAAGACGATAAGGCCATTGTGGAGAAACTAAATGAATTTTTTGCATAGGTCTTCATTGAGGATGAGAGGGAGATTCCCAAACATGAGCCATTCTTTTTGGGTGACAGATCTGAGGAACTGTCCCAAATCGAGGTGTCATTAGAGGTGGTTTTGGAACAAATTGATAAACACCATCAGGTCCTGGAGACTTATTACTATTCCCCCAAGAGTTCTGAAGGAACTCAAATGTGAAATTGCAGGACTACTAACTGTCATCTGTAACCTATCATTTCAACCAGCTTCTGTACCAAATGACTGGAGGATAGCTAATGTGATGCCAATTTTTGAAAAGGACTCCAGAGGTGACCCTCACAACTACAGGCCAGTAAGCCTCACTTCAGTACCAGGCATATTGGTTGAAACAATCAAAGAATAAAATTGTCAGACACAGATGAACATAATTTGTTGGGAAACAGTCAACATGGTTTTTGTAAAGTGAAATCATGCCTCACCAATCTATTAGAATTCTTTGAGGGGGTCAACAAGCATGTGGACAAAGGAGATTCAGTGGATATAGTGTATTTAGATTTTCAGGAAGCCTTTGACAAGGTCCCTCACCAAAGGTTCTTAAGCAAAATAATCAGTCATGGGATAAGAGGGAAGGTTCTTTCATGGCTTGGTAACTGGTTAAAAGATAGGAAACAAAGGGTAGGAATAAATGGTCAGTTTTCAGAACGGAGAGAGGTAAATAGTGGTGTCCCCCAGGGATCTGTACTTGGCCCAATCCTATTAAACATATTCATAAACGATCTGGAAAAAGGGATAAACAGTGCGGTGGCAGGATTTACAGATGATACAAAACTACTCAAGATAGCTAAGTCCCAGGCAGACTGCAAAGAGCTACAAAAGGATCTCACAAAATTGGGTGACTGGGCAACAAAATGGCAGATGAAATTCAATGTTGATAAATGCAAAGTAATGCACATTGGAAAACAGAATCCTAACTATACATATACAATGATGGGGTCTAAATTAGCTGTTATCACTCAAGAAAGATCTTTGAGTCATTGTGGATAGTTCTCTGAAATCATCCACTCAATGTGCAGCGCCAGTCAAAAAATCAAACAGAATGTTGGGAATCATCAAGAAAGAGATAGATAAGACAAAATATTATATTGCCTCTATATAAATCCATGGTACATCCACATCTTGAATACTGCATGCAGATGTGGTCACCCCATCTTAAAAAAGATATATTGGAACTGGAAAAGGTTCAGAAAAGGGCAACAAAAATGATTAGGGGTATAGAACAACTTCCATATGAGGAGAGATTAATAAGACTGGGACTTTTCAGCTTGGAAAAGAGGCAACTAAGGCCTGGTCTACACTGGGGGGTGGGGTCGAACTAAGGTACGCGACTTCAGCTACGTGAATAGCGTAGCTGAAGTCAAACTAGCTTAGTTCGACTGACTTACCAGTCCTGACGCCGCGGGATCGAACTCTACGGCTCCCCTGTCAACTCCGCCACCGCCGTTCGTGGTGGTGGAGTTCCAGAGTCGACGGGAGCGCGTCTGGAGTTCGAACTATCGTGTCTAGATTAGACGCGATAGTTCAAACTCCGAGAAGTCGAACGCCACCCGTCGACCCGGCGGGTAAGTATGGACCTACCCTAAGGGGGGATATGATAGAGGTCTATTAAATCATGAGTGGTATAGAGAAAGTAAAAAAGGAAGTGTTATTTACTCCTTCTCATAATAGAAGGAGGAATGGCCACCAAATAAAATTAATAGGTAGCAGGTTTAAAACAACACAAGAACGTATTTTTTCACACAACACTGTCAACCTCTGGAATTCCTTACCAGAGGGTGTTGTGAAGGCCAATACTCTAACTGGGTTCAAAAGGGAGCTAGATAGATTTATGGAAGATAGGTCCATCAATGACTATTAGCCAGGATGGACAGGAATGGTGTCCCCAGCCTCTGTTTGCTAGAAGCTGGGATTGGGTGACAGGGCATGGATCACTTGATGATAACCTGTCCATTCACTTTGGGGCACCTGCCATTGGCCACTGTCAGAGGACAGGATACTGGGCTTGATGGACCTTTGGTCTGATCCAGTATGGCCGTTCTTACGTCCTTCACCAAATTCACGAGGGCTGTTTTTATCTGGTCCTGATTGTCTCCAGATTCTGCTTTCCTCAACAAGCCTTATCTGGCCTATCAGAATTAAACCGGGGCAATCAGCACCTGGCTTTTCTGGCCAAACGTTCAAGCAAGCCAACTGATTCCTAGGTGTCAGGCCTCGCCGATTCCCAAAAGGAAATGGAGCAGAAAAATGCTACAGCATAGACAGACAAAGCAGAGGGAAGAAGCGGGCGGGAGGGAAACAAGACAAGATGATTTTTTTTTATATTCCATTTGTATCATATTCACTTACTTAATCATACTACATGCAACATAATGGGTTTTATAGACTACAAAAACCTCCTCCAACTAACCCTACAAAGCAGCAGACCACCATGTAACACTCCCTTAGGGACTGACGGTTATGTCTTTCCCTATTAGCATCTCATACTGATTGAAACTCAGTCAACTGAAATAAAGTGAACTCAAAAATATAGCATCTCTCTCTCAGGACTATTGCAGGAAACAACTTGCCTGTATAATTTGATACTTTACTACAGCTAGTACACAAGACTTTCCTGCTGCTTTATTCTGGGTATACCACTATTCTGGAAAAATTATTGAATATTATTTTAAATGGTAATTGGTGGGTGCCATTGTCAAGTGCTATATGATTCTTTCATGAGAAACCCTATCCAAATACATATGCAAAACAAGGCAAAGGTAATGATAATGTGGAAGAGGAATCCAGACAGAGGGAAGGGAGGGGCCAGGGATAGAGAGCCACAATGAAAGAGGTATAGAGAAGAATGTCTCTCTGGGCTTCCTAACTCCTGAGCGTGATAGAAAACCTGTCCATGAAAGTTGTGTTGCCTTTGGGTTTAGATTTGAAACCAAATTCAATCTGCATGTTACAAATTCATGCTCTTTGGCCATGTCTACACTTACTTACACTATGCTACACTGTAGCATAGTGTAAGTGTAGAGATGACAGCAACAGGAGGGGGGGTCTCCACTTGCTATAGTGAATCCACCTCTGAGAGAGGCAGGAGCCAGATCAATTGAAGAATTCTTCCATCAACCTAGTACTGTCTAAACTAGATGTTAGGTCAGTTTAGCTACATATCATAGGGATTTTTCACACCCCTGAGTAGCTGGGGGGACCTAACTTTTTAGCTTAGGCCAGGCCATGGCTTCTGAGCCAGAACTGCCACCTTCATGTCAGCCTGTATGCTGTTTGGCCTTGTATTATCTCCAGGTGGAAGAGACATTTCCTGGTGCTTAATAAGATAATGCCAAATTCACCTCAAGTGAGACCCCAGTGTGAATCATGTCCTGGAGAATCCTCACCTGCTACTACAGAAATACATGCTCCATCTGTGTGGGAGGAGGTAGAAGAGGCACTGTGTGGGGATGGGACTGCACTAACAGCAGAACTGGTGCAAAGTTAGCACAGACCATTTTGACTGATACCACACACAGACTGGAAAACAGACAGGCTGCTGGCCCCATTTCCCAGAGTACATCGGGATGGGTGGGAGAACAAGCCTGGGTAAAACAAGTGGCCTCTAACACTTATCACTCTCTAAAGCCAGAACATTTTGGAAGGTTTGGAACTAGTTGAATCATTCCTCCCTCCCTCCATTTTTAGTCACCTCTGTAATCCCTTGTTTTGGTTGGAAGGAAGTGTGACAACATACCCAGAGAGAGGCTGTTCTTCTGGTATTACTGGCTTGGCTGTAACCATGAAAGGCTAGAAATGCCAAAACAAAGCCCCATCGCAAAGTGCCTCAGCCCAAAGTGTTTCTAATAAGTTAGGGATGCAAGTTTGGATGCTTCTGCAAATATACTCTGAGCCTCTTGAGGTTTGCCTGTGGCTCAATATCAGTGTCATGTAGTGCACTCAACCCCAGCAAGCCCCCTTGGGTCAGGCTTGATGTTGCTGGAGGTTTTGTCTCCAGCACCCCTGTAGGCAGGCTATCTTTCCATATCACTCATCTCTAGAGTCTTCCTTGGCCAGGCCCTACAGCCAAGTCACATAAAAGTTCTAAATCCCTTCCAGTGTAATGAAGTCCAACCCTTAAGGCCAAGTAAACCTCTAAATTAGTAAGTCTTCTGCCCTACTGAAATGATCTTACTGGCCCTACCTCAGGGCCTCCCCACCCCAGGAGCCCACCCTGCTTCTGCAAAGTGCCTCCTCTGTTGTTTTTTGTGTAGCAGGCTTTCACCCACTGCCTCCCCTTCTCTCCCCAGGAATTTTAGCAGCCTTCCCTAGGGAAGTCTCTGACTCCTTGTAATCCCTGCCTCAGGGCTTCTCACCACAGGAACCCAGCCTGCTCTAGCTTTCTTGTAAGAGTTCTGTTTTCTCTACAGTACCCTCTTACTGAGCACCCTGAGTCTACTTATAAGGCCCAGGTACTAACAGATCATCACCCAGCTCTTCCCCCTCTGATCAGGAAACAATCAATCAGTCACCCCACAGGTGTAGAGCATGTCACTAATTGGGCTGGTTTTTTTTCTTCTCTAGCAGGTGATGGGGATTCCCCCATCACAGTCAGCAATATATATCTGAAGAAGTCACGCTTTTTAAAAATACAAACTAGCATTTTATCCTGTGCAAATCTCAGGTATAGTTAGGGGCAATTGCATAACTAAATGCAGCAGTTTGTGTGCTGACTGGTATTGGGAGGTTTGATCTAGTTACCCTGCCAAAACCAAACTAGGCACTGGATCCCAATTGTCATTTGAACTAAATGTGAAGTTATGCTCTAATTAGATATCTCATGATATATTTTGATTGTAGAAAGGTTTTTCACACAGTCCCACATAACATTCTCATAAGCGCACTATCAAAATGTGGTCTAGATGAAACTCCTATAAGGTGGGTGCAAAACAGCTTGAAAAACCTTACTCAAAGAGTAGTTATCAAGTGGGGACCTACAGGAGTCTGTCCTAGATCCAGTACTATTCAATATTTTCACTAATGACTTGGATAATGGAGTGGAGAGTATGCTTATGAAATTTGCTGATGACACCACGAGCTGGGAGGGGTTGCTAGCACTTTGGAGGACATGCTTAGAAGAAGGACTTTGATAAATTTGGAGAATTGGTCTGAAATCAACAAGATGAAATTCAGTAAAGACAAGTGTGAAGTATTACACTTAGCAAGGAAAAATCAAATGAACAACTCCAAAATCGGGAATAACTGGTAGTACTGCTGGAAAAGGACCTAAGGGTTTCAATGGATCACAAAATGAATGTGAGTCAACAATATGATGCAGTTGTGAAAAGGCTAATATCATTCTGGGGTTTATTAACCAAAGTGTCACATGTAAGACAGAGGTAATTGTCCTGCTGGATGCAGCACTGGTGAGGTCTCAGCTTCTCTAGCTCTGGGTTCCACACTTCAAGATATATGTGGACGAATTGCAGAGTTCAGAGCAGAGCAACAAAAGTGATAAAGGGTTTAGAAAACCTGACCTATGAATAAAGGTTTAAAAAAACGGACATGTTTAGTTTTGAGAAAAGACTGGGCGGGCGGGGGCGGGGGTCATAACAGTCTTCAAATATGTTAAGGACTGTTATACAGAGGATGGTGATCAATTGTTCCCCATCTCCACTGACTGTAGGACAAGAAGTAATAGGCTTAATCTGCAGCAAGGGAGATTTAGGTTGGATATTAGGAAAAACTTTCTAACTATAAGGATAGTTAAGCAGTGGGATAGATTACCAAGGGAGGTTGTGGAATCCATGTCACTGAAGATGTTTAAGAACAGGCTAGCCAAACACTTGTCAAAGATGGTCTAGTAAGTTAGTGCTGCCTCAACACAAGGAGTTGGACTAGAAAATCTTTCAAGGTCCCTTCCAGCCCCACATTTCTATGAACACCAGGAGTCATGAGACTTGGACTGTACCTCTAACTCTACCAATGACTCACTCTCCGGTTTGAGCGAGTCACTTGACCTGTCTGCCTCAGTTATCCCATCTATCAAATGGGGCTCATGATGCGTTCCTACTTTTATGCCAGGCTTTGAGATGCATGGATAAAGGGCACTGCGGACATGTAAACGGTTACTGATGACTTCAACAGCCCTTTACTGAACAAGACCATATATCCGCTGACTTTCCTGAGTTCGTTCCATCAAAAGGAACTTCATGGCCATTACATCTAGTCTCCTTTCAATATCTAATAATTCTTAACTCCTGCTCTGGGAGATGGTTCTCTTTCAAATTTGTTTAATCAGTGATTGATATCTGTGTCCTGTAATGCTTTTACTTTCCTGTCACAGAGATGATAATATAGTAAGCATTTATTTCCAACTAATGGGGCAACTTTTCTTTGCTGTCTAGCAACACCTAGGTTAAAACTTCAATGAATCACAGAACTGGCTAGCTTATTACTGTTCTCTGTGGAGCCTTGCCAGGTGTGGCATATAGTTTTATGTCTCCTTCAGAGCTGCATTTACCAATACCCGTAAGCAATACACTTCCTGAAGAGACCTTGAACACTGCATAAAACCAGGAGTCTCAAACTTGAGGCCCACAGGCCATCTGCGGCCTGTGAGCCTCCCCAATGTGGCCTATGGGGCTCCAGCAGTTTTGGGGCCAGGTCTCTCCTTTGGCTCCACCTGCCGCCCCCAGGCACTCCCCCGCCCAGGGGCCCTGGCAGCGCAGCAGAGCTGAGCGGCGTCTGCCTGCTCACTCCACGTGTCTGCTGGCCCCGGGCTGGGGTGGGGCTGTGCCTCCATGCGCGGCCCCTGCCCCTGCCCCGAGCGCCCCTGCAGCCAATGGGATGCTGTGGGGGCAGTGCCTGGGGGCAGCAGCACGTGGAGGCCCCCGGGTCGCCCAACCTTGGACCCCCAGGTAAATATCTCCGCACCCCTCCCAGAGCCTGCACCCCTCCCTACATACCCCCTCCCGCCCCAAAACTCCCTCCCAGAGCCTGCACCCCTCCCCACACACACCCCAGCCCTCAAACTCCCTCACAAAGCCTAACCCCCTCCTCACACCTCCATCCCCAAACTCCTTCCCATAGCCTGCACCCCATCCCCCACACACCCCATCCCCCAAAGTCACTCCCAGAGCCTGCACCCCATCCCCACTCCCCCCCAGAGCCTGCATCCCAACCCCTTTCCCACACACCCCCTCACGCCCCCAAACTCCCTCCCAGAGCCTGCACCCCCTCCCCACACATCCCCAGTCCCCAAACTCCAGAGCCGCCCAGAGGATTCCGGGGGCCCGGGGTCTTCGGCGGCAGGGGGGCCCCTGCTTCAGTGGTAAGTTGGCGGCAGGGGATCCTTCTGTTCCAGGACCCGCCGCCAAAGTGCCCCAAAGACCCGCGGCGGGAACCCCCCACCGCCGAATTACTGCCGAAGCGGGACCCGCCGCCGAAGTGCAGCCCCCACCGCGGGTCTTCTGGGCACTTCGGTGGCGGGTCCCGGAACGGAAGGACCCCCCCCCCACCGCCGAATTACCGCCGAAGACCCGGCTGCACTCCGGCGGCGGGTCCCGCTTCGGCGGTAATTTGGCGGCGGGGGGGTCCTTCTATCCCGGAGAGGAAGGACCCCCAGCCAGCGAAGACTGGGAGCGAAGAAGCTCTGGGGGCCCGGGCCCCACGAGAGTTTTCCGGGGCCCCCGGAACGAGTGAAGGACCCTGCTCCAGGGGCCCGAAAAACTCTCGTGGGGGCCCCTGCTGGGCCCGGGGCCTGGGGCAAATTGCCCCTCTTGCCCCCCCTCCGGGCTGCCCTGCCAAACTCCATCCCAGAGCCTGCACCCCAGACCTCCTCCCACACCCAAACTCCCTCGCAGCGCCTTAGGCAGGTGGGCGGGGGTGGAGTTTTGGGGGGGCGGGTTCTGGGTGGAATGAGTGACATTATTGGCCTGCTGGGAGGATTTGAGGACTGGCACTGGCCCTAAGGTAAATTGAGTTTGAGACCCCTGATGTAAACCATTCCTAAGTTCATTTTTCCGGCAAGAGGAGCAAGTATACTGGGATTTCCACTTTGGGTTGATCACTCCCTTTCCTCCTGATTGTGACTCTCTGGCCTGGTCTACACTATGGGGTTAGGTCAAATTTAGCCGTGTTAGGTCGATTTAAAAATGACTGGGTCCACACAACCAACCCCGTTCCGTCGACCTAAAGGGCTCTTAAAATCGACTTCTGTACTCCTCCCCCACAAGGGGAGTAGCGCTAAAATCGACTTTGCTGGGTCAAATTTGAGGTAGTAAGGACGTAAATCGTCAGTATTGGCCTCCGGGAGCTATCCCAGAGTGCTTCATTGTGACTGCTCTGGACAGCACTTTGAACTCTGATGCACTAGCCAGGTACACAGGAAAAGCCCCGGGAACTTCTGAATTTCACTTCCTGTTTGGTCAGTATGGCAAACTCAGCAGCACAGGTGACCATGCAGTCCCCCCAGAATCGTAGAACATAGAATGTTTCTATGCTCCCACTATCATCTCAGTCCCTGAGGTTATCGCAGATTAGAAGGTGAAAAAAATGCACTCACGATGACATGTTTTCCGAGCTCATGCAGTCCTCCCGCACTGATAGGGCACAGCTTAATGCATGGAGGCATTCAGTGGCCAGGAAAGAATTAAGTGAGCGCGAAGAGTGGAGGCAGGACGTGATGCTGAGGCTAATGGGGGAGCAAATGGACATGATGAAGTATCTGTTGGGGGAGCAAACGGACATGATGAATTAATAAAGAAAGAATGCATGGTTTCAAAACAATAGTTACTTTATTTCGAAGGGAGGAGGGTGGTTGGCTTACAGGGAATTCAAATCAACAAAGGGGGCGGATTTGCATCAAGGAGAAACACACACAACTGTCACACCGAAGCCTGGCCAGTCATGAAACTGGTTTTCAAAGCCTCTTTGATGCACAGCACACCTTGCTATGCTCTTCTAATTGCCCTGGTGTCCAGGCTTCATGAACGGATCACCCGAGCAGGAGAGCAGAATTGCAGTGGAAGCGGTGGATGAGGACGGTTAGCAGTCCTACTGCACCATCTGTTGCCAGCAGCACCCAGGAGGACCAGAACAGATCCCCCGAACTTGTTGCTGGGGAGCAGGCGAGCAGAATTGCAGGAGAGCAGAGTTGCAGCGGAAGTGGTGGAGCTGTACACCATGCCCTGGAGGTTGCTACAATACGGGCAGGGAAGATGTTCTCAGAATCCCCGGCCAAGCTACATGTCCGATGAGGATAGTTAGCAGTCCTACTGCACCATCTACTGCGAAGGCAAGACACTGCTGCTGTGTAGCAATGCCAGCTGCTGCAGGTGCTTCTGTGTCGATTGCTTGGAGGTCCGGGTACCTCGGCCAAGGCAAAAGAGCAAGAGCCCCGGAGCTGTTACATGTGTCAATCACAGAAGTGCTATGGGGTGTTACAGTGCCGACCAGCCTGGAATGTACGGCTGCAAGACTTCTTCACCAGCGACAAAGGATAGAAATACGATCACCTAAAATCTAAAAAGGCCCGCACATTTCCTAGAGTCAGTACCCTTGATAACAGAACATTGGCTACTTGGATCACGGCAGCCCCCACAATAGACTTGCCCACAACAACAGTGGTGACAGTGAGCTGAGCGGGCTCCATGCTTGCCGTGGTATGGCATCTGCACGGGTAACCCAGGGAAAAAGGTGCGAAACGATGGTCTGCCGTTGCTTTCACAGAGGGAGGGGCGACTGACGACATGTACCCAAAACCACCCGCAACAATGTTTTTGCCCCATCAGGCATTGGGAGCTTAACCCAGAATTCCAATGGGTGGTGGAGACTGCGGGAACTGTGGGATAGCTACCCACAGTGCACCACTCCGTAAGTCGATGCTAGCTATGGTAGTGGACATACGCAATTGACTTTATAAAATCGATTTCTAAAAATCGACTTCTATAAAATCGATCCAATTTCGTAGTGTAGACATACCTTCTTATTTCCCAATTGCTGAGATTGATATCATATCTGACATCTTATTACACAGTATGAATTGCTACCATACTTGTAGCAATGTTCACATCTTTTAATGGAATTTTTCTAGTGTCAGTATTGACAACATCTCTGGTTACTCCTTTGCATTTGTCTTTTCTGATTTGTATAATGTAGGGAATTATTCCTGAAGTTACAGTCATTGTCAGAAGAGCCATTCCAGTTGTTAGAGTGCTTCATTGTTCTGTTCCATCCTAGTAGCTAATGAATTTTACTTTGGCGGTTTTGTTCTTTAACAGTGGTGAGAGCTTTTTAGTTTCTCCTTCTTCTTTCGAAACAGGTTGCAAGGAATTTATTTTTAATTATCTCAATTACCCTGATCCTTTTAATTGTTGCTGGTGCTCCATTTCAGTGCTATAGACCATATTTATTTTTTCCAACAAAAGATCATCAGCTACATTTAAATCCTGTAAATGTGGTTAGTAAACTCTAATATTCTCACAGTGCAACGCAGTCAAACTAGACTGTAGAAACTGACTTTGAACCAATTCAGGGAGATATTTTGGTGTAGACTCTGCCTTCTCTGATGCAAAGACAGTTTTTTAATTAAGATTCATTGCACCCAACAGGAAATCCAGTGGAATCTTTTTGGGTTCTTGAACTGCTGTGATAAATTTTTGATAGAGATCAGTGGCATTTTTTTTCCAGAATAATGTTGTTGTAGTATCTGCCTTAGTTTGGGCAATGTGGGATCGCTCTTTCCCACTAAAAAACTTTGGCGTTTCAATCTTTGGCTGGCTGCATGGAAACATCTTCCATAATTTCTGGCTCTGGACTATCCCTTTTTAATCTTGCTTCAGATTGGTGATTCCACACAAGGACTCGTTAAATTTTAGTAGTCTGGAACACCAATCTGCCTTGTGATTCTGAAATCTTCCCTAAATGCTGATAGCTGGTTTTGATGGCTCCGTGTTCCCTTATTAGTGTCATTTTCAATAGGCTGCAGTGCACTGACTCAGTTCTCATCCGCTTAGCTCTAAATTGCTCTAATTGTCTTTAGTTGCTGCAACGCTACCTGCTCGTGTTCTGACAAACTTTGAGCTAACAGATTCAGGCTCTAAACGCTTTGGGGTATACTGGGTTAAACCTCTGTGGTTTTTGTCACTTATATTTGTTTGATCATCCCCTGCAATTTACAGTCATTCAGTCACAGATCCAGCTCTGCTTAGAAGCTGAGACAGCTTTCAGACTCAAGTTTGCAATCTCCATCATTTTGTGGCCAGTTCAACTGTAATCCTTTAGAATGGCTCCAAACAAATACTGTCTCAGTGGAAGCTTCAAATTTGTTTTACACTCAGGCACAAGACTCAGCTCTCAAAGGAAAACTGTATTTATTCTAGGAATCCACACATTTTTCTTAAAGAGTTTCTTGCAGGCTGAGACCTCCCCAGAGCTTAGCCTCAAGTGGATCTCCTCTTGCAGCTGCTACACATGTACTGAATTCACTAGCCCTACAAGAACTCACACCCAGCCCCACCACATCCTATTCTTAAGGGTTCAGTTCCCATTTCTCTTATTATACAACATGTATTGCAATAAACAAATACAACAATAAAGAAATATTCAAAATTAGTACTAAATATAAATAATATGCCATTGTTTCTAAAACATCTGTTTCAGGGACCTCACACATACAGTAAAATTCATGTTTGAAAACAGGCGTCCCTGGCTTCTTGGGAAACTGGGAGAAAAAATTATTTTTTTTTAAAAAGCCCAGAACTTGCCAGAGCCAAACAGAATAACCCTGCCAACAGTTCTGAGTTCAGCTCTGAATTCAAACACCATAGTTTCTGAGTGGATTCTCAACTTGGCAAAGTGGGTTCTTCCATCTCTAGCACTGGATATTAGTAACTATGTTAATTTGATTTCTGAAAAAAATACAGTAATAAAATATCCTCACAAAGACATATTCCCCATAGCTTCATGGTAACATAACCGATACCTTACACCAGGGGTTGCCAACCTGAACCTGAGAAGGAGCCAGAATTTACCAATGTACGTTGCCAAAGAGCCACAGTAATACATCAGCTCCCCCACTCCAGCCCTCAGCATCTCCCGCCCCCTCCCTCCCCACACCTCCTGCCCAATGCAATGAGTTGTTTCACGCTTGCAGGAGGCTCTGGGGGGGGGGGGAGCCAGGGCATGACAGGCTCAGGGGAAGGGGCAGGGGCCTTGGGGAAGGGGTGGAATGGGGGCAGGGCCTGGGGCAGAGCAGATGGTTGAGCAGTGAGTACCCTCCGGCACATTGGAAAGTTGGCGCCTGTAGCTCCAGCCTTGGATTCGGTGCCTATACAAGGAGTCGCATATTAACCTCTGAAGAGCCACAAGCGGCTCCAGAGCCACAGGCTGGCCACCTCTGCCTTACACTTACACAGTTGTTTATCTTTTGTAAATACATATGTTTCTAATAATTACTAGGTTGTTGGTAGTTTAAAAAAAAATTGAACAAATTTATCTCTGGTGTAAAGTTCAATGACCTCAGTGGCTTTAACGAGCATTAGTGTCGTTACCGAGGATGAATTTGGCCCCATTGATTTGCTGTCTATTAAATTTAGAGTTATTTGAGCAGCTGTTGCTTTCTGGCAAGCATTGGAAAACATTCTACTCACAAAAAGTTCTGCTTCTATTGCCAGCATTTTACTACATTTCTCTTCCCTCCCTTTTTATTTTGCACAAAGGGCCTGATGCTACAATCTTTAGTCCTTACATAGATAAAATGCCTATTAACCTCAATGGAAGTTTCTCCTGAGTATGTAGAGCGGGATCAGGCCCACAGGAACCTTATTTACATGTCAAAGGATCCATTTTCATAACAAAATGAAGGTCCAAAGAAGGAATCATTCTCCAAGAAGTTTCCTGCCTCACAGGGGTTTTGTGAGGACAAATATATTAAAAACTGTGAGGTGCTCAGGTACATGACTCCCATTACCATGATAGATGTGACTGGGGCATAACAAGGGACTTCATGAGTATTTGTCACCTGTTTTTCTTTTCAATGCACAGACCAGTATAAACTTCTGCACATTCTTCAAATTTGAAAAGAAAGATGGTCTTGTGGTTAAGACCTAAGGGTGCGTCTACACTTACCTGCCGGTTCGACGCGGAGAGTTTGACTTTTTGGAGTTCGAACTATCGCGTCTGATCTAGACGCGATAGTTCGAACTCCGGAAGCGCCGCGGTCGACTCCGGTACTCCACCTCGGCAGAAGGAGTTGGCGGAGTCGACGGGGGAGCCGCGGAGTTCGACCCCGCCGCGTCTGGACGGGTGAGTAGGTCGAACTAGGGTACTTCGAATTCAGCTACGCTATTCACGTAGCTGAATTTGCGTACCCTAATTCGAACCCCCTTCTTAGTGTAGACCAGGCCTTAGACTGGGATTCTAGAAATCTAGGTTCTATTGCTGATATTACCACTTACTTGCTGTGATGGTGAGCAAGTTGCTTAATCATATTGTACCTTAGTTTCCCCTCTATAAAATGGGATAATACTGCTTCTCTGCCTCACAGGGCATATGGAAATATTAATTGATATTTGTAAGGTACTCAAATGCTACAGTAATAAGTGCCCTACAAAAAGCCTATACAATTATATGTGTACATATATAGGATCTGCAAGGCTAACAAGAGTAAACAATAGTACACCCTTATTCTTAGCAGTGAACAAAACAGATGTGAGTCAGAATACACAAAAGGTTGAGTAAGAAGGTGGCATTTCCACCATAATCACCCTTCAGCTCCTTTCTCCAACTGTGCTACTGACTCAAACATAATTTGATATGACAGGTAGTTTCTGTTAATAGAGAAATCCAGGGCTTGAATAGTGCTTCACATCTGGATTGAAGTACTGTGGCAGACCTGTTTGGAGAAGTTTGTACAGTCCTTTGTACAGTCCACTGTACAATGCCTGTTTATCAAAACTACCAACAGTCCCTGATTTTCCTCAGCCCCAAACTGTCTCATCAATTTAAAAAAGCACACACTAGTCCCCAACAAGTATAGAAGGCAGCAGGAAGGGCTTCTGGAGGTGTAAAGCCCCGGGGAGAGATACTGCAGAATGACAATATTTGATTGTTTTAAAACTACAAAACTCTTTAGAGTGCAGTTCTGTTCTGCACAGTGGCTGTAACAATGGCACTAGGAAGTCCTGTGCTCACTGTCTTTCAGTTATTTCCCTATCAAATCTGCTCAGCTAACAAGTGAAAGGATCTTGTTGGTTTTTTCCTAACTGACAGCCCCACAAACTCAGCATAGCATCTGAGGGTCAAACTGGGTTCTTTCCTCCTCCCTTCACATCACCAGTGAGACAGGTTTTGCAGGCCAAATTATACTCCCAATTACACCCATTCAATCTCATTGTCCTCCAATTATGCCTTCAGCAACGTCTCTGCAACCTCATTGATTTCTGTAGGGTTGCACTGGCGTATCTGGCTGGAATTTAGTGAAGAGTTCAATAGAAGATGCACAGGATGGGATGGAACCCAGAGAACACACTAGCTGCAGTGCTGGCCTGCGGAGATAACTGGAGTGAAAGGTACTGAGCACTTTGGGTTTGTCTACACTTAAAATGCTGCATCAGAGTAGGTAATCCACCTGCCCAATTCTTCCGTCAACCTAGCACAGACGGGATTCTGAACACTCAGAGAGTGCTGATCTATGGAGAAGGTGACATATTTACACAATAACTTTTCAGAGAAGAACTGAAACTTAAAGAGTAAAGGGAAGATGAGAAGAAATAAAAATAAGGAGAGGAAAGGGACGTCAAGGAGTTCACAAGGCTTTTTCGTCCTGTAATAAGACAACCCTCATCCTATTATACTAGTTGGGGTAGACTCTTATGGAAGCATTACGCCCAAATGCGGCTGTGTGACTCAGTCAACATGGCCTCCAAGATTCCCAGTTATCTGCCCCCAGTTGTTTTCTCACAGCGCGGAAGTTTAATCACTTAATAAAAGAAAAAAGCCACTGGACACTGAAACAATAACCGTACAAAGAGGCATCCACACAAACTGCCGGTGGAAATTAATTGTGTTCCACTTAAATGGTTTCCCTAAAAAACATCATAACCAAAAATATAAATAATAATTAAAAAAATAGATATAGACTAAGATCTTTTAGTGCCAGATACAGTAGAACACAGTGTACTCTGGCAAACATTACTGCACTGGGCACGGGCCAAATTGCTCTATTCGAATGACCTTTGGTCGCAAAACCATGTCTGCTATGTGAAAAGTAAATAAATAAATAAATAAAAGAGCTTGCCACGGTTAGTTGATCAAAGCCATTGTTTGTCACTGTGTCCTCAGTGGAGAGCAATGTTACAACCTACGAACCGCACAGATCGGTTTGTGTGAGGTCTGATGGGAGCCGATAACTCTCCAACTCAGATAGTTGAGGAGGAGGAAATGGGCAGATATTAGCATGTTAAAAAAAGGTTTTAATTTTTTTTAAAGGGGGGGAACCACTGGTTTTTTTAATACAGTAATTTCTCAGTCACTTTGGTGCAAGAATGAATCGGACACCACAAATGCATTGTTCCAGCATGGTTGTCATGGAACTCGGGTTACTAGTAGAGATGTCAGTGTGGGTTTCCCGCCTAGACAGTGTGCTCTTTGGGGCAGGGGCTGTCATTTATTATATGTCTGTGCAGGGAGTAGCACAATAGAGCCTGACCTGGTTGAAGCCGTTTGGTGCTACCACACTATAAATGGTTACTATTAATATTAACGGTGCCAGAGCGGGTTAATTCCAGCTCTATTTGGATACCATTGTGTAGTATTAGGATAGTTGTAGGAAGATGAAAATGAGCATGAAGTATTGATGCTGGGGTACCATTGTGTTTATACTTTTCCACCAGGAATATTCAGAAATGATCCCAATGCAATATCTGATGCCTGACTCGTCGCCCTCCCAGTGCTTCAAAATCTACCACAACTATCCTCTCTCACTTGCTAATATATTGCTGGCTGGTACCATTGTGGCAAAAACTGACTGCCACAGGGTTGCCAGTGCTTTGTGCATGGTAAGGAAATGCTTCCTGGGTAAATATTGGTGCTTTCTGATGTGTCATCAGATCACCTTTTCTGTCTGTGATGCTCTGGTTTTGGCTTGGAGACTATTCACCAGCAGAAGTTTGTATTGTGAAATGACAGGCTTTTGTCTTGTAATATGAAAGAAGCAAAGAAAAAAGGAAGAGAAGAGTAGAAATCAGAGGGGAGCAAGAAATGTATAAGGGAGTCTTGAGAGAGAGGCAGAGAGAGAGAAGAGAAGAGAATCCATCTTGATATAAGTAAAATTCCTGTTGGCAACAGGAAATAATGCCTCCTTTGGAACTAATTTAGGGACCAGGAACCAGCTGGTGAGATAAATTGTTTAAGACCCAAATAATCCAACCCAAAATTAAAAACCAGTCAAACAACAAAATCAACAACAGGAGACCTGTAGATGTGCTCACACAAATAGAGCACCGTGTGAAAAATAAATAAACAAACAAGAAAAAAGGGGTTTGGAGGACAGAGACATGGGAATGCAACTGTGTATTCAAGTGTAACAAATAAAGGGGGAAAACAATTCCTTCTTTTCTTCCAACCCCCATCTTTCCCCTCACCAGACAAACACACACCACCACAGAGGTTCTTACCACTCTGTTTAGAATGAACCTGTTACAATACATCTTCCAGGGCCTCAGGAGAGACTATGCACATGAAATGTACTGGATGAAAGGACAGATGTGTCTTTGGTACTTTCTATGTACCAAAATATAGTCCACACAACAATGGAACTGGAGCTAGAGAATTAACTGACTCGAGACAGAGACAGACCTAAACCAGAATTGGAACTGGAACCGTGTGAATTAGCCCTGGTACACTAACAGGGTAACTGTTTGGTGCAACAGGGGGCAGGATGGTCCAATGGTTAGGGCACTAGCCTAGCATTTGAGAGACCTGTGTACAGCCTTCCTATGTGACCTTGAGCAAGTCACTTAGCCTCTCCGTGCCTCTATTTCCCATCTGTAAAATGGGGGTGGTACTACTTCCCTATATCACAAGGTTGTTGAGGATAAATACATTAACAATTGTGAGGTTCTCAGCTGGTGTGATGAGGAAGGCTGTAGAGAAAGAGAGAGATTATAAGTGTGACAGATTTTCCTCTGTGCTTTAAGACTACACATGCGAGAAGAGAACCAAGTTGTGAAGCTGTGCTTGAAGTTCCAAAGCAAGTGTAACCATAAAGAACTGGTACTAAATGCATGTCCAGGGCCTCATACCAAGAGTAGTGTAGGCCAATAAATAAAGCATGATGATAAACTGAGCTGAAAAGGGGAATGTGCTTTCTCCTTTCTAACGTACTTTTGACCTGAAACAAATAAAATCCATGGAACAAAGGAACATTTTTAAAAAATGGGCAATAAAATTTCCCACCCTCTGTGTTTAATATTAGGGGGCTCGTTTTCTAGCAAAGGCATAACAAAATCTGGACAGTGAAATTAGAAAAATTCAAATTTGAAACATGGCATGGCTTTTTAACAGTGAGGGCATTCAACCATCAGAACAAACGACCCAGGGAAAGATGAATTCATCATCCCTTGGAGCCTTTAAATCAAGACTGCACGTCTTTATAAGAGATATACTCTAATTCCACCACACTTTACTTCAGGACTGCCCAGGGGGTGGGGGGCAAGTGGGGCAATTTGCCCCAGGCCCCGGGCCCGGCAGGGGCCCCCACAAGAATATAGTATTCTATAGTATTGCAACTTTTTCTTATGGAAGGGGCCCCCGAAATGGCTTTGCCCTAGGCCCCCTGAATCCTCTTACTTTGCCTGATAAATGTTAATTTGCATAGCGGGGAAGAGTAGTTCTCTCCACTGCAGGAATTACTGGGTGACACTGCTATGGCCTGTGTTATGCAGGAGGTCAGACTAGGTGATCACAGCGATCCTTTCTGGCTTTAAAATCTATGTTAGAGACGGTCTGGTCCAGGATACAAGAATGAGGGGGCACTCCATGGAAGTAAAAAGCAAAAGAAGAATTGAAAAGAAGATCAAAGAAACATGTGCAGTGAATAGTCAATCAGCGCATGGAGTCTGCTACCACCACAGGAGGTTATCTGGAAAAGAGATCATGGAACTTGAAATATCTGCCTCAACAAATATAGTAAATTCAGCTCCAAAGGCAAGGAAATCAGGGATAGCACCCCTCTTCCTACAGGGATTAGGCTGATTGCCTGCAGGAGAATGGAAGCCCTCTTTGTCCCATATAATACGTAAGTGGCCATGTGCATTTTGGGGTCAGGGAATATAGGGTATAAATCACTCTCAGAAGCAGGTTGCCAGATTAGATGGATCAAGAGTCAGAGCTGGTATGGTATCTACTATGCTTATAAATCATTGTGCCTATATTTGCCAAACAGTAGTGTCAGTGCATTTCTCAGTGTCTTCAAGCACTCTTGCCTTGACACATCTTCTCCTGTAGTATTCACCTTTTGGAATGGAGTGCTGACTGGATAATGCTGCACGCAGGGGGCAAAAGCAAAGGAATAATAGAAAGCAGAATGGAAATGACCCATGATGTTCTCATCCATCTCCTACAATACCTGCCTACAGACCTTTGTGAAGTCCTCTTTTAAATAGCTCATGAACAGAGGTTCCCATCCCTTTCCTCAGGAGATAATTCCACAGTCTAAAAATCTTCAGCATTACAAAACTTTTCCAGACGTTCAACCTTAATGGTTCTCTACAGAAGGCAGGGAGAAGTGGCTGCAAGCCTGACCCTCGAACCACAAGGCTGCTGTGTGGGCCCACCCCAGGCACTTCTTTCATGGTATCAGATTCACCCATTTTACTTAATCTATAAAAAAGAGAAAGTTTTTAAACTTTAGCATGAGTTCTCAGGCTGGGGGTCACAACCCTCAGGGAAGCTGTGGTAAGGTGTCAGAGAACCATGAACACCCTTCCCTTCTCATATTACTAAATGGGAGACAGGCTCCTGAGTAGGTCTCAGCAAGGGGCATGCTATTATGAGAGAGGCTGAAAATCAGTGAATTTCTGTATTCTGGATTTTCTTCAGTGATGTCGGCACATTTCCTTGAAGCCTTGTAGCTGGCATGTGTGGATGAACAGCTGGAGAAAAGTTTTGTTTATATTTAGAATTGTTCCAGCCATGAAATTAAGAGAAGAATAAATAAAGATAGAAGTAGAAAGATTACAATCTCTCTAATTTGGTACAAGCAACATTAACGGTTTATTTGCTTTTTGGTATTGGAACTTGGCCCATCTCTCTCAATAAATAAAAATGCTCCATAGCAGCTGGACAGAACAAAGAGGAGATGAAGACAGAGCCAAAAGCAGTAGAGGTGGAGTAGGCTGGGACAGGTACTATGAGCAAGATCAAGGGCCATTTCAGCTTGCTGAGTTATTTTTGACTGCTGAGGGAGAGGGAAAGTTACAGATCATGAAAGGAAGCAGCCATGTGAAGAAAGGAAGCAGCCATGTGAAGCCTCAAGAGATTTTTTTGGGGGGGGATCATCGTTTTGTTGTATTATTACTATAGTGAAATTGCATTGCATAGGTGATCTACAGCACACACTCCTAGAAGACTGGGTTAGAAGGAACCTCCTGGTCCATCACAGAGATTAATGAATTTTAGGCCCCTATTCAAGAAAAGCAATGAAACATGATGTGCTTAACTTTAAATGTATGCTTAATTCCCATTGCCTCCACTGGTATTTAAACATACAACTGTAAGCATGTGTTTATGTGATCCTCCTGAATGGGGCAGTTTTCCAGAATCGGGGCCTCAAGCCCCCGACAATGTTATTTTGGGGAACTCAGAAATTGTTGCCTTTCAGAGGCAGTGTTAGCTAATGGCTACAGCAGAGCATAGTCTCAATTTACTACTGCAGTACTCCAGGTTTATGCCCGTGGGTTTTATTCTCTGTCTGCCACTGTCCTACTGTGTGACCTTTGACAAATCACCTTACCCTTCCATGCTTCCATAAACTCCTTTGGAAAATGGGTCTTTGTCAAACGGCTGTAATAATGCTTAGTTGGTTCCTCTCTGTAAAGCACTTTCAGAGTCTCATCTGAAAGACTGAGGGTAAGTGCAAGGTCCTATTACTCACTGTTGTGAGCTTCTTGGTATAGAAGCAAGAATAATTCACATTCATTGGGAGTTTTGGCTTCGATTATTTATTTAGTTTTGCATTTAATGAATGTACCTATCAAACTTCAGACATTGGATTTAATAATAGCAAGGACTGTGAGATGTGAAATTTTCCCAGTGCCTCTGTTTTATTATCCCTAACATATAAGTGCATTTGGAAAAATACGCTGAGTCAGATCCTAGGTAGAGAACAAATCTTGCTTTTAGTTTTTAATAAAATCTGCTTCCTCTTCCTTTTAATATCTCTTCTCCCAATCTCAAAAGGAAACCAACAAAAAGTTTACTTGTTGACTCTTCCTTAAATACTCGAGGAGATTTCAATAACCTCTCCTGCAACAGCTTGCCCTTTTTTTTTTTTTTAAATAAAAAGTCAATTCAGAAATTAGTTTGAATTGACTCTGTAGGTGCAGGATTTATGAAAATGGGCAGCAAGTTAGGAATAGATTACTATATTCCAGCTAAAGGTCCTGTACTTTAAGAATTACTACCATGCTTAACATTTATATAGCACTAATTCATCTTCACAACAGCCTTGAGTACATTTTACTGAGAGGTCAAGTGACTGATCCAAGATCAAAGGGTCCGTGCCAGAGCTGTGATTAGAACTCAAGTGTTCTCGCTTCCAGGGCTGTGCTGTGGAGCGGCGGGGGGGCTTGGAAAACTGTTGGAGGGAATGCTGGAGTCTCATGGGTCCTTGGCATTTGGGTTTTGGTTGAGCTGTTCAGTTGAGACCAAAGAGATCCTGATTCTTGCCTTCTGTCCCAAGCTGATGCAGAAGAAAAAGTCCAATATTGAGTGAGTGCAGGGTGGGGGTGGGGAAAGAGGGGGGGGGTTCAGCAAACTAGCCTTTGAGACCCTTGCCAGAAGAGTGTCTAAACTGCAAAGGATCCTCCCTACTACTGCACCAGACATCTAGACCCATTTCTCTGTCAGCCCAAGACAGGCAAGGTTGTTCTTGTTTCATAGACATCTGCCAAGTCCCATAGCTGTCACAAGCTGGCAAGTCCCCAAGGGTAAGATTTAATATCCCAAGCTAATTTGGGTAGTTAGTGTTCCTAGCTATGGTAGTGTAAACCAGGAGACGTACAGGGTTCAGCGAAGATATAATTTGTGTCTGGCTGAACCTTCCTCAGAAAACTGGGGTGGTGGTTAGTTTGTCATTACTACCTCTTTTATTGGTTAACCCCTCCTACCCAATGGAAATCAAGGGATTACATAAATGGGTTCATTGTCAATAATTTAAAAATACATTCTGGGTGCAACATTACAATACAAGATAATCTACTTTCAAAATGAGCCAAGCAACTTCAAAACTCAAATCCTCTGCCCTCTCGAACAATTCTACCCACCCTTTCCCCCATTTTCAAATGCAGAGTTAAACATCTGCAGCTCTGAAAACAATGCCAGCCCTTAGTGGCAGCCTGGGAAACAGTCCTCTCCCAAGGATGAGCTAATCTGAGACCCATCATCCCAGAAGATATAGCTCAGTGCAGAGGTTCTTGGGCCTGTGCTATACAGGAAATCAGACTAAATGATCTTAATGGTCCCTTCTGGCCTTAAAACCTATGAATATAAGACAATCTTTTGTAATTTGCAGTGAATGAACTGGTGCCAACTGCATCCACTTATTTGCCCTCCGGTGACTGCCAGTATTTTATCTCTGTCTTTAGTGTGCATTTAGATATTTCATGATGGGGGCAGTGTTTTGCTGCATTATGGCTGAAGAAATATACTGTAACATGGCTGCCTAACAAGCATTTCTATATACGTTTTATTCTTTTTTCCTACCCTAATACACTAGCCTCCCTCTTCTCCAATTAGAGTTTCCTGGGAGGAAGTGGCTATTGTACTTTTTACATAGCTAGTGTTTTGGCATCCTCAGGGAGTTTCAAAGAGCAGGTTAGACAAATATCTGCAAGGGATGGTCTAATCCATACCTGAGCATGGAGGTGGGGACAGGACTAGATGACCTTTTGAAGTCCCTTTTAGCCCTCCTTTTCTATAATTATATAACAGATATGTTGGAGTCATTAACTTCACCCCCTCCTCATGTATTTGTGAACTTTCTTTTTTCCCTAGCCCTGTACTTTCCCCCTTGCTATTTGCTTTGCATGCTATAGGATGAAGGAAACAAGAATAAAACATCATCTCACACTGGACACAGGCCCAGGGCTTTGCTGCAGAAGATGAGGGGGTTTTATACAAGAGACATACATATGCTACACATTTAACTTCCATTCCTCTGAATGCACACACTGTTCTGTTTTGAGGTGTGTTGGGAACTGGGGCCGGTCATTGTGAGTGGGGGAAGAGAATTAGGGTAATTTTTTCACCTCTAATTTAAAGCTAGGCAAAAAGTTTTCCAAACAGAGAGAAAGAGTTTGCATGCACTCTTGCTAAGGGCCATCAAATTTGTTTAAAACGGCAAATGTGTAACATTACAAGTATCTGTCAGTGGAAAATATATAGCAGAGTATACTTGTTAAACCCCAGATGAGAACATCCCTCTCTAATCCTGCATGAGCCAGAGAAAGCTTGTGAGATCCAAATGGAAAATATAAATTTGCAAATAAAAAAAAATCATAGTTTTATAGCCTGGCATTGATTTATTGAGAAACCTCTGCAGACAAGAGTCTGAATTCTTGTTTGGACCAGTAGTGTTCTGGAAGGAGTCCCAGACTGCCATTTATTCAGCTCAGAGCAAGATCTGATGGGCTTCTTTAAAATCCAATGTTAAAGACGTTCGTTATTTCTCATTATGGACATTAAAACCATATCTATATCTATATCTAATTTTTAGCATGCATTCAATAAAACATTCACAGCAAGGCATGAGACACCGCTTTCTAATAACTAGTGACTTTTATATAGCTCCTTTCATCTGAGAGGCCTCCAAACACTCAAAAATATGATTACTTTACCTGTCATTGAAATGTTTCTTCGTGCTGCCTGTGAGTCTGAGGGATTGAAAGAACCAGCTAGAGCCAGGCGTAATGCAGGTAACCCATTGTCAAATCTTCCCTCAAGCAGCCCTGCCAGTAACATGCTTCACTATTATTCCTGTCCTGGGCCTCCACACAGATTCCCTAAAGCTCCTGCATCCTCTGCATCCCCTGCTATTTTAAACGCAGGCATCTCCTGAACAGAAAATACCCATCACAGTGAATAATACTGTGTTTGAGAAGAGTGGGCAAATCCACCCTCTACGAGGTAGGAAGAGAGATTCAGAAAATGCAATTTGCTTGTGCCGTAGGCCAGGTTGTGTTGAATCCATGCCTTGCAAAGCACATTAAAACCACAGTGGCAACTGGCATCCAGACGGACTTGGAAAGACCTGCTCCGCTTCTGCTGTCCAATGACCATCTCCTCAGACACAACGGGGAAGTTTTGAAATTTGCCGGCAGCACATCAAACACTAAAAATGTAGCAATTTAGAAAATGCTCACCAGAGATCCTGACTTTTATCCTGGTGCTTTACTGAAATCAGATGTTCTGAAATGGGATTTGTTCTCCTTTCCTTTGCCAACTCTAATCCTCCTAATCACCAAACCAGCTGAACTTCCCAAACAGTAATTATACAGAAATGTCCATATATAGGCTAAATGCAGTATTCTCTCTAGTTCAAAGCAACGTCTTCACTCCTACATGCTATGTATTTGTTGCAATGGTTCCAGGGAAAGCTTGAAAAGTCAGTCAAGCGACTCTGTTGATCACATTGTAACCCCAAGGAGTGTTGTAAAGAATGCCGGTTCCTCTTAGAAATGTTGGAACAAAGATGAGTTTCTGCAAGAGTGATACTAGATAAGGCCATTTGACTCTATCAAAAGCTTTTCCCATCTAAGGGCAAGGCTTTGGACAGTACACAGATATTAGGGCATCTTGGACTAGAGAGAAATCTTATTTATCTCTGCAAAGTCCAATCGGTCCTCGTGAATAGGTGTGGGGACAACATTAGTCAGGGATGTAGCTTTTATCCAGTCATAGACTATGGGACAAACTCCCACACCAATTAAGGATCATCACAAAGCTCACCAGTTTCTGCTGGAATGACAAGACAATCACCATCTCTAATATAAATACACAGCAATGTGTAAAAAACAAATTAAAAAAATAGACTGACAATTACAAATCCCTTATGAAAAAGAGAACACTCCACTGCACACACAGTTCTCCACCAGGGAAAGGATGAGGGAGAGAAGGAATCACTAATGCCGCATGTTGGCCGCATCACTTAATGCACTGCTGGAAAATATTCGGATACTACAGTGAAGAAGGTGGTATAAGAACCTGTATAGAACAGAATGACATTCCTTTATTTAAAAGGATACGAGGTTTAAAACGCAATACAAGTGTGAGCAGCCTTGTGTGTCTTTGATATCAGTATAAATCACAGCACTTTTCATGTCTCAAGCCTTTCAGAAACACTTCAGTAAACATTTTGCCTGGAGTGGGAGATAGCTAAACCTTCACAGGCCACAGCACACTCCCTCCTGTGTGCCTAGCCACTTTGCTAACCAGCACATGTGGAACCTGGCCTATGGCTGCAGCTTCTTCTCATCTTTCCCTGTTCCCTTTGGCACAGCCGGTGTGTCAACGAGCCCAACTAGAGCGCAATCCCTGCACCTGTGGACGTACAGGGACTGTCATTATGCTCAGCAATTGCACTGAGGTGCTAGGAGGGGGAGCGTTCCTGTGCCATCCTCTCTTTGTGCCCACTTGTGAAGCAGCCGGGCACAATCTGGTCCCATGCAACTAAATGTCTAATATATTTCCAATAGACAAGAAGCTCTGTGGTGATAAATTAGTACTTCAAATCAAGCGTGGGCAGCTTACGTTTTACAAAGACAAGCCTCCTGCATTTTCAGATAAGTGCCAGTATCTGTCTGAAAGAACATCCTCAGCATAGCTAAAGAGCCTCTATAGGCAGGCAATATGGGGAGAAGCTTCCAGGAGTAACAATGCCAGGTCTGTAAATTACGGAAGTCTCAGAACATTCTAATTCCCCCGCAAACCAGGGTCTTAGTGTGGAAGAACGAGTGGGCCTTTGGTATAGTCCTGCTCATGAGCATTTGTAGTGCTCAGCAGCTCCATGCTGACCATGTCAAAAGCTGGGGGCAGGATTGCAGTCTCAGGCTGTAGTCTGTCACTCATCTTCTCCAATACGTGTTACTCCTGGCTGCTATTTTTTCAGCCCTCCTATGATTTGCAGCTCCAGCATTGTCTTGGTGAAACTTGCATCTGAAGGATCACAGCTTCAAGCAAAGATCCAGCATGCTAGCCGCATTGTGTCCTTTCTCTGACTCTGCTTCATATCTTGTGGGTTCACTACTCAAAGAGCTCGGCTGTGTAAGAAACAGCCTCTGCCAGGCTGCTTCTGAGTCCAAACCTTGACTTTTACCCCTCTAGCCAGAAAATGATCAGAGCCCACCAGGACAATTCTTCACCAGGTTTTTGCACGCTACATCGTAAGTGCTAGCTGCAGGCTAGGTGGAATTCCATAAGGGGTGTGTGTTCTGACTGTGATGCTTAGGAACTGAGTGATCTTTACAGCCTTCCCTCCACGGATCTCAAAGTGCTTTACATTCATTAATTAAGAATCACAATCCCCACCCCCAGTGAATTAAGTATTATCTGTTTGATGATGAAATCAGAAGATAATGAAATAATAGTATTCAGCACTTATACATTTTATCCATAGATCAACCAGCTATATAAAGGCAGTGTGGCCTAGTGGATAGAGTACTGGAGTGGGATTCTGGAAACCTGGGTTCTATTCCTGGCTCTGCCATGGGGTGACCTTGGGTAAGTCATTTCACATCTCGGTACCTCAGTTTTCTCATTTGTAAAACAGGGATAATGATACTGCCCCGCTTTGCAAAGTGCTTTGAGATCTGCTAATGAATGTGTCATACAGGACCCAGGTATTATTACTACAGTGAAGTAGGGTTGTTCTCATTCTCCCCATGTTTTCCTTTACAGAAGAGGAAACTGATGTACAGAGGGAGAAAGTGACAGGTAGTCAGTGCCAGAGCCAGGAACACAACCTTCAGCTCCCCTGACTCCCACTCCTGGGCCCTATTCACTGAACAACTGCTTTCTCATTTTCCTTATTAATAGTTGTCTGACGTTGTTATTACCACTACTGACAAGCTATAAACCAGCATTTCACAGAGTGCATTCTGGTGGGGAATACAAATTGACAAACACTTAATTCACAGGACTGTCCCTGAAATGGTGTGATGCAGAGATAAAATATTAGACTGCATGGGAGAAATAGAGACACACACCAAGCAATACATGAGTTCAGAAGCCTGCCACACCTCTGTGGCTATTTCAAAAGCATTATTTATTAATAGTGCTTTGGAAGGGAAAACAAAGACTTTACTAAGGCCTGGTCTACACTGGGGGTGGGGTGGGGTGTCGATCTAAGTTATGCAACTTGAATAACGTAGCTGTAGTTGACATACTTAGACCTATTCACCGCGGTGTCTTCACTGCGGTGAATCGACTTCTGCTGCTCCCTTGTCGACTCTGCCTGTGCCACTCGTGGCGGTGGAGTACAGGAGTCAACAAGAGAGCGCTCGGGGGTCGACTTATTGCATCTAAACTAGACGTGATAAATCGACCCCCACTGGATCGATCACTGCCCGCAGATCCGGTGGGTAGTGTAGACATACCCTTAATGGAAGATCAAGGAGGAGGAGCTGGGAAAGATTAGTTTCCGTCAGAATAAATCGTAGTGGTAGACAGCATACACTATGTTTAGTTAAATAAATATTCCAAAAGACATGAAACCATCACAGTAATAATTGCCTGTTTCCTCCTTACCACTGAGGAATGACAGCAAATGTGCATGAAACCTATTTGTGAAGGGAAGGGTGCTCTCGTGGTTAAAGCACAAGAATGTTATTTTGGGGATGCAGGTTCAGTGCCATATTCCACAACTGTCTCCCTATGAAACCTGAATAAATCACCTTTTTATGCCTCAGCTTCCCCACCTGTAAATGAGATAGTACTACTGAGCTGTGCCCAAAGGGGCTGCAAGATGGAATTCAGTAGCATTTGTAAATTTTATTCAGCCTTACGTGGAAGACACTAGAGCAGAGCAAAACATTAATATCATTACTGCATTTCAACAGTCAGAGTCCTTAGAAGGGCAAATTCAAGGCTGACAGCCTCAAAATATAACTTGGTCCAGTAATTACACTACAAGATATGTCAGGAAAACGACTAGATATCTTAGAGTATGGGTAGTGAGATGCTTCTCTCCTCTAGGTTCAAAGTCAGACCAGATCAGTATGAACCAAAAGGAATTACCTTGTTGTTACCAATATGCAGGAGGTCAGACTAGATGGTCATGATGGTCCCTTGTTCTGACCTTAAAGTCTATGAGAGATGGTCAAAATTTCCTGAATTTTGAGTTTCTAATGAAAGTGTGTGTTGAAAGTTCAATTTTTGATGGGGGGAAACATCTCAAATTGTCAATGAAAAATTTTGTTCAAAGTTTTTGAATTTTTTTCAACCAGGTAAAGAGTTAGTCAAAATATGACAATACCTGCAATTTTTTTTTACTTTTTTTTCCAGGCAGCTCTAATGTTACCAAATGATGCTTGCATGAGAACCTGTATGGAAATAAATCAATTGTTTCAGTCAAGTTCCTTATGGACAAATGTCCCTGCACAATAATCACCATCATGAAAGGAACCTTTATTAGCAGTCTCAGCAGAGAGGCACCTAGGGCATACTAGACAGACAGGTAGGCCAAGGAACAGAGTGGGAACTTCTTAGTGCAGGGGCCAATGTGCCTCTCAACCTGCAGATATCATTTAACTCAGTCTTGCGAAACGCTGGGTTTCAGAATTGCAGTTTTTCAAATGTATTCCATTTGATAATAGTCTGGTAGTGCAGCATTTTATCTTTATCAGCTGGTCAAACCAGCAACATATTATATAAAATGGGGCTGAAGGGCGAGGGGGGCGGGTAGAGGGGGAACGAGACGCAGGAAATTCTGATACAATTACAAAAAATCAGAAATTGAGCTGTAATGGGAGTAGGGTTCTTGTGGCAACCCGGCCTGCTAGCAGGCATTAGAACCCAGCATTAAGCTGCTGAACTTTCCCTAACTTGTGACAGAAGAGGCAGTGTAGGAAGGGAGGGGAGGGGAGGGGACTCCCTAGCTCCCCCCCAGCTCCCTCTGTCCATTGTTTACCCACTCTACTCCCCCAGTGGCTGCACTTGGGAGAGTTCTCTGGGGCAATCACACCCTGGCAGAAGGCTGGCTCTGGAGCTCGCAGCCCCGCCCCCTGACCACGCGGCTCTGAGCGAGGTGGAGCTCAGGGGCCCTGCTGGAGCCATGCTGCAGGTGTCCAGGGATGCTGCTGGATGGGCTGAGGCTCCGGGCGAGAGGTGGAGATGGGGCCGGGGAGGGAGCCTCAGCCATTCTCATGGGGGCCCCTGCGGAGCCCGGGGCATGGGGCAAATTGCCCCACTTGCCCCCCCCCGGGTGGCCCTGGGTATGAGGGCCATGGGCATGACTCCCCTGAGGAAAGGGAGCTAAGGGGTTATTACAGAGGAGGGCCTGGTGAGCAAAGTTGGACACAACCATCTCAGGAGGAATTATAGTATGAAGTTTCTTTTGTGTTATTGTAAAGCCAGGAAAGAGTCAGAATGTGGACACTAATTCAGGGGTCTGTGTGTTCTGTTGAGGATAGGGCAGGGAGTAGGGGCACTGGAACAGGAGGAGCCAGGGGGGCATGGGCCCACCACTTTTACCAGCTTTAAGGACAAGTGACAGGCAGGAAGGGGTGGAGAGGAGTTGGGGGGAGGATTGAGGGGAAAGGGCAGCATGAAGGCAGGGCCTCAGGAGAAAAGGGCAGCACCACAGTTCGGGCACCAGTGTCTCCCCCCCACCCTCCGACTTTTAGTGAGCTTCCACCACTCCTGGTAGAGACTCAACCTTTTCACAGAGCTGAATGCTAATAATTTGGTAGTCTCATGCTCGTATGTAAAGAATATCTACAGCTCTGGGAAAATCTCTGGCTTAGGGTATTGCATTAGTGGTGCAGAGATTTCACTGAAAAACAGAAAATCCATCTTGTGTGAAATTCTGATATGTCAACATTTACTTCCATCTTCAGTTGGGATGAAAAGTCAAAATAGTTAAATATTTTTCAGATGAAAAGTTCCATAAATAATTGATTTGGAAATGTTGAGATGGAAGGTTTTGACATTTTTGATTTAATCAAAACATTTCTTTTTGGTTTCATGGCCTGATGGTTTGTCAAAAACAATTTTCTCAATGGAGAATTCCACCGACATCAATCCTTTCCCATGAAAAATTTTTATTTTGATTAAACCCCATTTTCCAGTGCAGAAATGTTCTGTTGGAAATGTTTTGACTAGCTCTAGTGGTGTAGTGACATATTAAGTATAGGTATGCTCTGCCCTTCTATATATTAACTTGGGGGCTTACAAGGCCACAACCATCTATAACTCTTCCAGGAGCACTAGTCGATGTCTGCGGCAAACTGTTTTGCGGTCAACAAAACTTTGACACCACTGATATACATATAGGCCAATCAGCCTTCCAAAAATTAATGGCAAGCACATGCAGGCATTGATATTCCAGAGAAGGTCTATTCAGTTTGTTCAGGCAAGCCTTTCCATAGCAAGAGGTGCTGATCATCAGGAATTATGTGCAAAAGGATTCAATAAAGTGCTGATAGTTTTGCAATAAATTGTTTTATTTGGAACTTCAGGCTGATGTCAGTAGCCATCTTGCTGACTGAAAAGCAACATAATTCATATCCCTGGCAGTGTCAGTTGACTCCAGTCTGAGACAATGGAAACCAGCCTTCTTCCAGCTTCAGTGCTGGCTAAACTATCAGACAGAAAGTATCTATGCTTAAAACATAAACCTTTTGGGGGTAACTAATAGACATCAACTTCATTCCTCTAATTACTAAGCCAACTTCAGAGCAGGATGGGGGCTGATAGAGTGGGTCACAGCATCAGTGTTGCATCGGGTTACTTCAGAGTTCAGTTTTGGTTCAGATTAGAATCCAGATTTGAAACTTCTCCAAAGTTCAGAGGTATTTGGATGTGGGGTTTGGGCCTCTCTCTTATGCAGAGACTTTGCCTGGGGCCAATGTCATAAATGATCTTTTCAATATGATTACTTCTTTCACTGTCATATACAGTAAATTTTCCTCTCTAAACTAGTGGATCTGTTTTCACAGTTGTAACCCTTCCATCACTCTGCAGGCAGGCAGTGTATCCTTCCCCTCCTCTCTGTTTTTTTCTGTGGCTTGCATGATCATTTTCTAAATTTATGACCTGTTGTTTGTATTGTTCCACAGCTTCAAGACCTTTATGTGGCTTTCCCCCCCACAACCACCTCTCGCCCCCCACACACATAGTTCACAAATGAATCAACATCTTCTCAGCAAGATAACCGCTGCCAGCAGCAGGCAGTTCCAAAACACCAAATTAAATTAAATATTTCCCATTGAATTCAATTATAGTTTTGCATTGACAGCAGCCTGGATGTCTTACAATATTCATTTATTTTTCTTCATTCCAGAGCTTGAGCAGATTTTTTTCTTCTTTCCATCTTTTCTTTCAGCAGTTTGGTCATGGGTAGTATAAAATGAGGAACTGGAATCTACAGAAGTTAAATCCTTTCCCTGCATACATAGTGGCATTTCCCACTTGCCAAGAAAAAAAATACAGACACTAGTCCTGCCTGCACAAAGAGAATGTCTTGTACACTCTGCCACTGCATATATGCCTAACTGTCCCCGGGGTCCATGTTCCTTTTTATGTCTTGATGGTGACCAGACAGCAAGTGTGAAAAATCGGGACAAGGGGTGGGGGGTAATAGGAGCCTATATAAGAAAAAGACCCAAAAACTGGGACTGTCCCTATAAAATCAGGACATCTGGTCACCCTAGATGGGACAACACAAACAACGAGCCTCTGGGGTCTGAACATGATTCAACTGGGGTTTTTTTGGCCACACTAAGGCTCTAGCAATCATTCCATTGAGAGAACCACCTTCGGAACATTTGCAGAGTGAGCTGCAGGGCAGTTAGAAATGTCATCCTGCCTCTCTGAGTAAGGAGATGGGCCATCAGAGTTTATCCCTAGGGATAAACATTTTTAAATCAGTAGGCCCAGATAACTTCCACCAAGGAGTCCTAAAAGATTTGGCAGAGGACATCTCTCGACTGCCTATGTTAATTTTTAATAATTGGAATATCAGGGAAATTCCAGAAGACTGGAGGATTGCTAATGTGTTTCTAAAGGCAAGCAGGATAAGCTGAGTAAATATCAGTCATCTAGTCTGACATTCATAGGTGCCAACTCCGTGGGTGCTCCGGGGCCGGAGCACCCACGGAAAAAAATTGGTGGGTGCTCAGCACCCACCAGCAGCTCCCCACCCCCAGTGCTCCAGCTTACCTATGACTTCTCCGTGAGTGCGCCCCCATATCCTGCTTCTCCCTCCTCCCTCCCAGCGCTTGCGCCACGAAACAGCTGATTTGTGGGGCAGGGAAGGAGAGGGAGGAAGGGGAATGCAGTGTGCTGGGGGAAGAGGCAGAGCGGGGTGGGATTTGGGGAAGGGAACCAATAGGGGCAGGGAGGGGACAGAGTTAGGGCGGGGACGTTGGGGATGGGGTTGGAATGGGGGTGGGGCCAGGGGCGGGGAAAGGGACGGGGGGGCGTGGGCACCCACCAGCACCGGAGAAAGTTGGCACCTATGCTGACATCAGTCCTGGGCAGAATAATGGAAAAGCTGATATAGGATTTAACTGATAAAGAAATGGGGACAGATTTTTAAAAGCATTTAGGCACATACCTAATTTAGGAGCCTAAATCTCATTTTCAAAAGTGATTTAGGCACTAAGGAACCAAAATCCTATTGGCAGTCAATGGGATTTAGGCTCCAAGTGCCTGAATCCTTTTTGAAAATGGGACTGCACTGCAATGCTGCTGAGCACACCACCACCTAACTACCTTTTAAAATCTGGTCCTTAAAGGATAGGACTATAATTAATGCCAGTCAATATAGCTTTATGGATAGTAGGTCTTATTAAACAAACCTGATTTTCTTTTTTAATAAAATTACAAGTCTGGACTGACAAAAGGAACTGTGTAGATATAATAGACTTGTAAGGCGTTTGACTGCACAATATTGTGATTAAAAATTTAGCAGTATACTATATCAATAAAACATACATTAAATATCTTAAGAATAAGCTGACTGACAGATCTCATATAGTGGTGGTCAATGGGGAATCATCATGAAATGGAAGCGTTTCTAGGGGGGTTCTGCAGGGATCAACACTAGACATAAGGTTATTCAACATTTTCGTCAGTGATCTGGAAGTAAACATACAATCACTGCTGATAAAATTTGTGGGTGACAAAAACTGGGGAAGTGGTAAATGGTGAGGACAGGGCATTCATACAAAGCGATCTGAATATCTTGGTTAGCAGGGCCCATTCAAACAAAATGAGTTTGAAATACACACAAATGCCCAATGCAAAGTTGTACATTTAAGAACAAGGAATGTAGCCCTTACCTACAGGATGAGGGACTATATCCTGGAAAGGAGTTACTCCAAAAGCGACCACAGTGGACAAGCAATTCAATATGAATTCCCAGTGCACTGCTGTGGCAAAAAAAGTTAATGCGATCCTTGACTGTATAAGCAGAGGAGTATTGAGTAGGAGCAGAGAGGTGATTTTACTTCTACATACATCATTGGTGAAACCAGTGCTGGAATACTGCATCCCGTTCTGGGGTCCACATTTTTAAAAGGATGGTGAAAATTGAAAATAGTGTAGAAAAGAGCCACAAAAATGATTTGAGGACTGGAGAAATTGCCTTACAGTGAGAGACTTAAAGAGCTCAGTCTCTTTAATTTATTAAAAAGAAGACCAAGAGGTGATTTGATTACAGTGTATGAGTGCCTTCAGAGGGATAAAATATTGAGTACTAATGGGCTCTTTAATCTAGTGGAAAAGGGCATAATAAGAACCAAGGGCTGGATGCTGAAGCCAGACAAATTCAGATTAGAAATAAAGCACACAGTCTTAACAATGATATTGAATAACCATTGAAACAAACTACCAAGGGAAATAGTGGCTTCTCCATCTCTTGCCATCTTCAGATCAAGACTGGATGCTTTGTGGCAGATATGCTTTAGCCAAACACAAGTTATTGGGCTAAATACAGAGGTAACTGGGTGAAATTTAATGGCCTGTGATACACAGGAGGTCAGACTAGATGATCTAATGGTCTTGCTGGCCTTAATCACAACTCTCCACCCCCCAGGATCTCATCCCAAATAAAGTGCAGGACAATCCCAATCTCAGAACATTATGTCCCAGTTTGAGAGAGAGTGAGATAAAAACCTTAAAGCTGTCTTACTGCCTCAGGCAGGGCATGACTGTCCAGTCAGGAAAGTGCAATAGCAGTTTGCAGACTGTCCGCATGAGAACAGGATATTATGTGTTCATAATATTTTACAGGGCTCTTTCACAGAGGATTTTGTAATTAGGCTGTTTCCATAACTGGTTTACCAGAATAGCCAAAGATTAAGGGAAATTCTTAAAATGCATCTGAGAACATCTAATACCATCAGATTTATGGGGTCCTAGGCAGCCCTCCCAGACCTTTAGCCAGATGAAAGTAATAACATTTATAATGTGGCCAGTTGTCTCTCCTTATTATTATTTTAGGTGTATGCCACATGTGACTGAGTCATTAGTGAGTGATTGTGACCAGCCTGGGTGGAGGTTTAAGCAGCTGTGTGCATGTGTGATGGTGTGCATGTGTGGTGGGGGGTTCATAAGAAAGGTAAAGAATGTCCTATCTCTTTAAGAACTGCACTCAAACTGATAAAACATTCACATCTGCCAGGCCACAGAAGGAAAAGTTTCCTCAAGATTCCTTGTGCTCCAGCCCTCTCTTGCCTGCAACTTACTCCCCGTGGGATAGAAATGCCTTACTCTCTCCTGGCTGCCTGCTGCTAATTAAACTGTTCTGCTACTTGACCCAGGCTGGCTAGCAGAGCTGGCTTGCTTGACTTTTGCAAGAGGTGTTTTAACCGTATCCCTATGTGTGAAGTCTCTACTCCCCATCATCCTTCTCCATCCCACCCCTTCCTCCACATGCATGGTGGAAGCTACATTGTTGGAAGAACCTTTCTTATTTCCTGTAGAGATCATTGAGTGACCAATCTGAGAGTCTTACCCATGAGCCACCCTCACTACTACCAATGCCTTCACTCCATGACTCCTAGCCATATACAAAGGCAGCAGTTCAGCTCATTAATCATTTTGCTGCTAGTTTCTGCTGTGAACTTTGCAACTGTCACATATCCAGCCCTGGTAGAGCTCTCTCTGGCTTGACACTCACCAGGCTCTCGTGTTTTTGGGCTCACTGCTCCAGGTGCTGTGGGCTTTAAGCTTTCTGAGTCTGAAAAGAGTCCAGGCACTGCCCCTGGCAGGGGTGTCTAGGCACAGATTCAGGGTGTAAATCTTCTATCTAGCACATCCTTCCGAGAGCTGAAATGCTGTGGTCCAATGGCTGTGTCCCTGGCACCAGTGCTATTCCCTCAGACTCCTCGGTAGCTTAAACACATCCTCTCCCAAAACTATAGCGAGGTGTGTACCCTGGGTTTACAGTTTAACTCTTCCAGGACACACAACAGTGAAAGCAAAAAGGCAGACTTCGCACAGGTTTCTAAACATGATACATAGATTTAGAGAAAATAATAAACACACTCTCACACATTTACCTGACTTAGGTTCCTGAACATTCTGGAGAGTTCTTTGTGCTTGGGCAGAGTCCTTGGGATATCCAGGATCTTTCTTCAGAATCACAGAGTGTCTCTCTCTCTCTCTCTCTGTGTAGATCAGGTAGCTGTTAAACAGAATCCTCATGCTATGAAAACATGCCCTTATCTCCTGCTCAAGCGTCCTGTGAATCCCTTGAGTTTGTGTGGTCCACTGACAACATCGGGTTCTTTTGTTCAGCTGCTGGGGATTTTTCAGTCTCCACTTCCCCCATCCTTGCAGAGAAATTGGAGGCACTAGTCTCCTACCTTCAGCCAACCCATTGCCCCAAGGTGTTTTCACTTGAATAGGGGACCATTAAGGTTTAAGGACTAGCTATTGTCCCTTGTCTGGAAGAAACATAATATAATCCTGATAGCAAATGGTGGATTCCACATACACCGAGGCCTTCCATGATTGAACAATTTCATAACATCAACCAGAATTCATAAGCTGAACAAAGATGGATTCCCCAAATCATCACATCATCTCTCATGTCCAAGTTTCATGGCCGTACTTACAAGGCTGAAACTCACACGTGAACAAGCTGTGCTCTAAAGAGGCTTAGGCTGGGATACAGGATATGGCTAGAACCTCTGTTGCTTGACAGCAGCGGAGTTTGAACCTAACTGAAGCCTTACTGACAGAAAGGCAGCTGCTCAGTTCATTTTGCTGCCAGTTTCTGCTATGAATTTTGCAACAAAAGGACTACTTTGACTGCCCATGTTCAACAGAATTTTTAATATGTCCCAAGGGAAGAACTTTAGCTGGCACAGCACTGGAGGTGCATTTCACCAGACATAAATGGTATATTATGCAGCACTAAAGCTGTTGAGTCAAGGTGCTGCTTTCCAAGGTACTGATTTAGAATAGTAAAGGAACATAGGGCTTGTCTATACTACAGAGCCTTGGCTGGTATAACCAGGTTGGCATAGCTAGGTCAGCAGAGCACCCTAGTGTAGGCGCAGCATGAGCCAGCAGACCAAGTTCTTCTGCCCACACAACTACACCACCTCCCTGAATGACATTAAACTGACAGAAGCACTCTTCTGCATCATAGTTGCATCTATACCAGGTATTTTGCTGGCACAGCTATGTCAGCTACTGTGTGTGATATTCTTCCACACTCCCAAGCAACATAGGTAAACCAGCAAAACTTTGTAGTGTGGACCAGGCCTTAGGCTGTGTGCATGTATGTACATATGTATGTACAATAGTTGTGTGTGATTAGGCAGGTATATGTGTTAAATTAAAGCATTTTCCTTTTCTAACTGCACTCATTTAGCTATGAAGATGGCCCATGACACCCAACTCAAACCTAGCAAAGTCCTGCCTGAATCAGGCGAGCGAGTGCAACTTCTCTTGACCAGAGTGTGCTCAAACACACTCAGACTATTTCCCTCTAACGTTATTTGAGTCAGGCTGGATTGTCTCACTTGTTTGTTTCAACAAAAATGTCTCTGCTGCTGCCTTGCCCTCCAGTCCTGCAGCATGGCCTTGCTATAACCACAAGCTGCCTTGACTGAAATCACTAGCTGGAAATATGCGCTTTGCCAAGGTTCTCTTGATTTAGACAAGACTTCTGCTTTCTAATTTCTCTCAGAGGAAGTGGGAAAAGGTTTGTTCTTTCAGCTGCATCTCACACACTGACAAGAGGAATATACTGGGAATATTGGGGTGTCCAGGGCTTTTCTTCTCTCCATCTTTTACAGGAAATCATACTAGCAGAATGCTGTGCAATGAAAACAATTCTCTGTGAATAGATTCACAAAGCCACAGGGAGTTTATATTAACTCCCTAAATATAACACAGGGTCTAGAACAACCGTCTTCTCTATCCAGATTCTATGTAGGACAATAGTGTAGCGCTCAAACACACACATAGGGACCCCTCTCTCTCCAAAGGGAGTGGCAGGTTAACTCTGGTTAGATGAACTGACCTGAACTTGCCTCCCTTTGTAGTATATCAGATCATGGCAGCCTTCCTTTTCTGATGAAGTATGAACTGTTTGTGTGTGATGTGCACGGGGACCCATATACATAATTATTTGTATTCCAGTACAGCCTAGAGGGCCGAGATAATATCAGGATTCCATTGTGCTTGGTGCTGTACAAACACATAGTAACAGACAGTGTCTGCATTGAAGAGTTCAATGTCTAATTGGAGAAGAAAGACAAAGGGCTGGAGAGGAAGCAGAAAGATAGTGATTTGTCCAAGGTCACAGCGGAAATAAGACCCAGGTTTTCTTTGTCCTACTCTAGTGCCCTAGCCCCTAGACAATACAGCCTTTTCTATCTCTAGTATGGAATTGATTAATCCTTTTTTTTTCATATCATTAAATCCTAAATACTTGGCGTAATGTTTTTGTCATGCACCAAATCTCAATTTCGGTTCTGAGTCATGGAAAAATATTGTAAGGATATGGGCTTTTATGAGCTTATGAGTTACATCCTAACACGGGAGCCAAGATGAATATTTCATAATTTTAGAAACCTCGATAGAAATTTGCTTGATAAAAAAAAATACTGATTCATTAGCATTTCATGTAAAGCCCCGTGATAGTGTAGTTGGGGAGTGTTTTAGCGTTTATATACTGTCACAAATGCAGGCATCCCTGTTTGATTTCTCTGCTTCCAAATAACCCCTCTCAGTTGCTCACTCTGTTCTCACAGAGATTGGAAATGGAGGCCTCAGACATAACAGACAGTAGTTAATCCATTGGTGCTTTAAATCAGTCAACCAGCACACTTACTAACTGCCAGTTGATTATCCAAGGTTTTCATATTTTTGAGGTCAGAATTTGTAGTATCCACAGAAGTCTACATTTCTAGAGAGAGAAATACTGGAACTCAATTTATTTACCTACAATTTCAGCCTATCCGATAGAATCCACCCACATACAACCCCCCCTGCCTGCTGATGGCATTTGTAAATACCTATCCCTGAAGCATCTATGTGTCTTCCTAGCTCATATATATAATCCCACTTCAATTCAGATGAGGTAATTCCATAATCCATTAAGTGCATAGCCACCATCTAGTCCTTTCAGTGACAATAACTCATATGACTGTCTCTATTTAAATAAATAATTTTCCTGGCTGCATATAAAATTCAAGGCATGAATTACTCCAGCCAAGTGACTGGCATAATTATGCAGGTGATTTCCCCTTTAAATGCTTTTACATGGAGGTTTGTTACATTGCAGATCCTTTATTTACTTGGGCTTAAATGAGACTTAAGTGGTGCATAGGCCTTGTTCTGGGTCTATGCATATGGGTGACTTGCATCCTTCACCCTTACTCTACTCTAAATCTAATCCCCATTCAACATTATTCCATCTGGAAATTGTCTGAAATATTTAAATGTCCTATAGGTTGAAAAGGAGAGATTTAAAAGACAACTAAATGATGTAGAGCACTTTAGCATCCGTTTAAGGGTGAACACCTGGCATATAGAATCCTGAACCCAACAACATTCAGGAACTTTTTATGACCCAAAGAATCTAAAAGCGGGGGAGGAGGAGGAGGATATGGTTTCATATCCTCCAAGTCGGCAATTTGTGAAAAGAGCAAACAGAATTAATGTGCTTTATGCACCAACATGAAAACAGAGTGAAATGTATGTGGGAGTTTAGATTAAAATATGAATAGACTTTTTAAAAGGTCAGCTCAAAAAGCCAGTGGTAAAGAAACCACCAGAATAAGTCTCATTTTTGAACAATATTCCCCACAGAAGAAGGTCCCCCTGCACTCCACATTGTCTTGACACCTGCAGCTCATACTGGGAGCAGGGTATCAAGTATAGGGGTTCACGTAACTAAGGTCTCTTCAAGAGCCTGAAAAAGAATCTCTCTAGATTTTATTTCATCTCCTTTAGTGGTTGGCTCGTGAAGGGCTCCATGCTGACAACCCAGGAAAATGGAGAACCTGCAATGAATTAGCCAACTAGTCATGACTAATGATAGCCTGAGGGGGTCTTGAGGTAAAACTGATCAGTTGATGAGCTGTTCATTTAAATGCATATTAAAATAGTACATATTTTGATTGTATCCTCTCCCTTACCCTTTGTTGCTTGTCTCCTGGGGATGGAGGGAGATGGGACTGATAAGACATGTGTCTGTCACCTCACAGACAACTTTTGCTTGTAAATTGCAGTTGGGTCCCCCACTCTTCATCTCTTTGTGTTTTAGAGTGTAAACAGTTCAGGACAAGGGCTGTCCCTAAATATATATTTGAACAGCATCCAACACAACTGTGTCCTGATCCTGAGTAGGAGCTCTAGGCAAGACTGCAATAAAAACTGAATAATAAATAGTAGGTGTCAAATTCATTACCTTTGTCCACCAAGGTGCCCCAACTCTGCCCAGGAAGGATCACTTTTAGGAATGAGAGGGGAGATTAGTTTTCATGGCCCATTCAGTCCTTAGCCGCTCTGTTGAGGAGACTGGATAGTTTGGGGATTTGGGGATGGGATCTAGGTCACTGGTTCAAATGCAAACCAGTTTGGGAGTGAGCAAAGTTTGTTAACACCTGATGGTTATTCCAGGCAGCCTGGCTCCCAGGAGACAGCTATTCAGTGGCAGAAATGGCAGTCAGAATTGTCCCTCTAAGTCAGGGACTGGGCAAGTTGGCAGGATCAGTGCATGATGGAAGCTGGCACTGCTGCTGCTCAAGATTCCAGCTGTCAGGACTGTCAGATTAATAATCTTTACCAGCTCTAAAAATTGCCTTTTGTTTAAAAAAAAGCCAACAAAAAGCAGCTGCTTTCTACTCTGAATTACTTCTTCACACGCAAGCTCTGCTATGTTTCCACAATCAAGAGGGTGCCATTGTCCAAAACAGAAACAAACATCCATGTGCCATGATTTAAGCAGTCACAATTTAGCATGGCCCTGAACCCTCCAGCCACCATCAAAGGCATGTCAGGTGGCATGGTTATTTTCTCATACTTCTTGTTTAAATCCTCTTGACTTACAGTATGGAGTGGAGGGCAAAAGCCTTCAGGAAAGGAGAACCCTGTGATGTCTGGGGTTTTGAAACAATTCTAGGGCTTTTTCTTTCATGTGAGATGTTGCCAAACTATTTATGACTTATGAAACATTTTCCTTCCCTTGATTTAAATCACCATTTTCAATAGAAATGTATGCCAACAATACATATTCTTGTTTGAAAGCCTTTCTTGACAGGTTTATTGGGTGACCAGGGAGGTGCAATCAAAATCAGGTGTTGCAGCTCATCGCTTGTGTTTTTGCCTGAGCTGAAGGGCCCTGGTGCACTGGAAGAGTTAATACTGTAGGTCTCACTGCTATAGGAAGTAGTGCTGACTTTCAATGCTACTCTGCTGTTTGCAGTGTTGCTGTGGTTACTGTGGGTTGCCAATAACAAAGCCCTTACCCGCTTTGTGACCACAGGGGCCTCTTGGTGGTCCCCACTCCTGCCTGAAACATGACTTCTGAACTTCAGAAGTGTCTGGTTCTAAATCTAGAACCCACAATTTGTGGTAATTTGGTAAAAATCCATTGTAATAAATCTGCTGAGCATAAGAAAAAATCAGGTTTAAAAGGGAAGGGGGAGTGTGATCTACAAGAGAAACTCCTCTGGCTTCCAAAGCATCACCTGGCCAACAAACCTGTATGAACATACACAGCTGTGGAGAAGTACTGTCTACTAGTATTATTGGTCTGAATCTCTATTGAGCTCTGTTTCTCTGCCTTATCAGAAATTTTTATGAAAGCTACTGTTAAAATTATCAATTACACAGATTAAGGAAAGAGTGTCTATACATCTGGGTATAACGCTTAAATTGTCCAAAAGTGCAAATACACATATCAGGTGAGAGCTTCTGGGTTTGTTGTTGAAAGGAACCAATCAACAGGGTGTTCTGGTATCTTAATGCCACAGGGAATTCATCTGTCAACCACAGTACTGAGTTCGTAATTAAACACTTCTCCCAGACAGCCATCATAAAACAGGGCAATAAAAATGAATTCAAGGCTGGCTTCAAACACTGCAGCCACTAATTACATTTAGCTGACCATAGGAAGGGAGGAGGAGGTTATGGGATCATAAGATCACTACGAGGAGTTCCCTCTGTGCTTGATAATGTGTTGCTTCTAGCAAACATCAGGACACCTGCAGCAGTGAATGGAATTAGAAATAGCAAAAGCACAGCCAGCTTGTTATGAGAGGAAATACGGCAGGGTCCTTCCCCACACAAAGAAGAGCCAGTGCAAACCCTGTCCATGTCAACATGAGCCAGAACAGACCCAGCCTGTGCTGAGAAGGAAGGAATCTGTTCTAGTCTGTATCAAGAAGAGCCAGAACTGACCTGGCATTTACTGGGAAATGCCTTGCTCATGTTCAGAATATCTGGGGATATGCTCCTGCCCAGTACCAAAAGTCAGAAAAAAATCCCAATCTCATGTTGCTAAGATCCAGCAACGACAAAGAGCATCACCAGGAAAGTTGATTTGCTAGCACTAGTAAGTCTTTCTAGAAAGGCCAGTCCTGGCAGAGAATGTAGGAAATTTCCAGAGTGGATACAAAGTGCAAATACAAAAGTAAAAGCTCATATTGGTAACTGCAAAGCACTCCAAAAGTAATCATCATCTTTACTTTGTGCACACACAATATTCACCATTTACTTTAGTTAATGGGAGTCTCCGGTAGAATTTCAATTTCAGCTATTCATTTTTCAGACACAAAAGTACTTTTTTAACCTTTTTACATACATGAGTGGATTCCTTTCCTTTTCTTTTATACACACACACACACACCAGTTCCCTGCAATGATACCAAAAAGAATACTAAAGCCTGTTAGAGGAAGGTGCTTGAATATAAAACTAACCTCTTGTGACCTTTGGAGAACAATAACTGAAAACCAAAAAGCAACTCTTTATACATAACAAGTATGGAGCAAGTGTGACCTAGCAGTTGCTGCAGCAGTCTAGAAGCTAGCAGGCTTGTGGTTCTTTCCCTAGTTGTGACACTTACTCCCTCAGTGGCCTTAAGCCAGTCACTTAATCTTTGTCTGTCTCAGTAAAAAGGGGGAAGCAATCATTACTTCACAGCACTATTGTGAGGATTAATTCATGCTGATAAAGCCTTCAAGAACCTCTGATGAAAGTGCTCAGAATATTGCTAAGTCAAGGGGAAGAAAACCTCTTCAGATTTTTCAGACTGACACTCGAGACTGTCAAAATGAATTTGAGATTGAAACTTCTGAAGAGATTTTATTTCCTTCACCTGGATGCTGTTTGGCTTCTGATTTTTCATGGCTCGTTGTCCTGATATTTTCAGTAACTATGAGGACTTCTTATGAGGTGATTCATTCCACTACTTAAGTGAGTCTTTCTGGTGCTTGTCGGTAAGATGCTGGCTTCAATTATTAATACATTGCTAGAGACCTCTTGATTTTTATTGTTGTTGGTTTTTTTAGCCTGGCTGAAGAGCTGTAGAGTTCTGGGCTAGCCATTAACTTCAAAATAAATTTTCTAAGGCAATAAAGATAAAATTAAAATATAATTTCTCCAGGTTGTTCTCTGAATGGGAATGAATCATGAGCAGAACTTGAGCTACAAGAGAAGATACTATCACTGAAAAGATTCTGAAGCCACTTGAAATTTCAAAGGGACTTTGCTGTAGGATCCAAACCCTGGCAAGTACTTTCACCACAGATTGCTGTGCATTTGAGAAATATTTTTTCTTTTTTTAATCTCCAAAGATAAATTTATTTTCTTTCTCATTTAAATTTTCATTTGTTTTTTAAATGAGTTGAGGGCTGGTGAAGTGTGCTAGATTGACAGGCCTAGAGAGTAACAGATTGTGTATCCACAGCCCAGATGCAACACATGCATTGTAGTACAAATTTTCTCCCTACGGGGCCCTCTGCTAATATACCCCAAGAGACCACCCCTAGAACTGAGGGAGTAGTTCAACTTCCCTGGGCTGTTAATTCTTGGACTAAGTGATGAGCCCACCCACAAGGGAGTTGTCATGGGTACAGGGCTAGCTGCACTCCTTTCCACTTTCTGGTCTTCCTCAGTGCACCCAACTCAGGTCTTGGGCCTTTTGGCCTTACCTGTCTAGGGGTAAAATCTTGGGATTCTTATTTTTAAACCAGGACCAGATTATACAGCCCTGTGAATACCAACCACTTATGTCCCTGCAGGTCCAACTGAGTTTCAGGCACTCTTTGCGAACCTATGACCTAGGACTGTTCTACACCTAAAAATTAGATCAGCCTAGCCAAATCACTCAGGGCTATGAGAAGCTTCACGCCCCATACAACGTAGTTAGATCGATTTACTACAGTGATGGAAAAACCCCTTCCCTTGATGTAGGAAGCGTCTGCACTCTGGCGTAGAGTGGTGCAGCTGCAGTACCATAGCTATGCTGCTGTAGTGTAGACCAACAGGCTTCTTAAAACAAAGTACATTTAGTTAGCAGTTGGGACTAAGCATTAGAGACAAAACATCAGATGGGACATACATATATTTAGGTTTATCTAGTTTTATGCTTCACTATAAGCTAAATTATCTAGGCATTCCTCCTAAATTACAAGAACAGAACCAAACCACTTTACATTCTCCTATCAAGCACACTTTTTTCTATGCAAGTCTCTCAGGGCAGGTCTACACAACAAAGTTAAGTCAACTTAATGTAGATACATGGGTGGCAAGTTATATACCCACGTGGTGCCTGGGCACCAGCAATATTCAGAGCCCAGGGCCCAGCTCCACCAATGTTTGGGCTGGGTTCCCCCTCTGGCCTCACCTGCCACCCCCCTGCGCCTCCCCAAGTGTCCCCCGGCCACTCCTTGCTGGCCCCATGCATGTCCCCAGGCCCTGGAGCAGAGCATCCCTGACTCTTCCGTGCAGCTCCATGCTGCGTCCCTTGCAACAAGTGGTGCTACAGGGTCCTAGTGCCCCCCATATCGACTGCCTGAGCCTGCTCTTCCACCTCAGACCTTTCCCTTTTCCATCAGGACCCTTCACCAGCACAGCCCCCCCCCCCCACAGTCACCACTCCTGTCCCATGCTGGGCAAGGAGGCAGACCCATCCCCCACCCCCAGTGAGGTTACAGTCAGGGGCAACAGCAGGGGAGGAGGCACACACAGCACCCCCGGCACCCACCACGGGGGAGGCGAGGAGATTCCTGGACCTGAGAGGGGCCCTTAGGAGCACATGCAGTGAGAGTGGTGGGGGTGAGTGTGCTGCTGGGGGGGGGGGGGAAGAGGGGGCTTCTCCCCCAGAGCTTGCTGCAGCCACCAGGGAAAGGGCTGGGGGAGTCCTCCTCTCTGGCCCCTGTCCCGGAGCAGCCTGCCTGCACCCCACACTCATCCCCAGTCCTTCCCCACCCCAGAGCCCACACCCCCAGTCAGAGCTTTCACCCCTCACTGCATCCTCAACCCTCTACCCTAGCCCTGAGCCTCTCCAGCACCCCAAACCCCTCATCCCCAGCCCCAGCCAGAGCCCTCATCCCCCCCGCACCCTAACCGTCTGCCCCAACCCTGAGCTCCCTCCTGCATCATGAACCCCTCATCCCCAGCACCACCCCACAGCCCTCACCCCACCCCCACCCCTCTGCCATAGCCCTGAGCCCCCTCTCACACCCCAAACCTCTCATCCCCAGCCCCACCCCAAACCCAGCCCCACCCCCGCACCCCCTCCCATCCCCAAACTCCATCCCAGAGCCTTGGGCAGGTGGGGGGCAGAGTTGGGGGGGGGCAGGTTCTGGGCACCACCAAAATTTCTACAAACCTGACGCCCATGTATAGGTAGACATTCAGATGCTGTCATGCATGTCCACACCCAGGGCCAGTGCAAGGATATTTTGCGCCCTAGGCGAAACTTCCACCTTGCCCCCACACATACACACACAACCTCTGAAAACTAGTAAACTTTGCATTATAAACAGCCTGTCAGAACGGGTAACGGCTGTTGTAATGTTTCTTTTTTTACATTTAAGGCACTTCAGTTGTTTGCCATTGCCTCTGATGGTGTCCTATTCAAAGTCTTACTACTGTGCAAAGCTAAACAATTGAGCCTTACATTGCATCATCAGCCAGGTTAGGCAGGGTGACAAATCCCCTTGCCCCAGAGGGCCATTATCCCCGGGAACTAATTTCTACTCCAAGTCTATAAAGCAGACTTTTAAGGTAAATACATTATTTCTTCAATATTATCCATGCACACATCTCACAATGATTCTCACTCTTGACAAGTTGCCAGCCTTGTGTAGATCCCTTCCACATTCCTCCCTGTAAGACACGTGTGGGGTGCAGTGAGTTTGTCAGGCCTGTGGTGACAGCTGTTTGTGAAGATCAGGGGTCCCTTTGCCAAGGAATGCTGGTGTCACAGTGAGCTTGGGGTGGCTGACAGTATGGGGCAGGGCACTGAGGCTGGTGGGGCAGGTAACACTCACTGGGCTGGGGGGCAGGTGGTGCCAGGATGGGGCAGGGGGAGGTACCCGTCAGTCTCCAGTGCTCAGGCCGTGCTAGGGCCAGCAGCCTCTTCACCTTGGAGTCTCCCCCGCTTGCCCGGGGGCCATGCCTCCTCTCAGGCTCCCCGGCCACTGCTGCCACGGCCACCCAGGAGGACGCGGGCAGGGGGCGCTGCCGCGGAGGAGATGCAAGGGGCTGGGCTTGGCTGGGGCCCTGCACCTGCCGGCCGAGAGCAGCAGGAACTGGGCACTGCTCGGGGGGAGCCGGGCAGCCCGAGCCCAGGGCGGCAGCAGCCTCAGCGGTAGCAGGGGCAGGCAGGGAGCGTAGCCCACCATGGGGCAGGAGAGACCACGCTGCTGCTGCTGTTTCTCGGCCCTGCCGCAAAGGACGGCTGTACCGCTGGAGACTGACAGGTACCTGCCCCTAAGCAATACTGTTAAAAAAAAAATTGGGGGCACCACTTTTTGGTGCCCCCAAATCTTGGCACCCCAGGTGGCCACCTAGTTCGCCTAGTGTTTACACCGGCCCTGTGGACCACACCATACTCATTGTGTTGGTGGAGTGTGTCCTCACTAGCACTGCTTGCATCGAGACACAGAGCAGTGCACTGTAGGTAGCTAACCCACAGTGCAACTATCCGCAGGGGGGGTTGAGATGGGCTTGCAATGCCTCAGGCACCAAAACATTGTTGCAGGGGGGACTGGGAACATGGTTTCGATCTACCATGATGCTGTTTCTTCCTTCCCTATGTAACCCACACACTTCCTGGGTGTGGTGCTCTGTCCATTCTAGTGGCACCAAGACCACTTAGAGATTAATGAGTCTGCTACAGCCTTAGCTAAGGGCCATGTGATTTTTAGCTCATGCATTTAATTCCAGAGGTTCCAGGTTCAATCCTGCCCGCTGACATCCATGGTCTGTCCACGTTACACCTCCCCTTATATCAATGGCAAACACCCCATGTTTTTCACACCTTTTTTGAAAGGCTGACTTAGCCAGGCATATGCCATAGCCCAAGAAGCATGGACCCACTTCAGCTGTGCACTCTTGTGAACATTACAAACACCTGGCGCCTTATCCTGCAGTAATTCCAGAGCTGACACAGGAGCCACTGCGTGGAACATTGCAATGTCATTCAAACAGCCCTGCTACAAGCTATAGAACAACTCCTGGTTGCTGCTGGAGTCACGCAGCAGTTGACCATGGAGGAGCACTGTTTCTGGTCCAAATAAACAAGCACTGACTGGTGGGAACTCATTGTTATGTAGCTATAGGATGACAAGCAGTGGCTGCAGAGCTTTTGAATGTGGAAGGACAAATTCCAGGAACTTTTGCAGAGTTTTCCCCAGCCCTGAAGCACCGCAACATTAAAATGAGACATGCTCTGACAGTGGAGAAGCAAGTCGAGAGGTGATCGCTCTGTGGAAGCTTGCAATGCCAGGCTGCTACTGGTCAGTGGGGAATCAATTTGAAGTTGGTAAATCCACCATGGGAGCTGTTGTGATCCAAGTGTGTAGGGCCATTAATCGACTTCTGCTAAGACTCTGGCAATGTGCAGGACATAGTGGATGGGTTTGCTGTGATGGGATTCCCTAACTGCAGTGGGGCGATAGGGACATGCATGCCATCTATCTTGGCACATACACCAAAAGGGATACTTTTCAATGATGTTGCAAGCACTGGTGGGTCACAAGAGACATTTCACTGACATCAATGTGGACTGGAAAGGTGCATGATGCGCGCATCTTTAGAAACACACGTCTGTTCAGAAAGCTGCAATCAGGTACTTTCTTTACAGATCGCAACATAATCATTGATGATGTTTAGGGCTCTACCAAATTCACAGGCCATTTTGATCAATTTCACAGTCATAGGATTTTTAAAATAATAAATTTCACAATTTCAGCTCTTTACATCTGAAATTTCATGGTGTTGTAATTGTAGGGTCCTGTCTCATATTCCTGCCCATAGCAGGTGGAGGTCCGCTGTGGCTCCCACAGCTGCCAGTGTGGCTCTGCCTGACCTGGCTCCAGCGAACTTAAGTCTGAGGAAGCATACCTGATGTCAGAGTCATGGAGCAGCTCAGGGTGATATGAACTCCAGCCATACTATATATTCGAGCCCTGCTGTTGGCAGGAATATGAGAATAATTGCTGGGCATATCATTACATTATGCCTGTGCCAAGGGTTTTTATTTTAGCAGAATGGTAGCTCTGCTGTGGTTACGGTTGAGCGTTGCTTTCTATTTAAAAATTGACTATTCTAAGTGCTCTAAAGACCACGTGCTGACCCGGATTGTCTTGAGATTTGCTATGCTTCATGGGAGTTTGGTGTAGGATTAATGGGCCAAATTTAAGGTCTTTTGCACAAGAGGTTCCCAAGATATAGCCCCCTAAGAATTAGCTGTTTACAAAATCACCGGGTTCTTCTGACATTTGTTATGCTTGCAATGTCACCTTACTCTGGCCCCCTGGAACTGGCAATAGCCACTGAGAATGGTTCAGTAAAGGTGATGCAGATGTTAAGAAAGCACCAAGGAAAGTGTTGGTCTTCATCTCTTGCAGTCCCGAATCACTCTCAAACACAAGGCATTAGGCTCAATCAGTGCTTTATTTGTAACGAAAGAGATGCCAGGGCTCAAGCAATTAGGTACCAGGGCTCAAACAATTTTTTTACATTCATAACTGATGCAGCAAGCCCAGAGGTGCCGGAGCTATGAACTCTCAAACCTAGAGGTGCCCAGGGCTCAGCCCTGGCAAACCCTGACACAAATTAAGCACTGGGCTCAATACATAAGCAACAGGATGAAATTCTATGGCTTGAGCTATACAGGAAATCAGACTAGATGAGCTAATGGTCCTTTTGACATTAAAATCTATGGCTCTATAATAAGTCTGTGACACTTTGAGGGTTCACCAAGCCAGTAAGGAAATTTTGTGACCACCTGCCCTGTCACCCTGGGTGCTTCTGTGCTGTGCAGCTTTGGCCAAAGCCCTGTCAACAGCAGCCTGCTCACAGCACAATAGCCTCACCGTTGCTTCCCCCTCCCTGGTTACTCCTTACAGGGTGACACCAACACAGCCCATCCAGTCCCACATCTCCTCAAAACCCTCTCCCCTGCACTGTTCAGTCCCTCTCGCTGCATATACACAGAAGTTATTAAGTTCACTGCCTCCAAAGAGTCAAAGCTCACACCAGCCTGTTAGTCTAGCTGAGCCCACATTCAATGCACTGCGATGGTTTTGAAATAAAACAAGAGTACTATTAACAAAGAACAGATATTTAGTGATAATGAGTAAGGCTGCGTTTCTGTAACAGATTCCGTGACTTTCCATGACCTCCGTGACTTCTGCAGCAACCAGTGCTGGCTCAGGGCAGCCCCATGGCCAGCAGCAGCAGAAGCAGTTTGGTGTATGGGAGGGGCTCAGGACTGGAGCAGGAGCTTGGGATGTGGGGCGCCGCTTACCTGGGTGGGGGCTCCCCAGCTCCCACCAGCATGTCCCTGAAGCCCCTCCCTACCATGCTCCAACTGGCATGTCCCTGCAGCTCCTAGGGGGAGGGGCAGCCAGAGGGCTCCTCACACTGCCCGCACCCATAGGTGCCACCCTCGCAGCTCCCATTGGCTGTGGTTCCCAGCCAATGGGCCAGGCTACAGAGCCAGCGCTTGTGTTGGGAGCAGCGTACAGAGCCCCCCTGGCCACCCCTCCCCCAGAAGCTGCAGGGACATGCCAGTTAGTAGGGAGCCTGCCAGCCCTGCCAATCCTCCCCCCACTGCACCAGCAGGGAACCCGGTCCCTGCATTGCTCCCCATCCCCTCTCCCAGCACCAGTGAGGGTTCCAGGTCGCATGCTGCAGCCCCCCCTCACCCCCCTCCCCGCATGGGTCCCGGGCTATGCACCACTGCCTGCCTCCCCACCAGCACCAGTGGAAGTTCCAGGCCACCCATGCCAGCACCCACGGTCCCCCTGGACCACCTCCCCAGAGCACCCGCGGCCCCCTGGACCAAGTTTTAATTAGGCGTATATAGTAAAAGTCATGGACGGGTCACGGGCTGTGAATTTTTATTTACTGCCCGTGACCCTGTCCATGACTTTTATTAAAAATACCCGTGACTAAAATGTAGCCTTAATAATGAGTAAGACTAGAAGGCACAGATATGGTTACAAGTAAAACAAAACAAAACAAGCTCTCTAGGGACTAAGCCATAACTTCAGCAAGTTACACCCTTTGTCTAAGCACATTTCCCGCCTGTAATCAGTTCCCAGACACTTCAGCCCCTTAGCTGAAGAATCCACCTTCTCAGATTACAAGAGCTTGGGCCTCTTTTGTCTACCTAGTGATGGATACCCAAGTGGCTTTCTCCTTCCGTTTATATTTTCCAAAGTCTATTTGTCTTTTCTTTCAAGAGCCAGGAAGGCTTTGTGGGGGTGCAGGCTCCAACCCCCATCATGATCACTGAGTGGTTTTCCCTCCCACCCCCACTCATTTAGCTTGGTGCCTTTGTTTACTTTCTATGTAGATATATTTTTCATTTTCCTCTCCGGTGTTTCCTGGTTCAATTTATATCGGAGACACAGGAAAACAGGAGAATCACCATTCCTTTTTCTAGGACAGGCTGGGCTTATACAATCCTTGCAAAACACCTTTTAAAAACATATTTCCATCACATTTATAATTCTTTATACACCACCTGTATATACATCACACAATGATAATAATATACACAGTTTGCATACAATACCTCACATGGAATTTTTTAGCTATAGATTATGACAACTGTGTGTTGGGGCAATGAGTGTGTCACGTCTGATGTGAGTTATGTTATGGTGTTCACTCAGCCAGCTGGCACTGAGGGACTCCCTAGGTCACCAGAGGAAGAACTAAGACAATGTGTCATTGTTTGTATAGTATTCCACAGATTTGTATTCCAGAATTTAAGTGCACACACTCCATTGTTCACTGTGTTCGGTATAGCTGTATCCAACAGTGGAGGGCTTAGTTGGAGCAACTCGGCAGAGCTATGACTCTACCATGAAGAGAAGTACATGTGTACCTTGCAGGATCAGCTATGCCTCATTTCAGTGCTGAATGTGCCAGGAGAGGGGAACAAGGGTGTCTTCTTGAGATGTGGATTGTTAGTCGTCTGGTGGCAGACAGCATTGTGATCTCCAGAGTTTACAGAGGAATAAGTAAAAGCAATGTCTCAGAAAGAATCTCAGGGCAAGAGTAAAGCATGGTAACATTTTACAAGTCCAGGGCGGCTTGTGTGGAGTAGGTTCAGCATTTGAATACAGGCAGTTCCAGGTTGCTATGCCTGACCAAAACCCAAGTTTTTGCCGTAGCAAAGAGAAAATATTAGATTTGTCGTACAGTGCTCATGTGCTCTGTTCCAAAGTTCACTATAGCAACTCAAAGGGCAGAGTGATAATATGTGTGGTTTTGGCATAGTGGGGCTGTCATAACAGATAGTTAAGGGTTAACAAGCTCAGTAATCTGATGAACACCTGACCAGAGGACCAATCAGGGGACAAGATAATTTCAAATCTCTGTGTTCCTTGTTGGGTCTTTGTTCTCTTTTTGGATCTAAGAGAGGCCAGACATATTCTTCATGTTCTCCAAGTTTCCTGAAGTATTTTCTTCTATTCAGTCTAGTGAGTATTAGAAAGGCGGACTAGTCTTATAATTTGATTTCTACATTTGCAATTGTGTGTTTGCTGAAGAAATATCTTTATTTCTGTTTGCTGTTACTTTGATTATTCTGAGAAAGGAGGTGGGGGGAGAGCCTCTCCAGGTTTATAAGTTAGACCCTGTATTTTTCCATCCTGGTATTACAGAGATAGTGTACTTTCTTTCTTTCTTTTTAATAAAATCTTTTCTTTTTAGAACTTAATTGATTTCTTCCTTGTTTGGATTTTCAGGGGAAAGGAAGGGGGGAAAAGTGAATCCCTCTTTGTTTTGATTCAAGGAATTTGAATCCAGGTATCTCTCCTAAGCACTAGGAGAGGGGAGGGGGGAAATGGGTTGTTTCCCTTTGTGTTGAGATTCAAGTTTGAATCTGTGTTCCCCAGGGAAAGTTTTGGGGGAACAGGGAGTGTGTCAGACACTTAAAACTTGACTGGTGGCAGCAAGAACCAGATCTAAACTAGAATTTTAGTTTAGAGGAGTCCATGCAGGTCCCCATCTTGTGAACGCTAAAGTTCAAAGTGGGGAATAAACCTATGACAGGGGCATTGCTCTAAGACGGCAGAGTTCAGGTTGCATTGCAGGGAGAAGGGTATACCTTATCTTTTGTATTTCCTAGTTTTGACAGGATTTACATTTGTGTTACTTTAACTTTTCACTACCTGGTTTTCAAGCAGTTTAGGTTTAGCCGCTCTCCACATTCTGAAGGTGCATGAGATACCATCATATAACCTTAACTCTGCATTAACCAACTTTGCAGTATTTAATAGTTCAGAAAAGACCAAGGCCAATGGCAGGCCAAGATACAGCATTACAGGGATGCCTGGCACAGTGAGTCTGGCTTTCATAAAACAAAAGTCATAGGTGCTTACTTGTTCTCTTTCTTTCTTTTTCTGTCTCTCTCAAGAGTGAAATAAACGTGTTATTTGTCTTCCTCTGAGCCATGAAAGGATGTGAACCCAAATTTTACACACACTCTCTCCCTCTCTCTCTCTCTCTCTCTCTCTCAATTCAGGTTCCTCAGCCAGGATTTGTCAGTCTGTAGTCCTCTAAGATTTAGCCCCAGCTCCTGCTCATAGAGTCATAGCCCTGGTCTACACTAAGAGTTTAGGTCGAATTTAGCAGCGTTAGATTGATTTAACCCTGCACCTGTCCACATGACGAAGCCATTTTTGTCGACCTAAAGGGCTCTTAAAAATTGATTTCTGTACTCCTCCCCCGATGAGGGGATTAGCGCTGAAATCAACCCTGCTATTCTTACACCTGGAAAAGACTATAAAAGGCTGATGCCTCATCTCCATCTGGTCTTCAATCCTGCTTCTTACCTCTGGAGGGACTTTGCTACAAACTGAAGCTCTGAACAAAGAACTGAATGACCCAGCAGGCGATGTATTCCAGAGACTTGATTTAAACCTGCAGGTTATTTCATCACTGCTACAAGCCTGAACCAAGAATTTTGCCATTACTGTATGTAATTGATTCCATTTAACCAATTCTAGCTCTCATCTACATCTTTTTCCTTTTTATGAATAAACCTTTAGATTTTAGATTCTAAAGGATTGGCAACAGCATGATTTGTGGGTAAGATCTGATCTGTATATTGACCTGGGTCTGGGGCTTGGTTCTTTGGGATCAAAAGAACCTTTTTTCTTTTACTGGGGTGTTGGTTTTCATAACCATTCATCCCCATGATGAGTGATACTGGGAAACTGGAGTGTCTAAGGGAATTGCTTGTGTGACTTGTGGTTAGCCAGTGGGATGAGACCAAAGTCCTCTTTGGCTGGCTGGTTTGGTTTGCCTTAGAGGTGGAAAAACCCCAGCCTTGGGCTGTAACTGCCCTGTTTTAAGCAATTTGTCCTGAATTGGCACTCTCAGTTGGGTCCCGCCAGAACCAGCATCGTTACAGACCCCAAATATGGCGATCAGCTAAAACCTGAGAATGTGGGCAAGACTCACCAGCCAGACACCTAGGAAAGAATTCTCTGTAGTAACTTAGATCCCACCCCATCTAACATCGCATCACAGGCCATTGGGCATATTTACCGCCAATAGTCAAAGATCAATTTATTGCCAAAATTAGGCTATCCCATCATACCATCCCCTCCATAAACTTATCAAGCTTAATCTTGAAGCCAGATATGTCTTTTCCCCACACTGCTCCCCTTGGAAGGTTGTTCCAGAACTTCACTCCTCTGATGGTTAGAAACCTTCATCTAACTTCAAGTCTAAACTTCCTGATGACCAGTTTATATCAATTTGTTCTTGTGTCCACATTGGTACGGCTGCTTAACTGGCCCAGTATTCAGGTTTGAAAAGCCCCAGACTTTCAGCCTTTAAATCATCCCTGGCCCTTCTCTGAGCCTGATTGGCCCCAGACACTGCTTTCCTTAGCATGCCTCACCTGGACTTTCAGGATTAAACCAGGGCAATTAGGGCCAGATCCACAAAGGGACTTAGGCACCTTGAAAATGACTGGCACAATAATGCAATCCACAAAGCCTGAGTTAGGTGCCTAGGCTCCCTATATAATGCATGGGGAGAGATGTGATCCATCCAAGCCAGCATGCTAGGCAATGGCTAGCTATCTAAATTAGCCAATGGGTGATGCCAACAGGAGGGGTGTGTACTAATACCCTTCCCTCTCATGTAGATAGGCACCTCAGTCCAGGCTCTACTAGTGATGTCCAGCTGAGAACCCCTCAATCAGGCAGCTCAGTCAAAGAGGAGGCGGTGCCCACCATATCACTTTTAGCCCAACGTTTAGTGCACTCACCTGCAATGTGGGAGACCTGGGTCCAGTTCCCACCTGTGCCTGAGGGTGAAGAAAGGTCTCGGACCTCTCAGGAGAGTGCTCCAAACACTGAGCTAGGGGATATTCTGATGTGGGGGGGGCTCCCTCAGTCTCTCCTGTTGAAGCTGTTCCACTTTAGATAAATAATTAATGAGTCATTGGAACAGGGGGGATTAGACTCTGGGACTCTCACCACCCAATGGGGCACCAAAACCACCAGGCTATAGCATCATTCTCACACTCGCTCTGTCTGGCCAAATTACTCTTCAATTGTTAAATAAAGGGTGGAAAAGTGTATTTATCAGACTATCCCCTAGCTCAGTGTTCTCTCTTGAGAACTAGGAAACCCCCATTCAGATCTTTCTTCCTCCTCAAGGCAGATGGGGAAATTGAACATGGGTGTCCATAGCCCAGCTGAGTGCTCTAACCACTGGACCAAAAGTTATGAGCTGGGAACCACTACCATGACCGCCTCCTCCTCAGTTCTGACCCAGTTCAGTGGGCGGCCTCTGAGCACACAAAATAGGTAGCCAAATGCCTATCTTCCTCTGGTTTGTGGATCACTTTGGAGCTTAGGTACAACACAGGCCTCCAGACGTCTAGAGAGAGGCAACTGTACACATGCCCAGAGCCAGAAAAATAAGTGCCAAGGGAACTTTTACCATGAAAACATAGGAGCTGAGTGAGTTTAGGCACCTACAGAATTAGGCAGGAGTTTTGTGAATCACGGTGGATCCTCCTGAACCTGGCATTTAGACATCTACACCCCAGACTTAGGAACTAAGTCTTGAATTTAGGCACTGTAGCCTGATTTGGGGTGGGTTAATAGGGCCAGTGGAATTTATCTACTTAATTTAGTTTTATTTAATAATTAATTTTCTAATTAATTAATATTATTAATAATAATAAATAGATATTAATAATATGGGTATGGCTCGCCAATATGTGTGATCAGAAGATAAAGTTCGTCTTGAATCAGGCTTCACAGAATTTATACAAGGAGATTGGGGTATCTGACAGGAAATTACACTGAGACAAAATTAGTCAATCAAGACCTTTTATTTAAAATCAATGAAACAATAAGTAAATGCAAAATGTTAAAAGCAGTTTGAGATTACAAAGTTACAAATATCACAGTTCTATATGAAATATACCTATGACGAATTTACTCTGTGCAATAGACACTTGGGTGTGGTTTCACACTATTTCAAAAGGAAATAATAAAAAGACTGAGTATAAGTTTACCTCTATAAACTAGATGCTTTTAAAAGATAAAGCAGAAATAAGAATTTGTTCATACTTACAGCTGTGAAAGGACAGAACACTACGACATATCAGTAATTGACAGCCTTCGTGGGGGAGACAGGGTGAGGCGATGGAAGATAGAAAGATGGGTGTATCGCCTGTCTAATGGTGGATTGTCACCCTTTTTATAGGGAGAAATCCTTCCTCCTATGCCCAAATTTGTCTTTCCCCCACAGAAAGGTGAGGGTACCTATTTTCATAGGCTGACCTTTTATGTGCGTATGGATGACAGATATGTACGCATCTGCGGTGTATATGTGTGAGATTTGTGGGCAGAAATTCCCCACTTTTCACCCTATCTAGGTGAAAGGTTAGCAGACATTCAAAAGGTCCCTAGACATTTTGCGTAGGTTTGTATTCTATTATTACTTTTCTGAGTAAGGGTCTTAAAGGTTGCTTTCAGCGTCACGCAGGAAATTGGCCAGGGTGTTTCTAGGTGTCTTGCATTACAGCTTATTGTAAATAATTCTATTAATCTATGCAGCCTACACACTTTTATCAAAAAGACATTTTATACAGACCAACAGATTAATCCTCAGGGCTACATGCCCCCCTTTGACGGGGTGGTTTACATAAAGAAACCCCGTCACCTAGGATTTAATATCTGTGGGGCCCTTTTTAGTTTCATACCTAGGCAAATTTTGGTATGTATCAGGAATGGGCACCATGTATATATATTCCTGTTCATCCTCAGATGGTGCTCGTCTGTACAGTTGTTTAGGTGGGTGTCTGTCTAGGTCTCTGCCTAGTTTTTGGCTTGGGTTGGTTGCGTTTATACAGCATATAACCTAAAATAAGGAAATTAATTCCAATCCCAATTCCTTGGATAATCATCCATACTTTTAATTCGAAATTTTCTCTAAAAGTTGTTACAGGCTCATTACCTTCACTTATTAATTGCGTAATAACTTGTTGGGCTTCGTCCATATTATTAGTAATTTGAATGAGGTGAGTCTCCTTACAAGTCATTAACAATTTCAGTTGCAACCCTAATGGTGGAATATAGGCCAGAAAAGTGGGTGTGCTTTGAATAGTTAAATTCTGGTAATCAGGGTTAGACTGAATAATGGTAATGTTCTCAAAAGTAGGGATAGGGGAAATAACTTGATTTCCTATTACCGTGGGTTGCTTTGGGATAAAACAGAAATTTGGCTCTGTGACAGGACACTCCAAGGGACCATACTGGTACCTCTTTTGGTTGGTAACCACGCAAAATTGGTTCCTTCCAGCATAGGTCACCCTCTCCATCGGAGTCTTCCATGTGGTCAGCCTCACCAGGCATGACGATGATGAATTCTGTGCTTTCTCTCCCTGTAGTCCACACAAAACAGTGTCTGTTTCAAACACATCACACCTACAGATAAACTGAGGTCCTTTTTCAGAACAACAGGCCATCTGTGGTACCTTCCAAGTCTGAGTTGGAGTGTGATAGACTACCAGGGGAGGTGCATTAACGCGTTCCCTGTAGATGTCATCTTCGAGGTGACCTATAGAATGGATAGCAGCCAATTGCCTGTACACATCCTTGTCTGGGTCAAACACTGGTAACGAGACCGTGAATGAAACATACAAAGACCGTGCCATAATACAATCTTTTGTAAGAGAACAACTGTCTCGGTTGGGGTGAGGTGTCACAGATCCTATCTCTCTCATAGCACCCACTGACAAATGCTGGCATGCATCCAAACAAGTGGATCTTTTCTTTTCCAGCTTTTGAAAACATTTAGGACAATACCAACTTATTAGTTGTTCATCCTTAATTAAATCAGGGACTTCTCCTAGTTTTAAGGATCGTAATGCATCAGTAATTGTGCTTACAACATATTCCCCATATGCAGAACATATAATTTCTTTCCCCAAATGTTGATCCCTTTTCGGATCATTGTTTAAAACAATTAACTGGTTAATTTTCTGTTGAGTTTCATTAAACAATTGGGTTATATTATAAACAGTAAATCGTTCTTCCTGTGCCAATCCCTTTATTCCCTGTAACATTGGATTGACTACTCGGTTAGCTTCTTCTTTTAACACATAATCTATATGCGTGCGGATTTTTCCAATATCCGCTTGGTTAGAAATTGACATTCCTGCACCAAATAGTCCTGTTAGGGATCCTAAACCTCCAAGGAGATTTAGGCTACGTTTTCTCCTAAGAGTTGGTGACTTAGGGACTTTATCATCCTTCAACAGAACAATATCTCGCACTCGTTGCTGATAGGCTACAATCCTATCCACAAGTCGCACTGAGAAAAAGGAAGCTACTTTGGTATGCTGACAATAGCTAAATTCTCCCAAATACCAATTAGACAAATTTAACACTACAGGAATATGCATAAATTGAACTTGATTAATTATTTTCCCCATCATGGGTGTTGTGGTAAGACCACTAACAGGTCCTGGGTTTAACACTGGACAATTTACATCATTTATTCTTGACTGATCAAAATCATAGTCAATAACTGGGTCCTGAACTTTAAGTTCAAATGTCATATTTTAAACATATCTTTTGTTTCCTGTTTTGGTTTAAAAGGTAGCTATAATGAGCACCTCATAACGCCCTTGGTCCTCATATTCAAGCTTATACAAGGTTAAACTTCCCCCTGTTATCAAATTATTACAGCTAGCTTTATTTTTCCAAGTTCCATAAGCTATACCATGTTCTAGGGAAGTTGAATTTGTAAATGTCTTGCATCCACCCCCCTTAGAATTTTCATCCAAGGGCCACATCTTTTTCCAACCACTAGAGCGTAGTACAGTTACTTCCACCAATTGATATTCAAAAGTAACATCCTCCCCCCGAATTCCCTTAACCTGTTGAATCGGGTTGTTGACCAGTTCTGGATTAAGTATAATAGTCCGTTCCTTTGTTGGTATGTTCTGTTGCTTGGGCTCAGACAACTGAGTACGATCCGGTCGTCTGGTTTCCTGGGGTTGCAATAGTTCAGTTTCAGACTTAAGATTTTGGCATAGTCCTACCCTTAGAGCAACAATAAGGGTGTAATAAGTCAAAAATGTCAATGTCAATTTCATAGTTGCAAACTGCTGGGCTCCAATTGTTGCGATTTCGTCTGATCACTTAAGTCCTGAGGAGGAAGTTGCTCCTGCGACCTGGACGATCAATACAGCTTTAACTGGTTAGCATGATAAATCTTGTCTCTATTATGCTTTCCTCCTGTTATTCTGATCTTATATACTGCTGAACTGAGTTTATCAATGATTTGGAAAGGTCCAATCCATCGATTACACAACCCATGTTCTGGTGACTTATATGACAATAACATTACTTGGTCTCCTCCCAAGTATTCTCTCTCTGGTTCTTGTCAAAGTAAGCCTTTGCCTTACGCCTGGATTTTCCCAATTTGGCAGCTACCTGCAAGTGAATGTGATTTAAATGTTTTCGCAGATTTTGCAGGTAGGTATCCATTTTTATTCCCTCTAATTGAGTGCCACTAGCTTGCCAAATTAAATGTTCTGGTAATCTCATTGTTCGGCCTGTCATCACTTCAAAAGGTGTTTTATCAGTAGATGCAGCCGGTGTCGCCCTCAATGCCATTAAAATTAAAGGCATGAGGGTGTCCCAGTTACATCCATTGGCATCAACCAGTTTCCTCAACATCACTTTTATAGTCCGATTGGTTCATTCCACCATCCCAGATGACTGTGGTCTGTATGGGATGTGTAGTCTCTGCGGGACTCCCATCAATTTAAGACAATCCCTAAAGAACTGTCCTGTAAAATGTGATCCCTGGTCTGATTCTACCTTTGCAGGGATTCCCCAGCGAGAGAAGACTTGTTCTACCAAGACTTTGGCAGTGTCTTTTGCAGTATTGGCTTTAAGAGGAAATGCCTCTATCCACTTTGAGAAAGGATCGATAATCACCAATAGATATTGGTTACCTCTTTGGGTCCTTGGCAAAGGACCTACAAAGTCAATCTGCAAAGCCATCCACGGACTTTCATACACCTGGGATCTTAGTGGCGCATTTCTTTTGGATGGAGTAGGATTAGCTTGGGCACATGCCAGACAATTTTCACAATATTGTTGCACATCCATCCTAAGAAGTGGCCACCATCCTACAGATGCAAGACGTTGGACAGTTTTGTCCACTCCCTGATGTCCTCCTGTAGGAGTGTCATGGACCATGTACATCATTTCCCTCCGTAGGTGAACTGAAACTACCCACACAGGGAAAGGACCTCCTATATACATGAGAACTCCATCTACGACTTGTAACTGCTGTTCATGTCGTTTATACAAAGGGTCTATTGTTAGTGATCCCTCTTTGTCTATTTTGGAAAGCTCTAAAATTACTCTCATTACGTCCTTATCCAATTTTTACATATCTTTTAGATCTGGTATTTTGGCCACTGTGGGGGCACAAGTTGGTGTGACCTGGTTTAGGCGTCTGTAGTCTATTGTGAGACGCCACGAACCATCCAGTTTCTTGACAGGCCAAATAGGTGAATTTGCAGTGGAAGTACATTTTCGTAGTACTCCCTGTGTCAACAAAGACTTAATAGTCTTTTCTATATATGGATTTGCTTGTTCTGGGTAAGGATACTGTTTTTGGTCTGAAATTTCTCCTCCTTCCACAACAATAGTGACGGCCCTGCATCCACAGTCATGTTTGTGTTTAGCAAAGGCATCTGCATGTTTGTACAGTAATGCCTGTAACTCAGGTTGGTCTGCATGTTTAGCCACTATTTTGTCCAAATCATACCCTTCAGGTTTAGAGTCCTCTACTGGAGATACCATGCCACACTCAGGTATGACTACTGGAGAGTCATCCTTTTCCTGTTCTACTGAAAGACACAATAATTGATTACACAAATCAAGAACACATCCCTGTTTGTATAAGAAATCAGTTCCCAATAAGGAATTCTTTGGGTCTGCTAACTTCATTACTGCAAAAGTATGATTCTTTCTTAGGTGACCTATTTGTACTTCAAGGGGTGTAGAAAGTGTGGTGGTAACCTGATTACTTGCAAAAGTTGCAAGTGTCTTGGTACATCCTGATGATAGAGGAAAGGATCTAGGATCCTCGACATGGAGAATACTGATTGCTGCTCCAGTATCTATAATGAGATTCCTGTCGAGTCCCTCTATCACTGCAAATATTGTGGGTCTTCCACTTGTATCTCGGCCAAAAGGGGTTATGACTACACTTGGGGTTGTTTGTAGTCATGCAGCATATGCTGTCAGATAATTTAGGGGTTCCTCCTCTATCTCCTCAGAGGCAGCCAATTCTGGAGGAGTGGCTGTCCACTGGGGAAAAGGGGATGGATCAACGGAGGCCACTGGACGGTTCAAGGTTGCTGAGCCTTGAACCGTCCATCATCATGGACCTTCCATCATCATCAGCTCATTCACACGGGTATGAAGTTCTCGGATATCCTGTCGTTGAGCTTCAAGCGTCTGTTGCACTGTTCTAAACATTTTCACAACTGAGTCCTCAGTTTTGTGCAAAGGCGGTGATTTAGGTCTCTGCTGACATGAACTGTTCTGTGCAGCATCTGAAAAGAAAGGAACACGATCCCGGGCTCCTGCATAGGATCCAAACGCATAACCCTGTCAAGGGGCCTGGCCACTCGAAGGTCCAGGGTTATTACGTGGGTTAGGGTCATTTTGCCAACGTTGATACTTAGGGAATTTAGGAACTCCTCGTCCTAATCCTGGCTGAGGTCGAGGTCCCTCAATCCTCACCGTCGGATTAGTTTGTGGTTCCTGAAGTACTGCAACCGGGGCTCGACGCCGACCTAATTTAGAGCCTCCCTGTGCATATGCTTTAGCCAATAAGGCTAATGTTCTTTTTAAAGATATCTCATCAGTTATATGCATATTAACCATTTCTCTTAACTGAGGAAGAGAATTATTAACTAGCAAACTGATGTATGGCAGTTCATCTGTTTCCTCTTTGATATGACTCCGCCAAGCTGCACTTAACCGCAAATGAAACTGATGTGGAGTTTCATTAGGTTTCTGCTTTAAGTTAGACAGAATTGCTACTCCACCTTGCCCTGGGTGCTGGTTATGTTCCAATAGGGCTACTGTCACTTCAAAAGTTTTCTCTCCTACCCTAAACTTAAGTGGCAAAGTACTCCACAATGCTCGATTCACTGTGAGTTGTAAGATTTTAACCCAATCTTCCCTTGGTAAGCCAAACACTTTTGCTGTCTCTTGCACACGTTGTGCATGCATAGCAACTGAAGAATCCTCCATCATTCCTACTTGCTTAGCTACCAGGTCTAAGGTTTTAATATCTGTAACAACTGCTACAGGACAATCAGAATTTGAACCTGCAGTTCCTTCTTCTGGATCTGAATCTGAGCTTTCATCTGAGCTTAAATCTACAATTTCTATTCCTTGACTCCTTCTACCTAGATTCACATTTTCCTCATCTGAACCATCAAAACTTTCCACTGGAGATAATCCTGGGTATCTAGGATAACTTTCCATGAAATGTCTATGGCTTACAGGCAGAGCGTCTCCACATTGACGCAAGACATCCCTTAGTCCACTAAAATCTGGTGTGGTAGAGCGTTCTACTGATACACTAGGTGATACCAGCATATATCACGGGGGTGTAGAGGACCCACGAAATTCCTGGGGTCTAGGCAATGTTGATTGCCCAAATGCCAATAAATGTCCACCCAAAGGGACTGGATCTTCTACTCTATATGGTGCTAATGTAAAATTGGGTGGAGGCACAGGAATTCTATTCCCTGCTTGTTGTTGTAGCTCTCTTTGTAACTTAGAGATCACTACATCACATGCATTAGCTACAAGTGATACCTGTGATACGGCCTCTTCTAATCTCTGAACAATGACCGATTCTAAAGGCACTGCTTCTTCACTCACAGAAACTGTCTCTACAGTTTCTTCCCCATCTGCGTCACAGATTGCTTTTTCTGTGACACTTGTCTCCACCTCCTGAACTGTCACTTCAGAACTTCCGTCTTCCATCAGCAGACTGTCAGTGACTTTTGCACTGCCAATTTCCTCCTCTGACTCCACAGATTCAATCTGCAACTCCACTTCTGAAGGTACTGTGTCTGCTTGAGCTAATTCTCTTGTTTTACTTCTAGTCACTGGTCCAATAGGATTTTCTACCTCTGTCGGTTCCACCATACCAATAGGGATGGGAATCGATTCTTCAGTCTCCTCTGCTATATTTTCTCCCTTTTCTAGTTCTTTAATCTTTTCCAGCAACCGACCACGGTCTACTCTATAGGCTACCAGCATCTGCTGAACTTCCCTGAGTAACTCCATCTTTTTATTCAATTTCTTTCCCAATGAACTACAAGCTACAAGCAAGCATTCAACAGCTATTCCCTTCACCACTTTAGCTCTTTTCTTTTTCTGCTCTGTTTCTTCCTCAAATACATTATTCACAAAACCCCACGGGTTTCTCTGCTCAGAAATCATTCCACTATTTCTCAGCTGTTCTAGACCTCCACCATGTTCCTGAATATATTTCCTAGCAAAGTTTTCCAAAGCCAAACTGCTAGCAACTCCAATAGACTCCACTCCTGCTCTATCTTCACTTTTAATACTCTTAATACGAAATAGAGAATTCATCTCTTTCTTTTTCTAGTATATTCACTAGAATCAATCCTCTGTTGATTTAATTCTGAAACAAAAAGGCGTCCCTTTTACAGAAACAACAGGAATAACACCCCTTAACCGGTTTAACACTGTATATCATAAAAGTCCCAAGTAAATAGAGGGAGTGGGGATACGTTCCCTCTCTTCTCTCGATGGCTTATAGCAGATCGAGAGGTCTTTCCCCTCTGTCGGGACCTGCCAAATATCGGGGGAATACTGAGGCAGACGGATTAGAGGTGTAGTCCGGGAGAGTCAAGGGGACTGAGATAAGGTATCTTTGAACTGTTCAAGTTCTGACTGATTGCGGCCTTTCTGGCGGCTATAAATACCTTGCTTTATTAACTCCCCGCCACCACTAGTGTGGGTCACCGGATCCAGGTGCAACTACGAATATTTTATTCGGTACCATTCGTTTATTTTCAACTTATAAAACCCCTTTCTGCGCGCGTATCACTTTTAAACAATATTACTTCAATATTCAGTTAGCTAATATCAAAAATTAGTCATAGGCTAAAGTGAAAGTAAACCTTAGGATGTTTAACCACAATACAAAATGGAAATACTGGGCGTGCTGCCAGCAGCAATAACCACAGGAAGTTGACTCTGACTTTGTTTTAAGAAAGAGATTCAGAGTTTTACTGAAATTAACCATTTACTCACGTTTCAAAGAAAAATTCACTGAAGGGTCCAGGAATATCTGGATTTCCCAAAATTCCTGTCACACACTCCTCAAATCTCCTCCTGGCTGGCTCACCAGCCTGTAGCCTGATTTGGGGTGGGTTAATAGGGCCAGTGGAATTTATCCACTTAATTTAGTTTTATTTAATAATTAATTTTCTAATTAATTAATAATATTAATAATAATAATAAATAGATATTAATAATATGGGTATGGCTCGCCAATATGTGTGATCAGAAGATAAAGTTCGTCTTGAATCAGGCTTCACAGAATTTATACAAGGAGATTGGGGTATCTGACAGGAAATTACACTGAGACAAAATTAGTCAATCAAGACCTTTTATTTAAAATCAATGAAACAATAAGTAAATGCAAAATGTTAAAAGCAGTTTGAGATTACAAAGTTACAAATATCACAGTTCTATATGAAATATACCTATGACAAATTTACTCTGTGCAATAGACAGTTGGGTGTGGTTTCACACTATTTTAAAAGGAAATAATAAAAAGACTGAGTATAAGTTTACCTCTATAAACTAGATGCTTTTAAAAGATAAAGCAGAAATAAGAATTTGTTCATACTTACAGCTGTGAAAGGACAGAACACTACGACATATCAGTAATTGACAGCCTTCGTGGGGGAGACAGGGTGAGGCGATGGAAGATAGAAAGATGGGTGTATCGCCTGTCTAATGGTGGATTGTCACCCTTTTTATAGGGAGAAATGCTTCCTCCTATGCCCAAATTTGTCTTTCCCCCACGGAAAGGTGAGGGTACCTATTTTCATAGGCTGACCTTTTATGTGCGTATGGATGACAGATATGTACGCATCTGCGGTGTATATGTGTGAGATTTGTGGGCAGAAATTCCCCACTTTTCACCCTATCTAGGTGAAAGGTTAGCAGACATTCAAAAGGTCCCTAGACATTTTGCGTAGGTTTGTATTCTATTATTACTTTTCTGAGTAAGGGTCTTAAAGGTTGCTTTCAGCGTCACGCAGGAAATTGGCCAGGGTGTCTGGCCTGGATGTTTCTAGGTGTCTTGCATTACAGCTTATTGTAAATAATTCTATTAATCTATGCAGCCTACACACTTTTATCAAAAAGACATTTTATACAGACCAACAGATTAATCCTCAGGGCTACAGCACCTAAGTACCTTTGTGGAGTTGGGTCTTTTCTGGTCAATTGCTGTTAAGGCAACCCAACTGATTCCCATAGGTCAGGACTCCTTGGTACTCATTTGATTCACAGAAGAAAGAGAGAAAGGAACCTGCACAAAAATTGCTGCAGCATAGAGAGAAGCAGAGGGAAGAAGACGAAAAAAAACACAGGACAAGAAAAGACAATCTTTCATATTCCATTCATATCACAATCACTCACTTAATCATACTACATGCAACATAATGAGTTCTTTAGACTACAGAAACCACCCCAATGTGCACACCCTACAAAGCACTAGACCACCTTACAGAGATGACCCGTACCTGCTGATAGTGGGGAGGCAGAGTGAGGGCAATTGCTTCAGCAGATGTTACTGAGCATGCTCAGTCTCTGGGAGCCGGCTCAGTCAGTGCCGCTTGAACAGTTTTTAGAGTGGGGGTGCTGAGCTGCACTCTCCTTACCGCTGTCCACACCCCTGCCGGGAGCAAGGCTGTGGCTGCAGGAGGGGGGGATGCAGACCAGTAAGGGGGTCCAGACTGGGGGCAGGGCCACAGCTGGGGGTGGGTGCAAAGCCAGGAACCAGCAGCCAGGACCCAGGTCTGGTAGCCAGGACTGGGGCAGGGTGCAAAGCCCCAGGCTGGCAGCCAGGACCCCAGTGTGTGGGGCTGGCAGCTGGGGCCGGGAGCAGAGCCCCTGGGAACAGAGCTGGCAGCTGGGACCCTGCATGTGGGGCCAGCAGCCAGGACCCCACCTGTTGGGACCGGGAGCAGAGTCCTGCATAAAACCTGGAGGTGCTGCAGCACCCCCCACCATCCCTAGTTCCCTCACCTATGGGCTCGGTACAAGCCAAGCAGCAACTCTGGGGGGCATGTGATCCTGTGCGCAGCCCCATCCATTGCCTCTGCCATCTTGTCACAGACAGTCTTAACAATTATTGAAGGATAGCCCCATTTTTTTCACAGGAGCCAATTTGTGCTAAGAGGGGTGCTCTAGGAAGGCTACTGACACACACTGTGTTTAATTACATCACCCCCTTCCAGCACAGCTGGTAGAGAGTCACCCATTAAACGATGTCAGCAGGGAATGCCATGCTTTCTTATTAAAAGCCATTTCTGAGATTAAGGATTATTCCCCCCTTACAGCTTCCATGTCTGCAAATCTGCCTTACTGTCACCTCTATAACTCTGCCTATGTACTTCTCTGGCTAGCCTTCCTCTCTGTTGCTACTCTCATCTTGACTGTTTCAGCTGCCTTCTCTATGGTCTCCCCAAATTCCAGATTGGACCGATTTCTGCTGGTTGCATTCTCACATGCACCCCAAAATGCATACACGTCACTCCCCCTGTCTCAGACAACTCCCCCAGCTCCCTGTACATTTCAGGATCAACTTGAAATCTCTCCTTGTTTCTAAAACCCTGTCTGGTCTAGCTCCAGCCTACCTTTGGATCTTATTTTCCTCTCCCTTTCCTTGCTGTCTCCACATATCTAGCTCTTGCTCCTCCTTTCCATCTCCCCACAGTCTCACCACTGTTGGTCCAAGAGCCATCTCTGCTGCCTGCAGCATCTCTCCTGTACTTCTCTGCCTTATTGCTTACCCAGCTCATACCGAATTCTATTTTGAGTATCTCTAGCCTCTTCTCTGTGCCTCTTTATTTCTCTTGTACGTCTGGAGGCTGAATCATAGGCATTAACTCTAGGGTGACCACATGTCCTGATTTTATAGGGACAGTCCTGATTTTTGGATCTTTTTCTTATACTGGCTCCTATTACCCCCCACCCTCTGTCCCAGTTTTTCACACTTGCTGTCTGGTCACCCTAGTCGACTCCAAGGGTGATCCGGGGCTCAAGAACCCTCCAGAAAAAAAAATAGGGAGTTCTCAGTACCCACAAGCCACCAGTAGGTTGCAGGAGCACATACATGGTGCATAGTGAAACCGGAAGGCGGAAAGCACCCACCGGCAAAAACAAAAAACAGCGCCCATGGGCAGGGGCGGCTCTAGGTATTTTGCCGCCCCAAGCACGGCAGGCAGGCTGCCTTTGGCAGCTTGCCTGCGGGAGGTCCCCGGTCCTGCAGATTCGGCAGCACGCCTGCGGGAGGTCTGCCGAAGCCACGGGACCAGCGGACCCTCCGCAGGCATGCCGCCGAAGGCAACCTGCCTGCCACCCTCGCAGCGACTGGCAGAGCGCCCCCACGTGGCTTGCTGCCCCAGGTACGCGCTTGGCGTGCTGGTGCCTGGGCTGAATGCTTTCATATTTCACCATATAATATACAAATCTCTTTGCTATAATTAAACTGAGGTGAGATCACTGCCCCATCACAGTTAATGCTGTGATGTACTTTTTATATGAAGGACACTAGATAAAATGGAGTTGTATTACAGTGTCTACGTTAGGGTCCTGATCTCATCGAAGCACAGAGAGCTTTAATTGGAGTGAAGAGGATGCTAAACAGCTTAAACATCCTGTTCTTCAGTGGAGTTCAGGGTCAGTGCTCTCCTCTCATTTCAGTAGTCTAGAGGTTTCTAAGAGACAGACACATACAGCTTTTTATTGCATTCGACTCACTACATCACAAAAGATTTTACTGTTTTCTCCTGCTTTTTAAAATCCCTTCGATTTATTTATCACACAGCCATGTTAGCCCCAAATTTGCCAAACAGTACTATGAACAAGGTTGGGGCTGCCTCTCTCTTTCCTACATTCATGGAAGTTTGGCCTAACATCATACCTGGGAAAGTCTTAGGGTCTGTCAGTTAAACCAGAATGAAGCCCTGAAAAAAACTCTCTCTATTCCAGTGATGATCTCTATGGGTTCACCAAACCTCTCTATGATCTCAATTTCCATTAAGCTATAAAGTCATATAGTACAGGGTAATATTAAAACCATTCAGGTGCTTTTGAAACTTTACCCATAGAGCTTTTAAAAATTCCTCACTTCACAAAGCAAAGTTCTTCAATAAAAAGGAAAGGAATTAAACCACAATTTCTTGGAAACCAGTACTGGCAGCTATTATCTTAACACTGATATCTTTTAAATGGCCATATGACAGCTGAGAGCCAATAAAAATATTTGAAACCAAAAACACTTCATTTTACAAGTAATTACTCAGTGCAATAAAAATATCTCACTGACAATAATCCAATTATTTCACATCTGCTCCTAACCATTGTGGGCGAAAATGTGAAATCGAGAGAGACTCTTCTTTATGTGTAAAATACTAAGTATGAGCTGATATTTTTGTAAAGGAATTTTATCAACTTGAAAATCACATCTCTGTGGGAAAATTTTATAGTTACAAGTAACGGGTAAGATGACTAAATAAAAGAAGTTAGCAAAAAGAAAAGAGTTTCTCCATTTTTTTCTGTGTGTGTTTGACAGCATTTTGTGTTTTGATTGTTTCTCCTGTACACTCAATCAGTTAATCTGTTTCTCCTGTGCTTAAAAGACCCTTATAAATATCAACTAAGGCAGTAGAACAATCCTTATTCAAATATTATAGAATTTTTTTAAAATTAAGAAATATGGCTTACCCAGTGCTCTCTTTCAGAGACTGAGACTTTTTTTTTAAAAGTTAGTTAAAAAAATCATGTTGGCAGTGTCCCTTTGAGCTCTCAGAAATCGTAAAAGGCATTCTCCAAAAGGATTATTTTTAAAGAAAAGAAAACTAAATATAAATTTGCAGAGGAGAGTGCTTCAGCAGAAAGAACCTCATAATCTACAATGGTATGAGCCACCACCAGCAGTTACATAACTAGAACTATTTGGATTTTTTTTAATATACTGTAGCTTTATATATCTAAAGACTCCTACAGAGGCAAGAGGCCATTTTGTGTTCAGCTCCATTTAGTGCAGTGTCACAAAGGGGGCACATACACTGGGCTCTTTTGTGGAGATTTACGTTTGTTCTTTCTTATTTGTTCTTTCACTTAATCTAAAATAAAAGCCATTCAGATTGAAAGTATATGTTTGTTCTTTGTTTATGGAAATACATAACAGACGCAATATGGACATAGTGTATAAACCCCATGGTGAAAGATACATAAGATTTAAAAATAAAAGTAAAAAACCTTGAAAACTGTGGTTTTCACCTTTCATTTCAGATTTTGGAAAATAGCCACATTTGTTTAAAAAACATGACATTTTGTAGATTTGTCACTCAAAATGGGCCTATTATTAAGCAAAAACATTTTCAAAATTTCAAATTCTTACAGTTGGAAAACAGTTGCCTTGAAAATAGGCAAAATATTGAATGTCATGTTTTTGCTGTGAAAATGGAAAGTCACGGAAATTCTATTACAAAAGTCCTAGAATAGAATGCTGAATATTTCTGTGCATATTTTATGGAAAAATTCTCTTTCTCTCTCCTTTAAGAATCCTGCCCATTCCCCTCAATCTGTTTGTTCCCACTGCCCCATCTCTGTTCCTTCTGTTATCCCTCTCATGTCCAGGCTTTGACCCACCCCTTTCTCTTCCAGAATCTTCTAGCCCTCTGTGCTGCCTCCGTTCTTGTCCTTCAGATACGGTCCTTTTCATTTTAAAGACTCGGGTAAACGTACAACTAGTCTCAATTTTCCCCTGTGCCAAGAATGGAGCTGTTGTCTTCTAGACTTCCATACTGCCAGTATCACTCTTCCCTGAAGTTACTTCTTGATGCTCTCAGGTTACAATGATGATATTTTTGGTACCATGATCCTGGCACAACCATGTTACCTTGCAAAGACAGCATCTTCAACTTGTCTTTAACTGAGCCGCATGTTCATAAATCTAGGCACCTTTTCAAATATAACCCCCAAGGAACTTACCTTGGTTCCTGGGTTTCTATGTGCTAGTAGCTCAGGGAGACAAATGCTATCCCTGGGAGGAAGGGGGGGGGGGCCAAGGGCAGACTCAGAGTCTGCTAGGCAACCCAGAGAGAGAGACAAGAGACACTATTTTGTGCAATATGGATTCCTGTCAGCTCAGGAAAGGATAGCTGGTGAGCCAGGAGCAATCTCTGAAAGAAAGGAGGGGGTTAGAATCAAATGATTGATAAGTAAAAGCCTGGGAAGAAGAGCTAGCCTGACCAAGAGGAAGGTCCTTGGTGAGATGCCCACCTGTGAGAGGGGAGAAGCCATTTTGGAGGAGTCTGGAGCCAGTCACTGAAGGGGAAGGACTAGCCGTGTGGTGAGCTTGTGAGTCCCAGGGTGCATGCAGGCTTCCCCCTGAGAAGTGATCTCTGAGTACCTGGGAGCAATACCCCTAAACTTGGTCCTTTCCCTGTGCAAGGTAACTCCCAGTGTATAGAGTTTTGTTGGGAAAACTCCCTACTCACTCAGGCTGAGTTAGTCTTTCAGCTCCTAGATAAAATCAGTTACCAAGTGGCAAGTATTGTTCTTGCAGCTAGTTCAGAGCTGTCTGCCTCTTGTGGTTGTATCTGTATCTAAGAGAGGATATCAGCAGTTAGGAGTTTTTGTATCATTATTATAATCTGCACCTAATCCCCGTGTCCCTTTATGGTGAGGGGAAATCTTGGGCACAGAAGCAGCCTGGTTCTTGTATGAAGAGGATGTCTCCCAACTGAGATTGTCAGACACTCTGTAGTTGCCAAGGAGTCCAGATTCATCTCTGAACCTGAGAATCATTGGCAGGGCCGGCTCTAGGCACCAGCTCCCAAGCATGTGGTTGGGGCGGCATTCCAGCCCTTTGGGGCAGCGCCTCTGCTTCGGCGGCGGCACTCCAGCCTTTTTTTTTTTTGGTTTGGTTTGGTTTTTGCTTCTGCGACAGCACTGAGGCTTTTTTTTTTCCTTGGCTTGGCTTGGGACAGCAAACAACCAAGAGCTGGCCCTGATCATTGGTGGAGTTGTGAGTGCACCATCTCAAAATAGCTAGTCAGGGAAATTGTTTCAGAGACCCTCTATTCCGTGAACTGCATCCTCAAGCCAGGGGGTAAAAGTTTGGGAATTTTATTAAATACTGCCTGTCAAACCTGGGGAGGGACTTAGAATCTTATCCCATGCATGAGTCTTTTAGGCTGTACACTGAACCAAGTCAGCAATGTTGCTGCTACAGAAGATACTGTCATGGAGTGTGTGTACCAGTGGAACACTAAATTTTATTCACTGTATATTAGATCATGTGACTGGTGAAATTCCTGGGTATTATCAGCATGGGCTCCTGACCCTGTGTGACAGTGCAGGACTCACCCCTGTGGTGCCTCCTGCTGGTCTTTTCTGGGAATTAGCTCAATTTCCAGCCTAGAGCACCCTCTACAGGCCAGTGATCTGCCCCAGCTGGTCCCCATGTCCCTCCTGGACCCCGGTGCCTGTTCTCTGGGGTGCTGCCCCCTGGCAATACTCCCACACTCTGTCTCTGGGTCTCCCCTCTCTGGGGAACCCCCAACCCTCTAATCTTCACCTTGCCTCAGTCTGGGCTACTGCCAGTCATCATCAAGTCCCGGCTCCCTGGGGCAGACTGCAGTGTAAAAGCCACTCATCATAAGCAAGGGGGTTTGGACCTGCTGCCTTCCTCTACCTCCCAGTACCTCTGTGGGCCTAGGACCAGGCCCTGCAGCCTGGGGAGTTGCCAGCCTGGAGATCCTCTGCTCCTGTGGCCTTTCCCCAGCCCTGCTTCACTCCAGTACCCTTTAGGGCTCAGGCAGCTAGGTCCATCTCCCTCCTCAGCTAGAGGGAGGCTATCTCTGCTCCTGGCCTTTATAGGGCCAGTTGGGTCTGTTTGGAGCATGGCCACAGCTGAGGCTGTTTCCCCAATCAGCCCAGCTTTTCCTCCTGCCCCAGCCCTCTCCAGGGCTGTCTTAAGCCCTTCCAGGCAGGAGCGGGTGACCACCCCGCTACACCCTGAGAACAGTATTTTGCCCTGTTATATTTACTTTCTGTTTAATATAACTACTCTGTTGAATATATCGTGTGTGTTGGTGTTATTTCTTGTGAGTCTCCAGCTATCTTATAAGTAAGTGGGGTTACCCTGTGGTTAGAATTTTCCTTCCAAGCTGTCCTAGTGACCCTAGTGCCAGGAAGGAGCGAGGCGGGTGGAGGAACCGGTGCCAAATAAATTCATATGGGAAGAAAATAAAGAACTTGCACCCTGCTGAGCTGGAGGCAGGATCCAGATAAACCCAGGCCTGTCCATCAAAACTCATAAGGAGACTGGCACTACACAAAGTTGGAGGTTCATTTCAACATACACTTCAAGCCCACTTTCCATTGCATACCCGGTGCACTTTGGGGGCAAAATGTTCAAAGGCAGCTTCTAAAATCGCACCTGCAGTTTTTCATGCACATATCACATGCATGTAAATAACCTGGCATTTGTACTTTTACATGGCATTAATATGTTTACTTATGTATATTTTTTAAAATATGTATTTAAATCGTTGAGAACCATCAAACTGTACACTAGCTAGCCTCAGTAGCCAAGCGATTCTGTTACTGTTACCCTCGTCTGCCTCCCACACACACACATACTTTTCCCCTCCCTTTGTTTGTTACACTCACCTGTTGGATTTTGTTTTAAATTAGATAGTAAACTCTTTGAGATAAAGACTATATATTCATGAGTGTTTGTACAGTGCCTTGCACGATGAGGCTCAGATCCTGACTGCGGCCTCTGAATGCTACAATAATACAAATAACACACAATAAATATAAATATTTATCTAAATATTATTTGTGCATTCACGTATATTAAATTTATTAGTGCAAATGGAACCTGTCCAGACAAACTCATGTTCTTGCATGCACTAAAATATACATGTGAAAAGCAGGCATACAGTAGATCACTACTTGCAAGCCTGTGATCTCTATCAGGTTAAAGCACCTTCAAAATATTACATCAATCAGCCAATTCTAGGATATTTCCAAGGGAACAAAAATATACAAATCTAAATCTGAGTGACCACAGGTAACTATTTAAGTGGGATTGCTCTGGTATCCTGATCCTTCCAATGCAACACAATTCATCACAATCCAAAAGCTTTTCATGCATTGTGTCTTTCACAGAGCTTTACAATTTGTCTGATAACAGTGGCACTTCCCCAAGAAGCCAAATCTCTTTTTCAGCTAGAAGAAGCTAGTGTCTGCTAGCCTACAACCTAGAATTCCAAATCTCTCTTCCCACTATATTAGAATCAAGTGAGCATACCCACAAGATCAATGTCTTGCAATTGCAGAAGTTTGGAGTGAGCATTTATAGATGTAAGTCTCTCCAGTCTTCTTCTATGTTCTGCTGTACATTAACAATATAGTGTTAGCATGGCCTCAAGCAGCCCTGTAGTGCATGGAAAGGACCATTGCAAAATCATCAGTGTTTTACAGTATAGTTTGTAGGTTAGGGTGACTTAACTTGCATGACCCCAAGCATGGCCGGCTCCAGGATTTTTGCCGCCCCAAGCAGCAAAAAGAAAAAGAAAAAAGAAAAAAAAAAGCCGCAATCGCAATCTGCAGCACTACTGCCGCCGGTTCAGTCTTCGGCAGCAATTTGGCGGCTGGTCCTTCGCTCTGAGAGGGAGTGAGGGACCCGCCACCGAATTGCTGCCGAAAAGCCAGACGTGCTGCCCCTCTCTGTTGGCCACCCCAAGCACCTGCTTGCTGGGCTGGTGCCTGGAGCCGGCCCTAACCCCAAGCAAGTAAAATTCAAGCACAGTATGAAGGGCAGGATGTGACTGAAGTTCACTCTCTCGTGATGATATTATTTGAGAGATAGGTTATTCATTCAAGATACACTCTTCATAGATTCTAGCAGTCCATGCCTTCTCCAGGCAGAGTTATGATGGATAATAGTGTTTTTCACTTTTTAGGGACAAGATAGATTACTCTGCATTGACCTGGGGATTCCAAGAAGGGTTGCATAAGAATTGATAGCTACTTTTGTGAAATAATCCATGAAAATTGTTTACTAAAGAAACAGCCTGTGATAAATATAGCATGATGTAAGTCAACAGGAACGAGGGAAAAAAGTCTGGCAACAAATAATTGTTCCTCAGATAAACTCTGCCCCAAAGATGAATGCCTAGAAGTTTACTCTCACAAAAATATGATCCAAAATTATCAGCACGAGCCAAAACACTTGCCCTTTTGCCAACAAAATATGTGTGTGTGCTTGTCTTAGTCGGGAGAATACTGTTCATGGATGCAGATTTTAGCAAAGTGCCAATTACAGTGGGATAGTCAAGAACTTGGATAAGCTAGTTTGGGCTTGTGCAAACCCTTATTTAACAGGGCTTCCTTTGAGTCGCATGATGAAGAATCTTTGCTTTTTGTATTTCTTAAAAGGGAAGTCTCTTGTCCACTTCCTTGTGAGGAGTCTTGAAAACATAAAGTGAAGCAAACTAGTCCCTAGGACAGAATTAACAAGCTGCTGAGCAATACTCCTGTAACATGAGGCTGAGTGAGGGGACCCAAGCGCACACATGCTTTTAGTGAGTGTGTCAAGTGTGGGTTATGTCCCAGAGAATTATCCCCATGACCCCCTGGCCACCTCACAAATTCCTCCAGCAGGCCCTGTGCATAGAGGTGATCATGGTGGACAAGAGGAGCTCACTCTGTGAAGAGAGAATGGCAACAAAATAAAAATTTTCAGGCCTGCTCCAGAATGCTACAGCTGTCTGTATGTATGAAAATGTTCAGCTCTCTTTGCCATACTGCCGACACAGCTGTATTGGGCATGGACATTGCATCTATGTTGCCCACAACACATCTGTGAGGAGTGCCTGGAGGGCAGAGCTTGTAGTCCTCACACAATCTCACCCAACCAACAGCTACAGCAGGAAGAGAAGTAGAGGAGGCTGCTGCTGCACTGATCAAGAGTTCTGGAGCTGCAGTGTCCACCTCACTTTTCACCAGTACCTGTCTGCTCATCTCTATTGGGAGTTTGAAGAACTGGTTCTGGGAGGGATCCTGTTCACACCTATTCCACACCCCAGCCAAAGGAGTAAGGGAAGGTCTTCTTACCTCCACAACCAAGCGAGATCCTGTGCCCAATTCACCATTCAGCTAGCCCCCAGAGAAGTTATGTATCATTAGCTCTGAGGGAGTGTCTGACTACTATTTTGGAAGCACATCACTGGTTAAGAACTGTGGAAGCATCCGTGAGCTGAACAGATAACTGGTAAAATGAAGAGATGCCATTTTATGGCTGTCTCCCTTCTGGTTTATACTCCTCAGAGTCTTTGAAGTAAAAGTGTGAGTCCTTTGCATTAGTATACGAGACCTGACGTTCTGATTCTCATTAGCATCTTGATAATGAGGTCTGCTTAAGTTCTGGACTTTTGTCACAATCTCAGTCTCACTGGCACAATAACCCCGGTATGTACCCATTTTATCCCACTTTGAATGAAACTCTATTTCCTGTCTCTGGAGCCTTAGAATATATTATTTCAAAAGTACCTTTGCAATTGGTTAGATTATTTTGTATGTTAGTAAACCCATCTCTTATCTATCTGTATGTCCGTCTTGCTACCTGCCTAGGTATTTATACTGCACAAATCATTGAGGTATCTGACACTTTTGGTTGCATTGGTGTGTAATTGAAAGTAAGCAACTCTCTTTTCAGTCCCAGTCTTAATTGGGAAGTGAATATAGTTCTCCATAATTCTCTCCTTCTCAAATTTCAATCTAAGTCAAATGTGGTTTCTTGCCAAATAGTGGTACCCACACCTAGTGATAAAATGCTGTGCTGTCTTCACACTTCCTGTAATAAAACTCAGACATACTAGAACCAGCAATCTGTGCAATAAGTGTAAGTGAATGCTACTCTTTAGTAACACGGAAAAATAAATATTGAATCATGTCTTCTTAATTTCTCATATGTGTTGAAATGTGTGCAAATCAGACTACTTACTGTACCTGATACTGGTGTTTATTAGAGGCAGAGCTGGTAGACCCCGTATGCAGTTGTGTATAAGTTTGCCAGACTTTAGATGTTTGTGCTGAAATTTCCCGTGCTGGATGTCTGCCTTAACTTGCATTTTTTTTTTTTTGAAAGTTTCAGCAAAAATGGTTCAACCATTTCCAAGAATGAGATATGGGGAAAATACATTTCTTGGCCCATATGAAACAAATTCTCATGGTCATTCTATTGAGAAGATCTAGTGCCTCTATGATCTAGAGCAAGGGCTTAAACTGTGGCATAGCAGTCACCCTGCAGTCAAGGATGTGCCTCAGGGCAGTCTCCCCAATATTAGTGATGTGCCTTTTGCTTTTCCTGAAAATAAATAAATACATAAAAATAATAATAAAAAAAAGCCCAAATTTGGCGATATTATAAACCTATGAAAGAAAATCACAGTTTGCACATGTTTGGTAGAGACCTGTTAGTGTTTGGCATCTACATTCTTTGAAGATTCCATCTGTACCACAGGGTCTCAACAGGACTTTCCCTGCAATTGCTGCTCCCGGCTGCTGCAGCTACCACCCCAGAACTAAGAGCAGACAGTCTCTCCTGTGCTCTCAATGCTCCCCCTGCTGGATCCAACCAGCAGGAGGAGGAAGCTGTCTGACTCAGAAGGGACTAGAGTCAAAATGGAGGAGGAAGTAGATTGGAGAAAGTAGACTGCAGAGTGGAAGGGGACTGGGAGCTGGAGCTGCCAACAAGACAAAACAATTTGTCTTGTTTGGTATATGGTTTCTCCATGGTGAAATGTGTTCCTCTTCAGGAATGTTTCAGTTGCAAATCAATATAAATGAAAGCCTGTAGTTTAATCAATGTAAATGTAACTAGCTACTTACGACTGAAGGAAACATTTACAGAAAGGCTATAAATTACATAACTATCACAATATGTGTCTGTGTGACCCTTGATAGAGCCAGGAAAATTAATGGTTTCATGCTTCTCTCATTTTTCTAGCATTTCACCATGGATAGATGAGCTGAAAGTGTTTTAGGCATTTTGTTATACTAAATTGCAAAACAAACATTCCAGAGGAGTAGTAACATGTTGAAATTGCCAGGAGTCAGTTTAAAATTGCCAGTTTATCAAAATGATTAGTTTTTCAAAGAATACCAAAGATAGTCAAATGAAAGATGCTCTCAACATTCATACTGTGCATCTGATTAACTTGTACATTTTGTAGGATGGCTACATCACTCAGTCATTTTCAATATGACTAATGTTCAGTGTATAAATAATTATGAGACTATGAGCCGTGTCATTGTATCATAGGAGCTGGAGATGGCTCCAGTCCATTTCTTGCAGGTCAGTGGAGGACTGCTGCCTACAATGCATATTCTAATGCTTTGTCCAGCCTACTGGCAAGTGGCAAGTTTACGCTTCCTTTGGGAGACTCTATCAGAGCCTAATCAGAGCTACAAAAGGATTTCTCAAAACTGGGTGACTGGACAAAAAATGGCAGATGAAATTCAATGTTGATAAATGCAAAGTAATGCACATTGGAAAACATAATCCCAACTATACATATACAATGATGGGGTCTAAATTAGTTGTTATCATTCAAGAAAGAGATCTTGGAGTCACTGTGGATAGTTCTCTGAAAACATCCACTCAATGTGCAGCAGCAGTCAAAAAAGTGAACAGAAGGTTGGGAATCATTAAGAAAGGGATAGACAATAAAATAGAAAATATCATATTGCCTCTATATAAATCCATGGTATGCCCACATCTTGAATACTGCGTGCAGATGTGGTCGCCCCATCTCAAAAAAGATATATTGGAATTGGAAAAGGTTCAGAAAAGGGCAACATGATTAGGGGTATGGAACGGCTGCTATATGAGGAGAAATTAATGACTGGGACTTTTCATCTTGAAAAAGAGATGACTAAGGGGGGATATAATAGAGGTCTATAAAATCATGAGGGTGTGGAGAAAGTAAATAAGGAAGTGTTGTTTACTCCTTCTCATAACATAAGAACCAGGGGTCACCTACTGAAATTAATAGGTTGCAGGTTTAAAACAAACAAAAGGAAGTATTTTTTCACCCAATGCACAGTCAACCTGTGGAACTCCTTGCCAGAGGATGTTATGAAGGCCAAGACTATAACAGGGTTCAAAAAAGAACTAGCTAAGTTCATGGAGGATAGGTCCAACTGTGGCTATTAGCCAGGATGGACAGGGATGGTGTCCCTAGTCTCTGTTTGCCAGAAGCTGGGAATGGGTGACAGGGGACAGATCACTTGATGATTACCTGTTCTGTTCATTTCCTCTGGGGAACCTGGCATTGGCCACTGTCAGAAGACAGGATACTGGGCTAGATAGACTTTTGGTCTGACCCAATATGGCCGTTCTTATGTTAATCAGCCTCACTATCAAGCTGATATTCCTAATGTTTAGGCAGAATTTTATACACTTGGCAAAAATGAATTATATTGTTTCTGGAAGAGGACAAATATAAATTATAAAGCATCAATGAGAGTTCAAATATTCCAAGGTCTTGAATATCCCAAGCCCTTTTTGGTTTCGAAGTAATGTTGCATTGTAGAAAGGAACACTGCCTGTCAGCACAGATTAATCCATTAAAATCAGTGGGAATGTTTAGTCTTGAGAAAAGAAGCCTGGAGAGAGGGCCTGATAAGTCTTCAAATATAAGGACTGTTGTAAAGAAGAGGGTGATTAATTGTGCTCCATTTCCACTGAAAGTTGGACAAGAAGTAATGGGCTTAATTTTCAGCAAGGGAGATCTAGGTTAGATATTAGCAGGGCCGGCTCTAGGTTTTTTGCTGCCCCAAGCAAAAAAAATTTTGGCCGCCCCCCGTTCTGGCCCTGGGCTCCTCGCCGCACCCCCTTGCTGCCCCAGCTCTGGGCTCCCCACTTCCCCCCCACCAGTGCCCCACACACACACCTCCTGCCGCCCCAGCCCTGGGCTCTCCCCCCACACACCTGCACCCTCCTTCCACCGCAGCCCTGGGTCACTGGTAACTCACTCCCAGGGCAGGTCATTCAGCAGGAATTTTAGATGTGCACAGAACACAGACAGGATTGGTTCCCATATGGTTACAGAACTGCAGTAAAGTGGAACAATTTTCAGCTTGTGTGATTGGAGGATAACTGGATGCATATTATAAGACTACATAAGTCCTACATAAATGAGGAAAAGTTGAGGTGCCTTTATTATTCTTTTGTTCCACTCTTTCTTTCGATGGGGAATTTCCCAATGCAATATCACTGTCTTCCTTTTGAATAAACAAACAAACAAACAAAAAAGGCAATGGCTGTTGAAAATAGCAATTCCAGCCCTAAAAACCACTGGGAAGCATTTCTTGCTCAATTTTATCCTACTTTTTCTACAGCAAGTTACAGTGGATCAGTATATTTGATTTGGGAGAAATGAAGTAACAGCTGCCCAAATTGAGCTTGAGCACTCCTGAATTTTGAGGTGTTCAAATCTGGAAGGCAAGTGCTGGGGTGGAGGCTGTGGCTCTGCGGGGGAGCACGGCAGCATGTATGCAGCAGCGTGTCTGGCATGGCACGGAGCCAGCCATGCTGATCTGAGTGGCATGGTAAGGGGGTTGGGGGGTTGGAGAAGGGGTAGGAGGTTCTGGGGGACAGTCAAGAGACAGGGAGCAGGGGGTTGGATGGGGCGGAGGTTCGGGGGCAGTCAGGGGCAGGGAGAAGGGGTTAGATGGATCAGGGGTTCGGGAGGCAGTCAGGGGACAGGCAGCGGTTGGATAAGCATGGGAGTCCCAGGGGTTTGTCGGGGACAGGTAGGGGGTGGGGTCCTAGGTGGGAAGTTGGGGGAGTCTCAAGAGGGGGCAGTTGGGGACAAGGAGAAGGGAGGCTTAGATAGGGGGTGGGGTCCCAAGGGACAGTTAGGGGCAGGGGTCCTGGGAGGTGGCAATCAGGGGACAAGGAGCAGTGGTGCTTAGATAGGAGTTGGGGTCCTAGGGGGCAGTTAGGGGCAGGGGTCCCAGGAGGGGGTGATCAGGGAGCAGGGGGGGTTGGATGGGTTGGGGTTTCTGTGGGAGGCAGTTGGAGGGAGTGGATTGTGGCAGGGCAGGGCTACCCTCCCTCCCCATGGAGTGTCCTATTTTTTGAATGTTAAAATATGGTATCTCATCCCTTCACAGTGCAGCTCTCCATTCACAGCAAACTGCAGCATGAGGTCTCAGTTACCTCACTCCCTCCTCCTCCCTTTCCTGTTGGTAGTGGCCAAGGGAATGCTGGGAAATGTAGTTCTTTCCCTTCTCCAGGGCTGGCTCTATAGGCAGGGTGCTAACCAAGGAACTACAGCTCCCAGGGCCCCCTGTTGGTTCTCAGCTCCCAGGCTGGATCCCTGCCGCCCCTGCAAATGGGCTGCCCCAAGCACGTGCTTGTTTTGCTGGTGCCTAGAGCCACCCCTGGATATTAGGAACAATGTTCTAATTTTAAGGATAGTTAAGCACTGGAATAGATTACCAAGGAAGGTTGTGCAATCACCATCACTGGAGGTTTTTAAGAACAGGCAAAACAAATATCTGTCAGGGATGGCCTAGGTATATTTGGTCCTGCGTCAGCACAGTGGGCTAGGCTAGAGCACCTCCTGAGCAGCCTTCCAACTTGACCTTTTCGTGATTCTAAGTTGTATGAAAGGAGGGAATGGAAGATTGCTGCTTATTAATAATTAGTTCTATTTTTAATTAATCTTTCCAGGAATATATCATCAGATGGTCAGAGACTGACCACTGTTGGAATTAGAGGGCCTCTCATCATGATCCACATTTGTGGGACAGTAGGACTTGTGGGGCAGTTCTTAGAAGAAATACTAATGTATTTTTTACCTATTTGTCATTACACACATCTTGTTATTTCCTTTTTATTATTATTATTGTATGTTAATACAGCTTGATCTAAGGCAAGAGTGGGCAAACTTTTTGGCCTGAAGGCTGCATCGGGTTTCTGAAATTGTATGGAGGGCCGGTTAGGGGAGGCTGTGCCTCCCCAAACAGCCAGGCATGGCCCAGCCCCTGCCCCCTATCCGACCTCCTGCTTCTCGCCCCCTGACGGCCCCCCCCAGGACTCCTGCCCCATCCAGCCCCCCCGTTCCATGTCCCCTGACAGACCCCGGAACCCCTACCCCTGACTACCCCCGCCACCCCATCCAACCCTGCTCTCCTTCCTGACTGCCCCCTGGGCACCCCCTCTGTTCCCCGCCCTCTGACCACCCTGACCTCTATCCCTACCCCGACCCCTGACCACTATCCCAAACTGCCCTGCCCTCTTACCATGCTCCCTGGAGCACCGGTGGCTGGTGGTGTGGTGCAGCAGGACAGGCAGCTGCACCGCCTGGCTGGAGCCAGCCACGCCACCACGCAGCACAGAGCACTGGGTCAGGACCAGGCTCTGCAGCTGCACTGCCCAGCAAGAACTTGCAGCCCTGCCACCCAGAGCATTGTGCCGGCAGCGGGGTGAGCTGAGACTGCAGGGGAGGGGGAACAGCAGGGGAGGGGCCAGGGCAAGCCTCCCGGGGCAGGAGCTCAGGGGCCAGGCAGGAGGGTCCCGTGGGCCAGATGTGTCCCGCGGCCCCGGGCCATAGTTTGCCCACCTCTGGTATAAGGCAACAAAGTCAGTCAAGAGGGCAGGGGTGGGTCGCACAGGAGTGGAGGTCAGCGTTGGAAGGGTGACTAGAATGAGTATATTCAGGAGGAACTGGAAGAAGACTGACAGATGAGCAGTAGTGGCAGAGCTGAGGAGTACCAGGAAGGTGAGGCTGAGGAGTCTGAGTTTGTAAGGAAGATCACAAGCTAGTGCAGACACTGAAGCACATGATAGGAGTGGTGAGTGAGGAGCAGGATTTTAGCGGCTGTATGTTGGATAGGCAGTAGTGGTCCAATGTGATAATTGTGGAAGCCACCGAGAAGCAAATTACATTATGAACTACAACAGTATCTGGCAGAATTCAGCACAGTCATCAGCCATTGGCTCAGGACTGAAATAACAGTAGGTTCTGCAGACCAGGAACTGGACTAGGAGGTGGTGTTAACAGGATGGAGTTGCATTGCCAGCGCTGAGGGTGGTGTCAAAGACTGAAATCACAGTGGTTCTGTAGACTGGGATTGAAATGCTTTGGCAGAGCTTTTTGGAGGCCTAGGACCAGAAGAGTTGGGTGGAAGTGAGAATTACAAGTCAGGACTGAGGTGAATGGACAGCATTTTGTGGGGATAACAGACTAAGGGTACGTCTGTACTACCCGCCAGATCGGCGGGTAGCGTTCAATGTATCAGGGATTGATTTACTGTGTCTCGTCTGGACACGATAAATCGATCCGCTAATCGACGCCCGTACTCCACCTCGGCAGGTGGGGTAAGTGGAGTCGACGGGGGAGCCACAGCAGTCGACTCGCCGCCATGAGGACGGCCAAGTAAGTCGAACTAAGATACTTCGACTTCAGCTACGCGAATAGTGTAGCTGAAGTTGCATATCTTAGTTCGAAACACCCCTCCTCCCCTGGCTAGTGTAGCCCAGGCCTAATAAATGAGAGCTGCAGGTCAGAACTGAGTGACGTAGGGAAAGTAGGAGAGGTGAGGTTAAAGGGCACAAGCCTGGATGTGCGGTAGCAGGCCTGTGTGAAGAAAGCTCACAAAGAGCCTGTATGCCCTGTTTTATTAATACCTCTGTTTCATCAGTGTCAAGCTGTCCTGCAGTGGCTAAAGAGCATAGGTACCAACCTCAGGGTAGACTGTTAGGAATCCGGGCACACACCCCAAATTGGTTGTAAGCTCTATACTTAGATTTCACCAACAAATCATCAAGTGTAAACGCCTCAAGCACTTTAACAGCCTTAACATGGAGTAACAGATAGTCACCTTGGGTACTCCAATCTGTCTTGCCACCCAGGCAAGCTTGCCTTTGTGGTAGATGGTTCCTTACACCAAAAATCACAACAATATTCAGGTTAGTCCCATTCCCAAAGGACCAGTCATTTACCCCAGGTCCACTGCACCTTAGATCTTATACCAACGATAATGCTTGTAGCCAGTCCTGTAATAAACTATCTAGAAATTTATTATTTAGAAAAAGAAAATAAGAGATTTACAAGGTTCAAGCAGGTAAACACACCCGAGTTGCAGTTTTAAGTTTCAAAAGGTATTAGAAGTTTCTCTGAGAAGCAAGCTCTATAAAACCTTTAGGGCTACCCCAAACTAAGCTCTAGAGATCTATTGCTTATACTTACTTATACCGCTTGGACTCTGAAGAGCAAGGATTAAGAGATACAGTTCCTCCATGTTAGGACTTTTTATTATTCTTTACCCCTTTCTCCTCCAAGCTGCAAGTTGGAGGAATTCACTTGCACCTCTCCTCTGCCTGGGGTGTGGAGGGAAGCAATCAGCAAAGTCTTGTGTTTTGTGATGTGCCACAAAGAATTGTCTGGTGTCCATGGGCTTTCTTTGTTGGGCAGGACATAACACGTGTTGGAGACTAGTATTTCACACCAGTTAATGCATCTCTCTTGTCAGGTGATTTACATAGTTAGAGGCTTACAATGCAAATGTTCAGTTATTACCTTACAGTATGGGATACAGATAAGTGAGATTAATGCACGCAGCAACTTACAAGCATTCAATAAAGCCTAAACACTGAGCACATTTTTACAACAAATACCTATTTTACCAATACCAACACAGAGATGAACCAGACTGACTTTAGCTATGTATTTGTCAGTTTCCAAGAGAGGCCTGGGGACCTTGGCATAAGCTGGCACTTGGTTTGCCAGCATCACAATCAGTACTAAATACATATTAAAAAATTTTAAGTGAGGAGTTACACCACTTTCAGCTATTTCCACATGCAGCAATCAGGCCTGCATGTGTCTTTGGGTTTCTTTTACTTTATAGAAACAACTAGGAGGATCCATTCAAGCCAAAATCTTTAAATCAGCCAATGAAACTATATTAAGAATCCTGGTGTCCATTAAGGAAGAGAGATCATGGGACTCAATTCTTAAGACTCCAAAATAAAAAGATGCTGCAACATCCTGGCATAAAAGAAATATGCTATTGAGAAAAGTTCAGAGGCTTCCAAAGAGCATATTTTTTCTCCAGAGGAGCAAGTCTCCATGGCCTATTCTAAACTTGACAGATTTGGTAACTGTGTGGGTGGATTCTGAGATGTGGGCTCCTGTCCAACTAGGACGTGAACTCAAAGAAACAACATCTAGGCCCTCTTCTAAGTAGACTCACCTCATGCCATTCAGACAATGGCCTATTCACACTTTGCTTTTTTCAGTTCTATTTTATAGGCAAAACAAACTCCATATACATTTGCCCAAGACAATGATGTTGACCTCCATCAAAATGGCGTCCTAGCAATATTAGAGTACAATCAAGGCAGTGGATAAAACTACAGTACAATGCCTTGAAGTTAAGCAGTCACAGCTTAATAGACTTAAAATAAATGAACTACATGATAAAAACAATATGCTGTGGGAACCATAAATAAATTATTACAAAATAACAAACCAGGATTCCCTAAGTGCCAGCAGCCTCCTAGCATTCCATTTAAAAACTATAAATCTGCCATTGCCCAAGTTAAGTAAATTCCCTTCAGCGTATTAAAAACTTTTAGTTTACAGTGAGGATAATTGAATTACGACAACTCTTTAGTGCAAATAGAGATGCCCATTCTGTCTTCAGAGCACGCAAAGTTAAACAAGGACATTTCATTCTAACCCCCAAAGCCATCTTTTGACATTAAGGGAAAACACCCATCCACTCAGTCATGAAAATCTGTGCCCAACATTGCTAACCTACAAGGTTTTCCTTGATGAGGCTGATGCAGGAAATCCCAGTGGCAGTTAATTCTCCAATGGTGTGTATGAAGGCATGAGAGGAATGCAGTGTGTGCACGTTGTTAGTTGAATAAGCAGGTTTTTCTGAGAGACAGGACCAGAGCGCTGGGATAGGAATGAAGGGCGCCGGAGCTCTTCCCTTTCCCATGTGTAGATTGGGGGTAATACAACTGACTTTCCTCACAGAGATGTTCTGAAGGTTACTTAATATTTGCAAAGCACTTAGTAGGTGAAAGGTACTGTGTGATATACTTGATTAGGAAATGCTGTAGATTAATCAGAGCTAAGAAGGTATCAGAAGATTTGATGCAACTCAAATTAGACAGGGATGAATAGGGCCAATTCTTCTTCTTAGCATATGGGCAACATGCCTCAGGTGGCACGTGACCAGTTTTCATCACCTTATTTGGCCTGCTGGTTGGATCATTAGCTTCCACGGCTTGGGCCGGGTACTGAGTGGGAGTGCAATGTGAACGCTGATCCATGCCCCCCAGGGCCAATTTACAGCAGAGAAAAAAAACTGGATGAACATCAATGCAATGGACATAGAAAGGAGACTTCACAGGTCACTCTTCGGTTGGTCAACGCTATTCCTAAATTGGTCAGAGCAGCTGCCAATGCGTATTAATGCATGCAGTGTTGATGTAGCATGTCGTTCCAAGGATATTAGAGAGACAAGGTGGGGGAGGTAATATCTTTTATTGGACCAACTTCTGTTGGTGAGAGAGAGACAAGCTTACCCAGAGCTCTGGGTAAGCTCAAAAGCTTGTCTCTCTCACCATCAGATGCTGATCCAATAAAAGATATTACCTCCCTCACCTTGTCTCTCTTCTGTGTGTCTGCAGCAGCAATTATTTTGTCTTTTTCACAATAGCACCTAGAAAGGTACCTGATGGATTCCAAGTGATATTTCATGACCATGAGCTAAAACATGATTTCTAAAGCCTTGAATTAAAACTGGGTAATGGCGACTGAGTTTAATTACTCCTGTGGAGGAAAAAATATTTTAATAAGATTTGAAATGCAATCTATTCTTTGGATATAAGCAGCTGAGTGAGGTTCAGGTGAACAAGGAAGGCAATTAGACAACAAAAATTGCTTTATTTATATTGCCACAGGGGAAGATTTGCCTCCAGGTCTGTGTAACTGGAATGGTGAGGAGAGAGGGAGTGTATGTGTATTAGGCAGAGGAGGGATTATGGCTGCACAATTTGGCACAGGTGAATTGCAACAGTATTAGTTGATGATGGATGATTGAGGTTTTGTCTACATGTGGACTCCCCCCCCCCCTAAAATTTCCAACTGTTGCTACCATTGATTCTGCTTGAGTGGTGCTAACAACAGAGGGAGGGAGCCAGTGTAGGTGGGGCTCTGATCAGCCATCATCTAGAATGGTGTCTAAATGGCTGGCAGTTGCCAGCACCTTGTCTCCACTACTGATCTACCTGTTGTTACCACAATGGAGCTAAACTTCTGGTAGCTACAAAGGGAAATTTTAAGCCAAACTCCTAGTGTAGACAAAGCTAGGGAGACATCACTAATACTCCACTGCTTTCCCAGGCTCCATGCTTCTCACCTACAATGGTCACGGGGAAGATCCTGCACCCCTGCTCATTCCTGTTGACTTGGGTAATATGTCACATGCTGTCTGCAGTGAGTGTGATTTCTTTTCTTCATCCTAATCTGCATCTGTTCTGGGGATGGCTAGGTGCAAGGGGAATTCCTCACTCATGCTGTGCAACCAAGGAGGGTTGAGCAGAGAAAAATTGCCTGCTGTGGCTTTGAGGTCTCAAATGTTACAGGAAACATAGGGTGAAAACATCATAAGGCATGAATCATCTCAGTACTGAGAGTAAAGAGCCCTTCAATACACGTGTCCTCAACCCTAACTTTCCCCTCACTCTCACTATCAGTGCCTGTCCAGACCCAGAAACCCTTGGGAGTTTGCCTCTGCTCTCTATCAGATGACTGCCTCCAGCCTTATTAACCCAGAACCTTATCCAGAACTAAATTCCAAGAAAAAAGGGTGGTAAAGCTAAGACTAGGGTAGACATCTATTTCTTAGAGATAGTTTGAGGACAGTGAAATCAGCTTTGCCCCAGTGCTGGTGGGGACGATGTCCTGAGAGGCCCTTCCAACCCACATGAAGATCTCATTTATATTTGATACCTTACTACATAAAAAAATATATGTAGTTAAGCCTGAATACCTGGGCCTGATCCAGTGACACCATGGACAATGCTTTATACACAAGAGACTCTGGGTCAGTTTTTCAGTTCTGGTCCCTTCTCCCTTCACTGGGCATTTGAAAGTCATGCAAAGACAGTATGCTCAGCCCCTGGAGGTAGTAGCAGAAGTAAAGCCCTGGGTGCTCGATAGTGAACCCTCTTGCCAGTTTAGGAGCAGCATAGGTTCTGAAAGGAGTCCCATCCAGTTCTCCTCAGCTAGTCTGTGAAAAATGCTGGACTTACCAGAAGGGGTGGAATATTTCCCCAGCCACAGTGAAAAAAATAGACAACATTTTCTCTTTTGTCCTGTGCCACTCCTAGTGCACTGGGGTTCTGGTCCATAACTGGGGCTCCTAGGCACTATGATAATACACATAAATATTATTATTTACTAATAACTGGGGTCAGGGGCAAAGAGATCACTTGTCCAAATATAAATATTTTTTGGCTGGAAATCTCACAAGCGCTAGTTGGTTTTCACAGAAGTCCAGTACTCCCTGCTTGGAGCTGGGTCAGAAATACTGTGGAAATAGCTTAGCTGAGAGAAACACTAGCCACAGAGATATTTACAGGCAGAACAAAATAAAATCTGGAAAAGGGATCTTACTGACATGTTTACAAGTTAAGGGATTCCCAACCACATAGACTGAGAATACAGAACACACAAAAACAAGCAACAGGCAATGCCTCTTTGAACTGGGGAGCTGCCTCCTTCAGCTAAAGATGGGCTGTATGTTGTTACCATTAAAATACGTTTGTGCCTAGAAGAAGCCTCGTAAATATGATAATGAAAATATTAATGGTGATGCTGAAAGTGACAAACATTCAGGGAAAATATTCCTGGTGATGCTGAAAGGGAAATCTCCTTGAATCTTAAACAGGAGTAAATAAGGAACATGATTTGTATCTTCACAATAGCTTCAGGAAGTCTCCAGCTGAATTAAGGCACTGAACAGTGAGAAAAGCCCTGCTTGCTCAGAAGGGTTGAGATCCAAGAGACAGGATCATATGCTGTCAGCCAGCCAGAAAAGATTTGGGTTGACTCAGGTAAATATCCAAATATCTAAGCTAATCTGACTCCCTTGATCCAGAAGTCAGGCTGAATATCTTCCCAAAACAGGTTCAGTTGTGATATTGCTCTCATTTTCTGCGGCTGGCTAATGTCATATAATGCCAAAACCGGGTACTGCTAAAGATACTTAAGATACTGGAGCCCTCTGCACTGTCCTAACAAATATCTAAGGAAACTCACCAGAGATGTTTCTACAGAGTGTAGTGAAATTAAGTGGAGGTTATGGTGGCCAGGTAATCTAATTTATCAGGGTCTTTCCCTTGAGCTGTCAGCAATAGATACTAAGGAAAAAGCCTCCCAGCCCAAAATGCCTGCTTCTGTGATAGGCCATGAATCAGTCCCCTATGATGTACTTTATGGACATCTGCTGTTGGTCAAACAACAAACTCTACTGCCTAGGGTAGTGTCCATCTAAGGAATGCTTGCTTTAAATGGTACAATCCACTTCACCAGGGGAGAGGGGGTTCTGTTGAAGGCATCTAACTCAACCTACTGGGACCCATCATCTAGGAAAGGCCATCCTCTTGAGTCAGCCTGCATAGTTCAGGCAGCCCCATGCAGACTTTTCCTTACTCCTGCTTGCTCTTATCTCTGAAGGCACTCTTGAAGCTCAGCCCCACCTCCAGCTAGCAGTTACCCCTGTCCCTTGACTCACTAGTCTCTTCAGCGTTGCCACTATCAAGGCCCACACCCATAGCTCTCCTACACAGTGGTGCGCTAAAGCATTCTCTGTCTCACTGGCCTGCCCTGAGGTTCTGTATCCTTCAGCAGCCTCTGAGCCACCACCACTGCTCAAGTGTCTATTACTCTTTGGGCAAAATAACTGATCCTGGATCTTCTGATCTGTCCTTCAGAGGATTTCAGAGACCCCCTCCCAACCCGGCTTGGGTAACTTTACACTCCTCCTGATTTTGAGGGGCAGGGCTGGCTCCAGGTTTTTTGCCACCCCAAGCCACAAAAAAAGGGGGTGGGGGGCGGAGTGCAGCCGCCGAAGCAATAAAAAACAAAAACGGAGTGCCACCCCTTGAAAAGTGCCACCCCCAAAGGGCCAGAGTGCCACCCCTTGAAAAGTGCCGCTCAAAGCACATGCTTGGAACGCTGGTGCCTAGAGCCGGCCCCGTTGAAGGGCAATGTTTTAAAAAGCAAGAGCAAGAAGTACTCAGGTTTCCAATGCACTGAAAGCAAAAATAGTTTTGAAACAGAACATGCAACGAGTTTCATTTTCTGGCCCAGAAAGAATGTTACTCATATGGAACATTTTGCTTTGTTCTCTTCCACTCTGAACTCAAACAGCTTTAATGGCAGAGAGAGAAAAGTGTTTGTGGAAGTTATGGAGATACAAGTCTTCTTCAGAGCCAGCTTCTTTACAGAGCCTCTGTAAAAATGAGGCCAATTCCAAAGATAAATGCAGAAATAAATTAAAGATGCTCTTTGTGCATCATATCAATTAGTCTTTTCACCAGACTAGACTGAATGTGTATACTGAACCATTTGGGGGATGTTTAAAGGTTTAATACTGAACCATGTGGGTTTGCCAGGGTCAGTAGCACCAAACAAACTAAAAAACTGAACAAAATATCAAATGACATTTCTGTTAAATCCAGCTCCCAGCAGAAGTATCCCAAATACCAGAAAAATAAGAGATCCAGTTTATAGAATAGGAGTGAAAATATCGTTCAGTGAGAGCATACAACTGGTGCCACATAAACTCGAGGACAGAAAAGGGTGGACAGAGGGTGGAGGCTATAGTTCACCTGACTTTCAGGGTAATCACCAACATAAGCCATTGCTTGCTACAGAGGAAATTGCTCAAGTGAAAGTTAGAGGAGCAGGGCCAATCAGAGGTGGGGCCAGGAGGGCCATTTGGTCTGGGGCTCAAGCTCAAAGGGGGCCTCAAATTTGTTGTTTTTTTTGGCATTTGATAAGTTTCACAATTTGTTTTTATGCATATCCCTATCAGACCAAAATGTGACACACACTCTCAGCTTAGAGCTGCAAATTTAGCAAATAAGGGATGTGATTTGGTAAAAGACATATTTTTTGTTAACTGGTATAGATTTTGTCGTATTAAAGAGTTAATGTTTATAAATATTAATAAAAATATATCGGTTCTGATGGCACAAGATTAGACCATGATGAACGTGTCCTCTCAAATCAGCTGATTATATAACCAAACCACTACTAGTGGCTGGTGCTGGATCAAGTGCGTGTTGAAAAGTAGAGAATTGTTACATTTTAGTGTCTTTATAGTTTTACGTCTAGTTGACTAAGGAATTATTTATGTGTGAGAATTCCACATTATTATCTTCATATAGTAGCTAAAAGAAGTGACTGGTTGGTTGGTTAGTTGGTTGAGCCCTGGCTTAGTAGCTTGGCCATCATCAGAGGATTTCATAGTCTATAGGCCCAGATTCAAGGTGAAAATTTGTGAGAACAATCTTGTACAGTAAGTTTTGTGAGGACACACGTTTGAATTTTTTGGACATTTTCCCTGTCTGTATCCGTGTCTGTGTTTACTATATGTCATCCCTTTGTCTTCAGCTCAGCCTGTTATTATACCTTGTGTGCTTGAGTTTTGATTCAGTGTCTGACTGTTTCATTTTGTGTTCTTAATTAGTATTCCTTCATTTTAAGTCTTTTCAGCATTTGTGTACGTGTTTACAATAGAAGATTTCAAGTGTAGATAGGCTACATATTGACCAGATAGATCACTACGAAGAGGAGATTTGAAAGTGGTGCAAGCAAGAGACAGTGAAAACAACGGAGTGAAGCAGCAGCTAAGAGCTCAAAGCCAATAACTTCATTTTTCAAACCACTGGAGAAAACACACCTTACCCAACAAACAATGCTAAGGATAACGAAAACTCCATAACTGCAACAGATGATATTTCAATGCCAATACCTGAACATGAGAACTGTAGTCAAGGAGGAGATGTGCCAGCAGTAACAGATGCAGCAGAAGATCCTGTGTACAATCAAGAAACTCAACAGGAACAGAAAGATGTAGATCTTACTCAGCAAAAGCAATTCATGAGTACAACAGGTTTGACTGTGACTGACACTGGAATTATTGACAAGAGCAATGCTGCCCAAATGCAATCTTTTCTTAAAATTAGTTGTTTTGACATTCCAAGTAACATTCCATGAGATGCTGATAATCATGCTTTCCCTACTCATCTGCTGACAAAAACTCTTCCAAATGGTGAGACCTGCAGAAGAGACTGGTTATGCTGGAGTATGGAAAAACGATCTCTGTACTGTGCACCCTGCTTCATTTTGAACAAAAGTGCCGCAAATTTGTGAGTTCTCTCTGATCAATCAGATGGAGGATCAACAGAGGTTGGAGGAAGTTGAAAGACCAAATACCATCACATGAGAGTTCAACGTCATACAAAGAAAACTATGTTGCATGGAAATCAGCCAGTAGGGCAGCATCGGCTGAAAGTTCAGTTAAGAATTTACTATTGACTGAACTCTCTACAGAAACTAATAACGGGAAAAAACTTCTTGAGCACATCCTGAATGTCATCGTCTTTCTTTCTGAGCGGGGATTAGCTTTCTTTGGTTCCAGTCAATGTATTGGGGATTGTGCAACTGGAAACTTTCTAGGCATAGTTGAACTCCTCAGCAAATATGACCCACTTTTATCAGAGCGCGTTAAACGTGTTCAAGAATCACAAGAGAGTCAAAAACACATGCAAGTCCATTATATCTCCATATGCATACAAAATGAGTTTATTGAGCTATGTGGGTCATTTGTACAAACAACAATTCTTGATGAGATTCGAAATGCCAAGTATTTTTCAATCATTGTTGTTGCCACTCCAGATTGTTCTCACAAGGAACAGACTGCTATGGTTATTCAATATGTTAAGATTGTAGACAGCTCGAAATTTTCAACTGAAGAAAGCTTTATTTTGTTTGATAATTTCACGAGAAAAACTGGAAAAGAAATTGCTCCTTGAGTACTAGCAATTCTGGAAGGTTTTAAGTTAGATTTTCAAGTCTGCATTGGTCAAGCCTATAACAATTGATCTAATATGGCTGGGAAGTACAAAGATGTACAAACAGTTCTGCTTGAGCATAATTCAAACTGTATTTTCTCCAGCTGTGAAAACCACACACTAAACTTTGTAGGTATATTGACCGTGCTGAATCATGCAAAGAGGCAATTACTTACTTTGGAACTGTTCAGCAAATGTACAATCTCTTCAGTATCAGTCCACAAAGCTGGGAAATTCTGAAGCAATATCTTCCTGTTTCACTTCACGGGATGTGCAAAACTAGATGATCTGCATGGATTGATGGTGTTCAACAAGTTGCACAGCATCTGAATTCAGTGAGACAAGCTTTAAATGAGCTTGAATCTCTCAATCTCACTGCACAGGCTCAAACTGAACTTCAGTCTATTCAGAAGCACATGTCCAAATTTGAATGCATTCTGATGTCATCTTTCTGGATGAAGGTATTTACAATGATCCACCAAACTAATCTAGTAATTGAAGCATGCAATGCCCTCAAACAAATATATTCCACAAACTTTAAATTTAATTGCAAGCCAAAGGAATTGCTTCAAGAAATACTCGAATTCGGACTCTCTGGGGTGTTTCCTAATATCACAACTGCATTGCGTATTTTTGTCAGTTTGCCTGCATCAGTGGCTTCAGGTGAACACACTTTCAACGTGTTGAAGCAGGTAAAGAACTATTGTTCAACAATGGGACAAGAGCATTTGAATGGGCTTGCTATGCTTAATATCAATTGTGACATTGCATGAAGGCTAGATTTTCCCACAATAATTAGTGCATTTGCACAGAAAAAGGCTAGAAAAGCATTTGTTAAATAAAAAAAATTCAAATTATGTCTCACTCTTTTTTTTTTGGTGCCTTATTTTGTTTTCATGTGTCATCATTTTTTATTTTTATTATGGCTAGGGGCCTCAAAAGCTGGAAGTGGCCCCGGCCTCTCTGGACCCCTGAGAGGGCCTGCAGAGGAGGAGGGGCACAGGCAAAGGGTAGAGATCTCTAATTTTACACTCATCTGAGCAGTATGTGCTAGGGAATTTAGAGTGGGAAACTTCCATGCCCAATTTGCTCCTCTGCAGTTTTGCCCTCACCTTAGCTTAGAGGGAAAGGTTTGTCTTCAGGTTAAGGCAGTGGCCTGGCACTCTTGAGACCTGGGTACAATTCCTGGCTCTGTCACTTCATCTTCTGTGCCACTGGTACAAATAGGTGATATTAATATTTCCCTTTGTCTATCTTGCCTATTAAATGTAAGTTCTTTGAGGCAGCAACCTTCTCTTAGGCCATATCTACACAATAGGCACTACAGTGGCACAGCTATGGCACTGCAGTTATGCTTCTGTAGTTCCAGAATGTAGATGCTTCCTACAGCTAGAGAAGGGATTTTTCCCATCACTGTAGAAACTCCTGTAACCCTTCTGCCAGGCTGAAACAATAGCAGCAAGGGCCGGGTTCAATACATATGGGTCCCTTCCCTACAATGTAATGCAAAACCAGCTCAAGCCCCCACCCAGTGACCTGGGAAAATCTTACATACACCCCTGGGCGCCTCAAGGAGGCAATACTTCCCCTCTCGCAAGCACAGATTCTTGGTGTAGCAGAAAAGGTTTAATTACATGAGGTAAACAACAAGCATTAAATTGGGAAAATACCTCAGCTAGAGTTCATAGATCAAACCGTGAGCAAAGACCCACCCAAGGAAATTGGGCCGTGTCCTTCTCTCTGGTCTCTTGAGTCCAGCAACCCCTAAATCACCCACAGTCCCAAAAGTCCCACAATCCAAAAGTCTCTGTCCCAGGTCAGGCAGCCCCAGAGTTCGAGAGTCTACCTGCAGAGGTCCCCCTCCCCAGCCTGGGTAGAAAGGGGCACCTTACGTGGTTTGGGGCCAACTGCCCTGCCTCTTCGTGGGGTTCTGCTTCCACTAGTCGTCCCCACAACTGCTCAGCTCCGCTTGCTCCGTGGGCTGCTCCACCCATCCCACAGCTGCTCCGCTCTACCAGCTGCTCTGGTCCACCAGCTGTCCTGTGATCCGCTCCAGCCGTCCTCAGAAACTGCTCGGCTCCACTCTGCCAGCTGCTCTGCTCCACAGTATAGCTTCAGGCTCTCCCACTAGTTAGCACAGTAATCAGTGCTCTTAGCTCAGCAATTCCAGTGATTTCAGCTCTTAGTGATTTCAACTCACAGTAGGGGAGCCCAGTGCCAGTGCACTACTGGTCCAAAGTGAGTTCAGCTCAGTAACCTGTATCTAGATTCTTAAGGGAATCAAAAATTAACTCTGACATTCCACAGTGGAGAGAGGCATAGGCAAAACTGGGACCTCTGGCTCACACAAGGAGCCTGCACCACCAAGTACAGATACCTGTCCCCAGCCTCTCTCAATTCACTGGGTTTTGGAACCCATGTCCCTTGTCTAGCAAGTGCTATTTAATTGATAATGAAACCCTTTATCATAACACAGTTTTGTAGTTCCTCATTTACTTAATCAGGGTGACAACATTTTATTTCTCCTGCCCCAATAACAAAGAAATTGGGAATCCCACAGCTGTAAAAATAACCATCCCAGACTGCTGTGTGTTATGCTCAGTGGGGTGGGAGGGCTAATGCAAATACCTGACATTCTTTCCACACTCCCCACAATTTACCATCAGATGTCAGGGTAGAGCTCATCCTGACTCTGCTTACACTCCACTTCCCTAAGTAATGGAAGCTAGGTCATGAAAGCATTCTTCTGTTTGCCTAGATGCTTCCACACTGGAGGTTAGGTCATCATAGTTACAGAGCTATAGGGCATGAATAATTACCATTATACAAGGCACTGATGATACCTCATCTGGAATACTGTGTGCAATTCTGGTTTCCCATGTTTAAGAAAGATGAATTCAAACTAGAACAGGTGTAGATAAGGGCTACTAAGATGATCAGAGGTATGGAAAACCTACCTAATGAGAGGAGACTTACGGAGCTTGGCTTGTTTAGCCTAACAAAATGAAGGATGAGGGGAAATATGACTGTTCTCTATAAATACATGAGTGGGATAAACACCAGGGAGGGATAGGAGTTATTTAAGTTAAGAGCTAATGCAGACACAAGAACAAATGGATATATATTGGCCATCAATAAGTCTAGGTTTGAAGTGAGACAAAGGTTTCTAAATGATCAATGGAGTAAAGTTCTGGAACAGCCTTCCAAGGGGAGTAGTGGGGGCAAAAAACCTAACTGGCTTCAAGACTGTTCTTGATAAGTTTATGGAGGAGATGGTATAATGAGGTTGCCTACAATGACATATGTTGCATCTGCAACTGCTATTAGCAAATATTGCCAATGGCCAGAGATGGGGAGGGTTCTGAGTTACTACAGAGAATTATTTTCCAAGTGTCTGGCTGGTGTGTCTTTCCCATATGCTCAGGGTCAAACTGACTGATATATATGAGATTGGGAAGGGATTTTCCCTCAAGGTCAGATTGGCAGAGACTCTGAGGGGTTTTTGCCTTCCTCTGCAGTGTGCAGCATGGTCACTTGCTGGTTTGAACTAGAGTAAATGGTGGATTCTCTGTATCCTGAAGTCTTTAAATGAAGATTTGAGGACTTCAGTTATGCAGCCAAAGGTTAGGGGTCTATTACAGGAGTATGTGAGTTCTGTGGCCTGCAATGTGCAGGAGGTCAGACTAGATGATCAGAATGGTCCCTTTTGGCCTTACAGCCTATAAGTCCCTAGAAAAATGCAAAAAAACCTCAACTTTTTTTAATTGTTCATTTTTTACAAAATTTTCCACTACATTTTAATAAATATTTGTGATGAAAATGTTATTGAAGGAAGGAATTTTTAGCTTACTAGAAACCTATGACCATAGTTAACAATTTTTATTTTAAAAATCATAAATTTTTTCAAAACCTGTGAAATAGAAACAACTTCAAATATTTTCACAAATATTTTTTAAAAATTAACCAGCTGTAACTATTTTTATTTATTATTTGTTCAGTACCAGCAGTACTCTGTACAATTCAGAGAAGATGACATGGTCCCTGCCTCCCATTGAGCTTACAAACTAAACAATGCCATGGCTGATGATTCCCCTGTAGGCTCTTCTTTGAGGTAGGCTGATCTCAAAAGTGATGTCTCTTGAGAGTTATGGGTTAAATGGATTTCTCAAGACATTAGCTGGCTGATGGGAAAAAATAAAGAGGTTACTATATTAACTCTAAATGTTGAAAGTTATTCAAATCTAACTTTACTCCATTGCTTTATGTAAGCAACTGGGCCAGCTAGCCTCTCTCACTGTTGACTGGAGTCAACATTAAGAAGACAGTAATCTTCACTAGGGTTTTGGACTTTCTCCAGGTGTTGCCTGTTCACTGGTGTAGGGACCATGTCAGAGGATTATGTAAACTTTCCCTGAAATTTACATGAAACAGGAAGACTATCACGATCTTGTTTAGTGCAAAATATAATAGTGAGATGGGAGGGCAGGGAGAAGTGGGAAAATGCCCTGTCTTTTCCCCTTCCTCTTGACGAACAGACTATCTGCTATTCTTAATCTGTACAGTTTGACTACATTGGTTTGAAGGGTATTGGCCTGAATATACATACTTTGGATTGGTATTGAGCTACCCTTTGGCCAAAGTGTGTTGCTGGCTAATGTAAAGGCAATGCCATCTAAAGAGAGGGACGGTCAACTTCCCAGGATCCTCACATCTAATTAATAATTCACTCAAAACATATGGTGCAAACCCCTCCCGCCCCTCAAATCAGCAGAGGCTCAGAGACCAATACAGTTTACTTCAGAGAGTAGTCTGCCCAAATCTATTCATCAACCAGCTACATGATCACCCTTAATGAGCAGAATTGCTTTATACCTAGTTATATAATCTGGATGGACACCAGTGCTTCTCTTCTGCTGCTATGGGAAAAGCCTAGCTTCCCCCATGAGGTCTTTATGGGATTTCTTTTAATAAGACTTCTTAATACTCCACCTTCAGTAGGTCCAAACTGACAGACACTTAGGGCATTTTTTCTATAGCAAAATCTGCATCCACTGATTCATTGTCAGTTTCTGCACCATGATACTTAATGTGTTCAGGAACTCCAAAATTGCTATAGACTCACACATTGGAAGGCCAGCGGTGGGATGGACATTAGAACAGAACAGAATGCAACTTTGTACAGCCATAATAGCAGCAGAACAAAAGCGACATGCAACTGTAGGGACCATTATAAAGAAAAATAAAAGAGTTTTAGACAGATCTGAAAACAAACATGATTTCTGGGTAAAAGATCTGGATGCAAGGGGAAGGATGGACTAAGATGAAGTATAATGTACTTGATATCAGTATTCCATTTTTCTTAGCAAATAATGACTTTGAGAAAACAACAGTGTAGACTCCTCAGGTTAGGCCAGTGTCAATTTTTTACCATGTTTGGAACTAGACACAACATGATTTTAAATTGCCCAGACATGGTTTTGAATATAGAGTTCTAAAAGCCAGTATATTTACATATCAGCTTTGCCCACCCAAGTCTAGCTGCCACCATCATCTTAATGCATCTTTGTATTGACCATACCAACACTAGATACAGGAACCAACAGCAAATCTGCAGATTTTCGTCTTAATCTTCTTATCATGTTGCTCCACCACTTGATCTTTAGCTGCAATAAGCAAATATCAGCATTAGGAGCAGTAATTCTCGTGGCACTCAATCAAACAATTTTTAATTGGGTTTTTTGTTTCATTTTCAGATGGTTTTTACCCTTCTAGCTAATTTTCAAAAATGAAGCATTTTAAAATTCAAAATCAAAACATTTCATTTAAAAAATGTTGAAACAAAACATTTAAACTTTTTTTTTAAAACCATCTTTTTCAGACAAAACTATTTGCCTAATTTGACCCAAATGCACAAATAGTGTGGCAAACTACATTGGTTAGCAAATAAACTTTGTCTAAAAAATTTCACCCACCTCTCATGAAGATAAATGCAACAGCCAATCTGCTTTCAGGGGATGCCTATTATATCAATATCCTCCTTTATCACAAGGCACTCTAGTTCACCCATCTTATTATTTAGACTTCTAGCATTTGTGTACAAGCACTTTAAAAACTTGTCCCTGTTTATTTTTCTGCCCTTTTCTGATGTGCCAGATTCTTTTTTATGTGACTGTTTATCATCTGATCTGGCCTTTACATTATCCTCTTCTGTCCTCTGCTCCTGACTATAACCTGGAGATTCTCTATCATCAGACTCTCCCCTAAGAGAAGTCTGTGTCTGATCCACATGGTCCTCTGCTGCTGTTGGCTTTCCCCCATCTCCTAGTTTAAAAACTGCTCTACAACCTTTTTAATGTTTAGTGCCAGCAATGTGGTTCCACTTTGGTTTAGGTGGAGCCCATCTCTCCTGTATAGGCTCCTCCCATCCCAGAAGTTTCCCCAGTTCCTAATTAATGTTAACCCCTCCTCTCTACACCATCGTCTCATCCACACATTGAGACTCTGAAGCTCTGCCTGCCTACTTGGCCCTGCGCGTGGAACTGGAAGCATTTCTGAGAATGCCACCATAGATGTCCTGGATTTCAGTCTCTTCCCTAGCAGCCTAAATTTGGCTTCCAGGACGTCTCTCCTACCCTTCCCTATGTCATTGGTACCTACATGTACCACGACCACCGGCTCCTCCCCAGCACTACACATAAGTCTGTCTAGATGCCTCGAGAGATCCGCAACCTTCGCACCAGGCAGGCAAGTCACCATGCAGTTCTCCGGATCACCGCAAACCCAGCTATCTACGTTTCTAATAATCGAATCTCCCATTACTAACACCTGCCTTTTCCTATAAACTGGAGTTCCCTCCCCCGGAGAGGTAACCTCAGTGTGAGAGGCAACTCCAGCACCATCTAGAAGGAGGGTCCCAACTAAGGGAAGGTTTCCCTCTGCTCCTATTGACTGCTCTGCTTCCTTGAGCCTTTCTTCATCCTCAACAGCACAGGGGCTGTCTTAGTGGAGGTGGGACAATTCTACAGTGTCCCGGAAAGCCTCATCAACATACCTCTCTGCCTCTCTTAGCTCCTCCGGTTCCGCCACCCTGGCCTCCAAAGTCCGTACATGGTCTCTGAGGGACAGGAGCTCCTTGCACCGACTGCACACATACACCACCCACCAACAGGGCAGGTAATCATACATGCAACACTCAGCACAATAAATTGGATAGCCCCCACTCTGCTGCTGGGCTTCTGCCTGCATTGTCTCCTAGTTAATGGAAGGGTGGTTTACAGAAGGTTTTGAAATGTGGTTTGGTTTATAGGTTTTAAGGGGACTACAGGGGAAGGGTTAGGACCGAAAAGGGACTCCCGCTCCCTTCCCAACTCCCTTGCAAAACTCCCTGTTAGCAGCCCCTGTTTGCAAAGCTCCCTGGTCGCTTGTGCGCGGCTTTATAAAGCCCTGGCCTGAGTGAATGCCCCACCCACTGATTAAGGTTCAGCCAATTACCAGAGGCTTCGAGCTTTCAAACCTTCCTTCATGGAGCAGCTGGTACGGGAATCCACAAGGGGAGAGGCAACTCTAGATTTAATCCTGAGTGGAGCGCAGGAGCTGGTCCAAGAGGTAACTATAGCAGGACCGCTTGGAAATAGTGACCTTAATACAGTAGCATTCAACATCCCTGTGGTGGGAAGAACACCTCAACAGCCCAACACTGTGGCATTTAATTTCAAAAGGGGGAACTATACAAAAATGAGGGGGTTAGTTAAACAAAAGTTAAAAGGTACAGTGACTAAAGTGAAATCCCTGCAAGTTGTGTGGGCCCTTTTTAAAGACACGATAACAGAGGCCCAACTTCAATGTATACCCCAAATTAAGAAACACAGTAAAAGAACTAAAAAAGAGCCACCGTGGCTTAACAACCATGTAAAAGAAGCAGTGAGAGATAAAAAGACTTCCTTTAAAAAGTGGAAGTCAAATCCTAGTGAGGTGAATAGAAAGGAGCACAAACACTGCCAACTTAAGTGCAAGGGTGTAATAAGAAAAGCCAAAGAGGAGTTTGAAGAACGGCTAGCCAAAAACTCCAAAGGTAATAACAAAATGTTTTTTAAGTACATCAGAAGCAGGAAGCCTGCTAAACAATCAGTGGGGCCCCATGACAATCGAAATACAAAAGGAGCGCTTAAAGATGATAAAGTCATTGTGGAGAAACTAAATGGATTCTTTGCTTCAGTCTTCACGGCTGAGGATGTTAGGGAGATTCCCAAACCTGAGCTGGCTTTTGTAGGTGACAAATCTGAGGAACTGTCACAGATTGAAGTGTCACTAGAGGAGGTTTTGGAATTAATTGATAAACTCAACATTAACAAGACACCGGGACCAGATGGCATTCACCCAAGAGTTCTGAAAGAACTCAAATGTGAAGTTGCGGAACTATTAACTAAGGTATGTAACCTGTCCTTTAAATCAGCTTCGGTACTCAATGACTGGAAGTTAGCTAATGTAACGCCAATATTTAAAAAGGGCTCTAGAAGTGATCCTGGCAATTACAGACCGGTAAGTCTAACGTTGGTACCGGGCAAATTAGTCGAAACAATAGTTAAGAATAAAATTGTCAGACACAGAAAAACATAAACTGTTGAGCAATAGTCAACATGGTTTCTGTAAAGGGAAATCGTGTTTTACTAATCTATTAGAGTTCTTTGAAGGGGTCAACAAACATGTGGACAAGGGGGATCCAGTGGACATAGTGTACTTAGATTTCCAGAAAGCCTTTGACAAGGTCCCTCACCAAAGGCTCTTACGTAAATTAAGCTGTCATGGGATAAAAGGGAAGGTCCTTTCATGGATTGAGAACTGGTTAAAAGACAGGGAACAAAAGCTAAGAATTAATGGCAAATTCTCAGAATGGAGAGGGGACACTAGTGGTGTTCCCCAAGGGTCAGTCCTAGGACCAATCCTATTCAATTTATTCATAAATGATCTGGAGAAAGGGGTAAATAGTGAGGTGGCCAAGTTTGCAGATGATACTAAACTACTCAAGATAGTTAAGACCAAAGCAGATTGTGAAGAACTTCAAAAAGATCTCACAAAACTAAGTGATTGGGCAACAAAATGGCAAATGAAATTTAATGTGGATAAATGTAAAGTAATGCACATTGGAAAAAATAATCCCAACTATGCATACAATATGATGGGGGCTAATTTAGCTACGAGTCAGGAAAAAGATCTTGGAGTCATTGTGGATAGTTCTCTGAAGATGTCCACGCAGTGTGCAGAGGTGGTCAAAAAAGCAAACAGGATGTTAGGAATCATTAAAAAGGGTATAGAGAATAAGACTGAGAATATATTATTGCCCTTATATAAATCCATGGTACGCCCACATCTCGAATACTGTGTACAGATGTGGTCTCCTCACCTCAAAAAAGATATTCTAGCACTAGAAAAGGTTCAGAAAAGAGCAACTAAAATGATTAGGGGTTTGGAGAGGGTCCCATACGAGGAAAGATTAAATAGGCTAGGACTCTTCAGCTTGGAAAAGAGAAGACTAAGAGGGGATATGATAGAGGTATATAAAATCATGAGTGATGTTGAGAAAGTGGATAAGGAAAAGTTATTTACTTATTCCCATAATACAAGAACTAGGGGTCACCAAATGAAATTAATAGGCAGCAGGTTTAAAACAAATAAAAGGAAGTTCTTCTTCATGCAGCGCACAGTCAACTTGTAGAACTCCTTACCTGAGGAGGTTGTGAAGGCTAGAACTATAACAATGTTTAAAAGGGAACTGGATAAATTCATGGTGGCTAAGTCCATAAATGGCTATTAGCCAGGATGGGTAAGAATGGTGTCCCTAGCCTCTGTTTGTCAGAGGATGGAGATGGATGGCAGGAGAGAGATCACTTGATCATTGCCTGTTAGGTTCACTCCCTCTGGGGCACTTGGCATTGGCCACTGTCGATAGACAGATACTGGGCTAGATGGACCTTTGGTCTGACCCGGTACGGCCGTTCTTATGTTCTTATGTTTAGGGGATAGCTCACACACAGCTCCAGGCATTAGTCTGTTTTACTGAGAAAGAAGACGTTGGTCAGGACACAGTGATGTATCAGATATTCCCTTCTCTTTGAAAAAATGCCCTGATGTTTTCCAGCTAAACAATCTAAACAATCGCCAAAGTTCACTTTAATGCTTCAACAATGGCGAATCCCGAATATAGATACATGAGCAGACCCATTCAAAAGCGCCATAGGGCTGTCAAAGAAAAAAGAAAATTCTAGGTATGTGGTTTTTTAGGTTGATTCTTGAGTCACTATCAATTTATATTAAGCCAACACATCATGTCAAACTTACAGTCCCAAACGGTAAAACAGAATGAATCATTCTCCTTTTCCCAGTCAGAGAAAGTGAGACATTATCTATCACCACAGCAATTGAGCTCCTAATCTGGGTTTACAGTGCCCTTCCCAGTTCTAGAAGAAGATCAAGTAAGGTAGTATGTTGACAAGAGTCTTGTTTTACAGCGAGAAAGCAGTGAATCAGAAATCTCAGGACAGCCCATCCGGTTCCCACATACTTTTAAAGCACACTGTGGGTTTTAACAGCCCTTGGGAAATTTGCTAGCAGTCTGAAGAATGTGAATAGCTGGTTTCATCCAGCTCAAAGTATTTTCAGAGCCCATAAATTCCACAGGCTTCATGTGGCTGTGGCAGACCTGTTAGCAATACTGCTCCCCCAGTTCCCCACCCTACTTCCCCAATCATCTCCTACCTATTTCTAATATTCCAAAATCCATATCCTGCTCCCCATCCCATGTTTATAGCCATTGTTAGTAGGTTCCCAGAGACCATGGACCTGATGAGGACTTTAATCAAGTTCTATAGCACCTTAGATGGCTAAAACTGAAATAAACTGAGAAATCCCAAGAATTAGGTGTCATGTGTGCTGTTGGTTTACTCTTTGCACATCATTGAGGTTGGACAGACAAATTAGTCAGGTCAGTTTCTCTATTGCTTCTCATTTCTAATCAGCTTCTGAAAATGGTGGCTAGTTCTCATCAGCCACCCAGTGCTAGCTATGTTCAGGTTTCCAGTACTGCAGAGACTGTTTACACTCAAAACAATCCACACTTTGTCCTCATAGATTTTCTGCTCATTTCTATTCATAATAGGACATGGTTTGTTTTACAGCCTACATTTGGGGCTTACAGAGACAATAACAAATATGGGCACACACGTAGCAGGACCATTATACTTCGGCATATGCCAGTGAGAAGAAAGCATCTGATGAATGTGAACAGTACAAGGACAGCAGCTGGACTGCATACACGCACCAGGATAATTATGTGTAGATGTTTTGTCTAAAGCAAAGTACCATGCCCTGAAGGCACCAAGGCCATCAAAGGAGTACAGCTCTGATGCTGAACTGTAGGAAGATCAAAAAAGGAAGGGAAAGACTAGCCATGATAAAAAAATAAAAAGAGAAAGAGAGAGGGAACAATCTGATAGTTTATCTGCTTTTTCTCCAGCTGCCAAAAAAAAGCTGTACTGAAATCTCTGCTCTGCCATTTGCCTTTCCACTGTTCTTGTGGTACAAAGCCATGGAGATCAGTGGGCTAGAGATGACAAGAATCAAATTAGCTTGACTGGTTTACAGAGACCTTTGGAACTGTCCAAATTTTGCATTTCCAGGAGAGCTACTTTCCTAGGCAGAAGGCTTTGTTTTTTGCCAATCCAAATCCTTTTAGATAAATCCATTGCCAAGGACCTAAATAGTCACTGTCAACTTCAAACATCTACAGTATACCTATAAGGCAGGGGTAGGCAACCTATGGCATGAGTGCCAAAGGCGGCACGCGAGTTGATTTTCAGTGGCACTCACACTGCCAGGGTTCTGGCCACCGGTCCAGGGGGCTCTGCATTTTAATTTAATTTTAAATGAAGCGTCTTAAACATTTTAAAAACCTTATTTACTTTACATACAACAATAGTTTAGTTATATATTATAGACTTATAGAAAGAGAACTTCTAAAAACATTAAAATGTATTACTGGCACGCAAAACCTTAAATTAGAGTGAATAAATGAAGACTCGGCACAGCACTTCTGAAAGGTTGCCAACCCCTGCTATAAGGCTAGCTTCTAGCAATGAGACCAGGCTGAACGGGCTTGCCAGTTAGTTTTTTTAATTTATATTTTTGTTATAGGCTGAACAAGGAACTACAGCCTATAACTGTAACAGCACAGACAATGAGCTGACCCCCATCTATCTGATGTGAGCAGTGGCTGCAAAATGAAGTAATCATTGAATAATTGGTCAGTATATTCTCTGAAAAAATTGTATAAATAAAGAAACAAATTGTGTGTCTACAAAGATGTTGTGCCTAGGGAAATCAGTTTTCCTTTTAGGCGCTCCTGTCTGCAACCTTCCACATGAACCGCTCCTGTTTTGCCTCCTTTCTTGCTACAGATTTAAAGAAACAGTACTCATCTCTTCGTAAACCAGTCCTCCTAAATCCATGCAGTGTAATTTCACATTTGGAAATTACCTAAACGTCTATTTTCAGCAAAGGTGATGAGCACTATGGAATATGCTTCAGGGGTCACAGAACGTAGTGGGATCTGGTTGTAAAGGATGCTATGCTGTATGTGGATGCATGAGAACAACATGCTATGTGCGTGCACTGTACTGTTGCAAGAAAAGCAGCACAACAGTTTTATGTTATTAGTGACCTTGTGTCCATTGCCTCATTTTAAGAAGATGTGCTGTGGCAGGGCAATAACTCATAGGCGTGGTGCCTCCTGCTGGTCATCCAGGGAATTAGCTCTTTCCAGCCCAGAGCACCCTCTGAAGGCCAGTGTCTCACCTACTGCTGGCCCTGTGTCCCTCCCAGACCCCGGTGCCCTTTGCCATGGGGTTCTGCCCACAGCTGTACCCCCCTCTCTCTGGGTCTCCCCTCCCAGGAGAACCGCCAACCCCCACCTTGCCTCAGTGGCTACTGCCAGTCTCCATTTAGCCCCCGCTCACTGGGGCAGACTGCAGTCCATAAACCACTCATCATTGGCAAAGGGGGTTGGACCAGCTGCCTCTGCCTATTCCTGGGCTGCCCCTCTGCAGCCCTAGTGCCCTTTTCATAGAATCATAGAATCATAGAATATCAGGGTTGGAAGAGACCTCAGGAGGTCATCTAGTCCAACCCCCTGCTCAAAGCAGGACCAACACTAACTAAATCATCCCAGTCAGGGCTTTGTCAAGCCTGACCTTAAAAACCTCTAAGGAAGGAGATTCTACCACCTCCCTAGGTAACCCATTCCAGTGCTTCACCACCCTCCTAGTGAAAAAGTTTTTCCTAATATCCAGCCTAAACCTCCCCCTCTGCAACTTGAGACCATTACTCCTTGTTCTGTCATCTGCTACCACTGAGAACAGTCTAGATCCATCCTCTTTGGAACCCCCCTTCAGGTAGTTGAGAGCAGCTATCAAATCCCCCCTTATTCTTCTCTTCTGCAGACTAAACAATCCCAGTTCCCTCAGCTTCTCCTCGTAGGTCATGTGCTCCAGCCCCCTAATCATTTTTGTTTCCCTCCGCTGGACTCTCCAATTTTTCCACATCCTTCTTGTAGTGTGGGGCCCAAAACTGGACACAGTACTCCAGATGAGGCCTCACCAATGTCGAATAGAGGGGAATGATCACGTCCCTTGATCTGCTGGCAATGCCCCTACTTATACTGCCTAAAATGCCGTTAGCCTTCTTGGCAACAAGGGCACACTGTTGACTCATATCCAGCTTCTCGTCCACTGTAACCCCTAGGTCCTTTTCTGCAGAACTGCTTCCTAGCCATTCGGTCCCTAGTCTGTAACAGTGAATGGGATTCTTCCATCCGAAGAGCAGGACTCTGCACTTGTCCTTATTGAACCTCATCAGGTTTCTTTTGGCCCAGTCCTCTAATTTGTTTAGGTCCCTCTGTATCCTATCCCTACCCTCCAGCGTATCTACCATTCCTCCCAGTTTAGTGTCATCTGCAAACTTTCTGAGAGTGCAGTGCACACCATCCTCCAGATCATTAATGAAGATATTGAACAAAACTGGCCCCAGGACCGACCCTTGGGGCACTCCGCTTGGAACCGGCTGCCAACTAGACATGGAGCCGTTGATCACTACCCATTGAGCCCAATGATCTAGCCGTCTTTCTATCCACTGTGACAGACCCAAACCAGTGGGGTACAGGAGTCTGGTAGAGGGCAAATATACTGGTCACTGGATGAGTAGTTTTCTGTTCCCTGAGTGACCAGAGCAGGGGCTGCACTAGAGTAATCAGGAACTTGCTAGAACCAGTTGGCAGACAGGCTGATTAGAACACCTGCAGCCAATCAAGGCAGGCTAATCAGGGCACCTGGGTTTAAAAAGGAGCTCACTCCAGTCAGGAGGGAGGGAGCCAGAGGAGAGGAAGTGCATGTGAGGAGCTGGGAACAAGAGGCACAAGGAGCTGAGAGTGAGAGGGTGTGCTGCTGGAGGACAAAGGAGTACAAGCGTTATCAGACACCAGGAGGAAGGTCCTGTGGTGAGGATAAAGAAGGTGTTTAAAGGAGGCCATGGGGAAGTAGCCCAGGGAGTTATAGCTGTCATGCAGCTGTTATAAGAGGCACTGTAGACAGCTGCAATCCACAGGGCCCTGGGCTGGAACCCGGAGTAGAGGGCAGGCCCGGGTTCCCCCCAAACCTCCCAACTCCGGATCAGACACAGGAGGAGTTGACCCAGACTGTGGGGAAGATCACTGAAGTGAGCAAATCTGCCAATAAGCGCAGGACCCACCAGAGTAGAGGAGGAACTTTGTTACACCACCTTATAGTCCATTCATCCAGCCCATACTTCTTTAACTTGCCGGCAAGAATACTGTGGGAGACTGTATCAAAAGCTTTGCTAAAGTCAAGGAATAACACATCCACTGCTTTCCCCTCATCCACAGACCCAGTTATCTCCTCATAGGAGGCAATTAGGTCAGTCAGGCATGACTTGCCCTTGTTGAATCCATGCTGACTGTTTCTGATCACTTTCCTCTCCTCTAAGTGCTTCAGAATTGATTCCTTGAGGAGCTGCTTCATGATTTTTCGAGGGACTGAGGTGAGGCTGACTGGCCTGTAGTTCCCCAGATCCTCCTTCTTCCCTTTTTTAAAGATGGGCACTACATTAGCCTTTTTCCAGTCATCCGGGACCTCCCCCGATCGCCATGAGTTTTCAAAGATAATGGCCAATGGCTCTGCAATCACATCCGCCAACTCCTTTAGCACCCTCGGGTGCAGCGCATCCAGCCCCATGGACTTGTGCTCGTCCAGTTTTTCTAAATAGTCCCAAACTACTTCTTACTCCACAGAGGGCTGGTCACCTTCTCCCCATACTGTGCTGCCCAGTGCAGCAGTCTGGGAGCTGACCTTGTTTGTGAAGACAGACACAAAAAAAATAATTGAGTACATTAGCTTTTTCCACATCCTCTGTCACTAGGTTGCCTCCCTCATTCAGTAAGGGGCCCACACTTTCCTTGACTTTCTTCTTGTTCCTAACATACCTGAAGAAACCCTTCTTGTTACTCTTAGCATCTCTTGCTAGCTGCAACTCCAAGTGTGATTTGGCCTTCCTGATTTCACTCCTGCATGCCTGAACAATATTTTTATACTCCTCTCTGGTCATTTATCGAATCTTCCACTTCTTGTAAGCTTCTTTTTTGTGTTTAAGATCAGCAAGGATTTCACTGTTAAGCCAAGCTGGTCGCCTGCCATGTTTACTATTCTTCCTACACATCGGGATGGTTTTTTCCTGCAACCTCAATAAGGATTCTTTAAAATACAGCCAGCTCTCCTGGACTCCTTTCCCCCTCATGTTATTTTCCCAAGAGATCCTGCCCATCAGTTCCCTGAGGGAGTCAAAGTCTGCTTTTCTGAAGTCCAGGGTCCGTATGAGAAAGTTACTCACCTTGCAGTAACTGAGGTTCTTCAAGATGTGTCCCCCTGTGGGTGCTCCACTATAGGTGACGGTGCGTCCCGGCGCCGTTGATCGGAGATTTTCAGTAGCAGTGCTTGGTTGGGACGCACACACTCAGTTGGTCTCTCCCATCTCATTGGAATCTTCCTGAGCGCGTGCGTCCCGCACCCTTCTCAGTTCCTTCTCTACCGTGGAGAAATCATACTAATACTCCAAAGTAGAGGGGAGGAGGGAGGAGAGTGGAGCACCCACAGGGACACTCATCTCGAAGAACCTCAGTTACTGCAAGGTGAGTAACTTTCTCTTCTTCTTTGAGTGCTGTCCCTGTGGGTGCTCCACTATAGGTGAATGTAAAGCAGTACCCACTATGGTTGGTGGGATTTTGGAGTTGTGTGAGGAACAAAGGTAGAAAGTACCATATGGCCAACTATGGTGTCTGCTGTAGTATCCCATGCGATAGCATAATGTTTGGCAAATGTGTGGTCAAATGTCCACATGGCCATCTTGCATACGTCTGTAACAGGTATGCTGTGGAGGAAGGCAATGGATGTTGACATTGCTCTAGTAAAATGAGTCCTATCACCCTCTGGTGGTTAAATATTCTGGGTCTGATAGCAAGATCTGATGCAGGTGGAGATCCACTTGGAGAGTCTTTGCTTAGAGATAGCATCACCCTTTGATCTCTTGGTAGTAGAAACAAAAGCCTAGGGGATTCACGAAACGGTTTAGTTCTGTCAAGATAAAATGCACGAGCCCGTTGGACATCGAGGGTATGTGATGCAGCTTCCTGTGGAGTCATGTGAGGGTTGGGATGGAATACACGTAAGTGTATTGACTGGTTAAGGTGGACACCACCTTGGAGAGGAATTTGGGCCAGGTTTGTATGGTAAGCTTGTGTTTAGAGAAAATGGTGTAGGGAGGGTAGGCCATCAGGGCGCTTATTTCACCAACCCTTCTTGTTCACATTATGGCAACCAAGAAAGCCACTTTCCTGGACATGTGGAGCAGGGATGAAGTGGCCAGGGGCTGGAAAAGAGGTTTCATAAGAGCACAGAGAACTAGGTTGAGACTCCAGGAGGCTACTAGTGAATGAATCTCAGGGTAGAGGTTTTGCAGGCCCGTGAGGAAGCGTTTCATGGTGGGGCGTGTGAAAGTGAATAGCCGTCCAGAGTGTCATGGAAGGTGGTAAGGGCCGCGAGACGTACTGTGGTAAAACTGAGTGAAAATGTGTCCTGTTTTAGTTTGAAAAGATGGTCTAAGATGTCAGAGAGGGTTGCAGTCTGGGGTATTAAGCATCTGTGGAAGCACCAGATGGAGAAGCATTTCCACTTTTGCAGGTAAGTCTTAGGAGTGGAGTTCCTTCTACTGTGCAGGAGGACATGTCGGACCTGTTCTGAGCAGGCTAATTCGTGGGATTGAAACCTTGAAAGAACAACACTGTGGATAAATGTAAAGTAATGCACATTGGAAAAAATAACCCCAACTATACATACAACATGATGGGGGCTAATTTAGCTACAACGAGTCAGGAAAAAGATCTTGGAGTTATCGTGGATAGTTCTCTGAAGATGTCCACGCAGTGTGCAGAGGCGGTCAAAAAAGCAAACAGGATGTTAGGAATCATTAAAAAGGGGATAGAGAATAAGACTGAGAATATATTATTGCCCTTATATAAATCCATGATACGCCCACATCTCGAATACTGTGTACAGATGTGGTCTCCTCACCTCAAAAAAGATATTCTAGCACTAGAAAAGGTTCAGAAAAGAGCAACTAAAATGATTAGGGGTTTAGAGAGGGTCCCATATGAGGAAAGATTAAAGAGGCTAGGACTCTTCAGTTTGGAAAAGAGAAGACTAAGGGGGGACATGATAGAGGTATATAAAATCATGAGTGATGTTGAGAAAGTGGATAAGGAAAAGTTATTTACTTATTCCCATAATACAAGAACTAGGGGTCACCAAATGAAATTAATAGGCAGCAGGTTTAAAACAAATAAAAGGAAGTTCTTCTTCACGCAGCGCACAGTCAACTTGTGGAACTCCTTACCTGAGGAGGTTGTGAAGGCTAGGACTATAACAATGTTTAAAAGGGGACTGGATAAATTCATGGTGGCTGAGTCCATAAATGGCTATTAGCCAGGATGGGTAAGAATGGTGTCCCTAGCCTCTGTTCGTCAGAGGATGGAGATGGATGGCAGGAGAGAGATCACTTGATCATTGCCTGTTAGGTTCACTCCCTCAGGGGCACCTGGCATTGGCCACTGTCGGTAGACAGATACTGGGATAGATGGACCTTTGGTCTGACCCGGTACGGCCTTTCTTATGTTCTTATGTTCTAACACCGTCAGATGGAGTTTCCAGAGGTGCAGATGAAGAAGCTGACCGTAGTTCTGGGAGAAGAGATGTGGTCTGTCGGGGAGAGTACGGGGAGGATGGATGGACATGCGTAGCAGGTAAGGATACCATGTCTGCCTGGGCCAACCTGGGGCAAAAAGTATGACTTGGGCCTTGTCCTCTGTGTTGTTGCGTAGAACCCTGTGTATGAGTGGAATCAGTGGAAAAGCGTACATGAAGGAGTTGTTCCAAGGAATGAGGTTTGTTTCCGAGTCCTGTTCTGAAGCAAAATAGCTGGCATTTGCAGTTTGAGGAGTGGAAAACAGGTCTATCAATGGACTGCCCCAGTGGGAGGACAGCTGTTGGGGTATTGATGGATGTAATTCCCATTCGTGTTTCTCGGAGAACTGTCTGCTGAGTGTGTCGGCGGTAGTGTTGTGACACGTGGGCAGGTAGGAAGCGGTGACTTTTATGTGATGATGTATGCACCAATTCCATAGTTTAATGGCCATTGTGCACAGGGAGTGAGATTGTGCTCCTCCCTGCCTGACAGCTCAGAGTTCTAGGAGATTGATGTGTGGACACGTCTCTAATAGGGACCAGCGGCCCCGTGCCTTGTGGTTGCCTAAGTGCGCTCCGCAATCTATCTGGGAAGCGACCATGGTTAACATGAGTACTGGGGAGTGTGGATGGAAGGGAACGTCCGTGCATAGGTTCTCTGGTTTTGTCTACCAAAGTAGGGAGGCCAATATGTTCGGTGGCGGAGTCAGTGTTATGCAGAAAACTATGTCTGCTGGGTTGGATGAATGTATATATGGAAATAGGCATCTTGTAGGGTGAGAGCTGTGAACCAGTCCCCTTGTGCAGTGTGGGTATTATTGTGCCCAATGTGACCACCTTGAATTTTTGCACCTATACAAGCATGTTCAGTTGGTGTAGATCCAATGTAGGTCTCCACCCCCCACCTTTCTTTTGGGAGTAGAATCCTTTTCCCCGATGTTACATCAGCACATGTTTGACTGCATCTAGGTGGAGAAGATGAGCCACCTCCACGCAGAGAAGGTGCTCATGAGAGGGGTCCCTAAGAGGGACAGAGAAGGAGAAAGGATAGGCAGGGAAAATAGGAAAGGGATGGAGTAATCTGACTGAGCTATTTCCAGGACCCAACGGTCCTGCGTGATCTGTTGCCAGACATGGTGGTAAGTCTGGAGGCGGTAGCCAAATGGGCAAATAGACGGTGGAGTCAAGGGGTGGTTGCATGTACCTCTGACCAGCACTTCAAAATTGTTTGTTAGCCAATGGTGGGAAGTAGTTGGTTGTGCCTGGGTTTGCCTGCATCTAAGAGGTCTGTTGTGGTTTTTACCAGTGTCATACGGTGTAGACTGGGGTTGGTGATATTGTTCTGCGCTGGGCGTTTGGTAAGGTTGATACCCTTGTCTCCTGGGGAGGGACAGGTAAGTGCCCAATGTGCAGAAAGTGGCTCTAGAGTCTTTCATAGTGTGAAAGATTTCATATTGGGTTTGTTTGTTTGTTTGTGGGAAAAGAGGTTATCTTTGTCAAAGGAGAGACTCTCCACTTTGGACTGCAAATCTTTAGGGATATCTGATGCCAAGAGCTAAGAAGACCAGCACATCACCACTGCAGTGGTGCGGGCTGCTGGATCAGACACGTCCAGGGATGCTTATAGTGCCATGCTAGACACCAATTGACCTTCGACGAGAACTAACTGGAAGTCTGCTCTCCTGTCCTTCGGTATATGGGTGGCAAATCAAAGAGCTTGTTGTAGTTGCTGTGGTCATAGCTTGCAAGGAAGGTAGAATAAATTTGCAATTCTAAATTGCTAAGTAGAAGAGTATAAACCTTGCGGTCCAGGAGGTCAAGATGTTTGAGGTCCTTGTCCTGCAGAGTGGGCCAGTAGCGTGGCTGCTTTGTTCTGTGTGTTGCTGCATCAACCACAATAGAATTGGGTTGTGGGTGGAAAAATAAGAAATCAATCAGTTACATTAACGGCAGGTTCTAGGGACAATTATTTTCTTTCTGGCTAGAAATCAGAGCCATGTAAACAGACATTCTAAATGCCACAGGGTTTCCATAAATTATTAATTTCATTCTGCCCTTTGGATTGGGTACAAAGTGGAAGGGTTGGGAAGATTTTTTTTTTCCTGCTAACTATGAAAGCCAGGGGTCATAGCCCACGTCTTCAGGAGGGGGTTCAGGAGCTCTAGATGTTGATAGAGCTGGGGATATAGGCATAGGATGAGCTTGCAGTCTGGTAGAAGGAGCGCAAGGAGAAGCAGTGGCAGGAGCCGACCACGGGTACTACTGAGGCCAGGGAATAGGGAAGGGGAAAAAAATGGGTCCTGGCCACTGGGGGACAAAGTAGGGAAACTGAGGCTGATTCTTATGATGCCCCATGTCTTGGGGTATATATGGCTCCAGTGGTGGAGGGGGAAGACTCAGGCAGGGAGAACCCTGTCTGCTGCTGTGTGCCGTTCTCACTATCAGTGAAAGTATCCAGGTCACGTGGGGAGAGCTGCTGTTCAAACAATGAGTGCTCCCTGTCCCGGAGCGGAGAGTCAGGCCTAGGGGCCACAGAGATATCCTGCTGATGCAGGAATTGTTGCTGCTCCGTAGGCTGGTATGCTGCAGAGCATGGAGTCTGAGCGGCAGCCCGGAGTGATTTTAGTTTCACTTTGGCAGGAGCCGAGAGCTGTTTGTGAGAGCCTCGCAGAGGGTCTGAATCTGCTGGGGGTAGCAGGCAGGCTCGGTGCCAGAGGTGGAACTTGTTGTTGGCACCGGGTCCATTGTCGGTGCCGGGGAAACCGGTGTCGAGGAGAGCTTCCTGCTGTGGGAAGTCGGGTTCCTGCTTTAGAGCCCCATGAGAGTTGCCTGTAAAGTGCAGGGGCGGTCAGAGTTTCCTGCTCTCGGCGCTGACAGCACCAAGGGTAAAGACTCTGCAGGAGATCAATTACCCTCTTGAGTGTCTCTGAGAGGAGACATTAGGGCTTCCTGCCTCTTCACGTGAGAGGGTGAAGCCATGCTCCCGGTCAGTTCTGCCTTGGCAGGGGAGCGTGAGGGAGAGGGTTTACTGGCCTGCTCCATAGGCAGCTGCAGAGCTTCTTGCCTCTGCTCCAGAGAGGGTGAAGCCATGCTCCCGGTCGTTCGGACCTGACCAGGGAGCGTGAGGGAGAGGGTTTGCCATTACCTGTCTCCAGAGGCGGCTGCAGGGATTTCTGCATGAGAAGCAGTTTCAGCGGCAGGTTCCTGTCAGGACGAGCCCTGGTTTTGAGGCTCATGCAGTGGACACACTTGGCAGAGACATGTGTCTCGCCAAGGCACTTCACATAGCGCGAGTGCCCATTGGACATTGGCATAAAGTCCTGACAGGAAGCACATTCCTTGAATCCTGAAGCCCCTAGCATTATTGAACTAGTAATGCCAGGAGAGAGAGTCTCAGCGGGAGACAAACCTGAGGGAAAAAAATATTTTTTTTAAACTAAGTAACTATTCTAAAGGAAGGGAAACAACTAGGATATTACTAACTAACTATTTCTATGTAATTGTTTCATTCAGAGACCAGGGAAGAGGATCAGCACTGCTCCGAGTCCCGTCTTCGGCCGAGGGCGGTTGAGAAGGAACTGAGGAGGGTGCGGGACGCACGCGCTCAGGAAGATTCCAACGAGACGGGAGATACCAACTGAGTGCGTGCGTCCCGACCAGGCACTGCTACCGAAAATCTCCAGTCAACGGCACCGGGACGCACCGTCACCTATAGTGGAGCACCCACAGGGACAGCACTCGAAGAAGAATCTGCTGCTCTCCTTTCTTCCTTGTGTCAGGATCCTGAACTCGACCATCTCATGATCACTGCCTCCCAGGTTCCCATCCACTTTTGCTTCTCCTACTAATTCTTCCCGGTTTGTGAGCAGCAGGTCTAGAAGAGCTCTGCCCCTAGTTGGTTCCTCCAGCACTTGCACCAGGAAATTGTCCCCTACACTTTCCAAAAACTTCCTGGATTGTCTGTGCACCGCTGTATTGCTCTCCCAGGAGATATCAGAGTGATTAAAGTCTCCAATGAGAACCAGGGCCTGCGATCTAGTAACTTCTGCTAGTTGCTAGAAGAAAGTCTCGTCCACCTCATCCCCCGGGTCTGGTCTATAACAGACTCCCACCACGACATCATCCTTGTTGCTCACACTTCTAAACTTAATCCAGAGACTCTCAGGTTTTTCTGCAGTTTCATACCGGAGCTCTGAGCAGTCATACTGCTCTCCTACATACAGTGCAACTCCCCCACCTTTTCTGCCCTGCCTGTCCTTCGTGAACAGTTTATATACACCCATGACAGTACTCCAGTCATGTGAGTTATCCCACCAAATGTCTGTTATTCCAATCACATCATAGTTGCTTGACTGTGCCAGGACTTCCGGTTCTCCCTGCTTGTTTCCCAGACTTCTTGCATTTGTGTATAGGCACTTAAGATAACTTGCTGATTGTCCCACTTTCTCAGTCTGAGACAGGAGTCCTCCCCTCTTGCACTCTCCTGCTCATGCTTCCTCCCGATATCCCATTTCCCCACTTACCTCAGGGCTTTGGTCTTCTTCCCCCGGTGAACCTAGTTTAAAGCCCTCCTCACTAGGTTAGCCAGCCTGCTTGCAAAGATGCTCTTCCCTCTCTTCGTTAGGTGGAGCCCATCTCTGCCTAGCACACCTCCTTCTTGGAACACCATCCCATGATCAAAGAATCCAAAGCCTTCTCTCCAACACCACCTGCGTAGCCATTCATTGACTTCCACGATTCGATGATCTCTACCCAGGCCTTTTCCCTGCACAGGGAGGATGGACAAGAACACCACTTGCACCTCAAACTCCTTTATCCTTCTTTCCAGAGCCACGTAGTCTGCAGTGATCCACTCAAGGTCATTCTTGGCAGCATCATTAGTGCCCATGTGGAGAAGCAGGAAGGGGTAGTGATCCGAGGGCTTGATGAGTCTCGGCAGCCTCTCCGTCACATCGTGAATCCTAGCTCCTGGCAAGCAGCAGACCTCTCGGTTTTCTTGGTTGAGGCGGTAGATAGATGACTCAGTCCCCCGAGGAGGGAGTCCCCAACCACCACCACCCTCCTCCTTCTCTTGGGAGCAGTGGTCGTGGAACCCTCATCCCTAGGACAGTGCATCTCATGCCTTCCAATCGGTGGAGTCCCCTTCTGCTCCCTTCCCGCAGATGTATCATCTAGTCCACTCTCCACATTAGTACCTGTGGAGAGAACATGAAAATGGTTGCTCATCTGTATCTCCATTGCTGGTACATGGACGCTCCTCTTTCTTCTTCTGGAGGTCACATGCTGCCAAATTTCTTCACCGTCCCTCTCTCCCCTCTGCACAGCCTGCTCCGATTCTTCAGAACATTGTGCCCGTAGAAGCATATCCTGATGTCTGTCCAGGAAATCTTCATTTTCTCTTAACTCGGCCTGCAGCCTGGGGCTTTGCTAGGCTGGAGCTCCCCAGCTCCCTCTGCCCTTCCCCAGCACTGCTCCACCCTAGGTACCCTCCTCAGCTTCCCAGGCAGCCAGGTCCTTCCCTCTCTCTAGGTTGCTAGAGAGAGTGTGTTCCTCAGTTTCTGGCCCTCAGCCCTCTTATAGGGCCAGCTGTGGCCTGATTGGGGCATGGCCCCACCTGTGGCTTCTTCCCCCAATCGGCTTAGCATTTCTCTGCCACAGCCCTTTCCAGGGCTGCTTTAACCACCTCAGGGCAGGAGTGGGCTGACCACCGCGCTACACATGCCCTCAAAGCTAGTGCTACAGGGTCTCTGTCTGCAGTCTGGGATACAGCACTGCATAAGTTTACATTTGGAAGGTCATAACTGCAGCCATAAGGAATAGGAAGTGGAAACTTCATTACTTTCATTTATTCATTATTCATTCTTTTTAAGCAAAGCTTAAATTTTGCAGAAACTGATGGAACCACTAGCCAAAGGCTCATCCAGCATATCATCCAATACTGGCTCCATGCAATTGTGGCACAGGCCTCAGGATCTGGAGTGGAAAAGGAAAAGGGAGGAAGAAGAGGAAGGAAGTAGAGATGGATACGTTCAATTAATTCTGTTCGGTTGGTTTCCAAATACAAGAGATTGAAAAGCAATGATCACCAGGTCCCCTGCTATGCCTGAAAAGCTCAGCAGCTTGCTGCATCTACAGGGAAGAAGGATTTCAAACCCACAGCAGTCTGGCCACAGAGATGGAAACCACAGTATAATGCTGGCTCAGGAACAAGCTCATGGGGGAGAAATGTAGACTTGGTAAGTTCAGCCTTATGGCTGAGAAAGTTCTCTCACAATCTGAAAATAGATAGAGATACAGCTAACATTTGGAAACATGATGGGAAACAGGACACATTTCCAGTTGCTGCATTGGAAATGGAATTCAGATTTCAAAATACCAGTTTCCTCTGAGGAAATCTGAAAAAAACAAGAAACAAAAATGCAAATACATATGATTTTTTGTTATTTGATGCAATACAATAATTGGTGCAGAGGAAAATGAGAACTGGTATTTTTGAACTGGCAAATTTGCCAGTCTCATGATGTTTCAGAAGAACAAGACATCTCCCGGCAATTTACAAACACAACAGGATTCCTCATATGAACTCACTGTAACAACTTGTGCAAGGACCTGTAGCCTCAAGTCAATTTACTGACACCAATGTGAAACCAATATAAAAGAAGAATTAGGCCCAGAGCGTAACCACTAGGGTTGCCAACTCTCAGGATTGTCCTGAAGTCTCCAGGAATTAAAAATGAATCTTTAATTAAATATTATGTCATGTGATGAAACCTCCAGGAATACGTTCAACCAAAATTGGCAACCCTAGAAAAACCGAGTCAGGGAAAGAATTGTTCAGGGTGCTCTAAGTGGTTGTAACTATGATTAATGGTGTGAAAATAAAACTAAATATCAGGAAAAACGTCCTAATTGTGAGATCTTTCCATGTGTGGAAGAGTTTCCCAAGAGAAGTGGTCAAAGCCTTGTCATTTGAATCATCAAGGCCTTGATTCAGAAAAAACAGCCTTCTTTAGGATGGGGTCTTAAACTTGTGATTTACTTTAAGTCCCCCAGTGGGGTGGGGGGCACATGATTAAAGTTAAGCACAAACTTAAATGCTTTTCCTGAATCAGGGTCTTAAAACTGAACTGGACAAAACACTGAAAAAATGTGCTTCAGGGAACAGTCTTACATTGGCCGGGGAGGAGAGGGGAATGGATTAGAAGATCTAATTGGTCTTTTCCATCTTTAACTTCTCTAATTCTTTTTATACAATACAGCTTGTACAATTTTCCCTGCAGCCCTTTATAAAGAGTGTTGTAGAATCAGCCAGCCATCACACTGTCAGTTAAACTGTTCAGAAAAGATTTCCCTCTTTGCATTTTGCATTTACACACTTCATGTGCTTCCTTCATTTGAATCTGGGGATAATATACCTTAGGGATAAGATCAACATTTCCCACTAGGATGCTGGTTCCAGTCTAGGCCAGTAAAGACTGATGACTCTTGCATGATCTGTGTGAAATAGTTTTGTTGATCAGAGTCCTGATGGACAAATGCCCACATCACAAAACCTACCATCACGATTGATTCTAATGATCACCCTTCTAGGTATTCCTAGTAGAGAATACAGAAGCTGGCTTGACTGTGGAGCCTGAATTCCTCTCTCACCCCAATGGCATGGGCGTTGTGGCACACAGATTGCCCAGCTGCTGTCCAGATGTATCAGCATTGTGGGTGAATAGAGAATATCAATCTCTGCTGATGTCAGTATGGCACTTTTCTCTGCCATGAAATATACTGACTTTTTAAAGATAGAACTTCCCTACACATCTGTGTGCCACTGTCCATTTTATTATTTACAACCTTCACTCCCACCTCTCATCCCAGGGAGGTTTTGACTTTTAAAGACGTTTCATCTCTCTTTCCCCCTAACAATGCAGTGGTTTGGTTTTCCTCACATGTGTTTCTTCATTGCTCCAAGGTGGGTTGTTCCTCAGAACAAGTATACAAGCAGTGCACACACACGGATCAGAAGGAAACACAGCTGGGGTAGCGGGGAAATACACAGGCAGATGGGTTTGTGTCTGCTTCTTTCTCTCTATAATTTATGAGTGGTTTTCTGTAAAGGATTAAATCATGTTCTGTATGAAAGCCATTATGTATGGTCTGGGAGTCAGGGCATGCACATAGGTAATAAGGGTAATTGGGGTGTTACAGATAGAATTCATGCTTCAAGAACATCGGTGTAAAATAGGTAGAAGACTGGTTTGGAGATTATGCATATTTGGTTGACTTTGATACTGAATATATGGGTGCAAAAACTGAATGGGAAAGTTATTTCTAACTAATAAAATACTGAACTGGACTCTGGATTATCTGGCCTATTGATTTTTGGATTGCAGATTGTTTGGGCAGGAATTTTTCTTTTGAGGGGCACTTCAGAGATATAACTGAAATAAATTATTATAGTATTTGGTAGGTTTCCCAGGCATATATTGGGCCTGCTGTTGCTTAATGCTAAACTTTGCAGTATAAAGAAGTATATATCTATTCACCCCTTCAAAGCCCTTCCAGCATTGTGACTTAGAGCTTTGATGAACAGCATGTTGCTGCCAGTACTCCAGGGCATTGGCCTTATTAGCTCAGATTTTTGTGACTGGTAAATCCATCAGGACAGAATAACATTTTTGTCCCCATATTAAGTTTTAGTAAAGAAGAAGAATTTACAGCTTCAATGGTACTCTGTGTTTGATTTCTGATAGAAAGGACTTTTTATATCCAGCTAGTCTGAAGACACATTTACAAAGTAAACTGAGTTGAGCCTTTCACCTCTAATTCACTGGTATGATTCCTGCATAGGTTGGCAGTCACTGAGAATCACAGCTATCTATTGCCTGTTTAGTGGCCAGGGGCGGCTCTAGGATTTGCGCCGCCCCAAGCAGGGCGGCACACCGCGGGGGACGCTCTGGCAGTTGCCGGTCCCGCGGCTCCAGTGTACCTCCTGCAGAGGTGGCTGTGGAGGGTCCGCTGGTCCCGCGGCTCCGGTGGAGCTCCCGCAGGCATGCCTGCGGATGCTCCACTGAAGCCACGGGACCAACGGATCCTCCACAGGCACGTCTGCGGGAGGTCCACCGGAGCCGCGGGACCAGGGGACCCTCCGCAGGCATGCCTGCGGGAGGTCCACCGGAGCCGCCTGCCGCCCTCCCGCGGGATGCCGCCCCAAGCGTGCGCTTGGCGCGCTGGGGTCTGGAGCCGGCCCTGTTAGTGGCTGATGTGGTATGAGTTTGGTGGGTCTGTCACATTCCAGGTTGCAGTCTAGAGCAGTGAGAAGTTGTGTCACCACCTGCCCCACAACTTTGGGGTACCTCACAATGTTTTGCTGTTGTAGCTCCCAACTTGGGCAACTCACAAACAGCCTGCCAGCATGCAGGTCACAACCTCAGTGTCTGGGTCTAGCCACAGCCCTGGTCCAGCAGTTCTAACCCCAGCAGGCTCTCAGCAACACGCCAATCAAACTCTGGCTTCCATCAGCCTTGGTTACTGCTTTCAGGGTGACCCCAAAACACCCCCAATCCTGGATTTTCCTACAATCGTGTGTTCTGCACTGTCCAGCCCTCTCCTGGACAATTCAGAGATTAAAGGCCCATTGCCCCTGAAAAGGGTCAATATTCAACTGTTTGCTACTTTAACTGGAGTTACCAAACAGTTTAGTTTAAACACAGCACTGGATTGGTTCAGATTAAAAATACAAGAAGTTTATTAACAACAGAAGATAGGACTTTAGTTGAATTCAAATATCAGGTATTAAAGTCAGAAATGGGTACAAGATAAATAAAGATAGAACAGTTTCTAGTAGTTACAACTTAACAAGCTAGACTTGGTTCAAGGTAAAATCCTTACCACATGTTCCCAGCAACACAGCTGACCAAATTCTCAGGTTCCTTTGTCTTCTTAGATGTGTGTGTGTATGAGAGAGAGATCCCCTGGGGTTTTCTGCCCCTTTCTTTTATAGTCCAGTTAACCTTTGAAGCGGATTCTTCTGAGGGTTACCCCTCAAAGCAAAGTTTATTCAAACAGTAAAGAAGATGACATGAAGTCAGGTCGTGAAGGAGGCTCCAGGTTCTTTCTTCTCACCTGTGTCTGCTGAGATGTAAATTTGCTTTGTCTGCTGCCATCTCCTCTCCCTGCCATTTTAGGATCCTGCTTACTATTTATATGTACATTGAGGTAAACACACATTTCTTTGTTCAGGATATTTCTGACTGGGCAGGGCTGTTTTGATTTTGAACATGTGCTAAGAACATTATATAGTGGGATTTCATAACTTTATAGATACTGTTGCTACACACATTTCACAATGATATTATTGACCAGCAAATTATTAGTTTTCAAATGATACCACACAAGGCTCATTTTGTACAAAGATTATTACAATAGTGTGTCAGGTGTGAATGCAGGGCTGCTTTCAGTCACAGGGTCTCAGTGCAATTCCAAGTGGGAAAGCCTCTTATGACAAAAGCTCTCATTATAACTGGCACTAGCTGACTCCCTTGTGGGCAGCCTCAGCTGAGCAGACAAAGGTTGAATGGCCAATAGAGAATGAACTAATCTCACCTGTAGAGGTGGTTGATCCAGGTCCAGATTGAGGTACATTGGCAGGATGGTGTAACAGAAGCGTGTCCTGGCATTGCCTATTGTGTACCTGTTCTGTGGATAAATAAAAAGCTGCATTTTGTGAGTCTGACAAGCCTGTACCTTTCATCCGGAATTTCCCTTTATAAAATGTTGAAACATCTCCAAACAGTGGCGGAACCAAGATTTTAATCTGTCCTCTAAGGCATATTGAAGGAGAGTGAAACCAACCAAAATGAGGCTAGTGCTGGCAACGTCAATAAAGACAATTTAAAGGAAGTTCTGCTGCTCCTTTGAGTGAATAACAAGCAGTAGCCATACAAACTTCCTCACAGCAATCCTTTCTCCTTCCCTCTGATGTGCTTCACCCCAGACCTAAATGGGTCCCCATGTGACACAATCCTTCAGTCTCTATACTCATTCAGGTTGAAATCCTGGCCCCACTGAAGCAATAGCAAAGTTTCCATTGATTTCAGGGGAGCCGGTATTTCATCCTCAGTCTTTGGTCCCTCCGCTGAGACTGTTCCCCGTGAGTCCAGCTGCTGCTAACAGTTATTATATGGACAACTGTGCTGTCCAGAAACTGAAATAATATAAACCCTATTTTACACAGGTCACAGAAGAGCCATCAGATGGTAAAAAGTATCTGACATTATTACTGGCTTGGACCAGATTTAAACTGGTGACTTAAAAGTGACAGTTTCCATATTCCACTTCTCCAGCATGCAAATAACACAACATTCCACTGAACATGTGACTGCAGCAAGCACATTAAATGACAGAAACGTGGGTTTCATTAAGAGTGAAGGGCCAGTTTGTCTAAAGTGCTCAGCGTCCAACAGCCCCCACTGATAATGAAGTGGCCAAGTTTTCAAAAGTGCTCATCTCATTTTAGATGCCTAAACTGAGCTCTTTTGGAAATCTGGCCTTAAATTGTACAGGAAATAAAATACTTTGACAGTTCTGTGGAGATGACAAAATTAAATTTAAAGGGGAAGAAAAAGAAGACAACGAGAACTTCAAGCTGTTGGAACTATTCCAGGAAAATTCACCAAACACAGCTGCTATGTTTAGTGTTTGGCTAAAGGATGAATATTTGTTTCAAAATGTGCTAATAAAGGAGTTTAAAAGACACAATAATGTTCTGCCTTCCCTCATCACCACCCCAGCTGAAAGACTGTACTTGATCGCTAGGCAACCAGGTAGTTGCCCTGTCTGTAGGTGGTGGGCAAAGGCCCTGTAGCCACTGGGTCTCTCCACACTTCTGGTGTGGGGCAAACTAATAACTGTCAAAGTGCTCTGCCAATGTCAGGCACAGTGAGAGGACCCTGAATCAACTCCCTCTGCTTGTGCGGAAAAAAGTTCTTGTGGGTCACTGAGGAATAAGGCAGAACCCTTCCAGCACCCTACTCCATGGATTTGATCAATGCTCATTGAAGTCAATGCCAAGACTCCCATTGACGACAGTGTGTGTTGGATCAGGCTGTAAGTGGGGAGCTGGGCAAGAAGTGATTGTGAAGCCTCTTCACTTGGCCTGTGAGGAGCCGATGAAAGAGCCCTCAGCCACACAGTGTGGAATAGTGATCAAGAACCTATTGGCATAGTCTGCCCAGTGCTTCAGATGTGATAGGGCTGCAGACAAAGGCTAAGGCTGTGTCTACACAAGGACATTTTTAACAAAGCATTTGCATTGGTGCTACCACCACTTTAGCTGAATTGCTAGCTGCATTGGTGGAATCCTTAATGTAAACCAGTGGTTCTCAAACTAGGGCTGCCGCTTGTCAGGGAAGTGGCGCAGGCTGAGGGATGTGCTGGCCGCCCTTCCAGCAGCTCCCATTGGCCTGGAGCGGTGAACCGTGGCCAGTGGGAGCCACGATCAACCGAACCTGTGGACACAGCAGGTAAACAAACCGGCCCAGCCCGCCAGGGGCTTTCCCTGAACAAGCAGTGGCCCTAGTTTGAGAACCACTGATGTAGACTGGTCTCCACTGGCTCCTGGCATTTTTATTATCTGGTCAATTAAACCTATTCAGGAGCTTTTGCTTCTTCCTTTATTTACTCTTTCAAACCTTAGACTCCATCTCCAGAGCTAGTATAATATATAGAGTAGTAAAAAAGGTAAAAGCCTTGTCTACAGTGCAGGGGCGGCTCTAGGCACCAGCAAACCAAGCTGTTGCCTGGGGCGGCCAAATGTAGGGGGCGGCAGGGTGGGCCGGTGGACCTGCCGCAGTCATGCCTGCGGGAGGTCCACCGGAGCCGCGGACGACCGGACCTGCCGCAGGCATGACTGCGGAGGGGGCGCTCGTCCCGCGGCTCGGCTGGACCTCCCGCAGGCATGACTGCGGCAGCTCAAGCGGAGCCGCCGGACCCGCGAACCGTCCGCAGCCGTGCCCGCGGGAGGTCCGCTGTTCGGAGCCGCGGGAGCTCAACCGGAGCCGCGGGAAGAGGGGACCCACCGCGGGACCGAGGAAGGGCGGCGCAGCACACCGCGCTGCCTGGGGCAGCCTATTTTCTAGAGCCGCCCCTGCTACAGTGAATATGTCTACACTAAGACTAGAAGGTGGTAGACATACCTGCACTAGCTCTGATTGCTAGCATGCTAAAAATAGAAATGTAGCCATGGTGGCATGTGTTATGGGAGGCTAGAGGCCTGAGTATGTACCTAAAGTCTCAGATGGGCTCATCCCCCTTGGTGCTACCACCAGGCAAGGGAAAGAGAGGGTATTTTTACTAAAATTCCCTAGTATACACAGACCGTAGCCTTTTAAGTTCCTACTACCTGCATAGACACAACATTGGGAGAGGGTAGGAGCATACTTGAGAGAGGGACAGCAAGGGAATGTGCAGGCAAATAGCAATTGAATGGAAAAGGAGAGAAAATAAAATAGCCTATAATCTTAAACAGAAGAAAGCAACATACTGAACAACAACAACAACAACAAAGAAGAAGAATAAAACATGAAAAATCTGACTACCTTTAAAGAATTAAAATAGATAAAAATGAAAACATTTTACAACATCCATCGACAGAGGTAAATTTTAAAAGCCACTTCACCCATAAATGGGTGCAACACACTCAGCTCTTACAAGCAGGAGTGGTAAAAGTCCAAGTACCACTAGAAATAGTCCAACTTTTCAAAATCTAAGGGAATCATTAGTTCTGTATAGCACAAGGCAGCCTAGGAATAACTGACTCATTAAAACAAAGAAAAATGCCTGTGATTGGTTAAGCTGTATCTGCACCAGACGGTGTGAGATGTCTGTGCTCTAGATTCTGTTTGAAAACTAGGAATCATTTACATGCACCTTAGGAGGGATTCTTTATTGCACTGTAAAAGGCTTGTTAATCTGAACATTATGGAACATTGGAAAGGAAATTCTTCATCACTTCTGTAGCTGCATCACAAGCAGCTAAGCACTTCACCGTTGAACACTGCATTGGGGGAAGTAATACAACCAGAATAATATTATGATCAGCTGGTTGGTGTGTTGTGTGTACCACGGGCCTCTCCTGGATGGAATCAGAATGGCTAAACTGTGCATCATGAACCCTATTCTAAGAGCAGTTAATGGAGATTCTTCAGCATGAGTGGCAGGGACCTGTTTTGGGAGCAGGCAGCTGGGGATTCTATCCCTGTGAAGTTCCACATAGAATCAGTCTGCAGCACAGAGGTAAAAGTCAAGCTCCAAGTGGACTTAGACTTGTACTTTCACAGAGTACATAGGGCTGAATTTCTTTAAAAAACTGAAGTAGCACCAGTTTATCGTCAGTTACCAGATGGATAATCCTAAATGAAATGTTAATGATCAACCTGAAAATCACCTACTCTGGTTACAAGTAACACTTAGGATGTCCTGAACTGAAAGAAGTTAGCAGAAAAAAAAAAGTCTATTTTCTCTTTTTCCAGTTTCTTCACTAGTTGACATCAGTTTGAAAATAGTCATTTTGGCCCTGATCCAGCCAAGCACTTAAGCATATGCCTAACTTTAAGCACATGAGCATTCCTTGATTTCAGTGGGACTACTCACTTTGCTTTGCTGGATCAGGCCTTTCCGCTTCATGTGATCTGATTCTACAGCCACTGAAGTCTGGCAAAATACCCATTGGTTTCTGTGATTCAGGATCAAAACAATAGACAGTTACTTAGTTCTTCCTTGGGGCTTGGTCATGCTGAAGTCAATGGCAAAATTCCCAGAGACATCAGTGGAGCAGAATTGAGTCCCTGGATATAAACATCGATCAAGGATCTCAAAAGACCCTTCTTTTTTGAAGGATTTACACATGTGCAGTCAGGAAACACTAATTAAACACTAACTACCAGAAACTGGGCTTTAAAAAATATTACATTCACGTTGCCAGCATCCTCTTAAGCTCCAAAACGCTTCATGGGTTCAGAGTCATGAAAAGAGCACAGTAAAATTAGCTTTCTGTGTATTTTGAGTCATATGTACTTAACTGAGAAATAAATATTTACCACTTTCAGTGCAGCAGGCAGCAAGTACAGCTGCGGAAGAGCACGCTGAATTCCCCTTTGCCTCATGTATGATGACACAATTCTCAGTAATGGTGGAGGATGGTGTATGAAGTTGAGGTAAAGTGGTTTAATTTTCATTACCTCTCTGAACTAGCAATGCTATCAGTTAGAAAAATTATGTTTTGTGTATCGAGCAAGCTGGCTATGGAATTGACTGAGGACAAAGAAATATGAAATATCCTGATAACATTTCTGATATGCTCATTTTTCCAACCATTACCACTTTAACATAGCAGTAAATGGCAAAATCTTGTACTTACAGCACAAGACTGGAGTCAGGAGATGTAGATTCTAATCCCTGCTTTGCTATGTGATCTTTAGTGAGTCACATTACCACTCTGTGCTTCAGTTTCCCCAGCTGAAAAAATGGGAATAATAATACTTCCCTGCCTCACAGAGCTGTTGCGAGGTTTAATTAAATAATTTACGTAAAAATCTTTAAGATCTTTGCATGGAAGGTTGCTATAGAAAAGCAAAGAATATGTGTTTTTGACTGTATTTTAATTAATGAATTGAGATAGCTGAAAAATGAATTGCAAATCTGAAACATCCTTTAGTATGTCTTTCCATTTTTATAATGTCATTACTTTCTGCATTATCTCTGGAATGTGTACGTCATTCAAAATACGTGGCTTTTAAAATGTTTGAGATATGCCTTCCTGAACTATTTAGAGACTATTTTAACATTTGATAATTCCTCTGCAATCCTGTTAATCAAATGGAATCTTTAATTGTATAAGAGGTAAGGAATTTGGGGTTTGATACTGTGTGCATGGAAATCAACAGGAATATTTCTGTTGACTTCAATGGGCTTTGAAACAGGCCATTGATCAATTAAGGGAAAATTGTGACTTTGCTAGAAGTCCCATGTATGGAGCACTGCATCCCAGGAGTGGACCAGGAAGCCAACTGAGACAGTCTGCCTCCTGTTTTCTGCCCCTGTGCTCTGTGGATGGGTGTACCCTGTGAGCCAGTCGGCGTGACAGTGACAGTGTTATGGCTCCACCCACTTCCTGCCCCTGACTGCTCATTTTCTCTCTCTCTCTCACATACACACACACATAAACACACACACACCTGTGCAGGAAGGAGAGTAGTGGCTCTGACAATAAGGTGGCCCTTATTGCATAATGACAGAAAGAAGATGCAATATTGATGTAAAAAATACATGAAAAGGAGATCAGAGTTGGTCAGCTTAATAAACCTGCGGATTCTTGTGAAATGAGCTTGGAGCTCCAGTCCAGTTCCTTCAGGTGACCACCATGGCGGCTAACACTGATGGAAATTCTTGATGGCCGTAGGGCTGATTGGAAAAATCTCAAAACATTAAAAGTTTTGATGAAAATTACAAAAAAAAAAAATCCACAGAATTTCAAACTGGTAAAAAATCAGCTTTGATTTAAAAATGTCAGCACAATCTTTCTTAGAATTATTTCCCCACTTTTTGACCAGCTGGGCCATTCAGTCCTTGGCCTTGGTGCAAAGACAGCCAATGGTCCAGCAAGACTGAACTATCCTGCAATGTGCAGAAACTGTTCCCTGTAAGACAGGGTTGACATATATTGGTGAGAGCATATAGGAAAGCTTGTGCTGTGCCTGCCAGTGCTAAACGTGCTCTCTGGATAAACACAGGACTTTGTTCTCCATAGCTATCAATACGATGCTTTATACCAGCTTTAAATCTACACAGAAATATGAAAAACCAATGAACCAATCTTGATATTTTTAAGTTTCACCTTAAGAATTTCAGAAGTGTATTTTAAAAAAAAAGAATCTGGGGCCAAATCCTGATTACTTTACTCAGACAAATGGCCCCATTCCTTTTAGTAGGACTATTGATTTCAGTTGGTAAATTTCAGTGAGTGTGTACACCTTGATTTCAGTACATAAATGCACCATTAAGGGGAGAATGCTTTAGCTCCCTTCCCGCAGGATTCAGTTTAAAACAAAAACAACAATCACTGGTTTACTTCTCATCCCACTTAGGGTATGTGGGCTTCTTAGTGTGGGTAGATACTCATGCTAGCGCTCCTCAAGTTAGCATGCTAAATATAGTTGTATAGCTGTGGCGGCGTGAGCCACATCTCAAGCTAGCCACCTGAGCGCTGTCGTGCCCAACCACTTGGGTACATACTCAGGCTGCCAACCCATGCCACTGTGGCCACGCTGCTGTTTTTAGTGCACTAGCACTAGCTAGCATGTCTACCTACCTGCACTTAGACCCATATCAGTGCAGGCCTCCCATGCTCTATTTGTCTTGTTTGTGCAGTGAGGGCCAGCCAGACTCAAAATCAATGGGATTCTTTCCACTGATTTCAGTGGGCTTTGCATCATATCCTAAGCTCCCAGCCCAGTAAAGCATATAAGCAATTGACTTCAATTCACCTGCTTAAAGTCAATCACATGCATATCTGATTTGCTGTTTCAGGTTCTAAGTGAGGGGAATATGGAAACTTTGATTTTGTTCTTTTTTATTTATTTACAGCAATCATCAGTTACTGGAATCCCCAAAATAAAATCTAAAATGTGAAAAGGCAGGCAGATTTTAAGGGTTAACCGCAGTGACAAAGCTTATAATATACACCCAAGCTTTGCAAGGGTTTCTGCATCAGTTTTTTTACGGGTGAGTGTAGCACTTTAATATGAAATAGGCAGGCAAAATCTGTCCAGAACAGTTGGATTTCAATGAGATGTTGGAATGACATTGCAATTGTATGCAGTAATATTTATTGTCTGTGGTAAGCCTGTCAAATGCAAAAAGTCTGATAATTTTCTATGGCATTTGCATTCGAGAGCCAATAACCAACAGGAATGTATTGTCTATCATCCTTTAGCCCAGACAAAATAGGTTTTTTGGTTTTTTTATTTTAATATCTATCTCCCTATGGTATTTACATATCACACATCACTGACAGCCAGATTTTAATACCCCTGCTCTCACTCAATCACAAGGGGGTCCCTTGGAAGAAATGGGATTGCTTGTGGAGTGAGGTACTACTCAGTGTGAGTAAGGGTATCAGAATCTGGCCCTATAGTATTTAGGTGCTAAGATTCCTCTACTAAATCACATTCTACCAGGGACAAATCATATAAACAAAGTTAACCTAGTGGGGTAATGAATCTTATTTGATAGGACAAGAAAGGGTGTCCCAAATAATTTTAGTGTAGACACTAAAGCACTATAATTTGCTATCAGTATAAATAAGGACACAAACTGTTGCTAGGCGGTGTCACGGAGTTGGGGGAGACAAGACCCTGCACCCCCGGCTTCCTGCAATTCACCATCACTCTCAGCCAGCCAGTAAAACAGAAGGTTTGTTTAGATGACAGGGACACAGTCCAAGACAGGTCTTGCAGGTACAGACAACAAGACCCCCTCAGTCAGGTCCATCTTGGAGTGCCAGGGGAGGCCAGGAGCATGGGTGGCAAGTTTGTAGAAATTTTGGTGGTGCCCAGAACCCACCCCCAACTCCACCCCCCCCCAAACTCCACCCCCACCTGCCTAAGGCTCTGGGAGGGGGCTCGGCGGGGGAGGTCTGGGATGCAGATCCTGGGCTGGGGATTAGGGTGCAGGAGAGGTGCAGGATGCAGGCTTTGGGATGGAGTTTGGGTGCTGGGTGCAGGCTCTGGGCTGGGGCAGGGGGTGGGTGTGCAGGAGGGGGTGAAGGGTGCAGGCTTTGGGACAGAGTTTGGGGTTGGGAAGGGGTGTGTGGGAAGGGGGAGGGAGTGCACCTTCTGGGGAGGGAGTTTGGGGATAGGAGGGAGTACAGGGATGAGGGCTCTGGCTGGTGCTGAGGTGTTCATGATGCAGGAGGGGGCTCAGGGCAGAGGGCTGGGGTGTGGGGTGAGGGCTGTGGGGCTGAGGATGAGGGGTTCATGATGTGGGGGGGCTCAGGGCTGGGGCAGAGGATTAGGGTGCGAGGGGATGAGGTTTCTGGCTGGGGATGAGGGGTTCATGCTGCGGTGGGAGGCTCAGGACTGGGGCAGAGGATTAGGGTGCAGAGGATGAGGGTTGGGGCTGAGGATGAGGGGTTCATGCTGCGGGGGGGCTCAGGGTTGAGGCTGAGAATTAGGGTGCAGGGGGATGAGGGGTTCATGATTCAGGGGTGCTCAGGGCTGGGGATGAGGATTAGGGTGCGGGGAGATGAGGGATCTGGCTGGGGCGGAGGGTTTGGGGCATTGGAGAGGCTCAGGGTAAGGGCAGCCTGCCTTGCCATTAGTGGAGGGCAGGCACTAGGACCCTGGGGCAGCAGACAGCCTTTCTGCCGCGAGCCGATTTCCAGCAGCACAGAGCAGGCAGGGGAGAGGCACGGCTGCTTTTTGTCAGGCAGGGACGCGGTGGGGGGGGGGTGGCAGGCGGGGGCTGGGACCTGCTCCAGGCAGGGACGCGGCGGGGCAGGGAGGTCCGCGGGGGCCAGGGCCCGATCCAGGCAGGGCCGGGGGAGAGATCCAGCTCCAAATATTGCTGGAGCAGGGCACCCGGCCCTGAATATTCCTGGAGCCCGGGCACCGCAGGTGTATATAACCTGCCGCCAATGGCCAGGAGGTCTGTCTGGTCTCCCCTCCATTTCCCCAGCCAGCTCCAAACTGAAACTCTCCAGCCCCTCTTCTCCCTTTGTCTCTTTCCTGGGCCAAGAGGCCACCTGATCTCTTTGTTCTCCAACACCTTCAGTTGGCACCTTTGCAGGGGAGGGGCCCAGGCTATCTGTTGCCAGGCGACAGGGTGTCAGCCATTCTCTGTGCAGTCCCTTGCACACCTCTGCCCTCTAGGGCTCTGCAACAATCGCACACCCTTATCCCACCACCTAGATACTTAAGAAATGCATAGGGGAAACTGAGGATCCCACATAGTATTTAGAGAAAACATTAAGAACATTCCCACTTCGTCACAGGCAGCAACACCCAGACTTATTTAACCTGGTAGATTATTGTGTAAAATCTAAGTGCTGTGGGCCAGACCAGGCTCTGTCATCCACTACGTTTCTTTGGAAGTGGGTGCTGTTGTAGTTTCCCTGATCACTGGTTTAAACTATGTTTAGTCTTAAAGTAAATCTCTCCAAGTTACATATGACAGTACTCAGGGAACAAAGAAACCATCCTGAGCTTGCAAAACTGCATCGGCAAAAGCAAGCTGAGTTCTACTCATCTAGCAATGTACGTTTACTGCAACCATCACCACTGTATCTGTGCACCTAACAATTTTATTACAAGTGAACACAAGAAGATCTCTGTGTTTCTCTCTCTTTCCCCATTCTGCAGGTAGTTATGAAAGGCCAGTGCATCTTTGATCTTGTTGGAAATGAGCAATTGTTACATTCTTCTCACTATCACTTAAATTAATAAATAGCAGTTAGAAATGATTGGTCTGTTAGCCCAGGAATTTTAGAACTGCAGGGGTAACTTAACTGTTTCTCCTTAGGCAGTGCCGGGAATAAATCAATGGGCACACAGCAATTCCATCTGATGAAAGATTAATGCAAGTAAGCATGCTTTATCCAGAACTGAAGTTGATTAGATTTAAGCAAACAAAGACATAAGAAATAGGTTTAGAACATTCCAAATGTTTACCTAAAATTTTGAACGATATTGAGTAATTAGCAGCAGATATACAGTGGCCAGTAGCTCACGCCCCAGGGAGAAAAGGTGTCAGAAAAAATGTCTCACAAGATGGCTTCAGAGGAATGCTTTAAAGTACACTATATTAGCTAATTTTTATAACTAACTTTTACAAAACACATAGGTTAGAGAGACTCCTATTAAAATATTACTTTTTAAATTTTTAACAAAATATTTATTAACAAACACTTTAAACAATTTTAATAATACTTTTATATTAAAGGCTCTTAAATTTAAGGTTTTTGGTTACTTAACTTTTTTAGTTTTAGTTGTTGACTTGTTTTATTTTAATTAGCAGAAACTGCCAGCTAGTTTTGACCTTGCCTCTAAAAGCCGGCTTTCAAATTAATCCTATCCTATCCTATTCTATTTTATTAATTCATGGTGGCTGAATGCACATAATATGGTTGTAATTAGTTTGATCACATTCTGGGGTACATATACCCCTGAAATCCAAGGCAACAGGTCATACTGGCCGATACCTGGGGACAGGTATCTCTCTCTTTCCCTTGCTATTGACAGTTCCTCCTAGCTGTTGAACACACCTGCTCTCTAGAGCTCCCTCCAGAGGTTGAAATAAACCACCACTAGTTACAAAGCAATTAAAAGTAGCCACTTTAGCAACTGTAACAAATACCAAAATACTGTATTACTTACTTTACAAGGGTTCAAAGTGGTGGAAGAAGGGAATAAGAGCTGTAAAGTTTTCAACCCAAAGGGTCTGTTCTTGTCTTTACTGAAGACAATGGCAAATGCCCGATTGACTTTATTGATTCAGGACAGTGATTTCCCTCCGCCCCCCCTCCCCAAATTTCCCCAACCCTCCCCCCCCACCAGTTTTGTAAACTAGTTACATGCCAATTTAGTGACTGTTTGGAAATCTGAATTGAAACTGAAACATTAATACACACTTAAAAGCATATACAGTGTATGATAAAATATGTGTAACTGAAAAAGTATAATAGACTTTAAAAGTATGAACATAGACTAGCTTCCTTATACAGCTGTTGTATTTTATGACAATGTCAGTGCATTCATTTCGGTGATGTTGGCAAACCTAATAATTCCAAATGATGATTTATAAGCAAAATCTAAATGAGCTCTCCCTGACAGCTAGTGATGAGCTGGGGCTGGGGAAAAAGGCTTCAGGACCAGATTGTATTTACATTCACAACTAATCTACCTAGGTATCCTGCAAACTGAGCTGTGTTGCCCAAGTGATAGATTTTGGCTGGGGTTGGGTTACAAATCACTTGAATGCGGGGGGGGGGGGGATGAAATGTTGTTGTTCTTATTGTATGAGTAAAGGTCGGTAGAACTACAGATAATCAGGTCTAAGTGCTTAGTCCTGTGTGGGGACAGTGTTTCTGTGGAAGAGATGGCCCAGACTGCACTAGCAGCAAGGTTCTCCCACTGAGAGCTCAGCGGAAATCACTGAGAACTGGGTGGAACCTCAAGAGACCAAGTCGCAGAGGTCACAGTGACAGGTGGCCGCAGAAGGTGGCTATTTTGTCTGGGCTAAAGGATGATAGACAATACATTCCTGTTGGTTATTGGCTCTTGAATGCAAATGCCATAGAAAATTATCAGACTTTTTCAATTTGACAGTCTTACCACAGACAATAAATATTACTGCGCAGGGCCATTGGCAACAGAGTGGTGGAGTGAACAGTGGCACAATGAACAGCAGTGGCCAGAGTGAACAGTGAGCATCTGGAGGAATGAGCAAGGTGCCTTCTTGCCCCCCACCTGGGAGGTGTACTCACGTGAAAGCACCTCTGAACTCTGAGTCTCCACTGACCAAGGACAACACCAATGAGTGGGGTGCGGTAGAGGGAAAAATGAGGGGCACGTTAAATAAACATTTGTTTGTTGGACTATATTTTAGTGACTTTGCTCCAGAATGCTAGATTTGTGACTGGGAATGGAAACTTATATAAATATGTTTCCTAGTAGGCCAAGATTTTTGAAATGCATTATTTGCCAAGGTTGTTATCTCACATCATTGCTATCTTGAGAGGTCATTATGTTGGGGAGTTTCTGTACTAAACATTTTTATTATTATAATTAATTTTTACATAAGAATGGTCATACAAGGTCAGACCAATGGTCCATATAGCCCAGTATCCTGTCTTCCGACAGTGGTCAAGGCCAGGTGCTTCAGAGGGAATGAACAGAACAATTAATCATCAAGTGATCCATCCCCTTTGCCCATTCCCAGCTTCTGGCAAACAGGCTAGGGACACTCAGAGCATGGTGTTGCATCCCTCCCCATCCTGGCTAATAGCCACTGATGGACCTGTTCTCCAGGAATTTATCTAGTTATTTTTTTAATCCTGTTATAGTTTTGATATATCTACATCCAACCAACCCGAAGCACAAATACAGCTACCTACTGAAGAAACAGTGTCTCCAAAACCTAAAGGCAGTTCCCGATGTTTGTCGGTCAAAGTGTTCCCATTTATTGAAGTTACAAAAGATGGCTACTGGTGCACCTCTTGCCAAAAAGCTTACGAAGAAGGAAAGCTTCCCAATGCTATAATTGGTAAAAGTGGAGGAGCTTGGTTTGTCAAACCAATCAGCAAAGCCAATGCTGACAAACTATGTGAAAAAGCTGCAAAACACCAGGCCTCTGGAGTGCATCAACATGCAGAAAGCCTTATAAACCCACTTTCAAAGGCAATTTTAGAAGTACTTAATGAGGCTGTTAAGAATGCTGGAGACACAACACAGTTCATGCGAACAAACATGGCTGTGGCATCCTACTTTCTATTTAAGCAAGAGATACCACACACTACAAACTGGAGGCCAATGTTAAGTGCATTGTCACTTGTTCATCCTGAAGTTGAACACTGATTCCGAACAAGACCTGCAAATGCTCACTATCTTTCTGCAAGAAACTCAACTGACTGGCTAGAAGCATGTGGTGCAACAGTGAAAGACTCATCAGTTGAAAAAGTGAAGAACTCTCTCACCACATTCAAAAAATTTGCATACATGGCTGATGAATGCACCGATGCAAATGGGCATCAAGTATTAAGTCATTGTGTACATTATCCTGATGTCAGGGGTAGGCCAGTAGATGCATTTCTAGATGTTCAAGTTATAGAAGACACACTGGCTGCATCTGTGACAACCCACATCTTAGAAGAGTTAAATGCTTGTCAATTGGAGCCCAAACAGATGGCTGCTTGTGCATTTGATGGAGCTGCAAACTTCTCTGGAAGACATGGTGGAGTATAAGCTTTGCTCAGAGAAAAGTGTAACCCTAATCTCTCCTATACACACTGCAGAGGCTGTCTACTCCAACTAGCACTAGTACGAGCTGCAGAATCTTCAAAAGACATTTTAAAAGCTATAAATGTAATGTCTTCAATATATTATTTTTTCAGCAAGAATCCAAAAAGACTGAATATCTTGGAAAATATAGAAGATACACTGGGACTGAAGTCCAAATTAGTCCAACCTGGGAAAACCCGCTGGCTTTCTCATGAGCGATCTTTGGCTGTTGTCTTAAAATTACTCCAGCCGTTATTACTGGCTTTGGAAAGTATCTACCAAGATGAGATGGCGCTAAGTAGTGAGGCTGGTAGATTACTTTTGCTACTACATTCAGAGAAGACCACTGCCATTTTCTCTCTCGTAAGTCTACTGTTGAAACCACTTGGGTCATTAAACAATGCCATCCAGGCATCTGCTACAACAGTAGTAGATCTTTGTCCAGCAATAGAAGCTACATTTGGATCAACCAGAGAGCTATCCATTGAAAAAGTACTGGAAGAAGCAAAGACTTCAGTAAGTAAGTTGACTAATTAAGGCATTTATATTGAATCCTTAAGTGAAGAAGACAAGAAGTGGTGTTAAGACAACTGAAAAAGTTCACAGACTTGATTCTTAAAAATCTACAACAGCGACTTCTAGATTCTACTCAACCTCTATGTAGCTTTTACAGATGCCTGTCCTATAAAACACCAATAGTTGAGTGGAGTGAGGCACTACCAGCAGTGGGGCTGCCATGTGATCAGGACAGAATAGAGAATTTGAACACAGAGTGGAATATCATATGACGAATGAATGAAGATTTGACTTCAACTTCTTTTTTATCATCACTAGTGGCTTAGACCCGATCTTTGTGCTATGTTTCCTGGGATGAAAGAAGTAGGAATTCATCTCTTGCTACTCCCAGACACAACAGCTACAGTTCAGCATTCTTTTTCATCATAGAATAGAATTTTGTGTTCTGAAAGAAGTCACCTTCTTCCTGATCATGTGAATGAACTAATGAGCATATCAGTTGAAGGAATGAAAGTACTGGACACATGAGAAGCCACCAAAGATGAACACATTGCATTCAAGAAGTTTCATTAACAGAGCTGTGCAAAATTATCACAAGAAACCAAGATGGATGTAGATGTCATGCTTCACAGAAGGCTTGAGTAGCCAACTTTAATTTGTGTGATGATTTTAAAACATGAGTTAAATCTAATAAAATGATCATGAAACATTTTTCAGTTTTCACTATGGTGCCATACGGCCTACCTTAACCCTCACAGTCTCACCCCTCATCGGCCCTGACACACACACCCTGTAAATTCAAACACCTCCCCCCGCCCCATTTCAATTCCTGGGGAAACCATTGATTCAGGATCCAGTCATAGGATTTGATAGCTAGAGTGGAATAAAATAGAAGAGATTTCCCATGACAAAGCAATTAACAAGAAACAAAGGTTCAGTTCTTAGATATCATCTCAGCATCAATTATACATCCATCTCAAAGGCAGCCTCATCTCCAGACCCTGCAGCAATTTTAGCTAAATATTTCCTTTCTGTTCTAGTATTGACTTTTGTTAAATTGCAAGAATTTAAAGAGTTGGGTGTTAATCTGAAGCTTGATAATTTATAGAAGGAAGTAACAAGCTTGCATGGCTGCTACCCAATTAAAATTCCATTAAAAATAAAACACAACAAAAGCAACACCCTTGGGAAATTGAGGCCAACTTTGATTTAGATTTGTATATAATAGGGGTTTAAAGGGTTACAATATTGTTACTATAAATACTGTCATGTTTTGTTTGCTTAAAAATAGTTAAAACTTCTCATTTTGTCGTAAACACATCACTGCCAACCACAAATGTCAAAAAATCATGAGTCAAGCCCCCAAATATAATTAGAATGATGCTAAAATTAAGTGAAATACAATAATTTGGGGTCTTCTAATTTGCCTTCTGCTTTTCAGCATTTAGGATTCACTGGGGACACATTTTTCAAAGTTTTCTCTGCAGCTATGAAGGCCAGAAACTTGTTTTGTAATGAAAGCGGAAATTCTCATATATTCTAGCAATTGTAGCTTCAAAAATACCATTTATCATGAGACTTCATCATACAAAAACGACACTGTTGTTCATCATCTAGTATGTTAACGGGGAAGGGAATTAGATTTACTTTTCTTTTTTTAATCTAGTGGTGCTTTTTAACTTTTTTAAAACGTTTCCCTTCCCCCCCCCTTCAGTATTCCTGCCTCCATTGCCTGTCTCCCCTCTGCTCAGCTAGTGGTTGCTCTTTGGAGCTAGTGAAGCTTTCAAGTTGCTTACCCCTCAGCACTTTGGCCAGAGACCAACAGGAGTTGGAGGGCAGAATGATTGAGTTTCAAAATCCACCGGAGAAATGATGAGATAGGTGAGAAAACATTTATATTTAAGGGATAGCGGCAGCCCACGCTAGAGAGAGTGCGGATCCAAAATGGGAGTTGTCCAGATGTAATCAGTATAGAAAGGATTGTGGGGCGGGAGGGGCGTAATGACATAACGAAAAGAAAATCAATATAAACAAGGAGCAATCACCCGTCCCGGCCCTTCATCACCCGATGCACCAGGAGGCACAACATTATGTCCCTCCTCACCCTTCCCCAAGTATTTATGTTTGATGCTTCCCTGAAATCAGTGTGTTGTGTAGCATCCGTGGGATTGTTCACAGCCAGCCGCTGGTGCCTGCCTAGAATGCAGCAGGCCATGAAAAGACTCCGCGTATGGATGCCAGAACCTGGCCTTTGACTGGGAAATCTGACACGTGGACAGCTGCCGGTCTTCTGATCGAAGTGTAGAAAAGCAGGGCAGTAAAAGTATGTATTTAAGCCAGTGGTGGACAACCTGCTGCCCGCCCAAGTCGCTAGACAGTTTGTTGACACTGACCGCCCGCAGGCACTGCCAGCATGTCCCTGCATGTAGGTGAGGGAGATACTGAGGGCGCAGAAAGCACATCGCCAACTCTCATGTGTATCTATTTTATGGTTACCCTCTATTGCTTGTAAATATGCTTTTAAAAATCTGAACGTGATTCTTCCCTGACCGATTCTCTCCCCCCCCCCCCCAATTTGGCATGTATTGTTACCTGTCACTCCGCTCCCTGTGTCTCTGAAGGAGCTGAAATTAACAATGACCCTTTTTGCGTAGCTTCACTGAACACCTTTCAGTTATCATGTCATCAGGGAGATGCACAACGTCAGGCCTGGTGCTTACAGGGAAACCAGCTACTCGTGACCTGAAACCAGAGGCGCAAACATTCGTTCTTGTGGGGCCCACACAAATAGTGGTTATTGTTGGGGGGGGGGGCATGTACAGACTAGTGGATTATAAAAGACATGCTTATTGCCTGGACCAAAGTATCCCTTCCATTTTCAGATGATGGCAAGACAACTTCTTTGCTACTGTCTATCTGTATGATACTCAGCTTTCTTAGCTGTAAATCGAAACGTGTGTAGATTCACCCGGTAGAAAGGCAACTTAATTATTATGGCTGGTGGGAAAATTTCAGTGAAAATAAATCTTCAGTGAAAAACGAAAATGAGGATTTTCATGAACATGCCTCCCCCACCCCACCCCGCTTTCCATCTAGCTCAGCTAATTATTACCTTAAGGGGTGGGGTCACGCAGATCAGAGAAAAGGAGCTAATCCGCGGTGGGTATGCGAAATGTATCAGGATGAGGATTTGCTGCAGGCTGGAGCTTGCACGCTATTTACGTGCTTGTGGTTCTTCCCCATGCCCTGGAAATAAGGCCTCTTCTTCTAACAGCTTTTCTAATACACTGCTGACAGGAGAATGCATTTGTCTACATGCTAGAAAGCGTGGAAACTGCATTTATGTTTTATATGTAATTGGGCATGATTACTGGACGAGCCAGTGTAGTGTACACGCAAATCTCTGAGGCGATGTAAACATAGGTGCTTCTGTACGGGTATCTATGTGTGTGCATCTCATGTACTGTAATTTCATGCACTTTTGTACCTAGCATACGCGCTCCATTTATTCTAAATTGCACAGCCCTATTCTCTCTCTCTCTCGGTGTATGTATACATGTGTATGTACACACACACACATATGATTGTTCATAGGTATTGCGCATGTGATTTAGTATGTGCGATGCATTTATGCTGTGTGAGCCTATGACTGCGTGTATTTGCAGTTGTGTGCTTTCGTGTATGCGTGTGCAATGAGCGCGCCCTGTGTATGAATGTGTATGATGCAGGCACGTGTACTTTAGTGTGAGTGTGTGTGCACAATGCAAGAGCCCTCCTGCTAAAGCCTAAAGGCGAGCCTCAGTCTATAGATATATGTACGTGGCACACGCTCGCACCAGCATGGTAAAGTACCGCTGGGTGATCTCGGTGGGTTTTATTACGAGCCTCTTTTGATTGACGCCCCTCCTGCTTCTCTTCAGCCCGGAGGTCTCTGCCAATTCCGCTCCACACCCGCCGGCTCTGCTGGCTGAGGAGCCAGACAGAGAGCAGCGGGACGGATTCGAGTAAGCAAAAGTCCCAGCACCAGTCCGGTGTGCAGCACTCGCTGCTGATCGCTCGGACTCCGCGGCGCACGCAGCTCTTCCCACAGCCCCGGGAAAAGGCTCTGCAGGAGCAGCGCGCCCCGGCGGGGCTGAGCAGCAGCTCAGCTACTGGGCGAAGAAGAAACCAGCCCAAGTTGCAGCAAAGAGCCCCGGGAGCCATCTGCTGCGCGCGGAGCCTGCTGCGAGGGATTGCTCGGGGAGACGCGCTTTCCCTTTCCCCGGGACTTGTTGCTTCACCCGAGAGCTAGCTCTGCGGCGGCCCTTTGAAGCCCGGACGATTTGGGCTCTGGGCTGCTAACAGCCTCTCCGAATTCGCTGCCCCCCTCCCCGCCGCCGATCCTGGTGCAGCCTCGCTGGGACGCCGTGTAAATATTTTTGCAGCCGTGAGACGCTTTGTAGGCTGTGATCCAGCTGAGCGCTAAGCAGCGCCCGCAGACTTCGGGGGAAGAAGGAGGTCAAGGGCCGCTCGGGACTGGAGCTGCGGCTGTGACCTGTGTGTGTGTGTGTGTGTGTGTGTGTGTGTTTGGTGGCTATTTGTCTTTAACCTCAGGTCACCCTGTTTGCTCGGCTGCGTCCCCTCCTTCTGGCTGAGAGGAGAGACGTCAACTGCAGCCGCAGCAGCGTTTTGTAAAAAGGCGCCGCGCTCCTCCCTGCTAAAAGTTACCGGCTTAATTATTGCAAAGCCCCGGGACCTGCTTTGCGGCGTAGGCCGGTCTCCCCTCCCCCCACTCTCCTGCCTCTCTCCAGGACACAGATCAAAAGAGTAAAGATCGGCCCCCAGCTCCACCGGTCGGAAGGGTCCTGTCCCTAGTGCCAGGGTTTCCCTCTCCACCCCCAGCGAGCGTGTGGTGCCCGCAGCGAGCAGGAAAGGATGGGATTCGCTGGCCAGAGCCCGTGCTAGACCCGAGCCAGCGAGCTGCCCGAGAGGGGACAGGACCGCAAAAGGCTCGTTCTCCGCTCGCCCTCGATCCCAGCGCTGCCGGCGGACTGCCCCGCGGGCCCGCTCCGGGCATGGAGGTGCAAGTCGGGCTTGGCAGCATGTATGCCCGGCCGGCGGGCAAGACGTTCCGGGGAGCGTTCCAGAGCCTGTTCCAGAGCGTCCGCGAGGTGTTCCAGAGCCCGGGCGCTGGCCCGCCGAGAGAGGAGCCGGGCCCCAGCCCCCAACCTTCCTCCTCCGCCCAGTGCCAAGCCGGTGCCCGCCTGCAGCAGCAGAGCCCCCGGCAGCAGCAGCCGGGCTCCCCCGCCTACCTGGCTCTGGAGGAGCAGCCCCAGGGCCAGTGCGCCCCGGCGGCCAAGGGGCTGCAGCCTGAGGACGGGGGCCCGGCTGTCACCCCCTCCTCGACCCTGTCCCTGATGGGCTCCGCTTTCCAGGGCTGTTCCGGGGACCTCAAGGACATCCTGGGCGAAGCGGGCGCCCTGCAGCTCCTGCAGCCGGAGGCCCAGGCCCGGGGCAGCCGCGGCGAGGTGGCTGGGGCCAAGGAGGACTTCCTGGGGGACAGCGCCAAGGAGCTGTGCAAAGCCGTGTCCGCCTCCATGGGCCTGGGGGTGGAAGCGCTGGAGGCGCCCGGCGAGCTCCTGCTCCGGGAGGATTGCATGTTCGCCCTGCCCGGCGGGCACTCCCGGGCTGCAGCGGGCGCCCAGCTCCGGGACTGCAAGAACCCGGCGGGGGCTGCGCTCCTGGAAGAGTCGGGCACCAGCCCGGCCTCCTTCAAAGGGCACTCAGCCGCGGGCAGCGGCCCCGGGCCGGGCGAGAACGTCCTGGCCATAGACGTGCCCCACAGCCTGTCCCTGTACAAGGGCTCCCCGGGCCTGGAGGAGCCCGCTGCTTTCCAGGGGCGCGATTACTACAACTTCCAGCTGGCGCTCGCCCCCCACGCCCGCATCAAGCTGGAGAACCCCCTGGACTACGGGCCCGGCACCTCCTGGGCTGCCCAGTGCAGGTACGGGGGGGACATGGCCAGCCTGGCGCCCCATTGCCCTGCCTCGGCCCCAGCCTGGCACTCCTTCTTCGCAGAGGAGGGGCAGCTCTACGGCCCATGTGCAGAGGCAGCTGCTGGCCCTTTCGGCTGCGGGCGAAGCCAGGGGCCACCGGGGCAAGAAGTAAGCGACTTCCCATCCGACGTGTGGTACCCAGGAGGGATGGTGGGCAGGATGCCCTATGCTGCTGCCCCCGGTTGCATCAAGAGCGAACTCACCCCTTGGATGGAGGGCTATGCCGGGACCTTTGGGGAAATGCGGTGAGTACCCAGATTCACTTGCAGACGAGGGACCCCCTCTGCCCTGCCCAAAACTACCTTGTGCATGAGGAAGCCCGTACTAAACACCAGTGAATATAGGTTACTGTGACAGCAGCAAGCAGACTGTCCCAAAGGGCACTGCTGGGGGAATAGACAGCACGCAAGTGCAAATAATATACTAGGTGCCCTGGCTATTTAAGCAAGAAGTTACTTATAAAAGTTAGTGGACATTTTTCTCCCTGCATTTGTGAAGTGCTGATTCCCTCTAAAAAGCCCAGAGCAAGTTCTTAGGAGAGAGGGCTCCAGCTGTTCAGTCTGAATTATGAAGTGGATTCAGATAATCGAGCACAAAGTATATGGAAGGGGTTTGCTCTTTAAAAGGTGATGGTTCGCATTCAGTGCTTACTCTAGATCATAACAACTCATAATCTCAGTACACAATTTGATTTGGCTGCCTACATGGAGTAATAGCTTTGTGGTTTTGTTTTGGTTTTACTCTAATTAATATTATAGCACTGCTCCTTGTGACTCATTAGGGGAGATAGTACCTGCATTGCTGTTCTGAAAATCACTACACCATAAGATGATATAACTATCCATATTTCTTGTATTACTTACTTTTAAATTAGTTATGTATCTGTTTCCAGAGCACTAACAGGCTGGCACCCAGGTCAGTGCATTTTTAGTATAGAACCCTATTGAATGTCAGACTAAAAAAATCTCTGATCACTGGTCTTCTTTCTGAGTAGAACCCGAGACTAATCACAGCACTGGAAGAAGTTAAACTAAGTGAATTTGCTCTCGTAATAATACTTCCTTCAGATTTAAGCTCTGTGCTTTTAATGTAGTTAGAGGTGCAGTTACTTAAGATTGCATGCGAGAGTAGTCTGTGTCCTCTGGGGAGCCTCTTTAAACAAACAGAAGAAATCTGAAGGGAGTTTTACTGTATTTTACACGAAGGAATTCACCGAGAGTAGTTCCCCCTGATCGTCTCACTAGCTCCGTTAAATCTAGCCCAAAGTAGGAAGTAAACCACTCTGCCTGAAGTAGATCAAAATAACACTGAAGCCGTGGGCACCTCAATGCATTGTTAGTTATGGCAAAAAAATTCAGTACCTGACGCTATCACTACAATTAGGGATATAAACCAATGGTGCCTGGAAGGCTGAGGGACTAATAATGGGCTATGCTGCCTTTTTACATCTCAATGGCCAGTTCAAATCTAACTCTGGTCACTTAGTGTTGGAGACACTGTGTAAAATGAGTTGGTGATCTCAGTCCAAGTACTCACTGACAGGTTTCAAATGGGCAAGTCAAGCTGGTAGGTAATCTTTTTGGATCAGCATTTTGCAGAAGACGCATACTTGTCTCTGCTTGTGCTGTACCTGTTTTGTTGATAAAACGCTTCATTTTCTTGGGCAATACAGCAGCTATCGTGAGCACTACATATATCAAAATGTTTTAAATAAAAATAAGGATGTGACAAAAATGGGGAAAAGCGAGGGAATGTTAACATGAGTCTGACTTGCACAGATAGTGCCAATAGGGTGAGTTAAGTACAGAGTATTCTTTGAGAGCGTGGTGCAGCCCCCACCAAAGTCAGTGCAAAGTAACTGGAGCTGAATGAGGGCCTTAAATTTTTACTTGTCATAGCTTTTGCCAGTTGATGGAGTGACTTTGAAGTCATGGGGCCCACTCCTGCTGACTTCTTACTCAACATGTGTTGTCCTTGCTCACAATATAACCACACATGGCACGTGATTAAAGAATAGTCGCATGAAGGTATACGGGCTTGGGTCAGGGTTTTTTTAAATGTAATTACTTCAGGTAATATTCCTCAGAACCATATAGTATGTGTAATTATTTAAATTGCATCTGACCGTGAATGACACTAATGGGACTTATATGCCACTTTGTGTTCGGTTTTAATTTAACTGTGTTTAAGTGAAGAGGAATGAGGCTTCTGTGTGGCGCTGCTAATATTGTACAGTTCAGTCCTGCCAAGGTTATTTATCATCTAGATGAGATTCCCTATTACCGTTACAACTTACTGCCTATTGATTGCAGTGTGCAGTTGCCTTTAATTTACTTCTGGATATGAACAGATAACAGATGAATGGACAATCATTGTTGTGACAGAGGCTGTGATTTATATACCAGTTTCTTAGACAATAGCCCGAGTGATGGCAGAGAGTCACAGGAGTGTTGTATCAAAGTTCTTTCCCTCAGTTCCCTCCAGTGAGCAAGTCCCTCTCTAATGATCACACTTGGCACTTTTACAGCACTTTATGTTTCCAAAGCAAGGTTCAGTCATTAGCTAACTAGGCTCGCAACTTGCCTGGTGTTGCACAGAGTTCTGTAGGATGGATTGCACAGGGAGCCTCTTCTCTCACCCTGAGGTCACGATAAGATATTCTCCTTGCACTCTCTTTGGTGCTAGGTGAGGGACTCAACTAATGAGCCCAAGGAGAAGTAGTCATCCATTCTGGGGACATGGGTATAGAGTGACCAAATGTCCTGATTTTATAGGGACAATCCTGATATATGGGGCTTTTTCTTACATGGGTGCCTGTTACCCCCCATCCTCTGTCCCGATTTTTCACACTTGCTGTCTGGTCATCCTACATGGGTAGAGCCCCAGATCCTCCTACATTCACGTCGTGGCCAACAGCAGATGCTGAGGTGGGCTGAGTCTTCCTAAAGGAGTAGTAATAAGTGTTTTGGAATGCTTTGCTATCAGCCCTCTTCCCCTGAGCCAGTCTGTCTTGTGCCATCAAGCTGGATCTTCATCCATTCACTCCACTGTTACTTGTCTCCTTCTCTCTTCTTGTCCCCAGTTCTCTTTGGATTTGTGCCTTCATTTTTAAAGTTTGAATCTTTCTTATTCTGCTCCTTTTTTGCATACATGATGTTAAAACATCAGCACATTTTCCCCTTTGCTTTTTAGCAGGTTATAGTTTTATTTCTGTTATATCATGTCTGTGTCACGCTTTTCAATTTATTTTATTTCTGATACCAAACTAGGTTATTTCAGCTCTAAAACAGCTGGGAGGGCTTGGATGGCTTAAGAGATTGCTGATGGAATGCAGGGTCTTTCTCCTGTGCATCATGTCATTGTTTTGAATCTAGCACATTGAATGGTACCATCTGATGGCTGCTCAGTCACTTCTGTGAAGTTAGTTGGTTCCTGTGATTCTGGGATGTCCACCTATAAAAACCACCCTCACCATTTGCCCCCCTTATTGGCTGTCTCTGGGGACAGGACAAGGAGTGAGTGGGCAAAGGAGGTGAACTATTGTACTTGTTCCGAAGAGTTGGTCCCTCTAGGTTGAGATTAACGCTGCCTGTGCTGTATCACATACCATAAAAAGGAATATTTCAGTTTGCTGGACTCACAGTAGTACATTAAATTCACTAAAACATTAAAAAGGCAAAACAAAAAGTATTAACCCATTTAGATTGCTATTGAGGCTTTTCACATGCTGCACATAATTGCTCCAGCATCATTTGCTTATAAGCGGTAAATTCATCTAAGCCTTTGTTATTCTGTGGATTAATAGCTTTTTCTTATCACGATGTTTCATTTACTGAGGAATTATTTACAGCATTTGAGGTGACAATGGAGGTTTTCTAAATTAAGAAAGGGATCGCTAGAAAAAATATTAATAAGACAGAAAGTTCACAAACCAAAAGACATGACTTGAAAATTAGAAACTAAGAATAAGTACAGGATTTGGGCAGATTTATTTCACACAAAAATAATAAGCACCTGGAATTAGTCACTAGTCAGGTGATGGAAGAAGAGACTATAAGTAAACTGAAGGGATAATTGACTCAGAAACATCTACCTGTGCATATAGCTAGTTTTTGTAATCACATTTCCTATTGCTATCACTCCGCTCCTTTTTCTCATCCCATCCATTTGTCATATCCTCTTTTAAATTAAATTGCAATCTGTTCAGGGCAGAGACTCTTTTACTAGCATAGCATCTAGCATAATGGCACCGTAATCTTACGTGGAGCCTGTGGGTGCTGTTGTAATACAAATGGTAAATTATTATTATAATAATTATTGTTACGGGTGGAGGAGATTGAGGTATTTGGTAATAAAATCAGAAAGGTGTTAGTAAGATCAACCAAAAAAGAGGCAAGCATATTGAGCCAGATGGTTTTTCCATGTTCCTAAACTCTTTTACGTTAACAGCAATCAGTATTCCACTCTATGTGCGGGTGAGACTGTGAAGAAAGGTTATTTTAGAATTCACAGAGCCCAATCCTGCACTTGTTCAGTAGCAACATTCCTATGAACTTTCATGGGAGCACGATCAACCCCCTGTTTTTCTAACATGACCTTTCTGCTCAAGCAAATGGTAATATTATGTAAATATTTCTTTTGAAGAGAAGTGGCACATGGAAGAATGCTGTTTCTGAAACCTGCCATTCTGGCCAGCTTTCTCATATGATCTCAGAGTCCACAGTTATTAAAAGAGATTTCGTGTACAGTGAATTCCAGGTAATTGTTGAAATCACTGATGTGCTAAATCCTGTCTTTCATTACAGAAAAATAAAATCCCTCCTTACCACCTTCTTTTAACCTCCTCCCCCCTTTTTTTTGTTTAAAAACTATGAGGCAGATTCTGCCCTCATCTACACCTGGACAACAGCAGCATATTTGTCCCTGTAAGAAAGAAGGCTGTCATTTTGCAGCACTGTCAAAGTATCTGGTTTATTTGATTACACCTCGGGGGACAGATCCAGAAGGCCTTGCTTAGTGTTTTCTTAGGCAGGAGAACACTGACTTCAAAGACAGTTGGTGCGTGAGAAAAAAATGCAATTTTTAAGGTGCTCGGAATTCAGCTCTTAATTATCACTTTTCATCTCCTTTCAGAACACTGAAGTGGTTTCAGTGATGTCTGACTGACTATTTGTTAATAAATCTGAGCTCTTGGTTGCTTCTGCAGCTTTAAAAATACAGTATTGCATGTTTGAAAAATGTTCCCAAACACTTCTGAAGGTTGAGCCTAGGGTTCTCTTTTCCCCTGGCCACTAGTGACCAATGAGTTTAATGGTCCCCGCCTAGTTCACAGGGGAGTTTATGCACCTTTTCATGTTACAGAACCAGTTTTGTGCCACTGTCAGCTTCTGCTTAGGAAATGCTAAGGTCTTAAATAACAGGGGACACTTATCAGGATTTAAAGCACTGGCATAGCTTTTGGATAGGACGAAGTTTGCCCAGGGCCTACCTGCATTATCCCTAGCTCTGGCGAGTGCTTGCAAACTATTGCTTCCGTGAGCACTAAATAGATTTTTTTTTTTTGTTATTTAGAGGAGAAGATTGGGAGGCCAGGGAAAGTCATTACTGATAATGATGGTTCCTGGGACTTGCTTTGATAATGATGGTTATTGAATTCTGTAGGATCTGTTATTTTCTGCCAGTAGTTTGCTTCTTTAAAAAATGTAACAAAAGATAGCTGAACAAATCATTTTACGGCATAATAGGCCAGTGGGCTACCAAAGGGCAAGTTTTGGTAGTTGATATATTGATTAGATTGGATCAGAATAATCCCTGCTGTAATTCACCCATTATCCTCAGTAGAGTTATTCCATGGATGAATTTGGCCCATTTTCAAGTATAATAATACCTGGACAGATTTTTGTTTTGTCTCTAGCACTTTGAGCCCGATCCAAAGCCCGTTTGAGTTACTGGAAGAACTCACATTGACTTCAGTGGACATTGGATCAGGCCCTTAGTTCAAAGCTTGTAGTGCTGCAGTTTTCACAATAACACTATGTTCAGGTCTTCTGCAGCCAAGCCTTATGTCCTGAGATGCCAGACTAATATTTTCTTTGCCCTGTAAAATGACAGCAGTCCTAAACCTGGCTAAGACACTGATACCTTCTGGAGCCCTGGACAAGACCCTTCCCTACCTAGTGCCTGAGGCACTGTGTTTGCAAACCAGTTAAATGCAAAAAAGGAAAAATCACCAGCCTTGCTATGAGGTTGATGCTGGCTCTGAACTGAGTTTTCCTTAGCATGTAGTAATAATTAGAAAGGGGCTTTCACGTGTTCTCTACTAATAGCCATGAAAATATTTTTTTAAGCACAGGGTGGAAGGAGTAGTTCACAGCCCTGTTGTATATTTAAATAACTGTTCAGTCATTTTAAGTGTGAAGTGGCATGTCGCTGGCCAGACACTCATCTCGTCTGTCAGGTATGAGTTAATGAATTATGAAATCAATCTGGTCACCATGTAGGGTAGGGAACTAAACCAGGTGACATTTAAAGGTCTCCTATAAACCTGCTCTCTTTAGCCCTAGCTCCTCATGATCCGGGGCCTGCCTGGTAGGCTCTTGCTGTTGTACTCAGGGCTGGTAGTGAGACTGCTTATTCCCATGTCTGGTCTCTCAGAGTTAGTGTTTGATGGGTTAGAGAGGACGATACAAGGCTGGTTGTTTACTAGTTCCTTGCTGGGTTGGTTGATTTGAGTTAATTGTGTTTTGTGTGTTTCTTTTATTCTGGGTTTCGGATATGTTTATTTGGTTTTGTTCTCATTGTTAATTTAGATTTGGTCTCCTAAATTCAGCTGACAGCAGTTATAAAGTAGCAGCAGTTTCCCCGCTGCCACTATTTAAGGATGGCTCATGTGATTTATAGCAGGTATACAGATAAAATTTCAATTCAGGCATCTAACCTCCAGATTGTACAAGCCCTCTGGTGCTCAGTACCTTGCAGGAGACACTCAGAACTTTGCAGGATAGTGTCGCTATGTTGCTACAGCAGCAGGGCCCATAAAATTAATAACGTAAATCATTTGAGTCCTCTTCTGTTTATGAACTTGTTCATGATTTTCAGAGAAGACTGGTGTTGGAATTAAGTAGACTGTCATGGTGCTGGCAGTATTCACAGATGTAGGTTTTTTCCTCTGCTATTAAAAAGGCTCTCAGGGCCGTAGTGATGAGTGAAGGAAAAGTATTTGCTTCCAGTGTTTATGATTGTCCACCTCCCTCCACCTATCATGTAAATTTTTGGTCATGTGATTTCAGTTGTTACCAAAGACTGAAATAAATAAATGATATTTACCACGAAATGATAAATATTTATTTCTGTCTTTGTTTCCATGTAGTACTTCTGAATTTGCTAGTATGGAAATCTACCATTAGGGAGGGTAGATGCATCAGGGTATAAACCAATGTGATGTAGAGCTTTGTTCATTCATCGATTTAGAACCTCCATGCCTGCTGTGCTTAGAATCCCGCGGTGTAATTAAAAACAAAACATCTGTTTGGTCTTTCACCAGATGCACCAGAAAAACATTCAAGGCAACATAGTCTCAATCACCCTTTGAATTTCTGAAATCTGACAACTGCAAGAAATTTATTCTAAACACTCATACCTGACATGTAAAATGGACAAGCCCTTTTGAGTTTCCTCTTAAACTCAGTATGTAACAAAAGGGTAATCTATACACAAAGCATTTAGGATAGAAGACAGTGACTGGGAATTCACAAAGACATCGGAGAAATAATGTGTAATAGTACTTAAGAAGTCTGATTCATTTTAGCTAAAGTAGCATTGGGTATGAGAATTCTGTCTTGTATTAGCTGGTATCTTTATATAGATAATAGTAAACAAATAGGTTGTGACAGCTATTCCCAACCTGTACAGTTTTACATCTTTTCATGTTCTGCGCTTATGGTATTCTTACGGCATTCCTCTACTACAAAACTAAGGACTGCACTTTGTTTTGCACAGCTCAGCTAGTCTTTGCCTTGTCATAAACCTTCTGTTTGCATATTATAGGAACCGCCAACAAGGGTGGGAAGTATTAAGCATAGACAATTAGAAAATATGCAAAGGATTTGTTGCTTTTGGTTGAAGGTTAGAGTCTCCTCCTTAGTGTTCTCTCTTAAGATGGTGGTGGAAGGAGGCGGAACAGTGAAAGAGGGGGGGAGATATTTCACAAAAGATTCATTTTAAATAAAATCAGACTGTTTTGTAACAAAGGAGGAGGAAGTTGTAACTTTGTATATTGGTAGACTTGAAACGAAAAGATATTTTAATGACAGGTATGTGTTTTCATACAACTCCAGTGAGCTAACACCTTCTTGGGATTGTGACACCGACTCGGCACAGGCAACAGTAATCAGCTCCACTTAAAATGGCTTTTCGAGCTCACTTTACAATCACACAGGAGGCATGTTATCCTTGGAAGTAACTCTGACACCATTGAAGTGGGGAGGATCTAAGAGGACTGTCATATTACCTGATAAAGAGAATAGGGGTCAATTTGAAATGTTGATGTCTCCATGTAACTCCCAGTGTTATAGCATAATAGATAATAGTAAGGGGAGAGAGGGCAACTCAGATAGAAGCAGAGAGAAATGCTGAGATGTTAATGGTTTTTTTTTCCCTCGCACACACGGAGCGGAGAACATAAAAACTTCAGAAATTGTGGGTATTTCAAGATTTATATTTGGAGTGGTTACTGTGGTAATGATGGAAAGAGGGGGAAGTCTTTGCTTCTACTTTACTTCTTAAATGCATTGTGGTAAATCTAGGAGAACGATAACTATTTACAACCAGTGCTTCATTGTGAGCTGTAGCAGATATTAAAAATGGTTAGTTCAGGTGAGTGCAGTAGTAAAAACTAGAGCTGGTTGGATTTGAATTCCTGTTCTGCAGAAAATTCTGAAATTTGAAAAAAAGTTGTTACAAATCACAATAAAAACTTTTGAAATTTCCTGCAGAACATGATTCCAAAGTTTCATTTAAAAATTAAAACAGTTTTTTTGTCAACCTGACTGAAATCTTTTGTTTTGATGAGGTCAAAATAATTTCATTTTGATAAATTTTAAATGAAGCATTTTAACATTATTATTAACTCAAGTTTTATGTTTATTATATTATAAGTTATAATATAAAAGTCAGCATGACATAATATAGGCAAAGCATTTTGACTTTTATATTATAAAATAAAATGTATGTCAATTGTATATTTCTAATTTATTCTTTTTTCTTTTATAAATTGGTTTTAAAATTGGCATTTTAATTGGTAAGTGTTATTCTAGTTGGTAATTGCTGTTTTCATTGGTTTGGTAATTGGTACTTGGTGTGCTCATTGGTAATGGTTACTCTGGTCATGTGTAAATTTTATAATTGGTAAATGGGCTGGTAATTGATATTTTTATTACATAAATGACAATAGGAAACTAAAATAAAATTTTTTTGGATGCTGTTGAATCAGTATTTTCTAAAAGCAAACTGTTCCATTGTAAAAATGTTCATTCCACTTTAGTGAAAACTGGTTGTTCCTTAGAGCTATTCTGATAGCTCCCGAGGAACTGTATAGTAGATGCATGACTCTGACCAAACATTGCAAATATGCATAAGGAGTTACAGTCACCTCTCTGCTGACCTTCCACACAAGAGGCTTAAGTGGCACTGAAGTGATGTATACTCCCCCAAAACATTCACAAAGCCACCTCATTGTCCTTCATATCCCTCCTTAAACTTCTCCTTTGCCATGAGAACTACAAACTTGACAATGCTTAGGCCACTGGTCTGCTGAGATTGCTGCCTATCATACTTACTAATATTGTTTCATTGTTTCTTTTTGTCCCCCTCTTCGCCCTGTATCTTTCCATATGTACCTTTTGTCTCTGGCCTGGTCTACACTATGCGTTTAAACCGGTTTTAGGAGCGTAAAACCGATTTAACGCCACAACCGTCCACACTAGGAGGCACCTTATATCGATTTTAATGGCTACTTAAACCGGTTTCTGTACTCCTCCCTAACGAGAGGAGTAACGCTAGTATCGGTATTACCATATCGGATTAGGGTTAGTGTGGCCGCTGATCGACGGTATTGGCCTCCGGGCGGTATCCCACAGTGCACCAGTGACCGCTCTGGACAGCATTCTGAACTCGGATGCAGTGGCCAGGTAGACAGGAAAAGCCCCGCGAACTTTTGAATATTTCCTGTTTGCCCAGCGTGGAGCTCTGATCAGCACGGGTGGTGATGCAGTTAAAAATCAAAATAAAGAAAGAGCTCCCGCATGGATGATGCGGACGTGATCGCTGTAAGGGCAGGCAAATCTGTTCTATCAGCGCTCCGGTACAGAAGACGACATTCAAAATCATTTTTTAAATATCTCCAGACAGATGCCATAGCAGGGACTCAGCGCACTGCTGCGTGACAAGCATAACGGAAAGCCAAAGAATCAAATGGACGCTCATGGACTGGAGGACTCAAGCTATCCCACAGTTCCTGCAGTCTCTGAAAAGCATTTGCATTCTTGGCTGAGCTCCAAATGCTTCTAGGGTCAAAAACAGTGTCCGCGGTGGGTCAGGGCATAGCTCGGCAATTTACGCACCCCCCCCCACCCCCAGAAGTGAAAGGGAAAACAATCCTCTCTTGACTCTTTTACATGTCACCCTATCTTTACTGAATGCTGCAGATAGACGCGATGGTGCAGCACTCAACACCAACATCCTTGCTCCCCCCACGCTATGGCTGGCTGATGGTACAAAATGACTGGTACCCGTCCTCGTCATCAGCCTATTGGCACATGGGGCAGTGCAAAAGGACTGGCAACCATGATGACCAGCATCTGTTAGGTCAATCAAGGGTGCCTGGTCCTAATTTTTCCTGGTAGATGGTGCAATATGGCTGATAACCATCATCGTCATAGCAACAGGGGGCTGAGCTCCATCAGCCCCCACCCTTCATGTGTAAAGAAAAGATTCAAGTGCCCCTGAACTAGCAGGGGGATGCTGGGCTCCTCTCCTACACACTCCTTACTGTCCTGTCTGGACTATCATAGCAGCTGGAGGCTGCCTTCCACTCATATCTCACTAAAGTCACTGTGTCTTATTCCTGCATTCTTTATTACTTCATCACACAAGTGGGGGGACAATGCTACGGTAGCCCAGGAAGGCTGAGGGAAGAACGGAATCAACAGGTGGGGTTGTTGCAGGAGCACCCCCTGTGAATAGAATACAGCTCATAATTTCTGCAGGATCTGACACAGAGCAGCTGTGCTCTCTGATACAGTGGTTCTCTAGTACACTTGCCCATATTCTAGGCAGGACTGATTGTATTTTTAGATACCAAAAAGGAGGGATTGACTCAGGGAGTCATTCCCAATTTTGGCTTTTGCGCCCCTGGCTAAGAGCAGCCAGGGGCACTTATGACAGCAGCAAATGGAACAGTGCAAAAGGACTGGTAGCCACGATCATCTTATTACCAATTTATGGTATGGTAGATGGTACAATATGGCTGATAACCATCTCTGCTATCATGCAAAAGCAAAAGCATGGTGCTGTGTAGCGCTGCTGAATCGCCTCTGTGAGCGGCATCTAGTACACATACAGTGACAGTCACAAAAGGCGAAACAGGCTCCATGATTGCCATGCTATGGCATATTCCAGGGCAATCCAGGTAAAAAAAGGCATGAAATGCTTGTCTGCCGTTGCTTTCCCAGCGGAAGGAGTGACTGACGACATTTACCCAGAACCACCCGCAACAATGATTTTTGCCGCATCAGGCACTGGGATCTCAACCCGGAAATTCAAAGGGGTGGGGGAGGCTGCGGGAACTATGGGATAGCTACGGAGTAGCTACCCACAGTGCAATGCTCCAGAAATCGATGCTAGCCTCGGACCGTGGACGCACACCACCGATTTAATGTGTTTAGTGTGGCCGCGCACACTCGATTTTATACAATCTGTTTTGTTAAACCGGTTTATGTAAATTCGGAATAATCCCGTAGTGTAGACGTACCCTCTGTCTCTAGTCTTATACTTAGCTAGTCAGCTTGTGTCTTTTGGCTTCTATATTTTTAGAGCACCTAGCACAATGCAGTCCTAGTCCATGATTGAGACTCCTAGATGTCATGGCAGTACAAATAATAAATAGTAATTAATAGGGCTGTCGATTAATTGCAGTTAACTCACACAATTAACTCAAAAAACCCAATCGTGATTAAAAAAATCAATCACGTTTAATCAGTTTTAATTGCACTGCTAAAATAATAGAATACCAATTGAAATGGATGAAATATTTTTGGATGTTTTTCTACATTTTCAAAAATATTGATTTCAATTGCAACAGAATACAAAGTGTACAGTGCTCACTTTATATTACTATTTTGATCACAAATATTTGCACAGTAGAAATGGCAGAGAAATAGTATTTTTAAATTCACCTCATACAAGTATTGTACTGCAGTGCAATCTCTTTATGCTGAAAGTGCAATTTAAAAATGTAGGTTTTTTTTTTAAACATAACTGCGCTCAAACAAAACAATGTAAAACTTTAGAGCTTACAAGTCCACTCAGTCCTACTTCTTGTTCAGCTAATCACTAATGTTTGTTTACATTTATGGGAGATAATGCAGCCCACTTCTTGTTTACAATGTCACCTGAAAATGAGAACAGGCATTCATGTGGCAATTTTGTAGCAGGCATTGCAAGGTATTTACGTGTCAGATATGCAAAACGTTTGTATGCCCCTTCATGCTTTGGCCACCATTCCAGAGGACATGCTTCCATGCTGTTGACACTCGTTAAAAAAAGTCATGCGTTAATGAAATTTGTGAATTAACTCCTTGGGAGAGAATAGTACGTCTCCTGCTCTGTTTTACCCACAGTCTGCCATAAATTTTAGGTTATAGCAGTCTTGGATGATAACATAACACATGTTGTTCGTTTCCAAGAACACTTTCACTGCAGATTTGACAAAACGCAAAGAAGGTACCTATGTGAGATTTCTAAAGATGCTACAGCACTAGACTGAAGGTTTAAGAATCTGAAGTGCCTTCCAAAATCTGAGAGGGATGAGGTGTGGAGCATGTTTCAGAAGTCTTAAAAGAGCAACACTCTGATGCAGAACTACAGAGCCCAAACCACCACAAAAAACAAACAAACAAACAAAAAAACAAACACACACACAAAACACCTTCTCCTGGCATCTGACTCAGATCATGAAAATGAACATGTGATGGTCCACACTGCTTTGGATCATTGTTGAGCAGAACCCGTCATCAGCATGGACGCATGTCTTCTGGAATGGTGGCTGAAGCATAAAGAAACATGAATCTTTAGTGCATCTGGCACATAAATATCTTGCGACACCAACTACAACAGTGCCATGTGAATGCCTTTTCTCACTTTCAGGTGACATTGTAAACAAGAAGCGGGCAGCATTATCTCCTGTAAATGTAAACAAATATGTTTGTCTGAGCAATTGGCTGAACAAGTAGTATTAAGTGGACTTGTAGGCTCTAAAGTTTTACATTGTTTTATTTGAGAGTGCAATTATTTTTTGTACATAATTCTACATTTGTACGTTCAACTTTGAAGACAAAGATTGCACTACAGTACTTTTGTTAGGTAAACTGAAAAGAAATTGTATTTTTCTCTTTTATTTTTGATTACAAAAACAGAAAGTGAACACTGTACACTTTGTATGTTTTGTAATTGAAATCAATATATTTGAAAATATAGAAAATATCCAAAAATATTGAAATAATTTGTAATAAATAAATGGTATTCTGTTATTGTTTAACTGCACAATCACAATTAATTTTTTTAATTGTGCAATTAATCATGATTAATTTTTTAATCGCTTGACAGCCCTAGTAATTAATAGTCTGTAGGCCTTGTGCAGAACCTCTACTCGTGGTAAATTTCCCCATGGAGAGTTTTAATTTTAGAAGATTACAAGGTGGTGTGCAGTCCATAGTAGAGTTATCACCTGTGCAGATTTTTCTGGATCTGTTCCACATTCTGCAAATTAGGTTTTAAGGATGCTAACAGTTCTGAATTTTTTTTGTAATCGATGCAACATCACAACAAAGACTTTATCCCACAAGGGCAACACTAAAGGTAGGTCTACACTTAGAGCTGGGGAGTGATTCTCAGCTTGAGGAGACATGCCTTCACTACCTGCAATTGAGCTAGCATGCTAAAAATAGACAGTAGCCACAGTGGCTGGAGAAACTAGCTGCCGTGAGTATGCACCTGCTGTCTTGCATGGGATCATACTCAATGCAGCTAGCCCCTTCAGCTGCTCGCGCCACCATGGTTATACGCTAGTTTTAGGATGCCAGTTCGATCAGAGCTAGCGCAGGTATGTCTCCTTGAGCTGGAACTCACACCGCCGGCTGAAAATGTAGATGTACCCTAAGAAGGAGGAGCCTGAACTCAGTTAGGTCTTCACAAACTTTTCAGCTCTCTTTCCCTGCTTTGTTTAGTTTACCTATAAACTTTTTTTTAAACTGCAAAGTGTGTGTTTTATGCCCTTAAAAATACCACATTGACAGCCCAAGAAGCTGAAGTGTCCATCACAGCTAGGGGCACCCAGGGTGGGTGCCGCAAGTGGGGCAATTTGCCCCAGGCCCCCACGAGAATATAGTATTCTATTGTATTGCAAGTTTTTTTTATGGAAGGGGCCCCCGAAATTGCTTTGCCCCAGGCCCCCTGAATCCTCTGGGCAGCCCTGATCACAGCACAGGCAGCTGCAGTGCAGCCTTCCCCAGCACCCATTGCTCTGTGAATACACCTCAGCTGTGTCTTGGAAAAAACCAACTCCAAGATGGAGAGGGGGAGTTTAGTCCATTGTCCCACTCAGTCCTCGGCCTAAAGCTTCCAACAAAGTCACTGCCAGTTTCTGAGGCTGGTTTTTGGGATGTGGACATGTACACTCTGAGAACTGAGCAGAGATTGTAAACTCATTCCATGCTGCCCACCTAACAGCTATCAGATGGTGACAGCTTTTGATCACTGAATTGGTGACCTGGAAGTGAAGGATTCCATAGCCTATTGCCATCAAATAAAATGTAATTTTCTGTTCCTAACAGTCTCCTTTTAAGTTTGATGGCCCTACATCTTGCTAGGGGCAAGAATCAGGTTAGAGTCAGAGCCCAGATATCATGCAAAGCCTGGCATTGCAGCAAGCTAAAGTCCGCTCACACAACTTCCTAGTGCAACCCCTGGGGTTAAATTGGCCAAATGCCCTATCAAAGGGCTGCAGGGTACCATCACCCTGGGTTTCTTGAGCGGTACGTCCTGTGACACCTACTCTCAACAGTGCTCCCTGGTGGTGTTATGCAGTGCCTCCTGGTGGTACTGTGGCACCAGCAGCTGTTTTAGACTCTGCAGACCTGGGTTCTAGTCCCTGGATCCTTAAGAGTGTTGTTATCATTACCTAGCCACAGTAGCATCTCAACTGCTAATCTACCTGATAACTACAGCTACTTAAATGAGTACTAACTCCTACCAACATTTCTCTGTTTAAAAACATGGACATTTGCTGACAAAAAGCTTGGTTACCACAGAATTCAGATTGCCTGGTGGTGTCTTGTGCCCTTCCCTGGGACTGAGTTCAGCAACACTCAGACATCTGAGAACCAGGAAGTACATTCAGGTATGTGCCTGCACAACCTTAACTCTGTCCTCTTTGAGCAATGCCCTAATAAGCATTCAGACTCTGCCTTTGCACTTTTCTGAATGCCCTGCACTCAAACTCTCAGCTCTGGTCTACACTACAGAGTTAGGTCAACAGAAGGCAGTTTACATCAACCTAACTATGCAAGTATCTACACAAAAATTTTGCTCCCACTGACATAACTCGCTCTCTACACTGACTGAATAACTCCACCTCCATGAGAGGCATAGAGTCAATGTTGATGTAGTTAGCCAGCAACAGTCAATGTTGACCTTTCAGAAGGCATCCCCCCCAGTGCCCCACCCTGAGTTCAGTCAGTGCAAGCGCTCCTTGTGAAAGTGTAGACACGCACAAGTGATGTAATTACTGTGGCAGCTGTGTGCCAACGTAAATGAGGTTGACTTAAATTTGTGGTGTAGACATGTCTTTAGCCTACTCCACAGAAACACCACATCTGCTAAATTTTATAATCCCTTCACTCATATGCACACAATGTTATCAAACACTATAATTTTACTTTACCCATCCTTAAACTCAGACTACACTCCTGTTCAACCTAACTGCCCCAGTGACAATCCCGATGGCAAGAGGCCCCCTTTGCCCTGCTACTGACACAGCTGACCATATCAGCTGTGAAATTAGCATATTGGATTTTTCAAGGTACACATGCACATCCTTCCTTTGATCACACATACAGGGATCAAGGAGAGGGACTCAGTTTTTCAGAGGCACACAGCCCTTCTCCCCTGATTACTTCATGTCACAGTTACAGCTCTGCTAAGCTGTTCTAACTAATCCCTCTACCATTCAATGCAACTAAACCTAACACAGTGACCGCAGCTGGAGCGCATGCAGGGAACTCCCAGTAGCTGTTGCCAGCTCCAGAGTGGCAAAGTTCTGGTTGCACAGATGTGTCACTTAAATCTTCATTTCCTGTTTTTTCCACAAGTTTGGGTTTTGCTAACTCAACATTCTGGAAAGACATGACGTATACCTGTGAGCAATCTCAACTCTGCAGTACCCAAGTTTTTTTGGTCAGTGATAATATAGATTGATTGGTCCCTTAATAGATAAGGGGGTGGCTGCAATGCTAAAGATTTATTTTCAATTGAGTACATGACCCCATATTTATTTTGTACCCTATGGCAGCACAGTTTGTTATAATGATGCATTATACATACTTTATCCTTGCTTTCCAGTCCTTCTATTCAGCACTGGAAAATCCTGATTGCTGCAGAGAATTGCTGTGTAAAGGATAGGAGTAGCTAGATGCTGGGGTTTTGCTTGAGGTGATGGGCAAAAGCAAATGTAATGAATGTCGTAATCATGTATTCAATGCAGAAGGTATCTGCTTATCCAAAATCATCAAGGATGAGCCCTCAGTAGGCAGATCTGGGTTCTTATAAGGAATAGCAGTTGTTGTTTTGCTGTGGATCAGAGTTTTGAACTACAGTTAACACTAAATGTAACTTGAGTAAACTTTGTATGAGTAATAGGATACAAAGTCATTTAATCAAGTATACAAAAATGTGACAGAGCTCTGTCCTTGTCTCCGTGGGTCCTACATTGCCTGACAGACTTCACTAGCCTCAGAGGCTCACTGTGACCCTCCACTTAACCCTTCTCCCTCTAGAGACAGTCCACTGAGCCCTTTTCATCATAAGCCAGCGAGGGAGGTGAGGAGAAGCTATCCTCCCTTGCACAGTCTCTGTTGTCTCCCAGTCTCAGTGATTAATCAGGGCGTAAAGTGGGGGGAGCCCAGGCCCACCCTCTACTCTGGGCTTCAGCCCAGGGACCCTAATAGTATCAGCTATGGTATCTGACCTTTTAGGAACAGGACAGTACAATTCCCTGGGCTGCTTCCCCACAGCAGCCCCCACTTCCTCAATCTTCACTTCACCCTTACCTCAGGGCCTCCTTCCTGGTGCCAGATCAGGCACCCCCACCTGACTAACTGGGAGGCTTTTAACTAGGTTCAGCCAGCCCCTGATTGGCTTCAGGTGTCCCAATCAACCTACCATCCTCCCTGCCTTCTGGAAAGCTCTTAATTGGCCCCAGGTGTCTTAATTGACCTGGAGCAGCTGCCATTTACTCAGCCTGGTACCAGGGATTTGTTTAACCTGGGGCTAATATATCTATCTCCAACTATTTTTCTATAGCCATCTGGCCTTGCCCCGTCACAAAAAGTATATTTGTTTTCTTGTAGATGTCTTGTGGTTTAATATCTTCTGCACAGACGTTGATGCTAGGATATGCTAAAATATGTTATGACTGAATAATTGACTGAAAAAGTTCCTTTTGTTATTTTGTGTGAGAGGTAAATCCCACGTTTTGAGTTTAAAAAACAAAATTTGGTGGCTTTCAATAGCCCTTTTAACTGCAGCCGTGTTAGCATTTAACTGTCATGGAGTGGCAATGTGACCAGATGGCTAGAACACTGCACCGACACTCTAGAGAGCTGTGTTGTTATCACCTCTGCAACTGGCTTGCTGAGTGACCTTAGTGAAGTCACTTCACTGCTTTGTGCCTCACTTTCCTTGCTTATACAATGGGGGTAATGAGACCTCCTTTGTAAAACACTTTGAGTTCTGCAAATGGAAAGCTCTGTATAAGAGCTAGATATTATCACCTGCGAAACCAGCTAAAGCATGGGAAACAGATGGCCTTATGAACTTCCAGTTAGTGTTTTAGACTAGAAAGCAGAAATTTTGTTTAGAGAATGAGGACCTCACCAGTGAATTTTCTTTTCCTTTCCTGCCCCCCACTCTAGTTCAGTGGGAAACAGAATAGCTGCCTGATGTCCTATTCACTGCCTGTTTAGTGAGGATGTTTGGTTAGCAAAATTGTTTGCTGGGGAGCCAGCTGGGGAATCATACAAATTAACATTTTGATGTAATGACATCAGATGAATCCCAGTGATTTCCCAAGTGTCCAGTGACAATTGAAAGAATAACAAAAGTTACACTGAGAATATATAGGGATTTATACTCAGATTGCAGTTGATTTAAGGCAAATCCAATCTGGATCTCAAAAAGGTTGGCAGTTATCCAAATTAAGTTCTGATTTTGGATAACTCCACTGCAGTTTTTTTACCGGGTTGTATTTTTTTCTGGTTTCTTATAGATAATTTATGTACTTGGAGTCTCCTCTGCCTAGTGGCACATGAGGCAACCTATTTTTCCCCTTGTTGTCTGTCCTTGGCAGCAACCATCACTCTTCACATCTCAAAGTCTATGACAATGCAGAAAGAAGTGGGCATAGTAGGCCTTACCCCAGTAATAGTCTTAATCCATTCTGTGTCTCTGCTCTTTGTCCTAATGCAGCACACAGACTCGTCATACAAAGCTGGAATTCCTTAGCATCTCAGGCTCTTCCTAAGGGCTTGTCTGTGACACCTGTGATGAGTCTCAGAGCACCCAGGATTGTCAGTCACAATGTTACCCTGGCCTCCAGCGAGAAGGAGTCATGCTTGTGGTAGCAGAGTATCATCTCCTTGGCACCTTCAGCCATTCAAACTCTCTCCTCTGAGCTCTGCCAGCCCTAACTTTTCCTTGCAGGCTAACAACAGGTGCACCCCAATCCCTGAGCCCCCTTGAATTGTTCCACTGTGATATCCAGCCCCTGTCACTGGCTACTCACAGAAATTCCAGATCCTCTGCACCAATAGCATGGTACCCCGGTTTTACCTTAATCCACTGCTCCTGTGCACTTGTGAGCATTTACAATAAAACAAAAAGAGGGTTATTTTAAAAAGAACAAGGACTTAAGTAGAAATGAGAGTGTGGTGCAAACAAATACAAAACAAAATCATAAAACATGAACTTGGGTCTACACTTATCAATAGTTACCTTTCCTAGCTAGTAAAGCAGGTTCTCCCTCCCCCTGAAGTTCAGCCTGTTGCAGAGCTGTCTGGTTTTGAAGAACCAGGATCCAAACATGTGTGAAAGCCCCGGTGCTCCACAAGGTGTTTGCTCAGTGAATGGATACAGAGTGTTTCTCCCTCCTCTGTGTTACACTGAAAACAGCCTTTTGTTTCTAGTCAGACAGGGAAAACCCTTGTCTTGTAAAGTTTCTTTTTTTACCTTTATGTTGTTAAAATGTTTGTCACCTCTGATGGTTTCCCATTCAAAGTCTTAGTATTGCACAAGGCTAAACTACTGCGCCGTGCATTGCATCACTGGCCAAACAGGGCAGGGTGACAACACTCCCTTGCCTGACTGGGCCATCACCAAGACACAATATCTCTTGGTGACAAATTGCTACTCCAAGTCCATAAAGAATGCTTTCAGTAAAATACATCATTCCTTAAATATTATCTGTACATATACCTCACAATGATTATGAACCTTGACAAGTCATGAGCTTTCTGTAGGTACCTTACCTGCTACTCTTTATGGATAAATATCCAGTAAGACATGCAGGGGCGGCTCTAGCGTTTTGGCCGCCCTAAGCAGTCATGCGCGGGAGGCGCCCTGGAGCCGCGGGAGCAGCGGACCTCCTGCGGGCATGACTGCGGAGGGTCCGCTGGTCCCGCGTGGCTCGGCCGGAGCCCCCGCGGCTGCCGACGGTTCGCGGACGCGGCGGCTCCGCTTGGGCTGCCGCAGACATGCCTGCGGGAGGTCCAGCCGCGCCGCGGGACGGGCGCCCCCTCCGCAGTCATGCCTGCGGCAGGTCCGGTCATCCCGGGGCTCCGGTGGACCTCCCGCAGACATGACTGCGGCAGGTCCGCCGGCCCAGCCTGCCGCCCACCCCCGGCCGCAGGGGACGCCCCCTAGATTTGGCCGCCCTAGGCACCAGCTTGTTTTGCTGGTGCCTAGAGCCGCCCCTGAAGACATGGGTATAGTGTGTTTGTCAGGTCTGAGGTGAGAGATGTTTGCAAACAACAGAGACCACTTTGCCAAGAGGTCTGTGTCACACTATCAAATAGTTCCATAAAATCAATGAAGTTAAAAAGCATCTTCCTCTAGTATTCTAAGCCTTTCTCAATGTGCCTTCTCAGGGTGAAAATCTGGTCAGAACATGACCAACCAACTTGAAAGCCACCCTGTTCTTCCCTGACCGTTTTCTCAACATCAGATTTCATGCTATTCAGAATGTAATGGGATTCACAGAATACTGTGCTTTATAAATAGAGCGAGCGTGCAAGCAGGCTTTTAAAGAGAGGACAATTTTTTTATAACTATTCAAACTGCACTGGTCATTCCAAAACCCTTATTCCAGTAATGTACTCTTGTGAAATCCTCCCCAACATTTACCATCCCAGGAAGAAAAATCTAATAGCTTTCCATAGTTGTGCTGCTAAACTTTATGAGGCCTGTGAGGGATGAGTAGGGAATAACAGGGAAAAGTTCTGGCTGTGGTGAGGGAAGAAAGAATGTGCTGCCTCTGGCTGTGTTGATGAAGGCGCTGGAGACATTAAAAGGAAGGTTCTGGCTGGTCTTTACCTCCTCTGACAGGGATAGGACTGTAGGATGCTACTATGTGGTCCTCTTCTGTTGGTCTGCAGCTTCTTTTTGCATGATGTGGCAAGATTCCTAGAGGCATTCTATTGTGTCTCCAAAAGGTCTGTGTCACACTATCAAATGGTGGCTGGAAGCCCCGAGGGTGTGTTATCCTAGCAGCAGCAGGCTAAAAAGGTTAATTTCCATTCACCCTAGGAGCACCAGGAGTGTTGAAATTAGCAAGGCTGTAGTAATATTTAACAATGCCTATAGTTATAGAAAAGTAACAGCAATGTAGAAATCAACTCAATCTCTGTAGGTATAAAAATTAGGTAAAGGCCAACTCTTGCTCTGTCTTTCACCTTGTGTAAGCCCAGTGAATGTGATCTTGCAGAGTATACCAGTCATGGCACAGTTGGGTCTGACAGCTGTAAAATTAATAACAGAATGATTCTTCATTATAATGTTAAACATGAGAAATGTCTCCTTCTGACTGTATCAATTAATCTATTTGAATGAATGCTTTAGTTTAAAAAAAAATTTTTTAAACCCTCTCATCCACTCCTGGATGAAAATAAAGCAGCAGCATTGTTTTCTTTTAGTTAAAGAAAACAATTACATTACTTCAGGTTTAAAGTCAAAACCAGAATTGACTTTGGCTTGAATAGTTAGTAACACATTATGGTATTTAATTGTAGGTATTCGTTCTAATGATATGATTAAGCACATTAAAATAGGGGGAACCTGACAAGGTTGTCATGGCAAAAGGCTTCTCTCAAGGGTTCTTGATATAAATTTTATTTCACCATATCCCTCTGCCACCTCTGTTTTTGCCTTTAGCACCACTCTGTGCTTGTGTGTGACATGCCCCTTCCAAACTCCACTTTCTCTCATCTAAGGACTCTTGATTTGGTACAGTTAAGTGTCAAAGAAAAGGGAGAAAGCCATTAAGGATCTGCTTGTCCTTACTTCACTCATTTTATGAGGCACTTGTGACTCTAGCTAGTCATAAAGGTAGTCTTGGTTATAGCTACAGCATGTTTATGTTTTGTTCCACTAAAAAATAAACTCAAGTTCCTCTTGGTTAAAACTGCACATTTTTAAATGAAGTATCAGTTTCAACACATCTTGTAATAAGTATAGTAATAATACTTTGTATTTATTTAGCATTTTTCTTTAAAGACCTCAGAACACTTTGCAGACATTCATTAATTTAGCGTCAGAATGCCACTGCAAAGTAGCTATTCACCTTTTTCCAGATGGAGGAAACGGAGGATTACAGAGAGTAGGTGACTTTCCCCTGGTTTCTGTAGTTCATCATTTAGAGCTCAGTCCTTACACATGTGCATGACTTTAGGCACTGTGACGTCACCGTGTGTAAAATTAAGCATATGTGTATCGTTTTTGCAGGATCAAGCCTTAGACTGAATGAGGTTGGAGTAGAGAGACCTGTATTTTCTGTGAAGCACCTTGTGGCTGCTATAACAAACAATTCAGCAATTATAATGCCAGAAGCCATGCGATAGGACAATGTTAGAGCTGGGATCAGAGCCCATGAATCTTGACTCTCTGCTCTACTGTATGCACCTTTCCCACACTCTCTTTACACAATCACTTCACAACCACCTTTCATGAGACTAAAACTATTTCAGATGTTATTTGAGAATGAGTCAAAAGCCCATGTTTGAAAAGTTAAAAAAAACTACAGTGCTCTTGCTCCTGAAAATCCTGCCAGAAATAACTGAGATGTTCAAAAATGTCCAGACTTGCTCTATTTTGGTACTAACAACTCAAGATACTTATGAAATGAAAAAGCTACACAACCAGCTCTGGATGCTGTCCAGCCCCTGTACACCACTCCAGCAGTATATAGGGCCTATAAATGTGCTACAACCAGCTATGGGAGAATTGCTCCACCACAGGAGTTGTCCTTCATTGTCTAGTGGAGGGCGTATGTGTGGAGTTGGGAAGGGGAGTGTCTGGATCCAAGGGCTGCTCTAATTTACACTGAGCGCTTCCTTGGCCCCAAGCTGGCCCAGAATCTGGGCAGCGCAGAAGTGTCTTAAAACCACCTTTGCCCTCTTTCCCCTTGGGCTGTGCCATCTGCCAGGTGCAGCACACAGTCTTTTCCCGTATTATATAGAACATTCAGTATTCCCAAGTTTTCAGCCTGATGAGAAGAAACCTGCAAGAGCAGGATTAGCCATATAGCTCCTGAATTGGTTAGAAATGACTGAATTTTCCATCTTGGAAAACATTGTTAAATAATGAGAGCCAGCAAGTTTGAGTTTTAATAAATCCTAATAAGCAGCAAAGATAAATCATCCAGACAAAGCAAACCGAATGGAAATAACATTTATGCCTAGTTGCTCTTGTGTAAAAAAAAAAACCCAAAAAACAAAACATAAATCCAAGAAAAAAAAGAGGCACAGTAGGTATTTATTAATTGTTAATGCCCCACTGTACCCAGTAATCTCCACTCCCACATAACAGGCACCACTCCCATCAGGACTACAGTTCTCACGTTGCTTAGCTCCTCGCTTGCCAGGTAAACTCACAGGGCCAAATTCTGTCTTCCAGTGCATAAGCATTGCGCTCCCTGTGATTGCTGTGTGAGAGCCCCATCTAAGGGTGGAATTGGGCCCACTGCAGTAAATGAGTATCCATTCCTGACTGAGAGCTAGGGTTCTGGTTTATGGCTCTTTTCCCAGGATGGGAGGGTCCCAGTTAGGTACCCAAAACTGACTGTTCATGTGCTGGGAGTGAGTAAGAGGGATCACACAGAGCAATGATATTAGGAGCCACAGTGCAGACTATAGTGGGATGGAATCATAAAGAGGCAGCCTTGGGAGCAAAGATTATGTATTAATAAGCCCCAGAAAAGCAGTCCAAAGGAGTAAGTGTCAGAACATCATCCCAGACAAATGCCGAGGTCAACTCTGCTGAGCTCCTGCTCAGCTCTCTTGTGGGTTAGCCAGGGAGGGCAGGCAGAGTTACACCAAGCATGACTTTGCCCCTTTGAGCTGGATAAATACATAGTGTAATACGAATACGTATTCTGAATACACTTTAGCTAATAGAGCCCAAACTACACCACCTGTTATTGGTGTTGCACCTTGTACCCTCTGAACAGTGCCTGGTGCACCTATCATGTGCTGTATACGTGTACTGAGAATTACACCTGTCTGTACCCTCTTTTAAATCAGGGGCATCTGTGGCAGAGGGGGATTCACCCCAGAGAGAGCAAGATTGACTCCACTAGGGGAACCACGGGTACTAGGGCATCCCTGTACCTGTCTGAGCCAGCCTCACCCACTGTGTGGTCTCTGCCAGCCAACTTCAGCATCCCCAGTACTGCAGGACTTGTGCTGTTGCACTCTCCCTTCCCCACAGACAGTCCATTGCTAGGGGCTGAGTATGTGGGTTCTTCTGGCTTGCACTGAGAGAATCCATGGGTGAATCCATCCCTGGGATTATCTCCCCTTCTCCACTCAAACTGCCAGGCCACCAATGCTGTCACATTTTCTGTAAAGTGGCTGTCATCAGCAGAACCTGACCAAAGCAATGCCGGTTGGGAATAGGGTGGCCAGATGTCCCGATTTTATAGGGACAGTTCCCGATTTTTGGGTCTTTTTCTTATATAGGCTCCTATTACCCCCCATCCCCTGTCCCGATTTTTCACATTTGCTGTCTGGTCACCCTAGTTGGGAAAATACAGTTTTCTATTCACAGATTAGGTGCTCCTTGCTGGGGAACTTTTAGAACAAGAGGCTGGGGTGAGGAGCTTCCCAGGAAAATCATGAGCCTTTCGCTTTCTCTTTTTCTCTTGTCAGAGTGAAATACCTTCCTCCTTTGAAGGCCTGGTGTTGTTATTGTCTTTTTTAAAAATGATATTTTAATGTTATCTGATGTTTTCTTGCAAACCCTTCAAGAGCCAGACATTACATACTTTAGCTGCATTGGCTGCTTTGCTGGGTCCAAATGCCAGAAAAAAAAACATAGTGACCTTGGCACTTGTGCTGAGAACAGAGTACAGGAATGTTTTTTTGTATCAGTACTTTACCATTTAAGTTTCTCCCTGCTGCCACCCTGTATATGTGGAACGTGAAACATCAGAAATTGCACACTTTCTAGACTGCTGCTGGGGAGGGTTTGAACTAAATATCTTTCCTGTTCCACTTTGCCTTTTCGAGAGAGAGAAGTAACTTGTAAAACTGTTCAGGTTAATTTCTTTCCTTTGGCCTACATGATTAGAAGGATTAACCAGAGAAATGTGACCATGTTGCTGAGTTTTTTCAAACCATTAACAATATTTTCTTGAGTTGTGTGTGTGCATGCACAAGCAGTACATGTGTACACATATGTGTGTTCCTTTCCTGTACTAACAACATCTGCTAAATGTCTGACAGCCAAGGAAAGAAATTGTACCCCCTCAGTTGCTGACTGCTAAAGTGGGAGGAGGAGACAATCCATGGGACACTGGCTCTTGAGGTGTAATGACAGACCTGAGTGGAAGTTAGAACTTAGAAGCAGAACCATATTTTGCTTGAGGTACAATTTAATGCAGAGGTAAGGTGTTAGGGGGCCATGATTAAAGGGTTAGGAAGGTGTAAGGATTAGGGAGCCCAGGGTAGGGGGATCCTGCAGAGAAGCCAAAGGGAACTCCACTAAAGTCAGTGAAGAAGTTGGCCCTGTGTATTTAGTTTTGAAAGGACATTGACAGATCTGCTAAACTTTCAGAGGGAATGGCAATGTTTTGACACCCCCAAACAACAGCTGATCAATGGAAATTAAACTTCATTGTTACTGTAGAGGTATCTAATTTTTCAAAAAATGTTTCCAGAAGTTACACAATTCTGTTAACAACAGAATAGAGATTTGCCACTCAGCCAAAGATCAACTCACAAAAGCTTCCTGCAGCTCTTCTGAAATTCACTGAAACTGGTTGATGGGAATGAACAAGAATCTGTGAGAAGGTCAGAAGGCAGATCCATTTGCATTGTGCTTCCTGTTCATCTGGATAGTCAAGATTCATTGTTGTTACTAAGAGCACTGTAGCCCTTTATGATTTATGCGTTTGATGAGTGTCTATTATTTCCTTAGAATATTTAGATGTGCTCATCTCGTTCACCGGATGGTTTTAGCTGGCTGCTGTGCAGGTAGCTGTAGTGTCCTCATCATTGGCTTAAAACAATGGTCTGGAGCCCTTTTGTTTGTATAGATATTCTGGGAATAAAGACAGTCCTCCCAGGTTCCTCCCCATACATATAGCTAAGCATTTCTGAGTCAGATGTCAGTGAAAGACAAAGAAGCACAAAGGTTAAGGCAAGAATCACTAATTGAAGTTCTGTGGCCTCTGTTATCCAGGAGATCAAACAAGATCATCATGATCCCTTCTGGCCTTAAAATCTATGAAATGTCAACATATCAGAAGGTGACTATTAGGTGTACCCACTGGGGCCAGAAACTGAGGTGGGCATAAAATATTAGTGGTCTCCCATCTAGTGGGTGGACTTGATGTATGTACATCCAGCACATTAACCCAGCTGCCATGCCAGTTGGGACCTTGATGGTCCACATACAGTGGTTACACCTTGTCAGAAAAAAGGGAGTCTCTTCCAGGCCACTCTGATAAGTCTGTTGTAAACTGGTCTTTAGCATTTGATATTACCCTTCTTTTGCGGGGCTGGGGTGGATCAGGGAGATTAGGGGAATGCAGTCATTGCGTGGTCACAGCTCATGGACATGTAGGATTAATTATTTAGTGTCTGTACAGTGCTTTGAAAATGTGAAGTGCTGTATGAATGCGAAGCATTATCCTTACTGCCCTATCGTAAATAAGTATATGAAGAGTATAAAAATATGAGGTTTATTAAGTTTATGTAAAACGTGCTACTGTTCCATAAGGGATGTCACAACTAGGAGGGATTTATCAGTGATGGAAGATGGATTATTTCCCTCTATGTGTATTTTCACCCTGTCCCTTGTGAATTGACTTGGGAAAAGATGCTGTATTTTCAACAATTTCTTCCTTGATTGGTCTCTCCAGTGTCTTACTTTCAGTTTAAAGGTGAGACCACCATTTTCTCCAGAGGCAGAGATTGATTGGTCACCATCTTTCTTTCTTTGGAGATCTTAGGTATTTCTGAGTCCCATGGATAATTTTCAGTGGCAGAATAAATCAGTTGTTCCAGCTATGTTCTCAGTTGGGCCTTTGTGTGTGTGTTTCCATATCAAGATGTTGTGGTTTTTGGAGTTGTCATACATGTCATATGATGTATTAGCATACTCTGGTCTTTTAAAAAAAAAAAAAGTAAATACACCTCTACCCCAATATAATGCCGTCCCTGGGAGCCAAAAAATCTTACTGCATTATAGGTGAAACCGCATTATATCGAACTTGCTATGATCCGCCGGAGTGCGCAGCCCCGCCCCCCCAGAGCACTGCTTTACCGTGTTATATCCAAATTCGTGTTATATTGGGTCACGTTATATCGGGGTAGAGGTGTAATGCCCAGATCCTTATCAGCAGGCAGAAGTCCAGGCTGGAATTAGCCTCCAAGTAAGCCATATAATCATCTTTTCTGTTTCATTTTGCAAAGTTTTTGTATCACACAGAATAGAAATTAGGTTTTATAGCGCACTTTACAAATTTAGACCTGAGTTTAAGGAAGTCTGAAATAATTTAGAGCTGTCTAAGTTGGTATAATACACCTTTTTCCAGGCCCCTCAACGTGTACATCACACCAAATAAAGCTCCCAGAGACTTATTTAGAGTTCCTTAGTTAGACTCATACCCAGTAACTGGTAGAGCTGGTCAGAAAATGGAATTTCCATCCATGAGAAATTCTGACATTTTGAAATTTGTTTTCATTTTGAATCAGAATGAAAAGTCAAAATGTTTTGCAGAATGGAAATTCTGAAAAATTTAGATTCAGAAACATCAAAATGTTCACTTTAATATAGCAAAAGTGTTTAGGGTTTGTTTGTTTTTTGATGATGTTGAAATATTCTAATATAATATACAATATATAACCTATAACCTTGAAATGAATCATTAATATGTCACAACAAAATGAATGTAAATGACAAAGTCAAAACAAAACATTTTTACCTTATAGAAATGTTTCAACATTATTAAAATGAAACTAGAAAGTCAAAACTATTTGCTTTGACAATTGACATGTTCCTGTGGAAAGTTTTGATTTGAATGAAGCTGCATTCTCTGATGCCAAACCGTTCTGTTTAAAATTTTGTAACTAGCATGTAACTTACACCCCTTTCATCTTTATGTCTAATCTGTGAATTTGGCCCAGAGACTCTTTACACACATACCAAGTGCCCAGAAGGAAGGAGTGTAGCAAGAGAAGCAGCTAAAGGGAGAGTGCAATGAAGTATAAATGGAAGTATCCCACCCCCTTCTTCAATATACCCCTTCTTCCTGCTTCTCAGCCTGTAAATTACCCCAGCTGAGACTGCTTAGCCCTCCCTATGCATTGTAACTATGGCTATGTCTACCATACAGCCCGGATCAATGCTCTGAGATCGATCCACTGGCAGTTGATTTAGTGGGTCTAGTGAAGACCCACCAAATGGACTGCAGATCGCTCTCCAGTCAACCCCTGTCCTCTACCCCCGATGAGAAGAGTAAGGTAAGTCGACGGGCGAGTTTCTCCTGTTGACCCCCCGCGGTGTAGACTCCGTGGTAATGCCACCTAAGGTACGTCGACTCCAGCTACATTATTCACGTAGCTAGAGTTGCGTAGCATAGGTCGACTTACTGCGGTAGTGTAGCCATAGCCTCCTAAGGGAGTTCATTTGAAAGGGGAGGCTCCGATTTATACCGCCTTACACATCACCTGTGGATTTGCTCCAGAGAATCTCCGAGTCCTTAGCATGCCGTGAGTTAGATGTCAGCACTGCAGGTAATCATGGAATCTCTTTTGCATTCTGCATCAGTTCACAAGCAGCTAGAATCTGCCTTAGAGTCAGAGGATACATTAGCCAGGACCCTGGGTCACCCCTACTCTTTTTTTTTTAAAGCACCTGTGTATCTTAGCAGCCCATTGAGATGGGCAAGAAGCGCCTTAGTTTAACGTGCTGTCTTTATGCCAGCATCTCTGGCAGTGCATTAGCCTTCCCACCCATTCCTTCCATATGTCACCCCATTATCTTCATTGGTTAGGAACCTATGTCCTTGGATAGAATGCAGCCAACCTTCTGTAGTATCTGAACAAGAATGTGTCTGGGTTCATCATTGCTGGAGCTGGTTTGAGTATGTTTTCAATATTTCACTTGACTGCTGTTGTTGTGTGTCCCTTGGGACAAAAGCAGAAAGTCTCTCACTCATGATTTGATCTCAGACTTGTAAAGAAAATCAGGATTTCCTGGGCTGCCGGAAAATCCACAGCAACATCTTAAAAGGACAGGTTTGGACAAAAAAGAGCGATGAATGGATTTGCCCTCTCTTGTTTATAGAAGAATTTGAGCCAAAACTATGACTCTAATCTTTGGCTATAGCTGAGACCACCTGGCACAGATCATAAAGAGGTGCAAAGCTCACTTGATCCTGGGCTGGCTGTGTGTAGGCCTGGTCCTTCAGGCCGCTCTAGATTAGACCAGTTGCCAACAGCTCAAAGGGGATGAAATGGCAGTCTGGGATTAGCAGGCTGGAGGGTCAACCCATCCATGTGACTATTCCCAGTTTAATTTAAGGTGTGGGAGGGCCAGTACGTCAGCTCCATGCCACCGGAGAATTCCCCTGTGCTGGGCGGATCACCTGGGCACCATCTATGCCAGATTTGCACCCCAAATCCACTGATGGTGTGGTGCAAAGCAGCTGCACAGCAGCTGCAAAAGAGAACTGGGCTCTATAGCTGAGAAACCTCAGGCTTTAAGAGGGTTTGATTTGGGATTGGGATAGAACTTTGTGGCTTTTGCCTAGCTCTTCTTTTATTCTAAACTTTCAACAGGTGTGTCCTACACTCTCAGAGCTGGGAGGCCTAAAATTAGACCTAGCAACTGTGTTTTGGTTTGCAGGCAGGCTTCAGAGAAAACAATTTCTGTCTGCTTCAGTTCTCTGCCTGCTCATAAGAAGGAAGCAGACAGGTAGAGCAGGGAGATGGTGTGCCTATAAAGGAATCCAAAGCCCATGGTCTCTTGCAGTATTGCAGTATTGCTACCCTGCAGAACTGAAGTATCAGAACCCCAGTATTTGTTTAAATACATGGGGCTTGATTTACATCTCACGCAGGTGTAAATCAGGAATGAGCCTGTTGAGATCAATGGAGTTAATCCTGTGTAAAACTGGCCTAAGTGAGAGCCTATTGGTCCCATCCTGTTTTTCAGCAGGGACTCTATCTGGCTCATGCTGATGTAAAATTGCACTAATACCAAAGGCAAAATTACACACTACATATGTGTGTCTGTGCACCCACATTCATTATTCCAACATTTCAGCCTGAGCAAAGCATTAGAATTTGCATCTACCAACCACTCTTTATCCCAATGGGTTTTCCAAGTGCAACAATGATGGATCACACACAGGTGTTAGCATTTTTAAAGCGATCGTGCAGACATTTACAGCTGAAAATTGGAGGCACACACATGTGCATGCATAGTATTGTGGGCTGATGACAGTTTTGCAAAGTTGCAAGTCAGATAGCGATCTAGCTGAAAAGTTGGCATTAACTCTGAGATGCTTGGGTATTTACAACTGTGATGGCAACAGGTAATGAAATGTGCTCATCATAATTAATAATACCCTCTTTTATAAGTTAACTCAAAGAAAGTTCTTCCCCAAGAGCCTAAGTTCTTATTGCTGTATAAGTTGTCTACACTAGAGAGAGTTTGCCAGCATTGCTTTGCCAGCAGACACGCCTAGTGGAGATGCAGTTTATAATGGCAAAAGAGTGTTTTGCAGGTATAGTTTATGCCAGTTCTCAGAGCAAAATAAACCAAATGAGCAAAATAACTATACCAAAAAAAGTTTCTAATGTAAACCAGGTTTAAAATACTAATGACAGGCTCTTGGCAGCTGTCTATTCCCTTCTTTTGCTTATGGTTGAAGTAAATGAAATAATCCATGATCGCCAGCATGCCCTTTGTTTTGAAGCTTCGCAGCATTGTAGCTGCAATGTTTTTGTTTGTAACTCCCATTCTTGGACCTGCCTTAATTCCACCCCTTCAGGCTTCAAGTGTTGAGAATGCGTTTCCTGATTTTCCTTACCACATATCTCCAGCTTTTGATGACACCTGTGTTTAAACAGAGGCTTTGCTCCTGCCCTGTCCACTTTCATCGTGTGCTTTATCCAGCAGTCAACATGCTGACTTTGTAGCGTTAATTTCCTCACCAACAATTTAATTGTCCACTGAAATGGAGAAATCCTCCAAGTTTGGAATATTCAGGTCTATGTATAAATCCTGGCAACCCTTGCAAGTTTTACAAGCCCTCCAAGCACACAGTAAAGGCTCCAGTTCTCTCTTCTGTGGGAGTTTGTACACATGTGCTTGAGGGCAGAGTGTAGAACTGGGGGTCCATTTCTGTAGCTCTTGCTCATGCTGAGTAGATCTGAAGTACACATGTTGCAGAACTGGGAGTCTAAGGCCAGATTCTCAGGAAACTGACCAGCTGAGAATTTCTGAGGTGGAGGGGTGGGGTTTTCCTTAGCTGGTGTAAATCTATCCCCCAGGAACTCAACAGAGGGTGCATGTTAGTGGGGGGAACGAGTGGGGTGGAACTCATCACCACCTATGCTTAGGACAGTGGAATGGGGGGAACCCCTTTAATGGAAGCATTTTGGGGGCTGCACCCCCACATAAACTTGCTCATATCTGGGGGGTGAGAGGGAAGTGCACAGAGGTGAGAGCAGGATCCAGGGGGACTGGAGTGGCTGCTGCAAGACCCAGGTTTGGGGGCGGGAGTGGGACCAAGAGGGGCTAGAGCTGTCATCATGGCACCCAAGATTGAGCCAGGGAGCAAGGAGTGGGACTTGGAGGGACCGGAATGGGCCCAGAAGCAGGACCCTCCTTCCCAGCCAGGAGCCAGCTGTCTTCCCAATCCCAAGGTCTCAGTACCTCCCCTTAACTCTCCCTCCTATTCCTCCACCCTCACATTCGCAGGGCACTTTTCTCCTTCTCCCTACTTGTGCTTAGCTGTCATATAGTCCCTTGGGGATCGTAATGCTAGTGTTGGCTGCTTTAACATGTACTGGGTCTGGGGCCAGGGCACACAGAATCACGGAGCTCTAATGGCTCCCTGCTGCCTCACGCTTGCAAGCGAGTATCAGCTCTTGGAGCCTGGCGACCATCTGCCCTACAATGTTTATTGTCTAGGGGTAGCTCAGTGGTTTGAGCATTGGCCTTCTAAACCCAGGGTTGTGAGTTTAATCCTCAAGGGGATTAGGGATTGGGGGCAAAATCATAGAATATCAGGGTTGGAAGGGACCTCAAGTCCAACCCCCTACTCAAAGCAGGTCTAATCCTCAAATAGATTTTTGCCCCACATCTCTAAACAGCCCCCTCAAGGATTGAACTCACAACCCTGGGTTTAGCAGGCCAACACTCAAACCACTGAGGTAGCCCTCCTCCTAGTAGTTAGTCCTGCTAGTGAAGGCAGGGGGCTGGACTCAATGACCTTTTGGGGTCCCTTCCGGTTCTATGAGATAGGTATATCTCCATATGTTATATTATAGCTCTCTGGCCTTTGCAGTGACAGATAACTAGGCAGCACTGTTCTGATGTCATGCGTGAGGCTGGTTACAAACAAAGATGACCTGATAAGACACACACTACCTGATTCAAAATGATTGCAAACAGAAAACCAGCCACAGTAATTTCAGTATGATTGAACAAACAGAGCAATAATCCATGTTTGACACCTGGGGAAGAGGACACTATCAGGAAAGAAAAACATTATCGAGTAAACTAACCCCTCCCCCATCACATATCTACATTGAAAACTATGGACCATATCCTCAGATGGGTAAATCAACCTAGCTCCATTGGCTTCAATGGAGTGTGTGGCTTTGTCCATGAAAAACAAATGACAGTCCTTTTAAAATCAGACTGTCAGTATTTGCAGCACACTCTATAGCATCTATCATGGAGCTGTCAACTCTGTTAATGATACTGAACAACTGATGTTTTCTAAATATACAGTAATTGCTAACTTAAATGCTGTACAAGCATTTAGCACTGTTGTGCTGTATGCATGAATAATACTGCACTGAATTAAATTTCCAGTAGTCTGGATACTTATTGAGCATTTTGCTTGTGTGACAGGGAAGTCGTACCCATGTCTGTATAGTAGGGGCATGTATTTGATTGTTTTCCTTGTCTATGTATAAAGTCTATAATAGTAATAAGTCACTCCATATCATGCGTTTCATGGTGATTTGTGCACATTTTGGGTAGTTCACTCAATATTTGAACTAGAGCTGTCAAACAATAAAAAAAATTGTGATTAATTGCAGTTTTAATCGCATTTTTAAACAATAGAATACCAATTGAAATTTATTATAAATATTTTTGGATGTTTTAATACATTTTCAAATATATTGATTTCAATTACAAGACAGAATATAAAGTGTACCATGCTCACAATATTATTATTTTGATTACAAATATTTGCACTGTAAAAATGATAAAAGAAATAGTATTTTTCAGTTCACCTCATACAAGTACTGTAGTGCGATATCTTTATCATGAAAGTGCAACTTACAAGTGTAGGTTTTTTTTGTTACATAACTGCACTCAAAAACAAAACAATGTCAAACTGTAGAGACCACAAGTCCACTCAGTCCTACTTCTTGTTCAGGCAATCACTAAGGCAAACAAGTTTGTTTACATTTATGGGAGACAATACTGCCTGCTTTTTAGTTACAATGTCACCTGAAAGTAAGAACAGGCATTCGGCATGGCACTTTTGTAGCTGGCATTGCAAGGCATTTATGTGCCAGATATGCTAAACATCCATATGCCCCTTCATGGTATGGCCACCATTTTAGAGGACTTGTGGTCTCTAAAAATTGACATTGTTTTGTTTTTGAGTGTGGTTATGTGACAAAAAAAAATCTACATTTGTAAGTTGCACTTTCATAATGTAGATAATGTCCATAAAAACATGAATGGGGTGGAGAAAATGAATAAAGAAGAGTTATTTACCCCTTCATATTACACAAGAACCAGGAGTCACCCAATGAAATTAATAGGCAGCAGACTTTAAACAAACATAGGACAGTATTTCTTCACACAATGCACAGTCAACCTGTGGAATTCATTGCCAGGGGTTGTTGTGAAGGCCAAAAGTATAATTGGATTTTAAAAAGAATCAGATAAGTTCATGGAGGGCAGGTTCATCAGTGTCTATAAGCAAGATGGTAAGGGACACAACTGTATGCTCTGGGTATCCCTAAATCTATGACTGCCAGAAGATTGGACTGGACATTAGGGGATGAATCACTCAATAATTTCCTTGTTCTATTCATTCCTTGTGATGCATCTGGCAGACTGCTGGGTTAGATGGACCACTGGTCTGATCCAGTGTGCCATTTTATGATTAGGGCCCTACCAAATTCATGGCCATGAAAAACGCGTCACGGACCATGAAATCTGGTCTCTCCCAATGAAATCTGGTCTTTTGTGTGCTTTTACCCTATACTGTACAGATTTCACGGAGCAGGCCAGCATTTCTCAAACTGGGGGTCCTGACCCAAAAGAGGTTTGCAGGGGGGGAATCACAAGGTTATTTTAAGGGCAGTATTGCCACCCTTACTTCTGTGTTGCCTTCAGAGCTGGGTGGCTGGAAGTCAGCGGCTCTTGACTGGGCACTCAGCTCTGAAGGCAGCACCCCACCATCAGCAGAGCAGAAGTAAGGGTGGCAATACCATCCCATGCCATCCTCACTTCTGTGCTGCTGCTGGCAGCAGTTTTGCCTTCAGAGCTGGGCTCCTGGCCAGCAGCCGCCGCTCTCTGGCCACCCAGCTCTGAAGGTAGCACCGCCACCCCAGCAGCACAGAAGTAAGGGTAACAGCACCGCAACCATGCGACTTTGTTGGGGTAGGACTCCTACAATTACAACACCATGAAAATTCAGATTTAAATTACTGAAATCATGACATTTATGATTTTTAAAATCCTATGACTATGACATTGACCAAAATGGACCGTGAATTTGGTAGGGTCCTACTTATGACTTATTGCTGATTTGTACCAATTTTTGGAGTACACAAGGTTTTAAAGAGACACAGCTAATCTAAAACATTAGAAATTGACTAATTTTTAAATCATCCCATTTCTGAGTGAGCACATTTTAAATCATATATCCTGAAATTTTTTTAAAGACAGTTCTAATGTTTTTATAAGGATTTTAAAAATTGCTCTCTGATACGGATTTTTTCAGCAACAAGGAAACTACCTAAATGACTGCACAGAACAAAGAGCAAAGTTGACAGCACACAGAGTGCGTCCAATGCACAAAGGTAACACATTGCAAAGGGAGATTTATTTGATTTGATTTTGCTGACTTTGTAACTATTAATTCCTTGGGTGACTTGTTTAGCTCTTAGTCATTTGGGTGTTAATTGTAATTATAGTCGTGCAACCTTTTCATACAGAAACATAACTTTTCAAGTTGACTGTCTTTTTAAGGAACTGTTTTTTGAAAAGTTTGGACCAATAGCTGAATCCTTTTGGCTGGAATTGATTTGGTTTGGAGGGATAGGTTGGGGGGATGCCTTAGCGTTAAAAGGTATTTGACATTACACTTGGTTGTTGATCTGTCAGTCTGCATGCTTCCAAGTGGACTGTGAGCGCCTATCCCTCTTGCTTGAAAACTGAAATACTGGAATAATTTTGCCGAAGATAGCAATGACTGGTCATTTCAGGTTCTGTCTCTTTCTTTCTACAGAATCCTAGCAGGTTTTTCCTGTGCTAGTTTTTCAGACCATATGAGAGAGAGAAAGCTTTGTAACATTAAATAGTACGTTCTGCATAGTGCTGCAACCTATTTAATTTATCCATCAAAAGAAGATCTCAGGAGAGAAATACAGAGGGTTAAACCCTCAAAAGAACAAGATCAGCCTTTACAGGGACAATTTATGACTAATTTGGCTGTTGCTTCTTCCAAAACAATATGCCTTGCTTTCGCTACATGTAGGTTGTGAATAGCAATAAGAATTTTAGGAGGGGCCCTTTTCCCCTTGGCAAACCTGGCAGCAATTAATCAGAAGATGGAACTCAGAGCACCTGTTTTCTACCAATTGTCATTCAAGATTGATATCTTTAATGTATTGTATTAGCAGCCCAAATTGAACTGACTAGACTCCATCATTTTCACATTAATATCATGTTGCAAGAAATAGAGTCAGTGATTTAGTAAGGGGCATGCTCCTTACAAGAATAGAGTTAGCATATTCACCCCTTCAGTTCCAAATTGGGTATGCTATTTACACCATTTTTCTTCACTTCTTGTTCTGAACTATTGGGTAATATTGCTGTTACTCTCTTAAACAGCTGCTGCGTTTCACCCAAGAGGTGGCTGCACTTCACTGGTTGACCAAGTGACATACTTATAGTATCACTCTTCAGCTGATGCAAATTTGCCTTGCTCTATTCAGGTCAATAAGATTAGACCAGGTTACACCAGCTGAGGATCTGACCTATGGCATTTATAATGCTAAATGCTACTTTGTACTTCTGCTTCATGGAAAAGGTCACATGGTGATAAGCATCTTACAGATACCTAAAGCAGACAGATGAATGAAGTTATTGTCCATAATAATAATTATTGCTTTGGATCAGTGGAGTTTCTACTATGAGATACTGTTGGATTAAACAGCAAAGAGTAGAGATGATCACTCAGGACACTACAGTCAGGATTCTGCTTATGACTTGGACAGGGTTTGGCAGATACCTGCACCATAAACTGGAATCTTACCTTCACCTTACTGGCAGTGGTTTTTTTTCCTCTTTGGCTCCACTGGGGTTCCTCCGCCAAGTATATCTTCATTAACTTGGAGAACATGTCTGGTGCAAGTTTGCCCATCACCTAGAGTCCCAACTACAACATGAAGCACACCAAGCACTCTACATGTGTAGCAGTTGCCCTGCTTATGTATGATCTATGTCAAAGCAAAGATGGTTCTTTGATTCTTCCTGGGAATTCGGGAGAGGGCCAGCACTAACTCATCTACAGCGGATTGATGAACTGCAATGGATGGAACCCACTCCTGTTTGTTCTACATCTACAGACCTGGAAATTTAGGCTACATAACATGAGTCACTGGGTTTATTCGGAGCTGTTCCAGAACACAACTTTCCTGAGCTGATATGACTGGTTCTCACTATTAGGAACAGAGGCCATTTTGACTAATTTATGGGTGAAGCCATGCCCCAGGATGGCATTGGTATTACAATCTGTGTACAGCAGCAACAGAAATCACATTTACATGCAGGTGGAATATGTATGCAGAGATAAGCTTTGGTCACAAGGTAATTTCCACACACACATCAGCCTGAGTCACAGAGATCTTCCCCACAGCAGAATTAAGGTAATTATTGGCACAGCCAGCCAGTGAAAGTTTGCAAAATGTATTATAACACATTTAGTTGGAAGGCACTCATTATATAAATGTAACATGCTTATCATTCGGGAGTACAGATCAGAATTCCAGTTCCAGCACTGCATTTCCTTCACATTTTCTGCACTCCTTTCTCCCTCTCTTAACCCCAGTTCTCTCATGCACATTTTCCAGTGTGGAATTTTCTTCTGTGCAATGTGTGATCAGGGAGGCTGGCTGGTCACAGTATTGAAAGTAACGAAATGTAGTGTGTGTGTGTTTTTAGGGAGATTTAAGTTTAAGAATAGTAGAAATCTGGGCCCCTATCACCAAGAAGCAGGTAACACCTATTCAGCTCCATGCATATCATGCATATCCTTCAAGAGAGCGAATCATGCTCATGCACTTGCTTAAAAGAAAAAAGAGCAATCCTGCAGGATGTTTGGGGCATAGGATGAAAGTTTGCTCCGAGTCATGCCCTTGCAATGCCATTGGCCCCAGTGGTCTGTGGAGATGGAACAAAAGTCAGAATTTGTCTCTTTGAATGCAGTTTTCGGAACTGCTTTTGAATTAACTAGCCCATGTAACCTTTGCCATAGGAGAGTTTCACATCAAGCCCCCTATTTATACCTAGCCTTTGTAAAACCTGTACAAAGTGCCTATATCTTCTGCTCAAAAGCATTCAATAAAGGCCTAATGATTTAATAGGGGAGACTATCTATCTCCCTGACCATAAGAATAGCATCCTGTTAAGCAATAATACAAACTTGTTGCAGCATGTGAAATAAAATAACATCCAGTTAATGTTTTTTGTGCCACCTCAGTCATTTTAGCAGTGTCTCCTGGGGCCATGGAACACAGGGATCAAGACTATCTCATTACTTCCGATCTCCTTTAGTCACATTTTCCTTTCATTGCCATGGGGAATGGAGTATAGAATTGAAGATCATGGTGCAGGTTAAATGAAATTGGAAAATGTTACACAGGACAGATTGTTTCCTTGGGAACTAGCTAGAGCTCTTGTTGCACTTCTGTGGTGCACCAAGGACACCACCAAGGTCTTGACCTTGGAGATTCCAGGTGACTTTCAAGTCACCAGGATGTCACAGTGTGCAGGTGTGATGGCCTTATGCTTGTCAGCGTGGGTTGTTATTTGCTTTGTTTTCTCATGCTTTGCAATCAGGTGAGCTCCAGTCTTAAGTAACATGGTGATGTGTTTGTGCTTGACTTTCTTAATGGATGGATTCTATATCAGCCGAACTCAGGTGTTTCATCTTTTCCCTCTCTGGCTGAGCTATTGATGCTGCTCTCATTGGCTCACGGGGTGGTGTTTTTGCAACAATTTCTGTTCCCAAGCCCCAGGCACTATGCAAGCCATTACTCACCGCAGAGGCCGTACAAATGTGGCAAAGACTGCGGTATGTACGTGCCAAGCCAACCATTCCAGTGTAAAAACTATAGGCCTCTGTTATTGTTTCACTCATTTAACCTTGTTTCCCCTCTCCACAGTCCTTGTAAAAGTTGGCTGGAAGTGTGAGGGCTACTGATTACAGCTGAAATAAGGTCGCCGAGTTCCCCATTAGTTTGCTTACTGATACATATTATGTCTATTTTCCCAAGGTATATTTCAGGAAGGGGCTCCCTGGTCTAGGAAGCATTTTGAGAATGTCTCTATATACATGTGCAAATACAGTCCAAAAAGGGGAGTGGCACAGACTGTCACATGGTTCACTCACTGCTAGCAGCACCTCCTGCTGGCTGTCCTGGGAATTAGCTCTGTGAGACATTGCACTTCCCCTCTGGTGGTGTCTTCCCCATGTCATCTCACCCTGCAGCCCCTCTTGTTCCAGGGGCTGGAGTCTCCTCTTCCGTGGCTAGGCCCTCCAGCCAGGTCGCTAAAGTCCTCCCCTTCCAGGGAATTCAGTTCCTTCCAGACCTGCTGGCTGGCTGGCATCTCCAACACCCTTGCTACTTTCCAGTGGCTGGTAGGGGAACCCAGGCCCACCCTCTACAACGGGTTCCAGCCCTGGGACCCTATAACAAGCAGCCAAAGTCTCTGCACGGTCCTACCCCTTGTTGCTGTTTCCCTGGGCTTCTTCCTACATATCTGGCTTCCCCTCTCTCTGGGTATGCCAGCCTCCCAGCTCCGTCCACTCAGGGAGTAGCTGCAGCTTACTTCCCTGCCTTCTTGCATCCTCCTGTCTGTAGCCACCTTCCTGGCTTTACAGGCCCCACCTGTTCTTGCACAGCTGAGCCTACTTACGATCAGTTAGTTCTCTGCTCCCTGGCTCCTCCTCCAGGTGCAGCCTGGGGAATTAATTGGCCAGCCTGACCATCTTAACCCTTTCCAATCCTGTGTGGGGTGGACACCCCATCACACAGATGTTTAAGTGGCGTTCTAAGCTAAATTGTTCTTTCCAAGCATGACTGCAGAACCTTGATTTCCCATCCACACACAGCGATGAAAACAGAATGTGTTATAACATCAGATGCCCTTACTCGTGGCAGAGAGCCATGCACTAGCACAGGTCTTGTAGTGTAGATAGGTTCTTAGAAGTGGCTGAGATCCTGTACAGGCTGGATAATAAATGGCCAAATGTTTGTTAGTGGAGTATTAAGGGTAAAAGCAATACTTGAATTAGAGTGTTTGATAATGGATGTATGCCAGTACTTCCTACAGAGTGCATTAGAAAGATTCAAGACCAAACCAGATAAGGAAAGGGGCTCTGAATCCAGTGATAGGAATGTGTGCCATGTGTAGAAATGACTGCCATATCAGCTGCAAAGCCTGATGCTTCCACTGTTACTTAGAACAGTGGTTCTCAAACGAGGGCCGCCGCTTGTTCAGGGAAAGCCCCTGGCAGGCCGGGCCCATTTGTTTACCTGCCGCATCCTCAGAGTCGGCCGATTGTGGCTCCCACTGGCTGCGGTTCACCACTCCAGGTCAATGGGGGCTGCAGGAAGGGCAGCCAGCACGTCCCTCATCCCGCGCTGCTTCCCACAGCCCCCATTGGCCTGAAGCGCCGAACTGCGGCCGGTGGAAGCCGCGATCGGCCGAACCTGAGGATGCGACAGGAAAACAAACCGGCCCGGCCCGCCAGGGGCTTTTCCTGAACAAGCGGCGGCCCTAGTTTGAGGACCACTGACTTCATTAGGAAGTTGTGCTGGATCTGTTTGCCCTCTGTCTTCTTGCCAGAGCAGTTTGGAACTTCCTTAGTATCATACTAATGTTTATTAATATCAAAATGAAGACCAAGTTCTGTTTTGTGTTTACCACAGACATGCACCTATTGTTCGCCATACTTATTGCTCTCACAGGGATGCTATCTTCCACCTCCGCCCTCAGTAGCCACACATAAAAACAAGAGATGGTCAGTCTGGAAACAAACTCAAGGCTATTTAGAAAAGGGAAACAAAAGTCAGTGTTCAAGACTGTGTGTTTACAGATTAAACTACTCAAAGCAGTTTAAAGAATGGGATGCTTTGAAGATCCTAGGCAAAACTTGCAATTTAAATCAATGCAGCTCAGACAATGACAACAAATTAAGGACTCAATTAATGTCAATCAAATATCAATATACAAAAGTGCATGGATCATTCATGCTTGAAGTACATGGAATACGCAAGAGTATTCAAGCTAGGCATGTTCCTTGCATTTTGACTTGAATCATAAATCCTTGCATGCCTTGCCTTATCCATGCACAAGCCTTGCACTTTCACTGACATGACATTGCTTATTCAAGTACTATTTATTTAAAGTGTAATGTACGTCGGGTACCATTTTAGAGCCAATGTTTACTACCAGTGACCACATCATGGTAACTCACACACAGCAGTACTTAAGCTGGGGCAGGAGTGCTGTCTCTTCTCACTTGGAGAATAAGTGCATTTTCAGTTCATGGCTTGGTTGCTAATCCAAAACAATCAGCCAGATTTTCAGAAGCGGCAGTGGAACTGGGCTGAAAAGCAGCCAAATCTCTCTAGGCATGTTGGGGCAAGAAGGTCTGTGACTAATGTGCTACTGCACTCTGATGATCCCCAGCTGGTAAAAGGCCCAAGGGGGGTCATAAACAGCTGGTGGAGAGCACCCCTGAAACGTGCAGTCATAACCAGCTCAGCTGTGCCCACGATAGACTTGGCACAGGCAAGACTCTGGCTCAGTGTGCTTTTCCAATGACATGATCGCCATCATCCAGAATGGTTTCATCTTTCAACAGGCACTTTTAAGTAATATTACACTGCAGTTAGAATGCTTGGCTGATGAAATAATGGGAAAATCAGCACAAGTTCATTACTTCTCATTTAAGGTCTCTGGACTGTTATTGCTGGTGGCGGCTGTAGTGGAGGATTAAGCCACTTTGCCAAATGTGGGGTTCTGGAAGGTTTGTTCAGTTGATCATCACTGAATCATAGAGGGCATAGAGCATGTTACTGATGTGTGTAGTGTCTGATTACTATGATGGGATGCTTAGTGATCGAACTGCTAGCAATAAAACAATCATGAGACACTTTCTAATAAGGAATGGCCTGCAGGAGTCGCATAGATATGGAAGGGAAGCAAACCTGCTATTTCCTGCTCCCTCTTAATGATCACAAGATCCTGAGCATTGCAGGAGAGACAGCATATGAGGAGTTTTGAAGTTGCATAAGATGAATTGTAGAGCTTAGTGCCTTGGTTCCTCTTGAAAAGGATATAAGTTTTATTACTCAGGTGGAAAATTTAGTGTGAGCAGTGGGAGAGTGGTTGAATGTTCTCGTCTATGGCTGCGCCCGCCTTTTTGGGTGTGCTATTAAAGTCAGGCTATTTGGAGAAATTAACTGTTGATAAACAGATGCTTACTATGAAGGATAAATAGCTCTCAATCGAGGAAGTTATCTGTATGCTGAACGGGCTACGGCTTGATGTATTATTCTTCCTACAGTGCCCTGCCAACATGATACTAAAAGTCCTCTTCCTGTGCCAAGAAGCAAGAGAGGCTGTTTTTTTATCTCCCCTCTGAAAGCTGTTTTGCTCCCTTGTGAGCAGTTCTGACCTTGGCCTTCTAGTCATGAACTGAGTCTGGAATCTCTGTCCCACGTCATTACTACACAAGTTGTGTCTGCTTGCACGGCACTATCTTCATTCTTTGAATTAGCAAGTTACTGTGACATTTGCCACGCATTTTTTCAAACTCCAGTTGTGTGCTTTAGAGTCCACAGCTAGAAGCTCTTGGACAGCAGTGTGCAGTGGGTGAGACCAGAGGACTTTAAAAAGAACTGGAAATACCTATTTATATAGAGGAAAAGTCTTAAGTAACACAGCATGTGCTTGCTTCTTGCCAATTCCTTCTGTTCAGAGATTTAGGAACTACAACTTCTTTTGGTTATTCATGATCTTACTAGTGGTAGGGTCCACTTAGAACAACTTCTAGCAGATCTAGGCTCACCACACCGCATTCCATCCCAAGGTGCCAAGAAAGTGAGGCTGCCTTTTGGCACAACTAGAATAGTTGCTACTTACATACCACAAGAACCTGTTCAAAGCATTGGTTGCAGTAATCTGAATGTTCCATTTGCTCGTGTGCAATAAAGGCACATGCACCTTGCCTAGACACTAGATGTGGTCTTGGCAAGTGGGTTAAGCCTATTCTAGGGTCTGGCCCCAGCTGGCAGGCACAACACTAATTTCCACCTTTGCCATGAAGTTATAGATTTAAATATGTCCTGATAGTTTGCCAGCCTCATTTCTGAACTGGGCACTCATTGATGTTAGGCTCACAGTTAGATCCACTTTCTATAGCACTGCTGTATAAAGTAACTCTTCAAAAGCAGCATGTTGTTATTCCTAGTTCTGTCTCACTAACTCATTCATGTACATTTTATAATATCTTCATCTTACAAGTAAAAATAAAAACAACTGCTCTCCCTCTAAGATCAAATTAAGTAGCATTCATTCTGCTTCATACATCATTGACAATGGCTTCCAGCAATAAAGATCCTGGGACAGGAACTTGGTTAGCAGTTTGGTTGAGGATGCAGGACATAATCTTTTGAAGCTCTGTTGGCTTTGCAGATCTGATCGCAATAAGACTGTATTGATGTTAAACTAAACAAATGGAGAAGCCATGGGGGCCAAATTCTTCCATGATATAAATTCATTGAAATTAGTGGTGTTACTCCAGGGATGAATTTGGTCCAGTGAGCCTTACTACCCAAGATCTCTACTTTTGTATCTACTGTTGGAAATCTAACTATCTGTGCCCACAAATCAAGTGGTTAAGCATCTAAATGCTAGTATTTGTACAAAACTGGGTGTGCAAAATTAGAGACTGGATGGAGGCTCTTCTATCGATAGAGAGACCCATCTTCACGTGCACAAACATGGACACACGAATCTGTTGCCGAGAATTATTTTAAAATCTGCTATGTCAGTGTATGCCTGACCAGCTTTAATTATTATCTTGCCTTGAAGCTTTAAGCAACTAAGCTACAAAAATTGCTCATTCCAGGATTGCACATTCATGCTGATATCACCAAAACAGCTGCTGCAGAAATGGAGAGGTAAACAACAGGGAGGCATATTTACTTCTTTTCCATAATAAATAGATAGGATAAGGAGAGGAAGAACTTAAGATTTGCCATGTGGAAAAGGATAAATTAAGTAATTTTCAGATTTCAGACTCTATCCAATGGAAAGAAAAACATGGCAGACCATTAAAGGAGAGGTGGGTGGTATGTCTAGGACAGCAACAAGTCCTGCAGTGTGAGGACATTTGCTACAAAACTGTTATTTTTGTGCCACCTGTGTTACAGTAGTGTCTAGGAACCTCAGTTGAGGACAAGTGCCCGTGTGCTAGGTGCTGTACAGACATGCTCCAAAGAAGACAATCCCTGCACCAGGGGGGTTCACCATCCCTATAACAGCTGGGATGCAAAGGGTGGAAAAAATAGACAAGTTGGGAAAGGGCGAGAGGACAATGTAACAAAATGTTTATGGCATTAGCACATGCATAATATATAGCAGTTATATTGCAGTAAGCATATATCTCATTCCATTTAATCTACCTGTCAAATAAAAGAGAACATAAATTTACAGCCTTGTAAATTGAGATCATCAGTGTTCTGTGACTGCACAATGGAATATTCCCCAGAAGTGTGGCTCTTTATTCTTTAATAAAAAGGACATGGACAGCCAGTTTAGACTCAAACTTTTCTCTAAAGGAAACTTCCAGTGTAACTTGGCATTTATTTTGATCACCACATCTAATTAAAAAGAAGAGAAAATTGCTCCCAAAATTCAGTTAACCTTTGGACTGTAGAATTAAATTGTTGGTCTTGATCTTCAGCTGCAGCTCGGGAGGCCTCTGTATAGCTATGGGGTGTGGGGCATAAAGGTGAGAACATTACTGAATGATGTAGCTGATAGCTAGATCAGGTAAGTAAATGTAGAGACAAAGTCAAGCCTGATTCTCATCTCACTTATGCCCTCTAACTCCATTGACTTCATTGGAGTTGTCCCTGATTTACAGTTCAAGTGAATGCAGAATTAGACCCTTGAGCTATTAGGCGAAATCCTGCCCCCATTGAAGTGAACAGCAAACTCCCATTCACTTCAATAAGTCCAGGATTTTATCTTCTATCTTTAGGGGTGAAACTTTAAAAAGTGTTTGCATGCTTCTGAAAATCTGGCCCTAAACTAGTTGAAAGGCAGACTGCAGTGATACTGTCCTTTAAGGAAAGTCTGTTTTGTGGCTGATAGTAAACATCCTTTTTAAATTTTTGACCCTATGTTCACAGAATACAAGGCCTTTTCTACATGGGAAAGTTTTGTCGGTATAATCTAATTGTGAATTTGAACCAATATAGTTATACTGACCCACCAACCTCTCCCCGAAGTGGACACTCTTCTTCTGGTATAAGAGTGGCCTTTTTTTCAGTTTAACTTACATCTCTTGAGAAGGGAGGGGTTTAAGCTAAACTAAAAAAAACCACTCATACCAGAGTAAGTGTGTCCAGAATAAGGGAAGTCTAGGGGTACAACTACATTGGTACATCTGGTAAAACTTTCCTATGGAGACAAGGCCTAAGAGTTTGACCCTGCAGCACTTGCTCATGTGAGAAGTCTCACTGGGGTTACTCATGGGACTAGGGATGCAGGACCTAGCCCTACATTTTAAAGAAGCTTTTAATAACCTGCGTTGCCTAATTAATTGTGAAACTCACATAAAGAAAGGTACAACAAACAGCACTCCTGTTTCATGGGACAATGCTATCAGTTTGGAGTAGCAAAAATATAAATCCATTATGAAATAATAAAGAGCTGGAACTCAAGTGGGAAAAGTTGGAAACTGGGACCTGCAAATAATGCATGTGCATTTGTTTAATTAAGCCTTATTTTCACAGGCAGCTCTTCCTGAGTGCACAGGCTTCCTTTTGAATCATATGCCAAAGTGCAGAAATGCCTATGATACTGCAGAGCACACAGGCACACTGGGCAAAGGCTAATGGGAACCAGTCCAATGGCAGATAAATATAGACTGAATCCACGATAGATTACAGTTGTGGGTGGGACTAGGGGGAACCACCAGGAAGCGTCACTATGCTCTGAGGTCTGTGTAAGTGACAGGAGCACTGGACAGTGAAAATAGGAAACTCGAGGGAGTTTTCAGAACGTTTTCCTCACTGTTTGTAATCAGCTCCCTGGAAGCTTGAAACTGTCGTCTGTTTCCTTGGTAATTTTGTTTGGTTTTCTCCATCATTTGTTCACATTAAGAGTGCAATCCTGCAACATTTCTTCCTGTGTGTAACGATTATTCAACCGAGTAAGGATTGCAGGATTTGTTATCGAAGGGTTGCTCACTCCTAGTTTGATTTTCAGTAGCACATTTATTAAAGTATGTGCAGGGTTAAACTAGATCTAGAGGTTATATGGATTTTGCAAACAGATAGAAGAAAAGGCAGATTAAAATTTGAGCCAACCAGATGTTAGTGTCCCTTTCCATATTACGTGATATTAAGCATTATTTGCCTAGCACTCTGTAGGTGTTACTGCAAACAAATCGTAAATAAAAACTAACAATAAAATATGATAGAACTTCCCAATGTCACTGCCAGTACATGCATTATCTGGTAACTCTGATACACTGTCTTCATGCCATGTCTTCTTGAAAATCAGCTGCTGAACATATGTGATTTAGTGAGTTACACAGCTGCACACAGTGTATATCAGAGGACAGGTTAAAAGCGTAAATTTTTATGTGAGAGAAAAGGCTCTGAATTGTAGATTAATAGGTGTAAGATGACAGTTAAGTGGTTAGATAAGAAGAAAAACATGCACTTCACAGTGTATTGTTATTGTTCTGAATGAAATTTGATATTTGTACATTGTGCCATTTGGGTATAGCCCATGGTGGGGTGGGGTGCAGAGCTACCCTGAGGAAGCAGAAGCCATTCTGCCTTGTGGGAGATAATATGCTTTCCAGAGCTCCCTCTGGCACACAGAGGCAGCTCATCTGCTACCACATCTTTATGCGGGGTGCAGACTGCTCCCCTCACTCCACCCAGCCAGCTGGCTCTGCTGGCCAGTGCATTGGGAGGAGATTGAGCTATTACTTCACCTCCTGCCCACTCCTCCATGCCACCTTAGTTCTTGGTTTCGGCTTGGCACTTATGTGGGCTGTACAGTGAATAGGGGAAGGCTCTTATGCATTGCACTCAGTGGGGGCCAGCAGAATCTGGCCCAAATTGAGCAAAGACATGACTCCTGCCCTAAAGAAATGACAGTCCAAAATGATTTCGACAGAACTGGCAGTTGGAGCAAATAAACAAGGGGGGTACTGCATCATCCTAGTGCACGCCCATGCTCTGTCCCAGTCCCTGCTCTGTATTAGTGTGTTACAATCCCAGGTTTGATTCACCAGCCCTGTCTCCTGCTCGCTGGGCTGACAGATAGTAACAATGCTGAGTGAGCCTGGGGCGGGAATGTGCAATCCCCTTGGATGTTTAATAAGTATCACTGGTGGGCTAGACTGCAAAGAACTTTCCAGCCAGTTACAACATCTTGAAGATGGTCATGCATTCCAAATGGGATAGAGATTTTGGGGTGGGGGTGGGGGGGGAGAAAAGATATTGTCCTCAGGGCTGCACTGGGGATATGAGAGAGTGCTCCTTTGGAGGAGGAAAGGTTCAGGTGAAATATCTAATTCGGTGGGGGTGGGGAGAGGGGCCCATCCCCACAGCCTGTTGGACAGTTTTGCATTAGTTGATAGACTTGTTTAAAAGAAGTCCTTCTGTCAGCCCGAGTGTTTTACCAGTCAGCACAGCACATCTGCTCATAATCGAGTCCTGCAGTTTCACTGGCAGTTGTAATGGTGGCTGGCTCACCAAAGGGAAGTGCTGTGGCAGGGCTTCGTGCCCTGCTGTTTTCTTTATGCAGTGAGGGCTGCGGGGGCTTGTTTGAGAGGGATTTGAGTGCTGACAGCTCTGGTGACTGAAGTCCTCTCTCTACCAAGGGAGTACCACACACATGGGGTGCAGCAGCAGCATCATTCACTCTCTCTCTGTGACAGGGATCTTAGCCCTGACTGGTGGAGCCATCTCTAGGTCTAAGAAAGGAGTTCAGTCTTTGGCCTGTCAGCTGAATAGCCAATGGTGGTGATTGTAGCTGAGGTTTTGGGGTATGTTTTGTTATGCCTGCTAGGAATTAGATTGACTCCACAATGAACTTTGATCACTGCTGATACCAGTGACCTTGTAATGAAATACTCTATAGCCCATCCACTCCCCTCTTGGGCTATGTTTTTGAGACATGACTGAAGAGAGTTATGGAGCCAAATCGTTCCATTTAAGGTATTGATTCAGTGGCATGGATGTTTGCAGCTCTTCGAGTATCAATGGAAACTTCACTATTTCATAAAATATTATTATGATTTATGATTTGCATTGCCTGGTGCGTAGGAGCCCCATTCATAGAATAGGACCCCCCTTGCCTTAGGCACTGTGCAAAGACAGAAAACGAAGATGGTCCCTGGCTCGGTTCTAGCTATTAGTCCTGATTGTTACTGCATGGGAGATCACAGGGTTAATGTTTGGATCTGGACTTTGGCTCTGTAGGCCAGTAGATACAGGGAGCACTGCAGAGACAGCGCTCTCAAACCTGGTGTGAAGGGAGCAAGTGCCTCCTGTTTTCAACAGGGACTTCTCCATCTGCACTGGATCAGTGATAGAAGGAGTCCTGTCTGCCCATCCTTAACTGAAAGAAGGTCTATGTAGCCGCCACTGGGCCTTCAGAGAGAGATGTGTTGCAAACCTAGCAGGGAAAAAGAGAGAGGAGAGGAGCAGCCTGCAAGAGGCTTGATGGTATTGCAAAAATTAAACTGTTCAGATTAAAAATCAAAGGGCCAAATTAATCCTCAGCGAAACAGCACTGACTTTGATGGATTTGGCCCAAATAGCCGCCTGAAAACGCAGGGTGTTTGCAGTGCTATACCGCATTTGGGCTTGAGTCCTGCCAGCTAAATTGGCAGTACAATGGCCTGTTCCAAAGAGGCGCCTTACAGATCTAACCCCCGGAAGCCCTCAGCAAGACAGGACTGAGTTATGAGCCCTGGGCCTGATGCTGCTATCACTCATACTATAAGAGTAATCCCCCCCACCAAAGTCAGCAGGGTGACACTAGCGTGAAACTAGTGTGTTGTCAGAGTGAAGCGTCAGCTCTATTGCTTCCCGTCTTCATAGGTGTGACCCCTCCTGTTTCTTGAGTCTAGTGTTTTGAAGTGAACAGTCTCCCAAGCAGTGCACGCTGAGCTCACCCACAGCTCACCTAGACCGTGTTTGTTGACTCTCTTTATATTACTCCCTTTCTCTTTTATCCCTGAAGGCTGGAGGCTGGCAGGGACCACGTTTTGCCCATTGACTATTACTTTCCACCGCAGAAGACTTGCCTGATTTGCGGCGATGAAGCTTCTGGGTGCCACTACGGAGCTCTCACCTGCGGCAGCTGCAAAGTCTTCTTCAAAAGGGCAGCTGAAGGTAATTCACCTTGTACTTCACTCACTAAACACATTCTCTCATGAGAAACAAATGCATTAATTACATAAAATGTCCATGGGCATTAGCAGCATCGTTAAATGTCTGAGGAGGACATTCCTACCTTCTTAGGAAGTCGAGCTTCCCTGCTGGCTCTGAGGAGCCTGTGGTGCAGAGGGAAGCAGAGACCTGAGGGATGGGCAGAGAAAGCTGAGGGACCCTGAATTCCTTAACACAGAAAAGAAAATTGGTTTCCTTACTGTATGTTTGTCATTCCACATTACAGACCAGTCACAGAAAAAAATACCAGTATCGAGAGCCTGGGCCAGCCCAACGTCCTCTCTGACACGTGCTGCGGAGAGTGGGCTAAGGAACAGAGTCAGTTAGTTCTCCCTCACCCATCTGACTTTTACACACTGCCTAGGCATCACCATATTCCCATCCACCCATCTGTGGTTTAAAATCCAAATATCAGAATCCAGTATTTTCCCTCTATTCCCTTTCCTGTTTCCCATTTCTTAGTATCCCCTCCAGCAATATGTGCACTCATGACTGTCCCATTAACACCCTGAGAATGATCGTGCTTCCATGGTGCCCGAAACACTAGTAGATGTAGTGCTTCTAGTGTAGGCCTTCCCCAATGTTATAGTTAGGTGGACTGGGGGAAGAAAGAGCAGTTTAGGTTGTGGCTAGAGCTCTGATAGTTCAGTTAATTCTTCACAACACACGGATGGAAACTCATCCCACCTGCCACCTCTAACCCAGCCCCAGTTATACCAACCAGCCCATCACCTTCACCCTCATAGAATAATCACAATGAACAATCTGTGCAAGTACAGAATCTGATTCTCCTCTCACACGATGCATGTCAGAAATAGCTCCATTTACTTCACTGCTGTGAGAGGCCATACCATCTGCTACCTTTCGGTCAAGGATCTCCAAACTCCTGTACTACAGCTGGTCAAATAGTATTTTGACATCGCATATTTGACATTTGGGGGCACAAATTGTGGAATAAATCAGCTTCATATACATTTTTTTCACTGTTCCACTAGCTGTCTACATGGTCAAATGCAATGGGTCAGATCCTTAGGTGATGTACATTGGCACAGATCTATTGAAGTCAATGGAGCTGTGTTGATTTACACCAGCTAAGGATCTGGTCTGATTTTTCAGATACATCATTCAGAATTTGTCCCATCACCAATTGGTGAATAATTCATTAATTAGGAGAGTTTGAAATCATTGGACAAGCTCTGCTGTCACAAAGCTGGGCAGGTCCCATTTTCCTGTGTGACAGAAGGAGAAACTGAAGCATTGGGTGCTTAACCTACTTGCCAATGTCAAGCAGCGAGTAATTGCAGAGTGAGGAGTGGGATCTGGAGTCTGTTGATCCCCATTTCGGTATGCCTGGGTATTTGGGCTGCTTGGTCCTTTCTGGTTGATTTTGTATTGCTGAGTTGCTTTGTGATAGGCGCCTTTCTAATGGGGTATGTAACAAAAATGAACAAATCAGTAGTATGGTACGTAATAGTTTAACACAGGGGTGGCCAACCTGTGGCTCCAGAGCCACATGCGGCTCCTCAGAAGTTAATCTGCGCCTCCTTGTATAGGCACCGACTCCGGGGCTGGAGCTACAGGCCCAACTTTCCAATGTGCCGGGGGCTGCTCACTGCTCAACCCCTGGCTCTGCCACAGGCCCTGCCCCCATTCCACCCCTTCCCACCCCTCCTCTGAGCCTGCCGGGCCCTCGCTCCTCCCCCCTAGAGCCTCCTGCACTCCACGAAACAGCTGATTGGGAGGTGCAGGGAGGGAGAGGGAGGCACTGATTGGCAGGGCTGCCAGTGGGTGGGAGGCGCTGGGAGCTAATGGGGGCTGCTGATTTATAACTGTGGCTCTTTGGCAATGTACATTGGTAAATTTTGGCTCCTTCTCAGGCTCAGGTTGGCAACCCCTGGTTTAACATTTCAACGCAACACAGAAGTTTTTTTCTTACCATCAGGTATAACTAACATCTGGATATTTTATTTGAAATTTATCTGGATCATTATTTGACAGAACATTTGAGTAACTCAAGTAAAAGGGAACTAAAATGATCTGTTAACGGATACTGTCCCCATTCAGCATCTTCAGACATAATGAAAGGTGACCGACCTCGCTTCCTGGAGTGCCTCCCAATCTATTTGTTTCACCCTCATTCAGATCCAAGGGCTTTCTCAGTTTAACCCCCAGGCATCCTCATAGCAAAACCATCATGCAAGTTCGCACAATTGGACATGTTTTCCAGAGTCAGGACTGAAATAGCAGGGGTGTTGTAACTTGGCATTGAGTTACATTGGCAGAACTGGTTGGGGAACCCAGGACTGGAATAACAGGGGGTGATGCATGTCAGGAGTGAGAAAGCCGACACCCTGGCCTATCTGCGCTATGCTTTATAATATATAGTGCTGTCATCTCCTTCATGGAGTAAATTTACAGATTCCTTTAAAAAGGGATTTACTGTTGTTCCAAGTTCTGGGCTGAGTGTGGAGTGTCAGCAATATTTTATTGTTTTATTTATAAATTAGGATCATATGACACAAGGTCATAATTCTTCATGCAACAGGTTCTTTCCTTTCCCTTGACAGAGTAATTAGAATAAAACATGTTTGCCTGATGCACTAAATTGCAAGACGGGAGAGGGGAAGGGCAATGGTCTCCAACTGGAAAACCTCATTGGTATGTTGTTCTATTTTCAGCTACCAAGCAGTGTTGTCTCTATGTGTAAAGGGTGAGAGTATAAATGAAAACTTTCTTTTGCAGTATCAGAGTCTGATCCATTTAGTTTTGCAGGGCTAGGCTTTGTTTGCAGTATCAATAGTGCAGCTGGAATTAAAAGCCTGCTAGCTCCTCCCCTAGAACCTCCCTGCTCCCTTGACATCCAGGAGTTAGTAACTGATACCCCCTTTCCCCTCTCATATGGACACCTTGGTAAAAGTTCTGTACTGGTGTCAATTGGTGCAGCTCCATTGACCTTAAGGGAGTTTCACCCAATTACACCAGCAGAGAACTTGGCTCCTTAAAATGCTATATTTGAGCCCAGACAGATATTTATGGTGTTGACGCAATCATAAAAATAGGGAGCTTTTTCTCATTGAGGATCAGAATTGGCAGGTGTTTGCTGCCTCTTTACAAATGGGAAGACATGTGTAGATCCCACATTGGAGAGAATCATGCACCAGTAAGAATGCCTGGTCCATTTACCTGGAGAATGAACGCAGGTCTGGCAGACACAGAGTTAATAGCTTGGATTAGGATTTTGTTTTTAGCTATCTAGATGAAACACAGATGAAAACTCTTAATGGGGAAGAGAGGAAATTAGAAACCAAGTGCAGGTGAAGGCAGATAATCCCTGTTGATTTTGATTGGTCAAATGGAGAGACCAGAGGGCTAGAAAAGCCAAGAGGTGGTTGCACTAACCTAATGCTGTTTGCTTCTGCTATCTTTGACTAGGGCTTCTGTATGGCTTTGTTTATACATGTTGCAACACTCACTGCTCTCCTACTTGTGTGCGAGAGGTGGAGATTTTCCAACTAGACAGTGATTTGAGGGTGTGTTACATAGGAACTAGGGGGAGGCAATTTAGGTCACATACATCAAGATTTTTAACCTAGATAATCAGAAGTGAAAGTGTAAGGCAGGAATTCAGTGTGCTACTCAGCCCTTGAGGCTTTTATACTAAATTACACAGTACTGCATTTTATTTCACAAATAATTGAACCAAGCGGAGAACTTTGTGTTTTTGCTTTACCTTGCAGGGCATGGATATAGCCGGAGGTGTCTTTATTTTGGGAAAGGGGTGGTAAATGTACCACTTTCTACCCTTGATTCCATATTTGTAACAGTTTTCATACTCCCTTTGGGTAATTTTCCATGGACAGTCCCTTTGCTTCTTGCACAGATGTAAACTTGAAATCTGGGATTCCCCACCCTCCAATACATTTTTACTTCTTTAGATTTCTAGAGGCATTTTGTTTAGGACTATCTGAAAAGCTCTAGGCAGGTTCCTTTTGGTGTACTCTAAAAATACAGATCAACCAAACCAAACACAGTAGCTTTCCCAAACCAGAAAAACACTCCCTTTACCACAGATTCATACTAGCAGCTTGCAGCAAACTCCTCCCTCTCCAAAAGCTAGGGAGAAGAAATGGGTTGTTTAGTGTGCTGTGAAGATCAACACGTTCAAGCTGTTTGGGGGTGGAGGGTACCTATAGGTCTAGATACGTCTTTGGCGCTCATCACAGTATCTGGAAATCAATTAGCTATTGTACATAGCTGCAAGTATTTCAAAACTGTAAACAGGGGTGTTGGGGCAGAAAACTTCATAGAAATACATTGCACTGGGAGAGACAGAAGGGTAAAATATGTTTTTCCAAAGAATGATAATCAATACGCTGGGACTGTCACTCCTTTATAAAGAGGGCTAGTTGGTCTGTGCGGTACTTTGTACTTCAAGGAAAGAAGCTCACTCTCCTCTTAAAAAAACACATGACTAACTCTTTCCAGCAGGACTTGCAATCTTGACCACAAAATGCTGGAACGGTGGCAAAAAGGCATAAATCTTTCTTCCTCACTAGCCCATCAGCTGTCTGGATTTATAACCTTCTAAGGCACACGTAGGGCCAGGTTAAATACAGGCTGGTTCCAAAACTTGTGTGCACGGATTCTTCAGCCCTGACGTGGGCATTCTCACTGCAAGTGGGACGGGCTGGAATTAATTAATTTTTTTAAATCAAAGCTGGCATTTCTTTTGCTCAGAATATGGTCCCATTCTGCATCCAGACAGGCCAGTTTTTATTTTTCTCTTTCCTGATGGAAGGTTATGCTGTAACTGTTCTACCAGGCATGTTCTCTGCTTCCAAAGAAAAAGAATAATCATTCTTGCTTTTAATCCCTCTGCAATATACAGAGAGATAAAAAACAAGAAACCCTTCCTCTAAGTGATTTTTTTATGCTTTCATTTTACGTGACCAAAGCAGATTCAGGCAATGAGTAAAGGCTGCAGATCTTTGGCATTCACAGCAGCATTCTTGCACCTTGTCAGGGGTAGTGATCTGAATAGCATGTTATTTTAAAAGTCATCTAATTTTGAGAGAAGATTCATGGTCCTGATTGCTCCTTCTCACATTAAAGTCGACAAAGGAGCCGTGTGTGCATATGGAGGGATCTGTCAGGCTCTATTCTATGTTGATCCCTTCCATCTCCTGCTGTGTTCAGCTCCCAAAACCTGCAGATCCCCTGAGATCTCATGAAAGCTTGGGGGCCATCTGGGGCAGTTTTGTTCCCTAGCAGAAGGGCACTGAAGCCACACTGCCAGGAAGTTCACTGCCTGAAGTTGCCTCTGGATCCTTTCCTCAGAGCACTCTCATGGTGCAGAGAGGGCTCAATGGAAAAGTGAATGCAGCAAGAGAGTGAGTTAACTTTTTGGCAGATTCCCTTCAGGGTCGGTGTGTGGGCCTTTTGGCCCCCTCCCGGCTGCCGGGACTAGGATGACAGTGCACTGCAGGCCGCTGACCTCCATTTCTGGTCTCAGGTGGTGTGCCCGATCCATCCTGGCTTGATGATTTTTCTGACAGGCAGGTAAAAGCAGTTTATTTTCCATTACTTTTCTTGGCACTTCTGTGACATTCTATACCTTGGGGGAGCGTGGTGTAACCCCCATATTCCTCATTTTCACATAATTGTGATCTTACGTATAAAGCATGCCTTGTAAGGTATCAGGGGAAAGTTTATGATCTGCTGAAAGTCATTTCTCTATCCATATATGTATGTCTTGAGTTATGAGAATTGTGTAGTATGGTTGTCACTAAAACATGCTCTAAGTTGGGGGAATCAGCCAGATATTAGCTCCCCAGAGGCAACAGCAAGGAAAGTAACCAACGCCCGGGTGGGGTGTCAAACAACCCATCAATAGTCCAGCCATAGTCCAGCATGGGAGCTACAATGCAGTGACTCACCTGCATGAGGCCACATGTGGATAGCAGTGACAATGAGATGGTTGAGTTCAGGACCCTCACAAAAGGAAGAAAGGAGAGTAGGGCTTTGGCTACACTTGCATTTCTGATTTCAAAGCCGCCCCGCGGCCGGCTGCGCAGCGCGCAGCGTAGCTAAAAGCCCCAGCGCTGCCAAAACTCTCAGCTCTGTCTGTCCGTCCTCCCCTCTCCTGGGGTGGGACGCTGGGACTGGGCGCCGCCAGCGCGCGGGGGACTACACACACTGGCGCTTGGCGGCGCGCTTTTGCAGCGCTGCAGAGGTGTGTGGTGTTGCCACTGCCTGCTGCGCTGCAAATTTGCAAGTGTAGTCAAGCCCTAGCAAAATATGGACCAGGACTTCAGAAAAGCAGACTTTGACTCCCTTAGGGAACTGATGGGCAGGATCCCCTGGGATGCTAATATGAGGGGGGAAAGGAGTCCAGGAACACTGGCTGGATTTTAAAGAAGCCTTATTGAGAGCATAGGAACAAACCATCCTGATGTGCAGAAAGTATCAGAGAGGTAGCTGTGTTAGTCTGTATCCACAAAAACAAGGAGTCTGTTGGCACCATAAAGACTAACAGATTTGACTAATCTGTTAGTCTTTAATGTGCCACCGGAGTCCTCGATGTGCAGAAAGAATAGCAAATATGGCAGGCAACCAGCTTGGCTTAAGAGTGAAATCTTTGGTGAGCTTAAACTCAAAAAGGAAGCTTACAAGAAGTGGAAACTTGGTCAGATGACTAGGGAGGAGTATAATAATATTGCTCGAGCATGCAGGGGTGTAATCAGGGAGGCCAAAACACAACTGGAGTTGCAGCTAGTAAGGGATGTGAAGGGTAACAAGAAGGGTTTCTACAGGTATGTTAGCAACAAGAAAAAGGTCAGGGAAAGTGTGGGACCCTTAATGAATGGAGGAGGCAACATAGTGACAGATGATGTGGAAAAAGCTGAAGTACTCGATGCCTTTTTTGCTTCAGTCTTCACAGACAAGGTCAGCTCCTACACTGCTGTCCTGGGCAACACAGTATAGGGAGGAGGTGAGCAGCCCTCAGTGGTGAAAGAACAGGTTAAGAGCTATTTAGAAAAGCTGCAGATGCACAGGTCCCTGGGTCCAGATCTAATGCATCCGAGGGTGCTGAGGGAATTGACTGATGTGATTGCAGAACCAATGGCCATTATCTTTGAAAACTTGTGACGATCGGAGGAGGTCCCGGACAATTGGAAAAAGGCAAATATAGTGCCCATATTTAAAAAAAGGGAAGGAGAACCCGGGGAACTACAGAACGGTCAGCCTCAACTCAGTCCCTGGAAAAATCATAGAGCAGGTCCTCCAGGAAACCATTTTGAAGTACTTGGAGGAGAGGAAGGTGATCAGGAACAGTCAACATGGATTCACCAAGAGCAAGTCATGCCTGACCAACTTGATTGCCTTCTATGATGAGATAACTGGCTCTGAAAATATGGGGAAAGCAGTGGACATGATATATCTTGATTTTAGCAAAGTTTTTGATACGGGTCTCCCACAGTATTCTTGCCAGCAAGTTAAAAAAGCATGGATTGGACGAGTGGACTATAAGGTGGATAAAAAGCTGGCTAGATTGTTAGGCTCAATGGGTAGTGATCGATGGCTAGTTGGCAGCGGTATCAAGTGGAGTGCCCCAGGGGTCGGCCCTGGGGCCAGTTTTGTTCAACATCTTTATTAATGATCTGGGTAATGGGATTAATCACACCCTCAGCAAGTTTGCAGATGACACTAAACTGGGAGGAGAAGTAGATATGCTGGAAGGTAGGGATAGGGTCAAGAGTGACCTAGACAAATTGGAGGATTGGGCCAAAAGAAATCTGATGAGGTTCAACAAGGACAAGTGCAGAGTCCTGCACTTAGGAAGGAAGAATCCCATGTTCCGCTACAGGCTGGGGACCTACTGGCTAAACAGCAGTTCTGCAGAAAAGGACCTGGGGATTACAGTGGATGAGAAGCTGAATCTGAGTGAGCAGTGTGCCTTTGTTGCCAAGAAGACTAATGGCATATTGGGCTGCATTAGTAGGAGCATTGCCAGCAGATTGAGGGAAGTGATTATTCCCCTCTATTCGGCACTGGTGAGGCCACCTCTGAAGTATTGTGTCAAGTTTTGGGCTCCTCACTACAGAAAGGATGTGGACAAATTGGAAAGAGTCCAGCAGAGGGCAACGAAAATGTTCAGGGGGCTGGGGCACATGACTTACAAGGAGAGGCTGAGGGAACTGGGCTTGTTTAGTCTGCAGAAGTGAAGAGTGAGGGGGGATTTGATAGCAGCCTTCAACTACCTGAAGCGGGGTTCCAAAGAGGATGGAGCTCAGCTGTTCTCAGTGGTGGCAAATGACAGAACAAGGAGCAATGGTCTCAAGTTGTAGTGGGGGAGGTCTAGTTTGGATATTAGGAAAAACGAGTTCACTAGGAGGGTGGTGAAGCACTGGAATGGGTTATCTAGTGAGGTGGTGGAATCTCCTTCTTTAGAGGTTTTTAAGGCCTGGGTTGATAAAGCCCTGGTTGGGATGATTTAATTGGTGTTGGTTCTGCTTTGAGCAGGGGGTTGGACTAGATGACCTCCTGAGGGTCTTTTCCAACCTTAGTCGTCTATGATTCTATGAACCTTGCTTAGAGAGACTCAGTAATACCCTCAAGACATGCCTGGACTTGTGCTCCCCAAGCACATAGAATGAGAGTATAAAACAGACAGAGTGGACACATACTGGGCCCTTCTCCTGCCCCCACCTATTCTGCAAGCAACCAAGACACTGAGAAGAAGACAAGACTCCAACACAGGAGATTGGCCAGGTTTAAAGAACAAACCTGTATATTAAGGACTGCAATATTCAGTGGAATGAGAGAAACTGCTTAATCTAGTTGCTGCCCAGTCTAATAGGGTTGAGAGTTTAGACTGCATGCTTATATTTTATTTTATTTTGGTAACCACTCTGACTTACTTATAATCACTTAAAATCTTTCTTTATAGTTAATAAATCTGTTTGTTTATTCTACTTGAAACAGTGCGTTTGGTTTGAAGTGTGTCAGAGTCTCCCCTTGGGATAACAAGCCTGGTGCATATCAATTTCTTTGTTAAATTGACGAACTCATATAAGCTTGCAGTGTCCAGCAGGCATAACTAGACACTGCAAGGTGGAGGTTCCTAGAGCTGTGTCTGGGACCAGAGATATTGGCTAGTGTCATTCAGTTGCAAGTAGCTGGCAGCAGCTTACATGCCAGAGGCTGTGCGTGAACAACCCAGGAGTGGGGGTTCTCACAGCAGAGCAGGGAAAGGCTGGCTCCCAGAGTCAAGGATTGGGTTAACCTAGCAGATCACTGGTCCAGATAACACCAGACGGGAACGTCACAGCTCCTCATTCCCATCCTAGAGCGGGAGCCGTGACATCATTGTCATGATGGGACCTATCAAGGCTGCCATCTCACTGTGCAGCTCACATACCACTACCCAGGAATAAAAAAAGGGATTAAAGTTTCCTGACTCCCTTTCCTAGGGTACCTCAGAGAACACATTCTTTCTTTGCTCTACATCCTAATCTGCCATTTGCCAGAAAAAAATATTTGGGCTAGACTGCTGGTTGCTGCCAAAATAGATAATAATTTGAAATAAAAAAATGTCAGGACCTGTCCCTGTGGTTTAAAATTCCACTCCCTTGTGTTGGGTGATCAGATGGTTGACTGAAGAACCTGCAAAAGATCCCTTCACAGAATATCAAAACAAATTCATCTGCCCACTCTACCAGTTGATTTCTCTTGTTCAGTTTTCCACAGTTGGACTTCTTTAGCAGACTCAGGGTTGAAATGACAGGGTGGCTCAATTGTGAGTGAAGATGTGTTGAGGGTGTTGGTAGTCAAGAATTAAGTGCTGTGGCAGAGCTGTACAGGGAGCTCAGGGCTGAAATTGCTACAGGTGGGGTCCATTGAGCTGCGTAGGAGAAGTTTGCACGCTGGCTTGTCTGCATTAGTCTGTATTATTCAGTATTGCTGTCCCCCTTTTGCCGCAGTCCTTACTCAGGCAGGGCACCCACTGACTGCTATGTAGATACGGTAGGATCAGACATTACATCATCTGAAGTTTGAAGCAGTCATTTTGATTTGAAGAAACCTAGCGAACTAAAACGTTATATGTTTTTTGACTATAAAAATGTAAAATGATTAAAGTGTTCCTGTTCACTGGACTTGAGCTTCCTTAAAAACAGCCTATTAAACTTAAACGATTCCATAGTTATTTGTGTTTATAGCTTGTCATGCAGGTTTTCTTGGCTTGCTCTGCCCCACTAATAATTCTTTGTCCTCCCACACAGTGCTCTTCACTTGCATGTAGCACGATTAGAACTCCAGTGTCTGGAGCTGCTTTATCATTTGCATGACAGGCAGTGACACTGGGTAACATTTCATAGAATCATAGGACACGAAGGGACCTCGAGAGGTCATCACTCATGGCAGGACTAAGTATTATCTAGACCATCCCTGACAGGTGTTTGTCAACCTGCTCTTAAAAATCTCCAATGATGGAGATTCCACAACCTCCCTAGGCAATTTATTACAGTGCTTAACCACCCATTTGCATTTGAGGTGGAAAATTCTTGGGTCCCCTTATAGTTCCCCTTTTGTTTTCCCAACTCCAAGCTCTCACACTGAGCTAAGCTCTCCTAGCTCCAGCAGGCTGTTGCAATATTTGTCTCAACCAAGCAGAACCATAGTGGCCAGGGCTAACTCGGGGATTGTGTGCCCCAATGCTGGGGACAGTGTTGATTGAAAGATGTTCCTTCGTTTCCATCAGTTGCATTAAAATGTGCCTCATGCACACATGGCAGTTACCAAAGTCACTCTGCAAGAATAATCAACTACCAGTGACAGATTACTGGATCCTGAAAGCTAATTTGTTGTGTCTTGCTGATGACTTTCCAATGGGAGTAATAGGTTAGGAACACAGAAGCACAGGAATTGCCAAACTGGATCAGAGCAGTTGTCTCATCTAGTGCAATATCTTGTCTCTAACAATGGTCAATACTGGATCTTTTAGAGGAAAGTGTGAGAAACCCTGTAGCAGGCAGTTATATGATAACTGATCCCCGGGGAAATTTCCTCCTGGTAATTAGAGATTGGTATATGCCCTGAAGGATGAGGATTTATATTCCTTCCAAAATTGATTTAATGTTTTTTAGCATTTTACTGTCATAAACACTATTCCAGATGTACTTACAGATTGCTTTGCTTCTGGAGGAAGCTGCTGCATTAGGCACAGCAATAAATGGTGATTGACAGGCTTTTAGTTGAATAATTTCTGCTGCTTGCATGGCTAGCCAGTTGACATTAATCTTTGTTCTCAGATTAGACTAGAGAATTGTTCTCCCTCTTTGCCCTTCACTTTGTAATCTCAGCTAATGAGCCAAGAGGAATCCAGTGATAGTGACAATTATATTATCATTCTCTCTGTGCCATGCTAAAGAGATACAGAGGAAACCCACTAGAAAGAGATGGTGTCTCACTATCACCTGGGGGGAGGCCCTGAGTTGTCATCCCGGTTGCTGACAGCAGAGAGGGCCATAGGGAGATTCTGCATTGCACAAGAGGAAGTCTGTTAGGAAAAGAAGGGTTGGAATCTTCTAGCATCCTTATTGCACAATTTACCTGAACAGTCGTAAGTGCCTTATAAGAGTCCTCCTCTTCTGATCATTTCTTACCTATACCTAATACCAAACTGTGTGGATCAGTTTCTTTTCCAAGGTCTACATTTAAGAGCATTGTCTGTTGGCATTGTATCATTGCAGAACCGACTGAAATCACAAGACAGTACAGGCTTTTACGTCAGGGGGCTAAATGGAAAAATAGTCTTTCCAGTGCATTACTGCATCGGAAGTGCAGGGATATGTGGTACCACAGAGGAGTGTTACTCTAATAAATTATGAAATAGCATTTAGCAGAGGATACGGAAACCCTCAAATCTCTGACAGAGAGGAAAGGTGGTCTTGTGAAGTCACTGAGCTGTGACTCAGGAGACCTGGGTTAAAATCCTAGACTTTCTGTGTAACCTTGGGCAAGTCATTTAATCCCTCTGTACCTCAGTTCTCTCCTGTAAAACTGTGATGATAATAATTCTTCCGACTCTCCCCCCCCCCCACCCAGTTTTGTCTCTTTTGGTTGTTTAGAGTTCTTCAGGGAAGGGACTGTCTCTTACTATGTGCACAGACACCACTTAGCACTATGGGACCTGATCTGGGTTGGAACCTCAAGGCATTACTTTAATACAAACAATAAACAATAGTTAACAGCTACTTATCACATGTATAATAGCAACAACTCTTTGACGTCCTCTAGTGCTTTCAAGCCAAAGATCTCAGAACACTTTACAAACATTCATTTAATGTCAGTAACTCCCTAAATTGGGAAAAATCATTGTCTACGTTTTACAGAGGGAGAGAGAGACTGAGACACAGAGAGAAGGAGCGACTTGCTCAAGACCATATACGGATTATTGCCAGTAATTGGAAATTAATATTGTGGTCTTATTACTTATGTTCCCTATAAAATCCAACCTCAGGAAAGGGGTAAAGTATAGACATGGTGTGTGTATACTCTGTTGATACCTCACATGGGCACCATATGCCTTAATGTTAGCATACATGGTGTCTGGTGCAGTGTCTTCCTGTTTAATATCAAATTTCTTTTAGAATCCCTTATTCTAGGACCTGTGCGAGCGTGTAACATGTTAAATGGCTGTTACTGTGGGAATAACAAAAAATGGTGGGTGCTCCCTCTGCAGACATGGCAATTAAATGAAAAACCTTGTTGCTAGGTCTTTATTAACACCCTTGGTGAAGCCATTGCACCACTAAGAAGATAAACAATTCGTTCCATAAATTCCATGACTTAGAAACAGGAGATAAATTGTCATTTGCTAAATGGAAAAAAGACAAAGACATTCCAGAAAGAAACCCTACCTTCAAGTTCTTGAGAAGTTTTACAAACAATGGAAAATAGGAAACAAGAACAGTAAAAACTAAGCTATTTAGTTTGTTTTGTTGTTTATTTTTTGTTATTTTTAGTTGTCTGCAAATTTGTCAGTTTTTCTGAAACAGGGAAGGGAATGAATCACCCTAAAAAGAGTTAGAAATAATGCAGAAAAAGGCACATAAATCTGTAAGATCCTTTTTGTATTAAAACCGCTCTTCATTATTTCCTGTGCTTTTTCATTCATGGCTATACTACCATCCCCACATATAAGATCTGTGATCAGAATATCCAGATTTCAGAGTAGCAGTCGTGTTAGTCTGTATCCACAAAAAGAACAGGAGTACTTGTGGCACCTTAGAGACTAACAAATTTATTTGAGCATAAGCTTTCATGGGCTACAGCCCACTTCATCGGATGCATCCGATGAAGTGGGCTGTAGCCCATGAAAGCTTATGCTCAAATAAATTTGTTAGAATATCCAGAGATTCATGTCTAAGTCATCAATTATTGTACTTCTGTTCTCAAAACTACTTGTAGGGGTGGGAAAACACAAGTTCTGTTAGGACATTAGTAGTACACACACAGGAGATTCCCCAGGTTGGCATCCATCTCTAGAAGATCCACAAGTAAATACATAGTATCTCAGTTATGGCCATCTTCCATCCAGCCAAGGAGGACTGCACAGTAGTCAGTTCAGCCAGGTTTGCTTTTAACTAGGCTGAGACGATGACAGGAAACATGGTCTCTCTCCCACTGTCTGAGCTCACAGTATAAGCAATAATCTTAGCTCCTGGCACTCCGAGGTGTGAGAAGTCTAGGCTGTCCCAGTAAATTAAAAAAAAAGGTCAGAAGGCCAAAATTACACAGGCAGCTTATTCTCCCAGTGAAAAAGTAAAAGACAGGTGTGTGAACAATTATCCCTATTATTTGTTTAGTGGTAAAGAAACCACAGCTTCATTATGACACACACATAACAAAAAGACAGCCACAGAGAGTTTTACAATCCAAGGAAAAAAGGGAGAGCCTTCCTTGAATTGAACCCAGCGGTCACAGTGAAAGCACTTGCTCCTGACCACTAGATCGACAATTGACTTGAGATTCAGAGCCCATGGGTCCACTTACACCCAGTGGCAGGAAGGCATACTCTAGCAGAGTTGCATTTTAAAACATGCACAGTTGTATATAATTATATAGCTAGATGAGAGACAGAGAGCTCCCAGCTCTAGGTGGGAGAAGATTGTTCAGTCTCCGAGACCCTTTCATGTTTTGGCCTTTCTACGGTATGCACCAACAAAGAGTGACCATTAGTGACAGCTGGTGATGTTAATATATTTTGAAGTGAACCTATTCCCCTAAGGGACTGGGTTGATACCACTGATTCATTTCAAGTAGACCACTGAAACATCATCAGACTGCAGGTGGCCTGGGAGTAGAAAGCTCTGTATTCCGCTGCCAGTCCCCCGAGCCCTCCTACCGCCCCCCGTGGTATTACCTCACACATACACGCGGAGCCCCACCAATGCTATGTGAGGAAAGCAAGAGCACTTGTAATAGAAAAAACTGCCTCGGATGCTATTTGTGTGTTTGGATTAAAGAAAGGGGTTAGTGCTGTGGTGGTGTCTGGTTAGCCTCAGAAAGTTTTGATAGTGATATATTTGACCCTGGAATGTCCTTGTATGTCTTGAGCAGTTATCTTGTTGCATTTCTTTGCTAATGTCCCTCTTGGGAGCGGCACTTGGCTTTTCTAAGGTTTTGAGCTGTTATTTTAGCAAAGACACTGTAGTTGAGACTAGGGAAATGAGATAGGGAAGGAGCAGGAGCCAAGCTGTGAAGAGGTGGAGCCAGATAGTGCTTTAGATGGAGCTGCCCAGCTGCCCTCAGACAACTCCTCCAAGGGGCATCCCAGTTTGTGAGCCGCCTTTGGCAAACGCAGGTAGGAAGTTCTGAGTTGGCCCTGAATATCTGTCATGTGGTTCCTGCCGCTCCCAGTTCCACCTTTCTTTCTGCCTATGGTAGTATTGGTGAGTTCCAGGGGAGTCCTGTGTGCCCCGCTTCGCCATGGGAAAGGAATTGTACAATTGAAAATGAATGTGGCAGGGAAGAGAGTAAGATGTCCACAGGGGCTGTTCTGTTACTCCCCACGTCAATGCCTTGGGAAGCAAAACTTCCATTCTTGTTTGATTCACACTTACAAGCAGGTCCAGCAGAGAGAGCATGGACTCAGCGCCTGGTGCCCTTATCTCTCACACACACATATAATGCTAACTAACCCATTTTCTACTGAGGCTGTATGTTATCCAGCCTTCTCAGTTAATTGCTAGTAAGGGGTTAGTATTGGAGTTCTGAGGGATTTTGCATGGTCTCTGCTTCTGTGGGGTTTTTTTTTTTTACGTGTCCTTAAAGCTGATTGATGGGCAAGAGAGCGAGAAGTGGGGGGATGAGAGGGGGAGCTGATGAAAGTTTGTGGTGTTAAAAGGATTGAGTGATATCTCACATGCTGTAGTAATGCACTCCAGACTCATTATGTTTCCATTCTTGGCACCCAAGCACATGGGGTGTTATAACCAAGTGCTAATAAGGGCAGCTACAAGGAGCTTAACTGTATGGTAGTTTCAGCCCTGTGCTATAGCCTCATGCCAGGCATCATGAGAGAGAGATGATGATTATTATAACAGAAAGCCTCATCATGACTCTTACGTGATACCTTGATTACAGGTTGTTGGTGTGATTTTGCTGATGGAGGTCAACAATGTCAGACAAAGAGCACAGTTGTATAATGTTAGGAAGAAGCTCAGGAGGTGGGAAGAAGACTTAGAATTCTTAGTGTGAGCTCAGCAGTCACCTAGGACACGGTAGGCAAGTAATTGACTGCAAAGTGCTCTTGGAATTTGGAGGTTGCTGATGAAACCAGAGGTGTCGCAACCTGTTGTGTGACACCCCCACACCCATGCACTAACAAACTAGCCTGGCCATTTTGGGGCTTTTCTTGTGAAGAAATACCAATATACTGAAGTGTTGTTTGTTTTTTTTCATTCATGCAATAAGAGCAGAGCCGTCCTTACCCATATGCAAAGTACGCCAAATTTCCTGGTGCCTTGTGCAGCTGCGTGCTGCTCCAGCCCCTGCTCCGGCTCTTCTCCAGGACCCCCTCCCCTGCTCCACCCCGACCCACCCCAGCCCCGCCCCCACTCCACTGAGGACTCCAGAAGTGGTCGGGCTGGGAGCCAGGGGAGCAGAGTAGGCTGGGGCTGGTCACTCCACTTCCTGCAGGAAGTGGCCAGCCCCCACCCTCCAATCGCCCACGGAGGCCTGGGACCAGGCCCCCCTGCCCTGCTCTCCCCCGTGTAGGCCTGGGGCAGGGCCCCACACAGCCCCCCCATGGGGGGGGGCTGCATTGGGCACCAAAATAGCTAGGGACAGCCCTGAACGAAAGTGAATCCTTTGATAAAGCTGTTAGGTTAGACTTACGCTTAGATGGATCAAAAGGTTGGCTCCTTGAGCAGTACTGAAAGCCGAAGTTTGTGGGATTTCAGGGAAAACCACTATAGGTAGAATTTGGACAGGTACAATTTTCCATGACTCCACAACATCAGATTACATTGGGTGTATGGCGTCTTCCTTTGCTGAGGCTAATCCGGGTTCTGGTGCTCAGAGTCTGAAGTGCATTGGGTAAATCTTGATCTACTAAATGTGTCCAGACTTGACAAGAAAGCAAAATGTGAAGCAACAGATAATACGTTGCAACTGAGGGAAAGTTAATTCTCGGTGTGTCTTGAGATTGAGACATCAAGGATGATAAGGTAGAAGCAGGTTAAATATTACCATTTACAACTACTTTCCTTCCCTCTGAATTCGAAGAATAGTGCTTTTAAGATGCTAGCTGTAAATGACAATAAATAATGGCCTCTCAGCTCTCTGCAGGTGTTCATAAACTCACTGCTTCACAGGAAATCCCACATTAAGCAAGGCCAGTTAGAAGATGGGTTCAGTTAAAAATACTGCATTATGCTGCACAAACAACATATTCAGCCCCTAGGGATGTGGGAGAACTTTGCATCACTGAGCAGTTACTTTCCTGCCATGTTGCCCACAGAATCCAGCCCTCAGTCCCAAGATTAGTAGCTATAGCTCATGGTCTGAAGGGCAGGTTAAAGTAAGTGGGTGGAATAAATCATTTCTAATATAAAATGCACTGTAAGCAGAAAGATAAATATGTAGGGACAGGCAGTGCCTGGGGACGTATTCCACAAGCCATAGAATAAAGACATGCATTTATATCAAAGGAATTGTATTGGCTTTAAGGGATATGACTTGGATATCCTAATGCTCCAATGAGAACGCAGAATGTTGGAGGTGTGGGAATGAAAAGGCACATGCCACTATATGGTATAGATACCACAAAGCACCAGAGGAATGAGTGCAAGCTGTTTGAGTGTGGGGCAGTTTGCTTGTACTGAATCTCTCTTGCTTGTTTGTAGTTCGTTGCTATCTCTAAGCAGGGCTGCCCAGGGGTGGAGCAAGTGGGGCAATTTGCCCCGGGCCCTGCAGGGGCCCCCATGAGAATATAGTATTCTATAGTATTGCAACTTTTTTTTTATGGAAGGGGCCCTGAAAATTGCTTTGTCCCAGGCCCCCCGAATCCTCTGGGCGGCCCTGTCTCTAAGAAGTATCTTTGTAGTCCTACAGTGTGTTTCCTATCACCTGTTTCCCATACCTTTATAGACAGGCCATTTTACTAAGAGTCAAGAATAGACTCGAGAGACAAATTCTGCAGCCCTCTTGCAAGCAGCATTTGGCACACAGTGATTAGTAGGATGAAAAGACCTATTAGATCTCATTCAGGTCATCCCCAGTTAGCGCAGGTTTGTTCTCCACAGTCTGTTTCCTAGTGTTGTGTTCAGTCTAGCTTTAAATGTGCTGTTCAAATGCAAAGTCTACCATGTGGGCGATGCTGATAATTCTGTCACTGAAAATCAACAGGCCCACAACACATCTAGGCTGAGTCAGCTACATCTCGTCATATGCACCGGGCCCCATAGCAATAAAGAGTTAATGGAAAAAATGGAAGTGGCAAATGTTTGGTGTGTTGGTGGTGCTGAGGAACCACAGGAATGTGGTATAACTGTTAACTCAACCTAAGGCTGCAGGGAGAAGACCCAGCCAGATCATTTCCCCTTCCTGTGACCACAATATTTCACAGAGGCTGAGGAAGTAACACAGGAGATGCACAGCTGTTGCCTCATTCTATCCCAGTTCTTTGGTTATCTTTTGGTTACTTTTTTTTTATTCTTATAAATTTGCTGATTGCTAATGACATTCTGCACAAGACAAAATACAGACTCTCTGTCATCCAAAGAGCTTACAGTCTAAAAGACAGCATTGAAAGTGGGCCTTTAGACAGATACCTGATGTCATGTATCTTCAGGCGGGACACCCAAAGAAAGGGGCTGTTTTAGTACACCAAAATCAGTTTACATATATATTTTGCTGCTGGCCAATTCCCATAAAAATTCCCATATCTAGCAACAAAGATTGCTAACATAGTAAGTGAAGAATCATGTTTAGAATTCTCAATAGCAAGTTAACAGAAAGCATCACTGCTCCACTGGGAGGAGATGGGGTCCACGCCAATCTGATTTAGATTTTATCAGAAAGCAGCTCCATCTGTCCAGTGTCCTGATGGAGATACAGATTGTGTTTGCCTTTCCAGCAGCTCTCCTTTCTGTGGAGGAATGATCACAGTTCCCAAGGCCCTAGTGGGATGGCTAATGGGAGGTAATTGCACTGCCCTCTTGGGTTTCCATTTTCAGATTTCATTCTCCAAATCAGAGATGTTTCATCAAGACAATATGGCATTTGGATCTCGTAACATTACATCGTGCTGGCCCCCAAACTGTATTGCTGCCACAACATCCCACGCAATCTGCTTGCCAGATGCGGGAAAGACCATTTCAAATCAGGAATGTCCTGCAGAAACTGTCAATGCTAGGAGCCCTTTCTTGCTCAAAATGGTATCCTTTCTGTTTAATATGCATCCTTCTTATGCAGAGGCTTTCAGCCTCCAAAATGAGCTGCAGTGCTCTGAAAACTAGATTCTTTTTAGAAGACCCACACAAAACTAAACTAGGAATGTGAATTTTCAAAACTCCCATTGAGTTCAGTGGGAACAGCGTCAGGCCCATACAGCGATGCTATGGGAAAACGTGAGAGCTTGTCCTGATTGTACTGTACCTTCTGACTGATCTGTGGAGATGCAGGAACCATTGTCCATGTGCTTTTTCTTTAATGTCTCTAGGTAAACAGAAATACCTGTGTGCCAGCCGGAATGACTGCACCATCGATAAATTCAGAAGAAAAAACTGCCCTTCCTGTCGCCTGCGAAAGTGCTATGAAGCAGGGATGACCCTGGGAGGTAGCGTGTGCTCAGTAGCAGCCTTTGATGCTTTCATATGCACCTGTATGATTTATATATGGACCGCACACCTGTGGCGCTTTTTTAGATCTCTCCATAGATTAAGCTATTGGCACCTCTGACCATAGAGACTGTACATTGCCCTGTACTAAATTCTTGCAATTAACTGATAAGCGTATTATGGACACAATGCTCTCTTTTTACAGATCTCTTCTTTCAGTTACCCCTGCAGGATCTCTGACATGTGGGATACATGCCACTGACACCACCTAGGCCCATCTGGCCCATTGGGAGTAGCATGCAGCCCTAAAGTTTAAAGATAACAAGTAGTCCCATGTCATGGCAGGCAACGGATTAAGAGGACTCAATTGTTTTATAAAGCTGGGCAGTAGGGCCTCTTTAATCCATGCTTTGCCTGTCTGTAACCCACACAAATAATGGTTCTCGCTCTCCCCACCTCTGACAAAGATTTAACAGAAGAGTGCCATATCTTGTATTACTGAGCTTTCATTGTTTTCCCCAAAATTTCTGCAGCCCACGCTTGTGGATTATAAAAGTTATCATAACACTTACGTATTGTCAAAGTCAATTATTGTTATTGCAGCTTGTAATTGCAGACCCCTCACTCTTGTTTTTCTATTGTATTTGTTCTCACTAATTGACCAAGTTCAGTCCTCCCCAAAAGGGTCTTCCCCATCCCTAGTGGACTATGTTGAAGTTGTACTGTGGTTGCCTTTGAATAACAGGAAATATTTTCACAGACTTCTCTTTTCCCCTACTGCCATTTAACCTTTCTATGCCAAAACATTTTTTATCTACTGGTCTTTTAAAAGCTATTCATAATATGGGCATTTTATTGTTTAGTCTGGATGTGAAGTGGTTTGACATGCATGGGTTATGATCATTTAATAGCTCTGGTCTTTTAAGTGGACTGATCCTTTAAAAGGTGCAGTAAATATGGAAGGACTCTAGGCTCCAATTTAATTCTTTCTCATTTCACAGCTCTCCCCTTTGCAGTTGTATAATTCTCCAACTACTTTGCTGACTCCCTAATGTGCCTTCCTAAAATCTCTTTGAATCCTGAGAAGCTCTAGCTAATTAGTGACCTTTCCTCCTTCTTTAAAATAACCATCGGGGTGAGATGATAGTTATGTGTGAGCCGTAATTGTGGTGCTTGCACCTTGTTATTAGTTATGTATTAGTCTGGAAAATAAAAGAATGAGTCACTAAAATATTGGCTTTTCCTTAACCCCACTGGGGCTGATTCACATTGGTGTGTGCTGAAGCCAGCTGTTGCGGAATTCTGTCATTAATGCTTTCATTTGAGGTGTCAAATGTATTGCTTGTCGATTGTGTTTATTTTCTGCAACATGGTGGATACAGATTAATCCCATATAGAGAGCAATAAAGCTTAGTCCTTTTCATCTTCAGAGTGCTTTATAAACACATCCAACAGGTCTACACTACAGGCCTATATTGGTATAACTACAGTCCTTAGGGGTGTGAAAAATCTACACCCCTAAGCGACATAGTTGTACAGACTTAGCCATACCCCCCATCATGTGTAGACAGCACTATGCTGGTGGTAGAGTTTCTCCTGTCAACACAGCTACTGCCTCTCGGGGAAGTGGATTAACTATGCCGATGAGAGAAGCTTTTCCATCAGCATAGGAGCGTCTTCACTAACGTATTACAAGGGCACAGCTATACCAGCACAGCTGTTACACTGTAGGTCCTGTGCCCTGGCCATGGAAGTGGTAGCATCCTGATTTTACAGGTAGGAAAACAGGCATAGAGAAATGAAGGGTCTCACAATAAGGCAGAGTCAGAGTTAGTTGAGAACTCCCATATTACTGGTTCTCTGATCTGTGCTTGACATCATCACTTGGTCAATAAGGGGAGAGCGAGGGTTTGTTTTTCAATAAACAGCTTGAACCCTGGCTTCCCCTGTGGCTGCCTCATCACATTTCACTTGAACATTTGTGGAAAGGCCTGAAGTTAATTAAAAGTCACAGAGTTGTAGAGTTCTCAGTCCACATCAGCGGTTTTCTTTGCGGGCCTTTAAGCTTTTGTGTTCACTAGTGGAAAAAAAGGTGTGGTCTTATCTCAAGTTAGCTAACACAAGGTCAAATTCTAGTGAGAACAAGGCAGTTCGTAGCTTTCAGCAGAGTTAGCGGGTGAAGGTAAGCCCTAGACTCCCCTATGGTCTCTAAGGGTATGTCTACAGGGCTGTGTGTCTCGGAGCCCAGGTCAACTGACTCAAGCACACTGGTCTCACTCTATGGGGCTAAAAATAGCAGTGTAGACATTCTCGCTTGGGCTGGAGCCAAGGCTCTGAGACCCAGTCTGAGCAAGAACATCTCCATTGCTATTTTTAGTCCATAGTATGAGCCTGAGTCTATTGACCCAGGCTCTGAGACTTGCTACCACTGGCCTTTTTTTATTTTTTTATTTTTTTTAATTTTCAGTGTAAATGTATCCTAACTTGACCTGCTCACCCTTGTGAAAGCTACAGACTGCCTTGTCTTTACTAGGAATTTACTGCATGTTAGTTAACTCGAGCTGAGAACACACCTCTTTCCTAGAAGAGAACACCTTTTTATTTTCCCTGTGTGGGCTGGTGGAAACATTAGATCAGAAAAAAAAGGGGGTCAGAGCGGCTACAGTCCACTCTCCCTGGTGAGCACCAGCTCCAGTGTGTCACCCTGGCATTCCTGATGTTCCATTGTGTTGTTAGCACTTCAGAGGGGGCCATGCTGGATCCAAGTGTCACCTGCCATACCAGGTATGTGAGTTAGCAGCAAAGCAAGTACTACAAATCCCCACAAAAACTTCTAAGTGCACTGAAATGTGCAGCTCAGCGGGGCCAACCAAAATGTCCTTAGAATATCACAGAGGAGACACTGTATTAAGCAGATGTTTTTAAAACTCAGGCTGATGCCCCATAACTAACTGGGGGCATCACAGGAAATACGAAGGCTTCTTTTGCTGCAGTTGGCTTGTTTCCAGGTCACCATGCTCCTCTTGGAGTGTGCAAGCAGCTATCGTTTAATGGCGAAACGAATCCCAATAGACAAGCCATTTCTGGGTCAGTAAATACCAGGAAGAGAGAGAGAGAAGTCCTGTTTCCTCTGCCTTTTCTGTCTGCTCTGATTGCTGAGTTGGTAGTTAATATATCTCTTCAAGGCTGTGTTGTTACACTAATCACTTAATTTTTTGGTTCTACCTGAAGGCGCCATATGGGGAGGCTACATCAGTATTTGGAGTAGCTCATGTTGATCATGTAGCCAGTTAACAGAGTCAGTGTACCAGTAGTAACCAGTAAAAGGGTAAATGGGCCTGGTGGGAACCCAGGTGATATTTAGTTTCATGAAACATCTGGAATGTTTTATTTTATGTTCTGAGATTTAACGAACCTTTTGTTTGCATTTCAAGAAACATTCCTTCCCTTAATTTAAACTCTTGTTAATCCAGGGAAATTTAATAAAAACTGTGGGGGCCAGATTTTCAGTTACACCAAAGCACCTTTACACCACTCACTCCCACTTTCGGGTGACTTTATACTGCCCGAGTGATGTAAAAGGCCTAGTGTAAATGAATATCTGGTTCTGTCTTTTTGACTAACTGGAAGTCTGTGCAGGGTAAGGTCCATGTTTGAAAGTCATTTTTGCCAGGTCTCCAGGCCAACTACCGTAGAAGAATAAAAGATGAAAAACATACGATGCAGCTTTGTCAAAGCCAACTCAAAACCAAACTTTCAAAGTCTGAGGTTTGAAATCTAGACTCTGTAGCTTAATTGGCCAAACCTACTCTCTTTTACAAGTAGGCACTTTATCAACCTCAACTACCACATTTCCATGTACAAGTATCAACATGCCCAAGTGCTGCCAAGTTTCCTCTCAGATTTATACTCTTTATTTGTTAAAATACTTTTATTTAAAAGTACCATTAATGACTCATCTGTGGTGAACTTTGATGTATATTTGATGTGAGCAGGGGGCAGAAAATACCCTGAAACTGGGCTGATGGAACATCTAGCAGCCAGAGCAAGGGAGTTGCCAGTTAAGCTACCTATGGTATAATATAATGAAAATGAAAGAGACTGGCAGCATTAAACACAGCATAAAATGAGGTGTGGGAGCCTTCATTAATGATTGTTAGCTACATAAACACGTTAATTTCACAGTGTTTTCCATTGCTGAGCTGGATAATATATGATGGGGATTGTTAGGCTGCTGTGAAATAATCAAGGAACTTGTCAGTGAAAAGGCTCAGTTTTGTTGGTCTCTGGGGAGCAATGATTTAGACTAGTTTTTTTCCCCATCTCCAAGATTATTCTAACCACTCCCCTCTCCCCATCATGCACACACGCTCAGTAGAGCAGTAAATGCCCTGCCTGACCCTTCCACGTTTACACCAGCAAATAGTGCATTTGAAAAAATGGTAATAACACAATGAGGGGAAGGTCAGAGGCAAGCAATCAGCCCAACCCCCACCATCCATTCCTTCCAGACAAGAAGTAGGGAAAATAAATTGCCGAATGTAAACACGCTCTCTCGCTCTCATGCTCTCTCACTGCTGGATTAGCGCACAAGGTCTGGCTAGCTGTTCAATCACACTGTGCCAGGTGGGGGAGAGGCAGGCTACATAACCTGAAAGCTGGCTCTTTCATAGATTAATATGTCCAATAGACCGTGACTCTTTCACAATCAAGCATCACTGTATGAGCAAGATGTGGGAGAGACCCAAAGTGCAGGAAGTAAAAATGGATGGGTTCTGCCTCACCTGATATAAGAAAAACCAACAGTCCTTGTAAGGTGAAAACATACCTCGGTGAGCTGTTCAGAACATTCAGCTGTTTTGAATTTGTCATTCAAAGCTCAGTTCTGCTCCAAAATGTGATTGTAAAAATGGAATAGTGGGGCTCTCTTTTTTGTCTCTGTGAGTCCAGATCAGATTTGCTCTTTTACAAGTAGAAGACAAGGGGGTTGTTTTTACTGTCTTCCAACCCTGGAAACTCACTTTGGTGCCTGTGAGTCAAGCTGAGGTTTTTCCTGCTCACTCTTTGGCAACAAGGAACATTTCGTAGTCAGAACGTCACTATCAATTTCAGCTGATAGCATACAGTTCAGAATGGAATGCTGCTTGTTCCTCCAGAGTTTAGTTGAATATGAAGGGCTAACAGAAGTAAGACCCACCAGAGAAAGATTTAGCCAGCAAAGTGAGCAAATGTGACTGAATTCATATGAGGAGCAGATCAGCAAAGTTAAGAAGACGCCATTTGGAGCACATTTCAAAGCAGAAATGCATCATGAAAGAAAACCCTACACGCCCCTGATGGGTCGTGATGTTTGAACAATAATTTTTTTACTGCTGAACATGGCCAACCTGCTGGACATGGCCAACCAAAACTTCCTGATGGCCAGTTTATAGCCATTTGTTCTTCTGTCCACGTTGGTGCTGAGCTTAAATAATTCCTCTCCCTCCCTGGTATTGTGACATCTCCTACCGCCAGTGTAAAGGATGTGCTTGGGAGGGACTCCATTACATTCCGAAGGCTCGCATTGTTTCCTGCCTTATAGTCCTGACTGTCACTTAAGGTAATGGCAAAACTCCCATTGATTGTAATAGTGCAGGATCAATACATATATCCCCTGGAGGCTCATCATAGCCATCTTTGGAATGAGGAATGCTAGAGTGGGACTCCTTTGGGAACTGATCTGCACTTCCTTAATTGGCCAGAGGGGTCACTGTTCAACGGTGCACTGTATGTATTACTTCTGGCCCTTGCCAGCCTGGGAAGGACAGAGACAAGGAATCAAACCAGGATCTCCAGCACAACAGTGCAGAGCGCTAAGCCCTTGACCAACAGAGCAGCCTTTTGTTATGTTTGCAAAAGCTAACATGCCTTTATTTATTTTTAAGCTCTTTTTCTTTTTACTTAAAGATTCATAGTGAAATTTCCTTGAATAAAAGCAGCCATACATCATTGCTACGTTCTCACATAGGACAGACTGACAATTAATGCTGCTAACGATGGGGCGTAGTTTTCACTCTCCAGGTCACCCTGACCTGTTCTGCCTCGTCTGTTTTACATTTGTTTTTAATGCTGGTTTAAAAGTAATTCTAAAGCCATGTATGCTGTGAATTCACGCACTGCTATTTTTCCCCCCAGTAGAAAGACAAAGCATTCAAGAATGCTTCTAGGGTCAAACAGTTCATATTAACTGTTTATTAATCACCAGTCACTTCTGGGTAGAGAGCTATGTGTGACCAGGGAACCTGCAGCTTTGAGTATTTATAGTGCTATAGGGAGGAGACCAAGCAAATGTCTTATTTAAAACTCTCTCTGCTTTGGCACAGAATTGCAGTTCTGAAGCCTTCATTATTGATTTAGTTCACTCTGACATGAGAGCTGAAATCCATTAAACAGGATCTTCTCATGACCCATACCATCAAACCAAAAAAAGGGGGACAATGGAAGAAGTGAAGTAGTTATAGCACTTGGTAACGTTTGTAACTTTTCAGCAAGAGTCCCCAATGCACATCACGCCTGCCCTAGAGTCTCCCTTGTTATTGCAGACCTGAACACCTATACAGCTGTGCTGATGCATCTCAATCCTGACCTGCAGTAACCCCTCTGTTCCACTTGTAAGCAACCAAACATCTCTACTAATGAACCTTACACAGTCCTCTTCCAGTTTTGGTCATGCACCAATCTATTCAAATTCTTTGATGGTGTCAACAAATGTGTGGACAAGGGATATTCAGAAGATTTAGTGTACTTGGACTTTCAGAAAGCCTTGGACAAGGTCCCTCATGAAAGGCTCTTAAGCAAAGTAGGCAGTCATAGGATAAGAGGGAAGGTCCTCTCATGGATCAGTAACAGGTTAAAAGACAGGAAACAAAGGGTAGGAATACATGCTGTTTTCAGAACGGAGAGAGGTAAATAGTGGTGTCCCCCAGGGGTCTGTACTGGGACCAGTACTATTCAACATATTCATAAATGATCCAGAAAAGGGATAAACAGTGAGGTGGCAACATTTGCAGACAATAAAAAATTACTCAAGATAGTTAAGTCCAAAGCTGAATGCAAAGAGTTCCAAAGGGATTTCACAAAACCGGGTGGCTTGGCAACAAAATTGCAGATGAAATTCAATGTTTATAAATGCAAAGTAATGCATATTGGAAAACATAATCCCAACTATGCATAAAAAATGATGGGGTCTAAATTAGCTGTTACCACTCAAGAAAGAGATCTTGGAGTCACTGTGGATAGTTCTCTGAAAACATCCACTCAATGCGCAGTAGCAATCAAAAAAGCAAGCAAAATGTTTGGAACCATTAGGAAAGTGATAGATAATAAGACAGAAAATGTCATAATGCCACTATATATATATCCATGGAATGCCTACACCTAGAATACTGCATGCAGTTCTGATTGCCCCATCTCAAAAAAGATGTATTAGAATTGGAAAAGGTACAGCGAAGGGCAACAAAAATGAGTAGGGGTATGGAACAGTTTCCATATAAGGAGAGATTTAAAAGATTGGGATTTATCAGCTTGGAAAAGAAACGACTAAGGGGAGGATATGATAGAGGTCTATACAATTGTGAATGGTGTGGAGAAAGTGAATAAGGAGGTGTTATTTACCCCTTCACATAACACAAGAACCAGGGGTCACCCAATGAAATTAATAGGCAGCTGATTTAAAACAAACAAAAGGATATATTTCTTCACACAATGCACAGTCAACCTAAGGAACTCATTGCCAGGGGATGTTGTGAAAACCAAAAGTATAACAGGGTTCAGAAAAGAACTAGATAAGTTCATGGAGGATAGGTCCATCAATGTGTCAAAGAAAAACTCAGTTCTCGCAAATGGCTATTAGTCAAGATGGTCAGGGATGCAACCCCATATGTTCTGAATGCCCCTAGTCTCTGACTGCCAGAAGCTGGGAGTGGATGATGGGATGGATCACTTGATGATTGCATGTTCTGTTCATTCCCTCTGAAGCACCCAGCCACTGTCAGAAGACAGGATACTGGGCTGGATGGACCATTGGTCTGATTGTTCTTATTTTCTTAGGTCCTTATAATTTTGTCAGTCCATTTTAGTCTGTAATCGCAGCCTGTAGAACCCACTGCTATTCTGGTCTTGGCTTCCCAGCCCACAGTTCTGCCCATGCACCTCATTCCTGACTTGTAGCACCCCCTGTTGTTCCAGTCTGGATTTCCTCCTTACCAGAGACTGAAATGTGGCAGACATGCTTAAGTCTTACATATTAAAGCCAGAAGGACCCATTGTGATCATCTAATCTGACCTCCTGTATAACACAGGCCAAAGGACTTCCCTGAATTAATTCCTGCTGCAAGTCCAATAGCTGTGGTGGAACTAGAGCATATCTTTTAGACAAATATCCAGTCTTGGTTTTAAAATGTCCAGTGACGGAGAATCCATCACAACCTGGGTAAGCTGTTTCAATAGTCAGTTATCCTCAGTGTTTAAAATTTGCGTCTTTTTTCTTGTCTGAATTTGTCTAGTTTCAACTTCCAGCCATTGGATCTTATTATATCTTTGTCTGCTATACTGAAGAGCCCTCTTGTATCAAATTTCTGTTCCCCATGTAGGTTTTTATAAACTGTGATCAAATCACCCCTAAACTTTCTCTTTGATAAGGTAATTAGATTGAACTCCTTGCATTTCTCACTATAAAGCATGTTTTCAAGTCCTTTAATCATTCCTAACACTAGACCTGGACACAGTATTCCAATAGCATTTGCCCCAGTGCCAAATACAGAGGTAATATAACTTCCCTATTCCTACTTGATGTTCCCATTTATACATACAAGGATCACGTTATCCCTTTTGGCCACAGCATGGCCCTGGGAGCTTACGGTCAGCTGATTATCCACCCTGACCCTGAGTCTTTTTCAGTCACTGCTTCCTAAGTTAGAGTCAGCATGGCCTACATTCTTTGTTCCCAGATATGTGACCCTTACATTTGGCCGTATTGAAACATATTGTTTTATTGCAGCAGGTTTACCAAGGGATTCAGATCGTTCTGTGTCAGTGACTTGTCCTCTTCATTGTTTACCACTTCCCCAATCTCTTTGTCAACTGCAAACTTTATCAATGATGAGTTTGTTTTCTTCCAGGTCATTCATATATTTTTTGTAATAGTGTAGGGCCAAGAACCAATCCCTGCAGGATCCCATTAGTCTCACACCCACTCAGTGATGATTCCCTATTTACAATTACATTTTGAAACATCAGTTAACTAGTTTTTAACCCACTTACTATGTGCCGTGTAGAGTTTGCATCATTATAGTTTATTAATCAAAATGTGTTGTGGTACTGAGTCAAATGACTTACAGAAGTATAATACCTCAACACTGTTGCCTTTACCAACCACATTTGTTATAAAAAATGATATTAAGGTAGTTTGACAAGATGTATTTTCCATGTTAAATTGCATTACTGGTATTACCTTCTTTTTGCAGTCATTCCATTATTTAGCCTAGGTTTGAAATCAGGCAGACAGTCCTGTAATTACTTTAGTGAGCCCATTGACCCTTTGTAAGTATTGGCACATTAACTTTCTTCTGGTGCTCTAGAACTTCCCCCAGTGTTCCAAGACTTAATAAAAATCAACATTAGTGGGCCACAGAGCTCTTCAGCAAACTCTTTTAAAACTCTTGGAAGCATGTTATCCAGACCTGCTCATTTAAAGATGCCTCACTTTAGTAGCTGCTGTTTACACCTGCCTTAGTTACTGTTGGAATGCAAAGTATTTCATCATTATCATCATCATCATATGATGTGAATACATTATCTGGCTTTTCCCCAAACACAACAGAAATATTTATTGAATAAAGAGTAAAGTGAGAATATCAAACTCATCTCACTTGTAATTTGTGGTAAGTAGGTGGAAGACCAATGCATTTAACCCAGTATATTGTAAGGCTCCCAGATTTTTCATATTTCTAGTAACAGCAAAAGCAGTTAATATATTTTTCACTATCATTATTCATCTAATTATTTTGCAAGGGTATTTGTAATGATGGCAGCACATTATTTACAGATTGAGGATGGGGAGCCAAAAACCTCCTCTCATATCTTCACAGTAGAGCTTGACTCTAATTATTTTTGCTCCTCTGCATGTGCAGAGTGACAGTTGCCATCAGTGGGAATTTTGTGCACATAAGCAAAGCAAAAGACCAGTCAAGAGGAGCTGTGCTAATTTGAAAGGTGGTGGGGAGGAGGGCGAGGTGTTTCCCTGCATGCTGTGTTTGTCCAGATGTCTGAATGCTTCACCCATGCTCTCACTGAAACAACCTCTCATGGTTTTAGATTTAAAAAAAAATTAAAAAGGTAAAACATTGAAAAGGACTGGATAGGTAACATGATATGGGATGGGACATATACGGGCCTAGAGAAGTACGCACCAATGCCATGGAAATACCAATACCTTAGAGAAAGCTGCTCATTTTTCAGGCTGAATACAATATAATTCCTCCACTGAGAAAAGATCTGAAATTCCTCTGGATCTAGTAAATCAGATTTTCATTGGTGATGGGAAGAATCAAACTTCTCCATCCCTGGCAATAAAAATAAACACAAATGCTTATATCTTCCTTCTCTGTGAAATGGGAATTATTCATATCACTGACACTCCTTGTGGACAATAACATATATAACATATATATTCTCATTAGAGTTGGGGTGATTATTTCAACTAACTGTTTTCTTTCTTCACAATGATCCTTTTTACCACTATTAATTCACTCTTTAAAAAATGAATACAACACTTACTGTAGGTCTCACATATAAACAGATCCATGCACATGTATGTTATAGCATACAATAACAGCTACCTCTTTGTAGATGCAGGACCTATAATGGCTGACACTTTTCTTGGTTTATTTGTCTTGATTATTCAGCACTGAAGGGACTAATTTGAAATTTCTCTCCCTCATTGAAGTGGAAGGACCTTGTTCCCTATAAGCACATAGATTTTTAAAAGTACAGCACAGGGTTGAACTGAAGGACATCAGCATGTCACCATGACATTGACTCGCTCATTCATGCCTCCAGCCTTTCCAGATTTTTTATGGATTATGGTGGGATTTCTAATAACTGGGAATTGGCACTTTGTACTCATGTCTCTCCTTGTTTGTCCAAACCCAAATCACGTATTGACTTACAGTGCACAGTTCTCCTGTTCTGTCCTGATGATAGATTTTTTAGGGAAGGTATCTCAAGGTTACTAACGGGGGGGGGGGGGCAGCTACATCACTCTGAGTCCTGATGATATGTCTGCCATCAGAGATTTGGAGGAGTTTGAGAGGAGTGATTTTGTTTTTTGTTTTGCTTGTGACCCACACAAATAATTGCAAGACTATGTCATGCTGCACTTTGGTCTTGTTTTCCATGCTACTCTCTGATTTTTATGGCCTTGTTCTCATTTTCTCAGAGCAGCCTCCCTTAATTGCTATTACTGTAGATCATCCAAAGCATATTATTTAAAGATCAGCCTTTGCATTGATTTACAAAGCTGCACTTTGACTTGACATTTTTACGTTTTGAGGCTTGCTTTTCTAATTACAGCCGAAAGGAAGTTTCAGATGAGTATCATATAACGTAGGAACCAGAACCCCAAGGACAACAGTTTTTGTGTTATTTTCTGTGCTTGAACTAAGCAATCAGCTTTTTATCGTGATTGATTAATTTTCATTGGGGCTGTTGGGGATAAAAGGTTTACCATCTAGAGTAACATGCTCAGCTCCGTAAATTTCATACATATGAGCCATTATAAATTAAACTGAACACTAAATACCCAATCTCAAAGCATTTCTAAATTGTACACATGAAGTTCCTGGTATTTTGTTCATAGACTGTATAATTTGTATGTGAGATCTAACCATCTGTCCATCTATCTAATGCAGTGGTTCTTAACCAGAGGTACGTGTACCCCTGGGTGTATGCAGAGGTTTTCCAGGGGGTACATCAAATCATGTAGATATTTGCCTAGTTTTACAACAGGGTACATAAAAAGCACTATCATAGTCAGGACAAACTAAAATTTCATACATATACTGTACACTGAAATTTAAGCACAATATTTATATTCCAGTTGATTAATTTTATAATTATTCGGTAAAAGTGAGAAAACGAGCAATTTTTCAATAATAGTGTGCAGTGAGACTTGTATTTTATGTCTGATTTTGTAAGCAAGTTGTTTTAAAATGAGATGTAATGTGGGGGTACGTAAGATAAATCAGACTCCTGAAAGGGGTACTGTAGTCTGGAAGAGTTGAGAGCCACTGATCTAATGTATCTGTCTGTCTAATCTATGAGGTCCATCACTGTAGAGTGTAGGTGTTGGCTTCTAGAATATCCTCATTGTGGCATCCTATGCACCTCAATTTGCCATCCGTATGCTGACATCACACATCCACAAGGCTGCAGCTCCACCTGATCCTGGCTAATTGCCATCTTGTCTTGAGTGTTGCCTGTTTTGAAGGAAGTGACTGAGATGGTTGTGGTGAAGCAGCTCTGGTGCCATCTAGTCTTTTGATTTCCTTGATCCATTTGTAGAGTGAGTATCAAGTAGGAATGCTTGAGTCCTACAGTGTTTGGCTTAGGTTCATCTGGCTGTTCATGGCTTATTTTCTCCCTCTGCTTAATCCTGTAATAAAGTTACAGTATTGGATTTGTGATGTCACAATAATTTGCATGGCAATAGTGCCTAGATACCACAGTGATGGATGTAATATAAATTTCCAGCAGGATAACTATGATGTAGAGATTGTGCTACGTTGTGGTGCCACAGGGTGATTGGCTTCTGTGCTTCCGAGTTGCATGGTGCAGTGATTTATTTGCTGTCGGTCATATGTTGGGTTATGGTTTTTTTTTTACTTGCATAGTTGTTTGGATCAATACATGCCCTCCCACCCACTCTTTCCTTAACACACACATGCAGTCATATTCTTCTTCTCTCCCCAATCCTTCCAAAATAAATATATCTGAAAGTAACACCATGCAGATGGGACTGATCGCTCCTGAGGTCAAGCAACCTTGTCCTTGTCTCAGTAACACTGTTTGCCATGTATGGATTAAAGGCTTGAATGCTTTCTGTGTATAATAGACCTCCATCCTTGTTCTTACACAGTGCCCTATTACCATGGCACCTGGATAACTTTCCATGCTGTGGCTGTCGCTAGACTAAATGTGAAAGTGCAGCTCTTTTTCAGCTTCACCCTCCTTGTGGGTGGTGGGGCTGGAAGTGTAAGAAGCCTTAAGATTGTTTTATATTTAACCATCATGCCGAGCTGTGTCATTTTTCACAGCCCGCAAGCTGAAGAAACTGGGCAACCTGAAGCTGCAAGAGGATGGTGAGGGAGCCAGCTCATCCAGCCCAACAGATGAGCAGGCCTCCAAGATGGTGATGACACGCATCGATGGGTTTGAGTGCCAGCCCATTTTCCTCAACGTCCTGGAAGCCATTGAGCCTGGTGTGGTGTGTGCAGGCCATGACAACAACCAGCCTGACTCCTTTGCTGCTCTGCTGACCAGCCTGAATGAGCTTGGGGAGAGGCAGCTGGTGCATGTGGTGAAGTGGGCAAAGGCCTTGCCAGGTGAGAAAAATTCCAGCACCTTCCCCTACATCCCTAAAACCATCACACTCAAATCATGGCAGGGACATGTTTCAATAGAAGAATCATATAATCTGGGCCCCAAAACCACAACATTTGTAGGGGTGCATTTTCAGAATGTTTTCTTCTGTGAGCACAAATTATACCCACAACATTTGAGTGTAACCCACATTGCCGTAGCATGGGATTTGTGCCCCTCTAGTGCCTGGTCCATGAGACGTTATTGAGTCTGCTGCAGCTGTAGACGTTTGCCCCGTTAGCTCAACCAGAAGAGGCTTGTGCTTTTAGAATGAAAACTTTTGGGTTCAGTCCCTGCTTGGGTTCATTCCTTTGGCAGGTGGTTATCACATGGGTATGGTTTTGGCCACAGTTAAATAGCTTCTGCAAATCTAAGCACTGGGTTTTTCAAATATCTGAATTAGGGTGACCAGATGTCCCGATTTTATAGGGACAGTCCTGATTTTTGGGTCTTTTTCTTATATAAGCTCTTATTACCCTCCACCCCGTCCCGATTTTTCACACTTGCTCTCTGGTCACCTTAATCTGAATGTTTTCTAGACCAGCAGGAGTGGAAGTTGCTGTAAAGAAGAGAAGCTTCTCTATTCTTCTCTGTGCAATGATCTCTGTCTGCTTTAGGAGGAATGTTAGGTTCAGGCAGGAGCTGCAGCATTACTTCTTAAAATAAAGGACCAACACCGTGACACACTCCTGGGAGAGGATGGAAGGAGTGAATTCTCTGAGGGAAGGAATAAAAACAATGCTGTTGGATAATGTAGGAGGTGGAAGATGAGTAAAACGAGGCTGAAAGTAGCTAGGGAACAGAACACATTGGCATGAAAGAATCTATGCCCTCCCAGCCTGTTTCACATTGTATCTCCTCCAAGTGCTGGAATTTCATCTTAATATAATTTGTCAGAGTTTTAAATGCAAAATTTTCTCTGTCTCTCTCTCAGTCACATAAAACTATGGGACAATCATTCTTGGAAGTCTAAGTGTGCCAAAAATTGATTGGATTTTGGATTATTTAACACAAATTATAATTATTTAGCACAAATTAATTTAATGTTATCATACGTAGCAATATTAAATGAATGTGTTATTAGCAGATTAACACTATTTCATAGTTTATAGCATACTGCAAGAGAGAGCTACAGGAGAGAAGTGAGCTTCAGAAAGGGTTATCCTGTGGCAAACATCAACCAAACCTACATTCTAGACAGACTCTCTGATTTCATTAACCCTCTGGCTTCCAAAGATGCCTGAAGATGTCCTGTTTCATGCATTTGATTCTTAGAGTGCACAGCTGCTGGCAGCCTAATGGCCAGTGATTGTATTCCTGTGTGCCAAGAGCAGAGGACAGGCTGATGGTGACACCTATAAAATGTGGTGGTTTTTATGGAGGTACCTGGTAGTGACTCCATAGTTAGGGTTGCATTCTAAAATGGGTTTATAATGAGGCATTTGTTCCTGTTTTCTCCTAAGTAAGTGGCCAGTCAATGTGGCCCAGTTTCACACTGGATAGGTTTTCTGCCCTTTGAATTTTCTGTGTCATTTTTGTTTGATTTCCCTTCATATATGTTTAATAAGCACCCTTTGAATTTGTGCTGTAGTTGAAATTTTTCCTTGCAGCCCTACTTCTCACTGTCTGTTTTTAAAAAAAGTCTGTCTACATGACACTTGGTAAATAGGTGGATCCTGTACAGACCAGCTTCAGTTGGTTGGTTTTGTTTTCTCTCCCCCCTTCCCGCAGTTGGATTTTGGGTCACTTTTAGCCAGGGACAAGGGGGATGAGCATGCCTCATTCTCTCTGCAGTGACCCAGTGTTCATGCAGCCACATCAGAGGCAACTGTCAAATTGATGGTTTTTAAGATAGATACTTACATGTTAAAGTGTTCCAAGATTTCTGCATATTGGCCCTTTGAGTTAAGACTCTGTGGCTACTCCAGTGTGTTTTGTTATTTGGAGTTTGTTAGAAATCTTTTGTCTAATAATGCATTTATACAAGGTCACTCATTTGCTGTAGGGGTGCTAACTTAACTGGGAGTGTTTACCATTGTCTGGATAAACTTTGCTTTCCACTTTCTGAGCAGACACTGTTTTCCACTGTCTAGACAATACAGCTTCCAGAACAGAAAGTGGGTATTCAGTTATATTAGAAACCTCAATTTAATATAGCATGTCAGTAATCAGTGATGGAATGTAAACAATAAAATTTAATAAATTAAAATAACTGATTTTGATGAGAAGGGAAATAAAATTTCCAATTTTTGTTATTAAGCAAACTCATAAGCTGCCAATCTTGTAAAAATAAAAATGTCTAGTTGACGAATAAAAATGTTTAAGAGAGAAGCTAAAAGCATCTCTCCATAAAACTGTATTGTGTTAACATTAATTGAAAGAAACTATCTGGCTTTCAACACTTTAAAGTTAAAATGAACAATGACTTGACTCTTATTAAGATTTAACTTTGCACGTGTTGGGCTAGATTCACACTGAAGTACCACTTTAGGTCCCTAAATCCCAAAATCTGGCCCCACTGGGATTCACAAAACTCCTGCTCAGCTGCCCTCAAAACTTGTAGGTACCTAAAATCATTTTGTGCCTACATTTTTGCAGTAAAAGTTCCCTAGGCACCTATGTCTCTGCCTCCGAGTGTGCGCACTGCTGCCCCACACCAGGCATCTGTATGCCTAAGCCCCAGAGCGATGCATGACTGAAGGAATATAGGTATTTCTCTACTAAACTCACCTGCATGCTCAGACCTTGCCTACTGGATCTGGCCCCTGTAGGTGAGCTTGCACAAAACAGCTTTTGGGGGAGATGGAGCTCCCTTATAACTCTTAGCCCAGTGGTTAGGGTATCCAATTGGGATGTGGGAGCACTGATTTCCCCACTTCTCCCCAGCAGCTTCTTGCAAAAATGGCATAAGCACCTAACACCAGAGAGGGTTTGCAGTCAAGAATCCCAAGCAGAAGGAGGCACTTCCCTGCAACCTGGATTCAGGTGCCTATCTCCGAGAGAGGGGCGGGGCTTTGCACGCACACCTTTTGTTGGCACCTCTCATTGGAAAGGAGCCCCTTCACGTGCTGTGTTTTATGAATCCCAATTTTGGACACCCATCTCTCTTCATTCATTGTATATAGAGCCTCAGCGCCAAAATCAGGCTTTGTGAATCCAGTGATTTTTCTAGGTTTCTAAAAGTTGGGAATGACAATACTCGTTGTCACCCAGGCCTAAGTTCCTTTGTGAATCTAGCCCATTGTTATCATGTAGGTGTGATCATACCAGACAATCAGTTAAAAGATATATCATACTGCACTATTAAATTAATGGTCATGAATCATCTGATGAACAGAGAAAACCTTTGTTCACATCTGAATGAGCTCTCATTCGCATGAATAAGAGTCAAGAATTTAAATAGAATTGTTTTTTTAAATGAAATCCAAATCAGACTAAATATGTCCTTCACATTCTGTATTTGGGAAAGAAATCTAGTCTAATCTTAACAGAAGTCAGAAATTGCCAAAGTATCACCCAGATTATATTAGTGTAAATATGCTTTAAAATGTGGGAGGAAATACTGAATCTGATGCCTTTAAAAGTAAAGGGCAATATGTTGAACATTATTTAAACATTTAGCAATACGTACTGGGCCTAGATTTTAAAAAATGGCTAGTGATTTGGGGCACCCAGATTTTGAGACACCTTAAAGGAGCTTGATTTTCAGAAAAATCAGGCCTCTTGAAGGTGTCTTGAGTTGCGTACCCAAAATCATGAGTTACTTTTGAAAATATAGGCCACTGTGTTCATTGGAACATAGTAAAGCAGTCTCTTAGGCTGAAAGGCATTGGGAAATATTTCTTTTAAAGAATGTTCAAGTATTAATCATAAAGATAATAGTAACAGATTGCTCAGCAGAAGTCATAGAGTTTTAGAGAACATACTTAACAGATAATGAACAAAGGTGGCAGAGAATATGCTATATTAAAGATCAGGTGAAACATTTAACTAGTAAGTTGAAAAGCCAATATTAAGTCTTGAAGGGAAATCCAAGCAAGATGTGTGATGAGAACTGAAAATCACAGAGGCCCATTAGCTCTTTGATTCACACACAAACAACACAGCTCCAAAGCACATACAAGTGATTCCAACCTCAGAAGTGAATTAAGGAGAATAAACAGGTACTGATGTACAGGTTGAAGTTTTAGGCCACTGTTTCTTCCTCCTGATCCTGAACCAAGTGAAGGAAATCTTTTAAAAGAACTATAATGTCTCTCTCTCCTGCCTGTCCATCTTACATGTGGCAATGGTATGCCTTCCAGAATCAAAGCAGAACCCCCTCTTAAATATATTCTGTATCTTTTTGCCATGTGCCCTGGCTCAGAAGCTGCAGATCTGTCAGCCACTGCTGGTGCCCTGTCTAGAAAATCCATTTTCCAAGAGGTCGGGCAAGCATTTGAGAGACAATCCAAGCTGATGGCTTCAGATTGCACTGAGGTGGCTTCTCAGTAGTGGTCCTTGAATGAGATGTTAGTCCCACTCCCCAGGGAAGGTGCTTATCTGGAATGCAATTCAATAACCTTGCCTTGGGCAAGGTTAAACATGCATTCAGCACAGAATACAAAATGGAGGTCCTAATACAAAATGGAAGTTACAGTACCAAACAGAGTTAATTATTTGATCCAGACATGCCACTGTCTGTCCCGGGAGTTAGGAAGAAAAAGGTGCTTTAACAAAGTTTCATCTTCTGTCGCATCCCCCTCAACAGAAGGCACCTGCCCACTTACTGTAAAGACACTTAACAGCTTTGGAGTCCTTTTGAGCTCCTCAGTGCATGTGGATGCCCAAATTGCCATGTGTAGCAGTGGCTTTCATAAAGATGCAGCCATGCCTCTGCTTCCTTTTCACTGGTAAGGAACTGAGCCTTCTGACAGCCAAAAGGTCCTCCCCTTCTATGGTAACACAAGTTTAAAATAAAGAAATGGAACGACAGGCCCAGTGATAGTCCAGTCCTCCTCCCAGCCATTGTCTCTCTCTCTGAGAGGCCGTTCACTGTTGTCCCTTCATCCTGAGATATGGAGGGGAATCTTCATCCCAGCCTCTGCCAGGCCATTAATAGCTGCAAAAAATGCTCTTTTCCACTTGTGACTCAGCAAGAGACTGTGCCCCAGTCTACTAGAGAAAGATCTGATTACAGCAATCCACATATTCATGTCCTTCAGGTTCAAGTCAGGCTAGTCATTATATCTAAGAATGAAGCCTAGTAGCCCATTAAATTTTCGTCTGGTATAGATCTAGGGTGATCACCCTTCCCTTGTTTCACTGATTTGCCCCTTAGGGTGACCACGCATCCCTTATTTTAAGATGTATTGAAAGGTATTAAAACTGATAATAAGTACCATTTTAAACATTAAATTGAAGCTTATGATGATTGCATTGTATACTGGAAGGCAGTAGAAATATACGCATGAGAGAAAAATAAATGCTATGCTAAGGGAAATGGTGTTTCCCTAAAATTTCCCTTAAAATAAAGCAATGTCCCTCATTTTCTATGTGCCCTTCCCTTATTTCCATCCAACAAAGGCGGTCACCCTATATAGAACATCTGTCTGCACCGAAGCACAGGCTGCCATGAACAGGGTCACCCTGTGAACTCTCTACACTGCTTTCCCATTGAATATAGAGTCAAATTCAAAGGCTGTTTTTGAACATACAAAGCCTTCTATGGGAAACCTGAGTGATTGCCTCTCGCTCCGTGACCAACCCCTGCCAAGTCTGCTACTTTCCACTGCAGCCATTAAACTGCCGACCAGCAGATGGGCTTGTGAGTGCAGGAGAATTTGATGATTTTCTTTTTTGCTGAAGAAGCACAAGGATGCAATGGTAATAAGGGCCACGTAGATAGTGCTAAGACCACGTTGAACTGAATTGAGGTTTCTTCCTATTTCAAGAGACCAGCCATTGTAAACTGTCAAATTAGACTGAAGAATTCATCTACACACCAAATTCATTGGATAAGTAGGAAAGGCTTTTTATACATGTATTACCTTACTGAAAAGAGAACTTGGTTCTAAGTTAAATACTTCTCAGAATGCACATACCTGAGTTTATAAAGCATGGAGATGATTTAAATGTATAATGTTTACTTGCATTTTGCTAACAAGTCTCACCCTAGTTGCCTACAAGTAATATTGAGTCCATCAGTGCTTAAAAGTCCTGACAATGGAAAATCCCTTATACTAATTCCGCATAGCACTATTTAAACACAAAGTGTGCTTTCATGCAGTGAAATGAAAACTGAAAGAATGCATTCAATCCTAAAGCAATTACAGCATAGCGATAACACATGGTTTGTGCTCACTTGAAATTGACAGCTTCTCAGACAAGAGACAGAAAGAAGTTGGAGTTGATGTCTCATAATTATACGCTTAAGACTTTACCATTGTTTTAACATTTGGTCACAGTAATGTAAGAATTTATAGAAAGCTAAGATCAGGATTGCAGGTTATCTAGGGCTATATGTACTGATAAATATCCAGAGAAATTAGAAATAGCTTTGAATTACTGACTGCATACTCTGTGTATGTGTGTCTCTCTCTGTGAATTGCAAATGTGCTTGTGGCTGGACTATGAATCATCCTGAGAACACTATTTTATTGTTTATAAAGTTATTTGAGAGACTCTCGGAGAAAGATACTATATAAGTGCAACTTACTGTCCCATTTTATCATCCCAAGCTGTTTGTGTTTTCACCTGTTCTTTCTCTTCTTCCTACACTGAGTCACAACCCATCAATTGCAGCTTCTGGCTTGGAGGCTTCTAGTTTACTATCAGCATGTCAGTGCCATGGCTCCAGGGTTGCAATACAGCAAGGTTGCAATTTTGTCATCTGGTAGAAGGAAGAGACTGAATTAGTTTGTGTATGCAGACATCCCATACACACTGGCTCATAGCTGAACACATTGGTAATCTGGGACATATGGAGATTAGGCTGAGGGCCACCGTGTCCTAACTTTCTGAAGTCCCCAGGAGCACAGATTGGGAATTAAAGTGCTGTATTTAAAAAAAGAAATTCTGGTGAATTGTTTGAATCCAGACTGAACTTGTGATCTCTGTTTATGGCCTTTTGTAGGATTCCGTAACCTGCACGTGGATGACCAAATGGCACTAATCCAGTATTCCTGGATGGGTCTTATGATTTTCGCCATGGGATGGAGATCGTTCACCAATGTTAACTCCAGGATGCTTTACTTTGCTCCCGACTTGGTCTTCAATGAGTAAGTGTTAAATAGCAACAATTTGATATTTTGTATTGTTCATGTCAGAAAGGTTGCAGACAGAGAGTGAAAGAGGGACAGCTATCTAACAGGCTCCCGATAAGTACAGGTCAGATAACCTCATGCCGAGAGCTGCTCACAACATTTCAGAATTCAAGAATGTTGCTGATTTTCTGCTAGTTAGTCTGCCGAAATCTCCTTGAAGTGAGCCAGGAACAGTAGATGGTGCTACCGAGCCTCTCCTATCCTTCTTCACCAGGCCTAGAGTTTACATTCAGAGAGACGCCTCATTCAGAGAAAGGCGGTGCTGACTGCAAGAGACTAATCCCTGAGATCCTGCTGTGCTTCCAAGTGCCAGTGTGGCTTCCCCTTCACCGGTGGGCGGGTCAGGGTGTGATCAGATGTAGAGTGACCTAAAGTGCACACAGAAGAAGGAGGTGCTTCCAACTTCTGGGAATGTTCAGACTTCGGTTGTTCTTTCCCAGACACGTTCACTACTGCTAGAAATTAATAGACCAGACTACGAATAGCAGCTCTTTTATGAAACCTTTCTGTTGTGCCCAGCAACCAGGCTCTATTGCTCTGACGAGGCTTTTCAAAGGGTGGTTCAGAAAGCTCTGCACCATGCATTTCATTCTGAAACCACCAACTCTCTCCTTTGTCTGTCTGCCAGTCTTCCTCTCTCCCAAGGCTCTTACACCATACCCATTGCCAGGATATTCAAAGCACCTAATTCAATACATAGTTAAAACACTTGCCTTTGTCTGAGTTGCCTGAAATGAAAAGGGGTCTCCTTTAAATCAAGAGTTTGGTGGGTTTCTCCTTCATGCCTGTTGAGTTCTTAGACCCAAGCACAGTTGGGGAGGGATAGCTCAGTGGTTTGAGCATTGGCCTGCTAAACCCAGGGTTGTGAGTTCAATCCTTGAGGACAGGGCCGGCTCCAGACCCAAGCGCGCGCGTGGGGTGGCATTTTGCCGGGAGGGCGGCAGGCGGCTCCGGCGGACCTTCCGCAGTCATGCCTGCGGGAGGTCCACCGGAGCCGCGGGACCAGCAGACCTCCCATAGGCATGACTGCGGAGGGTGCGTTGGTCCCGCGGCTCTGGTGGACCTCCCGCAGGCATGACTGCAAGAGGTCCCCCGGAACCGCGGACCGGCGACCGGCAGCGCGCCCCCTGCGGCATGCCGCCGTGCTTGGGGCAGCCAAATTCCTAGAGCCGCCAATGCTTGAGGAGGCCACTTAGGGATTTGGGACAAAAATTGGTCCTGCTAGTGAAGGCAGGGGGCTGGACTCAATGACCTTTCAAGGTCCCTTCCAGGTATATCTCCAATTATTACCTTATAAATGGAGACATAATGAACTTGTTAGCTGGATTTACTGACAGCACGATAATCCTTGCAGAGCCAGTAGCAATTTGTGTAATGCACCTCACAAAGTGCAAGATATGTTTATAAATGGGAGCTTTGCATAGCTGACAGTGACCTGATTATTATGGCAAATGGCCTGGATGAGTAATGTCCCATCCTGGTAATATATTAGGGATTAGTATGTCAGGTCATAAACCATCTGTATACTACATGTTCTTGGGGATGTGATGTGACAACTGCGGGTATTTTTATAGGATGAGGCATCTGTGACCTTTTCCACACAGAATTGTCCCATTTTGTTTCACACTGTTTGGAAACCCCTGAACACCAAATCTCACTTGGCTGGAATGTTGGGCCTCATTGTCCATCGCGGTGTCAGGGACCTCAATCCCAGTGTCTGGTCTCTCTTCATCAAGGCCTCCCAGAAGGAGGAGGGTTGGCAAAGCCTGGCCCGTTGCCCTTGCTTTAGTGGAGGGCGAAAGTTGAGGAGACTGGGAATATCTCAGTACTGATGCCCAATGAGGCAGGGCTCAGTATCGATCTCCAGACCATTCCCCCTCTTCTTCCTTCTGATATTTTATTATTTTCTCTCCCTTTTTCCTCCTTCTTATCTTCCTTCCTCGCCAGGAAGCACCCCTGGGTTTCTCTCTTTCTTCCCTGTTTTTCCCCCTTCCCAGCCTCCCATACTGCTTCCCCTCCCCATGTCCTCCTCTTCCATACCCCTGTCTCTCACTTCTCCCATGCAGCTCATTTCTGCAGTCCTTACTCTCATGGGCAGTCTGACTGATAACAGAAAGCATTAGGCATGCTCAAATGGTACAGGATGAGGCATCATGCCTGTTTCCCCCTCTCCACCCACCCACCCACCGTACATATCTTCAGCCAGCACTGATGCTGTCTCCAGCACCTGACTATCGAGTCCTAACTTCAGTGCCCTAACTTCAGCTGGTGTTCTGGATACCTGCTCACTTGGAGCATTGCTCCTTCAGCTGGTAATGGCCTCTCCAGCTGCCCATACATTGGCATGTGCTCCAGGAGCCCCTAGTTTTCAGGTTGCAACTGCAGTGCTAGAAGTTTTAGGCCTGTCTGTGTGATGGGACATTTGCAGCTAATTCACCTCTGTGCTTATACAGTAAAGAAATCCATAGAAAAGGTACATGCAGTTCAGAGAATGATCAAAATAGTATGTGGGGGGGGGCAGGATTAGAGATTTAACAAGAGAATCTGCTTCCTGTCAAGGGAGCCACAATGGAACTGTTGCTTCAACGTTAATTTACCAGTTTGGAATGGTGGCAAAGAGTGTCAGAAGTTCCTGCAGTGTTACTGTCTGATTAGCCCTCAGCTAAATTGTGGCAAAAAAAAAAATAATAATCTTGAGGTTCCCCTCGTGTTGTCACTGAGACCACAGACAAAGAGTGTGAGCATGGTGCTCAGCACAAAGCCTGATTCTTCCTCCGAGCGCTCGCACCAGGATACACGCCTGTAGTTTGTTAAATATGGTACATTGTTGCTGACACTTTTCAGCAAGTGAGAGGGTCAGGTGAACCTTAAAATCCCCCTGATCATCCCATTCCCCATCAAGCAGATGCTAGGTGGTATTTTGGAAAACTTTCCTGAATTCAGGCCATGATGATGTTGAGATCCTACAAGAGATAAAGACTAGCTCCTTTTCAGATAGAACATGCTAGGGAAGATGCAAAGTTGTTGGGTCTTTGTCTTTTTTTAATAAATATCTCGATCAGCCTGCATATCAGACCAGCAGTGCTTTAACCTTCTCACCAATGCATCTTGCCAGGTACCGAATGCACAAATCCAGAATGTACAGCCAGTGTATCAGGATGCGACATCTTTCTCAGGAGTTTGGGTGGCTTCAAATCACTCCCCAGGAGTTTCTCTGCATGAAGGCTCTACTGCTCTTCAGTATTAGTGAGTGGCAGCATCCTTCTCTGAGCAGATTAATAGTTGATATGCCGTGTGTGACCCTGTATGTAGTTGGTTCCCCCTAGGGTGACCAGATAGCAAGTGTAAAAAACTGGGACGGGGGTGGGGGATAATAGGTGCCTATATAAGAAAAAGCCCCCAAAATCGGGACTGTCCCTATAAAATCGGGAGATCGGGTCACCTTCGTTCCCCCACATGTTCTGGCTGTGACTGTTTGCCTCAGCCATTGTGCTGAGAGGAAGAGAGATGACTTCAGAAATAGAAATTAGATGCCATAGTGGAAACTGCAAAGACCACTACAGCCATCCATCCTGCCCTCTGCATTTTGCAGAAGTCCTCCCGATGTAATTCCCTTATCTAACCTGCTCTTAAGTCCTACTCTTGATGGGGGTTTGGCCAACTCCCTTACCTAATTGCTTTTAATAAATTGACCTATGAGTGTGAGTGGCTGAGCGGGAAAATCTGACCACAGCTTGTGGTGGGTCTGATGTGCTACCTTTGTTTTGTAATAATGACAGCACCAAACAAAGGCTATGTTAGTAGAGGTGCAACCTGCCCCCAACCCCTCCCCACCCCTCATCCCTAGACAGTGAGCCTCAATCATCCACAGTGGGAGCGAAGATGAGGGGAATAACTGGGGATGTGGGGTTTTTTTCAGTCTTCCTGTTGCTCTTGTTTTCTTCTCTCCACATTATGATTGTTTCCTCTCCTTGTCCCCATGCCAGTTCCGGTGGACGGTCTGAAGAATCAGAAGTTCTTTGATGAACTTCGAATGAACTACATAAAGGAACTTGATCGTATCATCTCTTGCAAGAGAAAGAATCCCACATCCTGCTCTCGGCGCTTCTACCAGCTCACCAAGCTCCTGGACTCCGTGCAGCCTGTAAGAGGGGATGAAATGGCTGTAAATATGGAAGCAGTAATAACTATAGCTGGGGTCTACTAGACGACTCAGGGCTCTGAGATTTTGCAGGGGTGAGGCAGGAATCTTGCAGATACAAACAAGGTGCATAAGGAGATAGCTTCATAAATGTTGGCTGTAATGTCAGAAAAGAGGATTTTGACCTGAGATAATTTCTTTAATTACTTCTCTCTTTTATTGACGTTTCTATAGGCAAGAGCTCAGAGGCAGATGAACTCTTGAGAAAGATCCTGATTCTGTGCCAGTGTCACTGGTCATAGAGAACAAGGGAGAAAAACTTTCAGGAAACAATAGGATCTATAATACTGGTTACCCACAAACCTGTCCATTGCCTAAGATAACTAAACCAGATTAGCAGTTAGCTAGCCTCAGTATCTGCAATCTTGAAGGTATTTCTGGCATTAAGTGTAGTGAAGTACAAGGGAACACAGCAGAGAAACTAAAATGAGCGCCTGCATTTATTTTAGGTAGAACTTGCAAGTTTTTGATCACCGCCACTGTGGAAGGTAGTTTCGATGTTTTTCAAACATCCTGTGGGTTGTTAACTGCTCTTTAACTTTTCACTGGATACGCATGGAGGGCTTTTGGAAAAAGATACTGCAGTGTACTGAAGATCATAAAACTCAGTCAGTCAAATCAGCTGCACTCAGTCAGTCAAAGCCAACTGCCATGCCAAAGTGTGGTTCCTCTCTGAAAAGTGACTGTATAAGTAGCAATTACTCGAGGCCAAACCTGCTCATTTAGAGATTTTTTTTCTTCAAATTGCCAGTTCAGCCAAACGACACCTACTGGGATTGTTTTGATTTTAATTTTTTCTGGGGTACCTCTGAACTGAACTCCCCTTCACGGCTTCTGAGATCTGAACATCAAGCTGGGTCTTATCTGACTGGCACCTCATCAGCAATAACAAAAATTCTGCAGTCAGAATTTAGTTATCAATTCTGTTGGTGATTTGGTACAAGGCAGTACAGAATCCATCTGCATCCACACAGCTGTATCTCTGCAGGGAAACAATAAGAGAAACAGATTTTACTCAGTAAAGCCAGCAGCCCTGACTTCGAACATGCACAAGACGCTGGTCTCTGCTTGAATAAGATGCCGTTTGCACAGTCACTTTTCTGAGCAGAACCACAGTCTAGTTAGTACCTTCTGAATTTAGTGCCTGAACGCCACAGCACTCTCACTGCCTGGATTGCTCACTTGCTCATTCTCAGGATGAATAATGGCCCCTAGTGGCTATTTCCAACCGCAGAAGAGTTTGTAGCATCCAAACAGCAGAAACTATCACGTCTCACTGCACTGCTGCCTATCCTGTGGTGTGGTACCCTCTGTAGTCACCACAGTGTTAGCAGGAGCCACTTGTCAGAGAAGTTAAATCATTCATTTAACCTTCCTACTTTCTCTCTCTTTCTTAGATTGCCAGGGAGCTACATCAATTTACATTTGACCTTTTAATTAAATCGCACATGGTCAGTGTGGACTACCCCGAAATGATGGCTGAGATCATCTCCGTCCAGGTTCCCAAGATCTTGTCTGGGAAAGTCAAACCTATCTACTTCCACATGCAGTGATGTCCCGGAGGGAATCTCCTTCCCCTGCCACTCCCTTTCAGCCATCTCCTGCCTGTTCTCTCTGCACTACTATACTGCAGTGCCTTGGGGAGTCCCCTCTAAAGATACTGTATGCTGTGAAGATGTACAGTGCCAAACGACAACCTACTGGGATTCCTTTGATTTCAATTTTTTCTGGGGTACCTCTGAACTGAACTCCCCTTCACGGCTTCTGCGTATGTCTGGATGGCGCTGCATCTCTATAAATGTTGTGGCATGGTGACTTTGTGGCACTTGTTTACACCCTTGTGCTTGCGTATTTTCCACAGTGACATTTAGTGGCGCAGTGCCACGGGAAGTTTCAGACTGGGAGAAATTCCTCCGTTTGTTTTCTCTTTAAAGCAAACAAGAAGGTTAAACATGCAAGTTGGGAGGGTGGGTTATTTTTCTGACTAACCTGGGGTATTTTCCTTTTTGTTTGCATCATGTCTTCAAGAGGTATGTGAATTAAAAATGCAGTAGTAGTGAGACAGGAAGGGGACAGGGAAAGAGACCAGAGCATGGTGAAATTAGAAAGTCTATTTTAAAATCAGACAGTCCTGTTGCGGGAAAAATCCTTGTTATCGTCTGCTCTGGTCATGCCCGCAGACCCAAATACCACACCGCTCCAGCCGTACGTGCAGACCCATATACCGGGCCACTCTGGCCATACATGCTGACCCATATACCAAACCGCTTTGGTCAAGCGCCCAGACCCATGCACCCATGTGCAATCAGCAGCTTAGAGCAGCATTAAGTATTTACTCACCGAAGAAATGCCCAATTCACAGGAGTATTTGGAGTGTTGTCATGTCAGTAACGAGGGCTGGTGAGGATTATGACCTTTGGAACCCCTGAAGATTGCAGAGGGCTAACTTCCATCCAGGACATTTTTCCTGTGGACTGTGAGCCAAACTGGATCTAAGTCTGTCCAAAGACTGTCCAGACACCTAGTAATCACATTCCAGTTTTGAACATTATTTTTCCTCCACACCAGCAAACAAAGAAATTACCCACTGGCATCCATCTCTCACCTGTGCACCACGAGTGCCTGAAGTCTCCTCTCACCTCTGCCTCTAGCCTGCTCCTCTTGGATGTCTGAGGTCTCCACTTGTTTCTGCCCGTCACCGTGGATGTCTGAAGGCCTAGATTATCCAGTGGTGCTTCTCATTTGCCCTTTACCCGACCGTTTTGCAGATTCTTTCAGAAGCCAACACAGAAAAGAATCCCAGAAGCAAAGCGGTGAGATCTTTGACTCTTTGGGCTCTGTGAGGTCCAGTGACTTTGGGATTATCCCGCTCTTTTGGAAACAGTTGTACGTGGCCTGAGATCAGAGGCAACGCACGTGGGGGAGCATGTGAGGTCATGTGCCCCATCCTCAGATTTGCTGCTTGACTTACATTGAGCAGGCTCACATGGACTGAGCATGCTCAGTAACACTGCTGAAGCCGCCTGCCCTCACTCTGCCCTCCGGCAGGCACAGGTCATCTCTGCCTGAGATTCCCAGCTATTTCAGGGAATGGTAAAGAAAGCATTTAAGAGGCCTGTTCTCTTACTTAGGGGTTCCCATGGCTCCCATTAATGTTAGTAATTGATCTCCACCAAGGAAAGAATACACGCCCTCTCAGTGTCCCTAAAATTCCTACATTTTTAAATTAGAATCCAAACAAAGCCCAAAGCTAAACCTCATGGAGATGACTGTGTGTCGTCAGACTGCAGCACACTCAGTGAGATGCCAGCTGGAGAACTCTGCCTAACGCACATGCTATCATTCAAAACGAGATCAAAGGTTCGTCATCTTTGTTTATTGGCAACTTTCAGGGTCAATATTTCAGAGAGGAATGTGTGTTTCTTCAAGGCAGATTAATGTTGGCTTGAATCACCCCCCTGGCATTCCTAAGGACACATTGGCCCACCTAGGAATTTTATTCAGATTTGTTTTTTTTCTGAGGTTGTACTGCACGTGCAGGATCTGACCCTTCATTCCCTGGTGGCTCTGAGTTCCCTCCTGCGCCCTTCCCCTCATCTCATGAGCCCAACACAGCAACAAGAGCCCTGTTGGCAGGACTGGCTTATGAACCAGATTTTTGAAGAGGTGGATCTGAGTTCATCTTGTGTAATATGGCATCCCACTATGCCCGTGTGATAACAGCAGATTAAATTTGCCATAAGCCTCCTTTATACACTAGGCGAGTCAGAGGTTTAAGCCTGTGGATCCCCACCAGTTTTACTCTCCTCAAGTATGTGGGCCTTTTCCAGCCTAACGCCCTCCCCAACCCCTCCTTCCTCATGCAAAAGAATTGTGGCAATTCTGCTGCTACTGGAGCCTTTCATGGGTTGAGGACCGCCATCAGCCTTAGAGTGAAACAGCAGCTTGTCGAGCTTCATGGTGCTGCACCTGGGGTTCTGTGCAGAGTGCTTGTCAGCACAGAAAGTGACCACAGAGTTTCTCTGATACTTTTCAATCATACTGTAGGGGTTGCATTTAAAAAAAACAAAAACAACAACAAAAAAAAACACCTTTTCAACAGTTGTGAATGAGTTTTCATCCCCTACGGGGCGTGGCTCTGATCACAGCGTTCCTATGCTCCTCGTGAGTGACAGAATAGTAATAAGCTCTTTTTGATATCAGCCAGTTGGTACTGTGGTATTATGAATATCTTTTCTCTTTAAAGGCTTATAAAAATACTGACATTTTGGTGTGATTGAAAGCAGCTGGTGCAAGGCTCCACTGACTTTGAAAATATACCAGGTTAAAAAGTTCAGTTTACACCAAAGCCTGCTTCTTTGCATTGTGGTTTTTCAGCTAGTTAGCAGATGAATACAATGATCGGCTGGCTTGGCACAGCACAACTCACTCCATAATGAATGAAGGATGTCTGGAGTATGCAGGAAGGCATGTATTTTGCATTTTCTCAAGTCCATGCAAGGGTTTCGCCTTTGTATACTTAGGGAGCTGGGTTGCTTGGTACCATTCTAGAATGTCAATGGCAGGCTGGCCAGAGATCTAAAGTAAATGTACTGCTTGCTACAAACACTCCTGTTTGATGGACAGAACCACGTAGTGGACAAGAGAGGGGGAGAGAGAGGGAGGCCACGGGCTGTGACAGGCACTATACATACAAGTTGCACACATTCTGTAGATGATACGAAATGTGAATCCTTTAGGAAAGGAGCATGTGGCTCACTTGAAGTACATGCCATCCATCCAATACTGTACATCACATCTAAGTTGCCTTTACTGACCTCCCTGCACCAGTAGTTTCTTTGCCAGACCAGCCGTAATGGGAAGTGAGGTTTTTGTTTGGAAGCTGTTCGGTATCACTTCTTGTTTAATCTGAAAGCTGGCTTTGTACGACATTGTTAGAGGAATTACTGAAGAATCCGGTCACAATAGCTAGGATCAGTGACACGTTTATTGGTCTCTGTATTCACCGGGGTTTTTAAACACTGTCATCTTCAGTTTAGTTTCAGTGGCTGGAAAAAGGCTTGCGAAATGCCAAAGCGCTGACTTTGCGATGTTCTTCTGTACTTTGTTTTTTATTTTCCATTTTTATTTCTACGTGTGCTTAAATAAAACAAAGAGAACCCCACAACCCCCATGATAATGTAGAAATTATCCTTAATACTACTACACACTTTGCTTAGCTTTTTTGTTTAATGTTACTCCAGGAACTCATGAAGCTATTTGCTTACTTGGCAATGCTTTCCAGAACACGGGTGCAAATAGCTTGCAAGTACCCCTCCAATTACATAGGGCTACATTCTTCCTTCACATAGAAGAGTTCAATTTCTCCTGGAGTTACAGGCATGAGGAGGCAGAATTCTTCACTTAGCAAGGACCTGGTGACTACACCGTCCTGCATATTGCTAGAGAGTTTCATGCAGTGAGAATAAAAACCATGTAACCCGCAGTCTGACTGGGGAAAAAGAAGAATGGATGGGGGGTGTTCAGTGTTCAATATTGATCTAACTCCACTCCCATTGAAATCAATGGGAGTTTTACTATTGACTTAAAAAAGAACAAGAGTTAGGCCAATGCTAAAGTGTATTTGAAGATCCCACCCAATATGTGTTTGCTTTGAGCCATATCTGGAGGGTCTAACTCACATTGTACTTAGTGCTTACCCAGGGAAGACGCCCATTGAGTTTGCCTGGGTAAGGGCTGACTAGATTCCCCTCTCATTTACACTAGTGTAAGCCAAGAATACAATGCCTAACAAACATTGAAGTCAATGGAGTTATCCCAGTGTAAGATAGAGGGGAATCAGGCCCCAGGAGCTGGATCTCAGGATTTGTCCCCTACTTACTACACACTATAGGAACTCTCTGGTCAGTCATCCTTATGATGAAGTGGCATTTCCACAGTGAGAGCCCTGCCACTGGGGGTATGTCTATACTTCATGCAGGGGTGTGAATCCCAGCTCAAGGAGACATCCTTGCTCTAGTTCTCATCAAGCCAGAGGCCTACATGCTGGAACGCTACCTCTCCACCCCCCAGCCCTACCTCCCCTCCACACCGCATCTGGCTTTTTTGACAAAAGAGCGAAACGGGACAAATGCCTCCTTTAGGGAAAAAAAAAGTCTGGGACGGGCTTAAAAAAGGGACTGTCCCAGCCAAAATGGGACGTATGGTCACCCCATTCTGCCACTCATGCTGCCACGGCTACCCTCTGTTTTAGCACACTAGTGCGAGTATGTCTCCTCGCACTGGGAATCGCACCCTAGCTCTAAGGGTAGATATACCCTAAAATGATACTAGTTTTATAAGTAGGTAGGCGCCATGATCCATATGTAAATGAAGGTGACTTACATGGTATTTCTCACCAGTGACGTCAAGTGTTACCTGCCTCCTAGCAGAATAGGAGTGACCCTTCACCACTGCAGGAGCTCTGAACTGATCTACCACACACCCAGCACCTTGTAGCAGATGTCTCCTCAGCCCTTTGTCACATGCAGCTACAGCTTCCAATGTTGTTGTCTCCCTTAATGTTTAAAACTGAAAAGAACAAGAGATATATCATTTTATATTACCAAAGATTTCTATATAAAGTAATGACTTAAAAGGCATTTTTCACAAAGTAGACACTAAGAGAGATTAAATATCGTTCAGAAAATGGGTCCTTAAGTGTGTGCCTGTGTTAGTAGAAGCTTTTATGTACTCTCTTTTTTTTCTGGTACTATTGACCAGGTTTTGAAAGGTCCATAGTTGTATTGTGTAAATGGAGTATATACTGGCATGCTGTATTCTGGCACCAGTATTAGTTTGCAGAGGTGCTGTATATTTCAGGGACAATATTTGCACTGGAAGGACAGCAGAGAGAAACCCATGTTGCTCCCCCCTTTGACAGCACAAAACTTCTCTTCAAGCTAAGGCAGAGAGTTGAAACGTGTTGTAAACTGGCATTTGCTTCGTAATCAAATATCAAAGTAGATCTATAGAGTGAGTGAAATATGTGCCTAGAACTGTTCATATAGACCGGTCTCTGCACCTTCACATTTTGGTTCCATTTAAGAACTGTTATTGCCTGTGGGAAGCAAATTAGTAATTGCACCTTGAGCTTATGTGAGAACTGGGCTGGCTCCATTGGCCTCGTGCTCTCACCTAGGAAGCTGTGACCTTGGCACGCTACCTTGCAGGCCACAGGGCGAGAGGTTGTGGAACCTTCCAAAGTGTGGGGATGTGGGTGGCCTTTGGAGACAGCGCGCCATGTCATGTCCTACATTTTACTAGCCCAGAGCTGAGGCACATGCAGATTATGGCTGCAAACTCTTTGGACACTAGCTTCCCAGTTGCAGGGTGTCTCATTTTAGTTGCATTTTCTGTGGCGGACTAATTGACATCTGGAAAAGGGACCTTAAAATCCAACCCCCCCCCCCGCCCCCCGAATCAGGCTAGCTCCATCTGTGCACTAGTCACTGCCTTGGGGAAGTGAGGCGGAACCTCCCTTTTAAATGGACTGCGGGGAGCCTGGATTTAGATGCCTAGGACCCGTAGCTGTATCATGCACAGAACGACAGGAGCCGTATGCTGAGTGGCTCTCCTTGCTGGCTGTTTTGTGTTAAAACACTGGGTTTGGGAGATGGTCTGGAAAGTTGATGGCAAATTAATTTTTTTTTTTAACATTGTCTGTAATTAAAAGTGCTGTATATAGATGATATTTTCCTTTTGTAATAAGGCTAAAAGCTCACTGCTGGGGCGGTCTCTCACCCCACAGCTATTTGTGTGAAAGCTAGAAAGAATGTCATTATGGTCACTCATCTTACTACATCTGAACCAGATCATGAGGCAAACAGCTATAGTTCTGTGGGGCTCCCAAAAGGAAAAGCGTGGCAGCCCACAGATTGATCAGACGGGTTTTTCAGGTAGAATAATGCAGCTAGTTCACTAGATCTGGTTCTACATTATGAGATTCAAAAGTGATAGCTAGGCTTTGGGCATCTGAGGCATATCATTCAAGCAGCCCTCTGCCCAGTCGCAGTATGGCCCTTCTACTGTTTTTGTTAACGCTTTCTTGTCCTTGCAAGGTTTGCAATCATGTAAAATGTATACTCGTCTTTAATTACATATGCAGAATTGTGGCTTTCTTTCAGACAATCCACTTTAAAAAATGGTATCCTGGTGCCCCAAAAGGACAGCTACTAAGAGCTAAATTCTGTTCCTGTGGAAGCCAAGTGGGAATTCTGCCATTAATATTAACGGAGCCAAGATTTGGCCCTAAATGTATTAATAAGAAAAACCGAGACCCACAATGTTAACTGTCATTGAGGCTTAACATTAACTGACATCCGGCTGCTTCAGTCCACAAAGATGTGGCTGATAATGCTTCCCCAACAGGGATCAGTGAGTAAGAAATTACCATGCTAGTGTGAACTTCATTTATTTTTGCTTGTAATGAATCAAAAAGAAGCATTCCTGCTACTAAGGAAAAAATAACCAACTGACCCTAGTACAGGGGGAAATAAAAACAGAAACATTCATTTTGTTTTTGACTTCTTTAGTCCATGCTCGAGTTCAGTGTGTGCACCCAGCCGATGCTAGACAGCAGGACAAACTTCATGCAGTAGCATTCAGCTCTCTTTTTGTAACCTTGGAATCTATCGTTGCTCTGAGTTTAATAAAAGGCAGAACCTTGTTTGTTGGAAAATCAGTGTATGTGTGTGTTTGTCCTTTGTTTATTTCAGACATGAGTTTGGAAAATGTCATCCGGTAAGAAAAATATTTGCTAGTGGGCCTGCCAAAGTAAGTAAATAAATAAATGAATAATTGGCCCGTTTCCTAGTGTCAAAGTTGTATGCTTGGGTTATTTGTAACAAAAGCTGACTGTGGAAAATTGTCTAATAGTCCCTTATCTTGATTGTTAATTCATTTATACATAAAATAATTAATCTTTTCATCTCAGCCTCTGGATTGTTTAAAAATTGGCTTTTATTTTATTATATTTATTGGAGTCAGTGTCCTCCTTTTCTCTCTGTTTCTGTTGTTAATATTTACCAGCAACTGTAAAGCCAGTCTGCTCTGACTTCATTATAAAATTGACAACTTGACCTGTGATCTCCAAGTAAGACAAAATGCCGTGTTTCTTCGTTCAAAGCACGGACGGGCATTTTGCTACAATTTAGTCAATCTTCTGTTGGCCAGACTGAAGTGCTGAAAAACAAAACCACAAGTAACAAAATGTTTAATGTGGAATGGTGTGGTAATTACATATGTACTCATGCCCTGAAAACTGAAATCAAAATGTACACATGGCTTTTAACAATACAAAAAAATAAAAGGCTGCGAACACGGAGCCGCATTGGTTTAGTCCTCTCTGGAGCGTCTAGTTCCAAACCTTCGCTTGAGTCACAGCTGAAAATGAGTTGGTTAGTTTCAACTTTTGGCTGCAATTGCCATACTTGAGTAAAGCCCAAGACCCGAGTAGCAGCAGGAGTGCTGGCAGAGCGGGGCGGGGAATGCAAGAGCAATACGGGCTGCAGTTAGAGTTGTGGTGCATTGGGGGGACCTAGGACTAGAACAGCAGCAGGGCAGGGCATGGCAAGGCAGCAGGGCAGGCCTGAAGTCAATTGACCCAGCTTTCAGGGAGCCCAGAAATTGGGCGGCTAAGGGGTGCTGCAAGTCAGATGAGGGGCATTGGCAGAGCTGGGAGCAGGGCCGGCTCCAGGTTTTTTGCCGCCTCAAGCAAAAAAATAAAAATAAAAAATAAATTAAAAAGGGTGGCCGGAGTGCTGCTGCCAAAGCAAACAAACAAACAAAAAAGCCGGAATGCCGCCCCTTGAAAAGTGCCGCCCCAAGCACATGCTTGGAACGCTGGTGCCTAGGGCCGGCCCTGAGTGGGAGGGGAGTGCTTGACTGGGGGAGCTGGGTGTGCAATGCACTGGAGGAGCTATAGAGATGAAGCTTGCATCAGGCTTGCCCATATAACACCAGACTGTAGGCCACTGTTCCCAGGCTTCCATTCCCATAGCGAAATTCATGCCCCCAACCACTGCCAAGTCAACCTTTACCAAAAAGCAGCAATTTGTTCCTAAATTTTGAACTTGTGTCAAATGACCATGATGGACATGCTGCCTCTCACCAGTCCACAGCTCCTCCTCAGGTGCATAATGGGGCATTCCCCTCCCACTCCCTACAGCCAGCCCCAGCTGGCCCAGTCTTGGTAGGAGCTCAACCACTTGGCCAGGAAAAAATGGAGCCATGCAGGGCAGTAGCCCACTCAGCACATGCCCTGACAGGGCCTAAGGCTCCATGGGGCACTGAGGCCTTGCTGAGCCTGTGAAGCCTGAGACGAGACTGCCCAGGGGAGTCTCCTAAGACTGCATTTCCCACCTTCACATTGTTTTCCCTCTCTTTCTGTGGCCACTCCCCACCCAACACTTAGCAGCACAAATGTGCTTTCTACGACCCATATGGAAAAAGCAACTATATTAATCAAAAGTTACACATTTCTAGGTACAACATAGACTGTCACTCAGGAATTTCCTTGGAATGGTTAATGTATTAGCCTTAGTGTAGCGTCTATCCACACCGCAGCAGCTTTCAAATTTTATTTCATGATGGTTAAACCACAGAAACACTAAAACTCTTTTATTTTTTTAAAAGAGGAAAAAATACCACATCTGCAAACAATGCATCCCAGGATATTATGCTTGGGGGGAACCCCTCCTTTTGCTGCTGCAGTTAACATCCACCGCACATCTCTCACCTGGTAGTGTGCCAGCCTCACAAAGCTTTTGAGCTTCCACTGGATTATCACCTCCAAGTCCAAACTATCTGAACCACTTGGATTTACAAATGTGGGCTGGAACACTCACAATCAATAGTTATTGAGAGAGTAAGAGCAATTTCCATTAATTCCTGACTCCAGTCCAGCAGGAAATACCACAAGAACTGTCTCTCTCATGATGTTTTTGGCCTTTCCAATCCTGGCTGCAGAATCAGGGCTCACAAAGGCTGCTGATGCGAAAGTACAACGAATGTTATCAAATGCAGATAAGCTTTCTTGAACATTTGCAAAAGTTTGGGTTTGATCAAATGTGCAAGCCGCTCCTTATTTTAGCTGGACTGGTTCGTCTTTAGTCTCATCTCACCATAAGTACGGTACAACATTGCTGTTTCCTCCCCATCAGCATAAATGGCTCTTTCCTTTTCCCTTAACTAGAGAAAAATTACACACAAATCATACCTGAATTGCTGATACACCAATGCAATATTTCTGACCACCTACTTGCCAAGAACAAGGAACCCTCTCTCTTGGGGCATCATGGGACAACCACATGTTCTTACCTTTGTGTAAGCGGGGGAATGGTCCCACTACTGTGGGGAACTTTCTGGCTTATACCCTACCCCGGTGAAATGGGCTCGTGGAAGGATCTGAGTCCTCACTCCCACTCCCTTTACTCAGAGGCCTCCCGGCCCTCGAAGACGCCCCTTCCACTCTCCTGTGTGGCAGAGTCTGTGTAACCCCAACAAGACTGAGCCCAGGATTCCTGGGGAGCTTGACCCCCCAACCTTGTTGTGGTCACTTAGGCCAGGGAATAGAGGGTGTCCCCACTCCGGGATGCTTCCCTGACCCACTGATCCAGTGCCATAACAAGGGCGTGGCGAGTGAGGCACTTGCCTCAGGCATGCAAAGCGGAGGGGCGCAGCTCTACCACCCAAGCGGGGCAGAGAAAAAACCCCAAAAACACGATCAGCGGCGCTTCAGCAGCAGCTCTACCACCACCGCTTCTTCAGCGGCAATTCTGCCGCGGGTCCCTCAGTCCCTCTTGGAGGGAAGGACCTGCCGCCGAATTGCCGCCGCCGCTTCATTCATTCTTCGGCGGCAATTCAGCGGCGGCAGCAATTCAGCGGCGGGTCCTTCCCTCCAAGAGGACTGAGGGACCTGCCGCCGAATTGCCGCTGAAGAGCCTGGAGCCGGCCCTTGCCTCGGGTGCAAAAATTCCTTGTTACGGCTCTGCACTGATCATTACAGTAACTCCTCACTTAAAGTTGTCCCAGTTAGCATTGTTTCATTGTTATGTTGCCTATCAATTAGGGAACATGCTCGTTTAAAGTTGTGCAATGCTCCCTTCTAACGTTGTTTGGCAGCCGCCTGCTTTGTCCACGGCTTGCAGGAAGAGCAGCCTGTTGCAACTAGCTGGTGGGGGCTTGGAACTAGGGTAGAGCAGCAGCCCCCCTATCAGCTCCCTGCTCCCCTAAGTTCCCTGTGCAGCAGCTGCCCAGCAGGCTATCAATTGCAGCTGTCCCTCCCCCCACTGCCATGTGCTGCCCCTGCCCTCCGCCTTGGAGCTGCTCCCTGAGACTCCTGCTTGCTGGGAGGGGGGGGAGGGGAAGAAAAAGGGGGGCTAATGTCAGGGTGTCCCGCTCCCCCCTGCTCCTGCACCCCACTTACCCCATCTTCCATAGAGCAGGGCTCAGGACGGAGGGAGCTTGCAGCAGCTGCAGTCTCAGCGAGCTGATCTAATTAACGAGGAAGTGCCCTCAAAGGGGAAATGTGCATATCTCCCTCCATTCCTGCTGCCTTGTAGAGTGAGAGAGTTAACCCTTGAGGGCTCAGCCAATTGCTAGTTCATTATTTAGCAGTAAGGGAAATATCCCCCCCTCTGACTCCTCCACCTCAACCAAGCTTCACAATCATCATCACTGTGTACCAGTATTAAATTGTTTGTTTAAAACTTATACTGTGTGTGTGTATATATAATATAGTCTTTTGTCTGGTGAAAAAAAATTCCCTGGAACCTAACCCCTCATTTACATTAATTCTTATGGGGAAATTGGATTCGCTTAACATCGTTTTGCTTAAAGTTGCATTTTTCAGGAACGTAACTACAACGTTGTGTGAGGAGTTACTGTACATACAGTTCAAAGTAAATACAATTTATTAAACAGCCATCAATCGTACAAAAATAAGGAAAAATGAAAAAGGTTAAAGGAAAGCACATCACCCCGCTCTGTGGCATGGGGACATCACGACCAGTGTCTCTGGAATGTGAGGGAAGTTCAGTCTGTTTCTCACAAGTCCCACGCCTCTTCTCAGGCCCTGGCAGTGCTGCGGGTCAGACACTTGCTCTGGTGGTGGCCACTTGCTCTCAGGCTTTAGGTGGCAGGACCCTGCTTCCCAGCGTTGCCCCCACCCCATCGGGATTACAATCCTCCTCCAAGTCTGGGCTGCAAGGTGTCTTGGCTGGGGGCACCTCCCTTTGCTGGTACTGCTTCCCAGAGTCCCCCTCCCTCTCCTCAGCTGCTCACCGCACCTGGCTCCGGACTGCTCTAGCCCCAGTTCCAGCTCCAGCCCCACCACTCTGTCTCAGCCCCAGCTCCACCACTCTGTCTTAGCATGGCAGCTGCTCTGCCTCCAGCTCCCTGGGCTGCTTCTCTGGCCCCTCTGGCTCTGGTTGCTGCAGCTCTGCTCCCAGCACAGGTCTGCTCTCTGAGCTGCTTCTGTGACTCTGCTCCCAGCACTGACCTGCTTCCTGGGCTGCTTTTCTGGCCCCTCTGCTGGCACAGCTCTGCTCCCCAGCTCAGCTTGGGCCTCTGCTTTCTCCTTAGCTCTGCCCCACTCTGTCTGACCCAGGCAATTCCAGCTCACACGGAGGATGGGACCCTCTCTGGCTTCCTGACTCCCTGATTAACCTGCCTGCCCTGTCAATCAGGCTGACCTGGAGCATTGGCCTCTCCCCATTGTTCCTGGGGACTGTCAGTCTCAGGGTTCTGATTTCCCATTGACCCTTCCCCTTTCTTTTGGTACTGGGAGCTAGCCAACCAAAACACTCTCACTGAGTTTTAGTAAGGGGACAACAGTCCCCTTACATTTGTATCCTTCCATGCATGGTTACATTGCAAAGCCAGGATTTGTTCTTTGTAAAAAGGTTCCTGTGTGATTCTAGAACTACTGACTTATAAAATCCTATCCTTTTTTATTTGAGTAGGGCGCAGATGTCTCCAAACACTGTCCCATTTCCTGTTCAGAAGCTTTAAAGAGAAAATGATTACACCAAATAATCAATTTCAGAAATAATTCCCCCCCCCCAAAAAAAAACAGCAGCAGAACTGATGGGATGCAATTACTGCATATTTGGCAGGCACAATCTCCCATATTAATCATTACAAGATTGTCCAGCTCCCCGCTCTTACATTGAATATGGAATGCAGGGACTCTGGATCGAGGCTGCAGGTCCCAAATTTGGCCTACCTTTTATTTTTCCTGTATGGGTTTGAAAAAGCCATGCAATTGTTTATAGGCTGCTCTTTTTTGGTTTTGTATTTTTAAATCAAAGCCAGGAGACTCTGTTCTGATCAAACCTACAATGACCAACCAATGTGTAGCTTGATACTCTCAAGCAACCCTACAATAACAAGTGGCTTTGTTTGTTAAATTTACACAAGCATTTTCCCTGTCCAGGGAGGAATGGAGACAGTTTAATATGTGATATATGCCATCCACATCATTTAATGCATCTCTGAAAGTGCTCAGATACTAGAGTAATAGGAATAGAATCCAAGTGCTTGCAGGCATCCCTTGAATAACAAACCAATATGTATGTGTATGGTGCCTCTGAAACAATGCTAAATTTTATCTTTCGCAGAAGTTACTGTAAAAAATAAATATAGAAAAAGAAATATTATGACACAGACTCTTTTTAAAATATAAAAACTTGGAAGGGTAGTAAAGTAGTTTCAGAAAGACAGCTTGCCTGCTTTTTGCTCTCTAAAGTACGCTACAAGATACATTTCCCAATTCTCACTACAATTTACAAGCCACACAGTCTGTGTTTTAAACCTAATGGAAGGAGCCAAAATCAACATTGAAAACAATCAACCAAGTACTAAGGAGCAGGAGGTTATACTCCCTCAAACCACAATATGCGGCCTGGACCTTGTTTGGAAAAGGACAGCAACCTCCTGGAGCTTGCAGTTCTGTCCTATCTTGACAAAGGCTGTGTGAAATCTCTGCCTTTCTTCTAGCTCTCCCCAGACTTCAAGGTGTTGTTTTTAGCCAACTCCAAGATGTTCCATGTCAGCACAACAAGAGAACCGAAGAACAAATCTGTGCATCATCTCTGTTATTATTGGTCCTCTGGGGCCTATGGGTTACTTTTCTTTGAAGTCTCTGTCATGACTGCTGTGGTCCTGCTGTCCATGCAAGTTGGAAACAATCAGATGTCAGATTCTCCGGGGTTCAGGAGAGCCAAAACAAATGCTGAGAAATATCTTCAGAGGCCACTGTGAGCAACACAGGGATAGAGATCACTGCAGAACCAAAAAGCAGTTTTCAGAGGGAGAAAGTCGATTGGGCCCAAATCTGAGCATTCTGTAAATAATTTCCAGACTTTGCTCCTCATATCTGCTAATTATTAGAGAAAAACAAGTCTCCTAATTATTAGCACAGCAACCTATGTTAGTCCTGAGCTTTCATCCCCCTCTGCCTGCCTTCTGATCTTTGATCCTGCCGTGAATTTGTGGTTTCTGCAAGCAGTTCCATGGCAACAGACTGCAGTGTCATAAACGGGATCAGAGCCTCAGGCCTCGTCTACACTAGGGGGCGGGGTCAATGTAAGATATGCAACTTCAGCTACGTGAATAGCGTAGCTGAAGTCGAAGTATCTTATTTCGACTTACCTCCCGTCCTCATGGCGCGGGATCAACGGCCGCTGCTCCCCCTGTTGACTCCACTGCCGCCGCTCACTCTGGTGGAGTTCTGGAGTCGACAGGAGCGCGTTCGGGGATCGATATATCGCGTCTAGATGAGACACAATATATCGATCCCCGATAAACCGATCGCTACCCGCCGATCCGGCAGGTAGTGTAGACATACCCTCAGAGCAGTATCCTGCTGAAGGATAGGCTACACTGGGTAGGAATGAAGCTCTCAAGTAAGGTCTGCCCTCTGCAGAGGGAAGTGAGACCCCATTAAAGCCAAGTGCTTTGTTTTTTGCAAATGTTATTGTCTTCACGTTTGCCCTGGAGGGAAATCCCACTTTGTGCCAAACAGGACCCAGATGATATAGAAATAGGCAAAATTGTTTGAGCAATAGCAATTTCGCATCGCCAATCGGTATATTTTCCTATTCCATTCCACTGTGTATTATGGAGCAAATTCAGCTCTGTAACTCTGTGGAAGGCAGTGGAGACATGGCAAGAACCACCTTGGCAGATCAGACCCATGGCTGATCTGTTCTTGTATTCAGTGTCCAACTGAGACCAATATTACTAGCTACCTCAGTAGAATTTACACAAAAAAATATATCCATGATGGACAATTATGCACAAAGTGCTTTACAGGAGTCAGCAAGCTAAGTGAGGTGTTGCCTGACCTAGCCAGTAGGAAATGCTGAGGCAGCCCCAATAGGGTGGGCCCCACCCCTTAGGCAACTAGGCACCTGACTGCACAGGGAGGCACCTCCCTCTGCGTGGCATTCTCAACAGTGGCTCTCTCCTGGAGTTTGCAGCCTAAGACAGGCCAGCCTTCATGACAAACCAGAGAGTGAGAGATCCTCCCACCCCGAGCAGGCAATAGCCCAGTGCTAGGGCACTTTCCTGGACTGTGTCAGAGCTGGGTTCAAGTACCAGCTCCAAACTAGACAGAGCAGGGATTCAAACATGGTCCTCCGCAATTCCAAGGGAGCGCTCTGGGCTCTTTGGTATAACAACACACACCAGCCAGCCCCACCTAGCTCCCTCCTGGCTGTCTTTTAGGGCCCAGTCTGATAGGCATGCTCTGAGCACACCTACACCAGGATAGGGCCCTGCAAGCAGGATCGATGGGAAACTCCTAGCCTAAGAATTCTGCAGGGGCTTAGCCACGACCTAGGGCAACGGAGCAGCTTGGCAACATCAGGATTCAGTAGTTTTGCATATGTCCAGGGTGGAAACATAGAGTTATGCAGCAGCTGAGTGGGGGGATTTGAGGATCTCACTGGCACCTAAACATTGCACTAACACACCTAATGTGGCAGTTAGGCACCTAGGTCCCTTTGTGGATCTAGTCAGCCTTATTGAAAGCCATCAGGGGACTGACGCCCCTTGAGTTCAGTGGCTTCGGATCATGCCATAGGCTGGCCATGGTGGAGGGTACGTCCTAACCTCTAAGGGAGCAGCTTAGGGCCTGAAGTCTGAAGGTTGATAGCACTTTATAAAGGTTTACCCCCATTAGAGCAGCGGAGCAGCCTTTTAAAAAAAATCATTAAGACTGGCTGAGGCCACTCTGGGAATTGGGCCCTGAACTCTCCTCCTTGAGCCATCAGACACCACAGACTGTGTGTGTGTCTGGGGGGTGGGGGATGGTTCTAGCCCCCTGAAAATGCAAGGCCAGAAGTAGTTATCTCCAAGATAATGTGGACTATAAAGAGAAGAGTGAGACTTGTGCCTTCTCTGGGAACTCCACACACCACCTCAGTCAGCCCCAGTTTGGCTCAGAGCTTCAAAGTCACTTGCCAATATCTGTCATCAAAGCAGCCTGCCCGGGGCTCATAAACCAGACAATCTTTGCAGCTCATAAAATGATAATAATTAACTAACGTATAGTCCATGAGTACTTTTCCTGCAACGCTTCCAGGTGCTGCACACATTCACAGAGACAACTGCTTAGTACAAATTCCAGCTTTATCCAGATTTTGGATTCCAATAATCACCGCAAAGTGTATCATGCACAATCAGATGGCATCAAAAATATCCCAGCTGAGAAATAGCCGACAGTCCCTGCACCCTCTGTAGATTCATCCCATGCGCATGGCTCCAGTCCAGCAGTATAACTACAGTCCATTCAGGCTGCTCAAAGAACTCCAATGTGAGAGTGATCAGGGATCATCCCAGGGAAAAATCATCCACTTCTGAAGTGTCCCCAGATAAATGAGGCAAACTGAGAGATCCCTCTCCCCAGCCAATACCAGCATGAATTCAGTCAGTGAGTCTGCAGTCCTGGGAAATTCCTACCCCACATAAGACAAGCCCATCACCCCCTCTCCCCCGAATAGGCATTAGCTTCTCTGGACAGCAAATGTTTATAAAATGGAACAGTTACAGGCACATCTGCAACTGACGTTTCTGTTTTGAGGAGTAAGTGGATTTGAGGTGCCCCCTTGTTTGATAGGTGCAGGTCACTTTGGCTAAGTAGCCAATGTATCTTGCTGTGTTCGTGATAGACAGGAAAAGTAGTTACAAGCATAGCAGTGGTTTCCAGATAGTATTTCACATATGCACACTTGGACATGCACAAATAAAATTTGAGTGTCACCAAATCTTTGTGCAAATGAAGTTTTGTTGCTTTGGATGCTCCAGGAGCATGGATATTGGCCTGTAGTTAACATTCATTTACTCACAAAACTAAATTTGTTCTGAGTGGCAGCAGAAATAATTTATAAAGGTTAGGTCATCCAGTCAAGGAATAGAAAGCCCATGTGACTGAGGTGACCAACCTATCACGCAGCTTGAATGTCAAATCTATCACACAGTTCAACATGTGACTATTGAATACTTAAAGGGAAGAGTCACAGTGAACAGTCTGGAACCTCCCAGGGACTGGAAGGTGATTGCACAAATATGTATGTCAAACAATTTCCAGTGGTGAACAGATTGATAAGAACTTGTGACCAGGAAAATGGGTTAAATTCCCCCAAATAAATTGCCTGTTGCAAACTGTTCACCCAGGTTCAGTTCAGAAGTTCCTCCAGTTTGCTGAAGGAAGTGGTCAGAGTTCCTTTTAAGACAAACTGAAGTCATTCCAATACATCCTCTGGAAATCTGGGCCCAACCCTGGGAAGGTGTTGTGTACCTGCAAGTCCAGTTGACTTCTTTTACAGTGCATGGTGTGTGTTCAGCATTTTCCAAGATTAGGCCTCTTATGGCACAATGCTCAAAATGTGCTGATGAATGCCAGGATAATGTTCTACTTAGAATCCTGCTTCTACATCATAGATTTTCAACAAGTTAAGTTTTCAGCAGCTGTATTAGCCAGAGGAAATTAAACAAGTTAAACTTAAAACTTTGATCCTTTTAAAGTTCTTGCCACACACACCTCTAGACTCCTGGCTGGCTCGCCAACTGTTGACCTGAATTTATGGACTAGTTTATTATGGCTTGCCACTGATCTGATCAGAAGATATTTTAGGTTCTTGTCCCAATTCAGGCTAGAGAGATAGAGAACACAGAGAGTTCAATATCATGACAGGACTCTCGGGGTGTATGGCAAGGACATTGTACTGAGAACAATACCAACTTGTTAAGATCTTTATTAAAACGAATGAAAGAAGAATAAATATTACAAAACACAGAGTGGATGTGTGGAAACAGGTTCCATATTACTTTCCATCTCTCAGGGTGTAGGGAGGATATCATAATGATTTACCTCCTGATATCTCTCTACCATAGGCATTATGGATACATATTCACCAGCCTCGATGTCTGTTGGCTGTACAGGCAATTGCTCTTTTTTCTTTAACTTCTTCCCAGGCAACATCTATGACCCCTGGTGGTAACATTTCTATTCTAAAAGACAACTTAAGGTAGCATATTCACACCCTTCCCTGAAGACCTGGTAGTAGAAGACAGAGGACCAGCCTCATCTCTCGCATGCCCGATGAATTTGATGGTCCAGGCTTCCCAAGTTGGTAGGTATTAGGTTTGAGAGTTGAGTGCCAAGCTGTCTTGAAAAGCTGAGCTGATAGCTTGATAGAAAGTGACTCTCCTGTATGGTTGTTTGCCTTTTTATAGGGTCCCAGTACTGCCCACTTCCAGAATCTAGGCCCAACCTACCACGCACAAGTCTTATTTCCTCACCCACATAAATCTTTGGGTACACTTACTCTATAGGTTAACATATTATGACATATACTCATATGTATTAGTATCGATTATCTCATTCCTGAAACCGTTACCCTTGGCCTAACTCATGACTTCCATGTCCTGCGGTGTGCCCTGTGGTTACCGGTCTGCTCCAGACCTAAGGTAAACAGATTTGGTTCTTTGTTCGGTTCCTCATTCAGTTCCCCAAAGTAAAGGGGGGTGACCGGCAAGCCATTTACCTAAGCCAAAGGTTGCAAACACTCATACTAACTAGCTCTAGCTAATCATACTAGATACAGGCCTGTAGATTACTTGCATTTACAGCCAACTATTATGGATAATTCTTATGCGTACCATAAACTGGCATGCAACATAAACAAAACCTAAGAAAATACTATGATTCACTAATAATAAGATATGATAACAAAACAACATAAATCAAACCAAAAGAAAACATATTGTGCAATATAGCAAGCTAGCAAGCTGGCCTTATGCACTACGTCCTGCAATGAACGTGTGGATACATCTACTAAACAGTCTCTAAACTTAGGCCAATAACTACCCCCCTCCCACACACACACTCTCTCTCTCTTACTTCAGAGAGAAATCCAGCAGCAGAGTGGGGGCTATCCAGTTTATTTCACTGAATGCAACATATCTGATTATCTGGTTTGTAGGTAGGTGGCATATGTGCATTCAGTGCAAGTACCTCCTGGCTCTCAGACCGAGAACAGGCTCTTGACACCAGAGTGGCTGAACTGGAGCAACTAAGGGAGACAGAGGAGTACACAGATGAGACTTTCCAGGACACAGCAGAGCAGTCCCACCCCCAGTCTGACAGCCTCTGTACTGTTGAGGAGGATGAAAGTCTTGGGGAAGGAGAACATCAAGCTGGAATGGAGGGAAACATTCCCATACTTGGGACCATCCTTCCAGATGATGTCATGGTATCCTCTGCACTGAAGCTACCTCCCCAGGGATGGGGAACCCTGTTATTAGGAAGAGACAAGTAATAGTAATTATAGAATTAGAGAAGTGTATGACTGGAAGGAACCTCGAGAGGTCATCTAGTCCAGTCCCCTGCGCTCATGGCAAAACTAAGTATTATCTAGACCAGCGGTTCCCAAACTTGTTCCACCACTTGTGCAGGGAAAGCCCCTGGTGGGCCAGGCCGGTTTGTTTACCTGCCGCGTCCGCAGGTTCGGCTGATCACGGCTTCCAGTGGCCACAGTTCACTGCTCCAGGCCAATGGGAGCTGCTGGAAGCAGCGCGGGCCGAGGGACGTTCTGGCCGCCGCTTCCAACAGCTCCCATTGGTCTGGAGCAGCGAATCGCGGCCACTGGGAGCCACGATCGGCCGAACCTGCAGAAGCGGCAGGTAAACAAACCGGCCCAGCCTGCCAGGGGCTTTCCCTACACAAGTGGTGGAACAAGTTTGGGAACCACTGATCTAGACCATCCCTGAGAGGTGTTTGACTAACCTGTTCTTAAACATTTCCAATGATGGGGATTCCACAACCTCCCTAGGCAATTTATTCCAGTGCTTAACCACCCTGACAATTTTCCTAATGTCCAACTTAAACCTTCCTTGCTGCAATTTAAGCCCATTGCTTCTTGTCCTATCCTCGGAGGTTAACAAAAACAATTTTGCCCCTTCTCATTTTAACAACCTTTTATGTGCTTGAAAAAGGTTATTATGTCCCCTATCGGTCTTCTCTTCTTCATACTAAACAATCCAATTTTTTTCAATCTTCCCTCATAGGTCATCTTTTCTAAACCTTTAATAATTTTTGTTGCTCTTCTCTGGACTTTCTCCAATTTGTCCACATCTTTCCTGAAATGTGGCACCCAGAACTGGACACAATACACCAGATGAGGCCTAATCAGCTCTGAATGGAGCGGAAGAATTACTTCTCACGTCTTGCTTACAACACTCCTGCTAATACATCCCAGAATGATGTTTGCTTTTTTAGCAACAATGCTGCACTGTTGAATCATATTTAGCTTGTGCTCCACTATGACCCCCAGATCCCTTTCTGCAGTACTCCTTTCTAGGCAGTTATTTCCCATTTTGTATGTGTGCAACTGATTGTTCCTTCCTAACTGGAGTACTTTGCATTTGTCCTTATTGACTTTCATGGGGATTTGATTATTAGAAATATAGATAGCTGGGTTTGTGATGATCAAAAGAACCACATGGTGAATTGCCTGCTGGGTGCAAAGATTGCGGACCTCTTGAGACATCTAGACAGGCTTATGTGCAGAATTGGGAAGGAGCCAGTGGTCATGGTACATGCGGGTACTAATGACTTAGGCAAACGTAGGATAGAGGTCCTGGAGGCCAAATTTAGGCTGCTAGGTAAAATATTAAAGTCCAGGACCTCCATGGTAACATTCTCTGAAATGCTTCCAGTTCCACATGCAGGGCCAGTTAGACAGGCACAACTACAGGGTCTTAATGTGTGGATGAGACAGTGGTGTTGGAAGGAGGGTGTTAGGTTTATTAGGAATAGGGGAGCCTTTAGGGAAAGCAGGAGCCTATACAGGAAGGATGGGCTCCATCTAAACCAAAACAGAGCCAGATTGCTAGCATGTAAAGTTTAAAAGGTTATTGAGGAGTTTTTAAACTAAGATCTGGAGGAAAGCCAGCAGGTATCAAACAGCACACTGTCTGGACAGACAAATCCCTTAGGGGATGATTTATTAAAGGAGATACTCTATATCCTAGTAGAAAGGAGAGGATAGAAGTTGATAAAATACAACTAGGAATTCAAGAGAAACCGTCAAACAAAAAAGAGTTACAGTCAATTAGGCAGCTAAATATTGAAAATTTTTATGTGCTTGTATACAAATGAAAGAAGACTAAATACTAAGGTAGGTGAATTTTAATGCCTGCTATTAAATGAGGCTATTGCTATAATAGGCATCACAGAAACTTGGTGGAGCGACAATAATCAATGGGATACAGTAACACCAGGGTACAAAATACACAGGAATGACTGAGTTGGTTGCATTGGTGGGGAAGTGGCACTACAGAGGAAAGAAAGCATGGAATTAAATATAGTAAAAATCTTAAATGAATCAAACAGTTCCATAGAAGCTCTATGGATAGAAGTTCCATGTTCGAATAATAAGAGTATAGGGATGAGAATATACTACCAACCACCTGCCCAGGATGGTGATGGTGATTGTGAAATGCTTAGGGAGATTACAAAGGCTATAAAAACAGAAAACACAATAATAATGGGGGATTTCAACTATCCCCATACTGACTGGGAACATGTCACCTCAGGGCGTGATGCAGAGATAACATTTTTATACATTATTAATTACTTTTTCTTGGAGAAGCTAGCCCTGGAACCCACAAGAAGAGAAGGAATTCTTGATTTAGTCCTAAGCAGCGCACAGGATCCGATCCAAGAGGTGAATATAGCTGAACCGCTTGGTAATAGCAACTACCATGTAATTAAATTTAACATCCTTGTAGGGGGGAAATACCAAAGAAACCCTCTACAGTAGCATTTAACTTCAAAAAGGGGAACTACACAAAAATGAGGAGGCTAGTTAAATGGAAATTCAAAGGAACAGTCTAAAGAGTGAAATCCCTGCAAGTTGCATGTAAACTTTTTAAAAACACCATAATAGAGATCAAAGTAAATGTGTACCCCAAATGAAAAAAAGAAGTAAGAGGACCAAATAAATGCCACCCTGGCTAAACAGCAGAGTAAAGGAAGCAGTTAGATACAAAAAGACATCTTTTAAAAATTGGATGTCAAATCCTGATGAGGAAAATAGAAAGGCGCATACACTCTGGCAAGGCAAGTGTAAAAGTATAAGAAGACAGGCCAAAAAAGACTTTGAAGAACATCTAGCAAAAGACATAAAAAGTAACATCAATTTTTTTTAAGTATATCAGAAGCCACTGGACGATCAAAATGCTAAAGAGCACTCAAGGAAGACAGGGCCGTTGCCGAGAAGCTAAATTCATTCTTTGCATCTGTCTTCACTGCAAATGATGTGAAGGAGATTCCCACACCTGAGCCATTCTTTTCAGGTGACAAATCTGAGGAACTGTCCGAGGCTGAGGTGTCAGTAAGAGGAGGTTTTGGAATAAATTGATAAATTTAACAGTAATAAGTTGCCAGAACCTGATGATATTCAACCAAGTGCTCTTAAGGAATTCAAATATGAAATTGCTGAACTACTAACTGTGGGATGTAACCTTTTGCTTAAATCAGCCTCTGTATCAGATGACTGGAGGATAGCTAATGTGACACCAATTTTTAAAAAAGGCTTCAGAGGCGACCCTGGCAATTACAGGCCAGTAAGTCTAAAATGATACCAGGCAAATTGGTTGAAACTAGGGCTGTCAAGAGATTTAAAAAATTAATTGCAATTAATTGTGCGATTAATCACACTATTAAAACAATAATAGAATAACATTCATTTAAATATTTTGGATGTTTTCTACATTTTCAAATATATTGATTTCAATTACAATACAGAATACAACGTGTACAGTGCTCACTTTATATTAATTTTGATTACAAGTATTTGCACTGTAAAAAAACAAAAGAAATTGCATTTTTCAATTCACCTATACAAGTACTGTAATGCAATCTCTTTCTCATGAAAGTTGATTTTACAAATGTTGAATTATGTACCAAAAAAACCTACATTCAAAATAAAACAATGTAAAATTTTAGAGCCTGCAAGTCCACTCAGTCCTACTTCAAGTTTGTTTACATTTGCAGGAGATAATGCTGCCTGCTTCTTGTTTACAATGTAACCTGAAAGTGAGAACAAGTGTTCATATGGCACTGTTGTAGCCAGTGTTGCAAGATATGCATGTGCCAGATGCACTAAAGATTCATATGTCCCTTCATGCTTCAACCATCATTCCAGGGGACATGCGTCCATGATGATCATAGCTTCTGAGCAATAACAATCCAAAGCAGTGTGGACTGATGCATGTTCATTTGCATAATCTGAGTCAGATGCCACCAGCAGAAGGTTGAATTTTTTTTTGGTGGTCTGGGTTCTGTAGTTTCTGCATCAGAGTGCTGTTTTTTTAAGACTTCTGAAAGCATGCTCCATTCCTTGTCCCGCTCAGATTTTGGAAGGAATTTCAGATTCTTAAACCTTGGGTCCAGTGCTGTAGCTATCTTTAGAAATCTCACATTGGTACCTTCTTGTGTTTTGTCAAATCTGCAGTGAAAGTATTCTTAAAAGGAACAACATGTGCTGGGTCATCATCCGAGACTGCTATAACACGACATATATGGCAGAATGGGAGTAAAACAGAGCAGGGGACATATAATTCTCCCCCAAGGAGTTCAGTCACAAATTTAATTAACGCATTATCTTTTCAATGAGTGTAATCAGCATGGAAGCATATCCTCTGGAATGGTGGCCAAAGTATAAAGGGGCATATGACTGTTTAGCATATCTGGCACATAAATACCTTGCAATGCCAGCTACAAAAGTGCCATGCAAATGCCTGTTCTCACTTTCAATTGACATTGTAAATAAGAAGCGGGCAGCATTTTCTCCTGTAAATGTAAACAAACTTGTTTGTCTGAGAGATTCGCTGAACAAGAAGTAGGACTGAGTGGACTTGTAGGCACTGAAGTTTTACATTGTTTTGTTTTTGAGTGCAGTTATATAACAAAAAAATTTTACATTTGTAAGTTGCACTTTTACAATAAAGAGATTGCACTACAATACTTGTATGAGGTGAATTGAAAAATACTATTTCTTTTGTTTATCATTTTTACAGTGCAAATATTTATAATAAAAACTAATATACACTTTGATTTCAATTACAACACAGAATACAATATATATGAAAATGTAGAAAAACATCCAAAATATTTAATAAATTTCAATTGGTATTCTATTGTTTAACAGTATGATTAAAACTATGATTAATTGCAATTAATTTTTTTTTATTGCAGTTAATGTTTTTGAGTTAATCACGTGAGTTAACTGATTAATCGACAGCCCTAGTTGAAACTATAGTAAAGAACAGAATTATCAGACATATAGATGAACATAGTTTGTTGGGGAAGAATCAACGTGTTTTTTTGTAAAGGGAAATCATGTCTCACCAATATAATAGAATTCTTTGAGGGGGTCAACAAACATGTGGATCCAGTGATAGAGTGTGCTTGGACTTTCAGAGAACTTGTGAGTAGGTCCCTCACCAAAGGCTTTTAAGCAAAGCCTAACTGGTTAAAAGATAGGAAACAAAGGGTAGGAATAAATGGTCAGTTTTCCAAATCCAGATAGGTTAATAGTGGTGTCTCCCAAGGGTATGTACTGGAACCAGTACTGTTCAACATATTCATACGTTATCTGGAAAAAAAGGGGTAAACAGTGAGGCAGCAAAGTTTTCAGATAATACAAAATTACTCAAGATAGTGAAGTCCCAAGCTGACTGTGAAGAGTTACAAAGGCATCTCATTAAACTGGGTGACTGGATGACAAAATGGGAGATGAAATTCAGTGTTGATAAATGCAAAGTAATGCGCACTAGAAAACATAATCCCAACTATACATACAAAATCAGGGGGTCTAAATTAGCTATTACTGCTCAAGAAAGAGATTTTGAAGTCATTGTGGATAGTTCTCTGAAAACATCTACTCAATGTGCCACAGCAATTAAAAAAGCCAACAAAATGTTAGGAACCATTGGGAAAGGGATAATAAGACAGAAAACATCATAATGCCACTACATAATCCATGATATGCCTAAATCTTGAATACTGTGTGCAGTTCTGGTCACCCTATCTCAAAAAAGATACATTAGAAATGGAAAAGGTACAGAGAAGGGCAACAAAAATGATCAGGAGTACTGAACAGCTTCCATATGAGGAGATATTTTTAAAGATTTGGATTGTTCCACTTAGAAAAGAGATGACTAAAGGAGGATATGATGGAGCTCTATAAAATCATGAATAGTGTGGAGAAAGTGAATAAGGACGTGTTATTTACAGCTTCCCATAACACAAGAACTAGGTATCACCCAATGAAATTGATAGATGGCAGGTTAAAAACAAACATAAGGAAGTATTTCTTCACACAATGCACTGTCAACCTGTGGAACTCATTGCCAGGGGATGCCATGAAGGCCAAAAGTATAACAGGGTTCAAAAAAGAATTAGATAAGTTCATGGAGGATAGCTCTATCAATGGCTACTAGCCAAGATGGTCAGAGCTGCAACCCCATGCTCTGGGTGTCCCTATACCTCTGACTGCTAGAAGCTGGGAGTGGATGCCAGGGATGGCTCACTTGATAAATTGCCCTGTTCTGTTCATTCCCTCTGAAGCATCTGGCATTAGCCAAGGCTAGAAGACTAGATGGACCATTGGTCTGACCCAGCATGGCCATTCTGATGTTATGTTCTTATGTTGGTGGATTCTTGTGCCAGTCTTAAACACTGGTGCAGCACATATGTAAATCCCATTTTTAATTATTTATACAGTTATCTTTTTAAATCTCCTTTTGCCCACTCCTGGCTCACTCACTGGATATGCCTCTCTGAGGCCTAGTCACATGTGAAGCATAAACTTTAAACATTAACTTTTTAATGCGTTATCTGTGTGTAAATACATAAATAAAATCTCCTTTGTAGTCTGCAAAGCACTTTGCCTACTCGGCCACCCAAAAACCAGCTGAACACATTTACCTCAAACTTTTACAAAATAAATACATTCCCCATTGTTTGAGGTCCCAGCACTCTTTCTAATTACGTACAGTGCTGTAGGTGCTACATGGTATGGCTCTGTAGGGAGGCTAGAGGAAAGAAAAAAGCAGGTTTCCTTCCCTGAAACACTTATGGTCTCAGGGCATAAATGGAAAAATCTCAGCCCCAAAAGAGAGATTTTTTCAGAACGTTATGAACAAGGGGAAATAGGTGGTTAGAATGAAAGCCTTCCTGCATCTTAGTGAAAGGCTTTTCTACTTTGGAACTAATAATGCATGTAGCTCATAAAAAGATTATTTTTCAACATTTTCCACAGATACAAGGGGCTCATAAAAAGTGAAAATGTAAGAACGCTAATGACCGTGAGGCACGTCTCAGGCTAGTGAAAGTAAAGCAGCTGATTTGTGTCATTCTAAATGCTCACTCTGCTTGCTGGGAAGTTATGTCTGTCTCTGTGTGTACGTGAGTGTGTCTGCATGTTGGTGATAATGCCGCAGAGCCTAGCTGCATTACATCCCCATGTAAACCTAACAGGGTGTGGCTTTGTTTGTTTTTCCTGGGGCATTTTTTTTTTTTGTTCAAGAACTTTCATTAGTTCAGAATTCAAACTATTTCTGCTTTACAGACTTCCAGCTGAATCACAAGATGAAATTCACTGCCAAGCTCAAATGTGCATCCATGGCAGCTGTGGTTACAAATGGCTCGTTTTGTAAAACAGAGATGGTAAAATAGAATGTGATGGGAAACCCAGAGAAATATATCAAGAGCCATTTTAGCTTCTCATCTCACCAGGGAAATTTCATCTGGGTAAGTGGCAAAATCTTTTCTCTCACTCCTGCGCTCTGTCTCGGGCCTGACCACCAGCATTCTCCTGCTGCCTATAGGTTTTTGCCAAAACACCTTTCTCCTGACCTGCAACATCCCCTTTAAATTTCAGTCCCTAGGTTGCCAGCTGCAATTCCCTCTAATCCTGACTGCAGTACCCCTGCTAGTGCAGCCTTGGTGACCAGTTTAGTCCATCCCCAAACAAACAAACTATCGCCTATAAACCTTCATCTTTAGCTTCAATACTCCCTGTTATTACGGTTCAAAATAGTTCCACCGATGCATTTCAATGATGCCCTGCAGCACCCACTGCTTATTTAGCCCTAGGCTAATCCATAGCAAATAATGATAATCTCAAACAGACTGGTAGCATGCCCATTATTTATTTAACTGAGACTGTTTATGACCTAACCAAGGATTTGAACCCTGTCTTCAAAGGGAAGGTTTAGTGCATTGACGAACTGTCTGCTCCATATACACCTTCAGTTATAATCAATGACTCAGCAGGGCTGGGAAGGGCTAGGAGTAGTTTTCTACAATATTCCCCATAGGGTGCCATTTGCAATATTTGTTTGATCAAAGTGGCAGGGTACAGTGCACTACTGCATCACGTTACCAAGCCAGGCTGTCTCGGCTGGAAAGCAGAAAACCATTTCATTTGAAATATATCACGAGAAAAGCAAAGGAAAACATTGAACATAATGTGCTGAGAGCTGAATACAAGAATTCAGGGAGACAATATACTCTTTGTACATGCCTAAAGGCCATTGCCACATGAAGGAGTTCAGTTGGGAAAAGACTGACGCTTCAATGCAGACTCGGTAGTTGCAAAATCATTTTCCTCTTGTAATAACTCTCTGATAGGCTGTCACGAGGAGTGTCACAGTAAATCCTACTACTGGCGGAAAAGGACCAGGCAGATATCTTTGAATCATATTTGCAGTCTTGGATGTTGCAGGCTCTTTAAAATGACAGAGAATTCTGTGGCCATAGGAAAATAGTTGGTGCTTTGTTATAATAGGGTGCAGGAAATATCAAATATCCAGATGCAGAGATGGCACCTGAGGCATGAAAAAGAAGCACACATAGTCTGGGGTGGAAAATGCTCAAACAAGGCATATGTCTTGAACTATCCTTTAGTCAGTATAAGACCAGCCCATTTGACAGTGCATGCCTTTAGGCTAGAAAATCATGGGTTCAAGTTGTGCACCAAGCCTGGTAGTTATCCAGTGCCTGGTGGCATTTGATTGCTTCTGAGTCAAGGATGCCACTTTCAGCTAAGACTTTGAACTGAGGTCACATCTGCCTCCAGTCACTGGTTAGCTGGAAGATCCAAGGGAACATTTCAGAAAGTGTTGGGGATAACTTTGATATCCCAGCCAACAATCCCTACCACAATAAGCAGTTTATAATGTCCCAGGCTGCATGTGAGCTAATGCAGGATGGAGAATAGCTACTATCACCCAAACCACATCTTCACTTGCTGCACTCAACTGTTGTGTACTGTTCCTGCACGCTGTTAAAAAAGACATTGTGTTCTGCCCTAGAAATGGCTGCACTTCGGTGGTGGCTGCATATATAGCTACACAAAACATATGAACCATTTGGGGCTCTGTCAAGCTGTCCGGCACAGTGGAAATGCCAGATACTATTACAGGAACTAGAGGCAGTGATTTAGAAAGACTGCAGGGGCTCTGACCAAGCTAATTCTCTGCAGCTGCATGGGGCGCTAAGTCTCATGAAACATGTTTTGGCGAAGCCTTCCCCAGGATGCCGTTTGAAGTTTCCCTGCCGCCGTCTCATAGTGCCCTTTCTGTACACACAGATGAAAGAGGCAGATGAAATTATTTATAAGTTTCCCTAGATAAAAATCAGAGAACTGATTGAACACCCGGGGGCTGTCGGAGACCTGAGCCCCATCCTTTCACACTGGCCTCATATGTATGCTTCCTAATAAGGATGATTAAGAAAGAACATGAATTCGCAAGCCTGAGACAAGTTTGGCCAGAATCTGGCCCTGCTGTCTAAACAGAGGGCATGAGTAAAACTTGCCAATAGGATAAACAGGGCTGGCCTAGCCTTGTTTGTGCCCTAAAGGAGGTCTGCCAGCATGGGAAGGATTCATATTCAGAGAAGTAACCCTCCTGTGAAATGAGAGCGCACACCAAGGCGAGCAGCAAAGGACACCTCTCCAGCAGCAACCCCTTGGAGCATGGGCTGAACCTTTCAAAGGAACGATTGCGCCATTCGACTCCTGGCCAATCACACGGGGGACTTGTTTTATTAGCTATTTCTACCTCCTTTCTTACCTTCCCAGCACTGAGCCTTCCCAAGCCATCGATAGTGCAGGCTCCATATACTGTTGGGTAAAAACCTTCACAATCAATGGTCTGTGGGTTTGGGAGACTTTACAGAACCTTAAAGCCAAATGACATTAACAGCAGTCAGGAGGCAGAAGCAGTTATAGGCGTTAGTATTCATGCTAGCTGTAGGATCAAACAGCTCTTGCTGCTCTGTCCATTCTTTCATAAAAGTCCCTCTTCCAGAGACACGCTTCGCCCACTGTCACCTGAGCTTCCTCATTTTAGTAGCTGTTGCTCCCCATCCCTTATTCTCACAACCATTAGGATGGTCTCCTGGCCTTTCAGGCTGCCATCTGCTTTTTCTGTTCCTCAGTCATGGCTCTATACCGAGTGTCGGGCCTCTCTTTGAACCTGGAGGGACGCTTTGTCTTCAGGAGGGGCCATTCTAGCAAAATAAACCAAAATTCCCAGAATTGAAAAAAAAATGCTTGTAATAGTGCAAAATTAGCATCAGTCCAAACAGGACAACAGACATAAGAGAAAAGAATTGAACAATAGTTGCCGGCCAGAGGGAAAAAGGAGCTAGAACAAGAATCAGTGGTCTGAGGTTAACAAGGCAAACTTAGTTTAAATATTAGACATGAAGGCTGTCACTCAGTAATAATCCTCCACAAGAGGCTGCGGCTTCACCAGCCCAAAGGTACTTGCCTTGAGTGTGCTGGAGCCTGGCATTAAGAACCCCAGTGCAGGCATGTACTTGCTAACAACTGCACAGACCCAGCTAGACAAATGAGCTCATTGTAAAAATTAACAACTATGGAAGATTTAAGTACTAAAAGGTGAAATCCAGTGAAATCACAAGGAGTTGTGACCAAGAGCAAAATTAGGCTCCAGATATGTATTCAATTGTCATCCAACAAAGGAAATAGTTCTGTTTTCCCTTATTACTAGAGCCACAACTAAAAATTAAAATACTATTAAAAACCCAGTCTCCAGAAGTCTTCTTTCTTCTTAGTGTAACAGTGTCAGATCTTATTTAGTTTTATTTAATCATTATGTTGGCAAGTACTGGCTGTGGGTCAAATGATGACGATGATAGAGGTTTTATAGCTCTATATATTTTCAGCTGTTGGCCCATTATCACATAACTTTTAAATGCATCCCATGAATCCTGTGGCACTTCCTGCAAATGATGCACCCTTGGGTGGTCACCCGCGCTCTTAGCCTTTGTACCAAAAAGGAGAGATGTTTGGAGATGGGTATTTGGCTATGGCCCATTTTCTCAGTCTTCCATCTTCTTTCATACAAGTTAGCTTCTTGGAGTCTGCCCACAACTTCCCAGCCTAGGGCATGTGAAGCAATGGTTTCTGGCAACTCTGAGTGAATAAATAAAGGAGAAACACGCTATAAGTCAGTGGAGCAGTGGGTGGAAACTAGCTCCTCATTGCAATTGGCTAATTCTAATGCTCTAGTAGTTTTCCTTAGCAAGATGAAGCATCACTTGGTGTATCCCCTTGCAGGGCTCAATGGGGCAAATTATGTCTGAAGGACACCAAGGCTGATGCGGCTGCCCGCTGTAACCAAAGAGAAAGGAAAAACGAGCACAGCAGAAGAAAAAGGCTGCAAGCAGCGAGCAGAGTGTGGCTCCCAGTTAAAAGCAGAATCCAAAGTTTATACACAAGCAAATCTGCGGGTTTTGGTTCAGGCCCATCTCCCAGATGAACTAAACTTTCCCAGATGAAATAAAAAGTCCTTTGCTAAGGAAAACCTGTCCCTGGCAGTGGATGTTCCACTGGGTGTTAGCTGTGGGAGGGGAGCAGTTTCATACACGCACAAAAATCACCCTTGTGTCTTTGCTCCACTGTTTCTGGGAGCTGTTTGGATCTAATGCCCCCTTACCGGTTCACAGCTATTAAAGGGCCTATGGTAGAGCAGAGATTCATTTTTCTCTGCTTTAGCTTTCGCTGCATGGAGAGTGGCACTGGAATTTGATCATCTTACAAAATTAACAGTCAATGCTGTTGATCTTGGCTGGGTTCTAGGTGAGGGCTAACTCCGCTCCTCTCCCCTCGCACACACTGTGGTGACCTGTACACCTCCCCCCCGGCCTGGTCTGCATGTGAAATGGGAGCACAGAATTCACTAGTGGCTTCTGCCACATTCAGTTAAAGTTCAAGGCACTCAGTTGTTTTCATCCAGTTGTATTATACCCACCTTAGGAGGAAGAGGAATTATTTATAGCTTGATTTAGGAATTATGTCCAAGGCGGTAATGGGATGAAATTAGAATCATAGAATCATAGAATTCAAGATCAGAAGGGACCATTATGATCATCTAGTCTGACCTCCTACAAGATGCAGGCCACATAAGCCGATCCACCCACTCCTTTAGCAAGCGACCCCTGCCCCATGCTTCAGAGGAAGGCGAAAAACCTCCAGGGCCATTGCCAATCTACCCTGGAGGAAAATTCCTTCCCGACCCCAAATATGGCGGTCAGCTGAACCCCGAGCATGTGGGCAAGACTCTCCAGCCATACCCTCTGGAAAAAGGTTAAGAATATCATATCATTGACCCATTGTACTATTTACCAGTGTGGCACTTAATTGACCTATTGACTAAGCCCGTTATCCTATCATACCATCTCCTCCATAAACTTATCTAGCTTAATCTTAAAGTCATGGAGGTCCTTCGCCCCCACAGTTTCCCTCGGTAGGCTGTTCCAGTATTGCACTCCCCTGATGGTTAGAAACCTTCGTCTAATTTCAAGCCTAAATTTCCTGACTGACAATTTATATCCGTTTGTCCTCGTGTCCACATTAGCACTGAGCTGAAATAATTCCTCTCCTTCCCTGGCATTTATCCCTCTGATATATTTAAAGAGTGCAATCATATCTCCTCTTATCCTTCTTTTGGTTAAGGAAAACAAACCGAGCTCCTCAAGTCTCCTTTCATACGACAGGCCTTCCATTCCTCGGATCATTTTAGTGGCCCTTCTTTGTACCCGTTCCAGTTTGAATTCATCCTTCTTAAACATGGGAGACCAAAACTGCACACAATACTCCAAATGAGGTCTCACCAACGCCTTATATAATGGGACTAGCACCTCCTTATCCCTACTAGAAATACCTCGCCTAATGCATCCCAAGACCGCATTAGCTTTTTTAACGGCCACATCACATTGCCTACTCATAGTCATCCTACGATCAACCAGGACTCCTAGGTCCTTCTCCTCCTCCGTTACTTCCAACTGGTGCGTCCCTAGCTTATAACTAAAATTCTTGTTAGTCATCCCTAAATGCATAACCTTACACTTCTCACTATTGAATTTCATCCTGTTACTAATACTCCAGTTTACAAGGTCATCCAAATCTCCCTGGAGGATATCCCGATCCTTTTCCGAATTGGCAATACCTCCCAATTTGGTGTCATCCGCAAACTTTATCAGCCCACTCCTACTCTTGGTTCCCAGGTCAGCAATAAATAGATTGAATAAAATCGGACCCAAAACCGAACCTTGAGGAACTCCACTGGTAACCCCCCTCCAACCCGACAGTTCCCCCTTCAATACTACCCTCTGCAGTCTCCCCTTTAACCAGCTCCTTATCCACCTCTGGATTTTCATTTCGATCCCCATCTTTTCCAATTTAACCAGTAATTCCTCATGCGGTACCGTATCAAACGCCTTACTGAAATCCAGATATATTAGATCCACCGCATTTCCCTTGTCTAAAAAATCTGTTACTTTCTCAAAGAAGGAGATCAGGTTGGTTTGGCACGATCTACCTTTTGTAAATCCATGCTGTAATCTATCCCAGTTGCCATTGGCCTCATGCTCCGTAACCACTCTCTCTTTTAAGATTTTTTCCATGATTTTGCATACTACAGATGATAAACTAACAGGCCTGTAGTTACCCGGGTCACTTTTTTTCCCCTTCTTGAATATAGGAACTACATTAGCTAATCTCCAGTCAAACGGTACAATCCCCGAATTTAGAGATTTATTAAAAATCATCGCTAACGGGCTAGCAATATCACTCGCCAATTCCCTTAATATTCTAGGATGAAGATTATCCGGGCCCCCCGATTTACTTCTGTTAAGCTGTTCAAGTTTGGCTTCTACCTCAGATACCATAATGTCTACCCCCATATCTTCATTCCCATCGGTCCCTCTATCACTATTCTCTAGCCCTTCATTAGCCTCATTAAAGACTGAGGCAAAATATTCGTTCAGATATTGTACCATTCCAAGATTATCCCTAATCTCCACTCCATTTAAAGTTTTAAGCGGTCCCACTTCTTCTTTCTTGGTTTTCTTCCTATTTATATGGCTAAAGAACCTTTTGCTATTGGTTTTAATCCCCTTCGCTAGGTCCATCTCCACCCGTCGCTTTGCCTTTCTCACTGCTTCCCTACACCCTCTGACCTCAATTAGGTAGGTTTCTTTGCTGATCCCTCCCATTTTCCACTCCTGGTACGCTTTCTGTTTTTTCTTAATGTCCCCTCTAAGATGCTTGCTCATCCAGCTCGGTCTAAAACTGCTACCTACGAGCCATTTTCCCTTTCTCGGGATGCATGCCTCTGACAACTCCTGCAACTTCAACCTGAAGTAACCCCAGGCATCATCTGCCGTTAGATCCCTAAATATGTTAGTCCAGTCCACTTCCCGAACTAGTCGCCTTAATTTAGTAAAGTTAGCCCTTTTGAAATAGTAAACCCTAGTCTCAGATGCAATATTGATTATCCTCTCATTTATTTTGAAACGAATTAGCTCATGATCACTCGAGCCAAGGTTGTCCCCTACAACTATTTCCTCAACAAGGTCCTCGTTACTCACCAAAATCAGATCTAAAATGGCATCCCCCCTCGTCGGTTCAGCAACCACTTGATGAAGGAATTCATCAGCTATCACGTCTAGGAAAAGCTGAGCCCTATTATTATTACTAGCATTTGTTTCCCAATCTATATCCGGGAAGTTAAAGTCCCCCATGATCAAGCAGTTCCTATTAGTATTTACCTCCTTAAAAACATTAAAGAGCTCTCTATCTGTCTCCAAGCTAGATCCCGGCAGTCTATAGCACACCCCAATCACTATCCCGGGTGAGGCTCTGGTAGTTTTCTTCCCCAATGTGACCATTGCCCAGACAGACTCCGTATTATCCATTGCATTGCTAGTTATTTCATTACATTTCACCTCATTATTGATATACAATGCTACTCCCCCACCTTTACCTTTGCATCGGTCTTTCCTAAACAGCACATACCCTTCCATACCTGTACTCCAGTCATGGCTACCGTTCCACCATGTTTCAGTTATTCCTACGATATCTGGTTTCAATTCTCGGACCAGGAGCTCCAGTTCCTCCATTTTGTTACCTAAGCTTCTCGCATTGGTGAACAAACATCCTAATTTTTGCTGATGGGCTCCTCTCACTCTTTTCACCCAACTCGGTAGGGACACAGTACTACCAGTATGACCTGTAGATCTAGTATCTGTCCCCCCCCTCTTCCTTACACCTAACCGTCCCTCTCTGGCTATATCTGTTATCTTGTTGTTCTCACTCCCAATGTATAAATTTGGCGTGGAGAGCACCAGGACCTCTCCCAACCGTCTCCCCCCAGTGTCTAGTTTAAAGCTCTTTTAATCAGATGAGCCAGCCTCCCTCCTAGAAGTCTACTTCCTTCCCTACTCAGGTGGAGCCCATCCCGTGAGAACAGTTGTCTGTCCCCAAAAGCCTCCCAGTGCCCATACATCCCAAAGCCCTCCTTGTAACACCACTCCCTCAGCCAACTATTAATCGTCACGATCCTCTCACCCCTTTGGCGCCCTTCCCTAGGGACAGGTAGGATCCCACTGAAGATCACCTGAGCCTCAATTTCCTTGAGCGTCTTACCCAACCTGGCATAGTCTCCCTTGATCCTTTCTAGCGAGAATCTAGCCGTGTCATTCGTTCCCACATGAAGGATGACCAAAGGGTTCTTACCTGCTCCTCTTAGGATCCTTTTCAACCTCAGGTCTACATCCCGTATTTTAGCGCCCGGTAGACAGCACACCCTTCTGTTCTCTGGATTGGCCCTGGTCACAGGCCTGTCCAACCTTCTCAGTATGGAATCCCCAATCACGTAGACCTGCCTTTGCCTGGGGATAGTGCGGTCCTCTAACCTATCCCCCGTTCCCCCTGGTTGCAAGCTCCTTCCATTCCTATCATCCCTTGTGGTTCCCCTTAAGCCATCTTGTATCCTCCCTGGGCCCAAACTTGGTGCTGCCTCCATAGACTCCTCCCCTCTTTCTATGGGACTGGCCGCTCGTCTCTTTTTTCTTGGCCTCCCACCGTCAGCTACCATCTGCTTTACCCCTTCCTCATTCTCCAAACCTTCGAACCTGTTCCTTAGCTCTATCTCCCCCTCACTGACTCTCCTTTTCCTTGGCCTGCTTCTCACAGTCACATGCTTCCACCGCCCATCTTCCTCGTCTGGTGGTCCCCCCTCGTTGGCCTTAGCCCCTGCTCCCCCCTGTGCCCCTGGGCGTTCCCCTTCAGTTACTGCTTGCCATTGCTCCATCAGCTGCTCGAACCCCCTTCTATTCTCTATCAGGGTTTCTACCTGCAGCTCTAGGAAGGAATTCATAGGAAATAACAGGGAAAAACCAAACCAAACCAAACCCTTCTGAATTGTAGAACATTTTCCTATTGGACTTGGGAAAATCAGCATTTGGGACTTCTCTGCTAGACTGGACACTGCATTAAGAAAGGGACAAATAGGGACCAACAGTGTAGGAAGATGGACTAGATGGGGCTTGTTAGGTCTGCTCCATTTCCCCTTTCTGTGATCCATGTCAGAATGTACAAAGACATTAGGTATCTGACGGGGCCTGGCTCACATACCATCTGGAGGGCTAACAATGTTTAAATACATTTCATGTAATTAAAACAAGGGAGAGCACCGACACTTTGAAGGACATGTGTCCTGGGTTTTTACGTCATGGAAACTTGAACATCACAGCTAATCTAACCTTTTTACAAGACAAAATAGATCAGATGGTTGATGTCACATGGCACCTTAAAATTCAGAACAGCAGTGCTGAATCCCCAGCTTTCTTCCAGTTGCTTTGCTCATGGTCACAGACATGAGGGAATGTCCCTCAAACCCTCATCTGCAGGACCTTACATATTAAAGCCATGTCACACTCATCCCAGCATACAACTGTGCTTATGGAGGAAAAGAGCACAGGACAGAGAGAAGTGCAGTTAATTCACTGCTACCCACCATTGTTTAGAATTAAATAGAAATTTGAAAAACAAACCTCTTCCGCTGGGTCACATTATTTTTCCCATTAACAAATAGCAATTCATCCCCCCAAAACCATACCACAGATATCTTCTGCAAGACAAATTAATCTGGCTCTGTTTCTTTATTTCCTTCTGCATACAGAAGATTGATCTGTACAGTTGCAGCGCTAGGAAGAATGATTAAGAGTACATTTCAAAAGGGCCTCAGATTCTGGGCGGCTCTCGTTCTGAGTGACTAATATTTAGATACTTGGGGGCTGGGTTTTAATGCTGCTGAGCATTTGCAGCTCTGTTTGACTTCAGGAATTTTGGCCGCTGGTGTCTCAAAACTGGGCACCCAAAATTAGAGGGCATGTTTGGAAATATTGTCTGATCTCTCTCTCTCTCTCTCACACACACACACACACACACACACTCTCTCTCTCTCTTTTGAGAGTCGTGGCCAAAATGGTGGCTAAATTCTCGGTGGCAGAATGGCGGTTTTGTGTCCTCCGTCCTTGGATTAAAAAGACCTGCATTAAAAAGGTTCAGCTCCACTGATACCAGATGAAATTGGTCCATAGACTCTGGAGAAGATTCCTCACAAGATTAGTGTAATTCTGATACAGGTGAAAGCACTGTACCACTAGCTCTCAGTTTCCATTATCCACACTTGCAGTTGGGCCACCTTATCTTTGTGCATTTTTAACAACCGCACCTAAAGAGACGGTTACTTTTTTTAATGTTGATAGTTATTTTCTTCTAATCACAAAAGTGTGTCATGGAGGATCTGGACTGGCTGATCACACACTCTGAAAGCCCAGAGACACTGATGTGCATGATGTAAAAGCCACCTTTATCTGCCACTGCTACAAGCACACCTCCGGGATTGCCAGCTGTGAGCACAGGACTGCAGTCTAAGGGAACAGGCACATCATTCACACACCACTGTCATTTCCCGCAAAAAACAGAAGTACATTCATTAATGAAGCAGGATTTCACATTAGCTGCATAGAGACAGGCGACAAAGACAGCTCTGAAAGCATCAGCGAATTGCACGCGCTGCAGTGGTCCTTTGGCAAGTCAGTATTTGTGCACTAGACCCAGCTGGAATACACGGCGCGGAGGGTTGCTTTGGTTTCACACCCACTAACTTTATGGAAAGGTGTTTGTAACAACCTGTAACCTTTTCTTCCAAGCAATGGGAAATCAGGGAGCAGCTCCAGAAAGGCACCTGACTAACAGAACACTGGCTCCTGGGAATGGCTTGGGGACACTTGCAGCATGGAAGGAAGATCAGAAATGGGCAAGGTGCTGCCTTAGGTCTGGGGGGGAAGGCAGGAAGACTGAACATTGCACAGCTATATGCATGCTGGGCTGAACACTGGCCTGCAGTGGAACCAGGACATGGACCCATATGGTTAACAGAGTTTTCTCGTAATGCACACTGATGCCTTAACCACTGAAACAACACAACATGGTTTACTTAGCACTCAGAACAGTTTTTTTTTAAAACAACTTGTCAATGGCAAGAAGTTTCCAACAGCAAAAAGGTCTGATTCGGATGTCAGCTCGTCACACCCAGGTACCCAAGCTCTGGGTATTGGTCGCTTGCATTTTGACTGCACCTCCATCCACGTTCAATGTCTTTCCAGAGTGGAATTTCCAAAGGGTTGGAGGGCAGATTGCTTTAAGTGCTCGTTCCTATTCCTTCCATGGCCTGCCCTCCGCTCAGTTCTGTAGATTAGGTCTGCTCTCACCACTCTGTCAGACTCACGGTTTATCACCCTCCTTAGACATGACAAGCGTCCTTTACATGCTGCCCAAGGCAGGAGCTAGGGGAGCTGCGGCAAAATGGCCCAAAACAAACATTTAATTTAACAGGGACAAAGCCTGGGTCTTCCTCCTATGTCATCCCCTTCTCTTGTAACCGCACGAGCTATTCACAACGGTATGCTCCACAGGCAGTGTCCAACAGGATAGCTGCACTCCAGGATCACATCACACAGATTGAAACAGTCTGGGGAGCAGGGGAGTCCATTTCAGAAGCAGGGAAAATCTCCTGGAGCCAGCCAGGGTTAGGCGGATAAAAGCCTGAAAGAAGAAAACAATCAGGTGAACAGTGTGAGGCAGTCAGTGGTGGCAAAGACACATCAATCATTTAACCCTTAGAAACAGGCCTGAACCAAGCACGCCCTATTTCCGGGGTTGTTTGCACCTGGCCATGAACTTTGTGGGTGGCCCCTCACAACAAGGACTCAAACACACATTTATCTACCTTAAAGCCCAGTAGGACAAAGGAGTTGTGACCATAGTCAGGGTTCACAGAGAACAGGCAGCGGCTTCTGCAGCCGCTGCCAGTGGAATCCATCCCATGGAATAACATGGATTACATGGCAATCACGGAACTCTGGTCTACCTTGCCCTGCTACACTGCAACAGGAGAGAGAAATGGGCCACTTCTGACGACCTCTCCTCCCCAGTCTTCTGCCGGAGAAGGGGAGAGGAGGCCGATGTCAGTCTCTCCTTACAAATTCCCAGCTACCTCCAGTGGCCTCCCTTCCACCCAGTCAGCTGAAGCCAGGTTACAATTATGCAGCTGGTTGCTTTCTGTGACAGACACGTACCTTTAGCCTCAGCTCTCATCACTCGGGAGTCTGCCTTGTGGTGATGAGGAGCTATGAATGAGGGGATAGGGAAAGGGAGAGAAAGAAAATCAATGTAATAAACAAGTCTAAAATCACGGCCATGAATCTATGAGGAGGAATGGGATGGTGGGCAAGGTTAATGTATATTGCTTAGTACACTAGGCAAGGAAATTGTAAGCATCGCTACGAGAGACCTGCCCTCCATCCCCCATCTGTCACTCTCTCAAAGATCCACACACAGCCATGATTGTGCTTTTGGTACATGCCAAAAAACCAAACAGCGGTGCTGGTGATCTATGAGAATGGGGAGATGAAACCTGCATGTACAGGTACTGCTCAGAACTAAATTTACAGCAGAAAGAAAGAGTGAACTGCATCTATTTCAAAACAGTGCCACCCCACCCTGACCGGAGGATCTGACGCTGACTTCAAAGCCATCATATTCATTAATAGTGGAGTTCTAACTGGAAACCGATTTTGTGTAGTGTCAGTTTAATGTCTAATCCTGTATAAGGAGGTTATACGCTGCACTTCCAAGGGAACAGATTCAAGGAAGCAATCAGTCTCATCTTCTTGATGAACCTAAGCTGTTCAGGTACTGGGTATTGTGAAATACAACACAACATCCAATACATTGGCCTAGAGCTGAACTCACATCAACACAGTGATCCAAAGAAATATTTATTACCTAGCAGATGTGAGCTCAAACGACAAAATTCAGATCCAGATCTTGATTGTTATTCAAATCTAGACTGTGAAGGCCCCAAAGTCTGGTTTGCTTAGATGCAGTGTTCTGGTTGGAAACCATCTCTGTTACCCAGGAATACTGAAGTCTAGGAAAGACCCAGATGGGGGCCTCCTGCCTGCGCTGCCCACTTGTGATTAGAGGATCACTTCTGTGCTGAGGTGCAGGCTTTTTTGTTTGTGTGTGTTTTTGTGTGAAAGCACCCTAGTTCCTGGCATCTCTTACCTGCTTGTCCTCCGGGAAGCTGTCTCGAAGAACTTTGTTCTGGAGGCCACTCTGCAAACAAAACCAGCAAGGTTCTTTAAGTTCTCCCATGACAAGGCAGTGATTTGATGAGACACTATTTGTGTCAAGAGCAATTATTTGGTGAGGGGAAGGAGGCAGGCTGCCATTTGAAAGCACTGAGGATGGTCAACTATAGCTTCCTACCAATATCCTTCTCTGGTCTGATCAGAGATGCTACTCCTGCTCTCACACCTCTCATTTTGCTCTTGCCGGACACAGTTCTGACCGCTTGCTGCTAGAGATGATGTCTTACTGCCTGCAGCCTGGCGGCCTAACCCCCTCCGCACTGGCTTGAGAACCTTTAACCCCTGTATCCTTAATTTTATGACCTATGATCTCCATTGGACTTACCACAGACCTGATTTCAAATTGTAATTGTAAGAAAAAGGCATCACAACAAATGATTAACAGTAACAGGCCAACCTTTGCCCATCCTTCCTCAGGCATGAGGCCCACTGAAACCAATAGGAGTTTGACCTGAGTAAGGAGTGCAAATTGCAGGATTTGAATCAATAACACTGCTTAACTGAAAGTTATTCACCAAATCAAGCAGGGCTATACCAGAGACACTATATATCGGGAGCACAACACACCGGGAACTCAGACTCTGCTCCTCTCCAAAGGACACTGCATTCCTCATGCTGTGCCGTGACAATTGGGTATCGCACCTCTTGTTTCACTGACGGCATGACACTTCGTTGGCTTTTGGGTACTTAAATGGATTAATGTGGTCACAAAGGATGTTCCATCACAGCAAGTCACCAGCAATGGGGTATGTGAGGGCTTGGGGGGGGGGAGCGGGTAGAAATCTTAACCCTGTGACTCTGTGATCTATAGGAGAGTGGGAAGAAATGCCAGAATCGAGGTCCATGATAAAGTATCAGGCAGCCAGTGTCAGTGTCAGACCCTGACAAGATGACAGAGAAATGAAAAATGTAAGCTCGGTTATGGTATTACAGCGCTAGCAGCACAGAGTGAATTATTTGCTGATAACACTTAGAAGCCCTTCTGCAAGCCAAATGCCCACTGAAGTCAGTGGTGAAATCTTTAGTCATTCTTTACATAAGAACACTCCCATTGACTCCAATGGGATTGGTGTCCAGCTATTACGTAAGTGAAATTGGAGAGCAGAGCTCAGTTTAATTAGCGGTCAGCTTCCCCCTCATTTTGCTTAGAACAAATCCAAGCAGCCTCAACTCTTTCTTGGAAAGTTTGTTCTTTTGTGTGGCTTGTTCATCAGGAAGTGATTAGAAGTTTCTCACACCATTGTTACTGGACGCAACACAGGGTCCTGAGGAGTAAATGGAGTCCCCATGACTATCCTACAAAAGGCTCATGGTTTCATTAGACTAGTGCCATTGTATGGCTTTTATCACCTCGACTTTTCCTTCTGCACATTTTGCACATCCCTTGCCTGCTAGGAAATGCCTCCTACTTACACAGATGAAGACATTTCCTCCGCTCCTCCTGCTATCGGCTCAGGCTTCTGCTCCAGCTTTTGGGATGGAGGAGCTCTGCACGGAGGGTCTGGAGGTCTCACTGGGGGCCGTGTTATCACTGGCTTATCTCCAGGGGATCGGGCTTTAGTGAAGGTGTCGTATTCACCTGAAAGGTTGAAGATAAACACTGTCAGCAATGCTTTGGAGTGAGAGCAAAAGATTGTGAAGAGGCAGAGGTTTCAGGCTGGTTGGAGAGAGGGGCAGAATGGGAATCTAACCGCACAGAGGCAGACATTACTGTTTCACGGCAAACGGACCCTGTTCAATGTCTCTGAGGCTATTATTTGAGATAAAAACTAACCACAGGCTTTTCCAATGGAAAACATGCTCAGTGCTTCTCTACAGAATCAGGGAGAGACTGATTAAATTCTAATGCTGAGTCATAGTTGAGATTATTGCAGTTCCCTCTTAGGACCTTCCTGAGCTTCTGCTTCACCAAACTTCACACTAGGTCTTTATTCCAGGAAGCTGGACTATATTTACCCTGCCCCATGCATCTTCCTTCCCCTTCCCTGGCTTCCTATCCGTTCCCTTCACCAGCTTCCTATCCCTCTGACCCTGAGTTCCTTGGCCTGGCTTCCTATCCATCTCAGAATCCAACCGAGCATTGCAATCATACTTTTCAAAACTCTCCATGGCCCCCGCTCCATCCAAGCTCTCTGACCTGTTATTAACCTAGTCCCTGCTCAGTCACTGCACTCCACCTACTTTGGCATCCTGCATCCTTTACCTTGTCTTGCCACCACTGGCAGAAGGTTGTGGGGAAAGATGCTCTTTCATTTGTGTCACTCAGTCTCTCCAAATCCTTTCTCCCTCCTTCCTCTGAGACACTAAATCATTCTTTCTCTTCCCATCTCACCTTCCAAGACACTACCTAACTTCTTTAGGAAGCATTTTGACTGATTCATAGGTTATGAAACCAGAACAAACATTGTGGTCATCTAGTCTGACCTCCTGCATAACACAGGCCATAGATTAATTTCTGCTAGAACATGACTATATCTATTTATATCTATATCTCTTTTAAATCAAAATTGGATTGTTTTCTAAAAGTTTCCAGTGATGGAGAATGCACCACAAACCTTGGTAAGATATTACAATGGTTAATTACCCTTATTGTTAAAAATCGGTGACTTATTTCTAATCTGAATTTGTCTAGCTTCAATTTCCAGCCACTTGTTATACCTTTGTATGGTAGACTGAGGAGCCCTCTTCTATCCAATTTCTGTTCTCCATGTTCTGTACTTATAGCTTGTGATCATGTTATCCCACAACCTTCTCTTTGATAAGCTAAGTAAATTGAGCTTCTTGAGTCTCTCACCATAAGGCATGTTTTCCAATCCTTTAATCATTCTCGTGAATGTCTTTGGACCCTCTCTAATTTTTCAACACCTTTCTTGAATTATGGACACCAAAACTGGACACAGTATTCCAGTAGTGGTTGCATCAGTGCCAAATACAGATGTCATATAAACTCCCTACTCCTACTCGAGATTCACTGTTTATACATCCCAAAATCGCATTAGCCTATTTTGTCAATGTGTGTACTTCGGACACACTATAGAGATGCAATGTGTTACATTATAATAACATCATAACTTCAAATGCTAAATAGCAGTTTATGTTCACCCACTTCCATCTGTAAAAACCATCCTATTATACCAAAAGCAGATTTCTAATACTCATAGGTAAGATTTATATGAGATCAGTAGTATTATTTAAATTAACTTTATGGTTGTGCTACCAAGCCAAACCTTGTTATTCTTTTTTTTATTATACCCAGGAGTCAACGTTAAGTGTGCAGCCTACTGTTTCCTTTCTAAATGCGAGACTGTGAAGGCTATTAGGTTATGAAAGCATCTAACAAGCAGTGACATGAACACAGGAAGAGCTGTCAATGCACAAATCAATCATCTTTCTTTTTTATAAACAACCCACATCTGTGTCATTGGACTGATCTGTACATCTTGGCAAAGTACCACACCTTCCTTTACCTATTTTAAATGGAAAATGCCAACTTAAATTTGGTCCCAAATTGATTCTTTTAAATTACCAAAACAAGTTGTTTTTTTAATCACATTTGTGCTAAATAGAAATGCTTCTTTGATTTTTTAAAATTCCAGTGGAAACATGAAATAAACCTTTCCCTGCCAGTATGTGGAATCCAAACATTGCAGCATCAAGAACCTAAAAGGGAAACTGACTATAAGCAAAAGTAAAAGTGACTTCATTGATTTTCTTTGTCTGCACTGAGAGAAATACAAAATGCAAGCGCACTGCCTAAATAGCTAAAAGCATTTTGTATATTTCAAATTACTCAAGTTTTCAATATTTAAAGCACTCATCTTAGATGGTTCTGAATAATTTCTATTCACATTTGAATTCTGATTTTACAGAGTCCATTGAGCCACTATGTGATCTCTGAATCTAAAGGCCGAACCCTTGCATTAGTTCCCACCATGTCTAATGCTTCAGAGGACTAGTCTACCATATCAGCATTGGTACATAAAGCTCTGAAATAGCACAGGCCAATGTATGTCCTTTCCTCCAACAGGCTGAGCTTACAAACCCATCTGTACTAAAAATGGGCTGAACGCATGATGATTGGATCTGGATCAGAACATCCTCAGAAGGAGGAGAGTCCAGCTCCAGTGGTCCATGTGAGGGTTTTGATCTCAAGTCCCCTATTGTTGAACTGCATGTAAAGAGACACAGGTTGCAGAAATAGCACTTCCCTCTGCAAACCCCCTACCCCTCCAGTCTGACAAAACGCAAAACATTTGGAGTGCTTGTCACAAAGTTTGTTGTGATTTCTGCAGTGCAACAAGATGGGCGAGAGTTCCATCCGAGGTCAGCTGAGACCTCCCAAAGCAGAAAACTTACCCTCCTTGCTGTATATCATGGGCCTCAGAGTAGGCCTCTTAGCATGGAGAACGGTGGTCTTTAGAGCAGTGGTTCCAGTCACCACTCCGTTTGCGGCCTTGTTGGCGAGCTTAGCTCCCCCATCCTGCAGCTTGGACACCAGCTTTCCTACAACCACTTCAGAGTACTGTTCATGCTTGCTCTCTGAGCCAGGCCTTGGAGGGTCAGCCTCCCCTGCTCTCTGTGTAGGCAGTCTGCTGCGATGTAGTGGCTTGGGGGCTTCTGTGCTATTAGGGATGACGGTGCCATTAGGAGTCTGGTCCTGGCTGTCACCTGTGAACCGAAGGAAAAGGGAATAAATAAATAAATGCTTTAATCGGGGTTTGTTAAGCAACAACTCAGTTCTTTGCTCTTATTTTTTTTGTGGTGCCTCACTTGATTCACCTTAAATTGCCAGTGGCTCAGGCTCATCAAGAGCTCCCTTGGTATCGAGCTTTGGTCAGTACAAGGTAAGTCAATCCTAGGGCTTGAAGGAAGCACTGATCTTCTTGGCTTGACTGCACTCAGTGGCTCAGCACTGCTGGAATCTACACTAGCTCTGCATCTCATATGCTGTGCTAGAGAAGATACTTTTATTTTTCAGATCTGTTAATTACTCTGCACTTTTATCTGTGGAACTGTGAGGCCCTTTCCAATGGAAGAGCACTGTGTTTAACTTAGATCTCTGAAATATCAAGCTATGAGAAAACCCTGCTCCAAAGTAGTTTAGGAGCTGTTGGATCAGAAGCAGCCTAAATGCAGATATTTACTCTCCTTCCACTTTCCTTCCACTGGGGGAAACAAAAACCCCAAACAACCTCCCTTCCCACCCCATACGTTAATGCCCTTGGAAAAGTGCTGCTGCTGCTGCTGCAGTTTCAAATCCATCCCTCCCCCAGTGAGTGGGAAGCTGGGATCCAACGTACAGTGCTGACAAGAGAAATGCAAGAGCTGGAGACTGAGGTGGTGTCAGTGAACAGCTGAACTGACCTTGATTTTCTTCCAGGGAACCACCATAGAAGACAGGTCTTTCCCTCAGCGGGCGCTTGGAAATTGTGATGGGTTTGTGCCTTCGGGCAGCTACCCTGGGAGGAGGCACTGGGGGGGCAGCACTGTCCTCAGGTGGGCTGGAGTAGATCTGTAGGGAAGAGGGATTTAGAAGGACATGATTTCCGTTGATCTTCTGCTCTATTGTTATTTGACACTCACTATACTGGGCCAATCAGGCCAGACTCCTGGGGTTTCCCCTGAGTCAAACAGATTTTTAACTAGAAGACATCATCAAATGGGCTACATTTGACATCAAGATTCAAAGCTCTGAACAGGAAGGAAGAATGGTCTTGGATTAAAAGCACAGATCTAGGAGCCAAGAGACTAAGGTTTCATTCTTGACTCTGACCCCGACATGCATCTGTGATGCTGGGAAATTCAGGTGGCTTCTCTGTGTCTCAGTTTCCCTCTCTAAAATTGGGATTATGTTATTTCCCTCCCTCACGGGGGTACTGTGAGGATGTATTTATTACTATTTGTAAAGGACTGGAAGGTGTTATAGAAGGACAACCTATTACTGTTATCATTGGCTAGGCAATGTTAATCATTTAAATCCAAAAAGAGTCGACTTTGGATTTTTTGCAAAGCTCCTGCTATGTTTTAAGCTCTGCTGATCACGATTCATGCATTCCCTTCCCAAAGGACAGACTGCCACCCCAAAGCCATGTGACTCAAGAGTCCGGTAATAAGGGAAATGCAGCTCACTGGGATAAAGTACACACCTAGAGATCAGTCCTAAACAGTCCAATAAGCGCCGGGTGCAGCTGACCGGGGGAGCTGCAAAGGAGCCAGGTGCAGCTCAGCAATCCTGGAGCTAAGTTTACCCTTCCCCCAGCTTAGCTTAGAGCTGGGTTAGGGTTGCTCTAAACAATGCTGGCTGAATACTTCTCTCCCCTGTCCCCATGGAGCTGGTAGGAGAGCCAGGGATCACTACAGTGCAGCTATGCTCTCGTCACACCATCCTCTCTTCACCAAGGCCAGGTGAGGGGATAGCATTAGGACTGCCAACCGGACACTGCAGCAGGAGTGCTGGAACTTCCCCTGCCCCCTCACTTCCCCCAAGGCCCCACCTGTGCCCTGCCTCTTTCCCCGAGGCCCTGCCCGCCCTTTCCCCTGGAGGCCCTGCCCCCATCCACTCCTCTTTCTTGTTGCTTGCCACTTTTCCCCTCCCACCCACCACCCGGCCCGGGTCAGGAGGGACTGGCCTACAGAGCCGGGGCTGGGAGCTGCAGCCGCCCCACACAGATAGGAGGCAGCCCCGGCTGAGTAGGGGCTGGTACAGGTGATGACCTGCTGCCTCCCCTCCTCCCTTGCCTGCAATAACCAGACTTTGGGTGTCTGGTCAGTAGATCTGACTGGACACTGTCAGGTCCTCTTTTCGGCTGGACTTTTCGGTCAAAAACCAGGCACCTGGCCACCCTAGATAGCATATGAGCTGGCTATGGACAGTCCTACAGCACCTAGGAATTCTCCTGTGCTGGACAAATCCCCAGCTGCCTGCTCGTACCAGCTTTTTGGTCTGTTTGCACCATCAGAGCAGCACAAAGGTGGTGGAGCAGGGCTGAGGATCTGCCAGATGCTGTACTTACGGTCAATACAACCACTGAGCTTTGGGGAAAGCTGTGCATTACTAACTGTGTTCACTAGGCTGCTATGTCTCTTGGTGTGGGCTTTTTTCTAGACAGATTTCCTGTTATGCAGCTTTGCACGCACCCACTTCAAAAACCGAAATGCTAAACTAGACAGTGCTATAAAACAATGCTAATAAAAACATGCCTTTGCACATGATGGCAGGGCATATTAACCAGGCCTCAAAGCAGACAGTTGATGAGAAATTACTAGTTTTGCTGAGAAGAGCTAATTTAATCTTCTGCAGAAATCATTCAAACAACCCCCGCATTAGCATCAAAAGAAACCATCAGATCCATGGCCACTCAGTTACTAATTTGTCTTAAACAATCATTGATTAATAAATCTGGTTCCCTGTCATACCGGTCATCCAGCCCTTACTTCTGACCTGGGCTGGTTTTAATTTAGTTGCTCTCATTTATTCAGGTGCTTTCTTTACAGTTGAAGAAGCATTGATTAACCTTTGGACAGGCTTCTGAAGACATAAAATACTATATGAAGGCTGCAATCCAACTGCCATTGAATTCTTTCCACTGACATTACAGGGGATTAGATTGGGCCCTAAATGCTCTGTTATTGTATAGGCCGGGAATGGATGGCCCAGGGACACTGTAAGGGGATACACAGATGTTCCCTTTTAGATCACTGATCTAAACTTGGCCTGAGTTGATAGAGACCAAAAATCATTACAATCTGACAGTTAGGTGGCCTGTATGGAATGCACTGCTGGTCACGGACAAGAATCCCAATCGTAAAAAATGTCATAACTGACTCTTTTGATAGCAGCATTGGCAGAAAGAACAGAAAATGAATGAAGGCTGGAGACTGAACCATGTTGTCACTGGAGAGGAGACTCTCACTGCGTGGGGACTGCCCGTTCTGCACCTGTTCTTTGTTCAGGGATTTGGGGGGGGGGGGGGTCATTCATGCATGTTTGAGACGGAATAATCACTTTTTCCCCTGCTCCACCACCTTTGTGCTGCTCTGATGGTGCAAACAGACCCAAAAGCTGGTACAAGCAGGCAGCTGGGGATTTGTTAGAAAACTGATTTGTTTCCTCTTTCAAACCAAGAGAAATTCTGTGAGGTCAAGCAAGTGGGATGAGACAGTGTAACACTCTCCAGCTTCTTTTTCCTGAATCTTCTTGGGTCATGAAGACCTGGCAGAATGTATAAAAGCGATGATAGGTCCCAGGCGTCTCAGCAATCAGACTCCCAAAGGTCTAACATACAATACCAGCACATGAGCAGTAGGGAGCATGATCTCTCTCTACTGACCAAGCAAGTAAAGGGATGTAATATTTTCAGTGGCATTAATCGCTTCTCAAACTCTCAGTCAGTTTGGTATAAATGCTGTTTGTTAGGATTGGGCGTGTGCCCCTGCTTTTTTCCATCTCTCTTTGTATTCAGCATGAGTGATATTCCACACCCTGCAGCTGTATGCACACACAGCTGCCTCTCTGAATTCAGGAATCTCTTTCAAACTCCATTCTCTTGGTTCTGGATCTTTTGCCTTCAAGATCCTGTGACATAAAGCAGCTGTTGATGTTTAACAGACTCTGATTCCAGTGGTTCTGTTCTTTGAAGATGGCGATACTTTTTCTCCATCCTAGAATACGAAACGAAGGTCCAGAGTGTTCCCTTTGCCTTGATGCCAAGGAGGTTTCTTTGGCACTATTATCTGCTGAAATATGCCGTGCTGCTGAAATATGCACCTGTCCAAAGCTTTCTAAGATGCTGACACAAGCCCTGCTTGCTTTGTGTATTTTGAAATGAAAATCAAATTTAAATAATTCAGAAATATGATATTGACCCAATCTCAGCATGAGACACTAAAGTTCATACAGCAACAGGAGTTATTTCCAGAGGAACCACATTTTTAATTTAGCTGTGGCATGGAAATTTAAGCTATTGAAGCAATAATTACCCAAACTGACTTAGTGAATTTCCTTGTCCTTACAGTCTTCATAATGCACTGTATAAATAATATATCTATTCTACTTCAAACTCATCTGAAGTATTTGCTTATATGTCAGCTGAAGATATTTTAGACACTGAAGCTGCATTTATAAGCTCAGTCTAATAAAACATTACTAGCTTAACCTTATCATTGCAGAAATTAAAGGCAAAGAAGTGGAGGTCTGTCTTAATTAACATTTCATCCTAGAGCTTGGAGATGGCAGAGTAATCATACATTTTCCCTGGCTCCCCTCGGCAGGCCATTATCTGGGCTGCAGGCTCTATAACACAGAAAAGAGAGAAAGGCCATACTGTAGTGCAGAATCTGAGCATTTAACTTATAATCGACTAGCTGTTCAGCTAAAAGAGCTTCCTAGGGAACGGTTTCAATCAACTGTAGCGAGACCAAGGTGTGTTATTTTCATTGGCTTCTTGTCAATTTCTAAATCCAACTGTCCTGCGGGTACTCAAACCTCCATGGATTTATCCATCCTACCCCAATCCCCAGCACCACCATCTGCTACTCACTTTTCTCTTCTGATCTCTGCTTTACCTCTGACCATACGCCCACCTGCTCAACTACTGTGCTCCTTCACAGGTGACCTACTCTCCCCTCCCCAGAAGTGTATGTGTGGGGGGGTCACTTTTCACTTGTGCTGATCTGTCTCACAGGAACTCTCTCTCCATCCTCCTCAAAGGCAAGTAACTACCTCTCTTAAAGCATGCTTCACAGCTTTCCTCTTCTCGTGTGGCAGACTTCCTCTGTGAAGTATTCTGTGATCAAGGGTGCTAAGTAAAGATAAAGGGCCAAATTCATCCCTAGTAAGTTGTGCTGTTATTCAGGAATGAATCTGATTCTATGAGTCTATGAATACCTGAATACCTAATACCTTGTACTGCATGCTGCAGTTGATCAGTTTTCACGTTTTATTATAAAACTCAATTATACTCTTTCAAACCACGCCCCCAAAATACCAAATGATTAAATTTATACCCAGATATTATTAGTGACAAATCACTAACACATAAGGTAGCAGAGTATTCTACATTCCATCACAAGGGAGAAAGCCATGATCAACATCAGCTTGCTGTTGTGTGTGTGTGTATATAAACACATGCTTTTATACAGCACCAGGCATAATGAGGCTCCAGTCCTGATTGAGGCTCCAGGCCACTACTGTAATACAAATATTAAATAAAGGTCCCATGAAAATGAAAACCTTGGTGCAACTTTAAATATGGAGCTGCTATCAACACCTCCATTATTAAATAATAATAGCGTGACCTCTTTCGAAACTCTGTATCAGCAGCTGGTCCTTTCCGCCAGTTCCACTGTCTAGAGCTTTATGGGCAAAGTATTACTCTATCCAGAACTCAAAAATGCCAGGTGTATGCTGAAACTTGCACTAAAGACCCCACTCCCCCCAATTGGCAGCTCCTCTCTCAAGAGATCACTTTGAAGTGCCACCACATGTGGCTTTCTTCAATTTTTAGTTAAAAAGATCCCTAGCTAACAGGCAATTTGTTTTTATTGATCCTTTAGGAAGTCACTTAAGAGAGAATTCACTTAAGAGTAGTTCTACAGTGACCTATTTTGGACCATGTCAGGTGAGACCTATTGTCCATACAGTTTGGTTTTCTGTCTCCAGTCTACACCAGTTGCTTCAGAGGATAGCAAGTTTCCCAGCGGGGAGTTTCTTCCGTTAAGGCAGTGAGTGCAGCCACTTAAGAAAACCAAGACTTTATGAAGTAACCAAGGAAATTGTGAAGAACATGTGATGGTTACAGCTTTTGGTTCCACTTTGTGCATCTCTGAATAGTACAATGAAAACCATAAGGGGAATCCAGCAAAACAAGCCAGTGCTCCAGACCACGCAGCGCGATGATCCACAAGGACTTGACAGAGCACTAGTGAGCTTCCAAGGCAAATTCTTGAGGTCTGGTCCCATACCTTGTCAAAATGCTCGATGAGGATCTCAACCACAATGTTTTGGAACTTAATATTCATCATGGCAGCGACCGTGTCCTCCTGTGCCCGCATAAGAGTGGGGCCGAATATAACCCCCATGTTGGATGGGGACATCAGATTCTCCCTGCTGTGCTCACACACGCTGTTGACGTGGGCAGAGGAAAAGAAAATAAAAAGGTGAGATTAGAAGACAATGTGAAAGGCCATTTAAAAATTGCAAGATGAATTAATTCAATTTCCTCCATATTGCTAAAGCAGAACTAGTTTTCCAGTGCCCACGAAGCTGGTCATAAAACATGTATCTGGCTACAACAAGCACATTCTTAGTTGGTGCAGAAAGACTGAGATTGTGATGTACTGGCATTGTTATTTGATCCCTTTGAATGTCTGGCTCCTCTTTTAGAAGGATCATTACCCCAGGAATTATTAGCTGTCCGTGCTACATGCATGTTAAATGAACCATTTCTTTTGGAATGATTTATTTAGCCAAGACATGCATTGGGATTTTTTTCCCAAAGAAGAAGAACTGCATATAAGGATGGAATCTCTAGAAGATTTCAGAGAGATCTCTATGGTACTGTTTTTCTGAAAGTGTCATGGCTTTCAAGAAACAGAGTGCTATTTATGTAACTGTATTTAGATTTCAGTGCCATACGCAGCCCCATTGAATAGCACCAACTGTGGAATGATTTATAGACTAATCTAGGAAGAGACCACACAGAATTCAGGTATAGATTTAGAGTCTGAACTTCAAGGGCTGGGTGCAGAGATATTCTGATGCTGAGCTCTGAGTTTTACTTCTGCCACCTACCTCCTATTGGCATTTATGAGAGTTCTGCCAGCATCAACAAGGTAGGGAGTAGGGCCCTTAATGCAAAACTCTGTGTAGGCAACAACAGAGCTACTATTAATAATGAGTCAGCCTGACTGTAAATGGTACCTAAAAAGAGGGAAACCTTGCCCCTTCTTCAGAGAAGTTTTTTTTAAAAGATCATGTCTGCCAAAGGCTAGCGACAACTCCATGTACCAGGACCATATATCCAGCCTTCTTACCCCTGAAATAGATGGGTTAAGACCAACTAGCACCAAGATCTATATCCCCCTTTGGAGCTGCAAAATAAATGCCCACCCAGTGTGGTTTTACCAACCCAAACCAGCCCTGTAAATGTCATGTTTTGGAAGTGGCTCTTCCAGTTTGGCCAAAGCACATCCTTTCAATCTGGAGGCCAGTCCCACCCCAAACCATGTCTGTTACTGAGCAGAACTCCAGCATCTTTCCCTCCTCTAGAGCTTCAGCATGGCTGGCACAATGAGCACCGCCAAGAGCTGACTCTCTCTTGGACTCCTATGTTTAGATGAGGATACCAGGTTCTGCCCCTTGCATCCTCACATTCACTGTGAAAGGAGGGCAGGAAAACAGCAGCTCCAGTGCCTTCACCATCAATGAACTGATCCTCATTGGTACTGAGTGCTCATGACACCAGCTGAAGTCAAACAGAGCCACAGCTGCTCAGCACCTCAGAAAAATCAGCTCCTAACTGGACATTAAGGAGGGCTTGAAGGCTAATGTGCCTAGCACCAATGCTCCTCAAAGGACAATGCACATTGAATCCACAGTACAATAAGTGCATCCAGTATGCACTTAATCTCCAGTCCCAGGGAACAAGGGTCTTAAAACTGCTCCAAAATTCCAGACATAATGTTGTTGCTAATTGGGCTGGCCAGACACTACGTTTACAACTCTGGTCTGTTAGACCATATTATCATATACAAATTATTCTCTACCTGATGCTTCTCATAAAGCAGCTACTGAACGGAAGTGGCAGGTGGACAGGGGAATATCAAATACAGAGATAGGCACACAATTTGGGCAGTATATTCCCAGCTGTACAATAGTTGTCAAGGCTTAATTAATTTGCCAGAGAAACAGGCTGGCTTCTCTGACTCCCTTTTTTTAATCTCTCTGGTTTAATAGGAGTATTTACTGGATTCTGCTTACTTGACCAGGTGTCGTATGAGGAGTTCCAGCATCTCTCTATTCTTCTCAGGTAGTTTATAAACCAAAGAGTGAATGGCTCCCAGCCTGTAATCCAGGTTCTCAGACTCTGGAAAGAAACAAGAGAGAAGTTTTTGCCTACTGCTTTAAAAAAAATAAAAAATCTGTGTTATTCTCTGAGGTGTGGGGCCAGCCTGCCAAGAGCAAATGAGAGCAACCTGGAAGGAGTCAGACTACACAGCAGCAAGGTTATCATCATGAGAAATGAAGTGATGTGGAAAGAGGTGAAATCAAACTTAAAAGGGGTTCAGAGTAGTATTTTTCAACTGAATTTAGTGCTGGTGAAATGTGCTGCATGAACAGAACCAATACAGCATGAGCAGCCGCTTCCCTCGCACTCTGGCCCTAGGTACCTCAACCCAGATCTAGCAAAAGCAGTTCTAGGGCCAAGCGAGCAATTCGGGCCCCTCTGCTGAGACTGTTATCAGCACTGGTACTTAGTACTCTACAGGGGGTAAAATGCACAGGGTTAATAAGCATCCAGTCAAGAGGCACAAACCAACCTGGAACAATTAAATACACAATGCACGCAGAACAGAGTGTGATCTTTATAGCTGGAAAACTTCATGGAGAAGGTGAGGTTCCTGAAGGAGGGCAAGGGAGGGGGTTAATGTTTCCATCTACCCAGCTAGAATTGGTATAAGATAGAAATCTAGTAACTCTTGGCTTTGAGCACAGTCATCTGAAGGAGGAGAATTTCTCTTTAATAATGTTGCTTCTCATTCTGCTAATTTTCTAAGGGCCACAGAGGTGCCAAGCTGCAGTTCCACGGAGCTGCAGGTGCTCACCACCTCAGGTTTGAGCCCAGTGTGTTTTCCCCAGATACAGGACATTTTAAAACACCATTATCTCTTTTATTAAGAAAGTTGCTTAAGTAACTGCATGCCCAGGCTCTCTATATCTGCACTTCTGCTCTAGATGTAATTATTAGGGTGCAGCTACTTTAAAATTATGAAAGATAATTTGCAAAGAGACATTTTAGCAGGATTGATGAAGACCCTGGTTTTAAATGAGTCTTAGATATGGCCTGTTAACATACTCATGCTACTTGCCTGACCTTTGTCAGTTTGGTCTGTTACTTAGCACTAAATGCTCCATCAGAAAAATGCATTTTGCATACTTGAAGGTACTATGGGGTCAGCATTCCAGGACAAATCTCAGTGCCAAAGAGGGACATCTGAGACACTCCATGGCCATTGGGGCCTGTCACTTTATGTCTCTATTTACAATTTTAAAAAACCATAAATCTGTCAGGAAATGCTCCTGCTAGCACAACTGGGCCAATTCGCTTTTTATACATTTGATATAGACACACACACACATATTTTAAAAGATCCCTTCCTCCACGCCCCACCGTGAGTGTATCTGAAGGGATCCCAACCCAGGCACATAGAAGTACACGGTAACGTAAAGGACGATGGGGATGAAATGGAGTCATCCCTTTAGAACGATCCCTTCAAACAAACTAAGGAACTGGAAGTAGGAGTGAGGCTCTATTGTAAGTACAATGGGCCCGCTCTTCAGCTGGTCTACATCGGCATAGCTCTATCGAAGCTTTGCCAATTTATTCCCACTGGGGATATGGCCCAAATGGGTAAGGGACATGATCCTGCAAATGCTGAGTACCCTTGAATCCCACAGCAGTACTGAGCTCTAAGATGCCATTCAGTGATGCACAGAGATTCTCTTACGATTTAGCATCCCAGCAAGTGAATCATCTGATTTTCCTTCCCTATCAGGTCCCACATGGGTGTGGCTGGCTGCAATGACAGCAGCCCCTGTTGGATCCCATACACTGCAAGGCCAAGATGCTCGTCACCTGGCTACAACATGTCTCACTTGAGCTGGAATGCCACATGTGACACATACTCAGCGTTGTGTTGAGCTAGTGGAGCAATGCCATTCTTATGCAGGAGAGGGGCCTGGGGCCTATCAGTAGCAAAGCTGTTGGGACTTACTCGCAGCCGAGACCAGCTCTTTATGGAGTCTGTAGGTCATGACAGGTTCAGCTAGGTTCCTGAAACAAACAAACAAACAAACAACACTGAATTCTTCAAAGAGCAGAAGAGCAGCTACAACTCTGTTATCAATCACGTTGGAAGATGAACGGAAAGGAAAGTCATACTTTCCACTCCAATTCCCATGGATTCTTGAGGCTGCCCAACTGGCACTCAATCCTAATTTCTTTTATTTACATAGTGCTCCAAGTGCACATGGGGTTATTACAACAGACATTTTTTCAAACAAAAGACACCATCTTGGCCCAAAGAGTTCCAGCCCCGCCTGGGGGAGTCAAAAATAAGACAACGAGCGGTGAAGTTACCTGAGGTAGAATTTCAATGAGCTGGTAATTGTCTTGATGTCCCAGTCACTGTTTTGGAGATCTACATCCCCTGGACATTTTGGATCTGGAAGAGGAAAAAGAAAGAGGCAAATAATACAAAATAAAGTAGCTTTCAAACAAAGCCTGATTTTTTAAATGAATAACAAAATTTATGCTGGCAGGATATGCCCTACTGGCAGAGGAAGATACAGTAGCATGTAAGGGACACTGGTGACTCCTCTTGGACAGGTAAAGCACAGTGACAGTGCCGACACGGAGGCTTTATCTTCACTGACACAGAGCTGTGCTTGTTTGGTTTTTTACACTGAGACAGCTAACTTGCAATGTTTATTGCACCATAGAGTCCTAAGTGGTGCACTGACAGCGTTTCCCGAGATGTAGCAAGGTATGGCCCAGCCCTATACCTCCCACCCATGGTGAACTCGCCTAGTTTACTTTGTAGTAAAGCTCTGGGTGGATTTGATTTAAATCAAAATGATTTAAATCATGATTTAAATCATTAGTCAGGTAGACTTGATTTAATCATGGATTTCTATATAAAAGTGCATTCTTGTTGATTGTTATAACCTTCATACATATTCTTCACAACTCAGAGATAGATACCGGTTTCATTTTTAAAAGGTACACACTATACATTTTTAAAGTGATTTAGTTTGAAAACTTTTCAGATTAGTTTTACAGCTATATCAGAAAAGGAATGATTGTTTGGTTATTTCATTTACCAAAGGTAATTGAAGCAGATATTTATGAAGTCATTCGGAGGTGAACTATCTCCAATTCAACAGATTAATCATTAATATTTGGAGGATTTTCTTGCTATGCTGTATTAGGAGGAGAACATCGCCAGACAGACATTTAAATTGTTTTAATTAACTAAAACAGCAACGTTATGTATTCTGGATTTTTTCTTCAATGGCAAACATATAATATTTTAACAAAACAAGCATATGGATTTTTGAATTTAGTTAAACATTCAAATTTTTTAAAATCGGGTTTATTTTAGTTAAAAACAATTTTAACCAAAACAGTTAAATGAAATATTTTTTTTTAAAAAAAACCACAACAAAAATTAAATTGACTATGTCAGCCAGGTCATCAGAAATTTAAAATATTGGCTTCTGCAGCTAACTCAGTCATCTTCACCTTCATTTTCCTGTTTATTCATAATCTGGAAAAGAAAAACAAGCTTTCCTGCTTTTTCAGTTCCGAAACTATTTCTCAATTTGGAATGAATTAGTCCAAAGGAAGAAAATATTCTTTCTAGACTGGCAGAAGAAGCTACTGGTGTTAAAAATGAGATTATCACATCAACAGTCTCTGAATACAAGTGCTTAAGTGACTTCCACAAGTTCACTGGTGTGACTTTCTTTAAAACATCATCAGCAAACATATATTTCTTGAATGGTTCACCCTTAGCTCTGAAGTTTATTATAGTTGGCATTATGGCGGGATGATTGCCGGATGTCCATGTCATAGCCAACTCCTCTTCTTCAGCAGTTAAGGTTTGACCCTGGTACCAAGTATTGAGAATATTTGCAAGAAAATAAGCTGGAGATAGTGCTTGACCCATTCGTTTTTTTTAAGTTTCTAATTTAACTCTGTCATTGCATATTTCTCTTTTTAAGGTCTCACTCAGTTCCTTCCAAATTTCAACAGCATCAGCAATAAAACAGCTATTTCCCTGCATTTTGTTCAAGGCTACAGAAATAGGCTTCAGGATACTCATAGACTCATAGACTTTAAGGTCAGAAGGAACCATTATGATCATCTAGTCTGACCTCCTGCACAATGCAGGCCACAGAATCTCACCCATCCAATCCTGTAACAAACTCCTAACCTATGTCTGAGTTATTGAAGTCCTCAAATTGTGGTTTGAAGACCTCAAGCTGCAGAGAATCCTCCAGCAACTGACCCGTGCCCCATGCTGCAGAGTGTTCAACATTTCTCTTAAGTCCAATGTTGAGAACTTTGGCAGTGACAGTGCCATCTATTTTTTCATGATTTTGTTCACAAACTGTCATCAGATTAGGCCAGTTCTTGATACAGTGCTCAAAGCAGTCCACTACTGAATTCCATCACACGTCTTGTGGGAGAGTTAGTTTGGTTCTTCTCACTTTTTTCAGAGCAGCTGCTGCAAAGTGGTTGTTACGGAAGTATTTTGTAATTTCAACAACATTAGCCTTTATTTCTGGAACACCGAAGTCTTTGGCTAGGAGGTGCATCAAATGAGCACTGCAACCGTATTTTATTAGCTTGGGACTCTTCACTCTCTTCTAAATAATTTCTTCTCGTCTTGGATACATTTGCAGCATTGTCTGTGACCAAGCTGCATACTAGACATTTGAATTTTTTTCCCACAGTTTGTTATAGCTTTTACTGCTACTTCTTGTAAGTATTCTGCTGTGTGGGCATTTCCTGATGTATCTTCCTGATGTAAGGAAGACATTCCCTTCTTCTGTTGTCACACAAGCACATACAACAAGATCATTGTGGACATTGCTCCACCCATCAATACTCAGGTTAACAATTTCACCCTTTAGACCTTTCACACACTGCTCAATTTCTCTTTCATACATTTTATCCATCAATTTGCCTGCGAAATCTGCTCTGTTGGGTGGACAATCCTGGTCTTAATGACTGAACCATGTTAATGAAGAGTGGGTTCTCAATCATTCGGAAAGGAGAGTTTGTTGCATAAACAAACTGGGCAATTTTTTCATCAATTACCTCTTTTTGTAATCTGCTGGTTCTTATCAAAAACTTATCTCTGCTTGTTTCTGGATTATGGAGATTTTTTTTCTTTTTGCTACAGATGATAGATATACTGTGGCTATGTGACATACGTGATTTGACTGAAACATTATCATTGGCAGATAAAATGATATAGAAAATGATGGTGATCTTGAAGGTGGATAGTCTTCAGAATCCTGTATGTTGAGGATGGATTCTCCTAAACAAAATGAGTCAATGAAGTTATTTAATTATTACCACCATGCTGCTCATCTAGTATTACTCATTGCACTCACTGACACTCATTATTACTTTAAAGTTCAAATTGTAAAAGGAATATCTGCCTATTTCAGCTATTTATTTTTTATCACAACTGCATCTAAAATGATAGTACCATAGAGTAACAAGTATATTTTTTTGTTTAAATATGAGAATTTAAGAATAGTCCAGAAGGAAGACAGGCAGCCCTTAAGAAAGAAGTATGAAATAAAAAAGTTTACCAACCTGAAGATCCTACATGTTCAGACATGTTCCTTTTGTCATCTTCAATGCAGCTTCCTCTTGAGAAGGAACAGTTCTCATGATGTTGTTTCATTCGGGCAACAAGGCCTTGCATTTCTTTGTTGCACTGTTTGCATGTTGCACACATGCCTGTCTTACCCACAAGGTAGAGGAACTTCATTAAAATATTCCCAAACTGGGTCTCTTTTATGGCCTGCTGCCATTATAGGTTTTCCCTTCTAGTGAGAGAATGGTATGGTAGATCTTAAATCAATGAAGGCTACACTCAGAAAGACCTCAAGACTTTTGGAATATGCTGCTCAAACAGTTTCACTTTTGTTTCTACTTCCTGTCCCTCTCTTCTCACATTTATCTCCAGACTTCTTCTCCTTATCCACATCTATTCCGCCACCAACAATCTTCTGTTCATTGAACTTTTTGAAACTTTGCACTTTTAGAGAGACATAAGGGATTGACTCTGTGTACAGAAATTTGCAGAGGGACAATAGGGTTGAGGTCTGTTATTTCTCACCTCTACGTATTATTTATTTATTTACTTAAAACCATTTTTGCTGTTAACAAGCATGTTTATCTCTGGAGACACAAATCCAGCTTGAGAACTGCAAAACTAAGAATCTCTGATGGTATCTTCTAGACTGAGCACTGAGTCCCATTGGGTAGATAGAAAGATTAACCTAAATAATCTATACAGAAGCCCCTGGAACCCCATAAGATTGGGTCCCTAATCCACGAACTATTGGAACTCATTTACAAAACTTTTCTTAAACATTACATGAATATAGTGTCTCATACTATAGAATTAGAATTTATAATCCCTATTATATTATGAGATATCTTTGAACTATAATGTATCTTAATAAAACTATCCTTAGATAGGTTTTTTCCCTCAAAAGCATTTTATCCCAGGCCAATGGGGGCAGCAGAAAGAGGCGCGGGCTGTGCTGGCCATGGCTTCCTGCTGCCCCCATTGGCCTGGGATGGCGAACCGCGGTCAGTGGGAGCCGCGATCAGCCAAACCTGCCGACGCGGTAGGTAAACAAACTGGCCCGGCCTGCCAGGGTACTTACCCTGGCGAGCCGCATGCCAGAGGTTGCTGACCCCTGCCCTAGCCAATGAAGGATTATTCTCTACTGTGAGTTCTCCACAGCTTTGTGGCCTATCCTCTACAGCAGGAGTTCTCAAACTGGGGGTCAGAACTCCTCAGGGGGTCTACAGGTTATTACAAGGGGGGGTCACGAGCTGTCAGCCCACCCCAAACCCCGCTTTGCCTCCAGCATTTATAATGGTGTTAAATATATATATATAAAAAGTGTTTTTAATTTATAAGGGGGGGGGTGTCGCACTCAGAGGCTTGCTATGTGAAAGGGATCACCAGTACAAAAGTTGGAGAACCACTGGGCCACCTGCGGCCTGTCAGGGTAATCTGCTGGCAGGCCACCAGAGCGCTGGTTTACATTTGCACGGCGAGGGCCTGACGCAGGCCACAGGTTGCCCACTACTGCTCTAAAGGGAAGTGGTGGAAGCCCCACTGCTTAAGTCCTCTAAAACGAAACATTCTATCAAACCTCAGTGTTAGGATAAATTTCCTCATGTTCCACTTAAAATTTCATTTGCTCAGTTTCACCCCATTCCTCCTAGTTACTTCCCCCTTAGGCTTCCCTGAAAAATTCCGCTGCATGGAATCTACATGTAGGCAGAAACATGGAGGATAATGAAGAGCAGAAAGGACTAAAGTATACTTTGCTCATGTCCAGGTTACCTGAATGCCCGCAAAATTTCTGTGGCACCATAAGATTAAGGATTTGGTTTTGGGAAAGGCAGGTTAGGAGATACAAGTTACATGATTTATGTTAAACAAGAAACAAGGTTGGGTGAGAAATCCAAATGGCTCACCACTCTTAGATATTATTTTTTGCTGCTGGATTTTCCACTCTGACCAAAATGAGGATTTCTGTACAAGGAGTGAGGACAAAGTGTTCAACCAATCCAGTGTAAATTTACAAATGAGAAACCACCCCCAGGGTGTGGAATGGAAAAACAAGGAACTATTTATTGGGATGCTGGAAAACATGAGATATTTAAAAGCTTCATCCTACCTAATAAATTATCAGGAAAGTGTGACTAGATGTATCTGATGTTCCAGCTGTATGGAAATCCAGTTCAACCATGTGAGGACATAGCAAACAGTCCATTGTTTTAATAAAAATAAACAAACAACAACAACCAAAATAACAGCAGCCTTTGAATAGTGCATTTATACTAAGTATCTACTCAGGGGGCAGTGGTCAGAGGCTTACATGCTGGTCAGGTGGATATTCACCAGGAACTCTCCTCTTGTCCTGTGTTCCAGCTTTATGCAGTCTTTCCCGCCAGACAAGCCATCCAGAATGGTTTGGATCTTGGCTGTCTTAGCTCCACCTCTGTCCTACAAGCTTGAACTGACTGTCCACCAGTTTGTACATCAGGGTCTGGGACCAGGACATTCCCAGACCAGAGCCCTTGACTCTGGAGGCATTCCCCATTTCCGGCCGAACACAGCCCCATGTTGTTGACTTTCACGGCATGCTGCGAGGATTCTGTTTACTCAGATTTGTCTGAGGATGTGGAGGATGTTTTGGGGTGGAGTTCTGTGGGAAGGGCAGTTATTTTGTTTGTGCTAACAAAGGCTAGTGGATGTATTTGGTGGCTCTTTTATTGTAAATGCACCTAGAAGTTGACAATATGTGCATCTTATAAATGAAAATAATACTGTGCAGTGCTTTGTAAACAGCAAGACCTAGAAAAGCAGTAAAAATTCTTATCACACTTAGGGCCAAATTCTGCTCTCATACTGCTATAGATTGGGAGACACTCCAGTGGATTACACCAGTATAAAACTGATGTAAACAGGGGGAGACTCAGCCCTTTGATCTAATTCTCATTTCCTCTAAAGCCCATTTACACTGCCAGAGAGGAATAAAAGGACCTTCATGTAAATGAGAATCAGGACCTAACATCTATGGGGGAAGAGAGTCTGTTTGGCAATTAGCAATGGTCTCTCTGTTTTGGGATCTATTTGCACTCTACAGGGTCATCACATGCTGCATAAGCTACTCCACTTCCACGTTACTGTTATCTGTTATTTTTGCTTCTTCGTTTGAAAATGCAGGTAAAATTGGCAACATTTTAGCTTAAAGGGAGAGACAAGAGTCTAAGTTGGAGAAGAAGTCAGAAAAGAAGGGAAAGTACACATCAGAAAGACTGGTGGAGAAGACCAGGGCGAGAGCGGAGGGAGGCTATACCTCGGGTGACCAGACAGCAAGTGTGAAAAATCGGGACAGGGGGTGGGGGTAACAGGAGCCTATATAAGAAAAAGACTCAAAAATTGGGACTGTCCCTATAAAAATCGGGACATCTGGTCACCCTAGCTATACCTGACAGTATGTAGGGGTTAATTTCACTGTGGAATCCAGTCCTTCTTGTCTTGCCTTACAGTACTAAAAAATTACAGTCCCGTCATCCAAGAACTGGTTATTCTTACCAAAGAAGGCATTCAGCAACTTCTGCACCTGGATATTGCTGCCAACCGTTCGGTACACTCCCTCGGTAGTGATCCCTGCGCAGAATGAAGAGAAGAATTAATCTAGTGTCCTTTCATGTAGATGTTAAACAGCGCCACCTACTGTAGTAAACACATCACAGGCTGTCCCCGGGCCTGCAATAGATTGACAGCACTTAGGTGAAGAGCTGAGTGAATAATGCAGAAGAAATCATTTTTAAAAAATTGCCCATCAATATCTCATGTTAACCTGGACTTTGTTAGGCAAAATGATTCACCAAATCACTTCGGCACACAGTTCTTGTTCAGTAGTTAATAACTGAATAATTGGTTGCAAATATTCAGTATTCGAAATCGGAGCTGTTCTGACTGGACACAAAAAAATCATACAGTATATTTCTGTTCCTTGACTATATCAGTGCCACTGTGAGAATTAGATTTCAGGGATGATTACTCTCAATCACAAATCTGAAATTCTCTTTTGGAAAGTTCTGCAATATTTGCTTAAAATCTGCTATTTCTGGAAACATTAAGGACATAAGAACGGCCATACTCGGTCAGACCAATGGTCCATCTAGCCCAATATCCTGTCTTCCAACAGTGGCTGGTGCCAGATGCTTCAGAGGGAAGGAACAGAACAGGGCAAATTATTGAATGATCCATCTCCTGTTGTCTGGTCCAAGCTTCTGGCAGTTGGAGGTTTAGGGATAACCAAAGTATAGGCTCGCATCCCTGACCATCTTGGCTAACAGCCACTGATGGACCTATCCTCCATGAATTTATCTAACTCTTTCTTTAACTCAGTTATGCTTTTGGTGTTCACATCCCCTGGCAAGGAGCTCCACAAGCTGACTATGTGTTGTTTGTTTTTAACCTGCTGCCTATTAATTTCATTGGGTGTCCTTTGGTTCTTGTGTATGTGAAGGTGTAAATAACACCTCCTTATTTACTTTCTCCACACCACTCATGATTTCATAGAGTTCTATCATATTCCTCCCCTCTCTTTCCTAAATTGAACAATCCCAGTCCTTTTAATCTCTCCTCATATGGAAGCTGTTCCTAATAATTTTTGTGGCCCTTCTCTGTGCTTTTGCCAATTCTAATATATCTTTTTTGAGATGAGGTGACCAGAACTGCACACAGTATTCAAGATGTGGGAATATCACAGATATAGCGGCATTATGATGTTATCTGCCATATTATCTACCCCTTTCCTAATAGTTCTTAACATTGTTAGCTTTTTTGACTGTTGCTGCACATTGAGCGGATGTTTTCAGAGAACTACCCATGATGACTCCAAGATCTCTTTCATGAGTGGTAACAGATAAATTAGACTCCATCATTTTGTATGTACAGTTGGGATTATGTTTTCCAATGTGCATTACTTTGCATTTATCAACACTGAATTTCATCTGCCATTTTGTTGCCCAGTCACCCAGTTTTGTGAGATCCTTTTGGAACATATCTCAGTCAGCTTTGGACTTAACTATCTTGAGTAGTTTTGTATCCTCTGCAAACTTTGCCACCTCACTGCTTAGCCCGTTTTCCAGATCATTTATGAGTATGTTGAACAGCACCAGTCCCAGTTCAGATCTTTGGGGGACCCTGCTATTTACCCCTCGACATTTTTTTATCAGTAAACTAGTTTGCTAGAAAAGTCACAGAAAGTGACTACAGTCAAAGCAAGTTATTTTAAAGTCTGGACTAATATTTGGAAGTGTGTTTATACTATTTGCACAGCTCTACTTATGCTTTTAAGGAAGTTGGTGGTTATTCAGCATGGAATTTTCAGAGCAGCGTGGAAGATCTATCACACTACTCTCATTCATTTTAGAGGGAGTTGTGTGGTTAAAATCCTGCAGAAACTTTTGAAAATCTCACCCCACATAGTATGTTTTTCACAAAACAAATCTGAATATTATTTTAAAATATTCCCCAAACACAAAATTGCCTGAAATATTTTGTAACCTGTTCACCTTTGGCCTACTACCAAGCATGGGATGTTTCAGCCCAAAGGAAAATTTCTGAGAAATTCACAAGTGAGTGAAAACAAAATGAAAGTGAGGACTCAACGTTGACTAGAGTTTGCTCCTGCAAATGTACTGGGGGGTAAGGTTTCTACTGTTTTGTAGGCACCGTCTTTATCCTGTGACATGAGTCTTTGATAAAAGGTTTAGAAAATATGACCTATGAGGAAAGGTTAAAAAAACTAGGCATGTTTAGTCTTGAGAAAAGAAGACTGAGGAGGAACTTGATAACAGTCTTCAAATATGTTAGGGGCTGTTACCAAAAGGACTGTGATCAATTGTTCTCCATATCTACCGAAGGTAGGACAAGAAAAAATGGGCTTTATATGCAGCAAGGGAGATATAGATTGGATATTAGGAAAAAACTTTCTAACTATAAATGTAGTTAAGCTGTGGAATAGGCTTCCAAAGTAGGCTGTGGAATCCCATTCACTGGAGGTTTGTAAGAACAGATTGGACAAACACCTGTCAGGGATGGTCCTGCCTCAGCACAGGGGGCTGGACTTGATGACTTTTCAAGGTCTCTTCCAGCTCCACATTTCTATGATTCTGTGATTTTTAGATCCCATTGCTATATATTAGCGAAATCACAGTGCAATCAAATGCCATTCAAGAAATTAAATATCAAAAAAGCAAATAGTTTCCAGATGCAGTACTGAGATCTTACCTTTGGTCTCTACTGCATTGATGCATTTCCTTACAAACTTGAAGCCAACCTCATTCAGCTCCACTATTTCAAAAAAAGGGAAGCAAAGTTAGGTGCCTGAATGTCAACATGCAATTACTGGTGGAAAACCCAAAGAGGTGTCAAGTTACTGCAGGCATTACACCTTGCAACAAGTTTGCAACATTTTTAGAAACATTTCAAATCCACACACACACAAGTGCACAGGCACAATTTAGTATGCAAACACCTTCCTGTGTGGGTGCAAGTCAGGGTCTGTGCATGCATGCCCATCTGGTGCACCTACATTAAGGGTTTGCATGCATATGTTGTGAGGGAACTTGTGCAAAAGCACACCCAGATTTTTAAGAATCTGGCCAGGAATCGTTCTTTTCCACTTATTCTCCTCCCCGCCCCCCCCTTGAAATTGCTTTAACAGCAGGCTTTTGGATTTTTTTAATAAAACTATAATTTGGAGAGTTCAACCACACATGAATTTCTGCCTGGCAAGAGCTGATCTGTGGCTTCTGGAGTATAGCAAAATCTGCAGTCCAACCTCTGCCAAATCAAAAGAACACAAACTTCCATATATTCTTTATCTACTTTGTTAGATTGCAGAAAACAACAGGATTCTACTTAGATACCATACAGGTTAAGGAGAAGGCAGGTTTTTCTCCCCACTGATTAATCAATAGGTTATCACAGGGTCTTCCTTGGAGGCTTCAAACAGCGGACAGGTGGAAAAGTAGTTTGCTTTGGGCTAATCCAAACCCATTGAAGTGAACCAGACTCTTTCAATTTACTTCAGTGGGCACTGAATCAGGCCCCTTAGTTCCTTATGTAATAAGGGTCACAGAATAAGGCCGCGTACATGTTTATGTAATTGATCAATGGCTTCTTAGACTGAAATAGCTTTCTGTCTGTTGCAAACAGATATTTTGAACTTCTCTCAAATGTTAGTGTTTAATGTGTTTTTATTAGGCAGAGGGATGGGGCTCTGCATATCATCCTTCAGATCAGAAGCAAAATTTGTCCTGAGGAATTCAAATCATGGATACAGCTAGTCAGGAAACCAAAATTTTTCTGGCAAGAAATACTAATAAAAATAAAATCTGCATTCAATTATTTTTAAAGCTGCAGGAGTTTTTGAACCAAATTCCAACTATAAATTTTGGTTTTGACTCAACACTTAGAAATTAAATAAAAAATTTTGTTTCAACTTAAAATGTTTTTTGTTTTCAAAAGCAAACATTTGAAATCAAAATGAATACTCTTGTTTCAAATGTTCATGCAGGTAAACCAAACTGTTTCATGAGAAGTGACATTTTGATGTGAAGAAAATTTGTTTTTTGACAAATTTGTATTGTTCTCTGGGGAAAATTTCCACACCCAAAATCTGAACCAGCTCTAATCCTGGTACAAACTCTCTAGGGAGAACTTGGGTGAATCAGTTACCTGCAGACACCCCACGCCTGCCACCAGGTCAGTTATAAGGAGCCTCCCTGCTCAGAGCATTCTTACTGGAAACTTCAGATATACCAGCTTCCAGGTAGGGCCAAACAAATGTTAGCAGAGATTCAGTGCCTAGATTGCAGTGAGCTATGTAGTATCAATTGATAATATCTCTGATTCCAAATTATTAAAACATAGGGTTTATCTGACTGCGTTTGTATTACAGAGCTAGAAGGAACGTGCCGCAGCATTGCCCAATGATAACTGATCAGTCTGAAGGAGAGACTTCAATCCTAGCTGCACACTAATTAAGATAAAGTAGTTTAAGAAAGTGCTCCCCAGCTCTGAGTAACTGACTGGTCAAGTCAGCCACCACAGGCAGAATGCAGATTTTTCAGTACTCAATGAGGGTACCTGAGTAATAAATCCACATAGCTTTCCAGTCCAATGTACTGAGATATTGGAGGCAGTATGGTTGTAAGGACTTGACATTACTAAATGAATATGAAATGAAGAGGGGAAAGGTAAGAGGATAACATTTTAGCAAGACAGAGACAGCTGTCATGAGCTATGGGCATGTGCAGATTCAACTTATTAAACATGTGCAGGGTCAGAGACAGCACTCACAACCTAGCTCTGATAAGGAGAGATGGGAGAACCTAATGGGGTGTGGCGTTTCAAGAAACCTCTAAAACTTTTTATTCTTTTGTTTAACATTTATAACACTTTTTCATGTTTCATGAAACTCTTTTCTCCAGTTAACTGAAACCATATTTTAAGTGGAAATTTAATGTTAATGCCATGTAGTTTTTACTAAATGGATGCCTGTGCTTTGCAAACAAATATTCTTCTTTGAAAGCTATTCTTGTCTGACTTCAATCGCAACTAAGGGGATAAAATTAAAGAAGTTGCACGGCAGCCCAGAACTCAAGTTTCGGTGACAGCCAACTAGAACTTGAACCTCAAAGATTCAGAGCTCCATTCTAAATTTGGAACCTGCATTTTTCTAGGTAGGTTGAAATGTTGTGCAAATTCCTTCTCCACTTAGGGAGCTAAGGGCCTTATCTTGCAAGATGCTGATCACCCTCAACTCTCACTGAGACCTGAGAGTACTCATCACCTCTCTCCCTGGAGCAGAGACCCAAGAGATCTTTGGTCCACTTGTGCACTGAGTCGAGGGAACCAAGGAGCACGCGAGTGGGTGTGAGATAAGGTCCATCCAGCATACAGCAATGATGTGCACAGTTGCAAACTAATATATTATACAACATCAGTACAAATCAGATCGTTAATATTTCAGCAGAATAGAACCATGAATTACTCACTTTCTTCCTGTTTTGTGATGGGACTGTGGTAGATCTAAAGAAGAGGAGAGGAAAACAAAAGCAAAACCAGGCACGAGTTGAGAATTACTGTCAAGAATACAGCCAGGGAAAGCAAGTCACAGACATACAGTATTGTTTAATACTTTGTGCTAAAAAACAAAGTACTAAACAGTATACAACCCTATATTCAAGAAAGGTGTTGTAGGCGTCCGTTAGTTTCACTGGGGCACCTGTTTCTCTTGGACACACCCTCCCACGCTAAACACAAAGATCCTTTGTCTCTTAGTAAAAATTAAGTCTGGAAGCTGTACAGCTCGGCACAATTATATTTACATAGAATATCAATAAATTGCTTTCTTCACCATTATACTAATAACATGATTTATATACTTTAATAACAATATCATGCACTTCTGTAGCACCTTCCCTCACAGAAGATCAAAACCCCTTACGTACAATAACAAATTACACTGCAGTCGTTGAGTACTGGACGTTGCTTGAATTCTGAACAGCTGTCCAATATGACCATGGTCATACTTCGTATTATTCAATATTTGCATATATTCACACAAACTGCTTTCTCTTTGTCCACAGGAAAGGTAAAGGAATTACTGTTCTTCACATGGACACCCTGTGACAAGGTGTACTGGGCCCTTTGAGGCCTCACAGTCCTACCACACCATACCCCAGAAAAGGAGCAGTAAAGGTGGGTCCTCCAGGCTCCCTAAAAAGGCTGCAGGGAAGCAGCCAATTAGAGCTCAACAGGCTCAGATAAAAGGAGCTGCAGGGCCTAAGCAGATCAGTTCCTGACAGGGACCAGAGAAGCAAGGAAGGTGCTCTTTGCTGGAGTTCAAGGAAGACCCAGAAGATGGGTTCTGATGACACTGATATTCCCTGAGGAAGAACTTCAGCCTTGCGGTAAGGCTACATGGGAAGCGGCCCAGGAAAAAGCAGCAGCAACTATTATAGGAAGCAGCATGTGGCTGCTATTTATAGGGTCCCTGGGTCGGGATTTGAAGTAGTGGGTTGGCCCGGGTCCCCCCACTGGCCACTGGCAGGGTGGCCTAAGCCTCAAGGAGGCGATAAGATTTGTTTAGAGGACCAAGTGAAGTCTCCAGGGAGAAAGCCCTGGGGGCACTGCTCTATACCAAAGCAGATAGGAACTTAAAGCTAGTCCAGAAGGGCTGAGGACTGAGCCCAGAGACAGGGCTAAAGAGACTGTCAAAGGCACAGGGACAGGTCCTCTTGGACCTTTTTCTCTGGAAGGAGTTTGTTCACAGGTTGATAGCATGTGCCAGTGGATGAGCCACTGAAGACCCGCCTGACAAGGGCAACAGCCGACAGGGCACCGCGAAAAGAGAGAGAGTGCAGATTCACACCCATCTGACAGGGGGCGCTCACGAGAGGTGAGTGCACACAGTCACGCACCCATATTCACACAAGAAATACAAGCTTTTGCTGCTCACTACTTGTTTCACATTACTTATTATTTGTTATTCTCCTGTTTCAGAACATTTTAGTCAGCCAGTCATGTAGTACAGTGGTTCTCAACCAGGGTTACGCATACCCTGGGGTATGCAGAGATCTTGCATGGGGTCCATCAACTCATCTAGATATTTACCTAGTTTTACAACAGGCTACTTAAAAAACACTAGTGAAGTCAGTACTAAAATTTCATACAGACAATAACTTGTTCATACTGCTCTATATACTATACACTGAAATGTAAGTAGAATAGTTATATTTCAATTGATTTTATAATTATATAGTAAAAATGAGAAAATGAGCAATTTTTCAGTAACAGTGTGCTGTAGCACTTTCGTATTTTTATGTCTGATTTTGTGAGCAAGTAGTTTTTAAGTGAGGTGAAATTTGAGGTGCGCAAGACAAATCAGACTCCTGAAAAGGGTACAGTAGGCTGAAAAGGATGAGAACCACTGCTGTAATAGAACCAATATCACGTGACATAGGCGATCAACCACATACAGGGGCGGCTCCAGGCCCCAGCACGCCAAGCGCGTGCTTGGGGCGGCAAGGCGTGGGGGGCGCTCTGCCGGCACCACGAGGGTGGCAGGCAGGCTGCCTTCCACGGCTTGCCTGCGGAGGGTCCGCTGGTCCCGCGGCTTTGGAGGACCTCCCGCAGGCGTGCCTGCAGGAGGTCCGCCGAACTCGCGGGACCAGCGGACCCTCCGCAGGCAAGCCACTGAAGGCAGCCTGCCTGCTGTGCTTGGGGCAGCAAAATGCCTAGAGCCGCCCCTGACCACACAGCACAAACAGTTGATGAGAATAGTTTGCAAATAAACAATTGTGTAGATTAAAACTTGTTCATATGAATTATTTTGGGAATAACTAAATTCACAAAAATTGGGATTGGTTCATGAGTGATCTATAATCCAGAAAAATGTATAAATTCAGAGGATAATTAACGAACAATTAATTATTCAACCACCTCTAGAATTAGGCCTCAGAACCTTGCTGGGAGGCAGGTGGGGTGGTATCATCCCATAGTTTAGAGATGAAAAACAGAAGCACAGAGAATTAAAGTGACTTGCCCAAATAGTTAATGGCAGAGTCAGGAAGAACCACTTTCTTTCAACTTCCAGTCAGTTGCTTTAACAATAAGACTAGTCATTTGTTCCGAAGAATGGAAAGAGGCACTAGACATTTAGAACAGTGCAGGTCTGGGACTCTGGATTATGTTTTAACAAAGCCCTTGATATAACCAGAGATGCTCCTGAATTTGCCAGGACAAAAAGTTCTAATTATTACTGCTAGCTTGTCATTCCTTTTGGTTATGTATTTCCAGCCTATGCAATTCAATGTGTGGGATCCAGAAAAATGTCAATACAGGCATTTCACATTAAACGCCCACATGCATCACTTCTTTACAGCAGTGAGCAGGTTCTGTGAGGGGCACCTAGCAGCCTATCTGATATGCTCCAATCCCCACACACTCAGCCCCATCAAGACAGCTCTGAGTTACTCTGTCCAACACAAGGTCTCTGAGCACAGAGTTAGGTGCCAGTCTTTTTACAGAGATATTGGATAACTCCAACAGGCCACTTAGGGAAAAGGAGCAGTCAATGGGGCATGGGGAAACAGCAAGAAATGGATTTTGCTATATTGCACATAGCATTCTCTGTCTACAGGAAATTCTGTCTAATAGTAACGTTTATACTGGGCTTGGATTAAAGTAAGGAAACCAATGAAGGAACACAGAAAATATCGGAAAATTTCTGGTGTGTGTCTCTCACTCTTTCCCACACATGCACATGGGTTGCCACAACTTCAGACAAGAGACTTACAAGCAGGAATATTATGCAGGCAAAACCAAAATTACTTCAGACAGATCTGAGAGCTATTTGTCTGAGCAACAGAAACACTGAAAGATTCAGCTCTACTTCTCTATGCCTGCAAGTCACATTTTTATGGGGTCCAACTGATGCCAATCTAAACAGCAGAACTCAAATATCAAAGGATACAAGTGGACAGGGCAATGTGGTAACAGTCCCTGGAATGACACTGTGAAATCTATTTGTACATACCTACTTGCTAAATTGATATCTCTGTTATGTACCACACAATAATAGTGATCATTATATACCCAATCTCATGAGAACACCCTAAAAGGTGAGCTCTCCAAACTGACCTATCAATACACTCTTCATCTGTGTGAAATTACACCACTAAACAGCACATCTATAAATCAGACATAATTCTTTGAATACTCACTGGCTCCTTTCCATCCATGGCCTCCATCCATAGCCGTCTATTAGCTTCTGAAAGTGCTTGCAATGTGATAGTCCCAGCCCTGTCCAGAGAATTAAAGCAAAAGATATATTTTCTTAAAGACGCAAAGGAATTTCATCCAAGATTTACAGAGTTTTATGTTTCTGGAGACCACTTAAATTCTCAGCAAGAGTGAGTGCAGGGGGCACTTTAAGGAAGTCAGTACACACATATTATTCCAATTACCTATCTATGTATAGTATTTCTAAAGCATATGTAACAAAGAATCCTGTGGCACCTTATAGACTAACAGACGTTCTGCAGCATGAGCTTTCGTGGGTGAATACCCACTTCTTCAGATGCAAGTGGTGAAAATTTCCAGGGGCAGGTTTATATATGCAAGCAAGAAGCAAGCTAGAGATAACGAGGTTAGTTCAATCAGGGAGGATGAGGCCCTGTTCTAGCAGTTGAGGTGTGAAAACCAAGGGAGGAGAAACTGGTTCTGTAATTGGCAAGCCATTCACAGTCTTTGTTTAATCCTGAGCTGATGGTGTCAAATTTGCAGATGAACTGGAGCTCAGCAGTTTCTCTTTGAAGTCTGGTCCTGAAGTTTTTTTGCTGCAGGATGGCCACCTTAAGATCTGCTATTGTGTGGCCAGGGAGGCTGAAGTGTTCTCCTACAGGTTTTTGTATATTGCCATTCCTAATATCTGATTTGTGTCCATTTATCCTTTTCCTTAGAGACTGTCCAGTTTGGCCGATGTACATAGCAGAGGGGCATTGCTGGCATATGATGGCATATATTACATTGGTGGACGTGCAGGTGAATGAACCGGTGATGGTGTGGCTGATCTGGTTAGGTCCTGTGATGGTGTTACTGGTGTAGATATGTGGGCAGAGTTGGCATCGAGGTTTGTTGCATGGGTTGGTTCCTGAGCTAGAGTTACTATGGTGCGGTGTGCAGTTACTGGTGAGAATATGCTCCAGGTTGGCAGGTTGTCTGTGGGCGAGGACTGGCCTGCCACCCAAGGCCTGTGAAAGTGTGGGATCATTCTCCAGGATGGGTTGTAGATCCCTGATGATGTGCTGGAGGGGTTTTAGCTGGGGACTGTATGTGATGGCCAGTGGAGTCCTGTTGGTTTCTTTCTTGGGTTTGTCTTGCAGTAGGAGGCTTCTGGGTACACGTCTGGCTCTGTTGATCTGTCTCCTTATTTCCTCGCATGGGTACTGTAGTTTTGAGAATGCTTGGTGGAGATTTTGTAGGTGTTGGTCTCTGTCTGTGGGGTTAGAGCAGATGCGGTTGTACCTCAGTGCTTGGCTGTAGACAATGGATCTTGTGGTGTGCCCGGGATGGAAGCTGGAGGCATGAAGGTAGGCATAGTGGTCGGTAGGTTTTCGGTATAGGGTGGTGTTAATGTGTCCATCAATTATTTGCACCGTAGTGTCTAGGAAGTGGACCTCCCGTGTAGATTGGTCCAGGCTGAGGTTGATGGTGGGGTGGAAGCTGTTGAAATCGTGGTGGAATTTTTCCAGAGACTCTTTCCCATGGGTCCAGATGATGAAGATGTCATCAATGTAGCGTAGGTAGAGAAGGGGCGTGAGTGGACGGGAGCTGAGGAAGCGTTGTTCCAGGTCAGCCATAAAAATATTGGCATATTGTGGGGCCATGCGGGTGCCCATAGCGGTGCCACTGATCTGGAGATATATATTGTCATCAAATTTGAAATAGTTGTGTCTGAGGATAAAGGCACAGAGCTCAGCAACCAGTTGTGCTGTGGCATCATCAGGGATACTGTTCCTGACAGCTTGTATTCCATCAGCGTGTGGGATGTTGGTGTAGAGAGCCTCTACATCCATGGTGGCCAGGATGGTGTTTTCTGGAAGGTCACCAATGCATTGTAGTTTCCTCAGGAAGCACATATGCTTTCCTTCTAAAGCATATGTCTATCATAAAAAATGGAAGTTACACATGTGCTGAACACACTGGCAAAGCAAGTCCCTAAATCATCTAATTCACACTGTGTCTTTGTACATTTATCTGCAGTGACTTAATCATGCAGCCTAACGTGTCCAGACACTCTCTCTCCCATCTGGTTTTCATAGCTACCAGCCTAGCACATTTTCTGATGTCTTTTCAGTTGTTACCACTGTAAAGTCATGTGGTTTCTGAAAAATCATTTCAGTCTGAGTCAGGCTAACTGTTCCTCTCCCCTTCTCCAAGCACTTCAGAGAGATCCCTCTCGGCTTCAGGTGAGAAACTCTGATGTCCTTATTCACCACTCATTAGCACCATAATGCAGAAAAAGACACAAGGAAAATGGTCAGGGAAGAGATAGGTACCAGGGGTCTCTAGTATGACTGAACATGCTATAGATATAGAGATCCCTGTGCAGCATTCACACAAGTGAAAAATCCAGTAAGCCAAATGATAAAAGACTCTGGTGCATGACAGAGTGGGTCAAATTCTGCTCAGCTACACCCAAATAGCCAACTGGAGTCAATGTAACAGAGGGTAGATTTTGGTCCATGTGTCCCTATCTAATTGCCATCTTATTTGTAGATTTCTTAGGCAGCAGACAAATGATTCTAACATGATGAGATGTTACCTGTTTCCTAATAGATCAGATTCGTAAGAAAAAATCAGAGTGTGCAACTTTATTTCACGTCATGCTATACTGTCAAACGCAGCACTGCACTGTATGGCCTATCCATTAACATACAGGGCTGGCTCAGTGTCCTGTGCTGGGGGAGAGCTCCCCAACACATCTCTCATCACTGTGGTAAGGAACTGGCCAGAGGTTCAAGAAGTGTGGCCGCTACAAACTTCTGAGGCTATGACACAGTCACTAAGCATGTCTCTACGTTAACCCCTGGTGCTGTCATTAAATCAAACTATGTATTATTATTAGTGGGCTAAACTTCAGTCTTCCTCCACCTTTATGCAGGTTAGATGCCCTATCATACCGAGTAAGGACTGAAAGGCTTGGCTCATTGCTATACCTTTCAAAACACTGCATAGTATTACACCTCAGAGTCTTCCAATATGCACAAACCACGGAAACACCAGGCTTGCCACAACCTCAGAAACTCACAATCCCTGAAATTTACTTGAGTCAGTCTCACCCTACTGGTGTCACTGCTTTTCAAAGTTCAAGATAATTTGCAACCTACTGCTCCAAATGCCTAAATTAATAACACTCAGCATTAGTGCAGACACAAGAGAATTGATTCAGGAACGGGAGAAATCAGTCTGCATTTTGGAATTAAGTGGGAATGTCAAAGACTGAAAGAGTGACATATGTTTGCCTTTTGTTTTATATGTTTGAGCAGGGCGTCCTTCTCTGGTAAAATAGGATCTGATAAAGTAATCTGCAGTTTAGCGCTTTCTCCTTTGTTGTGGCTTAAGCAGATACCAAGACTTCCACAGCACATGTGTGACATCCCAGCATTCATTCGTCTATGGGCTGATTCTGCTCCGATGGTAATTAGTTAGCACCCACAGAGAGTTCAGTGGGAACAGGATCAGACTCCCAGTGAGTAAAGTGAAAAATAACCCATGGAGAGAATTTCCAGCTGTACAACTGGCAATATATATATTGGGGGGAAAGATACATGGGAAAATATGAGGGTCTCATGCTGGTTGAAGACAATGGGCATTCAGGGCCCTCAAGTTCTCACAGAAGGTGCTCATCCTTTCACAGTATTAGAAGGCCCCATAAAAAGCCCACTGAATTTAACAGAAAGATGTCCATTGATTTCAATGGGCTTCAGATCAGGCATGAAGATTGTAGCAAGGAAGTATAGCACTGCCCCTTGGTGCATAATCTTCCTGCCCATACAAAACAGATTTAAGAATATTCAGAACAAACACACCCTCACCAAACGCCAAGAAAGTGGCATATTATTTTCAACACTGCAATAACAGAGAAAGTAGCAATCACTCTGGCTCACCTTTCATTTGTCTCAATATCAAAACAAAACCTCTTGTCTATAGAATCTGTCTTTCTCCTTACGCAGGACTTCAGTGTCAAGTCTGAAGTGCCCTAGAAAGAGAGAGACATTTAAAGCCAAAATTTAAAAATGCATATAATAGGGATGAGACTTCTCGGGTTTCTTGGATGGAAGGCAATGCCACACGGTCTGTTGAAACATCAGGAGTGACTGTGTAATCCCAGTGTCAGCCTTGCTAATCAGATGGCACTTGTAACATGATAGCAGATGGTCCCTCTCAACATTCCACAGAGCAGCAACCAAGACAGATATTACCAGCTTCCTAGAACAGGCTTCCTTCATACAATATCAATTAATAATGGGGTTCATGGGATTACAGTGTGAATTGGTGCTAAAAATCCCAGCAACTATTCTTTCAATATGCCTTGTGGAAGAAAGGTTGCTTAAAATAGACACTCTTAGAGGAAGACTGCTGTAGCCATGTTGATCCCAGGATAGTAGAGAGACAAGGTGGATGACGTAATATCTTTTATTGGACCAACTTCTGTTGGTGAGAGAGACAAACACAGGGCTCTTCTTCATCACCTGATTGGGGTTCATGGGTGCTACCATCATATAAAGTATCAAATTACCAACAGCAGCAATAATGGCCCAGACAGCTTTTTGAAACACCTTTGAAAACAATTTAAGTGGATAAAACTTCATGGGCAAATTTCACACTCATTTACAGCAATTGTGTTGTAGGGGGCAGGCCTTGGCCCTAGGTTTTAATTACCAGCTGGCAAAAGTAAATTGCAGCCCATTTATAGCCCCAACCCGGGGTCTTTATGACTTTACAGAAACTATGAAGTCAAGCGTCAGTAACTTTTGAAACCCATGAGAAGCTAGCCACTGATGCACAAATCTGGAATGAATTCCCCATCAACAGTTGGCATCTGTATTTATGCACTCTGGATAAACAGTGAAAAGAACCAAACGGATCAGCACTATTGATAACCTTCCACAGCCTTTTCCTTCTCCCTGGTTATCTATCACTATGTGTCTACTGTAAGCCTTTTGGTGGGTTTTTAAGAGCGCTCACTATATGGTTCCCTTTGAAGCTGTATTGGTGTGTTATGCCAGGGGTTACCAAGGGATCCCTGAGAACACATGTTACTGACACAATGGGCTGTACAAGTTTGAAAGGGATATTAATCTGTATTATTGCAAGCCCCTACATGCTTTAACATTATTTTGCCACATATATTTACATAGTGTATGTCAAGAGTTCCATCTAGTCAATGTGTTTGGATGACTTCACTCTCCTAGGGGTTTCCAGAAAAAAAATATTTTACTGCTGCAACAGACTATTAGCCAAAGAGCAGGAATTATGAAGTCTCAAACTGGAAATTTTCATGCTATGATTTGAAGTCTCCATGGGCTGCAACCCCATGCAACGATGAGGATGGATGGGAGCTGTATTGCCGAAGAGTTCCATAGATTTTCTTGGACTCATTGGCTGCATTTTGGCCAGCGATTTTCTATCAAGCCTTGCAGCCTACACCCTCTATTTCCCAGTGAGCAACAGTAGAAGGCTGACAGACAGCAGCTGAAGCACCTACTGCAAAATCTGTGAGAAGAATGAAAAAGGATCCCAAAATTGTTGTTTTATAGCATGGTGAAAAGATGCTAAATCCCAACCCCTAACCGCTCCCACCCACTGTACATCTTCAATGTACTTAGCAACTAATTCCTGAAGAGAGGAATCCATAACTCTGAACCAAAGAGTCCTTTAACAGAAGCAGACAGAGAGGGGGCATTATGGAGCCATTCAAATAACCTTGCTAATTCAAGTACTGTCAACAATCATCAGAGGCATCAGTTCAAGTCAGGTTGTCTCTTCAAAAGAAAATGCCATGTGTTCACAACTGGTTTGCCAGAGAAAACAGGCAAGCCTATCTGTGCTGCAAAGCCCAAGGAACTCCAGGTATGATGCACACACTGCCCAAATTCATAGGTGAGGAACAAAGTGGCTTAAGTTCTATGACTGATCAACATGTAAATTACACGCAGAAGGGAATAGCTAATAGGGTATGTAGAAAGGCGAGCAATGACCGAGAAAGGCTTGAGACTGGAGCATCAAATCCCTTTTTGATGGGCAGATGCAGTGGCTTTAAGTGAACCACCACTGGAATTCATTGGCACTGATGCTGGTGATCTCAGCAGAGGAGCCATGTCCGATCCAGGCCATGGAAAGTGAACTACTTTTCCCTGGCAGGGGTGCTTCCTGCAGATCAGCAGTACTCAAGGAATTGTGTGTGTGTGGCTGGGGGAAGCTCTCCTTGTATGTCCGTGGTATATCTGTTCTGTGGCTACAAAGAGGCTTTCCATCTCCAGAGGTGTCAATCCAGCACTTAAATTAACGAGCAATACTTTTTAAGGACTGGAATTGTGTACATCGCTGCTTCATACAACGGGGATGGAATGTACCTGTTATATAGATATTTATACTTGTACTTCCTCATAGAAGAAACAAGTCAGAATAGAAGGAAATGAGGCAGAACCTGCTGACTGTCAGTGGTTGCAGCGATATCTCTTATAGGGAATCCACTCACTTGCTTAGCTCCAGACTTCTGCTCCACTGGAGTCATCCTTAGCATCTTTGACTCCTTCTCATACTGGCAATAATATTTCACCCAAGATATGCCCAGTGCCCCTACAAAAACACAAAGATAGTCAAGAGTCAATAGAGAGCATGCATTAGTTTGATTGCCAACTCTTCGGGGCAGGAACTATGTTTTCCTGTGTGTCTATACAGCACCCCGCACAACAGGGCTCTGATCCTGATTGGGGCTCACAGGCATTACCACAATATAAATAATAAACAGTAATAATAATCGTCAAGTGCATCATTATATCCTGCAGGCTGAAACAGTGATGCACTTGACCATTATTATTACTGTTTATTATTTATATTGAGGTAATGCCTGTGAGCCCCAATCAGGATCAGAGCCCTGTTGTGCCGGGTGCTGTATAGACACACAGGAGAACATGGAGCTCTATTTGCAGCATCGCCAGTGACAGAAGCAGCAGTAACGAGGGAGGAAAGTAAGCAGTAGGTAAATGTTAGCACCAGCCTCCTCAGAAGGAAAGCTGATGAAAGGGCATTTGTGTGACTCTGACGTGGCAAACCAAACAGGACTGGCAAATCTAGGCCAAGAAGTACACAGGCAACATGCCGGGGGATGAGAGGTAGGCAATTCGTTTGTTTTTAAATGGACACTACTGTTTTTTTCCTTACTGACAACTTTTTGTTGACAGAATAAACACAATAGCACATTAAAATATCATTTTACATCTACATTTATGTTACACCACAATTTAATTTTCCACTCTTCTTCCATTGTCTTAATTGAAGCACGCTGTTCCTGACATGCCTCAACTTTTTTCCCCCCAAAAGAACCAATTGAACTATTTCAAATATCTTGTTTTTTTCTTTAACCAATTTATAAGAAACGAATTTAAAGGCAATAAATATAGTTCATTATCATGCAGGAATGTACAAAATTTCCTTGTGGTCTAAAATGACTGTGTATGCGTATGTGTGGTTTTTTTAAACACAAGACTCGTTGATAGTCTTCTATGAGCAGCCAATATTTGCCCTGTTTACATATATGTATCAAATGAGCCATTTATCGAACTGGCAGCCCCAACCCAATCTCCTGCATAGTGGCTACCTTGTAGGAATCTGACCTGAGATTGCAGAGTTGTCATTGTTTGTGCTTATACACTTCTACCCCGATATAACGCTGTCCTCGGGAGCCAAAAAATCTTACCGCGTTATAGGTGAAACCGCGTTATATCAAACTTGCTTTGATCCGCCAGAGCGCGCAGCCCCGTCCCCCCGGAGCGCTGCTTTACCGCGTTATATCTGAATTCGTGTTATATCAAATCGTGTTATATCAGGGTAGAGGTGTATAACTAACCCACTGCCACATGCACATACAAACAGTGACTGTCAGCAGGGGATTGAACCCCAGCCTTCAATACTGGCCCCGGTCAACTACTAGCGGTCAGTAAGTAACAGGCTTTTATCCTAGCAACTAGAGACCAGATCATATACAATAGGTGGGACTATTACAACTCATGCAACAATTGGAGTCACTGTATGAACTGTCCGGAAGAAAGGCATGTGAGATGGAAGTGACACTTGCATTATAAATATTGATGCATTACATACTTGCAGGTTGTGAATATGAACATCTGTAAGAACAAAGGAATGGAATGTGCTTTGGCCAACATGCTATATGTAACAGCTCTTCTGTCTTTCAGAGTACACGAACTACTATGTTTCAGACACATGAAGTGCCATGTTTCCACAGGAGCAGTGGCTAAACAAAATAACAGCTTATCTATCTCAATTATGTCTGGAACTGAATTTTATTCTCTTTCTCACAATCCCAAAGGCAGAAGATACACCTAGGCCTTTTCATCTGTATGCCTGCCCCGGACATCTGCTCTTGCAACCCTTTTAATATATCAGATTGTTTATTTGGGTTAGGGTTAGGGTTACTAACACTCACTCAAACCCTCAACACTGCCAAAAGTGGGGTGAAAGAATATCTGGAGGGAATGGAAGGGGTTCAACACCCAGTGTCTCTATCAAATTAACATCAGGAGCTTGATATGGGCTTTCTCTGCAAAATATAATTTACAGCCTCAACTGAACTATTAGTGGATGTAGTATAATCTTGATAGAAAAGGAAAGAATAGAATAGATTTGGACTCCAGCACTTAAGACTCAAGCTTTAGACTCCAGCCACTGGATGAAGCAGCAAGTTAGAGACAGGGAGTGGTATTGCAGCCATTCTGTAGCTTAGACTGAGATAGATGGGCACTGAAACCTTTCTTATTAAGCAAGAGAATATTGATCAGGATACCAAGTTTATTCTGGTAACGAATGGCTAAATTTCAATTCTCCGAGCCTCAGTCTCATAAAATGGATTACTAAATCTCACCCAGACAGTCACCAGAGAAAAGGCAATTAGCATCTTGAAAACATGTCTCAGCCAAAAGATGGCATCTGTAACAGTGCCTGCCAGACCCACACCAAGACTGCACTGCATTTCCAGCTAGTTCTGGATCATGATCGGGTATGTAAGGCAGTAGGTACAAGGTGGATGGGAGATATGAACCCACTTGCTTCTGGCTCAGTGACTAGCATACCCAACAGCTAAGGCACACCCATACAAACATCCCCCTGGCTATAATAGCTATACAAATAGACTCCTGGCTTCAAGCTGAATGAAGCTTAGAGTCAGATGCCAAACTAGGCAAGCATTACAACCTACAGCTGGACCCTACACTTGTTTAATGTATACACATGCGCACACAGGCCATTACATTTCTCCTGAGTGTACAGATAACCCTCTATGGTTGGCTTCCCGGGTAGCTTGCAGGTCAGAGGAGCTTCTTTCATCCTTTTCTTCAGGTCTTCCAACTCCTCTCGTGTGCTGGAAAAGTGATTCCTCGTCTGGTGAGAGAACAAAAGAATGATGCTTGGACATGGGCAAACAAATCTGGTAGCTGGCCCCCAAGTTTCCAATGGGCACTCAAAAACGCATTGTCAGCATGCACAAAATGCCACACACCCACTTTTGTGGGAATGATCAGTGGCACATTGAAAAGATGGCATCAAAAAATCCCAAGCCCTGAAGCTAGCAGAAAAGTTGGCCAGGTGGTCAGTGGCCAGGGTTGAACATCATATGCATGGAGCTGGCGACACGGTGGCTGAGGAACATGATGTGTCATGATCAAGGGTAGTTTTTTGTTCTTTAATATGAAGAGATCACAACAGAACATTTTAATGCCCGAAGGATGAGGCACCTGAACTCCTGCTTTGAGTTATCATTACAGAGTACACATAGTCTGCAACAAACACATTAACTTGGGGCACTGGCTCAAGCCCTATGATAAAAATAATCATGCACATTAAGAATGTTTGCAAAGTTTTCATTTGCATTTCTACCATTTTGTTAACACAGAATCATGTCACCTCTCCAAATAAAATAAAAATCAATTATTTTTAACTCATGTAAAGCAATTCAAAGGGATTCAACAGCACACTGGGTTTGGCACATCCTTACAGCTCTTGTTCCTGAGGCTATGAATGTTGGCCATGTAAGGGTACAAATCTTTTTACAGTGTCATTAACCATTGCCACAGCTTACAAGGGCTGTGGTAGATTCTCCGTCACATGAAATCTTTAAAATCGGGATTGGATGCCTTTCTAAAAGATATACCCTACCGCAACCACAAGTCAATGGGTTTGATAGAGAAATTACTGAGTGAAATTCTATGGGCTGTGTTATGCGGATGGTCAGAGTACATGATCACAGTAGTCCCTTCTGGCCTTAAATTTATGAAATATGCTGTAGTAGCACCTGTATGCTGTTCTTGTTAGGAAGAAAGGAATTTATGGACAGAAGACATTTTTATGAAGGAAAGAGCATTTTTGTGCCCCTCCCAGAAAGCAGACAAGTGTTGTCCACCCTGCATGGGAAAGGTTTTTATGCCAGAGGCATTTAGATGCACAGCAAGACACAGAGCATGCATATGAGTGTGTGTGCAGCTGGACAGGAACTTACATTCTGTAGGCTGAGCTGAAGCTGCTGTTTATAAGGGAGGAAGTCCTGTGTGAGTTCGACTGTCAGGTTGTTGTATGTAAAGAGGCTGTGAAGAAAGGCCAACACCTGCGCAGGAAGGAAAGATGATGGATTAGCCTTTGCGTTAAAGACAATAGTATTAAATCAGGCAAAAGGTGGCAAGAGAACAGTTTTAATTAAATCAAACAGTCAAACAGAATTATTAGCAGCCATAAAATAAAATATACATTCAGGTGAGAGGAACCCAATGCAGATTGAATTTGTACCCAGTGCTCTGACAGTGAAAATATTAGGAGTTGCTCAGGTAGCGATTTTTAAAAAAAAGTGTAATCTATACATATGCCTCAGAGTATCACCTGATCATACAATGCTCATATTAGCTCAGACACAGGCCATATCCACACGTCCTACTCAGTTATGCTGTAAGCAGGATCGCAGAAAGAGGGGCATTGGTGGTGTTACCCATTTTCATTCTCCCACAATCCTGGGGGCAGATGGGGACGTAGTTCACTGGCCACAACAGCCCCCCAGAGCCATGAGACGTTTGTGCCACCACAAATGACAGTTATGATCCTATGGATGTGTATTGCCTGTCTCAGTAAAACACTACCAGTAATGAAAGATTGCATTGGAACAACAATGAATACACCATCGGTTCTATGGAGAGTCCCTCCTTATGTACACTTACCTAGAGGAGGTCCTGCTCCAGGGTACAGCTATTCATTCAACCAGCATAGTGAGCTGTGATCTACAGGCTCCCTGTTAAAGTGTTGAGCCTGCACCAGACAGGCCTGTACCACAGCAGGCAGCTGGGTCAGAAGGCATCTCTCCCTTTAGTGTCACTCTTCAAGGGCTACTACTTCTCACCATGTGCAAGGTGAATGGGGCAATCCTTAGCAAAATCTGTAGCAATCTCCAGAGTCTGGCTTGTCAGGCACATTTCACTTTTAGAGCTAAAAGAAGATCTCGCTGTTCTTTATCTTCATGAAGCAGCAGCAGAGGTAGCGAAACAACAGATTGCTAACTCTGTACGTTTGGCTTTGCCTCATCATAGGGACCTACATGGAATCGTTAGTAGGACAGGGTCCAATTTGACCATTTCCCACCCCTCCTTGCTCACATGGGCAAGTCAATAAATGTCAGAGTGTGATGATAAAAAGGAGGCACTTACTGGCTCCACGATACTGAACTTCTTGCTCTCCTGCACTTCCTGAATCTGGTACACATACTCCAGGGATGACTCAAAGAAATTGTGTCTCTCTTTATTAACCTGTAAGTCAGCCTGCGTGAGAGGGGGATAGAAAAAAAAATCACATAAAAGAATAATAATTCTTTAGTGGTGTCTGTATATTTGCCTGCAAGTGATAACTATTACTTCTCAAGCCACGAAAGAATCCAACCCAGGTTTTGAATGCTTTATGGGGACCATATCTGACTGGAACATTGGTCACATTTCCCATTAGAATTTCTCCTAGCTGCATCCCATCTGCTCATATGAATTCAGAGCTTAGTGCCACTCTGCAAGGAATAAGGCTTTTTTTTTTTAAGGGCATTAGTTTTTGTGAAAGGTGCCAGACTGAGAGACCTGCAAACTGCAGTTCCCTATCTAACCACAGAACCAGTACAGCACAGGCACAGAGAATGCAAGTGTAAGAGTGTCCCTGCTCACACACCCGTGGAGCACTGACACCAGGTCTAAAAGCAGCAGGTCTCTTTGGCTTGAGCTAAAGGACCAAATGAGTTAGCTGAGGCAGCAGCAGACTCAAATCTAGCCACTAGAGGGCCAGAGAGACATCTAACCACTAGAGCAGGGGCGGGCAAACTTTTTGGCCTGAGGGCCCCATCAGGTTTTGGAAATTGTATAGAGGGCCGGTTAGGGGAGGCTGTGCCTCCCCCAGCCAGGCGTGGCCCGCCCATCCACCCTGATTTTCGCCCCCTAACACACACCCCGAACTCCTGCCCCATCCAATCCCCCCATTCCCTGACAGCCCCCCCCACGGGACCTCTGCCCCCTTTCCCCTGACCACCCCTGGAACTCCTGCCCCTGACTGCCCCCCATCACCCCATCCAACCCAGGCTCTGTAGCTGTGCTGCCCCAGGAGCTCGCAGCCCCGCCGCCCAGAGCTGAGGCTGCAGGGGAGGGGGAATAGCAGGGGAGGGGCCATGGGCGAGTCTCCCAGGGCAGGAGGGTCCTGCACGGCCAGATGTGGCCTGCAGGCCATAGTTTGCCCACCTCTGCACTAGAGGGCCAGAGAGACATCTGTGTACGCATGGATTACACCAGCTTCCCTAGACTGCCTTGTCAATGTGCTTCAAACTTGATCTGAAATGACTACCCCTGGAGTGAGAGAGAAATTGAGTCTTGATGGACCATTCCCATCAAAAGGAACGTTACTTAGATTTAATCTTTCATTATTGAAAGAGATGTGTATTGGACAGGAGTCCAATGTACCTGCTATTACTTCTTCTAGACTCCAAGAAACAGAAACTTTGAAGGAAAATTTCACACTTGCCTCCTGTAACTGGGACTCTTTCTTCTTAGACGATAAATGCAAATGGCGATCCAGCATGGAATAAAACTTCTCACCGTCCTTCTCAAACTTTTTCTTTCTTTCCTAGAGATTGAAGAGTTGACACAGAATTGGATGGTGAGAATTAGTTTGGCCTCTTTAGGTAGGAACAATGCCACAGTGTCAAAATTCATTGTACAATATAATACTGATGTAAGCAGAGTCAGGATGAGCTCTACCCTGACATCTGGTGGTAAATTATGGGGAGTGCGGAAAGAAGTTTTGAGTATTCGCATTAGCATTTCAGTTATTTGCACTGGCACTCCCACCCCACTTAGCATACCGCACAGCAGCCTGGGATGGTTATTTTCACAGCTGTGGGAGCCCCAATTTTGTTGTTATTGGGGCAGGAGCAATAAAATGTTGTCACCCCGATTAAGTAAATGAGGAACTACAAAACTGTCTTATGATAGAGGGTTTCATTATCAACTAAATAGCACTTGCTAGACAAGGGACATGGGTTCCAAAACCCAGTTGAGAGAGAGAGAGAGAGAGAGGCTGGGGACAGATATCTATACTTGGTGGTGCAGGCTCCTTTTGTGAGCCAGAAGCACCAGTCCCACCTATGCCTCTCTCCACTGTGGAATGTCAGAGTTAATTTTTGATTCTCTTAAGAATCTAGATACGGGTTACTGAGCTGAACTCACTGGCACTGGGGCTCCCCTACTATGAGCTGGAATCACTAAGAGCTGAAATCACTGAAGAGCTGGACTTGCTGAGCTGAGAGCACTGAGTGCTGTGCTAATGAGTGGGGGAGCCTGAGGCAATACCATGGAGCAGAGCAGCTGGTGGAGTGGAGCAGTTTGTGCAGCCCTGGGTGAGTGGAGCCAAGCAGCTTGTGAGAATGGCTGGAGTGGATCACAGGACAGCTGGTGGACCAGAGCAGAGCAGCCACAGAGCAAGCGGAGCGGAGCTGAGCTGTTTGCGGGGACAACTAGTGGAAGCAGAACCCCAGGAAGAGGCAGGGAAGATGGCCCCGAACCACGTAAGGTGCCCCTTTCTACCCAGGCTGGGGAGGGGGACCTCTGCAGAGAGACTCTTGAACTCTGGGGCTGCACTGACCCAGGACAGAGACTTTTGGATTGTGGGACTTTTGGGACTGTGGGTGATTTGGGGGTTGCTGGACTCAAGGGCCCAGAGAGAAGGACACGGCCCAATTTGCTGGGGTGGGTCTTTGCTCACGGTTTGACCTATGAACTCTAGCTGAGGTATTTTCCCAATTTAATGCTTGTTGTTTATCTCATGTAATTAAACCTTTTCTGCTACACCAAGACTCTGTGCTTGCGAGAGGGGAAGTATTGCCTCCTCGAGGCTCCCAGGGGTGTGTGTAAGATTTTCCCAGGTCACTGGGTGGGGGCTCGAGCTGGTTTTGCATTATGTTGTGGGGGAAGGGACCCCTATGTATTGAACCCGGCCCTTGCTGCTATTGTTTCGGCCCAGCAGAAGGGTTACACTACCATGAAAAAAAATGATGGGCCCATCAAAGTCGGGGGCCACCTTGTATTTTCTGTATCTATTTCTTCTTTCTCCAGCCAATTCCATACACACAGTGACAGCTCTGGCAATACTTCACAGTACAGACACATTCAATATTTTCCATTATCATCAGCACAGCATAAGGCAGCCCTGCTGGAGAGGTTTCTTTCAATGAGCTTCCAATTTGTCGACTTCTTTGCTTTTAACTTGAAACTTATTAATGAGAGAAAACAAATATACACTGTTTGCTGATATTTTACCCATCTACAGATCAAACAAAAACTGGCTAAATGCTTTAATACCAAGGACACACCCAGAACAATTAAAGATTTATTAGGATTTCAGTGGTTTCCAGGTTTTGAAGCTTTTTGTACGTATTTGCATTCCAAGCTGTATCAAAGCTGAAGCAAAAGATTAAATAAAGTTTGGAAAGGGCTAACACGGGCCTTTGATTTCACTGTATATTTACTGTCTTTGTTGGAATCAGAGATTGCCAGCCTTGCCTTTCATAGCATATGTTAGTTACACTGTCTGAGTAGACCAGTTCAAAGGAGCGTTACAGCAAAAGACATCCATGTTGTCATGGTTATTGTGAGATCCTCAAAATCCTACTGAGAGTTTCATATACGTTGCCCATATCTTATTGATTGCTATTATATATTAAACACACACACACATATTGGTCAAGAAAGAAAGAAACCTTGACTGTGCATGAACTTAACAAATTTCTGAGTGGTAGTTGTGTTAGTCTGTATCAGCAAAAACAAAAAACAAAAACAAAAAAACCGAGGAGTACTTGTGGCACCTTAGAGACTAACAAATTTTGTGGGCTAAAATAAATCCACTTCATCGGATGCATGCGGTGGAAAATACAGTAGTAAGATTTATATACACAGAGAACATGAAAAAATGGATGTTGCCACACCAACTGTAACTAGACTAATCAATTAAGGCGGGATAATAGCCCACCGTAATTGATTAGTCTCGTTACAGTTGGTATGGCAACACCCATTTTTTCATGTTTTCTGTTTATATATCTATATCTATATCTATATATATCTTACTACTGTATTTTCCACTGCATGCATCCAAACTTAACAAAGTTACTAATAATTTGACGGGTGCCACCATAGAAAAAAGATCCAGATGAGGCCATAAAAGAGATACTAGTATCAGGAGGGTGACTGCAGTAACACTCAGAGAGAAGTTCATCTGAGAAGCTGTGCCTCCACCACACAATGGTTGTGAAATCATTGAAGAGGGCGGTTTCCCCAAGATGCTAGTCTTTTTTGATTGTCAAACAGGCAAAAACATTCACTCCAAACTGGAAAATGAACCATTCTGTGGCTGGTGACTGTTGGTAGACCTCATTAGTAAAAAAATCAAGCAAGACAGTAGCCTCAATTATAGCTCCAAGCAGACAAGAGGAGGCTTACACATATCAAAGGAAAGGTCCTTGAATGCCAAAAAACCTTCTCTCTCTCCCTGTCAAGCTGCTTGGTCTATTTATCAATTCAGGTGTTTGAAAACCTAGGCAAGTGGAAAGCAGGGCTGGAAAATCCAAAACCCAAGGAGACTTACTGATCCCCCTACATACATCCACATAAATCCTCGCCATTCTCAATCTCCTGCTCCTGGTATGCTCAGTCCAAATGCCTGTCCCTCTACTTGTTTTAAAAGAACATTTTACATTAGGCCAAGCTTGACAAAAGGGACCATTTATATAAACAACACAACACATTGCTGTGCTCCCTTAGCTGCCATTTCAGATATCAGTATCTGGATGAGGGCATTATCTCTTACAACCCAGCTTCTACTGCTTGACCGGGCAATGGGGGCATAATCCTGCATTGGAGGCAGAATAATGTGCTGTTCTGGGAACTACTGGGAGGGCACTAATTCAACATTCTGACTTCGCTATGGGATCACATGATTCTGGGGCTCGGGATGGTGGTGGCAATGGAAAACTGCAGAGGAGAAATCCGTCTTTCTCACAAAAATATTGTGAATGATCCTTAAAAGTAAGAAGGCTGCGGCTATGCGTCCCATAACAAGGAAGAAATGGAAAGGAGATTCGGTTGGTATCTGGCTATGTTCCTCTGACATCACATCACATGTTGCTGAGACTTCTATGATGTAAGGGCACCCAGACACTTGATTGAACATCTTTTTATATGATTAAATCTGAATAAATAAAAGTAGCAGGGACCTGATAAGCTACCAATGTTTCCAAAACCTCACAATCCACAGGAACTTCAAAGAGGCCTCAACCCGGCCTCTAATTTTGTGCCCTCTTTCACCTGTGGGCACAAATGAGCAGGCAGCATCAAGGTGCAATCAGCCAGACATCAACATTCATTGCTTTTCTCCTGAAATTTAATGCCATCTGCAGTTGATTGCAGGATCAAAAACACGAACACAAAATTAGAGGCCTCTTTTGAAAATCTGGTCCTCTTTTCCTCCTTTAGTGAGTCCTTGTTCTATGAGGTTCCCCTCCCCATTCTACTTTCACAGGCTGTAAGTCTGTATAGCAAGGAATAATACTACTCATCCGGGTCCTTGGGCTTGGATTGCCATAGGCGGCCCCAGCCCAATCTTCTGATTTCCTATCCGCTCTGAGAAGCAGAAACAGACAGGGAAGGAATAAGGGGTGTGGACCATAGGCAGCCAGTCCCAATAACTGATCAGGCCTAGACTTGCCAACTTTCTAATCGCACAAAACTGAACCCCCCTGCCCCGCTTGTTCTATCCCCCCTCCCTCCGTCGCTCACTTTCTCTCACCCTCACTCACTTTCACTGGGGTGCGGAAGGGGGCTGAGGTCTCCAGCTGGAGGTGCGGGTTCTGTGGTGGGGACGAGGATGAAGGGTTTGGGGTGTGGGAGAGGGCTCCGGGCTGAGGCAGGGGATTGGGGTGTGGGAGAGGGTTCGGGGTCCTGGCAGCGCTTACCATGGCTCCCAGGAAGCGGCCACCAGGTGCCTGCAGCTCCTAGATACATGGGTGGCCAGGAAGGCTCTGTGCACTGCCCTTGTGCCCGCAAGCGCCGCTTCTGCAGCTCCTACTGGTTGCTGTTCCTGGCCACTGGGAGCTGTGGAGCCAGCACTAGGGGCAGGGGCAGAGTGCAGTGCCTCCCTAGCTGCCCATGTGCCTAGGGGCTGCAAGGACCTAGTTGCCACTTCTGGGATCCATGTGGAGCTAGAGCAGGCAGGGAGCCTGCCTTAGCCCCGGGCCCCCTCTGCACCGCTGACCGGAGCAGCCAGGGTCCCTTTTCGACCGGGTGTTCCAGTCAAAAACCGGACACCTAGCAACCCTAATCAGGCCCAGCTGCTGAGTACAAAAGCAGAAGGAAGTAAGTGATGAGACTCTGTTATGGGAGAGACCAGGCCCAAGAGAAGAGCAAATGGTGTGCTCCTACTTGAGTCCAAGAAGGGAACAGATTTTCTTTTTAATAACCCTGGAAAGAGAAGCACGTTTATGGGGACTATTATTGGACTGCTACTGAATCCTGGAAAAAGAAAGGCCCTGTTGTGTTAGACAGAAAGACCTGGAGTCTGTTTATTTGCTCAGATGCAGACCGTTCACATTCCTGAGGACAGACAGCCCACACCACTACAGTCTGTTACCAACCTCAGTGCCCATCTCAATCAAGCAAAAGTTAAAAATATAAATTAAACTCCCACATCAGCTACTCTGCCTCCCACTGTAAAAGGCAGTGAATATTCAAGTCTATGTCACAGGGAGCAGAGACAGTACTGGCTACCATTCTGAGAAAAAGGTTCCCTTTCCCACATCTTCTTCCACCACTGTTGTCAACCCAATAACTATGAGAAAATGACGCCATCCTTGTGGAGGCACCAACTGTTGCAATCTTTGAGCTTGGCGACCATGATAGGTTCTCACTTGCAAAGGTATTTGAATAGACATATAGTTACTGCAGCACAGGGACCCACTGAAGCCAAAAGACCGCCATACTGTACTTCCAAATGTCAGCAGTTGCAAGGTCAGGACATAATAATTTGGAGTCAGCAAATTCATGCCTCAAAATAAAGAAAAGCTCAGTCGTCAAGTCTAGTGGATGAGAGGAAGAGGAAGAACTAGTAACAGTGAGATCTGAATAGAAAAGCACTTCTGCTGAAGAACTGGCACGAGATACTGGCAAAACAAAAGCAAAACCCTGCTGCTAAAACCCCATCCAAAACCACACAGACTAAAGGGATATTAATCTCAATTATTATTTAAACAAACATGCTGCCAAACCATCCATTCATACCCTAAGGCACCACACCAACAAAGCTAGGAGCCTAAGTGGTACACCTCTACCCCATTACACCACCAACCGATATAACACGAATTCAGATGTAACGCAGTAAAGCAGTGATCCGGGGTGGGGGGGGAGCTGTGCACTCCGGAGGATCAACTCAAGTTCGATATAACACTGTTTCACTTATAACGCGGTAAGATTTTTTGGCTCCCGAGGACAGCGTTATATCGGGGTAGAGGTGTATTTTATTTTTAAAACAATGATCCACAAAAATGTGCTATGCTTTTTGCACCATTTTTCATAGAAGCGTTTTAAAATAAAGCTACATGGAAGTCTGATTACTGCTGAACCACTGGTGTTGGATTACAGCTTCCATGCTTCCCTTCTATTTACTATATCAGGCATTAGGGCTTGGCAAAGATATTTTGGTACATGTACAGTACAGTACAAATATGAGGTCATGTACAAACTTACAGTCCACATACAAGCTTTAAAGCAGTTTGGCAAACACCTTTCTCCAAAAACACTGTGCAATACTGAACATGTGTAAAGAATGGAATGAAATATCTGTGGGATATTGTTTGTTCTATCCAGGCTAGAGAACTCCTGCCCTATTTCTAAGAAGTAATAAAAATAAATGGCTGGAAAAAAATCAATTCAACCTGTCAATTCCAGCTTGAGTTCTATGCTCAAGAGGCAGTTCCTGGAACATTCACGCCTGTCCATTCTGGCGAGAGTCATATGTAAGAATAACAAATACTCTCTGCTCCACCCACTTGCAATGAAACTGCCAGTTTACTCAGTATTTTTCATCCATGTGAAATGGGTCACTAGGGAGCTCAGAAATATTAGTAATGGTCAGAATAAGATTTAACTCTGTTTTATGCTTGAAATAAGCAAAAGAAAAAAAAATCACAGTCAATCTAAAACAAATGAAGGCACACTACTGTGGTAACACTACCAGAAAATACAACTTAAATGCTGCCGACAGACTTCAGTCAATGGAATCTTTGAGAGGAAGAACATGGGTTGATATGTAAATGGAAGACATGACAACCAAAGCAGGTACAGTTCTGCATGACAGGACAGAATGTTCTGGAATACCATGTCCTCCTTTTCCATGACTCCCAGCAAGAAAACAGAAGCAGTACATGTCTGTGGATTATTGTAGTGTGCGCAGAGTCAAGTGATACTGTAGCAGATGAGTGAACTCACCAGTCAGTGAAAAACCATTACTATGTATACACACAATTGAGTTACGAATTCTCATGACTTGTGGCATTAGCTCTGATTGGGCAGTTCTCTCCAGGCAAATGCAATCTGCCTTCATGGTGGTGGAAGATTACTTCCATATAAAAGCCTGCAGGAGTGAGAGAAGGCTCTTTTGTATATCAGGAACAGAAATGCCATTGCCAGCTATAGTCAGTCAATTCTTTCAGAAACTGCTCTTTTCTTCCATAGTTTACCTGCCATCTAGGTTAGTGGACACTCCACACCACGACATGCATAGGGAAACAAAACAAGCGGAGGTTTTCCCCATGATTTGAGGAGATCGAGCTGACGCACACACTGAGTTAAGATCTCTCGCAGAAAGCAATTGCTGCCATGTGAAAACATGAATAGCACAAAACTGAATTTTTGGCAAATAAAGACAGAGGATGCCAATAATTTTGCACTCAGGCTACTTAACATGGAATTAAAAACCAGGAGGACACACTAAAAACCCCTCCCTAATTTGGAGCCAAGGCTTCCAGAAGCTAGCCTGCTTGCTCCATTCAGCAGCCAAGAAAAATGATTGAAGCCCAATCTGCAAACACAAGCTCAAATTAGTTGCTCATGAATATTCAGTGAGAGGCAGCATTACCTTCCCATTAGTATGTGCCAATATTCAGAGCCAAGAACCACACAACTTCCATGTACTCGCTTACCAACAGAAAATACTTATTGTAATTGAATGCAAGACAGAGTAGCACAGTCAGCATACAAGTTAACAAAAGAAACTGCTCTTCGAAAGCGCTTTGAAAGCCCAGCTCTCTAAGTTTCAGAGGATGCGTGTTTAATCAGAAACTAATGAGAGTCCTAGAAATCGCATGAGAAGCTGGGGTAAGCAGCCTGCCCAACAGCAGCTAGGGATAACGGTACAACGGAAGGGTTACAATTCCTTTGGCACTCTCTCTCATATTATCTGCTGCTGATAAACTGTGGCACAAAGGCCTATGCCTCCTGGAAACTGGCTTAGTTCCAAGCTTGAGTTGAGGAATAGAGCAGTCAAGAGGGAAAATAAAAAGCTTGACTTGCAAAACTTTCCCTTAACCATTTCAGTGCTAATTAGGATCCTCTGAAACTGCCATCCAGCAGGAGGCAGGGGGAATTATTGTGTGTAGAATCTAGCCCTTCTGATTATTTCAACTCACGGAAAGGACAAAATCTAGCTTGTCTGCAAGCAGGGCCACCCGGGGGGGGGGGGGGGGGAAGTGGGGCAATTTGCCCCAAGCCCTGCAGGGGCCCCCACGAGAATATAGTATTCTCTAGTATTACAAACCTTTTTTTTTAATGGAAGGGGCCCCTGAAGTTGCTTTTCCCCAGGCCCCCTGAATCCTCTGGGCAGCCCTGTCTGCAAGGATCACTTTCACCCCTTAAAACACGTGCATGGGACCAAGCAGAATGCCAGCAGTGTGTGCTATGTATGGGAGGCTAGCACACTCAACAGCACTGCGGGACACAGTCTGTGTGGCCAGCCAGGTTAGGGTGAGGCCAGAGGCCCTCCTCCCTGCGAGCATCTGTCAGCAGGCTCTGGAGGCAGGGGGGAGACACACAGCAAGATTCACTAGCAGGCATATGGGAAGCTGCTCCGCACATTCCCTGTCGTGCATTTCCTGAAGCCTCCTGCCTGCCCTTGTCTTGTACCTAATGTGGCTGGTCTCTTTTGGTGAACATGCAAGTCATGTTTACTGGCTGGCTGGTTTGCAGAGAGTGAATTTCAAACTCAAACTACCGGTACATGCACGTTTTTCCAGTCGGGGATCAAAAACAGTGTTATGTGACTTAGCTCATTAAACTTAGCTTGACAACACAACTCAAGATATTGTATCAAATACATCCACTGAATTTTTTAGGCTCAATGAAGAATAAAGATGTGTTGAATAAATTCAGACAATGAATCAGCGTGAGGAAATCACAATCCACTGGCAGATAATCTGATAGCAGGACAGGCACTAAATTCACAAGATGAATTATTTGCAAATTATATACTGTGCTCTAGCTAATAATCCTCTGTCTCATTTTCATGTTAACAAAAAGGTTGAGGGAGGAAGAATCAAAGGAAAATAACAAGAAAACTCTGATGCAGAAAAACATGTTTAATGGCTGAGTTTTCAAGTGATTGTTATGGTACCGTATATCATGAGTTACTTAAAATAAAAGTTGTGTGAAATACAAAAATGTCCATGCAGTTGAAAGATGCAGTGTGAGCATTTCTGTAAAAATATTCTAGCATAGTTCAGGTTTTTTTACCCCACTCAGTTCCCCAAAATTCTCCTGATTTGCCTCAAACTGAGATCTAAGAACAAGAAAACTTCTCTTCTTCCTCTTTTTTTTTTTTTTTTTTTTTTGGTTAATAATCACTTCAGAACTACATGCTAAGTACTGATACCAGCAAGTATGACTGCTGGTCTGGTGCACATTTGAACACTGAAAAAGCGTGTCTGAAGATGACAAACTGTAGGCCAATCCTGCTAACACTTCCTATGGCTTCCGTGGAACAGCTCACAGTAATAGGCAATATACCCACTAGTAGGTGTTTGCAAGATTGGGTCCTATGACTTCATAACACACATACACTTCCTACTGGGTCTACAGGACTACAGACCATTAAGTGCCCTTTGAATACACACTATCAACCATTTTTTAAACGTCGATGTATAGCATGCACAGAATCCTACGCAAATATTCCTCAGGCTAACCGGAATTATCCAAAAAAGATTTGAGAAAAGTCTGACAAAGAAAACAAACAATCCCCAGAGTTGTGTCTATCCAGTAAACCAGCAATTCTGAGTGGATTTCAAACTCTCATAAGCTGAATGAATTCAGCGAGGCTGTTAACAAAGGTGTCCTGCACCCAACATACAGCTTGTCCACTGCTTATATTTAGAAATGACAAAGAGGTTAGCTGGATGGACATGAGAGCAGGGGGAGGGGAAGGGAACAGACAAATTCTTTTAGTGTGAAAAAGCTTTCAGCTTTCCTATGTGTCACTAGTGCAGCATCAGTCTTTAGAAATGTTCAGAAGTGATTGCTGCTGCTCCAGGAAGATCAGAAGCTTTTCTTGACCCTGGTAGAAAGTGGTTCCTGCTACACTGTGCACGTGTTCTTCTGAAGAAAAGACTTGTAGATCAGGAGTAACTTAAGACTTCTAAACAGCATCTTCTCACTTGGCCTGGTTGCTGGATGCCATACCCAAATGTTCACTTTCCTTCTTTCAAATCCCATTTGGTATTTAACACCTCGCTCTCTCTCTCCCCAAAACACTAGTGACTTCCTCAGTCTTCCTTTTCCTTTTTGAAGGCTACTACACTCCAGAAATACCAGGATTTATGGCACAATCTCACTAATTTTCAAATGCCATGGTCATCATATCCAGACACTATGCTTCACCAAGGCATATTCTAAACATAAATGACATGGCAATTGCTCCAAAATCCAGTGAAGTCTGTGGTAATATGCTTAACTCCACTGGTCTTTGGATCAAGCCCATGACCTGACCACAGTGAGTTTGGTCAGCTATAGACTTCAAAATAAATAAACGATCATGCTTGTTTTGCTCATAAATGGAGTTGATACAGGATTAGAGCTCTGAGTTTTCTCCTCCTAGATCTCACCTGAACCCATCCAATGATCCTCAGCTAGTTCTTTTTGCTTTCTCACTTGAAACTCCAACAAATCAATAATCCAACATCGACAGCTGATCTTTCACTAACTCTCTCATTTTAGAGTGGATGATGCTTCCAGGCCAAGGTTGAGAGACCAAAGTCAGCTCAAGAGTCCCATTGGGATCCTCTGCCATGAGATGAGCTTGTAGAGAAACGCAATGCAGGTGTTCCTTGTATTGCCACTCTCCCAGCATTCACGCAAACAAACATTTATCTACAATTCATGAAAATAGCAATAATCCCAGGCCTTGCTGCTGGTGAAGGAGGATAACTGAAGAAAGACCCCCTGTGCTGTATCCCAGTGAAACCCTGCAGAGGCATCTGTGTTGGAATACACCATTTAACAGAGAGACTCCATTCATCTCCCAGGAAAAGCTGATTAGTGCAGACTCAGATGTCTTAGACTATTTGGTCTTTTTCCAACCACAGACATCACAAAGACTCAATTCAAATGCCCTTCCTATCTGGCATCAGTGTCCTTGAAAGAGAACGGAAAACATCTTACAGAAGGCGACTGACAAACACAGAAAACAGTAATCAAAGGGTACAAATTATCTCTGCTGTGCCTCTGCTCAGCATGACTAAAGACCTCATCCTGCTCTCACTCACGCTGGCGCAAGTCAAGAGGAACTCTACTGAAGTCAATGGAGTTACAGGAGCGAGGGCAGGAATCAGGCCTTTATACCCCTTCATCTTTTATGGTAGCCCAGTGCTGTGATTTCCAATGGAAAACACTAATAACCGTGTTGACCCTCAGCTGTACTTCACACTGTCTAATACCAGGAGCGCAGACGTTGTGAGGCAATTCTATAAGTAGCACAAAGGACAGACATTTGTGCTGTGTTCGTGTAGATGGAGCCTCAAAGCACTCTGAGCCAGGATGTGATTCCAAGGTGACATATGCATACTCATCGAGCTAGCATGCTAAACACAGCAGTGTAGCCACGGCAGCGTGGGCTAGCTGCCCCAAGTACAAACCCGCCTGCTGCCCTTGGGTATATATTTGGGGTGGCTAGCGCTATTGTTAGCATACTAGCTGAGATCAGAACTGGCATGCGTATATGCATGCCAGCTGGGAATCAGTCACTCCAAGTGTAGATGTAACCAGAGTTAATGCTCAGAGAACTCTCCCTTGTTTGGTGGTGCTTTGGAGGTGGTGTGATTTCAGGCTTTCATAGGTTCATCTTCACAGGCCTGGGGAGAGGGTTTGGAAACTGGGGCAAGGATGGAGGATGGGACTCATCCATTACCTTCATTTGAGGTCTCCACTTCTTCCTCCACCCGCATGCACTGTGGCACCCAATGGCACCCCACATGGACATCTATCCCCTTCAGAAACTCAGATCCGTTGTGCCCTTCCCCACTTCAGGGCATCGCAACAACATTCAGGGTAAAGCAAGTCACATTGAACATGTAATTTCCTAGCTTATGTTGATGGTGTGAGGTGCATGAAATACCCTCCTCATCCCAGTTCACCAGGCCACAATGTTTTTCTTCTTCTAGTACCTCCTAAAGACTTACAAAGAGTAGACAGAGAGCTATATAACCCTGAGCCAATTCTTTCTCTGGGCTTCCCTTCAGTCTATTACACTGCACCACACAACAAACAGTGTAACAGATTGGCAGTGCCTGACTCAAACACCTTACCCGGACTGCAGGCATTGATCTTGCTGGGGGGAAAGGGTTAGGTGGGTTTTGTGAACTCCATGAGACAGATCGCTCGTTATTCCACCCAAATAAAGGAGCCGGGGGTGGTTCTCTGGGAAGAAAGGATCTAGTGTGGGGGCTGAGCAGTCCTGAGGGGACAAACCCTAGGAAGCAGGACTGGAGTCAACTTTGTTACCTTATTATTATTATTATTATTTTGTATGGTGGTAGAGCTTAGGCCCCCATCGTGCTAGGTACTGTACAAACATAGAATAAAAAGATGGAACCTCTTTGGGGCAGGTACCAATCTAAATAGGAACTGACTTCCTTGTTAATCAAAATAAACCCCTGAAAGGGATGAGTTTTGTCTCTACACAGCATGTGTGGACTGTGTTTGTACAACAGGTGTTTGCTCACAGGCAGGGACGCTTTCATTTTGTCTGATATGGAGCCAAGCACATTGTCAGTGTACAGCACATGTAAATCACCATTTTATGTGTTTGGTTATTCTTAGTGTTTGTTTTTTGCGGGGGGGGGGGGGGCAGGGTGGGGGGGGGATTAAGTATCATTTTCTCCAATGTATTATTTCTTAAATGTCAAAGGCTCAGATGAGTCGGGCTGAATCCAAGCTCTAAGCATGTCTCCATTTTGGAGCTGGTTCAGACCCAGCCTCATTTCAAACTGCTGATGAATAACGTGGAACCTGAGTCCCTGGTGGCCGACAACTTCTGCTCCACATGTGCAGGACTCACTTTTCGTGATGTATTGCTTTAAAAACTTGGTCCAGATGAAAGAGCCATTAGAAGCCTTATTTAAATATTTCTTAAACTGAGCCCTTTGGCCATATTCAAGTCCCGATTCCTGGTCTCTCTAGTTTTTTTCTCTCTGATCTATTTTGAGGGGGGAAGGAGGGAGGGTTATTTTATTCTAAACTGAATTTAGAATCAAGTAAGGTCCAACATGGACCTTGCAAACAAGGGGGAGGGCAAGCAGTAAGGCAAAAGAGGACTTTCATGATCTCTGGTGAAAGAGGGTGCAACTTTCTCAGGAATGTCTGTGTTTGGATTATGCCAGAGCTGAGCCCCATGCGTTCAGGAAGTACCCTTGGTACTGCTCATGATAGGAAGCCAGACTAAAGCCCGGGTGGACTTCCTCATTCCAGCATGCCTGCACTAGGGAGGAGAAATGTCTTTAATGCTCCTGCTGCACTTGAATAGTACACATTAAATCTGTCTTTAATCTCTCCAGTACCATCCTACTTCTTTAAAAATACCAACTAATACATAAACACATGTACAAAACCTACCTTGGTGAAGCCTATTTGTTCCTTACGAAAATTTTCCAGTGGTTTGATCAACAAATCACTAGCATTTTGGACCTGCAGAACACAGAAGGAAACAACAGCTTAGTTACAGGGCACGTATTTGTGTTACACTAAAGAGAGACAGGGATAGGGGGGGCAGACTGAAATGCCCAAATTGTAATCCCAGTCCTAATACTGACTCACTGAAGGTGCTTAGGCCACATCATTTAACCCATGTGTCTTCTTGCCCCTCTACACAATGTAGGTCAATAGTATCCCCATTTCATGGAGCTGTGAAGAAGCACTATGACAACAGTAGAGTGTTCAGTATTATTATTAGACTTCCACAGGCCCCAAATCTACTAATACCACAGGAGGGCGAGTTAGCACTCTGCCTTAAACTATCTGTTACTACCCTCCAGAGTAAATGATTAACCATTTCTAGTGTGGCACTTTCTGTTGGATTACAGGAATCAAAGGGGCAGACTTTTGAAAGTAAGAGGATTGGGAGATTATTCTATTGGATCTTTGGTGCAAAGAGCCTTGTTATAGTTGTCCTACTGTTGCAATCAGGAATACATAATACACCTCTACCCCGCTGTAACGCGACCTGATATAACACGGGTTTGCGTATAGCAGCGGGGCTCCGGCGGTGCTTTAAAGGGTCCGGGGCTCTGGCTGCTGTGGGGAGCCCCGGGTCCTTTAAATCACCACTGGAGCCCTGCCGCTGCTACCCAAGGGCTGCGGCAGCGGGGCTCTACTGGCGATTTAAAGGGCCTGGGGCTCCCCGCAGCGGCTGGAGCCTGGAGCTCTTTAAATCACTGCCAGAGCCCTGCTGCCCCTATCCTGATATACCAGGGTTTCAGCTATAACGCGGTAGGGATTTTTGGCTCCCCACGACCGCGTTATAGCGGGGTAGAGGTGTATGCTTAATATGAGGGGAAGGTTTTGCCCCAGCACATCTGGATCTTTCTGACCCAAGTATCAGATAAACCCCCACAACAACCTATAACAAAAACAGGACTTTGCCAAGAATAGGATCTGATGTCCAACTACTATAATTCACACTCAAGAGTTGGCACTCAGTCTATAGAAGGGAGAACTCCACCTTTAAAAAGGGGAACAAAGAAGACCCGAGGAATTACAGACCGGTCAGCCTAACTCCGATACCTGGAAAGATACTGGAACAAATTATTAAACAATGAATTTGAAATAACCTGGAGGATAATAGGATAATTAGGAGTAGCCAACATGGATTTATCAAGAACAAAATCACACCAAACCAACCTACTTTCCTTTGTTGACTGGGCTATTGGCCTAGTGGATAGGGAGAAAGCAATAGACATGTTATCTTGACTTTAGTAAGGGTTTTGACACAGTCCCACGACAGTCTTATAAGTGAACTAGGGAAATGACTCTAAGGTGGGTCCACAACTGGTTGAAAGACTGTTCTCAGAGTATGTTTAGGTTAGATATTAGAAAAAAATTCTAATTATAAGGATAGTTTAGCTCTGGAATAGGCTTCCAAAGGAGGTTGTGGAATCCCCATCACTGGAGGTTTGTAAGAACAGGTTGGACAAACGCAGGTCAGGGATGGTCTAGGTATACTTGGTCCTACCTCAGTGCAGGGGGCTGGACTTGACTTCTCATGGTCCCTCCCAGCCCTACATTTCAATGATTCTTTGTCTCCCATAAACAACCCCTCTCTGATCATTGCTCTGCTAGACACCCAGGCTCCTTGGCTGGAAGGAGAATCCCCTCAATTCAGGGTAGGGGGGTGTCCAGATGTCCTGATATTATTGGGACCATCCCAATATTAGGGGCTTTGTCTTACATACGCAACTATCCCCACGCCACTCCCCAAAAAAGTATCCTGATTTTTCACACTTGCTATCTGGTCACCCTAATTCAGGGTCTTTGAAAAAGTATGGGGCACCTCAAAAAATTATGACATGCCTTCTTGCATATGGCACTAGCTGCTGACCACAACTCACACATGATGGGCTGACAGAAATGCCCGCTGCTCTGCAAACACAAACTAGAAGCATCCTGAAGAAGGCAAGGGTGTTTGTTTTCTTTTCTCAGGGAAACGAAAGCAGGAAGCAGATTATATGTATTTTAAACATGGTGCATGAATCATCCATGCTGGTGTCTGCAACCTCCTTTTAACTCAGATTGCTCACTGTCTGCAGAGTCAGGACAGGTTGGCTTCATCTTTGGAATTATACAATTATATTGTTTCCTGCCCAATCTAACGGAGAAACAGGGTAGAAGAAGCACCTCTCTCCGCAGCAGTTTCTCCCGGCCTCTGCTTTTGACCAATCTGTTTGGTACCAAGTGAAACCTCTGTCATCCTCACTGCAACACCACTCAGCAAAGCTGTGGCTCCAGCCCTGCTTTTCCATTACAGCATCTATCCTTTTTGCAGTGGAAGCACTGAATGATGATCCCTGAATCTGATGGACACACAAGGTGAATACAATCCCTGAGCCAAGAGCATGGCCTGTTGCCAACATTTCTAAGTGAACAGGAAAGTTGGTGAATGCATTCCTAGGGAGTAACTGCATCAGATCTGAAATGAGCCGTTTGTCAAACCTAGCCACCTACAGAAACTTATGCCCAAGATCTCACCCCCAGGAAGGCCCACATACGTGAGAATTGCTCCCCACAGACACAGCTTTAGCCAGGAGCTCAAAATAATGTGTAGAAAGAGCAGAAGGCTAGTGTCCTAACCTTGGCATAACACTTTCCAAAACACACAGTTTCCAGATCCAGTTTCTGATCGCAATAAGCACATGTGGGGAGAAGAGCAGATTTAAAATGTGGCTCTCAAAGAAATAAACTAGGCACATTCCTTTTGATGAGGCATAATCCAAAGAAGCATGAAAGCAGGTGACTGTGCAGCAAGGCTACTACCAGTGTCTATCCTGAAGGAACCTGTGACAAAAGGCACAATGATTCTCAAACTTTCCGATCCATGATGTTTATGGAAGGATGTCTTCTTCAGGCATGCTCTGTGACCATTCCCTAGCAGTTCTGGAGGGGAAATTATATTCTACCATGTGTCACAGTCCCCAGCTCGACCCTAACCATTGAGGGGTACCTCCGTCCCCTGCTGTCAAAGGTGGGAGAGGCAGGGAGACACACTCAGAACTGTTAAAGCTTTGCCAGGACACTAGTTAGTTGGTAACCGAGAGCACAGAATACAGTATGAGAGGGCAGTGACCTATATAGTTTATAGATTTTTTTTTAAGTAAATGGGATATTGTAAAAAGGCTGGCCCTAATAAATAATGCACCAAGGGTAGAAAAAGATCAAGAAAACTTCTCAGATGGCGTCCCTAAGCCTCTGAAAACCCTCAAGTTAATGGGGTCTTGGCAGTTCTCAGGAGCCCACCCCTTCATCCTCCCACATAAGCTAAAGGTGGCTGCCATACCTGGGATGCAACGCAAAACATTCTTCTTGCCTTCTTTCAGTCTATTGCTGGTGCTTTCTCATCTGTTACCCAGACCCTTGCCAACCTCTAGAGCTACAGAAAACAGAGTCCTGGCATCCCTCGAGGTATAGCTGTCCCTAACCCTCTAGTTCAGCCAGATGGCATAGGAGGAGTTTTTTCCATCATTGTATTAGGGCATGGGGGAGCAGAGCCAAACAGTGAATTCCTGGCATGCTGTGAAAGGCTTCCACTGATTCTAAAATTCATGTTTTTCCTGGAATAAGTGTGAAATAGGTTGCCAACTTTCAATAAATGATCGAGGAGTTCTGGAGACAAAGGGGCACAATGTAATGAGGGACAGAAAGGAGTTAATCACACTTCTGGAGCTGCATGCCAGGCGAGGCAAGAGTGCAGGGGGACAACTGCTCCCTTACAAAAAAAATAGAAATGCATCTTACTTCATATTTTATAACCTATTTGACTAAGTGGCGCGTGACACAGTTTGTTCCCGGACATGGCCCAGCTGGCCCCATCAGAACTTAACGCCTTCTGAGTGAAGGAGGAACCCTTCACAGACCCTTAGGGTTCCTTCAGTATGCTGCTCAATGTCCAAATCTTGCTGGTGGAAGGCCTGCCTGGCACCTGTGATAGGTGCTGGCAAACAGAAGGGGAACCGTCTCCCTCTCCCCAAACTCCTTTATATTGTAGAAATAGAAAGGTCTCTCCTTCTCTCTCACCCCTGGGTTGGCTTTGGAGCATTCAGAAGGGAAGGTCAATACTCAAGTACAACTGGTCAAAAGATAGTCCCTGAGGGGGATATTCCACACCCCTTGTAAGCCCTACAGGGCCTCCAGTTTCCTTTGTCTTTCAAGGCCCAGCACAATAGCAATGGTGGAGACTATGGCATCCCATTCAGAGGCCATCACTTCTCTTTTACAGATCAGAAGATGTCAGGTACCATCCTTTCAGCACTCCCAGCCCATAGCCTCGAGACAATAGGAATCTTAGTATACATGGTCACTTGCTATTTTTCTTGTATAGTTTGGCAGTTACACATTGCCACTAGACCCACAACTGAGCTAGCTGAGACTAGGCTGTGAAATCTGAAGAAGACTGAGACACATGATCATAAAACCTAAAACAGGGAACCTTCACCAGAAACTATACTGCAGGACAGGCAGGATAAATTGGAGATGCATTTAGCATTATTCTGCACTATGCAGTATTGGGGTGCTGTTCCTCTCTCTCGTGGAGTTACACTGCCAGAAAAGTGGTGTCATGCTGTGCAGAGTCAGAGCCCAAGAGTGATAGATTTCTGTCCGTAGATTGCAAAAGAGAAGCATCCATGAGATAAGCTTATTATTCCACCAGCCCTCTGGAGTCCTTAGTATGTGCAACAATTGACAATCAAAAACTTTCCAGCCCTGCTTTAATATCAAACACCAGTGAGGGGCATTTGAGATAGGTAGACTGTCAGGCTAGGTCTGATACACAGCCATGTAAAAGCAAGAGCAGGTCATAGACCCTTCATGTCTGGAATTGTGTGATGACAGCTTTGTCGTAACTATACCCTATATAATGTAATGAACCAGCTTGTCTGCACGGATATATAAGATGTACACACCACTACTCTTTACTGAATGGAATAATAGAGCAGTTGTGTCATAGGCCCTATACTTCAAACAGCTGAGATCCCCCTTGAGCTCAAGGGTGAAAGGAGGTGCTTTTTTGGAACAGGACAATACAAGTTCTATTCCTCACTACCACCATGAATTTCTGCGTGGCCCCAATGTGCAGCATTATGACAATAATGTGGTCCTACCTGGCCACTGATTTGCTACAGTAATTTCCATCTTTTTGTGTAATACACTTATGCCTAGGGTACAAATAGGCATAATCAGTGTCATACTCCAGGGCCTGAGGAGGAATTTGTCAACAAAAATCAAGTTTTGCAGTTAAACAGAGACCACCAAAGAAGCCAAGTGTTTGCTGTGAGCGGCTTTGTGACTTCTAGTCCACAACAGGTGTTCGGGGGAGGTCACCTTACCATCATCGATCTCTCAAGTTCTACCTCCTGGAGCAACTCTGCAAATTCCTTAAAGGATTCAGCTATAAAGAGAGAGAAAAATGAAACAATTGATTAGTGCAGATCCTGGTCAGATCAGTGTTTAATTTTAGCCTCCTGACTGCCACATTAAGTACAACACTCCAAGCAGGGCGAGAGAAACAGTTGGGGTTTATTGGTTGACACTCCATCTAGGCAGGCTGTTTACGGATCTCATATAACACAGGCTTTCCTTTTCTCTCACAATGTCCACACCAAAGCCATGCTCAAAATCTGCCTCTTAGGCTTAAGTAGCAGGTTGAAAGCTTTACACTTCAACTTTAATGAAGGCCTTTGAACAAGCTCAAAAATCTTACTGCATCTTTGTCACTTTGAAGGCTCTCCACCCATTCTCTCAGCATTGCCCAATTGTTTAATTACTCATGGTAGGAGAGTGTGATCACAACTGACATAAATGCTGCTCCATGAGTTGGCTGGAAGAGCGGAACAAGTGATGTCCTCTGGCTGACACGCTGCCTGAGGTAGAAAGCACGGACTCCATCAGCCACAGAGGACGCAACAGGACACTGCTGCCTGTTGTCACACTCTGGTCCATTATGGCTGGAACAACATGGAGGTTCGTCCTTCATGGAGCTTTGTTTATTTAACCAAAAGGAAAGAAAATTCAGTCCAAGAAAGCTCTCTTCCCCTCCCCCTCCCCACTCGTGAGCCTTGAGAAAGAGGAGGTGAAATCTCCCATCATTTCTTGTGGCTAACACTAATGAGGCCACATCCTCATATTGCAGACAGATCTGATCATTTTAACATCTGCATTCTGGGGCAAAGACACATCTTTATTCCCGCTACGTGAGAAGTCACGAAGGTGACATAACAGAAGTAACTGGAGCATATTAGCTGTGTCTCAGAGGAACTGGAAAAACTGCTGCTGCAGGTTAGATTTGGTTTATTATAGAATAACGAGGAAACTAAAGAGTGAACAGGGAAATCAAGCAGAAATATTTCATGCCCAGTTGCAGCTGAACATATGGAATAAGTTACCAAGCAAGGCCAGCAAGACAAATAATGCAAGGGAGGGAAAGGGGTGGGAAAAGTGAGAGAAAAGTTCAAATGTCCATTTCTACTCTTGAGGGGAGTGGCAGATAGAAGGCAGCCGTACTACATTCCACCAGTTCTTAAGCCTACGCAGCATAACATCCCTGCCTCCCCACCCTTCTGCAGTATGAACACTGCACAGTCAGGACCCATGACATTTTGGGGAGGGGGATACAGCCAGGTGGAGAGGTTGGAGATCAGCTCGAGAGACACCAAGCTTCCTCCTTCAACTTCTGCAATTGCTTGTAGAAATGACTTTGGAACGTCTGCTCCATGCCTTCTCCTCAAGTCTTTGTCAAAAACCTGGCACTTCTGGAGAGGGGACGCATTGCAGGGGACCACATGAAGCGCTTTGGCAGCAAAGCTAAGGAGCAAGCCATGCTAATGGGGAAGATTATGACGGTGATTAAAGTAAAGGAATTGGCACTGTGTGCCAATGCCTTGAAATCCTGGTGGTTTGGTCTTACCTGCCCTGCAGCTGGATTCCTTTGTCTAGGGTGCTAGAGCAACACAGTGGAAGGATTTGAGAAAAATCTTACATGCAGACACTGCCTTAGTGCCCACAGGAAATGATCAAGTGCACCACGATAGGCGTGGAGTACTTCACAGAGCCCTGTGGACTGGACTTCTCCATAAACTCTGCAGGAATTCCTACCACCCTCTATTTACACTCACCCCTGGTTTGTTTACAGTCCAAGCCCTTAATTCCAGAAGAGTATATATGTAGCCAATTAGCCCTAGCAGAAGAGACTGGAAAATTAAGTCACTAAAGACATTTTTAGAAAAACTTTTGGCTTTTAACAAAACAAAAAGGAAGAGCTCCTAGAAGGGAGCGCATCAAGGGCAACAGCTCTAAAAACTGATCTATGTTAACGGTGGCTTAGAACATCCTCAGCAATGTGCCAAATAATGAAGAATGGAAGCATCCAGGTGTACAGGGCGACTTGTACACCAGTATCTTGTTTTGCAGGTAATGTGTGCAGAATCCAGTCCTTGCCCTAGCTGGGCAAGAATGCTCTACCCAGCATTCAGAGGGACATAGATATCTTAGTGGGAGCTCAGGAAGTCTGTCCAGTCTTTTGTTACAAAAACCCTAGCTGTAGCAACTACTGCACAACAAATGAACGGTTGTTAGGTATTGTAGGGGGATTTACTGTATAATTGCTGAGACAGGCAGAAAAAGAAAAAACACCAACTTGTGATATGATAATTCCACTGTCGTCATCAAAATAGAACCTTCTCGTTATTAGTCAGTGATTCCGAGTTTCCCCCACAAAAGAGAGAACTTTAAATACCCAAACACCTAGCTTCGAGCTGGCCGTGATGGTCATCATATTCTACTACTGGCCCAGGAGCTGAGGCATGCTAACGTTCAGCATGGTCGCCAATGGCTATATGAAATCTGAAGTATCCACAGGTTCCAAGAGGTTAGGTTCAGGGAAAATAAGCATCAGGGCCAGGGCCGGAGCTGTCATCACTGCAGAAAAATGCCATAAATCCCTAAAGTGGTGGGCACAACAAGAGGGTCTAAAAACCTCAAGGAGTTGTTCTTCCCTTGCTCCACAGGGAGGATTTATGCATCTCCTGAGGAAATAACTGGAGTTACCCCTATAATTTACTCATGTGTCCGCGGAAGACTAGGCCCACTTAAACTGTTTAAAAGCAACTTGTGAATGATTTTTTAAAACAGATTTGTTCCCTTTTTGCTGTTTTATGGCACGTAAAGAAGGCTTGACACGTTTCGTTGGTTTTTTTATTGATTTGTTTGCCATTTTCCCTCCCCATTAAGTTATTTAAGAATTTCAAGTCAGGTCCTCCCCAGTTTTGCTGGAGAACTTCTTGAGGGTTCCAGTGACATCTCTGTATGAGCTCATTCCCTAGCTAAAAGGGCAGAGTGAAGGGTTTCTGAATTTTCAGCAAAGAGATCCTTTCTCCCAAATGTTCATTAGGTAGTGCAGTTAATAGGGTTTTTTGTTAACTCCTTCTAAGTGATGCCAGTTCTCCTGATTTTATCATCTTCAGTCTCATATATTTTGAAGCCCCAGTTCCTAGAGGCACATGAATGCATGAGAATCTCAGCTTTCATTTAAAAAAATAGTACATTTTCAGCTCTTAGATTTGGGAGAAAAACTGGAAAACATGAACCCTAAAAAGGTCAAAACAAATCAGAAGGCAAATAAAACCCCCAACATGTATTACTTCAAAAATCTCATGATATTTAATCCACTCATGATTTTGGGGGGCCTGACTCATGATTTTTGAACACATGTGGTTGGCTAAGCTCCAGACTCAAAACAGCCTCACTAAAAATTAATCATATTTCAGTGTCTTGTAAAGCTGTAATTTCATTACTTCCCCAATCACCTTGGAGTTTCCCAGAGTTGACAAGACCTAAATGGCTAATGAGGAATAAAAAGAAGCAGGGACGAGAAAAAACAACCCTTCCAATACCTCCGTCCCCCAGTGCCTGGTTCAATGGGACCCCCAATTCATGACTGGGATCTTTACATGCTTCTGGAATATAAATAATAAAATAAAAAGTGGGGAAACAAAAGGTACAAGCCTAATTTGGTTTTCTTTGCAGTTAACCTTTAAGTGACAATAACTTTTGAAAGTTTCCCATGCTCGTTTAGACACAGCAAAACCTGCACATATGACCAAAGGACCAACCACAATCTGCTATTTAAACAGACGTGGGCCTTCCAATAAGGGTGGAGTCAATTTGTGCTCTATACATTTGGGGCACTGTCTTGAGATGGGAGGCTGACAATTAAGGGTTGTGTCTTGAGAAAATTCCACACCTATGGTGGTGTTTTCAGCAACAGAGCTGCTCACGCTGCTGGGGGGCTTCTAGTGAACTACTGGAAACCCTCGACTACAGATGTATGTGAAAACCTGGCTCTATATTGCTGAAGCTGTTCAGTGACACAATAATGTAAGTCATACAAAGCCATGTAATAAAGACATGTCAAAAGCAATTAAGTCACCTCAGGAGAAAGCTCCATCTACAAGAGACAACACCAGTGAGGCGTCTTCCTCCTGAGTCACATTTGAAGCATTCAACTTCATTATTTTATAACAATGCATTTTAGCTTTGTCCAAATCTGCTTGAGTTTGTAAAGAGCACAGGCCTTGCCGTCTGCCTCCATAACAAGTGCAACACTGTTCACGTTTACAGATCAAACACACTCCCCTAGAGTTTGATTAAAAAATGTTCTATGGATTTGTATGCTCCACCCCTCGTTCTGCACAGCACACCTCTGAGCTATCAGATCCTATGCCCGGGGAGAATCTTGACACTGATTACAAACCACCATGTCATAAGAATTTTAAAAGTAGAATAATTAAAGCTTCTTGTGGGATGTCAATGACACGTTCCCATTTTCAGACAAAGGGGAGATTTTCAAGAAGGCTTTTTAGTCTCACCCATCAGGGAGAGACTGCAGGAACTGGTGTGGAAGAAGAAATACAAACCACATTTCTTCATATTGAGTGATCAGAGAGGATCGCCTTAAAAGGTAACTTCCTTGGTTCACAACTGAAGAACTATTTGGTGTCGTTTAAGTTTGCGTGGCCCAAGATCTGACCCTGTTATCTTCCTTCTTAGATCTGTTTGCAAACACCTTATACAGAGTCTGTAATGCTTGATAGTCCTCCTCACCCTCCCAAACCACCCAGAACAAATGCTTTACTGTTACAGGGCACCTAATGCTGGTGAGAGGTGCCAGCCTGACAACTCTGGAGACTGAAGCTCTCTTTATCCACAGAACAGGTGCTCCGCTGAGCAGATGCAGCGGCAGTGCAAACATCCCCAAGCTAACTGATGAAGAGGCTCTATTTTCTTCCCCCCTTAACCACTCCACAGTGGTGGGCAGACAGGCTACACATTCAGACTGGGCTGATGAGCTGGAAATTTCTTTTTGGATTAACAGGAAAGAGACACTTGCTTCTTGGATTGCTCTTTGCCTCAGATCCTTCCGTTCCCAGTAGGGCTGATTTATATGCACTGTTTTCCTCTCCATTATCCAGCATCACATGAGTTTGGAAATTCAATACCTCTTTTTCCATTATAGTTGGACTCTGACTCTTTTTCAGCAGATTTCATCTATGAGCTTTATGCTGAAGGAAATCAGATTCTGAAGGGCAAATCACAATCTGCTCCAAAGTGCTTACAAAAAGCCAGCCTTTGCTTTCCTTCCTTCCTTCCCCCTCTGATGCAGGCTCATAGAGTCTCTCTCAACATGGACAATGTCACACTTCTGGGCACAGTTAAACAATAATGTGACTCTGGCGTGAATCTGCATTAGTAGGGTATCTATTTTCCTCTCTATGCACCCAACCCTGCAAGTGCTGAACACCCTCAACTGCCCTTGACACCACTGGGAGTGGAGGCTCTCAGTATTTTGCAGGATCAGGCTCTATGACCTGAGGACCAAATCAGGTTTTGTAAATTGTATGTAGGGCCGGTTAGGGGAGGGGGGGCGTGGCCCGGCCCCCACCTCCTATCTGCCCCCATGGGACTCCTGCCCCATCCAACTCCCCCTATTCCTTGACAGCCTCCCCCCAACCCCTGCCCCATCCACACATCCCGCTCCCTGTCCCCTGACCGCCCCCGGACCCTCACCGCCCCATCCAACCCCTCCTCTCATTCCTGAACCACCACCCCCACCCCCGGATCCCTGCCCCATCCAACTACCCCTTCTCCCTGTCCCCCGAGTGCCCCTGGAATCCCTGCCCCTGACTGCCTGCTGCTGCCCCATCTAACTCCCCCTCCTTCCTGACTGCCTCCCCCCGGGACCCCTGCCCCCATTCAACCCCCTGTTCCCTCCCCCTGACCACCCCGCCCCTATCCACACCCCTGCCCCCTGACCACCATCCTGAACTCCCCTTTCCTCTATCCAACTCCCTCTCCGCTCCCTGCCCCCTTACCACGCTGCCTGGAGCACTGGTGGCTGGTGGTGCTACAGCCACGCCGCCCGGCTGCTGGAGCCGGGCCACACCGCTCTCGCCGCCACCGTGCAGGACAGAGCACCGGGTCAGGCCGGGCTCTGCAGCTGTGCTGCCCCAGGAGCTCACAGCCCCACCACCCAGAGCACTGCGCTGGCGGCGAAGCAAGCAAGCTGAGGCTGTGGGGGAGGGGGACAGCGGCGGAGGGACCGGGGCTAACCTCCTGGGCCAGGAACTTGGGGGCTGGGCAGGACGGTCCCGCAGGCCAGATGTGGCCCGCGGGCCGTAGTTTGCCCACCTCTCCTCTATGACATTTCCATGGGATTAGAAACAGTTCTCCTGTATGACTCATGCACATTAGGCACTGCTAATCTATTTCCTGTAGTTTGCTGAGTTTTCCAGCACAGCTAAGGAATTCCTGCACATTTTACGGAGCCCTCACGTATCGATGTCACCACAACAACAGTTCCCAGACTTCAAAACTGCTAGTTCAACAGTGATGGTTAATCCCAGGGCAGATGAATTCTAAAAATGCCTTTTTTAGGAAGTTTAGTCCATTACTTTTAGCTCCCTGGATGCAGCGGACAAATGTTTAACCAACAAAGAATTCACTGGGTTGGCAGGAAAGTAGTAAAATACATGGAAACCAAACCAGAAACGGAGGCGTTGAGCTCAGGGAAGCTTTGCATGCTGCTGGCTGTCCACAACGAAGCTGCAGCTTCAGGGGCACGTTGGGCGTCTTTTTCAATGTAACAGAGCATGTTAATTTTCTTCCCGAGGGGTCACAGGCTGGTGCTGGTTCTGGGTCACCATGGGGATTGCATATAGCATTTCAAACCACAGCAAGTTTAGATCGAGGAATACTGTTAGCCTGGTTCAGAACACACAGCCAAGTGCTCTGAGTCACACTATCTGGCCCAGGTAAAGAGCGGGGTGAGAGGGTAAGACAACATGCAATAACACTCCAAAGAGGTCACCTACAGGGTACTTACTGCAATGGAGAGCCTCACTCTGGATTACTGCAATTCATTTCCAATCTTTGGCAATAAGGAGGAGGATTAGAGCTGTAAAAGCTATCAGGTCAAAATTAACCTACGCACTGTGAGTCAGATTCTAAACATTAATGCCTGAAGACTTATTAGATGTCCTATAAACTACATTTGTGACTGCAACTATAAGAGAACCACGCACTGTGAACCAAATGGCATCTTAGAAACATGGCTCCTGGTTCTGTGTAAGGACCAGAACACAGTTATCAGCGCTGGACTCTACTATGCAGTCTCACAGTAAAAAGGAGATAAACTTGTCTAAGTAGCTGCAAATCTACATTGAAAGGAAAAGCACTTACCAATATTAATCTCGTCATCGGTTAGTGTGTCCCCAATAAAGTCAAACTGAAAGGACTGTAGAGTCTGAGAGAATTTCTGCACGGCAAAAGAGTAACCTGGAAAAGGAAGAATTGAAGGTTGAATGTTTATGTAATTGATACATAGAGGTGGTAAGTAAAGTTTTAGGAAATAAATATTGGAAGAAGAGATTTACAGTGGAGGGGTTAAAAAAACCCAGAACAGATCTCCGTGCACTCCATGGATTTCAAGCTCTCTTGAAAAATAAAAAAGGTAAATGTGTATTTTATGTGCTGCTATTAGGGAATACATTTTCAAAGAGTCTCTGAAAGTACACCTGCAATATTGGCAGATGCAACAAATTCCACAAGCAATTGATCATGTGTGTCCATATATCCTGGTGATGAGTGCAGGAACAGTTTTCATCTGCAGAAACATGCAATCTTAAATATACTATTCACCATTTTGGGATACAGTTAGAGAATCTGACACTATGAATAACTGTTTATGGGGACCAAGAGAGGTTAGCCATTTGTGGATAGCATGTTGGACCTTTTCTCTCCATCCCCTGTAAATAAATAAAATGTAAGTTGAACATTACAGGTCAGATCTTCAGCTAGTGTAGATCAGTGTAGCTCTATTCAAATCAGTGGAGTTATTCTGATTTACATCAGCTGAGGATTTGCCCATACTAGGAGCCAAATTTGTCATCCAGGGTGTACCTCAAAATAAGTCTCAAGTTTGCTCAAGAGATGCTATCAAACACCGAAGCACTACCCATCCTGACGTTTTAAACCAAGACTTTCAAAAATATAAGTTTTTTTCCAAAGTACTGAGCATCCAACAGCTCCCACTGGAGTGAATAGATACTCAGCACTTTTCAAAATCAGGTAACTTAGGCCATGTCTACTCTACCACTTATGTTGGCAAAACTTATGTTGCTCAGGGGCGAAAAAACCCCACCCTCGAGCGACATAAGTTTCACCGGTGTAAGTCGTCATGTACACAGTGCTATATCGGCAGGAGAGCTGCGACGACCACTCACTGGGGATGGTTTAATTATGTTAACAGGAGAGCTTGCTCCCATCAGCAGGGAGCGGCTACATGAGAGATCTTACAGCGGCGCAGCTGCATTGGTACAGCTCTGTGGCTGTAAGGTATCTAGTGCAGACATCATGTAGACAAACCCTTAAGCTTGACTAAGGCAAACATTTAGTTTGCAGCAAGCTGGAGAGTGAATCTACCCCGCACTAGCCCCATGAATCCTGCTGACGTGTATTTACAGTTCATTAATGTACTTTGATCCTAACTACTTGTTAATTATCAGAGGGGTAGCCGTGTTAGTCTGGATCTGTAAAAGCAACAAAGAATCCTGTGGCACCTTATAGACTAACAGTCGTTCTGCAGCATGAGCTTTCGTGGGTGAATACCCACTTCTTCAGATGCAAGTCTCTTGCATCTGAAGAAGTGGGTATTCACCCACGAAAGCTCATGCTGCAGAACGACTGTTAGTCTATAAGGTGCCACAGGATTCTTTGTTGCTTTTACTTGTTAATGAAGATCAGCAGGTGCACACACACAGTTAGTCCATGACAGGCTAGTGCAGAATAGATTCATACCCCAGTTTGCTATAAATTAACTGTTTGTTTAGACAAGCCCTAAGTTTAGGCTCCTAAATGTGAAAATTGTTGCCATATACTTAAGATAGTATTTGCATGGTTTGTATTTGATGAGGAGAAGAAAATGAATAGAACAAATGCTTTGGGGCAGATGGATGCATTATTGTCAGGACATATTGCCATTTGGGGCAGTATTTCCACAAGTTTGCCCACTTGGAAAATAAAATAGAAAATCACCTTTCAAAATGATAGCTGTTTTCTCAGGGCATCACAAACACATAAACAAACAGTTATATAGACAAGCAAGGTAGTGAAACAGCTGGGCTTGATAAGCCAGGGGTTTTCTTGTGCTCCAGGTAGCCCATGGATCTGTTTCTGTCCCAATGATGAAGAAACTGCTAGTCTTTAAGCAAAGATGCTTCCTGATGGCAGTTGGTAGCCTGGTCCAGAACTATTTTTAGGCTTTCCAGAGAGGTTTCTCTGTATCTTGTGTGGCTGCTTTGTGTCTTTGTCAGCTACACCGTTGCTTTAAACTCAACTGATCACATCTGCAGAGGAACTCGGGGGGCGGGAACAAACACTCAGAGGAACAAATCCAAACTGCAAAGTTACCTGGCAAGATTAGAGCAGTGGAGGCCACAGGTACCATTCAGTCTAAAGAAATAGCAAGTCCTGCACCCTGGAAGAATTAGCAACACAGATATGGAGGTGGCGGGAGTAGCCAAGCAGTTGCATAGTCAAGTGACTTTATTTTTACCTAGTCTCCTTAATATTGTCCTACAATGAGTCCATGTAGTGAAGACACAGAGAAGGCATGGGATCAGGATTGGAAGGAGGGGAAGGGATTTGGTCCATAAGAGGATCTTAAAAGTGTTTCAAAGAGTTTGAAACCAATGTGATGAACCAAATCAAGCCAATCTTCCTGTGTGGAGCAGCATGTGTTGTTTATGTTTTGTGGTCCCCCTGTAAGAACAAGCACATGGGATAACAGAATGAAAGGGTCCAAGATAGCGTGTGCCACAAGGGATGTGACGTAGACAGCAAAGCACAACTGAGCCCAAACGCCAAAGTTTGCTTCTTGATTTACATCAGAATTTTCCTGAAATCCAGGGAGGGGCTATAGTCAGAGTTCCAGGCTGGAACCATTATAGGTTCTGAGATCTGAGGCAGAGTTCAAATCTGTATTAGAACCTTATCCAAAGGCTAAAGATTGTATGAGCACAAGGGCAGGACATAAGGTTCCGGTTCATGCCCTACTGTATAATACGAGAAGGGATTCTTCTTATAAGATGGCCAACTGTCTGGGTACAGGTAGGGCCAGATTTTCAATCCAACCTTAATTAGGCCTCCATTTTTGTGGGTGCAATTTTCGTCTCCAAGTTTAGGCCACTGAGAGTATGTCTACACTGCAACATAAACGCAAGCTTGAGTCTGGGCTCAAGCCTAACCCCTCCTTGTGTCTACACTGCAATTTCACTAACCAAGGGCTTGGAACCAGAGCCCCAGGACCGTGCAGGGCTGGCGGGTCTGAGATAGAGTTAAGCCAGGACCCAAGGTCTGAGCCCTATTGCTCTGCAGTGTAGATGCAGCTCTGCTTGACTCGGGTCCCAGGAGTCAGCCGGAAGTATCCCACAATTCCGTGGGACAACTTCCTGAGTTCTTTCTATCCCAACAATCTGCAACCCTCTCTACTGAGAACAGAAGCCACCGACCCCTTTTGTGAATGGCAGCAGATCAGGTCAGTTCCAGTCTATGCCTCCGATGAAGTGGGCTGTAGCCCACGAAAGCTTATGCGCAAATAAATGTGTTCGTCTCTAAGGTGCCACAAGTCCTCCTTGTTCTTTTTGCATTTTCTTCTGATGACTGATCTGCTAGCACACTATCAGAGAGCCTCTGGGGTTTGCAATGCAGTGGAAACTGATCAAGTCTTTTGCAAAGTGAGCTGCTTCAAACTTCCTATAATGGGCAGGGCAGGCAGTAAAGTTTCCCCACAGTCCACCACACTTCATAGAATATCAGGGTTGGAAAGGACCTCAGGAGGTCATCTAGTCCAACCCCCTGCTCAAAGCAGGACCAATGCACAGACAGATTTTTACCCCAGTTCCCTAGATGGCCCCCACAGGGATTGAACTCACAACCCTAGGTTTAGCAGGCCAATGCTCAAACCACTGAGCTATTTCTCCCGCCCAGGGCTAGGGCTGGTAGGGCTAGAGTCACCACATTTATGGGGTGATGCTAGGGATTCTGGGATATAGTTACTTTGACTCGGGTCTGCACACTGCAATGTGGACACCAGAGCCCGAGGTTCAAGCATGGGCTGGAAAAGTCTGAATGTAGGGTTAAAATACAATGTAGATGCTCAAGCCCAGGGTTCCCTAACACAGCTCCGCTGACTCGAGTAGCACTAACCCTGGGCTTACAATGCATGTAGACATACCCTTAGGGCTTGTCTATATAGAGACACTTCAGAAAAGTAATCCAAATTAACTAAAGGTGTGAATTTAAAATTGGTTAAACTGTATAAAACCCCTGTGCAGACAGACACTCACATTCAGAATTAAAGTGAAGTGGCCGAACAAAGGCCACTTTAATTCTGAATAGAGTATCCACACAGGGATTTAATGCAGTTTAACTAATCCACTTTAAAGCCCCACCTTTAGTTAACTTGGATTAATTTTCCTGAGTGTCCACATGTAGACAAGCCCTCAGACACTTAGGGCCACAATTTCAAAAACACCCTCTGATTTGGGGTCTCTCCATTTGTGGGTGCCCAATTTTAGACACCTTGGCCCTGCAGCAAAATCTCCTGCTGACACCTTAGCTTTCTATGCTGGGCTTTCAAAAACTGAGGAACCCAACACTGGAGGCCACTTTTTAAAATCTGGGCTCTCATCCCCATAAGAAAGTGCGGCCACAGATGAGGGACTTTCATATTAAAGTGGCCTAAACTGCATTAAAACAACAAACACCCCTACCTACCTGCAAAAATACAGGTTACTGTTTGTAACTGTTGCTTTTAGGGTTCCTTTTTCCTATATATTTTCTTTGCATAAACAGCAGCGGTTCTAGATGCGTTCTTTAGTTTAGATGGAATGTTGGCTTTGGCGAAATTACTCCTTTTGGTTGGTGTTTTGGACACCTTAACCAGGGGCGGCTCTAGCTTTTTGGCCGCCCCAAGCAGTCATGCGCGGGAGGCGCCCCGGAGCCGCGGGAGCAGCGTACCTCCCGCGGGCATGACTGCTTGTCCCGCGTGGCTCGGCTGGACCTCCCGCAGCTGCGGGCGGCTCGCGGGTCCGGCGGCTCCGCTTGAGCTGCCGCAGTCATGCCTGCGGGAGGTCCAGCGGAGCCGCGGGACGAGCGCCCCCTCCGCAGTCATGCCTGCGGCAGGTCCAGTCGTCCCGGGGCTCCGGTGGACCTCCCGCAGGCATGACTGCGGCAGGACCACCGGCCCAGCCCGCTGCCCCCGCGGCCGCAGGGGACGCCCCCTAGATGTTGCCACCCTAGGCACCAGCTTGTTTTGCTGGTGCCTAGAGCCGCCCCTGACCTTAACAGAAAAATCCAAGGTGTTTGCCAGGTGCCTGTCATCTTAGTATCTAAGCACTGACAGTGTCACTTTACATCTGTAATGCATTTAGAAAGTACAGTCCAAAGATCAAATCCTTATTCTCTCAAGACGTCAAGATTGATGGGCAAAATCTTTCCCTCCACTTGAGATGGGTTAGAGCTCAACTACTAATAGATCAGTCAAGAACACTCTTAAAACCAGGTTTGTATGTGTGTTCTAAAAGGAAGAACAGGAACAACATGGTGGCAGTGTTTGTGGTTCCCTGGCTCCACGCTATGAAAATCATTTTTTCCCCCTTACTTCGAGCAGCCTTGTACCTTCATGATACAGAAAGTGACTTTAAATCTTGACCTTGATCCAGGTGACCACAAACAGTTTTGAAAAAATCTTTTACAACAGCAGGGGGTGAAAAAAAATGCAGCTCATGCTGTCCCACTCAGCTTCACCAAAGAGTAACACTTCTCCAGACACATTTCCCTCTCCAAACTGGAGACAAAAATTGGACAGAGATTTGTACACACTCTTTATTGCTACTTTCCACCTGTGCATCATCAGAAAGCAGAAGGCAAAAACACTGGGGAGGGCAGGGGGGAGAGGAGGGAATGTTATCTATACATTTCCATTGGCCTGAGCCTCTGGGCTTTACTAGCCAATAGTTGACCTAATCAAGAGGAAACAAGGGAAGAATGGAAAGGAGGGCCAGAGTTCTGTCAGATGCCCTCTGTTCCACTTCAGCCTGCTCCACCCTTGCTCATTTTCTGAAAACTCTGTGTAAGAGGAGCGGTGTAGTAATTAAAGCAGAGCCCAGCTCCTCCTCTGTCTCATGCTGAGCTGGGCTGTTAACACAGTGATGTCACGCACAGCCTAAGTCTTATTTGTCAGGGATCCAAGTCAACATAAATAATCATCTTTCCATCTCCAAAGGCCCCATGGACATCTGGCCCTGTATGCCGCTGGAAGAGATGGGATGATTCGTGTTCTACTCGCTTGACAGCAACTAGGAAATGGGGCAAGCTGCATCTCAGCTGTGCAGGGATTTCAGCTGGGGGTTGGACAGTACTTGCCAAGTCCTTCCCTCTGTGTCATCCTACAAAGCAGCTAACCATCTGGTGACTTGCTCTTGGTTCGGTTGTTTTTCCTGCTGCTGCTCCTGTTTTGCTAATGGAAAATTCTAGACCAAAAGCAAGCAATTCCTCTTTAATACACACTACCTCAGAGGTTTTTAGTGCAGCCATCACTGGAATAAGTTGGTCCCCACTGCCTACAGCGCAGCCTTGTAGTCAAGGTCCTTCACTATCATGACAGGAAAGTTGCTCTCCTGCACCCAGCATGGCCTGTGTTCTTTGCAATGCCAGAAAGCACACAATGACACTGTGCTTCCTGGCTACACTCACCGACTTCAACAATCGGGACTGCAATATTATTAGCTGAAATCCTGATCTTACTGGGATGAGCTGGTGACTACAGTGGGACAGCTGGGCGCTAGTTCCAGCTCTGTCACAGACTTGCGGAAGTCAGATCACCCCTCTATGCCTCAGTTTCCCCACCTGTAAAATGGAGAGGACAACCCAGACCTATTTCAGAGCAAAGATGTAAGGCCTGGTTTGTCAATGCTGGGGAAAAATGCTTCCGGGGGGCTGAGGTGACTGGTGCTAAAGAAGAGCAGGGTATTATTGAGAGTTCTGGGAAGGGGAAAAGATTCCAAGGGCAGCCTCCCTAATAGCTTCCCATTTCCCATTCAGCCTCTCAAAGCCTGGGAATAAGACCAAACATTCTGCTGCTAGCTGAGGAGAGAACAGCATGGTATCCTCTGGGATCAGTTCAACACCCTTCCTTGGGCAGTCACTCAGGCTTCCCCTCTCCAACCTAGAGGATAGGCAGAGGGCCTCTGCAGTGGTCTGATCCTGTTGTTCTGGAGCACATCTGGTGACAGTACATGGTTATCAACTAATGAAGAACTGACAGCTCTGTCACTTTTAGAGGGCCCTAGCCATTTTCGTACGCAAGGATATCTTGGTAAGTTACCCAGTTACATTTCTGAATTCTCCTCCCTACTGTTATGCTGGTGGCATAAGAATTAATCACCATGGCTGCAAATGGAACATGACAGACATGGGATTATCCAAAAGAACACAGCTGCTTGTAAAGGTCAGAGAAAAAAAAAGCCTGAATTACATGGAGTTTGGATGAAAATACTGTTGAAACCGGCCTTTGCAAAAAAACTCAGAGGACTAATTGGGGAAGCTAGCCAGCACTCTCTTCACTGCACTCTGGTCTTTGCAGTACAGCTCCCCCACACAGTGCAGTTGCCCTTAAAGAAATTGGACAGCGTTGGCTCCACGTAAGCAGGCTGGCTTTGAGGAAGCTGGTCAGCAGCTCTTCACTGTGTTGTTATGTTTCCGTACATAGAGTAAACCATGTCCTTTAAACCCGAACCAACTTATTTCAGAGTGACGAAAAAACAATAAAAAGAAAGAACAAAAGTAAAGTCTCCACGACAGAGCCCAGTGTGTTTCTCTCTTTAATAGCCTGCAGTAATGGATGCTCTCTTTGCAGACAGGCAGAGTTCTTAGAAATGTAAGCGTGCATCAGACAAAACAAAGATATTGCAGTTTCGAGTTGCTTAAATCACAGCTGCACTCTGGGCTTGGGGAACCTCGAGCACTACACAGGGTACATAGGTAAACACCATGTTAGTCATGGTGTCACAGGGCGGCTGGCCCAGGAAATGAAGTAGGTCCCACTCCCTGTGCCAGGATAAGTGTGCCTATTTGGCCAATTAAAGTAGGTAGGGCAGCACATGAGGGTTATAAAGGACCAGAGGGAGACCCAGTGAGAGAAAGAGAGTCCTGGTGAATCCGAACTAGTCAGAAAAGGGCAGGTGAGAGCTGCCTGGAATGGAGGCAGAGTGCAGGTAAGAGCTGTCAGAGCCTGTATGTTTGGGACCAGGAAGAAGGCTGAAGACAAGGAGAACAGCAAGAGGTGTTTGCTGGACTGGCATCCCTAAGCCAGAGAGCCAAAACGAGAGGGCTAAAGGCAGGAGATGCACCAGAGAGAGGTGCCTGCTGGCTCCAAGCCAGAACCAAGGGCTGGAGAGGGCTGAAGGCAGGAGAGCAGTGGAGAAGCCAAACTACTGATATCTCCAAGGCTGGAGAGTAGGACCCAGAGGAACCATGAGACGGCCAGGGGGAAACGAGGGATACTCACCTGATAAGGTGGCGCCCCAGCAGAGAGCAATGGGGGTTCCCGCTGGGCAGAGTAGGATTACACTCCAGTTGGAAGGGCTAAGGTAAATGTCCTGGTACAGGGACGGGGGTGATTGACAGAGTCCGGGCATGGTCAAAGGCACTGAGCTGTGATATGTGGGGTATTATGGGACAAGACATTGGGTGAGCTTAATGATTGTTTGCATTGGGGTGAGAAACAGATAAAATGTTTGGGACTTTTATTAGGGATTGTTTTGAACTATGTTCAAGGATAAGCTTGCATGGAGTTATTGGGGTCTCTGAAAGGGGAAACTGAGGAAGATGTCCCTGCCATGCTGTGGCCTGCGACAAGAGGGTGCTCCAGCAAGGGCAGCCTTATCACACGTGGGTCTTGGTTAATTCAAATTAAGCTGCAGTGAAAGCAATTTTACTGTATGAAATTAGGGGATAAAAAATTGAGCACTATAGGGAAAAAAGTTAATATAGCTGCATTTGCAGTCGCCAGTGGCGCAGAACTCAGATGCTCTCGGTACTTTAACATGGTTCTCATGAGCCTTCTAGATGCTTAGGGTCTTTAAATGGGTTGCTTAATGGTTCTCCTTCTTGACTTCTAGCTAGAGCCCCTAGGGCTACCAGAGGCTCTTGGATAATAACAGCACAAGAACTTGTACTGCACTGGAAAACTCCCACCCTTTCAAATCAAAACAAGAGGGCAAAGGGCCAGTGAATTAACCATTTCCAAAAGGGCGTTGCTGCTGTAACAGCCTCTCAGGGTTTGTTACATGCTGGAAGTTACAAAAGGAGAAAATGACCCGACTAGATCCTCCGGCTTTCCTGACAGGATTCTGAGCGTGCCTATGTTTCACCAGTCCCCAGGCTACACAAGCCATGGCACCGGGCCGAGCTGCTCTAGAAACCTGTGGGCAATCAGCAGACCTTGGGGACAATAGCAAAAATCCCGTCCCCGGCCATGAGAAGAAAGGCTTCTTCATAGGCACAAGAGAGAGCCCTAAGACACGAGAGGGATGGAAACTAAAGGAGGATAAAACCCCTTTTTCCAATCAAAAGCCTTGTTCAGCAGTTTCCTCCAAGGGGCCAACCCTTAGGTCTTGAATGGAGAGATTCAAAGCCTGAATGTAGCTATTTAATGACCAGCTGCTAGGAATGCCTTGAGAGAGAGATGAACTGTTGAACTCTAGCACAAAGTGATGTCATCGACTCAATGGAAAGTCTGGGCAACTAACGCAATTTCAGCCCCTAGGAAATCAGTTTTTTCGCATACTTTAGGCCGAATCTGAGAGGCCCTTATTCAGTTTTTACTCAGGCAACCAACCCCTTTTTCTCCCCCACACCAACTTCTCTTCTTTGCCTTTAAATTTAACTGACACTTAGATGCTGCTATCCAATTTTTCATCTCTCTCAATACCTTTAGCCACTCTCCCTGTAATCCTCTTTTCCTGCCTTGGATCAAGTTAACTTGGGGCTGTGTTCCAGCCAAATATCTCAAGGACCAGTACTTTTTTCTTAACCAACAAGTGTATCCTTGAGTAACTCCATCTGGAAACCAATAGGCAGCCAGTGCAGATCCTGCAATGCTGACACCATCTGCTCCCGGAGAGCAAGCCACCACACCAAGCAAGCCACCACACTCTGTTGCAGTTTCTTGACACATTTGAAGATGTAGCTTCAAGGACAGTGTATTGCAGCCACCAAAACCTGAGGTGACAGTGCCAAAGGTGACAGCAGTTCAGCTCACACCTGAATGAAACAGTTGCATTCACCTGGCCAGATGGAGGTAGAAAAACTCTCCAGACCATCACAGCTTCTTGCTCATCTACTAGCATGTGGGAAATTCAACAGATGACTAGATTGCAAACTCAAACAACCAAAGGTGAGCATACACCCTTAATACAAGAAGCAACTTATCCTCACCATGTCTTCCCAAAAATCAGATATCCCCAGTCCTATCCAGACTGAGTCTCAACCAGCTAGCTCTCATTTGTATGTATTATGGAATGAATTACAGTGCAGGATACCAAGGTCCAAAACTACTCTATGTCTCCAACCGTCTGAACTAAAAGAAGCGGGGATGTTGTCTTGGCTACCCACATTCCAAAGAATCCTGTTGATGCAGAGCAGAATTTGACACAGCTGGCCAGCTCAGTGGTTTGTGGGCCAGCCCACCCTCTTCTATAAGAAAGCAACACCCTTCCAGTCATGGCATGTGTCCTGGCACATGAGCTGCGTACATCTTCCAGCACATTCATGGGACACATGGAGGAATCTGGCTGGCCACATGAGACAGCTTGGCAAGGATTGAAAGCTGACTCTTGCACCCTTCTTCCAACTCATGTGCCAGTGCAGGATTGAACCCTAAAGATCATTTGAAAAATTGCTGCTGCACTTGCCATTTTTAAGTAGACAGTTGGGGCAGAGGGGACTTGAAAATCCAAAACCAATAATTTAATTGAAAAGCGCAGTATAACTGGTTTAAATTACATTTTCCTTTTGTAAAAATTGGCCTGTGCTGAAACCTTATTTGCCAAGTTTCAAGCTGAAGTAAATACAAGTGGACATGTAATAAACTGCCTCAGAAATGAGCTTAAAGATAATAAAAAGATAATAGTCCTTTAGATACAGCACCATTGGCTGAAAGCTGTTTTGCTTAGTGCAGGAAAAGAGGAAAGACACATATCCTTCTCTCTACAGAGATGCATTTCCATCTTTAACTTTAACAGAGTCTGTGCCTGTGATGGCTTTAACAGTGATTGGCTTAAGTGAGTATGCACTGCTACCATCCTGCCTTGCAACTCCAGTCTGCTTTTGTCATTTGAACAAGTTCTGTGCCTAGTCTCTCAAGAAAGACAGACAGAGTCCCCTTCCTCCTTAGTTTGCGGTGCCCCACCCCAGACTATATCCAGGGCAGCGAAAGCAATGAAGATTTCACAGAACAGCAATTCCTTTTTCAGAAGTGAAAAACTGGACAAAAGAAAAATGATGGCAAAGGTTAAGAAAAAGCTGTAGTAAAAGTAACCGTCAGTTCCAAACCACAATAACTCTCTAGAAGAGTTCCCTGACAGTCCTCCATCCTAGGCACGTCACAATAGACTATGCCAGGTTTCCATCTTGGCAGACTCATTCTCGAACCTCTCTGAAACATAATGGAGCGGGAACTTTGCCTTCCATCTCCTGAATCATTTCGACTGAACAATTAAAGTTATGGCAACGTAGCATTGCTACATTCCAGTGATCCATTCTGAAACGCTGAAAGCTGGCAACCCTGAGTAATCTTCATACAGATCACCTCCTCCTCAGCCTTATAGCAGTCTGGATTTCCCAATGTTCCGAAGCCATCTTTTGTTTGCTGAGTGTTAGAACACTGGACTGGAAAAGAAGTTAGTTCTCCTCCTTGTGGAACAGTGTGGGTGCTACCAGAAGACAAATACAACAACATAATAGGACAGATTTTTAAAGGGGCCTCAACCTAGTTTCAATTTTGTGAATACATATAATAGCATGTATGTGTAAAGCCACCTACAATGTAAATGCAATCAGAATTCTAGATGTCTAATGCTAACATTTGCCCCTAGAGTTAGTTGTGATGGCATATTATTGAGGGTTGTATGGATAGCATCTTATGCACTAGGTAGGATAGCATCTTATGCACTACTGGCCTGACGCAAAGCTCACTGAAGTCAGATGGGAGGCTTTGGATTAGACCCTATGTTTTTGTCATAGCCACATAGCCTGCCAGGTCTCCCTCACACCCGACTCACAAGTGAATGTGCTTCAAGGAAGTAATGCTGACATTAAATTTAAATTGATGCACAAAGTTCCCGCAACAGGCATTTTCATTCTGTAACTGAATGCATTTCACTGAATATATATTAGGGATGAAGGTGACTCCTGGAATTTTGACGGCACCTGAACTGAAACTTCTAGTGACACTGCAGATTTTTTTCATAATACGAGCTCCAGCAAATTCTGATGGATTTAGGGACACCTGGGAGCCTCACCTACTTGGCAGTGTCTCTTAAAACCAGATGGAAAAGACAATTACAAAATTGCGTCGTTTGGAACAAACACCGCTAGGGGAGAGTTTACACTGCCTTAAAAATGTACATTATGTTGCTAGTATACAGCAAGGTCTCACACATGCCTGCGCTACAGATACACACACAGAAAGTGATGGAGAAGAGTGATGAGTATTTTAAATCAAGGGGCTTCATGTCTGAAACAGAGTCTGCAGGTTATTTCCTCATTAAGCCCAAATCTCAGAGTAATAAACTGTGTATTTGAATCTTACACAGCAACTCAGGGGAAATTATTTACTAAAATGAGAATATCACTAGCAGTCGCCATTCCGAGACAAAAATGACAGGTTTAGAGGGCTGATTATGTTTTTTGGTAGAAGAAAATTTTCTCTATTTCTTATGAGGCAGTGTGGCCTAGAGGACAGAGCACTAGACTGGGACTCAGTAGACTTGGGTTCTACTCCCAGCTCTTCCGCTAGCCTGGTGGGTGATGTTAGGCAAGTCACTTTACTGCCCTGTGCCTCAGTTTTACCATCTGTAAAATGGGGATAATGATAATCCTCTGTAAAATGCTTTGCGATCTAACAGTGAAAAGTGCTGAGCTAGGTACAGCTATTTATACAACACCCAAAAGCCTAGTAGATGATTTATGCACATATAAAGACAGGCTGCTGCCCCAGAGTACTCATAATCTAAATAGACAATAGGAAGTAATATGGGGCATTTGAATTATGTTCCACCGGCAGTTCCATGGTCAAAGGAGAGTGAAAAACTGGAGAGAATCCACCCATCCCCTTTCCCCCTCCCCTGAAATATGGCAACAAACAGTACTAAAGTTTTGGAAAAATATGACTTACTAAGGAGAGGTTAAGAGAACCAAAAGGCAGAGCTGAGAGAACAGTTCCTTGAACGGGGGGAAATAGTTGTCTGTATAAAAGGAGAGTGGATGGTTTCTGTGATTATGACTCTGATTTTGCCATGAGCTCCACACAGTTAAAAAGAAATAGTATGTAGACTCTAATGTTTTAAAACTAGATCCCTGGTAACAAACAAACAATTATATAAGAAATAGATTTAGAAAAGAAATAAGCCAAGCTGGGGGAAAAAAAACTGTTGTTAAGGTCTGTAATGTCTCTTGAAGATAGAAATCATTTCATGGAAACCAGATTCCTAGCAGACCAATGTTATTGGACTCCACATGTACAGAACCTTGGCTGAGCACACATTTCTGACATATTATACGTGCACAGAAAGAACAATATTGGGCATGTTACTGTGAGGTAAATGTTTAATGACAAATAAACGAGGAATGATTTTGGCAGCTTACTCTGCTATAGAAATGATAGCTCGTTAAAGTCAGTACAAACAAGAGAATAAAAAGCAGCAAAGAATCCTGTACATTGGACCTTATAGACTAACAGACATTTTGGAGCATGAGCCTTCGTGGGTGAATACCACTTCGTCGGATGCATGCGAAGTGGGTATTCACCCACGAAGGCTCATGCTCCAAAACGTCTGTTAGTCTATAAGGTGCCACAGGACTCTTTGCTGCTTTTACAGATCCAGACTAACACGGCTACCCCTCTGATACAAGAGAATAAAAAGACATTTATCTGAGACAGGCCTGAACCTTGAGGGAACCTTTCAGTCCAAGCCCATATCTGTGGATTATACAACAACCTTCATGCAGCGCAGCGCCAATTTCTTTTCAGAGGGGTTCAATGGTAAGATGAAGAGGGAATGAAAGGTTATAAGGAGAGATGCAAATTTTGTGGCTCTTAAACAGAGGTGAGATTACACAAGTGAGAAAGTGACCCCGCTGTGGGGAGTGAATGGCAAGTAGGTGGAGGGAGGGAAGGGATGAGGCTGAAACTAAGGGCATAAAGTGAACAAGTTGAGGAACAGGTGGCTAAGAGATCAGAGAGGCAGGAAGGGGCAAGTCAATGGAAAGCTTTAAACGCAAGTTAGGGCCATTCTCAATTGGGTTTGGAGCCAGCTAAGAGTTAGAGATGCAGGAGGGTGGGAATGCACAGAAAATGACAGTGCATTTTCCTTCTTTTAAATGGAAAGTCACTTTTAAATGGAAAGTCACCTTCTTTTCCTTGGTGCAAATTTATCATTGCTAGGTTTATTGTTCTTTATCATCCTCCATTTCATGCCCAGACAGTGAGGCTAAACAAAAATGTTAGAGGCTGGAATGGAGATTCAAGCATCTCTTCTATTCTCACATGATCCCATACAATATGTGGAAAGCCTAAGACAGAAGAATTTTCTGGTTTCAAGCAAAGGATATTGCCTCAAAAAGCATAGAAAACGTAATTACTATTCTAATGCAGGATAAGTACTTTCTGTCTTTGTTTCAGTCTTAAAAGGCTCCAATTAATCCTGGCACAACTCCACTGGTTTCAACTGAGTTATACTGAACCAAAGATCAGTTTGGTCAGAAACTCTTTAGGCCTATTTTTCCTTACAGAGTGTGGTGAATCCTGAGATTTGTTTCACAATTTGCAGTCATAATATTTTTTTTTCTTTTTTTCAGTAGGAGGTCTAACTGTGCTTTAAAAAACTGGCATACAATAATATCAGTTACATACCATCACCGAGAAATGGGGATTGGGTAATGAATGTCAGACAGTTACAAAAAGAATGTGATTGATTTGAAATGCAACAGAGCAAAAGCTGCAAACACACTAAAAATCTTCATAAGGCACTATCATGAACTTGCATGTGTTTAAATAGTCCACCACCCTCTACTGGATGCAATTGAAATTACACAAATGTGTATCATAAGCCCTATATTTCACTCTAACCATTAATGAAGATACTTTTTAAAATCAAGTGGTAGTGACCTGGGCTCTTGAATAAGGAGAACTGGAGCTCTCTGCTGGAACCATGAGTTTCTGAGAAGGCACAGAGTATAACTTAGTGACAACCAAGAAGCTCTAACACAGTCATAGATTTTTCATACCAATAATTAGAAATAGCATTAAACCACAAAAGTCTAATGCAGATTTCAACATCTCCCCTATTAAAATTTGAGGGTGCTTAGATCTGGGAGTGTGATTAGGGTCAAATTCTACTGATAAATGCCACATAAGAATAAAACAGATTAGCGGACATGTTGATTATACCAATGCAGCTTTTAGAGTCCAGACAATTGTAGTGGAGTCTTGTGAAATAAAATGCTTATTAATACAAATTACTTTAAGAAAGCTTTAACTTTGCATTGCACTGGTGAACAGGATGAAGTAAATGAATGCAAATTAGAACCACAGAAAAAAGCTGCTATCAAAGACGACTAAAGTGTCATCCATAAAACAAGGGGGCAGAGTTTAATTTTCATATTTCCTGGCTACTGAGTGCTTTATTATGCAACCTTAATGTTCTCTTAGCATCATAATTGTATGGAATATATACAATATGTGGCAGGGCATAAATATTAAAACAACTAAACAATCCTGCAAAATGTATGCAATGTAACCAATTTTCTGTAATTGTATGATTTCCTGACTTTTTGGGCATCTAAACTCTCATTCATAACGGACTTCATTTCTTGAAGGATCATGGCCAGATTCTTCAGAGAGAATGAACAGAACAGGGCAATTTCAAGGCAAATCCCCTGTCATCCAGTCTCAGCTTCTGGCAGTTGGAGCAAAGAACTCATGACCCAAGCAGTTCCCCAGACTGCATCTTGCATTGTGGGAAGAATCACTGGGCAGGCTGCAGGGGAACCTCAGCTACTTTTAGAACAAAAATGTCTTCCTATTTCTGGAAGAGTGCAAGCTAGAAGCTTTCAGATCCACTTTGGGTCAGATCAACATTCTTCTGGCAGACTCAAATCAGAAATCCTCTTGTAATCCTAAGGGTGGAGCACCACAGAGAGATTCCTCAATTGCAAGTGATGCTTAAGATTCAACAGCTGCTGCTTTTAATTTAATTTGCCATTCCTCAAATGAAGGGGACACTTGGTAAGTTTCTTTCTAAGTACTTATATGGTCCTTAGTTACTACAGTATTCCAGCAACTCCCATGTATGTAAAAATAGAAATAATAATGATAACCTGCAAGTTAAAGCTAGAAATCATTAGTAGCTTTTTATCAATTAACTGGGAAACAAAGGCCCATGTTTGATCTGCCTCATTTAATACTGTATAGAGATATAGATAGAAAGAAACATTATATTTGAGACATAATTTTAAGAAGTCCAATGTGCAAAATAATCATTGCAGGGCATATGCTTCAAACCTGTTGAGACCTGATTGTCTGTACAATCATCTAGCTTTAATAATGCCTATATATTCAAAAGAGATCAAACCACTTTACATGATTTAGCCTCACAATATCCCTGAAAGGTCATGGTTATCATTATTATCTCCATTTTACAAACTGGGAAATGGAAGTACAGAGAGCTGCTCACATTCCAACCGCAATTCAGTAACAGACATGGCAATAAAATCCAGGAGTCCTAATTGCCAGTCCCCTGTTCTAACCACTGATCTATACTCTTTCCAATACATTAGAATTTCAGCTACTGCATGAAAAATCATACACAGGGTGAGTAACAGTCAATGGCAGATGCCACTTGCATGTGCAAAGCAGTAAAGCCTGAATGCCCACAAGGAGTGAGGTGCCTAGGTCCTTGTTTAGGGGCTAGTTTTGGAACCACTGCAATGCACAGAACTCCTGCTGAACCCCATAGATGCCCAAATTCACTTGGCACCTAAGTTTTTGCACTAAAAGTTCCCCAGGCATCTATGTTTCTGCCTATGGGCATGTTCTATGCATTCAGGTGCCTGTCTCCCGTCTATGCCCCAGAGCAATTCTCAAGCAAAGGGAAGATAGGTGTTCATTCACCTTACCCACATGAGGGTCCCAATCCCATAGGCATGCTCAGAGGGCACCTATTTCACACAAAGCAGCTCATAACCATTAGCCCAGTATTTAGGGTACTCCCCTGGGATGTAGGGGGACTGGATGCTGGGTCTCCCAACTCCCAGGTCAGTGCTCTAACCAACATGCTACAGCTTGTGCTCTCGCACTTAAAGAGTCATTTTGGATTGGCTCCCACAATGACTCTATAGGTTAGAGTACTCACCTGGATCCTTGTTCAGATCCTGTCTTCCCACTCAGGTAGAGAGGGGCTTGAACTGGGGGGGGGTCTCCTCCATCGCAGGTGAGTACCCTAACCATCAGATTAAAAGTTACAAGGGGGCCCCTCCTTTTCTCCCCACCCCAGCTCCTTGCCAAGAGACGGGGTGCAGCTGAGAATCACAAGCAGAGATAGGTCCCTGAGTCCAGGCAGGTGCCTATCTCAAAGACAGGGGCAGGCCTTAGCACACATCCCTCTAGCTGGCATTTCCCACTGGCTAGCTTAAGCAGCTTTTGTGAATCAGTCTAAAAGTGCCTCTCTCTCAGTAGACAGGAGCGTAGGCTCCTAACTCAGACTTTGCAAACGGCATTGATTTTCTAGGAGCCTACCTCCTTTTGTGCTTCCAGGCCTACAGTACTTCTCTTAAATTCAATCAAGTGCAAAGTCAGTATGAAAAGACAAGAATAATACCCTAAAAATATAACTTATTCAGAAAACAGCCTCACTAATTTAGCAAGCTTGAAGAAAGTCAGCAGTTGTAGACACAAATCAAATATGATCTGAAGAAAAGTCCATTTCTGCCCAAACTGACATCACATATGAGCTAAAAGCACATACCTCTCTTAGTTAACACCAACTTTTAAAAAATGTGTGTGGGGGGGGAGTTTTAAATACCACTTTGCTGCCTTCCGACAGGAGCAATAAACATGGTCTGTGGAGCAAAACGGGCAGTTTCCAGATCCAGCTCACCCACATCTCTCCTTCAACAGTTTTCCTTTTAGACAGAGTTATAAATGTTCAACAAAAAGAGAGGTGGGGAAGAGGGAGACCTGGAGCATTTCTTCCTTGACACCAATAGAAAGGAAGACTAAACAGATGGGGACAATGTGTCATGACTTTGGGAAAACATTTCTCTTTAAACACCGCAGGATAAAATAAAAAGGTTGTTAGAGGTGGTAAGGGCTGAGTATACACTGCATGTAAGTAACCCAAATGGCATTAAAGGGGCTTGCAATCATTGAGCCATCTATACTGTACCCTTTCAATCCAATGAGGACTAGGGCTGGCTTGGTCTCCATTTAAGAGGAAGGCACTGATATACTGTAGCAGTTTTCAAACTTTTTCTAGACCAGAGTGCATTTTATTTCAGGGCCTGTGAAGCAGATAACTTCTCTCCCAGTCTTGATTCCCTGTGGTATCTACAACAATTGCTTATATGATACAGTAACGTTAGAAGAGTATTTATATGTTTCTGAGTTAGTTTATAATGTAATTTAGCAGCTGGAAATGAGGAGGAGCCAGCGCTATATGACTAGCCAGCTCTCTGAAGACCATCAGCAAATGCTAGTCTGTGGGCAACCGGGCCTGATTTACATCTTATGTGCCCTAGGCACAGCATCTTCTGTGTCCCCACTGCCTACAGCTGACCTTTGCGGTTTTTGTAAAAAATGAAACTTTTAACTCACTTTTAGGTGCCCCTAGAATGCCGGCACCCCTAGACTCGTGCCTACTGTACCTATTTGGAAATCCGGCCTTTTGGGCAACCTGTGGTCGCTGGTCGACAACTGGGAACTTCTGGTCTAGTGAATTAGGCATAGGTTGAGCTCTCAAGAAAACCTGGATTCTAATTCCACTAATTTTCTGTGTGATCTGAAACAACCTGCTTAACTTCATGCCTCACTTTCAGCACCTGTAAAGCTTGCCCACCTTTCTAAACACTCTGAAATCTACAGAAGAAAATCTGTTCTGTCATACATGTTATTCCTCCAAAGCTAGTTACAAGATATGATCAGTACAAGCAGCATGTGATGTACTGGAGTGTTACTGCATACATCCAGTTACTGTTCTTATTGAACAGTGAGCAAACATTATAATGTTAACCTGCTTAACAAGTTGGTGCACTTGTCACAAGGCTGCCTAAGAGAGAGGAAAGAAAAATATGAGGCTGGAAACTTAGTTTCAGGAAAGTGCGTGGAAACTAGACAATGTAGCACAGGGATAGGCAACCGAAGGCGGCATGCAAGCTGATTTTCAGTGGCACTCACACTGCCCAGGTCCTGGCCACCGGTCTGGGGGGCTCTGCATTTTAATTTAAGGTTTTTAAAATGTTTAAGAAGCTTCTTTACTTTACATACAACAATAGTTTAGTTATATATTATAAACTTATAGAAAGAGCCCTTCTAAAAACGTTAAAATGTATTAGTGGCATGTGAAACCTTAAATTAGAGTGAATAAATGAAGACTCGGCACACCACTTCTGAAAGGTTGCCGACCCCTGATGTAGTGGTGTGTGGAAGAGTCAGGTGTGTGAAACAGAACCCCCGCACCTAAGCCTGTGAACCATATGCTGGTTCTGTAGCTATTTAAAACTGTACTGGGGTAACTGGAAGAGCTGCAGAGCTGTGGTTCTCCAAATGGCATGGACAAATCTTTGATCCTGGGGGAGACTACAATTTTGTGGTGGACAGAAGCACTGGGTGAAACTAACCTAATGAGATGAGGTATGGAGGGCATCAGACTTCAGGAAAGATGTGGACAACATGGGAAAAGTCTGGAGGAGAGCAACAAAAATGATTAAAGGTCTAGAAAATATGACCTATGAGAAAAGATTGAAAAACTGGGTTTGTTTAGTCTGGAGAAGAGAAGACTGAGGGGGGACATGATAACAGCCTTCAAGTACGTAAAAGGTTGTTATAAAGAGGAGGAGATAAATTGTTCTCCTTAACCACTGAGGACAGGACAAAAAGTAATGGACTTAAATTTCAGAAGGGAGATTTAGGTTAGACATTAGAAAAATTTCTAA